>NC_085110.1:15131423-16414279 GCF_030269925.1 Bombyx mori
TTTGTGTGAGCATACCACCTATCCCATAGTTACTAGCATCTGTATGGACTTCGAAAGGCAGATCGTAATTTGGGCAGGAGAGAACAGGTGCAGAGACCAAAGATTCCTTAAGTTTTTTGAACGCAGTGTCGGCCTCATCTGTCCACTGGAAGGGAGTTGTTGATTTTTTTGTTCGATGTCAACCTATTAAGCGGCCCTGCGATAGTGCTAAAGTTTGGGACAAATCTCCGGTACCATGTTGCCGTGCCTAGGAACCGTTTCAAGTCCTTACGACATGTAGGAGTTGGGTAATTTAGAATGGCTGTAACTTTATCCGGATCAGTCCGCAAACCATTCGCGTCGACCACATAGCCTAAATATTTAAGCTTACTTCGAAAAAATTCACACTTTTCTAAATTAATTGTTAGATTAGCATGGCGCAGCTTGTCTAACACGCGAAGAAGAAGACTAACATGCTCATCAAACGTGCTACTTACTATTATCACATCATCTAAATATGCGAACGCCTTGTGATCCATGTCGCCAAACAATAAATCGACTAACCGCTGTTGCGTAGAAGGCGCATTGGTCAAACCAAACGGTGTAGTCTTGAACCGTAACGTCCCTCGTCCCGGAACGTAAAATGCCGTCTTGTCCCTATCTTCGAGTGCTATTGGTAATTGCCAGAAAGCCTTTGATAAGTCAATACTGCTAAGATAGCGCGCGTCTCGCAAGTTGTCCAATATCTCCGATATGTAAGGTAAGTTATAAGCGTCGCGTTTTGTAACAGAGTTTAGCTTCCTACTATCTAAGCAGAACCGCGGCTGACCATCTTTTTTAGTGACTAGCAATACCGGGGATTGCCAGGCACTCTCACAAGGCTCAACTACATCAAGCTGGAGCATTTCGTCTACTTGCTCGACTAGGATTCTCTGTTTCTCTGGTGAAAGCCTATAGTAGCGCTGTCTCACAGGAGGAGAATTCCCCGTGTCGATGTGGTGAGTAATTAAGTTTGTGCGTCCAAGTCCTTTGCGCTCAAAAGATATTTCTTCAAACTGCTTGGTAATATTGTCAACGACGGCCTTTTGTGATTCGTCCAAATAATCATACGAGCGCAAAAAATTGGTTGGGCTACCAACATCTAAATTAGCCAATGGAGGGCCGGGGAAATGAAGAGAACTCAAGTACTTCGGGCAAATTTTAAATGTGTGACAAAAGTCAATCCCTAAAATAAGCGATGATTGAACTTCTGGAACTACGTGACTCTGAATAATGTGGAACTGGTTTTCGAAATGCACTGGCATATTAATATAGCCTATACTTCTAAGATTTTGTCCACCAGCCGCAATAATAGTCAATTTATCATCAGTACACAACTCCAGCCCACGACTAACTAATGCACTATGAGCATTGTTGCCTAAAATAGTAACCGCTGAGCCTGAATCCAAAAGGCCGGAAACTGTCAAATCGTGTATCTTAATATTAACATAGGGTCTTTTATCGTTAGTTGGTTTTGTATGCAGAATTGAAGCAACCTTGTAGCCATTAAAAAATAAACTAATTGTTTTTAACCAATTCTTCCATTCATCCCGGCTGGTACGGTGTATCTTTACATGTTCCAGGGACAATGGTTTGCTACAATTCTGCAAATTTAGTTTTTTTGGAGCCTGTTTGCCAGTACAATGTGAACACTCAGGTTTCTTAACTCCCTTGCGACCACACTTAAAACACAAAACTTCCGTATTAGTGCAGTCCCTAAAACTATGCGTATTGTTGCGGCACCTAGGACAATAGGGTAATTTTTCCCTTGCATCGTGATGACTTTCTTCAATACTGTGTAGATATTTTTGATTAATATTAGTGTTCCTGTTTATTTTTAATGGTTGATACGACTGTTTGTTGTAACTATAGCTAGATTTATAGTCGTAGGTCGATTTCGCCTTGGTCGCATATTTGTACGCAAATTCTGGTGCCAAGGTATCGGAAGTCGCTGCAGATGGTTCTCGAAAGTGGACGAGCCTAGACTGAACAATTTCATAATTCCTGCACAAGGATCTCAATTGATCAATGTTACATATTTCAGTAGCAGAGGCTAGAGTGCTTGCATAGCAAGGGCGGATATTATGTAATACTATTTCAAGCTTGTCCTCTTCCGAAAGTGATTTTAAGAGGCGGGCAAACATACCCGAGAGAATAGCTAAGTATATCGTAATATTTTCCGTTTCCCCTTGAGTCCTAGCACGAATCTCAGCAAGTAAACGGTAATCATAGTCTGTTTTATCAAAACCTTTTTTTAAAAGAACAACAAGATCATCCCAAGATGAAACCTGGTCCTTAATACTCCTGAACCAATGCAGCGCATCATCTGTAAATATTTCTGTAGCAGATGAGAGAAGTTTTGAGTCGGGGATGCTACGCGCCTCGCTAAATTCGTAAACACGTTGAATAAAAGATCGAACACATGACTTACCATCGAACTTCAGCCTACTCAGTTCTGAAGTAACACCTCTATCACAAGTAACAGCGACATTAATTGGTGCCTGAATGCCAGGTACAGAAGCAGATGCTGAACTAGATACACCAATTAATAGAGGATCAATTGCCTTTTTGCTTAATTTCTGGAATTTTTCGTAGAATTCTTTAAAAAGTTTACTACAAGCAGAGTGCGGCTTCTCTACTTCATCAACCACTATTCTGTTGATCCTATGATAAAGGTGATGAAAAATATTTTCTATGCGCGATAATGTACTTTTATCAGTAGGGCTTGACTCGAGACTTGCATTGACTTTATTCAGCAAGTCCAAAACAGCTTGAAGATCATCTAGGGGTTCGAGATGAGAACATAATACATCTTCTGAAGGAAAAGATTGACTTAATTTGCTAATCTGTTTCCTAAGATCAGCCACCGTAGCACCGGGGGTCTCACCTCTTATCGCAACTTCGTATTCCAGTTCAGTTTTTTGTAGGGATAAAAATTTTATCGTAAAAACCATAGTGATACCTCAGAGTTAGCTCGAAATGGCATACGAATAAATAAAGGAATATAGTTAAGAGAAAAAAAAACTCCGTTCTGTTACAAGGTTCGTACCAATAAAACGTCTAGGACTAAATAGAAAAAATCCAGAAGATGAAAATAAAGTAAAAATATATATGTACTACATAAATTAAAAAAAAAAAACGTCTGGATTGTATTAATACAAAAAAAACAAGCTTTTTGTTTGATTAAATTTTAAATTAACAAAGAAGAAAAAAGAAAAAAAAAAAAAAAAAAAAAAAAAAAAATTAAATCTTATTGCACTTTTGTTTAGGATTGTACCTATTTTTGCTTGAAACAAATCTTAAATAAAAAACGTTAGGTTTGTAAGAGTATCATAAACTAAAAATGTAGGTACACAAAAATAACACAATATAGGACATGTACAGTACGACGATTTTTACAACACTTAGGACAATCACAACACAATAATGTTTAACAAAAGGACACACACACACACACGTATAATCTGCAACCACTAGACTCAAGAGGCAAAGTCAGATATAACCACGTAAAGGGCGCCAGTGCGACAACTGCTTAGACTTTCCTTTAAAAAAAAAAAGAAAAAAACTAGTGTCTCAGTTAAAAAAATATATATTACAAAAAAAAACAGGCAGTTGAGCACACAAATTTGTAGGGTGTGGTTGTACGGCCGATCTGACTCTCCCTCTGTAGGTTACCCTCCTGAATTCCGGCAGCCAACGGACGTGGGTTGACCCGCTGAAGCACCACGTCTGGACTCCTGGAGGTTTCCTGGGCTGGCTAGATCACCAGGGTACGGGTTACTGGGCGGAGATGACCTTTTCAGCACACGCAGTTATCGGGTGAAGCAATAAGCAAGAAGCGTGAAAAAGCAGCTAGGCATGAACCCCTAAAAGCGGGGTCGAATCCGTTTATTTTAATCGTGTTAATATTAAACAGCACACGATATTGCTGTACTAAATATATTTTTTAAATAAATTATTTGTAGGTAAGTCGTCTAGGTTTGAAAACGAACTTTAACTGAACTCGAATACAAACGTAAGACTAATAAGGAAGTCTAGTGACGACTGCCGGCGGCTGCGCAGTGTCTGCGCCAGCCGAACCTACGTCTCGGGGGGAGGTGGGAACTATTGTTCTCACCTCAGCGGTACAGTCGATAAAATAACTGCTTTGAACATAAATACTTTTGTTTTAAGGTTTTTTTTTATCTTTTTTATTTTTCAGACGATTTCAGTTGTAACGTTACGTTACACATTACACATTTAAACCTGAAGAAATACACTAAATAGACAAAAAAATTCACCCAACTTCACTCCTCGCATTCCCGCCAAAAAGTCCACTGGATTATCAGAAAAATTACACACTCTTGTGATACGAACGCACAGTCTTCGAATACTAATTTCACTGATGGCAAGTTGCAAGCGCACACGGGGTCATAGACAGGATTTTAAGTATTTTGCCGTGGCAAATATGCATCTCGTTTTTAAGACATCCCAGCTATTGTAATAAGGTCAAATAATTCAGTCATCTTGTCACAGGCTCCGTTAACGAAATACCGTAGGAAAATAAGGCGATAATACACCTACTATAGAAGTATAGGAGTCGTATAGTATAGCAGTATAGGAGCAGTATAGCTTTTATGTACGTTCATTGATCGATGGGGACCGATGTAGTGCGTTCTCGTATACGAGAGTAATTACTTACTGGTAATTATTTTCGTTCATCTATCACGCGATGTTTGAAAATTGTCATCGCTTGCCGACAACTATAATTACGTCAGTTCAAAAAAAAAAAACAACATTCATTTTACTATTCATAAAACATTCGTATTATTGAGATCGTATCTACCACAATAAAGTTTATGGACGTTCAACGAAGTAATTCACGTGCAACAATTGTATTTTCAATTAATAAAAGACAAAGTTTCTCTAACACGGCTCCTATATGTAACTCAACAAGCCATAAAACTATTAACAACGTTGGCAACACTCATGTCTGTTTTACGAAGTTGTTCTGGTAGCACTGGCGGTGTTCTTCAAACTTTTCAACGCGATTGTACTTGACGAGCTGCCATTGAGTGAGACTAGCGTTTCGTTTGTTTGAATAACGTTAAATATATAACTTACGTGTTTGGTACGTTAACGGTTTTATAACTAGCGTGAATGATGACCTGCGAAACTATATATCGGCTGCAAATTAATGGTTACCGAAAAATAAGACAAATAGGTAGTGCCATTAAGAACATTTAGTGTTGCAGTGGTACTTTGTAAAACGCGATGGCGGGGTCATTATACCGCAGCCTTAACGCGAAGTTTCATGATCATGACACTCAAAATCCAGCTACAAAAATCACTAGCAAGGATGGCAGTAGCGTGTTCTGTGAGCCAGAAATACGTGGATAGATTGTAACATGACCTTCAACCCTATCAGTCAGCTAGCTGCAACTCTTCATCCCCCGAAAAATCAACTTGTTCTGATTCTTTCTGAACTACAAATTTAACTTGGGTAATGTCGCTCTGTACACTCAATGGTCCATTCGATTTTACTTATCCATGCAAGCTATCAATTCTTCCTTAGGTCACAAGTACAGGACATTTGTTATTAGAAGAAAAAAGTCTGTTAAAATATAGATATATTCGACATAGACCACCTTGAGCTTTTTTTTCATCACTATTTTTCATTAATAAATTGTTGTATATTCCTAAATCCGAACGTGATTAGTCGATCTCAGAAGTATCATTTATATAGAGCGTTCGCGTCAGCTATCCGACCGGGAAGCCAAATCATACGTGTATACACATGCGCTTCCATTTACTAAAATAAGGGCAGACGAAAGAGGTTATCCAAAGTAGTTATTAGATTATTAAGGTAGAACGTCTTGTAGGCTGGCAGGAGTAAGTACCACCTCGCACATTTCATAAAGCAGTAATGCGTTTCAATTTAAAGTGCGGGGCAGCCTTTGTACTACAAAACGGAGATTTAAAAACTCACGTCTCATGGTGGGGATTTAGGTTTTTGATGTCTATGGACTCCGATAATCACTTAACACCAGGTAGGCTTTGAGCTCTTCCACCAAGAGTAATATTTATGTTCTAGTTTAAAAGTAGCTATTTTTTCAACTTCCTTTATTTCTCTCGATTTTTCTAAATAGGGAACGAATCTTTCGTGTATTTGTTACGATCGTGTCATCATTTGTTTTAAGTTCGTTAACTAGTACTTTTACAATCCCGATAATGAGGCCGTGAGCTCTTTCACTCATCTAAACATCTAAGATTTGTTTTCGACTACACTAGATCATCTCACAACCAACCAGTTTAAGTAGATACCGAAGCATAAATTTGTCGTAACGCGAATACTGCTACCTCCTTTGAGATGTGGGTTCGAAGTCTCAGTTTTATTGTATCTATTATTATCTCACCCTTCAAACCGGCACGCAATACTGCTTCGCGGCATGAATAGCACGTTGTTGATGCATGCCGGTTACGAAAACTGATATACTCGTACATAATTAGAAGTTTTGATTTTCATAACACATTTTAATTGTGGAAATCGTCCGTGTGATTTTCTATAGTGACAGTTTCCTTTTTTTTTAATTGTCACTATAAGCAGATTGCCCCTTGTTGCATTCTGAGTAAAAAGGCGTGGAAATTTCCTTCGGGCAGAATGGGATTTCCCAAGGTTCACCCGTCCCCCATCAGGGTGCAAGACGATCCTGTAGAACAGTATAGGCAGATAATCTAACAAAATAACTGACGGTAAGTGGTTACCGTGGCTCACGGATACTGGTATGCCGGAAGCTGAACCATGAGTCTACTTACGCCGAAGGCTTTTTTAAATCCTGGTTTGAAGAAGAATGTGTCATAGCTTGTACATACCTATACATGTCGGAGAAGCCACAATTATTAACACCTTCGTCAGACATCATAGGGGCGAATAAGGTGATCGAGCTAAGAGAAATATTGAGTATAATACGTCACAATAATAATGAAGCAGTAATGCGTTTGGGTTTGAAGGGTGGGGCAGCCGTTGTAACTATAATGAGACCTTAGAACTTATATCTCAAGGTGGGTGGCGCATTTACCTTGTAGATTTCTATGGGCTCCAGTAACCACTTAACACCAGGTGGGCTGTGAGTTCGTCCACCCATCGAAGCAATAAAAAAAACCAATCACGTTTGTTGTCTTAGAACAATTTAGAAATCTTCTCTTGACGTTAGCAAACGAAAACGAATGACAGTTCTTAGGACGGAGGTACCGCTCTTCAAGAAGGCTGGTTGGTAAGTGTGATGGTGTCTATGTCCCTCCATCAGCTAGGTTCTGACGTAGCACGTAGCTAGACGAGGTCCGACGATACCGCAATCATCCTGCCATCTCTCGGGAATCGTGCTGCGTTTCGTTTAGCTACCAAACTAATGACCGTCTCCGACATACATATGAATGCAAATCTGAATTTCCGGGTTTTGAATATATCCAGCAAATTTGTTTTCCAAATATTGCTGTAACTGTAATGGAAAAGTTTTGAAGGGAGCAAAAAAAATTGGTATGGCAAAAAATGCATGGCGACCGGTTTTTATTTATGAGTTAAGTTTGACCTGGTTTTTATATTTTTACCGAACGCGTGCCAAACTCAAATTTATATCGTACATCATTTTAAATCACTTCGAATTCGATTGGGCCCTTATCGAGGTCAAATTGCACAAACAAACAGGCACAACAACAAGAAGTCTGTTCTTTTTTTCTTTTTTATTGCTTAGATAGGGAAGACGAGCTCACAGCCATTTTGTTAAGTGGTTACTGGAGCCCATAGACATTTACAACGTAAATGCGCCACCCACCTTGAGATATAAGTTCTAGGGTCTCAGTATAGTTACAACGACAGACCCACCCGTCAAGCCGAAACGCATTACTGCTTCACGGCTGAAATAGGCGGGGTGGTGGTACCTGCCCGTGCGGACTCACAAGAGGTTTGACCACCAGTAAACACATGTAAAGTATTCACATGTAAAGATAGTTCTTTAGAAAAATAAGGCTCAAAACTTTGAGAAGCGCTGCTAGCTGAGTATGTTTTAATTACTCGCACTATATCCGCCTTCAGATTCTGCGTTTTCAATCTGGCAATCCTACCTGTAACTTAGTTGTACAAATTGGAACAGCCGACCCACTTTGCAAGGCTTAATTGCTCCGTCTGAACTCATTAGAACGTCCTGGTGCGAGTTTTGGTACTTCGTGAAAACGTTTCATTTTATATCCAAACAACTGTTGTAGTCAAATTTTGGAGCTAGTTCATTTCTACGAGGCAGTAATTTATCCTAGTTTATTTGAACTTATTACCTGTGATTCAAAATTTATTTGAAGTATACTACCCTAAAATTTTCGTAATTTATCCTAGTTTATTTGAACTCATTACCTGTGATTCATAATTCATTTGAAGTATTCTACTCTCAAATTTTGTTCGCGTGAAAACGTGCGCGATTTTGGGCATTAGTGGCTGTGTGGCTTCATAGATTTACCACCGTTCTAAGTTTTTACATGCTTACTTAGAAAAAAAAGTTATCTATCAGCGAGATTCGAACATTGCATTGTCGCATCGCGTGTGTACCGGGAGTTTTACCCTTCAAGCCACAACTGATATCATACAATTGCGATCACGATCACATGTCTACAGATTTTACGTTGCTCAGTTTGTGAATTATTTTCATTCAAGTATAAATGAACTCATTATTCACGACTGTGCAATTTGCTATTTTGATTTGTGTCAAGATAGTCTTTTTTTTTTATGATTGATTGATTACTGTTGGCCCGGATGCCTTTCCAGTTTCACCAGGACAGGTGGGCGAGCAAAGGCTCAGCCAGGAGGGGACATGATAGTGCAAAGTGAACGAAGGATAGTGAACTCGTGTACTAGGTTTCAGAAATCAGAATCAGTGTAAGCTGGAGTCTATGAATCACTAAGGAAAATCCCTTTTACGGCTAAATATTGGGTTTCTATGGTTTTTTTTATTGCCCTTGTAGGCAGACGAGCACATGGCCCAGCTGATGGTGAGTGGTTACCGTCGCCCATGAACTTCGGCAATGCCAGGGGCAGAGCCAAGCCGCTGCCTACCGCTTAATAGTTTTTATATTATTCTCGACGTTTCTTATGCTTACGACTTGCGAATACAAAAAAAAAAAAGCGAATAACTTAAGAATCCATCTAGATAGTTACATGTACGATATAAAAATAGCATTTATGGTATTTATCGAAAAAGAAAAATTCTTAAATTCTGGTTGGATTCTGTGGTGATTAAACAACTCTTTCAATCCTACCCGCAAAACACACTTATTGTGAAATTCGTAGTAAGGACTCGTTAATTATGCATATAAATATTGTCCAATCAAAAAGCGATGCTTTATTCTGCTATCGAGAATGAGCAAGGTAAGGTTCAAGAAATTCCTTGCTTCATAAATTTTAGTAAGAAAAATACCCTTAATTCTAGTGATCTCCAGCGTCTCGTGTCTCATTATGGAGGCAAATCTAATATGTACGGAAGACCAGACGCCACGTTCGCGTGCAGTCTGCTTACGTGACACGCGTTGCGAATGAATAAATAGAGGCGGTCCTTATTTATTTTATATGAAAAATATGCGACATTTTTCTCCGTTTTGCTTTTCACAGTGAGCATTCATTCGTAAAATATAGTCTGTTTGTTGTGTACTTTTCTTGTGCTATGCAGAAATGTACATTTACTGGTTTTTTAGATTGTGTGAGATTTGTCGCGACGGAGCAACAACCCAGTTGAGCGCCTTGTGGCGCAAGGCATTATTGAGGGTACAAGAATGCGCGGTAGATCACCGTTACGAGGGGTCGACCAAACAAAGGCCGCGGTACGTGAGGAATGGCGACATTTTTTGCAATGTACCATCCGGCTTGGGAATGAAATCCCCTCCACGGTGTTTCCAGGGCACTATGACAATGTCCTTCTTCAAACGAGGCTTGTCGAGACTACTAAGCGGTAGGCAGCGGCTTGGCTCTGTTACTGGGATTGCTGAAGTCCATGGGTGACGGTAATCACTCACCATCAGGTGGGACGTATGCTCGTCTGCCTACAAGATAAAAAAAAGCGCAACACCACCCGAACTGATAACCACGACCGCTCTGCCAAGAGAGCAAACGACTAAGAAGAAGAAGAGAATAATATTAATAAAAATCTCGATTAAGACCTTATAAGCTGGAAGAAGATTAAGAATGGAACGACATTAAAAAAAGGTAATAAATAAATTGGATACCTAAAGAGAAAGCCTAGATTTACTAGACTCATGGTAATTCTTTACAGCAAAAAGTATATTTACACAAAATTCATGCTGGTTGTTTGAAATAATTGTATTTACAAACAAAAAAACGATATGGTAAATACAAAAAAAAAAAAAAAATTGTACACTGAGTGGTTGATAAAAATCTGCAATTCAGATGCACGTTGTCTGGGAAATATTCAGATTTTAGCAAGACGTTTCAAGACATTGTACAAGTATACAATTACAAAATGCTGACAACGCTTGCAGCTGAAAGTAAGTATTGTACAGTTGACAAAGCATGTTGCTGATAAATCTGTTTCTATAATCTGACGAAGCGTGTTGCGGATAATAATATGTTTAAAAAAGTTATTATTTTATTATTGTGAAAAATAAATGGTTTTACACCTTTTTAATTAAAAAACTGAATGTGGTTGACGGAACATAGAAATTTTACTGGTGGTAGGACCTCTTGTGAGTCCGCAAGGGTAGGCACCACCGCCCTGCCTATTTCTGCCGTGAAGCAGTAATGCGTTTCGGTTTGAAGGGTGGCGCAGCCGTTGTAAATATACTGAGACCTTAAAACTTATGTGTCAAGGTGGGTGGCGCATTTACGTCATAGATGTCTATGGGCTCCAATAACCACTTAACACTAAGTGGGCTGTGAGCTCGTCTACCCATCTAAGCAATAAAAACAAAAAACAAAAAGAAAATAGTGGCCCTAGTCTTACTGAAATTACTGGACTTACAGTAATTTCTTATCTGCACGTTAAAGTTATTATATGGACATCAATCGATAGACGTTGAGTCAACATAGTTAACAGCAGAAGTAATTAATTAGCGTACGTTGCGAGTATAGCGCCGTGCTATTGAGTGTGCTCGACTTCGTAAGCCCCAGTGGCTTAACAGTTTACTCGGTATTCCAGATCATTCAATCGTTACGCTTAAAAATATACGTAGTTTAAAAAAAAAAAAAAATTTAATACCAAATCGAACTAAAAAGGGTGAGAATCATTGTTTTTGTCTTGGTTATTCTGGTCAGAATATATTATTATTATTATTATTTTTATTGCTTAGATGGGTGGACGAGCTCACAGCCCTTTTGTTAAGTGGATACTGGAGCCCATAGACATTTACAACGTAAATGCGCCACCCACCTTGAGATGTAAGTTCTAAGGTCTCTCAGTTAAACGACAGCCCCACCCTTCAAGCCGAAACGCATTATTGCTTCACGGTAGAAATTGGCAAGATGGTACCTACCCGCGCTGACTCACAAGAGGTCCTACCACCACCAAACCACTTTTAGTTATTTTATTGAAACGTCAACATTATCCGATAAAAAAAGTATCCAATAAAATGATTTACGTAGAACTAGCGACTCACCCTCGCTTTGCTTCGGAAACTGTAATTTATTATTGATTTCCCTACTATTTAATGAATGTTATTATACATATAAACCTTCCTCTTCAATCACTCTATCTATTAAAAAAAAAATACAAAATGTGTGCAATTCACACGTGGTAGAAGTGAAACCTTCCAAAATTAAAATACAATTATCTTAAACGTCTTAAGTATATGTAAAATTTTGTCATTAGTAAATAATTGTAAGGTAGCGCCCTCTGTGAATTGATATTTAAATTTCACGTATAATCCTAAATTAAAAGTCACTACAAGAGCTTTCATACACACGTTAGTATTAAAAAATCTCACAGATGGCGCTGTATTAAATAGTATGTATATTTCTGTCTCATTCTTTGCTGGCTTCATGTATTTGTGTCTCTTACCTGTCGTTTTTTCCGTTGCATCCGGTTTGAAATCACAACGATTCTAAAGAAGTTTTCACTTCAAAAACCGCATCAAAATTCGTTGCGTAGTTTTAAAGATCTAAGGATACATAGGGATATAGGGACATAGGAAGCGACTTAGTTTTATACTATGCAGTGATGAGTCTAATAATTGTGTCTAATATATATGAAGATAAATCAGTGGCATTCATATCGAAGTTATGAATTCCAGTAATACCTTAAGCCCTTTTAAGGTTAACAACTTTGGCAACACTAGATCGATAACTGATTTACATCAGTTAAGTCATGAGCCCGCTCACCCATCTATACAATAAACAAAATAAAACGTTAAAATTGCAGACGAATATTGACAAAATGGAATGCAATAGCACAATTCAAACGAAGCGTTTCGCTTTTTTAATATCCCTTTTATGACATCGTACGAGATATTGTCAACTACCCATCATAATATGAAATGACTCGTTTATAGGCCAATGATTTCAATATTGTTTTTTTTTATTTTATTTTTTTATTACTTAGATGCGTGGACGAGCTCACAGCACACCTGGTGTTAAGTAGTTACAACGGTTGCCCCGCCCTTCAAACCGAAACGCATTACTGCTTCACGGCAGAAATAGGCAGGGTGGTGGTACCTACCCGCGCGGACTCACAAGAGGTCCTACCACCAGTAATTACGCAAATTCTAATTTTGCGGGTTTGATTTTTATTACACGATGTTATACATTCACCGTGGAAGTCAACCTTGAATAATTGTGAGTACGTATTTCATTAGAAAAATTGGTACCCGCCTGGGGGATTCGAACACCGGTGCATCGCTCAACACGAATGCACCGGACGTCTTATCCTTTAGGCCACGACGATTTCAAAATTTGCCGAATTTTTACTGTCTCGTCGGATGAATAGACAGATCTACTTGACGTTATTCGTGCATAGCACCATAACGGGAATGCACTCATCGAGTTTTAGACATAATAGATTATCCACCTTTCAATCCGGAATCCTTCACGTCAGAATGCTCCGTAGTATCTGCTCATGTAGGCTTCGCAATGTACGCTTCCACTAGTCATTACGTAAGCTACAACAATAATAACACGAGCAGATTGCCTTCAGACCTCCATATCGTACCTCGAAATGTTTAATTAGTATTCTCTATTGATACCAATAATAGCTAGTAAAAAAATCATACTTTACAACAAGATGTTAGAAAATATTAAAATTAGTCAAAGCATTCGCTGATTGAGTACCGACCATCCGTGAGCACAGAAAATTAATTGACACTAGCAGAATGTGCTATAATTTGCTGTTGGTGAAAATCGTGTGCTCTTTTTAACTTTGTTATGATATTTCGAACTGAATTAATAAAATTTTTGACCAATTATTTTATATATTTCGAGATGTTGTATAATTAAAAAAACGATTTTACTTTGTGCCAGTAAACGTCAGTAATTTATTAAAATATTCAAATCGGCAACAAAGCACTCAGTCTGTAATTGAGTATCAAATTAAAACTAGTTAGACATGACCGTAAATCGGTGCAAATCATTAATTTATATATACGGTCGATTTAAAATACTGAAATAAATATAAATAACTAACTCTATATAAATAACTCAAATAGCGTGATGATGTGGCCTGAAAACTGATATTGTTGTACAATGAGAGGTGTCTTCTGTACCCTTGATGTTCTCGTATAACGGCTTTGTGGGGTACCGTTGACAGTATTAATCCAGTTTGTCACAGTTAGTTTCAGGGAATTTCGGCTATCAACTGAGACTATTATATTATATAATCTGGACAAAGCCGGGCAGGATGATAAGCTTAGAAATTCTAGAGAGATTAATTAAATATTCTAAATAGGTGTTTCGATGCTTACTACACTAGCTTTTAATATTAATCCGATAAACGACTAGTGGCAAATTTGGGTGCCGTTTTTAACTATACTAGAGGTCCCGCAGTAGCCGAAATTCGACTATAATTAATTGGAATTGTAAGTTTGTACACTATTATGATTGTATTTTATATACTTCTATAATCACAAATTTCGCCAAGACTACACTATAAAAAATATTAACAAAGACAAACAATATTTAATCTATTCTCAATTTGACAACAGACGTCAAGAACAAAAGTTTGACAATAAATAGTATGCATGCGCGTTGCGTCAAATACATGGTCTGTAGTGTGTGTAATGTTTTCTTTATTGATTAAATGTATCTTTTATGCATTATAGTGTGGAAAATGTGTGGCGATCGAAAGCTGAATGTCCTGTTGATCAACCCTGAAGGGGGATGTGAACCACGAAACGAGTATAAAAGTCATAATGCACCTAGAATTGAGCATCAGCAGCAGACTCGCTATTAATAAAGCAAAAATGAAGACAAAAACTCTTTTTTTATTCGTGTTCTACGGATATTTTTATTTTTATTTAATTTCAAAATACAATATATAAAGAGATCACTCCGTTTAATCTGAGATAAAGCTTTGAAGATTATGAGCTTATATTAGAATTATTTATTCTAATACAAAGTCCTCCCTTGGCCGATATTTTCCTTGTTAATATTCAAAGAAGTTCTCGTTTATGCTTGAGTCAAAAAATAGCGAGGAAAATAATGTTAAATTAGTAGTCGTATTACTGAAAGTAAGTAAATATGTGCTAAAGATAAAATATAGAACCATTGGTTGGTATTCACACAATTTCACACATTTTTTTGCCGCGTACCATCCGGCTATGGAATGAACTCCCTTCCACGGTGTTTCCTGAGCGCTATGACATGTACTTCTTCAAACGAGGCTTGTGGAGAGTACTCAACGGCAGGCCGCGGCTTGGCTCTGCCTCTGGCATTACTGAAGTCCATGGGTGACGGTAACCACTCCCCACGAGGCGGGCCGTATCCTGGTTTGCTTACAAGGGTAATAAAAAAATGCAAGAAATTTAAAGTTCTCAATTCAATTCATGTCGTGGCTTAAAGGATAAGACGCTCAGTGCATTTGTATCAAGCGATTTATAAGACTGTGCTGGAGTTCGAGCCTCGCAGGTAATACCAATTTTTCTAATAAAATTTGTATTCAAAAAATGTTTACGAATGACTTCTACGGCGAAGGGACCAACATCGCGTAATGAAAATCAAACCCGCAAAATTCTAATTTGCGTAGCGACTGGTGGTAGTCCTGTGAGACTGTGCGGGTAGGTACCACCATCCTACCTATTTCTGCCGGAAGCAGTGTAGAGTTCTTGTTTGAAGGATAGCACAGCCTTTGTATAATAATACAATACCACTTCGTGAGCATACATCAAAATACGTGTCTACGCTTATATCGGCAGACATCACCTATCACTAGAAAGAGGAAAAAGCAAGCTTAATCTATATCAATTTATACTTATATATTACTAGCGTACCCGTCCGCTTCGCTGGGCATTTAAAATAAACATTATTATTTCTCACCCCCACAAAGATTCTCATCATTATCGCCCCCGCAACTGGTGTAGGGAGTCCAACACTCATATAAATATTAGCCTATCCATTAAGTACATGTATTTTCTACATGGATACCAAGTTTCAAGTCAATCGGATGCACGGTTCAGTAGTTATAACGGAACATCCGTAAAAACCATTATAGATTTATATATATGTATATAAAATTCTTCCTGTTAATATTTCTAGAAATTTGCAGTGGCCATTACACGAAGGAAACATAAGCTTCGTTTAAGAGTTCTTAATACGTAACACGCGGTGTTAAGTGGTATTTATGTGCGAAACGTGCTTATTCAGCTACCTGCCCGGCCGGTAATGCTAGTAATTTCATAACAAAACGTTCATACCCGACGAAAATTGAGTATATTTTAGCTTTAGATCTGTACAACTTTGCAATTTATTATATTCGTATTACATATTATAGACATATTACATATTATAGGTAGAGAGTTTGATTTTTAATACGCTTTTATTAGCTTTAGACGTATGTATGTTAGTGTGTAACGGAATCTTTGAACATAATTTTGACCCCCTTTAAAACGTCGGATTAACTCGAAATTTGGTAAACACGTAAATTCAATATTTAAAAAAAATTGAAAAAAATGAAATTCAACTAAAAAATGAAAAATTAATAATAGTTCAAGAAAACTAAAAAAATAGAAAATAAATTTTAATAAATTTGAATTAAAAATAGTGTAAGAAAAAAATGATTTAATTGTAAAAAAAACGCGTTGGGTGCATGGTATCAGTAGTTATAAATATTTTATGAACAGGTATGAGTAGAAGGAATATTTTGATAATATCCTGAAAAGCACCCCACGCTTTTATTAAACTATTATTTATTGTTTTTATAATTGTTATTATTTCATTTAAACGAGCTCGATTTACGATTAAGTAAAGAACATCCTTTACCCCTGTGTAAACTGTATTTAAAATCGCCAAAAAAAGAGCAGAAATCCTGGCTCAATAGCGTAAAATTGCACTTTTTTTTACCTTGTAGGCAGACGAGCACACGGCCTACCTGATGGTGAGTAGTTACCGTCGCCCATGCACTTCAGCACTGCCAGGGGCAGAGCCAAGCCGCTGCCTACCGGACGTGGCTTGTGGCCAGCAGTAGACAGTAGGTGGATGATAATATAAGAATAAAATTAATATACATTTTATATTTCAAATATGTTCCTCTCTAAATTAATCATCTATCTTTATAGCAGCGTCACAGCACACAATTCCATCACTACTTTGCCAATACCTTTCAAGTAGTTCAAAATTCTTCGATTTTGACCACTGTGTTTATCACTTGTAATGTTGTTGCTTTACCAAAATTACTACATTTATATATTGTATTAAATTCTCCAACAAAAAAAAAACAATCAAATCCCTTTTCCCAGCGGACGACGAAATGTCAAAGTTAAAATTGCTAAAGTTATTTACACGCTAGTTTATGACTAGGTCTGAGAGTGCGAATTTAATCTAACAAAACTGGGTTTTTATTGCTGGTGGACCTCTTGTGAGTCCACACGGGTAGGTACCACCAACTTGCCTGTTTCTGCCGTGAAACAGTAATGCGTTTCGCTTTGAAGGGTGGGACAGCCGTTGTAACTATACTTGAGACCTTAGGACTTATACCTTAAGCTGGGTGGCGCATTTACGTTGTAGATGTCTATGGGCTCCACTAACCACTTAGCACCAGGTGGGCAGTGAGCTCGTCCACCCATCTAAGAAAAAAAAAGTATTAAAATAAAAATTTTTGATAACTTTCTTTTAAAACATACATAAGGAAACAAGGCCTCAGAAAGTGAAGTACTGAAAGAGCACGTTATCATTTCGAGGAGTGAAAGGCCATTAACAATTCGATGTTTTTAAATTGAACTTCAATTAAGTTTACCCCATTCAAATAGCCGAAGAAGTTTTTTAAACATTATATTTTTTGGAACGAAGTTCCTTAAGGGACGATGCGGAGGGTTACCCTAACCGGGGAAAAAACGTCCGTAACGCAAGATTTTTATTAGTAATGCACACAGTGTACGACTTAACTTTGTAATAACGTACAAAAAATAACATATTTTTTTATCATTATGTGATACCACGATCTCAGAGCATTCGTTGCGCAATACACTGACTCTTACGCAAACAACCGTGAATGAAGTGTACCACAATAAGTACGCACGTTACTGAATGACCGTGGGTTGTTCCACAAACCTCCAGTTTTATTTTCTTTATACCTCGAATAGAACTTAAAATTAATATTTTTATAATAAGGGACTTCGTTCCTATCCGGTGTCCCACGACACCGCACATCTTTTTTTTCCAAATTTTAAAGTTTACGTGGCTGTAAAGTTGCTATAATGTCGCTTAACCCAAATAGACTTTCGATATGTTAAGGCTAAGCGTCTTCAGTAATGAAGTCTTAAATCTTCGATACTCGAGCGTTGTTTGTATAGAAAATGTTATTATGAATGCATTAACACGTCAAGGAGCGTGACGGATCCAACTCCGAGAGATTGTCGCGGCTGCGTAAATATACTAGGGTTGACACTGACGAGTTTCTTCTGGTGCTTTTATTGCATTGTATCGGCCATAGAACGCATGACTGGTTCACAGCAAAATAGGCATTATGGTGGTATACTTGTGGTATATAATACGGTCGGTTAAATTCACTGCAACTACTACATTAAAATAAATCAATTAATAAAATTGTCAAAGGAGAACCCCGTGATAAAAACTCTATACTGGTATTTGAACAAGTTCCCCAGGTTTTTGTTTTGAATAGATTTTTTTAGGGATTCAAGTTGAAAAATACCTGATATGGATTTAACCTTACGTTAATTAATGGTCAGTCTAGACGTGGCACAGTAGTTAGATATTTTTATTTAGTGCTTAGTGTATGAGTAGACAAGCACACGGTCCACCTGGTTTTAAGTGGTTAGTGAAGCCCATAGAGATCCACAACGTAAATGCCGCCACCCATCTTGAAACATGAATTCCAGTCTTTCGTTCAGTCCATTTCAGTCGTCTTTTCAATGAATCTCAGTTTTATAGTACAATGACTGCCCCATTCTTCGAACCGAAACCCTTTACTGCTTCCCGGCAGATATAGAGAGTAGTGGAACCTACCCGAGCGGGCTCACAATACTGCCCGTGAATTTTGACATTTGGAAAGTACATTAAAATTATATTACTTGTTTTAATCATGAAAGCTTTTTGTGGAGTTCAGTTGTTGTTTTAACTTCAATTTGACAGCCCTGATCCCACTCATCGATCCGGGGACTTTGCACTTTCCCGGAAGATTACGAGCAAAGCTATTCATGTAATTTAAGTTTTTTTTTTTTGCGTGTAATTTTCTTGAACGTTGCTACAGCAAGGTTTTACTTTTCGCCAGTGAAAACATAAAGAAAGTACTTTCAGAAATGATGAAATTTAGATTTTATACTGAAAGTAAGAATTGTTGGAATAGCAGTTGAGTGATTAGCAGTGCCACCCATAGAATCACAAAATATCAAAACCGACGCCCATTCTGATAAAAAAATTAATAAAAAATATTTCTTATATGGGTGGACGAGCTCACAGCTCACCTGGTGTTAAGTGGTTACTGGAGCCCATGGACATCTACAACGTAAATGTGCCACCCACCTTGAGATATAAGTTCTAAGATCTCAGTATAGTTAAAACGGCTGCCCCACCCTTCAAATCGAAACGCATTACTGCTTCACAGCAGAAATAGGCAGGGCGGTGGTACCTACCCGCGCGGACTCACAAGAGGTTGTACCACCAGTACTTACCAGTAATTACACCAGTAATTACATCAAAGCCTCAATTGTGTTGTATAAACAGTAGGATTTGTTCCGAATCAGTTGTCTTACATCCATACTACAACATTATGATCCACTAGCGGCTCGCTCCGGCTCCGCTCGGGTCAACAAAAATTTCAATGATATTTGACGTTGTTTTATATTTTAAATAAAAGATCACTTATTGGGGCATAACTGTAATAGTTAGACACATGCTGTCGCGACACTTACTGTAAATAATAATGTGTTCTTCGAAGTCGTAGTACATTATTTTATTCTATCATCAATAGTTTTCGCAGGGCACGCGATGTAAAGAATATTTTAGGTAATTTTTTTACACCTTGGGTTGCATTATTGGAGTTTTAGTAAGGATCCCTGATTTTTTCAAAAAAGATTATATAATATAGCCTATGTCACTCGGGAATAGTGTAGCTTCCAAGCAGTGAAAGAATTTCCAAATCGGTTCAGTAGTTTCGTAGCCTATTCAATACAAACCAACAAACAAATCTTTCCTCTTAATAATATTAGTATAGATAATGTATTCTGTGATACAATAGATTTAAGAAACTTTCACCAGTAAAATTGTCTATAAAAATACAAACGGACTACAATGATTTTAATCAAATAATTATAAGCTGATGTGATTGTAGTTGTATGCAAGATTTGTACTTTAGTATTTAGGAATATACTCCTGCTATTTTAATTTATTTAACTTTAAGCTCTAATCACCCCGGCTATTCCCAAAATATTAGAACGTAGTCCCAATATACATTCCGCATACATTTGATTGACTTCCACGGTGAAGGAATAACATCGTCTAATAAAAATCAAACCCGCAAAATTATAATTTGCGTAATTACTGGTGGTAGGACTTTTGTGAGTCCGTGCGGGTAGGTACCACCACCCTGCCTATTTTCTGCCGTGAAGCGGTAATACATTTCGATTTGAAGGGTGGAGCAGCCGTTGTAACTATACTTGAGACTTTAGAACGTATATTTCAAGGTGGGTGGTGCATTTACGTCGTAGATGTCTATGGGCTCCAGTAACCACTTAATACCAGGTGGGCTGTGACCTCGTCCATCCATCTTAGCAATAAAAACTAAAAAAAATATCAAGAAGCATTGGGTGGTTCATTTTACGAATAAAAGTTATTTAACGAAATAAATAAGAAATAGATGTCGATCAATCATGATCTTATTTATGAAAACGATTTAATTGCGAACAAATATTCTCATATTAATGTCCCTCTTTATCGATAACAAACAAAAAACATCCTAAAAACAACCCTCATACAATATTCATTAGATTGAAATTGCTTGGAAAATAAATTTAAAAAATCTCTGACCTATCGGAAAGCAATTACAAATAGCCAATTAACTTTATAACAGTCCGGTTAATTAATAACTGTAATTAAGTAATGAAAACAGCACTGGAATGGGTTTTGCGATTGATTACTAGTGAGTGTTTAACAGTAATGATATCTCAAATACGACTTCTACTATGTTGTGTAAGTTTTAAATTACATTTCCGGTCGTCAGAAGCACATAATATATATTATTATTTTAGATTTATTCTCTTTTAACTATTTAAATTATTTATTTAATATTTGGGTTAATTTTTTAAGAGATTTGATAAAAAAAAATTTTTTTTTGTTTACTTGGGTGGACGAGCTTACAGCCCACCTGGTGTTAAGTGGTTACCGGAGCCCATGGACATCTACAACGTAAATGCGCCACCCACCTTGAGATATAAGTTCTAAGATCTCAGTATAGTTAGAACGGCTGCCCCACCCTTCAAACCGAAACGCATTACTGCTTCACGGCAGAAATAGGCAGGGTGGTGATACCTACCCGCGTGGACTCACAAGAGGTCCTACCACCGGTAAATGGTAAATAAATATAAATAAAAAGGTATCGTAAATTTTTTAATTGCACATTAGAAGTTATTAAACGAACTTCAAATGTTATAACATTAGTAAAGCTCCAGGCGTCTATATCCAACCTTATTCCTCCTCTAAAGCCGATACCTGAATTTCAGTGTAAATTATTTCTATATGGAAGAAGCAGAATGCTGAAATGACATGAATCGACATTTTCTATAATGCGTATCTGAACGACGATATCTTTGAATATGTTAATATATCATAGCATAGCACTCTTAAGCCCACTGAGGTGCTCGCCGGATCTTCTCAGTGGGTCGCGTTACCGATCCGGTGGTAGATTCTGCGAAGCACGGCTCTTGCTAGGGTTCGTGTTAGCAACGTCGTCAGGTTTGAGCCCCGTGAGCTCACCTACTAGTTAAGGTTACGCTGAAATAGCCTCTCAATGCTATCAGCTTAGGAAGAAAAAAAAAACTTCAGAGGTGTCAAGGGACACCCGGATGGAACGAAGTTCCTTTCGATTAATTAGTGAAGGAATTGTAATATTTTTTTTAAGTTATAATAATAAATTACGGCATTATGAAGAAGAAAAAAACAATACTATGAACTAAATTACTATTGTTGAAACGCTATCTCGAGAAACTGTACGGATGATGAACTGACGGATCTAAAAAGTGTCGTGACAACTTTTCGTAAGTATTTTTTCCGTCTAGCCCCCTTTCACAACGCGCGATAAGGAACTTCGTTCCAAAAAAAGGACTCTTATAAAACTACTGTGAGCGATTTTTTGAGATGATGAGCAGAGGATAATAAAATCTTTTTTTATTACTTCTAGTTGTAAATAAGGTTTATTCATAAGTGAGTGACTACACTTGAATGCTGAGGTGATATGAGGTAAACCCGCACTTCGGCAGTCTCAGTGGAAAGCTAATCGCTGATCACGAATAGGCGTTAATAATTCACACTACAGTTTACATTACTTTGTCCCTTTCAGTGCATTTTGATGGTCGCGGCAAAGTCTACGGAGACCGAGGAAACAGGAGATTTAGGTGATAGCTATGATAAAGCACTAAAGTAGTATTTTGTTCAGTTTCCGCAAGCTGTCTTACGTCATACGTCTGTAAAACAATTTTTATAAAGAAAATACTCTAAATATATAAGGGATCATCGTATATAAAGGCCGGTTTCGATCAATGTAAATAGAAAAATAAAGTAACATAGCATTTTCCTGGAATTTCGTGAGTGGTATAAATAAATTAATATCACAGCTTAATGTCACGTTGTTTTGCTGTCATTAAATTATTACTGATATTTCGAGAAATTATTCGAAGCGAAATTCATTAAGTATGTAAGATGAAGAAAGAGCCTGCCGCCTAATACGGAGTATTTGATCCATAGTTCTTGTTTTAATAATAAGTTATATCAAGAAAAACATAGACATAGATCGGATGTACTCGATATTGTAGTATAAAGAAATCTATATATTATTATTATATCGTTAAGTTCATGGAATGAAACTTTACGGTAACTAAATAGAACAATCATAAAATAAAAAATTCTATTCTTTGAAATGGGAACAGAGACTCTAATGATAGTGTATTTATACAATTTCAACAAATTTTAATTATTTTCAGAAACACTGTTGGACATAATTCCGAGTGATGATAGTTCTTCAGAATCAGAAGCGAAGAGTCGAGGTAATGACAAGACGATACAAATCCAAAGGAAATTAATGTACCATTAAATGTCGGACGCTTATTATTTCTAACGCTTTTAACACTTTAGCGTTAACGTGGTCACGGACGACATAGCTGCTATTTGTCGACAATAATGTGCCGTCAAACAATTTTTTTTGAATAAGAATTCAAATTCAATATTAGTTTTGTTTATGTCTGCGACCTGTAAAGGCCGAAAATAATGCTATACGTATTTGCTTTTTTATGTTTCAGAACTAAAAAAATACTACCATCATTTATGTGAGTTGTCTTGAATTAAAAACGATTCCGTGAAAAGAGCTGCATTTTTTGTTCAAGAACATTTTGTTCTTATCACTTCTGATGATACATTTTATTATTATTATACATACTTTTATTATTAATTTGCAGCAAAAATGGACGAGAAACATTACAAGAAGAGTTTGCGTAAGTAGTGAAGTGACTTTTTAGTTGTTGTTTTGCCTCGAAGTAGTTATACGAAAATCCGATTTTAAAGGTGAAATGGCCGCATTAAAAAGAATTGAGCTTGAACCTGAACACGCAGGGTGAGTGATGGCGTTCGCATGTGATCTCTGCGAGTTTCAATCTCTTCCGAGGCTTTAATTTTTCATTTCGGCTGTTCACTATCGACTTTGGTTTGATTTGATTCGAAATTGGTTATTCCCTCATGAATACCAGCAACGCAAGGCGAATTTTGATGTTTCGTACATTTTTCAGTTTTTCTGTGGTCATGGACTGACTGACTGACGTAATAATATTCTGTTATTTTGAATAGATTTTAAAATATCTACCGCTTTTTATAGTCTTATTTTAATAGATTATTTTCATATTCATTTTCAGAAAAACAACTCAGTCAAGAAGGTATGTACGTGTTCGTAAGGCTATTATATATATATATATATATATATATATATATATACTATTACTAAAGTATGTATGAAAATCAAAATACACCAACTATATTATAATGTCATTAAAAACGAATTAAAAATAAATTGACTACTACCGTCATCATTGATAATTTGGAATTGTTATGAATGGTTTTTGTTTTTCTTTTAGGCCCAGAGCTAACTTTGTGCGACTATACTTACTTAAATTTATTTTCAGATCAAGATCGCGTGGATTTCTTCAGCGATCTATTGAAGAACGTGAAGAAACTCAATGCTAAAGACATCCCAGCTGCGTTTGGTGCTAATTAATAAACTGTTGATTGTTTAAGTCAAGGCTCGTTATTTTAGTTAATAAAAGTTTGTTTCGTCTCGTTTTACTGTTTAGGCTGGTAAATGGCATCGTTAGTCGTCTTGACTGTGCCTCTGATATTGTTGATGTCCACGCACGTAACTCACCACAAGGTGGGCCGTATGCTTTATTTACTATTGATGAAATAATACGTGAGACCTTGGAATAACTCAATAAAAAGATTTATTACAATATTAATTGCAGAGCGTTACATTGATCGTTACTTGATGTAGAACCAGAGAGAATGTAGACCAAGGAATATAATGTAATGTCGACGGGCGGTCAGGCAGCAAATGAATGTACGGCAACTTTGCTATTTCAATTTGTGTTCTTATATTTCAACACCTATTGTACTAAAAGAAAAGAAAGAAAGTGTTATCCTCCCAAATGATAATAATATCTAACTTCTTCGCCTCAACAATAGGCAGGGTGATGGTTCTGGGTTACAATACGTCCTATCATAAGTACTAGTTGAATAGTGGTAAACTACCACCAAAGAGGAGTCGGTAAAAAAGGGAGTCAACGTAAAAATTGATAATTCATCGGGTACAATTTAGACACAGTCCTAAACTAGGACCCCCTGTATTACGACAATTAGATACTGAAAAATATAATTATATTTAGCACTCAGATAAAGACTAAACAAACTTATTAGACCCATGTTTGTCTGCCATGGCCGTCTGGTGTAGTGGTAAGTGACATGGTCACTACACAAGGGGGTCGCGGGTTCGAATCCCGCCAAGGGAAGATATTTGTATGATAAATATAAATGTCTTTTCCAGGGTTATGGATGTATATTAAATATATGTATGTGTATAATAAAAATCTTACATTTATATCCGTTATCTGGTACCTGTAACACAAGTTCTTTACGAACTTATCACGGGACCAGTTAACGTGGCGTGATTGTTAGTAAATATTAAATATTATTATTATTAATATATATGTTTGTCTGGTGTGGGAATTAGTCAGTGGTTCTAATTACTGCATCACAGAGTTAGCTTAAAGAAAGCTTTTTCGAAAGCACAGCTTGGTATTAAAAGCATCATAAATACAAAATTAATTCAGTCGTTCTGCAACCGCGAAGAGTTTATTGGAAAAACAACTAAACCCTAGTGTATATTTACTAAAGTAAACAAAAGATTATGTATTTTTTAATTTTTTTTTATTGTCCTTGTAAGCAGACGAGCATACGGCCCACCTGATGGTGAGTGGTTACCGTCGCCCATGGACTTCAGCAATACCAGAGGCAGAGCCAAGCCGCTGCCTACCGCTTAATACTCTCCACAAGCCTCGTTTGAAGAAGGACATGTCATAGCGCTCGGGAAACACCGTGGAGGGGAGCTCATTCCATAGCCGGATGGTACGTGGCAAAAAAGACCTCTGGAAACGCACTGTGGATGACCGCAGTGGCTCCAGGTAGTATGAATGAACTCTATGCTATGATGTTCTTTGAAAATATGTAAACGACTTCTGAATTCCTTAGAAAATCCGATGTTGTTTGTTGTGAAAACTTGAACAAACCAGTGCATGAACTTGAATTAGGTATATATAATGAAGCCCCGCAGGTTACAGTGGAAAAGTAAAACAAGAAATAGTTATTATATAAAGTGCTCGTTTTTTTGTACCCAACTCGAAATTTAGTTTTAAGACTTTTGAAACTTCGAATAGGCTAAGTTTAAGATACCTTAGAAATTTCAATGCAGAGTTTAATCTTTTCAAAGATTCGCCTTAAAGTAAATCGGATGTAAGTTTTTTTGAGTTTTAATGGTCCCATTGAAAACTTCTATTTTTCTTGGCTTCGGTTGTTTTTTTCTCTGAAATAGACAATTTTCTATGGGCTTAATAAATAAATATGTAGGGAAGTTGCCTTCTCTGTGTATCATGTGTTCTAGTGGTCTGAAAAATTATTTGGAAAGGTCCCGTCGTCCCTTTCCTATTTCGAATTTTTGTGTTCATCTAAAAGGCAATAAAACTAATCCCAGATAAAACGTTTCTTTAAACAATATCTTGAGTAATAACAAAAAAAAGTTTCTACAATAAAAAAGGCTGAAAATTAAAAAATATTTAAAGAAAATGAAAAAATTGGCAAAATAGAGGTAAGGTACCTACCTACTCATGTGGGCAGAATTCGCCAACTACATAATAATATAATTTTAATCAAACTGTCAGTGAAGTATAAGAGAAAAACAATATCACGTGGAACTAAAATTTAAGTTTATCATTAAATCGAGCACTGGCTTAATTACGGTCCGCTTTCAAAGCGCAGCTTTTTCAGTAGCTTTTGAATGTACAAAATTAATTTCGACTCGAACGCCGTTTGGTCTGTGACGTTCGCATTAAGTCACAAAAGACGTCCTGACTTCACATATGAAGTTTAATTTAGGAATATTTCAAAGTGAAACTAAAACTATTTTGAAATAACTTAGAATAGTTTGAGTTAACTATATACGAGTAGTAGGTAGGCAGCGGCTTGGCTCTGCCCCTGGCATTGCTGAAGTCCATGGGCGACGGTAACCACTCACCATCAGGTGGGCCGTATGCTCGTCTGCCTACAAGGGCAATAAAAAAAAAAAATTACTCGTAGTGGGAAGATAGTTAATTGCAATTCGAAATGAAATTCATCATCGTCCAAACTAGTACAAATATAAACCCTTTGCAGGCGTCGTCGTGGCCTCAAGGATAAGACGTCCGGTGCATTCTTTTATAGCGATGCAACGGTGTTCGAATCCCGCAGGCGGGTACCAATTTTTCTAATTAAATACGTACTTAACAATTGTTCACGATTGACTTCCACGGTGAAGGAATAACATCGTGTAATAAAAATCAAACCCCCAAAATTATAATTTGCGTAATTACTGGTGGTAGGACCTCTTATGAGTTCGCGCGGGTAGGTACCAGCACCCTGCCTATTTTTGCCGTGAAGCCGTAATGCGTTTCGGTTTGAAGGGTGGAGCAGCCGTTGTAACTATACTGAGACCTTAGAACTTATATCTCAAGGTGTGTGGCGCATTTACGTTGTAGATGTCTATGGGTTCCAGTAACCACTTAACACCAGGTGGGCTGTGAGATCGTCCACATATGTGGGCAATAAAGAAAAAAAAAGAGGCGTTTCAGAGGCGAATAGCCGTCGTGCGATACAGTAGAGATTCCTGCCTCATATTTCGAAGTGGATTGCGAAATTCACATTGAAACATCTTTATGCTTTGTTAGTGAATAGCAGGTAGGTCGTGATTTCGCTCATTATGCAATAAAAAAAACAAAACAAAAAACCCCAAGATCCACAACCTACAATAGTTACATGTGGTTACAGGAGCTCATAGAAATCAACGTAGATGCCGCCACCCCCTTTGAGAAACAAGTTCTAAGTCTCCGTTACTTGCTGACTTACCTTTCGTATTGAAGTTAGTTATTTACTTTGTATGGTATTTACGTTTGTTGATGTCTATGGGCTCCGGTAACCACTTTACGCCTAGTTGGCCGTGAGCTCGTCCAGCTATTTCAGTTTTTTTTACTTATGTCGAAGGTATGTCTTACATATTAGTATAATTAATTCGGCGTACCTAAAGTAGGATTACGGGGTACGCGGCAGGAAGCTAAGCACCGCTTGTCTCTTAATTTGCATGCAAAGCTTTGTAAGCTGATTACGTTGGAATGAATCTGTTCCTTGGATTTGTTTACTCGAATTCATATGACGTAATTTTTGCATGTAGCGAGTCTTGTGAACCTCTACATAATTTACCAAGGCCTTAAAACCTGAAGATGGAATAGCCCTATATGTTACTTGCAACAGCTTCTCGACTATGGTTGGTGAGCTTGGCCTTTGATTTAGTTTAGGTATTAGTCAACGATCATGTCCAAACGCTAAGGTCTTATTGACCGTATCACTGAGCTATTTGTGATACGTACATTTATCATTACGCTTATAAATATTTAGAATTGTTAATTTGTCAACAAGTCAACGCTCTCATGTATAGGTTTTTAGGTCAGCGGGGCCAATAATGATACTATTCTGCGCTGCTATTCATCACGAGATACGGATATACGACTCGGTTACATGTCCCTGTTGATGCCTTCTTTAACTTATTCGTAGTAGCTATTTCTTCCTGCCAAGTTATTTCTGTCCTCCGTAGATAATTTTACTAGTGCTATAATTTTACTAGGTTTATTGTAAGTCCGTATGGCAGGTACTATCCGGATAAGATATACTTGTAGCAGCAACCTAAAGTAATACGCACATATTTTATGTACATCCATTTTTTCTTGGTGGCTTATTTTTACGATACTGTTTTTACTTAGTATTGCTTTATTTAGGTGATTTGACCGATTTCTTTAAATTGGTATAAACTTTATTAATTAGTCTTTTGAAAATATCACCAGTAAACCGAACAATGGAAAGCTTACTATTCAAAAATACCACGTGATTAGTTTTTAGTAAGAAGTATTCCATTTGATCACGCATGGTTCCAATATTTTCCGAATAGCCAGCGTTGTGGAGAAAACGAGATTTGCTGCCAGGTACAAGACAGGTACTTTTAGTAGGGCTCTAAATATATCCTTCGGCCTTATTTTTTTTACACAGACTGTCAACACTACAACCAGATTCGCGGCACCACCCCTAGGACGTCCGATCGACGGGTCGTCGAGGCGATAGACGACAACTCTACGTCGGCCGTCTGGGTTCGGCAGCCCGACGGGCCGCCCTAGGCGGTGCCGCTGGTGTTCCACAATACCCCGCTGAAATATATCCGTGGGCCTGCGGTCTGCCTCCAACATCTACAGACCGTCAAGTCCTGAACACCCCGCGTATCCCCTAAACACGGACACCTCGTAAGGAGTTCGGCCCCCTGCCCGAAAAAAAGGCACTTCTAGTCCTTATCATTTTTTAAATCTTCTATCTAGTATACGCACACCGCAAGTCTACGGGTCAACAGTGATCCGTCCCACATTTACGACATACAAGGTCCAGTCTTGTTGACACACACTTCAAAATTACCCGGCGAATTAAGTGCAAATAGAACGACTCTAACCTCTGTGGATCATTAGTCATTCATTCGCACAAAGGTGAAGTTGCGTTTTGTTAACACCAAAGGGACTCTTTGCCTTTTGACCTTTTGCCCCTAGCTGGACCCTTTTCAGTCCTTCACAAAAACTCTGGTATGGTTCTTGTAAGGGTTTTACTTCATAAAAACTGAGGACTAGTGATGAACTAAGATCGTTTTTTCGATTTCGCTAATTTGGTAGTTTATAAGAGAGTGAAAGGTCATTTTTTGATCGGATTTTATTATATCTAGACCAGCTCTGGTTATTGATTTTGATGAAATTGATTTATGACAAAATTAAAGATACCGTTTTTTCTTTTGTCTTGATTTTTATTTAATAATTCTATATCTTAATGTGTGTTTTTATTCACAGAAAGAATCACATTAAATTTTAACAGAGATGTACAAAAGGTAAGGTTTAGTCAGAAATTGATTTTCTTCCGAACAAAAATAATATTAAGGAAATATAGCTCTGTAATAGGATGTGGTTATATGCACAATATAACAAAACAAAAATGTACTGTATATGGTTATACAAAGAAACATGGCATACATAAATATTATATGTAAACAAAATGAATGTTTCATCAATGTTTATTCTCCTAAACCATTCATCCGATTGTAATGAAATTTAATGTAGTGGTAGTGGATCGATCCACTCGAGTAAAAGTTTCTGTCATAGTACCATCAACGGACGAAAAGTGGTGCGCGTAATATTTTCATTATGTTTATATATTTTATAAAGATAGTGATAATCACAGTAGAGCGTAATGGTTTCATTAATATGCAATAATTTAATAATAATAATAATATATGTTCCGAATGTAGAATTCCGTGATTTCAAGTTTCTTTTGTAGATACAAATAATTGCTCATGCAAATGTGCTAGGAGTATTTGAATATGAATAAATTATCATTTTTCATCCTTTTTTTACGCCCTCGAGGCAGACGATCATACGTCCCACCTGATGGTGAGTGGTTACCGTCGCCCATGGACTTCAGCAATGCCAGGGGCAGAGCAACGCCGCTGCTTACCATTAAGTACTCGTCTTTTGAAAACTGTGGTTTTTGTCATTAAAAAATCAAGACATAATGAAGAAATCTTGTCTGTGGAGATTATTTACGAATTATGCCCTTTTAATTTAAAAAAAATCCCAAATAGTGATTTTGAAGCACATATTAATATAATGATAGGGTCCAATTAGACATGATCATCGAATTATGCCCTTTTAATTAAAAATAATCCCAAATAGTGGTTTTGAAGTACATATTATTATAATGATAGGGTCCAATTAAACATGATCAAATTTGTTTAACTTGATCTTCAAACAGATAACTGAGATTTCGAACTCATGTCTCAAAGTGTGAGAGAGGTGGCATCAGGTCATAATGTGTATGAGTTCCGGTTACCAATTAAAACCGGGTAACTCGTGGGACCGGTCACCCATTTAAACATTAAACATTTTGTATAAAGAAACCCTTATAATGTTCATTGTAAGTTCTTTGAGAATAAAACAATATAAAACTAGGTAAATTTGCATGCACTTCGCAACAGATTCTATTGAGTTAGTAAAAAATCACTGGAACACTCGGATAGCTGATTTATTTCTCTCTGAAAGTGCTCGTGAACTAAGATATATTTCAAGTTGATTTTGTCTCCTTATAGATAATATTATGCCGTAGATGTTTGTCGGAAGTTTATCTAATTGAATGAATATGGCATTCTTCTTGTCAGTCGTGTCACTCTTGATAGAGTGGTCGTGATTGTCATGTAGTGTTGAAAGGGGCAGGCTTGATGCGTCTCACGATGTCGCGCCATCTCTCCCTGCTCGAGGCCATTCTAGAGATGGTCGGTCCATAGAACGCCTCGTTGTACAAGGAAGCGTTGATGGTACAAGACCGCGAGGGACCGACCAAATTAAAACTGCAGTGGGAGGTCCCCTAAATGAGTGCAGTAGAATATGGCATAGTTTCGTTAAAAAAAATACAATTATTAGAAAAGAATAGTAATGATTGTTTATTAAAATATTTACGAGTATATGGTGGAGATGCGGAATGTAATCAATAAATGTAATATAAGTAAACAATTTCGATTGCAAACCGAACGTCACTAATTCTAAATTCAAAGACTATTAATACATGAATTATTTCATCCACACAGTACTAATAAGTATTAAATATTTACTAAGATACTTGTTTCTGTATCACTGTGATTTTAATAACGTCATTCTATAGAACATAAATTTCGAATTTTTAGTACTTTTCTTAAACAGAAGTTTTCTTGTGATAGATATTGAGCGAGTCATTTCACATGCAGTCAAAGCACAGATGTTTTTGATAAAAAAATCTAGAATTACTATAACATTTTTCGAAATTGCTACAAAGCATTCCTATTATTTTAATACCAATTTTATTACCAAAATGTTTTTTCTTAAATTTAAACGTATATAGTATATAATGTCTCTGGTACCCATAACACAGGGATTCTTAATTTGAGGCCGGATGACTGTTGGTGATGTGTTCCCATTAATTTTAAAACAAACTTGGTAATAAAAAAAAAAATACGGTAAACGAGGGGGCATAAAGCGAAGAGCATCAGAGCGACGCGCGACACTTCGTATTGTGCTTTATTTATAATAATATATTGTTGGGGTTCACCTTCGACAATTCAATGTTACCAGCCACGAGAATTAGGAATAGAACTGAGATCACAACAAATAATATTTCACTTGATAGTGACCGCACAGTGTTTTGTTTTATTTTTAATTATTAGACGTCAATTTTGTTATAAAACAACAACAACCCGCTAAATTATAAATTAGTGGTGGTAGGACCTGTTGTGAGTCCGCGCGGGTAGGCACCACCACCCTCCCTATTTCTGCCGTGAAGCAGTAATGCGTTTCGGTTTGAAGGGTGGGGCAGATGTTGTAACTATACTTGAGATATTAGAACTTATATCTCAAGGTGGGTGTCGCGTATTTACGTTGTAGATGTCTATGCGCTCCAGTAACCACTTAACACCAGGTGGGCTGTGAACTCGGGTACACAAATAAGCAATAATAATAAAAAAAATTGGGGCATTAAATAGTCGTCGTCTATAAAATTTCTATTATCCTTAAAGGAGATTGCCCATTCTTCTATGGGCCGCCGTTGCGCATTTTTTTTTTTGTATGATAGCATAAATTTTATAATATCGTACTTTCAAAGGAAATAGAAATTATCCATTTATTTTGTGGGGTTTTAGTTGTTCTTTGACTTCTTGTTCAATTTTGAGGTTATTTTTGTAACAAACCTACTAAAAAACAACCACTCCTTCCAACGATTATCAGAAACAATAGGTACAATAGTCTTTAAAAAGATTCTTGAGCGTGCAGGAATCCCGAAGACTCTACTGAACACGAACTCAACGCAATGATAAGTTATTTATTAGCACAATAAACTGACTGAGAGTCGAATCTAGATTACCGGGTTAAAGTCATCGACCATTAGACACCAACGAGACGACCGTATGAGTTATTACCGTAAATCAGTGATTCTCAACCTTTTATTTGTTGCGGTACATATTTAACGATTTTAAAATTTGGCGGCACACATTAAACGATTTTAAAATTTGGCGGCACACAAAGAAAAAGATTTAAACTATTTACTTTCTAAAACACTGCATAAAACGTTTATAAAAACCATTAAATATACGAAATAAACTAATATATTATTATGCTTTAATAATATTTAAACGTTTAAAAAGGGATTAATTACAAGCTAATAATAAAAAAAAAATATTTGATATAATTTAATAATATTAACATCAATATATATTGGCAAAATTTGGCGGCACACTTTTGAAATTTCGCGGCACACAAAAGTGCCGCGGAACAGTGGTTGAGAATCACTGCCGTAAATGCAAATTGTCTCAATAACAAAAAAAACAACGAACAATATCTTAACGGATCACGCAAAACCATTTACAGCGAGCAGGGTAATTCGCATGCGAAAAATGTACAATTTAGACGAATTTTACGTGGAAGCGAATAGTTTCTGAATGCAATTTCGTGAAAACATTCGTTTCGGGACCTAGCCGCAACGAAAACGGTGGCACCACTATTAAGTAGAGCCGCAATGCGTCCTTAGGGACGTTAACATGCAAACGGAATCTCTTACTATTTGCAGCTTTAACAGTTCAAGTTGTTGTTGTTTATTCTTAATTCGCGGTAGGCAGCGGCTTGGCTCTGCCCCTGGCATTGCTGAAGTCCATGAGCGACGGTAAACACTCACCATCCGGCAGGCCGTATGCTCGTCTGCCAACAAGGGCAACAAAAAAAAAAAAAAATTTGCGAGCTTAACTCTCTACCAGCTAACCGTTCTTAACGAAGGAAAGCTTTACATGAGTGGCTAGAAGAATACAATCTAATCAATTTACAATCATGTTTATCATAGAATGGGCAAATTAATTCACTGCCCATCTTAAATTTAATGGTCATCTCTATAATTACGTCATCAATATCAACGCCCAAATAAGTATAACTTCGAAGGTGCCTCTACTGGTTTCAAACGGGTAGGTACCACCACCCTACCCATTTCTTCTGTGAAGCAGTAATGCGCTTCGGTTTGTACTGTTAAACTCAGACTGAACTTGAAACTGAGACTCTTTGGGCCTCCTGTGATCACTCAATATCAGGTGGGCCGTGAGCTCGTCCACCCATCTAAACAATTCAAACGTCGAAATTTTGAGTACCATCTATATATATATAAAAATGAATTGCTGTTCGTAAGTCTCGCTAAAACTCGAGAGCGGCTGGACGGATTTGGCTAATTTTGGTCTTGAATTATTTGTAGAAGTCCAGAGAAGGTTTAAAAGGGGAATAACTATGAAAATGCTCGGAATTAAATAAAAATAACATTTTTGTTTTTCCTTTGATGTGTCCCCCGTCGAACAGATTCCTTTTGTTTGTTTTAAGTTTATTTTATACAAAAGTTTAGGTCTTTTATTTATCGACCGAGGCACTACGAAGTCTGCCCTGTCAACTAGTTAATAAATAAAATAGCCATTGTACTCCTATTTCATTTGCAAAATTGTGTCAAGTGGTTTTAGTTCCACTATTACATATCGGTTACAGAGTAGTGATAGTGTTTAGTGAAGGATACCAAGATTCTGTATCTTTACAATAATATGAATTTTATACCGTTGCATTAATTAAATTAATTCTAAAGAAATTTATTAGGCTAAATACATATCTAAGCGATATGAACGAAACAAAATTTGAGCTTTTGGCCATGCCAATATATACTATGAAACTTTATGAACAAACATTTACCAGGCTAAATTGTGTAAAAGATAATAGATTTAAAAGGCATGATACAGAATAAAAAGAAACACCAATATTAAGCCAAGAAAAATATCTTAATTTTTTTAAATAGAAATAATAATTCTGAATGGAAACAACTAGTAGTGGTTATTCTTAGAAGATTATCCTTCGTGATAACCGCATTTCGTGATTTTAGGCTTTAGTTCCGCAAGCGTTCACGATCGACCTCAAAGTTTTTAGTCACGAATCTTTCCCAAAGACTTTTGTCTTATGAAATAAATCGATTTCCAAAATTTTGGATTCCTGCATCTAATGTTTCCCTTAAACTAACTACCACTTTCTAATATTCCAGAGAATTATATGTATTTGGAAAAATAAATTGTTATTAAAATGAAATGTTTTTAGATCTATTGAGAGACAAAATTCGTTTACTTGGTGGTAGGACCTCTTGTGAGTTCGCGCGGGTGGGTACCACCGCCCTGCCTATTTCTGCCGTGAAGCAGTAATGCGTTTCGGTTTGAAGGGTGGGGCAGCCGTTGTAACTATACTGAGATCTTAGAACTTATATCTTAAGGTGGGTGGCGCATTTACGTTGTAGATGTCCATGGGCTCCAGTAACCACTTAACACCAGGTGGGCTGTAAGCTCGTCCACCCATCAAAGCAATAAAAAAAAAGCTTAATGTAAAATTTTCGTTCCGTTATTAGAATTAATCATTAAGAATAATAGCAATGAGTAACAATGTCTTCAAATACCAATTCACGTTAATAATGTAGTATTAGGTTCATGTTGAATCCAATTCTGCTTCATAACAATGGAAATAGCTGAATGGCCGCGTCGAGTAATCTGTGCGATTTGCCACAGGGATCGAGTTAGGGCCTCATTATTTTCTATTGTTCAATTATACAATGGGTGCAATGATAGCGTAGGTAATAATAAATAATTATTTCCTTGCAAATGTTGTTTGGGATGAAATTTTAGATATGGTCGTATCGCAAGCTATTAATACGAATTGAAGTTGATTTAATATCCACAGATACTTATTTTTATTTGCTAACACAAGCTTCACGTTGGAGATCTGTGGTTTTTGTTCGATGATGCTTAACGACAGGCGACCCATGTCATTCTTCTAGCCATGACATTCAGTAAAATTAACAATATCAGCCCACAAAGTTTCACTGCCGGACATAGATCTCCCCCAAAATCACTACAACCAGTCCTGCGTTGCTCACATCCAGCAGATTCGCACGATCTTCAGCAGGCCGTAGGTTCAATTAGTGGAAAATATATCCACGCCGCGCTCCACTAGTACATACTGCAATAATCAATACATATAAGTAAAATTGGAGTGTCTGTTTGTATTGAAATAACTGCTTTTTACTACATGCATATTATGAATATATATGCGGTACATACACCAAAATAATATTTTTTACAATTTTTGTCTATTTGTCTGTCTGTCTGTCTGTCTGTCTGTTCCGGCTAATCTCTGGAACGGCTGGACCGATTTTGACGGGACTTTCACTGATAGATATCTGATGATATAAGGAGTAGCTTAGGCTACTTTTTTAGACTAGATTCGCCCCGCGGCTTCACCCGCGGTACGACAATAACCGCGGTTAACACCGCGGGACTCAGCTATTTTAATAATAAAATTTAATGTTTCCGAAGCGAAGCGAGGGCGGGTCGCTAGTAATCAATACAATATCAATCAATATAATACAAGTTAATATTACTTACTCGATGCGAAAACGAATCGAATCATGAACGAGAATCGAATTTCCTTTATTCGACGACCCTGTTACGCGATATTTTGCCTCATAATTCTGCCCCGTTTTTATTTGTATTCATTATTTTCACTCAACAAAGCTTAAGTTGCAGATTGCTATGTACTTGATAGTCATGGGTATTCGTAATAATTCACGGCGTGACTTAGAGCGATGGACATCACTAAACATGCTGAAGCTTATAGATTTTTAAGCTTTATCAATGTGTCAATCTCTACGATAGTAACTATGCAGCTGTACCTTTTCTTAAATGAATTATAAGCTTCTCAATTTCATTTTAATCTTCAGTTTATGTGAGGAGCATTTAGTGAAGTGGATGTACGTGGAACGAATTAGATTTTTCCTGAGTCAACAAAATTATTAAAAATGTTTCTTTCAAATTTTGTAATAATCTGTAATAGAGGTCTATGGGAGAGGTAGTCGCTATATATTATAGAATGAACTGTTTTGATTAAAGAATGAACTATATTACTTGAGTCATGAAGTGCTACTACAGGCAAGATTCCGTTAATTGGAGTGCACTTAGCCAAGTCAAGGTAGCTTGCTAGTAGGAGCAAAATTATCTTGTTTAATGAAATTCTTAGAGAAATTGGCTTAACTACAGAGTAAGTAATAAAGAAAGTGACGTAAAAAAGAAGATATTTTATGACTTTGATATATATTTTTGTCCCTTAATATTTTTACTACAAATATAAAAATTGTTTTTAGAAAATAAAGTCTAAAAATAGTCACTTTGAGTCGGCTTGAATAAAAATGAATTTCAAGGCTCACATGCATAGCAATCATTGGTCCCAAAATCAGATAAACCATTTTTAAAGTACAAGATATATTGGATTTCAATATTACTAACGTGTTAAAAGAGATCTGAAGATAGACAGAATAACAGTCAATATTTTAATAAAATAAAATTAATATCAACATAATCCCAATATAAAAGTAGAAAGTAATTTGCTGAAATCGGAGACAAACGGAGCTTGGTTTGTTCAGTGGAAACATCTTTTTATTTTAGTAAGATAATAACACGTTCTTGTTTTCCGCGTAAATGCTTTTCGGCTCTGTCCTAGATGGATAGAACGAAAGGTGCAAACGTCCGCACTAATGAAGTCGAATACTGTAAGCACGCTGCGTGGAAATTCCATTTTGGAAGATACGCGAAACGTTTTCTTTTTAGTTCTAAAATTAAGGAACAGAAGTTTGGAGATCTGGTTCTAAGAAAAAGAATTCGAGTAGAATGGTTTATTGTCCAGCAAACGTCAATACGCAAAAAATGCAATATGCACACAAAAATGGAAGACATTTAATGGATGGACTGTGCTACTATGATAAAATTTTTATTTATTTCACCAAAATTAGAAAAATCAATCAAAATTAACAAAAAAAAAAAAAAAAAACGAAACCAATTGCGCATACAAAACTATTAACTAATGAATGTTTAATTCGTTTATGTCGCGATATAGACGAATCGGTCAAGCTTACGACATATCGCTACACTTTATTTACTTTAAGCACTTCGTCGATGGCAGTTCGATTTTCTACTGAATAAATCGTTGTCAATCCCATTCGCGCAGAGTAATAGGAGCGTGTGGATTCAAGAGAAAAAGTAGTAAGAAAGAATAGAATCTTTTTAATTGTTTTGGTTAGTCTGAAGAGAAATTATTAAAGAGGGGGATCGTATTTGTTTTAAGGGGATTAAATTAATATTATTTTAGATTACCGATTTATTACCGATTTTTTCCAAATACTTTTTTCAATGTTTTTTTTGATAAGCTAATTGTGTGCTACACATTTTTATTGTATTGGTCGTGTACATAATACTTCATTGTAGTTAATTTTGTTTATTGATTTGCATGCCCGAAATTGCATTTCCAATTGGATCTGTGTTTTAAAATAATGGCGCGTACATGTCCTTTTTGCCAAAACATTGACTCAACTTTTTAAGGAAAAGATAGTTAGTAAATAAATAGTTGTGTCTTAGGCGTGAATTTTAACTTGTTTCATAAATTTATATATTATACAAAACATCATTATCAGAAGAATGCCTAAGACCGGTAATAGACCGGAAAACGCTACAAAGAAGAAGGAGAAGAAGACAAAACGTCATTTCCGATATGTAGCGCCCTTAATATTGAAATTGTAATTAAGCCTGTCGGATAATATTTGAAACCGGAATGTTGATGGCTTCATACTGGTGCTTACTGTAGTGGTTATGGAGTATATAGATGAAACAGCGTTAATATTACCACCCACTTTGACACATGAAATGGAAGAAGATTGCACAAAGTGGGAATGAGTTGCTCGCTCCGGGCATTTCAATATTGTAAAATTGTTATGTTATAATTACTTATTGTAAAAATGAATATTAATTAAAAAAATATCTAATATTAAAAAAAATATCTAATATTAAAAAAAAAAAAAGACATGCCCGCTGAGTTTCTTGCCAATTCTTCTCAGGACGGAGGCTAATTCTTGTGAATTGGCGGTAATTCTTTTGACGTTCAACAAGTATGTACTTTCATTTATGTTGAATAAAACTTTTTTGATTTGATTTGAAGTCTCAATGGCAGTATGTAACAGCTGTCCCGCTCTTCGAGCTAAAACCCGTGACTGTATCGAGACAGAAACATATCGAATGCATCCGCAAAATATAATGACCTTAATAATCAGTAAAGAAATACGAGTTATTTCTCATCCGAAAATAGAAATAAAATGAATCTTCGCAAATCTAAAACACGCTTAAGTTCGCTCGATTCACAATTCACAAATGATTAATCTTCGTACGTACAAAATATATCCAAACATTATTGACGGTGCGGTAAAAAGTTGCCAAATGGATGCTTTCTTTGTGAATTTATCGTTTTTGTACATTCACCCCGTGGGAGCCTCAAAGAATTCTCACAAAGCGTTTTGATAAATGTAATTTTTTGTTCGTAAATTGTCTAATGCTGTCGAGGACCGTCTCAGCTTTAAATATGCGTACGTTGAGTACATTTTTATTATATTAAGATGAGTATGTTAATAATGTAAGCAATGATTTCATTACATTGTTTTTTAACTTGAATTCTGTGTCGAATTACGCAACGCTAGCATTTAAGCATTTTTTCTCTGAAAATTAATTTGTTATTTTGAATATGCTCATAAATTAATATTGCTGTAACGCCTTCTGTTTAAAAATATGTATTGGTCTTAGGGCGTCTTGTGAGCCTGCTCGGCTTACAACCACCAGTCCGCCTATTTCTGCCGTGAAGCAATAATGCGTTTCGGTTTGAAGGGTGGGGTAACCGTTGTTTTACAAAACCGAGAATTTATAACTCATGTCTCAGGCTGCGGTTTTACGTTGTTGATGTATAGTCTCTGGTAACCACTCAATATCAGGTTCATATAAAAAAATTGCTATTTTGAACTGCCGCGTAATAATGTAGATCTGTGACAATACTCAAATTATCGCTCCAAAAGAAGAAGTGATAAGTTAATACCGTGTATAAAAGCCCGCTGTATAAATTGAATTATGCTAAATGGAAAATAAGAGAGAGAGAGAGAGAATTTTTTATTGTACATCAAAAAACAAATAAACAGTGCGATACATTAAACATAAAAAAATATTAAATAAAAAAATAAGCAGTCTCGGATATTCAAAAAAGAGCTTCATAATCGCCAACCGCGTTGTGTTTCATGATCACTTACTTCCGCTTCCGAGAATTGTCGAGTGGCGAAGAAGAACGGTCGTAGACTCACAGAAACTCATGTAAACGAGGAACAACGCTGATCAGCTTAGTGCACGACCTATCTATTCTATTCATCATCTTTTTTTTTTTTTTTACCTAAGCTGATAGCCTTGAGAGGCTATTTCAGCGTAACTGTGGCTAGTAGGTGAGCTCACGGTGCTCAAACCTGACGACGATGCTAACACGAACCCTAGCAGGAGCCGTGCTTCGCAGAATCTACCACCGGATCGGAAACGCGACCCACTGAGAAGATCCCGCGAGAAATTCAGTGGGTTGTGGTGTCTGAGGGTTAATTTACTCGACGCGCCCTTCGTCGCAAGCGACGGGTTCGACGAGAACGGTGACCGGTGCTTGAAGTACCTAAAAGCACCGTTAGTGGATCGGGAGGATGCGAGATGACGTGTTTTGGGCGACGTCGACTGCTTTCCATTCTGTCCGCAGGATCGGGAATGTAGTTACCGGCGGCCACGATGAGAGGGTTCTCGTGTCGTGCCGCTTTATCGAAGTGGCGCATCGACGCCGACTGCATATACTTACTGGTGGACTCTAAGTCCAGGTCGTCGTGGAGGTGTCATCATCACATAGTTCTTCTAATTTGTATAGCGAAACTCGAACTGTAGTAATTATCTGTCCTACCTATGTCCACTGCAAGCTTAACATTCTTTAAAAGTCAATTTTTTTTTTATTGCCTTTGTAGGCAGACGAGCATACGGCCCACCTGATGGTGGTGGTTACCGTCGCCCATGGACTTCAGCAATGCCAAGGGCAGAGCCAAGCCGCTGCCTACCGCTTTCCGTGTAAACTTCTCCGAAATTCATTTCCATGTTTTTATTGCGAGCATAAAGAAGTTTTACTTTAGAACTGATGTATTATTATTGTAACCATACTATGTACGAGTAATGTAGCATGTACATTAATTAGCTCTGGAACATTCAGTGTCGAGTGTTCGCTTTATTGCAGGGCTCGGCGTAAGTGCCAATAATGTCTAGTCTCGTCTGTAATGCTCCAGATTTCGGGTCAGTCGAAATTAGATCTAAACGGCTGCCTCATTACGTTCGAAATTCGGTGCATAGCAGAAGTACTAACGTAACGAGCATTCTTTAATAAAAACGCGGCGATGTATGTGGTTTATAAAATATTATTATTATACTTAAGTGAAATTCACTTACTTTTTTTCCTTACACGATGTTTTTACAAACGAGATAAAATTTTGGAGCGAACTGCGGAATATTTTTCCTTATACTTTAAAAGCAGCACTCTGTCTTAATGTTATTGTGTGAGAGTAATATACAAAAAAAAAAAACGTTTACATGAACAGAAAAATATGACAAAGAATCATCAATAGCTCCAGTAAACAATAGAGTAGTAAAATTGATAAACAAAAAATCACAGTCAAATGGAAGAATTTTGTTAGTTTTTAGCAAATCTATTGTGTTTACTATGTCGTCAATAACAAAGAAAACAAAATGTTGATCCAGACCTTTCCATTAAGACTATTTCTTTTTAGTTTCCTCTGCGAATTTAATCAAATGATTAGTTGACTGATATCATGATTAAAATGTGTTCTTCTCATGGATCGTTTGGAGCTTCTGGGACTAAGGGAGGACTTCGGCTCTCTGTGTTTTGTTCTATGGGGAGCGCTATGACATGCTCTTCTTCAAACGAGGTTTGTGGAGAGTATTTAGGTGGAGGCAACAGCTTGGCTGTACCCCTGGCATCGCATAAGGCTAATATAGATAGGCTTGGGAAGGTATTATATCATATGCACCGACTAAGTCATGGGTGGTGGTATGAAAATCTATGAATTGCGTAACTACCATTTCTTGGAGTAATTGGTTATTTGTTCTTGATAAAATATCTGTAGATACAGATCAGTCTTTTTGAAATGTGTTCATTACTTCTTTTTCAAGAGATAATTGCCTGTCAATTATTCATATTAATTATACACCAAAACACAATTAACATTAAAAAATAGTCAACAAGTAACATGATAAGTATACTTATACGAAACTAAAAATAAAACTAGATAATCTAAAAAATCGGCCCCAAATCGCTGCGCTCCCAGGGTAGGGTGCCCAAGAGGCTGGCGGCATTTCCCGGTTGATTGGCCAAGCTCAACCTTTGTCCGAAATGCGTGCCAGCCCTTGGATCCCCTGAGGCGTCGATGAGGCGTGCGGAAATCTCCTTGAACAGTTGACGAGCTTCCGCATTTTCCATTTTTGAAATGTAAACAGAGAATATGGTGTGAGCATGTTAATATTTCTGTTTCTCTAGTCGTAGAGTTTTCTTGTATGTTATCACTCTTGTCAGAGCACTTGTGGTAGTCAGTCAGTATCATTGCTGTGGGCAGATGTTATGCGCTTCACGAGAAATTGCCACTTTTCCCGGTTTGTGGTGAGCCTAGTACACTCATGCAAATAGTCGCCAATTACCGACTCGACTTGGTCCTTCCACATGGTCTGGTGCCTTCCACTTTGCCCTGAACGACAATCATTTCCTCGCCGAGATACATGTCCAAAAAATTTTAGTATGCGCCTACGTGTGTACGAAACAGAAAACAAATCACAACTTTAAATCTGTTTTAAACATATTCAAAGTTATTAAACTGAGGACCCAACTTCATTACTGAAGCGACGAGACGGCGTGAACCGGTTATTTAATTTATATTGAGACATACTTGTAATAATCAGGTTTTTTTTAATTTATTTTTATTGCTTAGATGGGTGGACGGGCTCACAGCCCATCTGGTGTTAAGTGGTTACTGGAGCCCATAGACTTCTACAACGTAAATGCGCCACCCACCTTGAAATATAAGTTCTAAGGTCTCAGTATAGTTACATCGTATAGTTGCAGTATAGTTGTATCGTTGATGTCTCTCAAATACTATTATTTTTGGTGTGTATTTATTTCAGCGAATCAGCGAATTTTTCACCGTCATTCGACGGTGTCGACATGCCGGATTCGATGTTTTTAATTGAATTTCAATTAAGCTTACTCTATTAAAATTAATAAAGATGTTTTTTGCTATAATCTTTTTTCTCTTGTAGCGTTGCAAAATGGCGTTTAAATAGCTTTTCACCTCTCGATATATGTCTCTGAATAACTATGAATTTATGGCGGTCGTGTCCACTAATTGGGGACGTCAGCGCAAAAGTAGCCCATGGCCCCACAGTTTTTCATAATCATGCTTATAATTATGCTTAATGCAATTTATTTCAAATATTATAAATTTTGATGCAAAACCGGCCTATCCATAGTTTCACCCATAGATAACAGATGGCTTTGTAAACATTATTTATGCGCGTATTGTTTTGTTGCCTATTCGAATTTATTTTTATTTTTTTTATTTTTTATTCTTAATTGCTTAAACTTAAACCCCATAATAACTATGGTAAGCTCAGGCCACTTTTGCGCTGACGGCCTCAATTGTAAGTTCAATACAGAAATCCCGAGAAAGTGTTGCTCCTGATTAAGAATACAAGTTTTACAGATAATCACGACACACAATACACTACTTAGGTTATTTCCAGTCAACCGAATAATAGGGCAGTGCACATTCTGCTTACCACGCTTATTTTATTCTACGCCACTTAGACTCCGTACACGATCTTAGCGTTTGTGTCCCGTTGAACAATTCTACTCGTGACCCGGATGCGACATATGAATAAAACTTCTGTTTGTGGTGTGGCGTAAAGGATAAGACACCCGATGTATTTGTAGAGATAACACCACCCTGCATATTTCTGCCGCTATGTAGTAATGCGTTTCGGTTTGAAGGGTGGGGCAGCCGTTGTACTGTAAAAACTGAGACCTTAGAACTTATATCTCAAGGTGAGTGGTGGCATTTACGTTATAGATGTCTATGGGCTCCGGTGGTCACTTAACACCAGGTGGGCGTTCATCCGTCTAAGCATATAATAAAAAATAATGATGTAACTGCCATTTTAAAAGAATGTAGGAATAAACAGTTTCTCTGTCTGTTAAGATTCCCTTAATTATTGCATCTAGTTTAGAATTCAAGTTCCACTAATGGAAAAAAATTAGAAATTTCTAACAAGAATTCTCTGAAAATTTTATACATCATCATCGTCAGCTTACAGAAGCTTATTTTAAATCACAAAGGCTTTTTTTAATATTTTTAAATTGCCCGTGAAGGTAGACGAGCATACGGCCCATCTGACGGTGAGTAGTTACCGTCGCTCGTGGACGTCAGCAATGCGAGGGGCAGTCCCTTCGCAGACCCAGAGGTTCCAAACGATCCGGGAGAATGGGATTATCAATAATCAGAACGGCCCTCTTCTGTATGGAGTCAAATGGAAGTAGTTGGTATTTGGGAGCCCCGGCCGAGAGGTGGGAGCAGGATTGCACGCGAAGCCGGTCCTGTACTTTGTAAAGAAAATGTCTTTGTTCAGACGTGAAGTACTGCTTCATTCTGGTGAGAGCTCCCAGCGTTTTGGGTGCCATCTTGGCTTTTCCCTTTAATCGATATGTCGATATGTCGATCCTAAGTATCCGAATACTTTTGGAAGGTTGCAGGAATACTCATTTAATTACGATTTAAAATAAACTCGAAGTATTTTTGTTTGGTCTAGTTATTTTACCAGTATGGTTTTATATAGTCAAGATTTAAAAGCATACAGTCACAAACATATTATAAAATCATTAATAATTCTTATTTTTACTTTTAATATTTAAAAAAATTACATTTATTATTTTTCCCGAGAATGAAAATTAAGGAGATTACTTACAGTAAATATCTAATAGGATGGGAAATCCGCTTACCTGAAATGAGGAAAAAAGTCATTAGCGTTAATATTTAAGTAGGAAGAATTCTTTATAGCAACAAATTTGCGAGCTTTTTACTCTTGTTTGTGCATAATTGAAGGTTTTTTTGCATAGCCTGATGTTTACAATTTTACAATTTTATCTAAAAGAGTATTAAACCTCGCATAAAATATTACGCCTAGTGTCTTCTTTTGAACAAACATATTTTAGTTAAGGTTTTTAAGTACACATCTCTTTGCGAAATATAATTAACATAAAGCACTTGTTTTCTAAATGAGTAAAGCATAATCGGAAATACGATAAAACAGAAAAAGATGGAGCCATTTGTGGAAAACTAACATTCCATTTTCAATCGCGTTATTTATATTATGATATCTTATTTCGAAGTTGAATTTAATTTTAGTGTAGGCACTACGTTGCTTTGTTTGGAAACATTTTTAATTATACAACTGTAACTTAGATCATCGTTACACGTATGAATAGACATATTTATAAACATGATCGGTCAGTCGATGAATATAAAGAGTTGAAAGACTACGGTATGTTCACTTCGGCAGGCAGCTTTGAAGGTATTGTCGTATATGTGTAGTGTATGAGTTAGTAGTATTGTTTGAGTGCACAGGGGTGTAGAGAAATCTCTCTTTCTCTCCCTCTTCCTAGTTAATCCCACATCCCAGTTGGTGGTGAGGTCAGCTTTCCTTATTTTTCTCTTCCGCTTCGCTCTGTCTTCGACACCGTCTTCAGTAACATTGCATTCCTTTTTGTCTTACAGCATCTTACATCTTTCCGTCTTGTCTCGTATGTAGAGTGATTATTACTGCTTAAAAAATAAGTTGTCGGCACGATTGATAGTTCTGCATAGATTTTTCATACCAGTCAAGGTTCATCTGGTTTTGAGTGGTTATAGGTGTCCATAGATATAAGAGCGGGAATCACGTCATTCATCTCGTGACATGAGTAGTTCTTACTACCTTTTGAATCGGAATTAATTAAGGCAGAAATAAGAAAAAGGTTGGTACCCAGACCAGGCGGATATGTGTGTGGGCATCAATGCACTATCGACCTGGTTTTTTTAGTGCTTTTACTTTGTGTCACAACGAATGTCACTTCATTGTATACTGTTACGTTGTTCCGTGTCGATCCATGACGTATTAGTTGGAAGTATGCTCTTAGCCGAGCCGTCTCATACGTGCCTCTCATACGACAGATCGCAGATAAGACTCCGGTCGTGAACTAGCTCTTGAATAAATCGCATGCACCAAACATACTTTAAGTTCAAACTGTAAAATTTTCACTACTGCATGCTCAAGCAGTTTTCTCTCTAAATCTTTGACTGAAAATGATAATACTGTATTTCATTAAAGGCTTTTTTAAGCTATTGCATAGCTTTTATCGCGGGTTTTGAGCGCGGCGACCGAATCAAGAAATTCCGTAACGAAAATAAAACCTAATACCCGCCACTCCGCTCACCATGTAGCTCGCGTTCAACATTCACACGTTGCGCTTATGTAGTGTTTGTGAATAAGCGCACGGCGTGACGTCGCACTGCATGCGCATCATGAAAAGTCTGCCAATCTCTTTCTCGCGCGGTCTAGCTCATGAGTGTGAAGGGGACAGTTAATGTTTTGATTTTGTTAATGTTTATAAATATAGCGTGGTCTTATTTTATTATTGTTTTAATATTAAATTATTATTCTCTAATTATAATCGCATAAGTAGATAAAAAATGCTATGCAATAGCTTTACTGCGGCAGTCTCCGAATACCATACGTGTTTTTTTTTTTCAGGGATGTGGTATATTTTTGTAATAATTTTTTCGCTGTCACGTGTGGGAGCTAGATACGAAAATGTGAATATTAAGCAAGACTGGTGGGAAACCGCGGTGTTCTATCAGCTCAATACAAGGTCGTTCATGGATAGCGACGGCGATGGTATTGGAGATATTAATGGTAAGTTTTTTTAGATTAGATCATGGTTTAATCATACTAGTTAAATTAAGTTTTTTTTTGCTTTATTGCCTTTGTGCGATGATAAAGAGGAGATGAGGGGATCAGATGAGGACGCCGCTTAAAAAAATATTATTTATGTTCCATAAATGAAGTCGAGGTTAGGATCCGCTTAAAACTCTACTAGGGTCCACAGATATCGTTAAGTGAATTCTGTATCGTAACTTGTGGTAGAATTCTGAAGTAAATTAGTATCAAGATTATCCTACTTATGTATTTTTGGATTTTCAATAGACGTGGGCATTTAGAGCGCTTGAAAAAAATCTAACCAGATAGATTAGTTGATAATTTTTCGAGATATTTATATATTTGATTTCAAGGTAGATTATTATAATATAATATTTTTATAAGTAAATTTATACTAAATCAACCTTTTATCAAAATCGACTATATCTAAACCAACTCTTTCACAGGCATAACAACGCGTCTAGACTATTTAAAGGAGTTGGGAGTTGACGCAGCATGGTTGTCTCCGATCTTCAAGTCCGCAATGCACGACTTCGGCTATGACACCACAGATTATTACACAATACAACCAGAATATGGATCGATGGAGGATTTTGAGCATCTTCTCAAAAAAGCCAATGAACTGAGTGAGATCTGTTTAATATTCATTGCCCAGTTTATTATGTAAATTTATGCATGACACTCGAAGGGAATGATCAAAAATTTTCTTACTCCCCAAACGAAACTCGGAACACGGCGAATCGACTGTTTGAACTTTAAATTAACTACGCTTAATCAGTTTTAACTTGAATTTTGAAGTTCAGTATTTTATTTCTTAGAAATTTCGAAGATTGAAATTCCCGTAAAATTGTATTTGAAATTTTTTTTTTAATTGCTTAGATGGTTGGACGAGCTCACAGCCCACCTGGTGTTAAGTGGTTACTGGAGCCCATGGACATCTACAACGTAAATGCGCCACCCACCTTGAGATATAAGTGCTAAGATCTCAGTATGGTTACAACGGCTGCCCCACCCTTCAAACCGAAACGCATTACTGCTTCACGGCAGAAATAGGCAGGGCGGTGGTACGTACCCGCGCGGATCACAAGAGATCCTACCACCAGTAATTAAAGGTCATGTGTCATAAATTTAAAATTCACTCAAAATGTTGTCTTTGGTTTTATATAGGCGGATTTAATATTTCTGGGTCTCTCAGTCTTTATGTGAATATTTTAAAAGGACCATCTGATTCTGGTGGCCTATTTTTCTACCAATTCACAACGCATAAACCAGTCTGGTAGACATTCGTACATTCATTAAAATGAAGAAAAAAATACATTATTCGTATCGTATTTTATCTGAGTTAGAGATACCTGTTAACAAAGTCATCAATGTATTTAAGAGCGAACGAATACGATTTTCCACTTAATGTTTTTCTAAAAATCTTTGATATTAAAAAACTTTTAAGTGGTTTCAAAATTGCAATCTTTTTTCAGAAATATTGATGATACTGAAAGCAAATTTCATTATAACTAGTGTCCTCCGGTAGTCGAAATTCGACTATAATTAATTGGAATTATAAGTTTGTACACTATTATGATTTTATAGTCAAAATTAAATACTGGTATACTTCTTTAATCACAGATTTCCCTAAGACTACACTTTACACAAATATTAATAAAGACAAACAATATTTAATCTATTCTCAATTTGACCACAGACTATAAACAATAAGAAACGTTTGACAATAAACAAATAGTATGCATGCGTGTGTGTGTCAAATACATGGTAGTGTGTGTAATGTTTTTATTTATTGATTTAATGTATTTTTATGGATAATTTAAAGAAATGTTAACATTCTACACTCCTTCTCTATATTCTCTATAAGTGAGAGAAATTTCATACTCCTCCGTCAGCGCAATTTTTGTAAAAAGGGGTCCAAAGTTTTTGCTTCACGTATTAATAACGTCATTATAATTTTCCTGTATCGGTTTCATTGATTGTTTCAAAATAGTTATAGATTTATACAAAACTTTACCGGTCGTTCGTTCTCGATATTTTCCCGTGCTCTGCACTCGATCATTATACGATTCACTGGTTTAGAATTGTTCAATTGGTCGATCGAAACTCCTGACGGTTGTGTAGTGAGATGTGATCTAAAGTTTCAAGAGCGTTAAATAAATACTGTATTCATGAAGTTTTAATGTTTAATTAAGATTAATAATTTTCTTTTTCGTCTAAAAAGCTATTGAAGAAGAGGTTTTATTTAATGTTTTTTTTATTAATATTAAAAAAAACATGGAAAATTGTAATTGTAGTTTTTTTTTTTTATGATTGAAAGTTTACTGGTGACCCGAAGGCCTTTCCAGTTTCACCAGGACAGGTGGGCGAGCAAAGGCTCAGCCAAGAGGGGTGGGATTTGCTAACAACTGCCCGAGCGCCTCCGAAGGAGACCTAACAACTCAAGAGCAATTGTTTCGCGAATGAATCTACTACCGGATCGGAATCGCGACCCGCTGAGAAGATCCGGCGAGAAACTCAGCGGGCTGATGCATGGGTTAGGTTGCACGTCGACCTCTTTGTCGAGTTCGACGAGTACGGTTACCGGGGTCCCTAAGCCTGTCCCTAGTATTAGAGCTGAAGGCATCTAATGCAAAGGTTATTGGATCTGATGGATCCGTAAGGACGTGTCTAGGGCGTCGACGGTGACTGGCTCCTGCATGATCAGGATTCGGGGAGTAGTCAGCGGCGGCAACGATAAGGCGATTATCATGACGCATAGCCTTATCGAAGTATCGTTCCCACGCTGACTTCATGTATTTCCGAATTGATTCGAGGCCCAGGTCGTCGTGTAGGTCAACGTTCCTCACGAACCACGGAGCCCCGACAGCTAACCTGCAAAAGCGGGATTGTAGGGATTGGAGGGTGTCTATGTGTGTGCGGGCCGCGTGAGCGAACACCACACTCGCGTAAGTCATGACGGGCCTTATGCAAGTTTTGTAAAGTGTCACCTTGTTCCGAAGGGACATTTTACTCCGCTTACAGATCATGGGGTAGAGTCTACCGAGAATAAACGCGGCACGGTCACGGACTGATTTTATATGCGGGCGGAATGTCATCGATGCATCCAGGTTAACGCCCAGGTACTTGACCTTCCTGGCCCAGGGTATGGGTTGTCTAAAGAGAGTAATCGGGGGTGTGAGATTCCTCCTCCTAATCCGGGAGGAAATCCGTGTGGAGCTTCCCCTCTGAAATAGCACCGCAGTACTTTTCGATGGGTTGATGTCTATGCGCCATTTTCGGAACCACTGTCCTAGGGCTAGGGCAGTGCTCTGAAGCTTCTTCGCGATAAGGGACTTATTTCTACTAGAATAGTAAACAGTCGTGTCGTCGGCGAATAAAGCTAAATGGGTCGGCGGCGACCGGGGAATATCGTTGACGAATAAGCTAAATAGGAGGGGTGAGAGGACAGAGCCTTGCGGGACTCCAGCTGTGAGAGGTCGTGGGGAGGAGCGGGTTCCCTCGACTCGATATCGAAAAGAGCGGTTCGACAAGAAGTCCCGTATGATGAGCACGAGACTATCCGGCACGCCCATGTTGAATAGTTTGAAAATCAAACCATTGTGCCAGACTTTGTCGAACGCTTTTGCGACGTCGAAGAAGAGAGCTCCTGTGTATAACGGTTTTGGTCGATTAAGCCCCACAAGAATGTGCTCCGTGAGGCGGTGCACCTGTTGAACGCATGAGTGATTTGTACGGAATCCGAATTGTTCATCGATGAGAATGCCCTTGGATGAGACGAAGTCTCTGAGGCGTTTGTAGAGCAGACGCTCATACAGTTTGCCTAGAGACATGAGGAGGCTAATCGGGCGGTAGCTCGTCGGATGATTTTTTGGTTTACCGGGTTTATGTATGCCGATAACGTCCGCTTCTTTCCACACCGCGGGAAAGATACAGTTCGCCATAGCGGCATTGAAAATAGATGCCAACATCACGATGAGTTGGACAGGTAGAAGTTTAATAACGCGGTTAGATATACCGTCGGAACCGGGAGCCTTGCGAGGACGTAGGTCTTTGATCAAGCCTTTAACTTCCATCGGGGTGACGGGTGGTAACGCATCCGAGGGTGGCAAGGAGGCTCTGCGTTCTACCTCACTGTCTACTAATTCTACATGAACAGGGTCCACGGATTGAGTGCTGGGCGTGCACTGGGTTTGCAATGTATCGGCCAGCAGCTCTGCTTTTTCGTCATCATCGAACGCCGCGAGTCGGCCTGAGGGGCCTACGAGGGGGGGCATAGTTACTACCGTATCCGATTTGAGAGTACGAGCTAAGCGGTAGTAAGACCTTTGGGAGGGCGCGAGTCCTTCTAAGAAATCAGACCATCTGGCATCTCGGACTTCGGCGATGCGAGACTTTACGTCGCGTTGTAGGGCACGCATTCGAATACGATTTTCCGCGGTAGGATACCTGTCGTAGGCGCGTATCGAGGCGTTCTTAGCTCTAAGGAGTTCCCTAATATCATCGGACAATTTGAAGCGGTGAAGGAAGTCCTCCGCTACAACTTGTTTCGATGACCTATCTAATGTCGAGGTGATGTGTGACGTTAAGATGTCTATGGCTTCAGCGGTATCCTGAGGAGACGGGGTAGAGTCCGGGTTAAACGGGAGCGATGGTGGATCAGATTCAGCCAGGCTGATGCCCAGCGTGTGTCAATCCACCACAGTCCTCGTGACGGGAACGGAGTCGGGAGCGCGACCGAGCTTCATAACGACGGGACGGTGGTCTGAATCTAACTCTGAAACTACTTCGATCGAGTGTAAGCTCAGAGTTACGTTTTTTAATAACGCTATGTCGAGTATATCCGGGCGATGCGCGATATTTAGCGGGTAGTGAGTCGGTGTTAGCGGAGCGACGATATCGAAGGCGAGATCATCGACTAACGCGTCAAGCCGCCTGCCATTCGGGGTTGTGGTGTGTGAGTTCCACCTGATGTGTTTACAATTTAGGTCGCCCGCCAGAATGACAGAGCTCCCCATGCCGAGCAGCGCCTCGATATCACTGCTTAGAACGATCTTATCCGGTGGAAGATAAACGGACGCGATAACGATCGGCGCGTGTCCCGTCAGTGAGATTCGGCACACTGATGCTTCGATATTAGCGAGCGCGGGAGGATCGAGCGGGACGCAATGCAGGGCTCTTCTATAGTAAATGACGGTACCACCACCACGAGCAGAGAGCCTGTCGTTCCTGACCATGTTATAGTTCGCGATTTTAGGGTCACGGCGCGCGGGCTTAAGTAGGGTCTCCTGCACTAAAAAGATATCAATTTGATGGTCACGCAAAAAGTCAGAAACCTGATCACGTTGATTTGCGAGACCGTAAGCGTTAAAAAATCCTATCGTTACGGATAGGGGCTTTATTCTACTTATATACGCCATTGATTACCGGCGGAGTGAGGGGAGGACGTACGTATTTAATGACGCGTATACGTCGGCGTATTCTTGCACAACGGCGATAAAGTGTTGTGCAGTGGAGGCAGCGCGAATGGCGTCGCCCAAAGCGTTAACGCGCTCAAAGTTGATCGACTGAAAGAAGTCGATCGCTAAAGCGAGATTGTCGGACGCGGTCGGAGGGCAAGTCGCGGGAGAGGGACGAGTTGCGGGGGCGGGACGAATCGCGGAGGAGGGAGTTGTAACCGTGTTCGTCTACGGCAGCGGTTTCGCCCAAGCCGAGACACTGGGCACCGGCGCCGGATCGAACCCTGGCTTAGCCTGCGACACAGAGGGTGCCGAGGCTTTGATGTCTGGGCCGGAAGCTCGGAGGCGGTTTTGGCGGGCGACGCGGCGATTTATTTTCGGGGCTCGGGGGCATCCGCGGTAATTTGCGGGGTGACCCTGTGTACGACACAGGACGCAGCTAGGCGGTTCCGTCGCGGTTTTTTGATCGCGAGTGCAGAGGGCCGTGGCGTGATCTCCTAAACACTTGACGCATCGGGGGCGCGCGTGACAGTTACGGGAAGAATGCCCGTATAATTGGCAGTTATGGCACTGGCTAGGTGTGCCTTTCTTGTGTGGGGTTTCGACGGCGATTCCGGAAAGGCTACAGACCGTTCGGATGTTGAATATTTGCTTACCCTCGGGGGTAGGCTGGAGGGCGACGAGAACCATGTTATATGGCTCCCTTCCGCGACCTGTGTGCATGCGGTGTACGGAGTTAACCGGTAGGCCTTGTTCGAGAAGGTCGGCCTTGACTAGCTCGGCATCCAACTCTTTAGGGATGCCACGTATGACGGCACGGAGTTCGCGCTCCTCCTGGAGCGTATACGTGTGGAAACTTATACGTTCCTTACGGAGGTAAGAAGAGAGGGCCCTATGGTCGTCGGATGTTCGAACCTTAATTTGAATGCCGTTCGCGAGGTTACGGGCATTCGTGAAGTTGATATTTTTGGCCTTAAGGGCCAGAGAAACTCGATCCCAAGCTGCCTTCTCTTGAAGGATAACCGGGGGAGGGGTCTGGGTTTTATTTTGTGCCACCGGACGCGGCGACGGAGTGGCACGGGCTGGAGGCGCAACGGGAGTCTGAGGGCGGGGGCGCGACGCGTTCGCGGCTTTACTAACTTTAGCGGCCGCGGGAGCTCGGGACTCCGCGGCACGCTTCTTACCCTTTTGTACCAGGGTGAATCCATCCGTCGATGAGGCGGGAGCGAGGTCGACCTCCATCTCCGAGTCAGAGTCGGAGGACGAGGAGGCGGGCGCAGGTGACCTACGAGCAGGTGTTTTGGAGGGCACGACGGAGGCTGCGGATGATCGCGCTGCTGGAACGGTGGCCACGGCGGACGACGCAGCAGTTTTACTCGCCAGTATAGGCGACGCGGGAACGGCAGGCACGACGGAGGCTGCGGTGCTCGATGCAGAAGCTTTGCACGCAGGTACAGGCGACGCAGGAGCAGCGAGCTCGGCGGAGTCCACGAGAGGGCTCGCGGTGTGATCGGCCTTGAAGGCCAGAAACTCTGAGGCGAGCTGTGGGTGGCGAAGTCGGAGGAATTCCGCGAATACAGCGTCCATGATCGCTGAGTGCCCAGGTGGGGCGGCCCCGGGTCTTGAAAACACTCGCCTTGCGGCGAGGCCCCAACTTCTCGGACCTGAGCGGTTCTATTGAACACAGGTGGCGATGCGGCACGATTACTACAGGACAAAGAAAAAACACAACAAAACGGAAATAACTAAAAGAAACAGAACAATTAAACACTTCCAGGAAAACAGTTTGTCGGCAGATGTACCACGAACACAGAAACAACAAAAGGAAACGAAACAAATAAAAACTTCCAGGAAGAGCACTTAGTCGGCAGATGTACCACGAACACAGGCCGCGCGAACAATGGCCGGGCTAACAAAAGCCGGGCGAACAAAAACCGGGCGATCGAGTGGTCGATGAGCACGTCCGCACGTGACGGGTGCCTCTATCGGAATGATGTACAAAGTATAGAGATGCATTGTTATATAGGTGACTATGGAAAAATAAAATAGAAACAGTGACTACATTAAGATTGCTTTACATTCGAATATAATATTATTGCTGTGAACAAATGAGATCCGGGCGTATACTGTTGAGGCAAGTACATTAACCCATGGACATAATTCAATGAATTCCTTTGCCTACCACGAAGTCTATATCAATGTCTCAACACTCTTTTCTATAGCAGCTGTCCCATTCTTTGGAGCTGGAACGAACGTATGGAACCTGTCCATTCGGGGCAATTACATGCATGTCTTAGAACCAGTAATTACACAATTTCAGTAATTTCTGAACATGTGTTAGGTACCTATTGACTTAAATATTATTATCTGACCTGCGATATTGAAGCTTGGAATGAAAAAAAAAAGCAGAACAACTTGGCGTCGCTCGGTGGAGCAGGAGCTAGGGGTCTTGTGCATGACGTGGGAGGAGTTAGAACAGACTGCCTAAGACCGATATAAATGGAAAAATTTGATTCGAGCCCTACACCCCAGCAGAGGGTAATAGGAAAGAATGATGATGATGATGATGTGATTGAAGCTTTGGAACACTTGTATCGATAAGTGTATATCAAACGGCGTATTCTAAATCTAAATCATGGATCGGTGTGACCATTTATCTAAACCATCAATGAATTAGAAAAAGTAATTTATAAAATCATCATTTTAAATATTCTAGATATCAAAATAGTTCTGGAACTGGTCCCAAATCACACTAGCAACGAGAGCGAATGGTTTTTGAAATCATCAAATAGAGACGAATATTACAGCGACTGGTTTATTTGGGAGAGTGGTCATTTAGACAATATGGGTATTCGAAAACCGCCTAATAACTGGGTAAGCTAATAGTAAAGTATGTTTAGATTATACGAGTCACAAACCCGATATCGACCATGTAGTAAGTATTAAACGGGATATTAAACTCTAAGGATACTAGTCTTTGAGGTCAAATTCATTTCGTAATTCCAAAATTGCCCATGCGACAACTATATTCTCTTATATTATAGTTTGGGTATTTTTAAATTGAATGATCTCGTGTACTGTATCATCCTGTAGAAATGTTTCTTTAGTGACTGTTTAGATTTTAGTAAATCTATGAAATTTAGTCTTCGTTGTTTATAGCTTGTTAGCTTATTATTCACAAAAGAAAAAAAATGTTGTTGCTTACATAAAACATATTGTCTTTTCGTGAAGCCGAATTGATCTAAAAATATATTTTGGATGCTACTTCTAAGTGCAAGTAAATGACAGTTTTTTTTATAAAATATTTAGTGGTAGTTGCGTTATGTTGAAATGCTTCCAAGCGACACCTCATATGTCCTTGACAAAGAAAATTATAAACAATTGGAAACAATTGAATATTTTAAAAGTGTGATACAATGAATGTGCTTGCATTCTTAAAAAGCATTTTTATTATATTGTTACGCGCTGGGGTTCGGGGTAAATAAATGTTCCACCAAAGTACAAGTAAAAACTGTATTCAACACCTAAAACACTTCACAAGCACTTTAAAATTCTCAATTCGCTTCTTCCGCTTTGCTTCAGGTGATCCATTTGCTGTTTCGTTTCGAGTAGTTTCGATTACTGACAGCGTGCCATCGCTGAAACGCTTTTATAGCCGATATCCCTATAAAATTCACATTTCGAGTATTGTGTTTCCGCTATCTGACAATAGATGGCGTTGTACTTCTCGAGCATTCTAGGTGCTACTAGATCCTTTCTTTCGACTATTCGGCGATAGATGGCGTTACTCTTACCGGCGTAACAATGTTATCTACCTTTAAGTTTGGTTTTTCTTTTATAATTCAAACATTATCATTGCTACCTTCACGTTACTAGTTAATTGTTATTAAAATTCAATTTAAGGTGAGCGTATTCAGGAAAAGCGCATGGAAATATATGGCCAACAGAGATCAGTACTATCTGCACCAGTTCGGCGAGTCTCAGCCCGATCTGAATTACAGAAACCCTGTTGTCGTTGATGAAATTAAGGTATGAATTACTTTTTAGAGACTAATTTGTTCTTATTTTTTAATGAACTATATAAGGAAACTAGTTGTTGGCATAGACATAAATGACTGTATCAAAACCGTCTTTTATTTTGAGATTCCACAGTGCGTCTTTTAGACCACAATTAAAACATCTGGTTTTCTTTTAGATGCTAAAGATTTTAGTGACCTCTTTCTGTAAAATGTGGTCTTAAATACCACAGTAAAAATACGAATTAATTACGTTAAAGCAAAATATAATTCTTAATTTGCATTTATTTTACCCCAATCTCTTTCATTACAAAGTGGTCAAATACCGCAATCGCTGCAGTAATTTAAGTTATTATTTTGATATTCTCAATTATATGTCTTTAATTAGTGGTATTGCAGAGAAAATAGTTACTACTACGCTCTAGCATAAAATTAAATCCGTATAAATTATGATTTGCGTAATTACTGGCACTCCAGGGAGAGTTTCAGTCATAATATAACTAATGTATCATCAGTATAGCGCGGGAAGATTCAAGATGTTTTAGAAGTTTGACAGCTTTAATATAAAAAAAAATGTTTCTGGTGAATCGTGAAACTATTTATAAAAATAATGAAAAGCTCTACATATTTTAAGACTTTTTTCTCCTTACAGAACGTTATCAAATTTTGGCTTGAAAAAGGAGTAGCAGGCCTGAAGATACCCTCTATCAATTATCTATTCGAAGTTGACAAAGACTTGTATGGCGGACGCTATCCTGATGAACCGATAACTGGTCGACCTGGATTAGGACCCGATGATTACGTTTATCTAGAACACGTATACACTAAAGATCAAGAAGAAACATATGACATGGTGTCGCAGCTTAGAGACGTATTCGATGGTATTACTATAAGGGATAATTTGACGAGGTGAGCTCTGGCTGTAATAATTTATTGGATTGTTATTATACTGTGAAATATGAAGCAAATCTTCCCATCAACAGTTTAGGTGGAAATGGAGAGTCAATTTTATGAAGTTGCGACCTGCGTTCGACTTGATAAATAGTAATTCAAATTCATTTTAAAGATACGCGAGAAACAACCTTGCAAATAAAATTTTATCCACGCTAAAACTTTCATGAGTACCGTCTTTTATAATAAAAAAAATTCAAACAAACCATCATAGACTAATCGTAGGTCTAGATTTTTTTTCTAATAGCAGCTCAGTAGTAAATTAAATTCAAATAAATATTAATAGTCACATTTCCACATAAAATTGCTGATTTACGCAGTTTAAAGCTTTTCATTAACTAAGATATGTCTTAGAGTTTGATTGATGTATTATTTTTTGTGAGGATATACAATTTTAATATAGTTTCTGAAGTTATTGACAACTTCGTGAAGCGGTTTAGTTTTGATCCATGTATATTATTCCCAAAATAATATTTACCCAGAAAAATCGAACAAAATAAATCGCGTTTCCTCAAACATTTTTATTGGAGAATTCACATGAGATGGAAAAGCTATAGATATTTCGTCTTTTTCTGAATGAAAAAAGAAAAAAATAAATAAAACTCTTATTTTGGGGTTCCATCAGTTCAACAACGAATTTACACTTAAAATTAATGAGTAAACTTAGTAAATAATTATTTAGTACAAAACATCATTATGAAGTTTCCGACTTCTATACTTGTTCAAGTTCACCCTAATGATGATAAGAAACATTTTAGAGCTACACTGCTAAAATTATTAAACGTAACAAACTTTGAACTTTTGCTTTTAGCATCTGGACGATTGAACTTTGGTAACGTACCTCAATATTTTAATAACACCGGAAAATAAACTATTGAATTCTATTTTTTCTATATTATTCCAGGAATGAAACATATTTTGACACTAAAATTGTTTATGTCGGAACATATAAATATCCAAAGATAAAAACTATGCTTTGGACAGCCACGCAGCCTCATTTATATAATATTATTTTATTATAATCTGTAGCTGTTTTTCTAAGCTTATAATCTGATTGTATTATCTACCTATCTATTTACATAACTAAGGTATAACCTTTATAATATTTTACACATAAAATAAACCTATCGTCTGATGACCTTATTTAAATTACCTGGAACTATTCCACAGAATCGCAGTTCTTTTCCATGCTGCGGTGTTTTCTGTGTGCCATCTTTTCCACTATCAATCTAGTGAAATGTTTTAGGTGCTCAAAATTATCATATCACTAATAGCATCCCATACCATAACAGTGTCCAAATAGCTTGATCAAGTGGATTAAAGTAGACAGCCAGATCTTTTACTGCTACAAAAAAAAACAAGTTTCATGAGAAATAGCCGATTAATACCAAGCGGAAAATCAGATCGATAACAAAAAAAAACTTTCTATTTAGTAATAAATTTGGACCAAATTGTATTAGGATCAATTTGCACTGTATTGGATACATAGAATTAAATAGATTTTTTTTCTGGCATAGTAATTTTAGATCATCATGCTTATAAGATCATAGCATGCTCGTTTAGAATACGAATTCACAAATTCAGTACATTCACAAAACATTTAATGAGCTATCAAAACTGACCGAATATCCTGACGCGTCAATCAATTTTCACTGTCCTTGATTGTGTGATGTAAAACAACCTTTTAATTCAACGGTTAATAAAGCCGGTTTTAATGTCGGGCGGACCCCGAAAGTTACGGCTGCCTTGTTAAAATTTCGAACACGTGTTCCTTTTCGGAATCTAAATCCGTTTTGTAACTACCCTAAAACCAGAGCCATTGTTGGCAGGATAATGATGACGGAGGCCGACACGACTATCAAAAATGCAGTGAAGTATTATGGGGAAGGGGCCCATTTGGGAGCTCATGTGCCCTTCAATTTGGGTCTCATTGGAGAGCTGAATAAGGAATCGGATGCACGGGACTTCAAATACATCATTGACCGTTGGCTCACGTACAAACCTTTGAAGAAACCTGCAAATTGGATGGTGAGATTTAATTTTTAGATTAAGTACCTTTTTTTTTTTATTGCTTATATGGGTGGACGAGCTCACAGCCCACCTGGTGTTAAGTGGTTACTGGAGCCCATAGACATCCACAATGTAAATGCCCCACCCACCGTGAGATATAAGTTCTAAGGTCTCAAATAAGTTACATTTGACTGGGCTTCCACCTAAAAGATCAAAAACATGGTTGGAGCTTCAGATAGACCTATTTTCAATGTAGTTCCATTGTGAAGTTTAATTTATTTATATTGTCAAGTCATTTTAATTTTAATTACACTAAAATAAATCAGTTTTATCTTCGATCTCAACGATAGTGGCGTCTTGAGACATGAGGTCGAAGTCTAACTGGAACGTATGAGTGCTTAGCGGCAGAAATAGACAGGAAAGTAATACAAACCCATGCGGGCTTACATTACGCCCTGCCACCACCACCAAATACCAGTTTTAAGATCAATCCCAAGATTTTGTATTTTCACTAAGTTTGATCGATATCAATCTAGTAAGTTCTTCAATGACATTTAAATAAACTACTCTAAGTATATATTGTGTTCAACATACAGACATATTTCTGTAATATTTTCCTAATAAATGATTTGATTATCGCTAATTATCTGTAAAACAATTATTTGGCCAAACTACTTGTACTAAGTCGCACTTTGATAGTAAATCTTTTCACATACATAGTCAAAACGTAAAAGCAAATTTTCTTCAAATCGATGAACTAGCTATCAGAGCTTTATAGCTCTATCCCATAGATGTGCCGCGCAGATACTTTCGCATTAATTTGTGATTCAAAAGAAATGAAACTTGTTGCATTATCCGCATAAACAGCTATTTCGTGTCAAACAAGAAGTCCTACAGCACCGGCTACCATAATAAATTTAGCTATGCGTATGCGTTGCTATTATAATGTATGCATGATTGTAGGTGAAAATCCATTCTGGATAGGATTTACGTCCGTTCTTACGTCTACATCGCAAAATGAGTATCCATGCAAAATTCTAAGTTTATCAGACAAATAGTTTGGGCTATCTCATGATAAGAGAGTGGTGTTTCACTTTTACATATTTATAGATATAGATATATAGGGTTCATAGATAAATGTATAACAACTTAATCTCCAATGACAGTGCGTGATAAAATATGTTACGAATGAATCGTGCGAGTACAAAATAGTGAAGTTCTAAACTAGATTTTGATGTTTTAATTATGAGATCATTATTTACATCTCTGATGACGCTATGACTTAAGTTTCATTTTAATGAGACAAGTTTTTTACTTTCTATTCTTTTAATGCAAATAAAATCAGTACTTCTAGGGCGGGACATCTGTTGTAATACACATTTGAGATTTAGACCTCAAATCTCAAGGAAAGTGTCGGCCTTCATGTATTCATATCTATTGGCTCCCATAACTTTTTAACACTACGCGAATCGTGATTCGAAAAAAATAGGTTAAAAAAGGACTCCTGGAATAGCAGATAATTTGGTACAGAGATTTTTAGGGCGCCAATTTTATGGCTTACCAAGTATATTGCAATATTTTCACTAAGAAAACCGGATAAACAACCGCATTTCCGATTAAAAGTAGATCAAAAACATCGTTAACGGCCGTCCTTCGTGACCGATTCGATCACCAAATATTTGGATATTGGCCCACACACACCAAAAGCTTGTTTTATAGCTTTTTAGATTAAGACTTGACGCGTAATGGTATTTCAGTATTTGATGTTATCTTTAGCGACGTGAACATTTCTCAGGCTATTTGGAAAGCTCTATTAGCTTAGTAGCGGTGTCGTGTAATCACCGGTCGTAGGTACAATATCTATTGGTTCCTTTAAAATCCTCGATGAACCCATGGTGATTTTAATAGCGGTTTTGAACCCCAAAGATACCTTCTCTGAAAAAGATAATTGACTCTGAGAATTGAACTTAGATTTCCCTCTACGCTTACTGTGATGTAGTGGTGATATTCTAATTCAATCTGGAATATATAAATGCTTCGATGTAGACCTACCTACCGATTAATGAAGTACGGCTTCCAACACACCGTATGCTCAGTAACAAGATAAAGGTTTAAAAAGTATTTGAAATATATATTTATATATATATATTATGAGAAAGGTCTTTCCTAACTTGTTACGTCACTATTCATTAATGGATGGGGCCCAAGTTCTGCTGTAGGTAGACGTAATTTTTGACGATGTTGTTGATATAGAAATAGTTTCGATTTCTTACCATCATTGAGAAATAAAAAATAAACTCTAAAAAAGAAGAGTCTAAAATTAGAATTTTTATCTGTGTAAAAATCCACTGAATTCTCTGCTCGAGAAATTACTATTGCGATAGAATTGACTTTTCTTATTGCATGTTTCTATGTACGAAAATCAATATCTAAATTCTGCTTTTGTGAAACTGATATTAAATTTAATTTATTAGTTAATTATGAACTCGCGGTAACAATTAATACATATTTAATGGACTTAATTATTATATTTTAACTACGTGGTGATGATTTATCATACAAGTAGGTAATGTTGAGGAATGTTGTTAGATTGAATCTTGTATCGCCCACTGATTCTCTGATTAATCTATGGATATATATTTAGGGTTGTCACATTGTAAACATACAGTAATTATTTATTTATTGTAATGTGTTTATATGTCAACCCAAGCTCAATACAAAAACTTCGTTGAATACGCTGATACACTGAGATTTACATCATTACGCTTTATTACCAAACTAGATTGGAAATCACGACAAGAGCAGAGTGTCTTCTAGATTCAGACCTGATCTGGTGGACGCTCTCAACATGCTAATTCTACTGCTGCCTGGAATTGCGATCACTTATATGGTAAGTCAGAGAATAGAGATAGCAGAGATGGAAGTTAGAGATCTAGAAGTTTCTAAAACAATTACCCATTTAATAAACAAATAAAAATCTGTTGCATATATGAAAAAGGTAAGTAATTGTACCACACACAATATAATAAAGAAAATTGTAAGATTCTGTTAATTTGGAATAATAATGCTAAAACTACATGACTTCGGAGATTTTAGTGTCCAGAAAAAATTGCATCGACCTACCTATTTAATGTCATTAAAATCTTCCATGTCCGTTGCTAATGTCAATTAAATTTATTACTTTGTAAGCAATTTCCACAGCGTCACATTCACTCACTAAATATGGGCTTATAATAACTTACATCTGTTTTTCTCTATTTTAAATAAATAAACATTTTTGTAAGTATAGATACTTCAAGTCCCGTGTTTAAATAATCAAAGAGTGATATACCATTGATATACCCAACTGAGCCTTAATGTTGAATGAGAACATAACAAAAGCAAGGGAACAATGCTGACGAAATTCGAAATTCAAATATTCGTCCCGTTTGCAAGGGTGAAGAGATAGGAATGGTTAATGGATTCGTTCCTTGGAGCGAAACGAAGGATCCACTGGCCTGCAACACTGACGATCCTGTGAATTACATCGAAGTGTCCCGGGACCCCGTCCGGACGCCTTTCCAATGGAACTCCGGGAAAAACGGAGGTTAGTACAGTAGCAGCTGACTTGTGTATTGTGTATAGTGTATTACTTACATACGTGGAAGAGCTCAAGTCCTAGTGTTTTTTTTATTTTTATGATTAAAATATTACTGGTGACCCAGAGGCCTTTCCAGTTTTACCAGGACAGGTAGGCGAGCAGAGGCTCAGCCAGGAGGGGCGGGATTTGCTAACAGCTGCCCCCCAAACAAGACCTAACAACTCAAGAGCAGCAGCTTCGCGAATGAATCTACTACCGGATCGGAATCGCGTCCCGCTGAGAAGATCCGGCGATAAACTCAGCGGGCTGATGTATGGGTTAGGTTGGACGTCGACGTCTTTGCCAATTTTGACGAGTACGGTTACCGGGATCCCTAAGCCTGCTCCTAGTGTTAGAGCTGAAAGCGTCTAATGCAAGAGTTATTGGATCTGATGGATCCGTAAGGACGTGTCTAGGGCGACGACGGTGACATGCTCCTGCGTGATCAGGATTCGGACCCTAGTGTTAAGAGCGGTTGGCGATTTTGCAGCTCTTATTTGAATATTCGAGACTACTTATTTTCGATTTAACATAACTCACTTTATACAGAGGGCTTTTATACACGGTATTAACTTATCACTTCTTCTTTTCGGGCGATAATTTGAGTATTGTCACAGATCTACATTATTACGCGGCAGTTCCAAATAACATTTTTTTAATATGAACCTGATATTGAGTGGTTATCAGAGACTTTAAACATCAACAACGTAAATGCCGCCATTGACTTTGAGACATGAGTTCTAAGGTCACGGCTTTATAGCACAACGGGTGCCCCACCCTTTAAGCCGGAACGCATTACTACTTCACGGCAGATAGCGTGGGCGCTTGATTGTCGATTGCAAAGGTTATCCTTGTGAATTGTGTTATTCACACTGGATACTCATCTAACAATTTATTTTTAAGGGGAACAATTCTGTCATATATTACTTTAGCGAAAATTCAACCGTTTCTGCATGCAGCGGCAGCTTTCAAAAGTAGAAAAAAAACCCGATTTTGAAACATTATTTATTAGTGCTCCGCTCGTAATGGTCTTAGCGTTATGTTATATAGTCTACAGCCTTCCTCAATAAATGGGCTGGTTTTTTTTATTGCTTATATGGGTGGACGAGCTCACAGCCCGCTTGGTTGTTAAGTGGTTACTAGAGCCCATAGACATCTACAACGTAAATGCGCCACCCCCCTTGAGATATAAGTTCTAAAGTCTCAGTACAGTTACATATTAAGTAACACTGAAATAATTTTTCACATCAGACCAGTAGTTCCTGAGAATAGCGCGTTCAACCAAACAAACAAACTCTTCAGCTTTATAATATTAGTATAGATAACGACCGGGGGCACCCTTCGTTTCTCTATCCACTGACCGGACCGACCCTTTTTGAATATTTCGCATTTCAGCTTGAATAAAATACTGCGCGGATGTTCCGCAATGTCAGTCCTGTAACGATACGAGTTTTGGGATGTCCCTCTGTAAATTATAAAGTGTTATCGTAGCTTGCAATGATCCTTTTTTTTGTAAATTACTTGATTTTTTAAAGAATTTTCGTTACCTACCTTTCACATAAAATAAAATGATAAATTCGTTAACGATGAATACAATTTCATTACAAATTCTTCAAATTTGATTAATAATTTAATTAACGATTAAAATATATTGCAGTTTATGTGTCTTTAAATTTAAATATTATTAAAATCGTCATTTAGTATTGTCAATTAGAAGTTTTTTAAATCTGTTTATTTGTGTATTTTTTTTGGGTGTCATGAATTAAAAGAAATTAGCATTTTGCAAACTGAGTAATAATAGGTTTTGGCTGACAATAATCAAAACCAAACAATCAATCAAGGCGAACGTATAGAACGGTTTATACACTAAGTGAATGCGATGTAAAAATATTTATTATATATTTCTCATTTCATTTTTTACTGGTGGTAGGACCTCTCGTGAGTCCGAGCGGGTATTTACCACCACCCTGCCTATTCCTGCCGTGAAGCAGTAATGCGTTTGGGTATGAAGGGTAGGGCAGCCGTTGTAACTATACTGAGACCTTAGCACTTATATCTCAAGGTGTGTGGCGCATTTACGTTGTAGATGTCTATGGGCTCCAGTAACCAGTGAGCTCGTCCACTCATTTAAGCAATAAAAAAAAATGTTTTCTGATTATAAACACATTGCTTTCGACCAGGATTTTCGACTGCAGAGCGAACCTGGCTTCCAGTAGCTGACGGCTATGAATCGTTAAACGTGGCCAGTCAAAGATCGGCTGTCAGATCGCATTATCAAGTTTACAGAACGCTGACTAATTTACGCATCAGGCCTGCGTTTAGACTTGGGAGATATGAATCGTTGTCACTGAACAACGATGTGTTTGCTTTCAAAAGGTACGTATCTGATTTATTTTTGTTTTAATTGGTCGACCAACTCTCAGCCTACTTGGTATTGTGGTTACTGGAGCTCATAGATATCAACAACGTCAAAGCCGCCACCCATCTTGAGGCATGAGTTCTAAATCTCAGTCCTATAATACAATGGCCACCCTACCCTTCAAACCGAAACGCATTACTGCTTCGCAGTAGAAACACGCAGGGTGGTGCAAATTACCCACGCCTACTCACAAAACGCCTTACAACCAGAATGATGTAATAGGCTAAATTAATAAATATAATTCTCTCAAAAGACGAGGACTGAAGCAGAGTTTTGTTATACCCTTAAAGTGAATGTTTTTGAAAGGTTATCAAACTGTGAATTTCATAGAATCATTAAAATTTGAATGATCCCCTCGCAAAAGAACCCATCAATGGAAGCCACAGGATCTAATGATATTTTCATAATACGAGAATACGTATTCATTTACCTTTATCAACGTGCGTCGATCCCAACTCACTCGAAAAGACTAAGTAGGGTACTTAGAGTAGGACCTAACGTATGTTTAGACAGGTCTGTGCCACCCTACCTTTATATTATACGGTATTTATGTAGCGATTATATAAAAATCTATCTAAAGATATACAAGAGATTTGTGGTAACTATGAAATATTTGGATATGGTACATAACTACATTTGATTTTTTAACAAAACCATTTTAATATTCTGATATTGAACTGAATTGAACGTTTGGTTTTAAAGAAATTTTGTATTTTGATATTTTTCGATTATTGCGAATCGAAAGATAAAATGCAGAGCGGTCTGAGCACTACGGCATATATACAACGGTATTATCTCATGAATACACGAAGCAAGGAATTTAAAATTCTATTCCAGATGGTACAACGACGATACGTATATAATCGTTATGAACGTTGGAAAGCGTGATCGAATTGTCAATTTGACGGCTTTCGATCTTGTATTTGGACAATTAGAAGTTGAGGCCAGCAGCGTTTTGTCTTCAAGGACCTACAGGTATTCAAATATTCATGTTTGAATTTTTGATAAGTTCTAAACGTTATCTTTTTAATATATCTCTCTCAATTCAGTCATTTTGTGATATTTATATATTTTCGTACAACTTTTTTTAAGCTATTGCATAGCTTTTATCGCGGGCTTTGAGCGCAGCGACCGAATCATGAAATTCCGTAACGAGAATAAAATCTAACACCCCCACTCCGCCTACCATGTAGCTCGCGTTCAACACATTCACACGTTGTGCTTGTGTAGTGTTTGTGAATAAGCGCGCGGCGTGACGTCGCACTGCTTGCGCATCATGAAAAGTCGGCCCATCTCTCTCCCGTACGGTCTAGCTTATGAGTGTGAAGGGGACAGTTAATGTTTTGCTTTTATTAATGCTTATAAATATAGCGTGGTCTTATTTTACTATTGTTTTAATATTAAATTATTATTGTCTAATTATAATTGCATAAGTTGATAAAAATGCTATGCAATAGCTTTACCGCGGCAGTCCCCGAGCGCCACTTGTTTTTTTTTATTGCCCTTGTAGACAGACGAGCATACGGTCCACCTGATGGTGAGTGGTTATCGTCGCCCACGAACTTCAGCAATGCCAAGGGCAGAGCGAAGCCGCTGTCTACCTACTCTATTCAACTATTTAAAAAGCTTTGAATAATGAACAAAATGTAAGAGCAGTGAATTTTTTTTTCAGCGACAACGTTCAAGCAAACCGTTTGGATTTGGCGGTCGACGAAGCTTTAGTTTTAAGGATGCAGGTTTAAGTCTTTAAAAAAAAACCTATTGTCATCACCTAATAATGTTAGGTATTTTAATTCTGATTGTTTTACTTTTTCTTGATTCAAAATAAATTTCTCTTTTATACAAAGAGTGTTACATTACATTGTTACAGTAGTTAATAGATGAGTATGTGCCTTTCCGTCGTCTGAGTCGACTTTCCAGAACACGGGTGAACCATTTTAATCACGTTGAGCTCTCGGCCCATCTGATCTTAAGTGGTTACTAGAGCTGACAGGTATCCCAACGCGAATGCGATCGCCAGCCTGAACTATCTATCGCGTGCCTTCTTTTGCGTTTGTAGATTTTATGTCATTCGATCCGATTGAATGCTCTCCATTTTCGCAACGCTATGGTTTGTTTATTTTCAAATAATATTTTTAAAGAACCCTAAATGATAGGAAGCGTCCTATTTGTGACATAAGGCTGCGTCGTCGTCGGTCATAGTAAAAAAAAAACAAAAATAAATACATGCAGCATGGCTTGCCATCAAAACCTATCCTACCTATTCTAAAGACCATGAACCTTTTAATAGTTTTCGATCCGTTATCAATATTGCGGGCTCTAAATAGGACATTTAATTTTTTACTATCATGTTTTCGGTTTTCATAAAGAAACAAATTTCCAATTCCTTTTAAAATTTAAGACACACACTCCGTTTGGGTATCTAATTGATTTCAGTTTCATGACGTTGAACAGGTTAAGAAAATCACATAATCCTGTATATAATTAGTAAACAGCTTAAATAAATAAAAATGCTAACAAGTTTACAATAATAATATACTATTTTGCCCATAAAGCCAATTTCTGAATATGAGTGGCACAAAAGAGTCATTCAACATGGTGTAACTAACTGCATGTTGGTCTAACGAGTTTACTATACTGCTTACATCTTAAGAGATTTTTAGTTTATTTACCATGGATTATTTAGTCGCCGAAAGTATCAGCAAAGATTATAGGGTTAAGTTAACATTAAACCTAAATCAACGAAACCTGGACTAACGTTATCGCTTAGAGGTAATAAAAATAATAATTAAATAGTCAACTTTAGCTGGTTAAAATACTAATACATCTCTGTGCCTTGCGACCTTAGTTTATGCGTGATTAAAAATTCAATTAAGTCTAAGTTTGCGTTGTAAAGTTTTATTTATTTAATTTTTGGAACGAAGTTCCTTACGGCAGGCTTGGAGGGGATAGGGATTTTGTTGCGCGACCGAACTGAAAAAAATGTGATAGTAAAACCGTAAGAAAAAATTCGTGGAAAAAAGTGCGTGGAATAAAACCGTTAAATGAGACGTGCGCAGGCGCGACAGTCGCATACACAAGCGAGTAGTGTATAATATCTTTCTCTTTCTCCCTCTTTCTTTTCGTTCTCTCATCCATTCTCTTTCTATTATTATTTCTATTTTTCTATTTCTATGTAATTTTATGTTGTTTATGTTGTCTACCTGGTGTCCCACGACACCACATAATTATTTTCCCTACCTATGCTGATGCTTTGAGAGGCTATTTCAGTTTCACCCCAGCCACAAGCCTAGCCTGGTTTCACAAAACCAGACTTAATAACCGAAAAACTAGAGCACTAAATAAAACAGGACTTATATGCATTGAATGTTATTAATATAAGTTATAACTACCGCTCGCATTAATTACAGAAGTTTACTTCTACAACGGGCCACTAAATTAAATACCTAAGACCCCTAGCAAATTACCTATAGTCTGTAACAAGCACTGTATATTACACACTTTATCTTGTTTATATTGATCCGTTGTTATCGCTTTTACAACAAATATATTATTGTATAGATACTTTAAGCGTAAGTCCGTGTCAGCTATTGATGTCGGATTTCCGCAAGCGGTGTGAACTCTAAGCGGATTAGTGACACTAAGATACCATACAAAGCAATCCTCTCCTTCTGTTTGAATCACAATCGTTTTTTTTCAAATTCAGCTATTTACCTCATGTTTCCAATAATGTTTCGGGGTACTAGTGGAAATTTTATCGGGCTATAGAACTCGATAATTGAATAAGGTTAAAACTAAATATCGAATATTATCAAGATAAATTGCGATTTTATGTACCCGTTGTATTTTCTGAGTTCTGGAGAGAAGTACGCGGAAGAGTGTTGAATCCATTAAGCAGCACAATTCTCGATTTGATATCTCAGGGCAGGGGACGACACGTTGTGCTATATATGGGCTACAGTAACCAATTAATATAATTCATACCATGGGTCATCATTAAAGCATATGACATTTTTTGAAAGTCCATTGCCGTAATAATTGTATTTATGAATATTTCTTTTTCATGTAATTATGCCATGCTTCATAGTAGAATTTCTAGCCAAAGTACACGTACACAGTTAAAAACTCCGTTATCGCGCCCTTCATCTGTTATCGTTATCCAACCACTTGGCTTTTGGCAGAATTATCAAAGAGATTCCACTTGTCATTCGACAAAGTTGATGGCCAAACATTATTTTTTGTTGTTTTCTCTCCTGTTTTCCCGTGTATGTAGTATGTACTAGGTAAGGGAATATTGTGAGCCCTACCACAAATCAGTTAATATTTGTATGTGCGTCTGTAGATTACCTCTTTGAACAGAGGGATATCTATTGGATGGACCGAAAATACCTATATTTAGCTATATATCTATCTATAGCTTTGGTAAGTGTGAAACTTCCGCTGGAGATATCTTATACTAAACGGCAGTAAAAATAATAATAACAATATAAAACCACTTCACTTTGCTATTTGGCAGTACTGTATAGCAACGAATCTCTTATCTATAGAAACATCAATAGTATCTTAAATCTACTGTTATTAGATTTCCCAAAATAAAAAAATCTCTTGATGACACAAAATGACACAAATACAAAACATCTTATCACACCACTTGGGGTGTATCAGTTTGATAAGAGATACTGACTGTTATAAAAAGGATCTTCTAAATAAATCGTATGTATGTTTTTTTGGTCACTCAATTGCTTGCGTTAGAGTACCAGATTTATATTGTTAACAACAATGAAGACAGTGTGTTTGCTGTCTTTGCTTTTCGTTGCATGTAGTGGAATCATTATAAAGAATGGAGAAGTTCAAGATTGGTGGGAGACTTCAATTTTATACCAGATCTACCCAAGGTCTTTTGCTGATAGCGACGGCGATGGTATTGGCGATTTGAATGGTTGGTTGTGATTGTATTTTATTGTATACTAACTAAACGTTATATTAAATATTGTATGTAACTATGTAATTTTTTACTGGTGGTAGGACCTCTTGTGAGTCCGCGCGGATAGGTACCACCACCCTGCCTATTTCTGCCGTGAAGCAGTAATGCGTTTCGGTTTGAAGGGTGGGGCAGCCGTTGTAACTATACTGAGACCCTTAGAACTTATATCTCAAGGTGGGTGGCGCATTTACGTCGTAGATGTCTATGGGCTCCAGTAACCACTTAACACCAGGTGGGCTGTGAGCTCGTCCACCCACCTAAGCAATAAAAAAAAAAAATGTAAATTATTAAACATCAAAATTAAACTTTATTAAATAAAAAAATGTATACCAGTTACAAATATTAAAACCATCTTAAAGTTGATTTAATAATTATTGCTATTGCTCCTTGTGTCTAATGAAGGCCTTTCTTTAAGTTTTGTTTTTATTTTTTTACGACCTGCAGGTATTACTTCAAAATTGGAATATATCAAAGAATTAGGTGTAGGAGCTGTTTGGCTTTCGCCGATTTTCAAATCGCCCATGGTTGATTTTGGCTACGACATTGCTAATTTTTATGAAATCCACCATGAATATGGTACGATGGAAGATTTCGAAGCTCTATTGAAAAAGGCGAATGAATTAGGTGAGTTTACAAGAAAAAAATACAAAAAAATCATTATTTTCTTAAATTCAATGACATATCAATGACTACGCTGACAGGATGCATAGTGACGAAATTGTCCGAAATTTCAACGCAACGAAAGCTGAAAAAAATTCGTTAAGTACATATTGGTTTTATTTCAGACATCAAAGTTGTTTTGGATCTTGTACCAAATCATACATCAAACGAAAGTGTTTGGTTCCAAGAAGCTCTCAATGGCAACGAAAAATATTACAATTATTTCGTTTGGGAAGACGGAATCATAGACGAAAATGGAAATAGGCAGCCACCGAATAATTGGGTACGTAGAAGGAAAAAAATACACAAAAATGGAACAACCTTCTTCAATTTGCAATGTTCTGCTGTTACTAAATTCAATTATCATTCTAGGTTTCCAATCCTATAAATTTTTTTGTGTATATTTACTAATTTTATAAACGCTTTAATGGGTCAAACTATGTATAAAAAAACCAAGGAGGCTAATCCATTTCGGACTTTCTATTCTCTTGTCTCATCATGTATCTACCTATACATATGTATTAAGTAATGATGATTGGTATGTACCTCAAGGATAGTGGATACTGAGCTCATTAAGTTTAGTCTCATTCGGATAACGATAATTTAAAGAACCCAGTTTCGGTTTATTATAACTATATATGACTTAAACTATGTACTGCTATGCTATTATTAGTAATTCTAATGCTGCATTGGCTATGGGTTTTCCTCACCTTATGTTTATATGTTGATAAATAAGCGTTATAGTTAAAAAAATAAAAGAACATGATTTATAAAATAACTCTCTCATGTTAAACATTTCATTACAAAAATTGCCTTAGCTGGACTCACATAGTTACTGACTCGTTCAAAAATCTTTTGATATTTTATTTTGTTTTATTTTTTAACTTAATTTTGTCAATGTTTTCTTATGCTTGTCATTTCATGTAAGCAATGGTTGATAATATTTAAGATAGTTCAGAAAAGAAAATGTTAGTAAGCTAAAGATATGTATACACAAGTTTTTTTCACTATATGTATGTCTTTGTGTTACAGTTGAGTCACTTTAGAGGCAGCGCTTGGGAATACAAAGAAGAAGTCGGAAAATATTACTTACATCAATTCGCTGTTGGACAGCCAGACTTGAACTACCGCAATCAAGATGTCGTAGATGAAATGAAAGTAAGATTTAATTTAAGAAATTCCATTATTCCCCATACGTTACGAGTAAAAGTTATCAGAATCTAAGATGTTATTTTAGTAGTAGTATCTCCAAGTTACTTTGAAAAAGAAAAAAAAAATTGTTGTTAGACCCCTCGGTTCACAGCGAGAGGTAATTGATTCGGAAAATGTTTCATAAAATGAATTCTATATTTTGCGCGTGATGTTAAAACAAACACAACAGTGATGGCAAAAAATAATGATGTCAGATCTTGTATGCGTGAAATTGTATTTATTTTTATTTGTTACGTCGTTTTTCTTAATTGTATGTCCTATTACTGTTCTAGTAATACAACTTGTAATTATTTATATTGTAATAATATAATAGTCACAGGTGAGCAAATCTTTGTGGAGTACTTAATATTATATGAGAGGTCTAAATTGTACAGTGGAAACGCGGCTTAATATAATGGTAACATTTTTTAGAACATAATCCGGTTCTGGCTTGGAAAAGGTATTGCCGGATTCAGGGTAGATGCCGTGAATTGTCTCTACGAAGCCGACAAGAATCTGTATGGTGGAAAGTACCCTGATGAACCCTTATCTGGTAGACTGGATGTTGACTCAGAATCCCATGATTACCTGCAACATATTCACACCAAGGACCACAACGACACTTACTATATGGTTTACCAATGGAGAGATGTCTTCGATGAGTTCAAGGCGATCGATGGGCTGACTAGAGCTATGATGACCGAAGTATATGCATCGATCCAAGATGTGGTTAGGTATTTCGGTGAAGGAGATTTAAAAGGAGCACAGATTCCGTTTAATTTCGATTTGATCACTGACGTTGATGCCAGTTCATCAGCTGCTGATATAAAAAGAGCCGTTGATAAGTTCTTAACTTATAAACCAGTCGACCAAACAGCTAATTGGGTGGTACGTATTCTATTAAAAATGCTGTACTATTTAAAAAGGTAGATTGTTTTAAGAACGTTTTTTTAAGGTTGGGAATCACGACAATAGCCGAATGGCTACAAGATATGGTGCTTCATTGGTAGATGGTATCAACATGCTAGTATTACTTCTTCCGGGAGTAGCAGTTACGTATATGGTAAGCTACGTTTTATTCCTATTAATAAATTCACAAAAAGAAAAGTATCATTACTAGTTGGCAATTATAATAGGTCATGTTTAATAAATTTTGTTACAATATTTGCGAATGCTGCTTTTATGTCGACCAAGCAGCTTTTAGCAGCATAGTCTAATAAAACCAGATTGACTTAAAATTACAAATATATATATATATTTTAGGGAGAAGAAATTGGACTGGAAGACGGCTATGTTAGCTGGGAAGACACAGTTGACCCATCTGGATGTAATACCAACGACCCAATAAAATATGTCGAATCGTCGAGAGATCCCGAAAGGACTCCTTTCCATTGGAACCCCGAGAAAAACGCTGGTAAGACATTATTTTTATTAAAATAAACTAAAGTTATTTATAGAAACCGCCGGTTATTTTGTAAAACTGTACGCAATTTGTAAATATGGTTTGGAGAACCACCAATGGTTTATCCACCAAGTTTTTATTATGACTGGATGGAAAGCGCTTAAGGCCCTAGTGTCAAGTGGTTTCTAAAATATATTGCTACTATAAAATCAGTACAGTCTAAATTACGACATAAAAAGCAAGCGGCGGTGTCGAGTACACTGACTTCTAACAAAGAACGAGTCTGGTTTTCCACGTAATAATATAATTCAACTGATATATTCTTTACTGTTTTAGGATTCTCTACCGCTGACAAGACCTGGTTGCCGATGGCCGAGGGCTATGAAACTTTGAACGTTGAAGTTCAGAAGGCTTCAGAAAGGTCCCATCTTAAAGTTTACAAGGCTTTGTCAGATTTACGTCAAGAAAACACATTCAGATACGGCCGTTATGAGTCTTTAGCTTTAAATCAGGATATTTTTGTATTTAAAAGGTAACCTTATCTATCGTTCAATTGCTTTTCAAAAGATATAACTTTAATTATGAATACTATATCCATGATTTGTTTTACCGTCTATTTGCGCATCCATTTGTCGGTGTAATATGTGACTTATTAATTTATTGTTTTGTTGTATTTCACTTCTGCTCAGCTGTTGTCAACATTATGCTGAACGGATAATTGACACACAAAAAAGCAGTTTGGTAAATTTAAAAAGTAATAAACATGTAAAATGCTTTACTTTCGCCATCACCAACAGAATTTTCAGTTTATAATATATTTGTCCTAAATTATTGCCCTGTAAAGTAAATTGTATAATAATAGTACATTATCACGAAAATTATCGTTCGGAACGTACGGTTATCGTGAATTTAATTCGTGTTAACTTTGCGCTTAATAATATTTTTTTTGTTCGTACAGATGGCTTAACGACGTCATTTATCTAGTGGTTGTGAATATGCGAGACGTGGAACATAACATTGATCTTACATACTTCGAAAATGTTTCTGGGAACGTTGCCGTGTCGATAAGGAGCGTTAACTCACCTAAAAATGAGGGGTGAGTCAATACATCCTGCACCATGAAGTGTAGATACATGTGGCCAAAATAGGGATAAGATTTGCAATATACTGCAGTATCTTAAAGATTGCACTACGTCTCATAGTTGTTAGGGTCTCATAGATACGGGGAAGTATTGCTACTCCCCGTATCTTGATCACGCAGGAGCCAGTCACCGTTGACGCCCTAGACATGTATTTACGGATCCATCAGATCCAATAACCCTTGCATTAGACGCCTTTAGCTCTAACACTAGGAGCAGGCTTAGGGACCCCGGTAACCGTACTCGTCCAACTCGGCAAAGAGTTTGACGTGCAACCTAACCTAAACATCAATCCATTAAGTTTCTCGCCGGATCTTCTCAGCGGGTCGCGATTCCGATCCGGTAGTAGATTCATTCGCGAAGCAGCTACACTTTAGTTGTTGGATCTCCTTTGGAGGCTCTCGGGTAGCTGTTAGCAAATCCCTTCCTGGCTGAGCCTTTGCTCGCCAATTTGTCCTAGTGAAATTGGGAAGCCCTCCGGGCCACCAACAATCTCTCAATCGTAATTGTTACAATTGAATTCTCACAATTCAATCATAGCTATGAGTACCAATATTATTTATTATTCATCTTCATCAAGGAAATTGTTCTTGATAAAATATATAAGACAAGATACAGCTAATAAATAAATGTAATATTATGTATGTGTAAATTATAATAAATATATATTACGTTAAATGATGAATTGTAATTCGTTTATGTACAATGTTCGTATATGTAAAATATTTCTTTGTGTTCAATTTATGTATGATTGATGAAGGTTTTTATCATAATGGCGTATCGTTTTTACAGGGATACATTCGACGCGAAATCTCTACCCGTTGTCGGATTCGAAGGACTCGTCTTGAAGGTTGTTTAGGTTATCAAATAAATCATTCGTGAAATATTATACATAATTTTGTTTTATTTTAATCTATATTTAGTAAATACCAGGATAATTTCTGACTAACTTGGTGGTGCAATAATTAGCGTCCCTTACTGTTGCGCAAAGGGTTGTGGGTTCGATCCCACATCGAGTAAGCATTCGTGTGATGAACAGGTTTGTTCTTTATATGGATGTTTATTATCTATATAAGTTTATTTATTTATTTTTATTGCTTAGATGGGTGGACGAGCTCATAACTCACTTGGTGTTAAGTGGTTACTGGAGTCCATAGACATTTACAACGTAAATGCGCCATCCACCTTGAGATATAAGTTCTAAGGTCTCAGTATAGTTACAACGGCTGCCCCACCCTTCAAACCGAAACGCATTACTGCTTCACGGCTGAAATATGCAAGGTGGTGGTACTTACCCGTGCGGACTTACAAGAGGTCCTATCACTAGTAAAAAATATGTATGTTTATATTTAAACGTGTATAAGTATGGATGTCAGTCTCTGGTTTCCATTACACATGGAATCCTAATTTAGGACCGTGCGTGATTTGTTCTTAGTTATTTATTATTTATTTATTTATTATTGTTCCATTTAATTTTATCTGCCAATTAGTTGTTCTTTACCTTAGAACGTTACCTACGTTAGAACCTTCTTTGAAACTAGAATGGTCTATATAGTTAGTAAGTAAGGAGTAGCTGATGCTCATTGCTAATGCCGATGCTAATGCCATGGGCACAGTTGAGCCGTTACCTACGGCTTGGGTCTCATTTCGGAACTAGTTGAAAGAAAGTCATAACATATGGTTTGAGAAACATCGAACGATATTATAAATATTCCACTTGAACTAACAAAAGAAAATCGACAATATAAGATCTCAAAAATATTTGCTCTATTCATTTTATTTCCGCTGCGTATTTATTTTTGTGTGATTATACGCACGCAATATAATAAATGTAATGTATGTGAATGACGATATGAGAGATAGAGGAGTGAATGTTGATGATAGAAAAGAAGAAGATACTAAATTTAAACTAAATTTATATGAAATCGAAATCTCGAGTCCGGTTTTTTTTCAGGCCTCAGAAATTATGTAATAACTATGATACTTAACAGTTTTTGTTATAGTGGTAAAAAAGCGGCTTACACTGTACGTTTGACATTTAGCAATTTAGTTTTTTTTTTTATTATACTATCTTATTATTATTATTTTAAACATGGAAATCTATTTTCAAATTTAGTCATTTTTTTATTGATCAGTGCCTCTTTTCTCTGTATCAGTTTCATTAATGTGGACATGATAAAATACAAAAAATTAGGGAATACAAGTTCTGTTGCCGTAGCAATGCCGCACAAACAGCTCTCAACATTAATGACGTGTGACTCAGTGAACCCTAGAAATATATTTTTTTCCTACCTAAGCTGAGAGCCTTGAGAGGCTATATCAGTGTAGCCTTAACTAGTAGGTCAGCTCACGGGGCTCAAACCTGATGACGTTGCTAACACGAACCCTAGCAAGAGCCGTGCTTCGCAGAATCTACCACGGGATCGGAAACGCGACCTACTGAGAAGATCCGGCGAGAAACTCAGTGTGCTGTGTCTGGGGTTAATTTACTCGTCGAGCCCTTCGTCGCAAGCAATGGGTTCGAAGAGGACGATGACCGGAATGCTAGAATTGAACACACGACTCGTTATTGGTTTGAACGCTTCCGATATGGAAATTTTCATGTTTAAAATGAATTCCGTGGTCGTCTGAAAACTAAAGTCCACAATGACGAATTAAAGACGATGATGGAAGCTGACGATACTCAATCTACCGCTGAGTTAGCAGCAGCTTTGAGCGTTAGCATCAAAACAATATTGGTCCATTTGCGTCAAATTAGCAAGGTAAATAAATAATAGTTTAAATACTAACAAAATACGCTTTTATAGAAAAGCACCCCACACTTTTTTTAAATAAAATCATTTTTTCTTACACTATTTTTAATTCAAATTTATTAAAATTTATTTTCTATTTTTTAGTTGGACTTTCTATAAAAGCGTATTCTGTTAGTTTTTTTAAACTATTATTTATTTTTCATTTTTTAGTTGAATTTTTTCAAAACTTTTTTTTCAAATTTTTTTTTAATTTTGAATTGTCATCGGTCCTTAATAAGTATACCAAATTTCGAGTTAATCCGACGTTTTGAAGGGGGTCAAAATCATGTTCAAAGATTCCGTTACAAATATACATACATACATACATACGTCTGAAACTAATAAAAGGGTATTAAAAAGGTTGAAGATCTTGATACATTGGTGCGGTATGAACTGAACGATCGCCAGCGCGATGAACACATTGAGGTTTGCCTCGCTTTGCTGAACAGACACGGAAACGAATGTATTTTAAGCCGCATTGTCTCACTTACGATGAAAATTGATTGTTTTTGGTAGCAGTAAGCGGTCATTATATTGGTTAGACCTTGGTTCAGCGCCTAGGCATTACCTCAAAACTTACACCAACTTCCCCCTCAAAAAAGGTTATAGTCACTGTTTGATAATCTAGCCTCAGTATAATTCATCATAGCTTTTTAACAAATTGCACCAGCATTACCGGGGATATGTACTATAAGGAACTGGTTCACAATGATGGAGAAGCTTGTAAATCTTCGGACAGCCTTGGTTAATCGCTTGTCATCGCTGCTCTAACAGGACAACGCTCGAACTCCTACAGCATAGCAAACGATCTCTAATCTATAAGAGAGTGGACGGGTGGTTTTATAAGTGGTTAGAATTTTGCGTCATCCACCGTACCCATTAGACTATGCTCCGATAGTCTCCTACTTTATCCAAATTTGGACAACTTCTTGGCAGGGAAATCAATATCCGACAGGCGGTACAAATTATCTTTGAAGAGTTGTTGACTCTCGTACACGAAACTTCTTCAGGAAGGACATTGTAAATTGTCATTCAGCTGGCAGAGATGCACCCATACCATAGGCGTATATGTTGAATATTGGAAATAAAAATATTTATAAAGAAATAATGACTTTAAATTCCTTTCTTTATTTTAAATACTAAAGAGCAATTTTGCAGGTAAACACCCTAAAAAATAATTAATAATTATACAATTTCCGTAGGCTGATGAAAAAGAAAATTAACATCATAGATAGATCACAGTTCGAACTAACGCTTTTTAACAATTCTGTTCGGCTGCCTAACACGCACGGCCTTAGATATGGTGAAGTTACTCAGCACTCAACAGGATGTCAATTATCCCCATACGTTAATCTGCCGCCCAAAATCTCCTGCTAAGCAGAAGTGTTGCGGTTTCGTCATGACCCACTAAAGAGAAAAAAATTGCATCCGTCAAAAATTCTAAGACATCGCTGAAATAATCATTAAGAATTTTTATTAAACTACGTTTATATCCAGTATTAACGTTTTGGTTTCGTCAGGTTAACGACTATTATAATCGACTGCTAATCCATTGAACTGATCCTTTAATATTCTATGATATATATATTTTCTTAAATTCCTTTTTCATCAATTATCGCATCTAGATAAATTGTCAAATTCGAGAGCATGATTATTTTAAAATCAATCGAGCGAGTTCGAAGCTCAGTGATTGGTCGGTAGATAACCTTGGATCAGTTACAAAATGATAATGCAGATACTTAGAACAAACACTTGTCCAAGATGAATTTATCATGTCAATTTATCATTAGTTTTAACGCGTACTGTACGTATATAAGCCGAGAAACAAGCATTATTTTATTAGCATACGTCGTCAATATGAGGTAAGTGAAACTTCAATTAGAAGTAGATTATTTTTCTAATCCAATATATTCTAGTCTTCATATTCGTTTTTTCATTCAGTACTAATTATGGAATACAAAATATGTACACACAAAAAAGTCGTTTAGTGGTTTCTGTTGCTATCTTCTTATGCTAGTGATGACTAGCTTATGAAGGCTCATCTGATGTTCAGTGGAGATAAAACGTGGAAGTCACTACCCATTTTGAGTTTTTTTTTATTGCCTTTGTAGGCAGACGAGCATACGGCCCACCTGATGGTGAGTGGTTACCGTCGCCCATGGACTTCAGCAATGCCAGGGGCAGAGCCAAGCCGCTGCCTACCGCAAAATCCCAGATGGCAGTTTCATTCCTATGACTTTAGCGATGAAATTAATCATTATTCGTTAAATCGTTATTGAATTAAATTAACAGTTGATACTTATTAAAGACATTTTAGTTCCAAGCTATAACCAACATATTTTGTTTTGGCTAGTAGTATTATTCTACTTTTATATTAAATCATTTAAATTATTATGATAGCTGTTTTATAGGGCTTTCGAGGGGTTTTTTATAAATTTTACAAAAATTAATTCCTAATAGATATTGTTAACTTATTCACAAAATAGATTAGATGCACTGATGAAGCGTAGTGTAGTGCATTTCTTGCACTCGGAAGTTGATCTACACATCATGTAAACCAATACGTATAATGGACAGCTTATTCGTCTTGTACTTATTATGACAAATAAAAAAAATCGTTTTCAGTGCGAAATGGAGAATTGGAATTATTTTACTGCCGGTGCTGGTTTTAGTACAGTGTCAAGTAAAAGAATTAGATTGGTGGGAAAAGACCGTTTTCTATCAAATTTACCCTAGGTCTTTCAAAGACAGTGACGGTGATGGTATTGGAGACCTGAATGGTAAGTTCCTATTTTTTTTTCATTGTAAATATTTTTTAGATTCACCGAAGTACTCTCTAGCCTACCCTAGAAGCCTTAGCTCGCGCTAGGGCTAGTGTTAGCAAATCCTCCCAGGTGGAGCCCCGTGAGTTCACCTACAAACTGGGCGTAGTTGGAATAGTCTAGGATACCTTGTTGGTTGCTTAATGGATAAGTGAGAAAAATCAAAGGTTCATAGTTTAATACAAATTCCTAGTGATCATCGAAATTATGCGGTTAATAGCGCCGGCTATTTTGAATCATGTGTTCAAAAGTTCAATTTATTTAGAATAATAGCCTAACATACCAAATTAGTTGGAAAATTATCATGATGTAGCAATAGACTAATGTAAATTTATCTTTTATTTTATGTAGGAATAACAGATAGCTTAGAATATCTAAAGGAATTGGGTGTTGGTGCGACATGGCTATCACCGATTTTCAAATCGCCAATGTACGATTTTGGATACGACATTTCTGATTTTTATGCTATCCAAGAAGAATATGGTACAATGGAAGACTTTGAGAGGCTTTTACAAAAAGCAAAAGAGTTGGGTTCGTAGATTAAAATTATATTGCGAAAATATGAATAGCAAAAAAAGCGGTAAGTTTTATTTTATTTTATAATTTAATAATAATTGTAAGCTGTACAATTTAATTCCAGATATTAAAATTGTTCTTGATTTCGTACCTAACCACGGCAGTAACGAAAGTGTTTGGTTTGAAGAAGCTCTCAAAGGACACGAAAAATATTACAATTACTTTGTCTGGGAAGACGGAGTTGAAGATGAAAACGGAAAATTAAATCCTCCCAACAACTGGGTAAGTTTATGTTCTAGTTTTGATAATTACAATGTACTTTGCTCTATGTATTGCAATGTAAACTAATATTTGAAATCACGAATTTTAGGTCAGCGTATTCCGAAAAAGTGCTTGGGAATACAGAAAAGAGGTGGGTAAATACTATCTTCATCAGTTTGTTATCGGACAGCCTGATTTAAATTACCGCAATCCAGAGGTGGTTGAAGAAATGAAGAACGTTATTCGCTTCTGGCTCGATAAGGGTATTGCTGGATTCAGGGTGGATGCGATCGCTCATTTATTTGAAGTAGACAAAACACTGTTTGGAGGTAAATATCCTGATGAGCCATTGGCACAAAATAGAGAGATCGATCCAGACAATTATGACTATTTAGATCACATCTACACAAAAGACCACGAAGAAACATTTGAAATGGTTTACCAATGGAGAGACGTTCTTGATGAGTATAAAGCAAAAGATGGATTCACTAGGGTTATGATGACTGAAGCTTACTCCAGTCCTCAGATCACAATGAAGTATTTTGGTGATGGTGTCCGTGCTGGAGCTCAAATGCCATTCAATTTCGTACTCATTTCCGAAGTTAGTGGTTCATCTACTGCTGCAGAGCTTAAATACGCTTTGGACAAATTTTTGACCTTTAAGCCTGTGGACAAGTTGGCTAACTGGGTGGTAAGTTATAATAACTACAGTGTCATAATAATATCAGTGTTGATTTTTATTTTAAACTTTCATATTAATTAACAGGCTGGTAATCACGACAACAACCGAGTAGCTTCTAGGTATAGTGTTGAGCTAGTAGATGGGCTTAATATGATTGTTATGCTTCTACCTGGTATAGCTGTAACTTATATGGTGAGTACTCATTACACAGAACATGACTATTAATGAAAGAAATAAATGTCCGTAATGTGTTTATATTGTATAGGGCGAAGAAATCGGAATGGTTGACGGATACGTAAGCTGGGAAGATACGGTTGACCCCAGTGGATGTAACACAGATGATCCTATCAACTACTGGACTGTTTCTAGAGACCCTGAACGCACACCATTTCAATGGAACTCTGAGAAAAATGCTGGTATAAGTGATAGTTTTAAGTTTCTTTGAACTTGAAGGTTCGCATCTTATTTGTTGCAGATCTTTTTTCTATATTCTCTACTCGTGTATCCGGTTGTCATAATTGTGTGTGTGTGTGTGTGTGTGAGTGAGAGCGTATACTTGAATATTTGGTTCAATATAGTTTAAATGTTGACTGGTTTGCGTTGAAGCTTTCAAGCAATTAATTTTTTATTTAGTAGTAAGTATCTCTGCTAGACCGAGGTTCATAGGTTCATTTTCCACTTCGGGAAAATATTGACGAACATTTGCTTTGTGTTTTGCTTTGCTTTGTGTTTTCCTGCTGTTCAAGTGATCTTTATTTTATGTACTGATTGAGTAATTTTTTGTAAATTTATATTTGGAAAAGAGTATACTCTGAATTCCTTTCCTAATGCAGGATAGTCATAAGCTTAGCAAATCCTTCTGTGGGATTAGGTAATCATATAGATTTTTTTCCCCTTTATTAAGTATTATTTAATGTACAGGATTCTCTACTGGTGATAAAACATGGCTGCCAGTAGCGGAGGGCTATGAAACCCTCAATGTCGAAATTCAAAAATCGACTTCTCGCTCTCACTTGAACGTTTACAAGCAACTGACACGTCTGCGAAATGAACCTGTTTTCCGGTATGGTCGCTTCGAATCAGTGGCACTTAACCCTGATATTTTCGCTTTCAAAAGGTATGTTTTGATTATTTCCACCACATTACAGTGTGTTGTCAATTGTCTTTTTTGGATTTATCTTTGGCCAGCCTATGCTAATTTTCTATTTAGATTATAGTTAGTATAGTTGCCTCGTTTTGCGCTGCTGGTTGTGTTGGTTCAACGTACTCAGAAAAAGTATTTTTTGTTATCTATGATTAGCTTATCGAAATTTGGAAGATGTTTGTGTCTGTGGTATTACATCACACTTATGAAATCCACAGGTATTTGATAAGAGGTACCTACAGAACAGCGGTGACACTGCTCGTTGCTTTGCATTGCATAAGTTTATATCTGTTATTTGTTATTAAAAGATAAACTTGTCTTTGAAAACTGTTTTGTCATTTGATTTATTAGTTTAAAATAATTCGAATAAAATTGCTAAAAGACGCAGTTTTGGTTTAGTCGTTAAAAAATCTAATTCCTAAGCCGTGTACAGCATAAATTCGATTAGTTTCCTTTTTAATGATTGTTTAGCGATCTATAAACGTAGAGCTCCCTTTTGTTATGAACTTTTCATAGGTTTTTAATAAACAATTGATGGAACATTTTAGCAAAATAACACGAAGTCATCAAAATGGTGCGATTGATTGTCGGTTTAATTATAAAAGAGTTATTGTTTTCAGATGGCACGATGGTGAAATTTACGTGACAGTGATCAATTTGAAGAATCGTGATCATACTATTGACTTAACTTACTTCGAGCATGTTGTTGGTCATTTAGAAGTTGTCCTTACTGATATTCGTTCCAAGAAGGTTCCTGGGTAAGTACCTGCAGCTTCATACATCATTCATAAGGAAATCAAATTATAAAATCACGTAACATTTATATTACGGGTTAAATTATGAAATTGCCGGTTTGTTTTGAAAAATTGAATTTTTTTTTTTTTGCTTCCATGTAACATACAAAGGTCATTTATGTCTTTGCGATAGAACTCTGGTGATCTAGATTCTACAAACTGTGTGAAAGCATTTTGTACTGCCTCCTGGGAAGAAAACTTTTCATCACGTAGAAAATTGTTCAAATCACGAAAAAAATGGTAGTCCGTTGGAACAAGGTCTGGCGAATATGAAGGGTGACGAATAGTTTCTAGTTGCAGTTTCCGTAGAGTTAAAACGGCTTCTTGTGCTGTATAAGGTCTCGCGTTATCATGGAGCAATAATGGTGAAAATCGATTCGGGGCTGTTTCACTGCAAGCTTTGCTATCATGGCTTGAAATTCGGTACACTAAGCATTTGCCGTTATTGCTTGACCAGATCGGAGAAAGTTACAGGGAATAGCACCATGCTAAGACCACCAAATACTCAAATCAAAATTTCCATAACGAAAGCTTTTCAATCAAAATCGCACGGTGCATTCATTAGCAGTCCCCTCTCCAAACGCAACATTGATATTGCGAGCTGATTCTACAGCGTTAGTTTCGCGTCGGAACTCGTATTCAAAAATCACTCGAATTTTCGATCTATACATTTTTCTTGTCTAAACTGAATAAAAAAACAACTGAAAGTCTATAATCAAATGTTGCACATTTTTTAAAAGAGGAACTTCATTGGTACCATTTGATAAAAAATTCACTCATAAATTTCAAACCATGAAGGTTCTATGTCAATTCGAAGTACCTATTACAATAAAACGGCAATTTCATACTTTAACTCCTATTATACTTTTTTTAAATTACCACATGTGGCACTAGTTGTCACGCACTTAATAGAAAGAGATAAATCAACACTGCAATTGAATATAAACGATACTAGGTGTACAACTGTGACTGTTCTCTGATCGATTTAAAGACTGATGTATACGGTTTTTGTTAGTACTTCAGAGTGGGTGTTTGTCCCAGTATCTTCGACATAAAAATGACATACGAGTCGTTCTAACAAATTGGTGTGTTTCATACATGTAGTGTTACAGCTACAGTTACAGTAGTTACAGCTAAATTAGTTTAAACATTGTAATAATTTCTCAGTCAGCTTAAAAGATGATTACCAAAGCAGTACTAAGTGATTATTTTTATACGTAAACTAGCTGACCCGACAGACTTCGTAGTGCCTCAATCTATAAATAAAAGACCTAAACTTTTGTATTAAATAAACTCAAAATAAACAAAAGGAATCCGTCCGACGGGGGACACATCAAAGGAAAAACAAAATTGTTATTTTTATTTAATTCCAAGCTATTTCATATTTATCTACCTTTTAAACCTTCTCTGGACCTCCACAAATAATTCAAGACCAAAATTTGCCAAATCAGTCCAGCCGTTCTCGAGTTTTAGCGAGACTAACGAACAGCAATTCATTTTTATATATATAGAAGAAGAAGATGTAAGCGAGTTTGGACTATAAGAAAAGTCGCAAAATGTATTGGTGCCAATAGGTTGTGGTTCGACCCTGGCTTTCTTGAAGGTTCTTGATGTTAATCTGTGTGCTTAACATGTGCTTATAAATGTTATTGTGATACGATTGAGACAACATCTGGCAAACAAATGAGACGTGAAAAGAAGGACCACTTCAGATCTACATAGATATGTCTTGGTATTATCGTGATGCGTAATCGTAACACAAAGGTTCTTTCAAAAGATTTTTCTTCACAGAGATTTGCTGGAAGCGAGCCAAGCGGAGATCGTCGCCCACGAATCTTTAGTGCTCAAAGTTGTACACACCCTACGGTAATTGAAAGAAATTTAACTCTTGATTAAATCTTCAAACAACTTATAAAGTGTTTCTTTTGAATTGTTTCGTGGTATAAAGTAGGTATCTTCTGCGATATCGAAACTAGGTTACTGCCATGTTTCTACACACCTTTGACCCTTTTTATAAAGTTTCGACATCATTCTATTTACATTTGTTTTTACGACATAAAAATTGTATCCTTAGTATGAGACACGCTTCCAACCGTGACCTATAATTTAACTCTTGTAATAATGATGTATAATTTTCTATAGTATCGCATCACTGTAAGTTCCTTTGATGTTGTTTCAAAGAATTATCTGAGAATATTCATGATATGTTAATAACATGTCACTGCAAATGATCATTTACATATACAGTATGGCTTACCCATATCTATTACTTGAAATATCACTTGAAATTGATATCTAATGTTCACGTTTGCAAATTCGCTAGCAGCGTTCGAAACACCTTGACAAAATTAATTAACGTTCATTTTAAAGGGATTCATTTGCGTTTATGAATTATGGATAAGCAAACTCGTAATGGTTCTAGCTCTAGCCAATCCCGAGCTTCAGATGGTTATAGAAAATTTCCAGTGAGTGCTTTGGAGGTACCGATTTTTTTCACTTTTACTTGTTCGTGAAAAAAATAATGATTTGTTTTCGGACTTGTTTTCCGGCATCATGAAAACCTTGTGTATTATTAAATATACTACATGTTTAAATAAAGTAGTTTGTAGTTTTGTAGTTACATTTTTTGGAGTTTACTCCTTAAGAATCGATTTACATATATAGGCCCGGGGTATGAAAATTATGGGGACCAAAATCGTACTAGAGAGTATAGCATGTCACACGAAATGCGTTATGCGCCTGATTGGCCATGGTGATGCGTGCGCGCGCCAATCAGGAGCCAACGCGCGGCCGCGTTATCGCAGGTGACGCCGGGCTGCTGCGCCGGCAGTCCGCCACAAAGCCTCGTACTGATCGCGCGTTTCTCTCATTATTGTATTTTCATATATTTGTTAGTCGTTTGTTTTGTGTCTCGTTAATTTGTTAATAATCTGTAGTGTATCGTGTTGTCGTAATATAGAACTATTTCTCGTATTGTTTCGTTTAATTTACCGACATCGTTTTGCTTGTGGCCGGACGCCGTTCGGGTTCGATTCCTGAACGTATCAACTGTTAGTGGGTTGATACCCGAATATAACCCGCTACAAATCATTTATTAATAAAGCTTTTTTAATAAATGCATATTTTACTGTATTCAACTGACACAAATTTATATTTATATCCAGTAAACTCCAGTCGTGCGTCGGAGCGGACACACACACTTTTTTTTTATTGCTTAGATGAGTGGACGAGTTCACAGACCACCTGGTGTTAAGTGGTTACTGGAGCCCATAGACATCTACAACGTAAATGCGCCACCCACCTTGAGATATAAGTTCTAAGGTCTCAAGTATAGTTACAATGGCTGCCCCACCCTTCAAACCGAAACGAATTACTGCTTCACGGCAGAAATAGGCAGGGCGGTAGTAGCTACCCGTGCGGACTCACAAGAGGTCCTACCACCAGTAATTACGCAAATTATAATTTTTCATAATCTTCATTCGGTCGCCAAACCTTTTTTAAGTATCAGTTAAGCCTTTCTATTGGAATCCTATTTAGCTACGATTTACAAATCTATTGATTTATATCTAATTAAATTATTCGTTACGTTCTAGTGTTGTAGTATTTTGAGCACTTTCCTATAATTGGTCAAGCCTACATCATTCTACTAACCAAAGATTATTCGCGCCTCCTCTCCGTTATTTTTGAAAACGGGTCGGTTTCTTAACCTGTTTGCTTCTTGTAACGTTACTAAATCAATGTTGTTAAGTTATATCGCGTCTCCAGTTTATAAAAGGCCTCTGCTCGGCGATCTGGTAACAGAAATCGATCACTCCAACTTTCAAAATAACTTCATTGTACTCAAAAACGTGGAGCAGTATTGACTTCTCCCATTTCTCATCATATTAATGGGTTTATTGTTACTTGCTCTTTACGAAAAACATTTAATCTAAATAACGAAAGCTTTTTGAAGTGGATCATTAATTTGCCTTGTAATCTTTCAGTCGATTGAGTACGAAAATTTCTGGTTTCCGATGAAACTAATTTATTATAGCTTTCTCAAGATTATATAAGGATCTTGCGTTGAAATTACGGAATCTATAGCACAATATTACGTTGACAAAGTAAAGTTAATTTAGTAGGGGCTTAGTCAAATACACTTTATGTACTTGTGGTATCAAACATCATTTGTAACATCGTTTGTAAATCTGTAGGGCAAATTGAGATTACGTCTTCTGTTTTGAGAAATTTACCATACATTTAATATTTTTTCATAGATTCAATAAGCAATTATTGGTATTTCAGTCCCATAGTATGACTAATCTCCTCTTGTCAAGAAATATGTGCTATTATAATTTGAATGTTTTCTTATTATCAAAGTATTTAAGATTTATACTGAACAAAGCACCAGCTAGTTCCCAAACGATAGTACATATTATGTTACGTTGCTCAAGATCTTTTGTTCTTTCCATTATTTTTAAATTTCTTCTATGTACTTTCCTACGAATATTCATAGAAATTAAACCTCCTTCGAATCGTATACCCCGCTTAATTAATAACCAGTCAAGGTCCAGCTAAGGTTATGTGCGTTACCTTCTGATCCTTGATTAAATAACTAGGAGCTGGGTAAGTACCCTTTTGGGTGTAATAACTTTGGATCCACATATAGCCCGACTTTAGCTGCCCATCGTCAGAGCGGATTTTCATTTATCTTGATGTGACTTATTTTTCTCAATATAAAATTGGAATCTTATTTCTAGTAAATACATTTAATGTGGCAATCACGCAATTAACTATAATATATATTTTAAAGTTTCAAAACTAAAATAACGCTTTGATAAAGTTTTTTTTATTGCTTAGATGGTCCACCAGCTCACAGCCCACCTGGTGTTGTGGTTACTGGAGCCCATAGACATCTACAACCACGCGCCACCCACCTTAAGATATCAGTTCTAAGGTCTCAAGTATAGTTACAACGGCTGCCCCGTCCTTCAAACCGAAACGCATTACTGCTTTACGGCAGAAATAGGCAGGGTGGTGGTACCTACCCGCGCGGACTCACAAGAGGTCCTACCACCAGTTATTCTATGTAATATTATTTTGTTGTAATCACAAAAATATAAATACATATATTATGTACTATTCAATTATCATCAATATCAGATCTTAATGGAACAGATTTACAATGGGCGTTTGTGTATCCGCATTGGTAGGAACTATTATCCTACCTATTTTTGAAGCAGTTGTGTATTTCGACATCATATCTTATGGTGGATAATGGCATCCATGTTGCTATGGATAGGGGTTCCACTGAAAAAACAGGTAGCTCGAAAACTCGTCCACCAACTTAGCACAATAAAATAAGGCTCCACACAGAACCCTCAATAGTGTTATCAATTCGAAAATGGGGATACTGTGAACATCACAAAGTTTGGACGTACCCTTAAACAGGTTTACGTTTGTTTTTAGTACAGTATTTCGTCTTGCTTTCACTTTAAATTTTACGATAGGGAGAACGAGGCTGGTGGATGCTTAGTGAAGCCAACGTTGTCGTATAAAGGTGTTAAGTTTATGGATTCCGAATATGGTATCTTGTTAACAGGTAGTGAATGTAGTCAGGCATGATATTAGCTAAATTGAAGAAAAGATATTGAAACATTAAATTTTATTATTTTGAAATTAGAAAATATATGTACTGTTAACGATTAATAGCTTTTAACTCTATATGTACATTAATGAGCTCACAGCTTACGTTATGTTGAAGGTTTATCAGAACATCTCAGCTCATTGAAGCATTACCACTTCCATCTTATACTGACCCCTACCGGCGATCAAATTGGGCTCCATGGCGGTGTAGTCAGAGTTTCATAAGCCCTGGATCGCTAGATCAATAATTACTAACCTAATCAGTTATTATGTCTTGAATTTGACGAGCTGTGATTTTTGGTGCTCAAACTAGCCAATAAATAATTTTCCGAGACAAGTACCTATAACATAAATTATTTCAAACTTTACTTTATTTCACAAAAAGATCAAATCATAATAAATTAAAGAATATTCCTGTAAGCTCTCATGAACAAGAGCTTGTTAAAAATAGATCGGTATCTGTCGCAACGTTTTGAGAATTTCGTATCAAAATAAAATTTCTATTTTACAATTCTATCTTTGATATTAGTTCATCAAACAATAGCCGGCTCTTATGTACATTTCATTTATTTTAAACTGAACTACTTTTTATTTTCTTCTTTCTATTGTTCTTTCTATTAAGCATTCTTTTCTATTGTTAATTTGAAATAGGAGACAAGCTCTGGCTCTGTATTAAAGCGATTATTATCGGAGCAAATGCACCTTAACGTGAGGGTGATGTTGAAATTGAGATCACCGTCACCGTGGTCGTGATCACCATCACTGGTGGTAGGACCTCTTGTGAGTCCGCACGGGTAGGTACCACCACCCCGCCTATTTCTGCCGTGAAGCAGTAATGCGTTTCGGTTTGAAGGGTGGGGTAGCCGTTGTAACTATACTGAGACCTTAGAACTTATATCTCAAGGTGGGTGGCGCATATACATTGTAGATGTCTATGGGCTCCAGTAACCACTTAACACCGGGTGGGCTCTGAGCACGTCCACTCGTCTAAGCCATAAAAAAAAAGCATCAAAGTGGATCACATGATTGGTTTGGGGTCTAAATATCGGATCGCATGGAAGTTCTCGGTATACCGAAACACTCGCTGTGTTTTTACAGAATGTTTCATGAGAAGTTCTCTGAGAAATTTTTTGAGATGATCCCACAAAAAAAAAAAAAAACAAATAGTATGATCATCATTTTTTCGGGGTCTATATTCTACGATCTTGATTCGTTTTCGGCATGCCTATGCGGTTTAATATTAGTCTTATTATTTTAGGGGATGACCAAAGAGCTACCGGATTGTTCGACCTTTAAATATTTTGAAATAGTCTCCTCTTAATATCTATACTCACATACTTTTTGTAAGCGTTTGAATGAATACAAAAGCCAGTATATAATGTATGTGCTAGGTCGTTACCACTGAACCGTCATGATTAATATTCGGAAAGAAATAAAGAAGAAACATTAGCAAATTTCATTCTTGCACTTTGACCACACAAAAACAACTCGCTCCACTTAAATTGTAAAACATTTCTCGCAAAAAACAGTCCACGAATGAATGGGATTCAATTTGTTTTTCCGGAGTTTCGTAAATTATTTTCTTGCTTCCCGCCTTGGAGTACACATTGTTATCTCAACAGCACTCCCTCTAGATTCACGGAACTGAAATGATGGGCAAATGTTTCTTCCTGTACAAGTTTGCACAGAACAAATATTTTCTTTGAATTTCGATTTTCAAACCTTTGCGCCATACACACAAGAGATACACACTGCGCTCACTAAAACATGTAAGCGCAGTTAATATACATAGTGAACTATAGACTTTGAGTGACTCGGTGGCATTGTAATTGTCGCCCTTGTTTGTTGGGCGATTCATAGGTTCGATTCCCACATCTGGAAAAAATCTGCGATTACCAGAACCTACAGATATCACAACGTGAATGCAGATGTGCACATTGAAATAAGAGGTCTAAATCTCAATTATTACAACTGTGGTCCTAAACCTCGAACCGAAACGCTTGGCTTCTTCGCGACAGAAGTAGGCAGCCGTACTTTCCCGTGTGGGCTTAGAATGCACTGTACTGTCAAAAGGAGCATGAAGATAGTGGCAGGCACTTGTGCGGGTTTGCACCCGAGACCTGTTAATTCGTTATTCCAGAAACACCAACTGCATTGTAAATACCTTTTTTTTTTTTTTTTTTTTTTTTTTTATGATTGAAAGATTACTGGTGGCCCGAAGGCCTTTCCAGTTTCACCAGGACAGGTGGGCGAGCAAAGGCTCAGCCAAGAGGGGTGGGATTTGCTAACAACTGCCCGAGCGCCTCCGAAGGAGACCTAACAACTCAAGAGCAATTGTTTCGCGAATGAATCTACTACCGGATCGGAATCGCGACCCGCTGAGAAGATCCGGCGAGAAACTCAGCGGGCTGATGCATGGGTTAGGTTGCACGTCGACCTCTTTGTCGAGTTCGACGAGTACGGTTACCGGGGTCCCTAAGCCTGCCCCTAGTATTAGAGCTGAAGGCATCTAATGCAAAGGTTATTGGATCTGATGGATCCGTAAGGACGTGTCTAGGGCGTCGACGGTGACTGGCTCCTGCATGATCAGGATTCGGGGAGTAGTCAGCGGCGGCAACGATAAGGCGATTATCATGACGCATAGCCTTATCGAAGTATCGTTCCGACGCTGACTTCATGTATTTCCGAATTGATTCGAGGCCCAGGTCGTCGTGTAGGTCAACGTTCCTCACGAACCACGGAGCCCCGACAGCTAACCTGCAAAAGCGGGATTGTAGGGATTGGAGGGTGTCTATGTGTGTGCGGGCCGCGTGAGCGAACACCACACTCGCGTAAGTCATGACGGGCCTTATGCAAGTTTTGTAAAGTGTCACCTTGTTCCGAAGGGACATTTTACTCCGCTTACAGATCATGGGGTAGAGTCTACCGAGAATAAACGCGGCACGGTCACGGACTGATTTTATATGCGGGCGGAATGTCATCGATGCATCCAGGGTAACGCCCAGGTACTTGACCTTCCTGGCCCAGGGTATGGATTGACTAAAGAGAGTAATCGGGGGTGTGAGATTCCTCCTCCTAATCCGGGAGGAAATCCGTGTGGAGCTTCCCCTCTGAAATAGCACCGCAGTACTTTTCGCTGGGTTGATGTCTATGCGCCATTTTCGGAACCACTGTCCTAGGGCTAGGGCTGCGCTCTGAAGCTTCTTCGCGATTAGGGACTTATTTCTACTAGAATAGTAAACAGTCGTGTCGTCGGCGAATAAAGCTAAATGGGTCGGCGGCGACCGGGGAATATCGTTGACGAATAAGCTAAATAGGAGGGGTGAGAGGACAGAGCCTTGCGGGACTCCAGCTGTGAGAGGTCGTGGGGAGGAGCGGGTTCCCTCGACTCGATATCGAAAAGAGCGGTTCGACAAGAAGTCTCGTATGATGAGCACGAGACTATCCGGCACGCCCATGTTGAATAGTTTGAAAATCAAACCATTGTGCCAGACTTTGTCGAACGCTTTTGCGACGTCGAAGAAGAGAGCTCCCGTGTATAACGGTTTTGGTCGATTAAGCCCCACAAGAATGTGCTCCGTGAGGCGGTGCACCTGTTGAACGCATGAGTGATTTGTACGGAATCCGAATTGTTCATCGATAAGAATGCCCTTGGATGAGACGAAGTCTCTGAGGCGTTTGTAGAGCAGACGCTCATACAGTTTGCCTAGAGACATGAGGAGGCTAATCGGGCGGTAGCTCGTCGGATGATTTTTTGGTTTACCGGGTTTATGTATGCCGATAACGTCCGCTTCTTTCCACACCGCGGGAAAGATACAGTTCGCCATAGCGGCATTGAAAATAGATGCCAACATCACGATGAGTTGGACGGGTAGAAGTTTAATAACGCGGTTGGATATACCGTCGGAACCGGGAGCCTTGCGAGGACGTAGGTCTTTGATCAAGTCTTTAACTTCCATCGGGGTGACGGGTGGTAACGCATCAGAGGGTGGCAAGGAGGCTCTGCGTTCTACCTCACTGTCTACTAATTCTACATGAACAGGGTCCACGGATTGAGTGCTGGGCGTGCACTGGGTTTGCAATGTATCGGCCAGCAGCTCTGCTTTTTCGTCATCATCGAACGCCGCGAGTCGGCCTGAGGGGCCTAAGAGGGGGGGCATAGTTACTACCGTATCCGATTTGAGAGTACGAGCTAAGCGGTAGTAAGACCTTTGGGAGGGCGCGAGTCCTTCTAAGAAATCAGACCATCTGGCATCTCGGACTTCGGCGATGCGAGACTTTACGTCGCGTTGTAGGGCACGCATTCGAATACGATTTTCCGCGGTAGGATACCTGTCGTAGGCGCGTATCGAGGCGTTCTTAGCTCTAAGGAGTTCCCTAATATCGTCGGACAATTTGAAGCGGTGAAGGAAGTCCTCCGCTACAACTTGTTTCGATGACCTATCTAATGTCGAGGTGATGTGTGACGTTAAGATGTCTATGGCTTCAGCGGTATCCTGAGGAGACGGGATAGAGTCCGGGTTAAACGGGAGCGATGGTGGATCAGATTCAGCCAGGCTGATGCCCAGCGTGTGCCAATCCACCACAGTCCTCGTGACGGGAACGGAATCGGGAGCGCGACCGAGCTTCATAACGACGGGACGGTGGTCTGAATCTAACTCTGAAACTACTTCGATCGAGTGTAAGCGCAGAGTTACGTTTTTTAATAACGCTATGTCGAGTATATCCGGGCGATGCGCGATATTTAGCGGGTAGTGAGTCGGGGTTAGCGGAGCGACGATATCGAAGGCGAGATCATCGACTAACGCGTCAAGCCGCCTGCCATTCAGGGTTGTGGTGTGTGAGTTCCACCTGATGTGTTTACAATTTAGGTCGCCCGCCAGAATGACAGAGCTCCCCATACCGAGCAGCGCCTCGATATCACTGCTTAGAACGATCTTATCCGGTGGAAGATAAACGGACGCGATAACGATCGGCGCGTGTCCCGTCAGTGAGATTCGGCACACTGATGCTTCGATATTAGCGAGCGCGGGAGGATCGAGCGGGACGCAATGCAGGGCTCTTCTATAGTAAATGACGGTACCACCACCACGGGCAGAGAGCCTGTCGTTCCTGACCATGTTATAGTTCGCGATTTTAGGGTCACGGCGCGCGGGCTTAAGTAGGGTCTCCTGCACTAAAAAGATATCAATTTGGTGGTCACGCAAAAAGTCAGAAACCTGATCACGTTGATTTGCGAGACCGTAAGCGTTAAAAAATCCTATCGTTACGGATAGGGGCTTTATTCTACTTATATACGCCATTGATTACCGGCGGAGTGAGGGGAGGACGTACGTATTTAATGACGCGTATACGTCGGCGTATTCCTGCACAACGGCGATAAAGTGTTGTGCAGTGGAGGCAGCGCGAATGGCGTCGCCCAAAGCGTTAACGCGCTCAAAGTTGATCGACTGAAAGAAGTCGATCGCTAAAGCGAGATTGTCGGACGCGGTCGGAGGGCAAGTCGCGGGAGAGGGACGAGTCGCGGGGGCGGGACGAATCGCGGAGGAGGGAGTTGTAGCCGTGTTCGTGTACGGCAGCGGTTTTGCCCAGGCCGAGACACTGGGCACCGCCGCCGGAACGAACGCTGGCTTAGCCTGCGACGCAGAGGGTGCCGAGGCTTTGATGTCTGGGCCGGAAGCTCGGAGGCGGTTTTGGCGGGCGACGCGGCGATTTATTTTAGGGGCTCGGGGGCAACCACGGTAATTCGCGGGGTGACCCTGTGTTCGACACAGGACGCAGCTAGGCGGTTCCGTCGCGGTTTTTTGGTCGCGAGCGCAGAGGGCCGTGGCGTGATCGCCCAAACACTTAACACATCGGGGGCGCGCGTGACAGTTACGGGAAGAGTGCCCGTACAATTGACAGTTATGGCACTGGCTAGGAGTGCCTTTTTTATGGGGGGCTTCGACAGCGATACCAGAGAGCCTACAGACGGTCTGTGTGTTAAAGATTTTCTTACCCTCGGGGGTAGGCTGGAGAGCGACTAGAACCATATTATATGGCTCCCTACCGCGACCGGTGTGCATACGGTGCACAGAATTCACTGGTAGGCCTTGTTCTAACAGGTCGGCTTTTACGAGCTCTACATCTAACTCTTTAGGGATTCCGCGTATTACAACGCGGAGTTCGCGCTCCTCCTGGAGCGTATACGTATGGAAACTTATACGCTCCTTACGGAGGTAAGAAGAGAGGGCCCTATGGTCGTCGGGTGTTTGAACCTTAATTTGAATGCCGTTCGCGAGGTTACGGGCATTCGTGAAATTTATATTTTTGGCCTTAAGGGCCAGGCAAACTCGATCCCAAGCTGCCTTCTCCTGAAGGATAACCGGGGGAGGGGTCTGGGTTTTATTTTGTGCCACCGGACGCGGCGACGGAGTGGCACGGGCTGGGGGCGCAACGGGAGTCTGAGGGCGGGGGCGCGACGCGTTCACGGCTTTGCTAATTTTAGCGGCCGCGGGAGCTCGAGACTCCGCGGCACGCTTCTTACCCTTCTGTACCAGGGTGAATCCATCCGTCGATGAGGCGGGGGCGAGGTCGACCTCCATGTCCGAGTCAGAGTCGGAGCACGAGGAGGCGGGTGCAGGCGACCTACGAGCAAGTGTAGGTGTTTTAGAGGGCGCGACGGAGGCCGCGGATGATCGCTCAGCTGAAACGATGGTCACGGCGGACGACGCAGCAGCTTTTCTCGCCAGTATAGGCGACACGGGAGCGGCAGGCACGACAGAGGCTGCGGTGCTCAATGCAGAAGCTCTGCACGCAGGTACAGGCGACGCAGGAGCAGCGAGCGCGGCGGAGTCCTCGAGAGGGCTCGCAGTGTGATTGGCCTTGAAGGCCAAAAACTCCGAGGCGAGCTGTGGGTGGCGAAGTCGGAGGAATTCCGCGAATACAGCGTCCATGATCGCTGAGTACCCAGGTGGGGCGGCCCCGGGTCTTGAAAACACTCGCCTTGCGGCGAGGCCCCAACTTCTCGGACCTGAGCGGTTCTATTGAACACAGGTGGCAATGCGGCGCGATTACTACAGGACAAAGAAAAAGCACAACAAAACAGAAATTACGAAAAGAAACAAAACAAATAAATACTTGCAGGAAACCACTTTGTCGGCAGATGTACCACGAACACAGAAACAACAAAAGGAAACAAAACAAATAAAAACTTCCAGAAAGAGCACTTAGTCGGCAGATGTACCACAAACACAGGCCGCGCGAACAATGGCCGGGCTAACAAAAGCCGGGCGAACAAAGACCGGGCGATCGAGTGGACGATGAGCACGTCCGCACGTGACGGGTGCCTCTATCGGAATGATTGTAAATACCACCCTAAGCTTCCACTAATATAGTCGAAGTCAGCTTTTTTTTTTAATTGCCTTTGTAGGCAGTCGACCATACGGCCCACCTGATGGTGAGTGGTTACCGTCGCCAATGGACTTCAGCAATGCCAGGGACAGAGCCAAGCCGCTGCCTACCGCAAGCCACCGCTTCGTAGTAGAACAGGAGATACTGATACGGGTTTATAGCACACTTATCTTGCACATGATGCACAACGAGTGCTGTCCAAATAAGCAGCAAAACGGGTCTAAATTGAAAATAAAAATCGGTTTACATTCCAAAGTAACAAGTAATTTTGTTTGAACATTTTTGTAACTGCTGTATTAAATTTCTTACGAAATTACTTAGCATTTTAATTGGTATTCACATTAGAAGGCGTACAAGGTCGGTTGGTAACATTAATTTAGATATAGTATCGTATTGCGGGAATAGGTAATGTTAATATTATGTATTTACTTAGTGACGAAACGCCTTCAATGGTTTGTTTATTGATATGGATTAATGAAATAATCGATTTTTTTTTTCGAACGGTCATTGAACTTTTTGTTTTGTTCTTGGGAAACAAATTTCACGATGGCGAAGAATAGGATACGGAATGACAAAGATCGAAAATATATGTTTACATAAGAAATATGGAATGAAATTAAGTTGTGGGTTCTCTTTAATACGTTATAGCACGCTTACGGCTTCGGGCACCCAACTCTTCTTCACAGGATGCAAAGGAAAGAAAGAGGGGGAAAAAAAGGAAGATACCTAATGATTTCATTCGGGATCTATTTAGTATATGGAAGACAAATATAGTATACAAAGACCAATAAACTGAAGCGATCTAATGTATTTCGCAAGTACGTAAATTATTATTAGAACTAGCAGTGTTCATAGCTTATTATATTGACTTAGCGCTTATTTCAAGCAGTTACTCTTATATATATCTAGCATAATTTGATTAGTGTAACAAGCCCTTTATTTTATTATTGTTTTAATGGCCTTCATTAATGACAAATGTAAAATGAGCTCACGCTTTTAACACACACACTTCAACAAATCTATATATTAATACGTGAAGCAAAAACTTTGTATCCCTTTTTACGAAAATTGCCTGGACGGAGGAGTATGAAATTTTCCACACTTATAGAAAATATAGAGAAGAAGTGCACAATGCTAATATTTTTTTATAATAATGCATAAAAGAAACATTAAATCAATAAAGAAAACATTACACACACTACATGCCATGTATTTGACGCACACACGCATGCATACTATTTATTGTTAAACTTTTGTTCTTGACATCTGTTGTCAAATTGAGAATAGATTAAATATTTATTTATTTATTTATTTATTTAAGGTCGCTTTTTAACAACAATGGTCATTAACGACCACTATAAGCTTATATTTAAATTAATCTATGGTAATCTATAATTTTCAGGAATTTTAAAGTACATTTTACATTATTATTTAAACAGTCAAACAAACACATAGGCAAGGCAGAAGTATGTCTTTCTGCATTAAACATTGGGCACTCAGTTAGTAAATGCTTAATAGATATATTGCTATCACATCGACTACATTTCTTTATTTCTTCTTTTGTAATAAGATGGATGTGAGTAATGTTACAGTGACCTATTCTTAATCTATTTAAAACTACTTGATCTTTTCTATTATTAATCTGAAAATTCCTTTTTTCAAAAACGGATTTTCTTATATCATATAAAGCACTTTTATTATCTTTTACCCAATAGCTATTCCAGAGTGTTTTAATCTTCCATTTAATGTGTTTTTTAAGATCCTGTATATTAGAAGTAAGGTAATTACATTGGGCTAACTTTGTGGCTCTCTTAGCTTCTGTGTCAGCTCTTTCATTTCCAGATATGCCTTGGTGACTAGGAATCCAGATTAGCTTTATTATGTAATTGTTATCTATAAGCCCGGTTAGAATTTCCTTGATCAGAATAATAAGGGGGTTTTTGTTGTGATTATTTGAAAGGGCCATGAGGGTAGACATTGAATCAGTGAAAACTATATATTTTTTGTGATTTGTGTTTGTCTTAATAATGTTTAAGCATTCTAGTATAGCAACTGCTTCGCATGTGAATATAGAGGTATAGTCTTGGAGTCTATTCTTGCAACTATAATTTTCAGATACAATAGCGCAACCAGATCTACCTTCACAGACCGAGCCGTCCGTGTAGTACATCTTGAAGTCTAAGTGATTATTTTTAATTTTGTAGAAAAGATCTTTGTAGATATAATCTGATGTGGTGTCTCGGGGATTATTTTGAGCTATTTCCATATCTATTGTGAAATTTGATTGGTGCCACGGAGGATAGTAGTAGTGTTTACGTGGAAACACCGGGGGAAAATCTAAATTTATTTCTGCGAGGTATTTTTTAATTCTTAACCTCAAAGGAGATGAAAGGGTTGGTTGTAACCTAAATTCTATATCCGATGGTACAGGGTCCTTTAGTATAAATGAGTCTTTGTTGTTTGTTATATGGTTAATGGCATATGACAGGCATAGCTCTTTTCTCCTAAAAGCTAGTGGCATTTCCTCTGCTTCTACTAGAATGCTGTTTATTGGGCTTGTTCTGAAGGCTCCTAGACTTAATCTTAAACTAGTGTTGTGTATACTTTCTAGGGTTTTTAAAATATTGGAAGATGCAGAGTCATAAATAATAGAGCCATAGTCAATTTTTTGTCTTATCAATGCTTTGTATGTATTCTTAATGCATGTGCTATCTGAGCCCCAACTACTTCCTGATAGAATTTTGATGACGTTGAGTCTATTATAACAATCTGATTTTAGTTTTTTTATGTGGTCGACCCAGTTCAGTTTTTGATCAAAGATTAAACCTAATATTTTTAGATGACGGACCTCTTTAATTTGTTTATTATTAATTGTTAAGCTTACTGTTTCTTTCTTTTTCCTTTTTGCTAAAACGATAAATTCAGTTTTCGTATCTGAAAATTTAAATCCAGTATGTCGACACCATTCACTTAGTTTATCTAAAGTATTTTGCAATAGTGTTTGCGTTGGTTTAATGCTGTTCCCACTGCATACAAGGGTTAAGTCATCCGCAAATAAACATCCCTTCACTGGTCTTTCTATAACCTCTGTTACGCTATTAATTGAAACTAAAAAAAGTATTACGCTCACCACAGATCCCTGCGGTAGACCGTTCTCGGTATTGATAGGATCTGAAACGATGCCATCTATCTTAACCCTAATCCTCCTGTTTTCTAAAAAATTTCTAACGAAGGCTAGGGTGTTACCTTTAATACTCATCTGTTCCAGGAGTAACAAGACTCTGTGTTTCCACACCATTTCATAAGCCTTTTCTAAATCCAGGGAAACCGCCACAACCTTATTTTTAATTGCAAAGGATGTTAATATTTCGTTTTCCAAATACGCAAGATGATCTAATGTTGACTTATATTGTCTAAAACCAAATTGAACTGCTGATATTAGTTGATTCTGTTCTAAATACCATCTCAATCTATTACTTACGATTTTTTCGAGTAATTTACACAAATTGCAAGTGAGCGATATAGGTCTATAACTGGAAGTTAAGGTTGGTAATTTCCCCGGTTTCGGAATCGGTATAACAATGGCTTCTCGCCACTTATCAGGAAAGACTTGATTGAGCCAAATGAAGTTGTAAATGTCAAGGAGTCGTTCTAGAGCCACGAGTGGAAGGTTTTTGATTAAGGTGTTAGATATGTTGTCTGGTCCAGGGCTAGAGTGTTTTAATTGGTGTAAATAGAAATACAGTTCATGAATTGTAATATTTTGATTGATAGAGTTACTATTATCCAAAAAATCGAATACATTATTATTCTCTTCTATTTGGTTTTTAAAAGATAGAAATTCTTGGCTGTAATTGTTAGAGCTAGAGTTTGCAGCAAAAGCAGACGCTAATAATTCCGAGTTATTTTTTGGATCACCACTTAACTGTCTATCATTGTTTTTTAAGACTATTGTTTGTTTTTTGCTTTTTTGTCCATTAATAGCGTTTATTTTTTGCCATACAATCCCTGGCGGAGTGTAACTATTAATGGAAGTGATAAAACTTTCCCAACTTTTCTTTCTGCTTTCTTTAAATATTCTTCTAGCATTGGCTCTTTTTCTTTTGTAATCTATCTTAAGTGAATCTTGAAGATTTTGGAGATCTTCCAAACGATTTGGACTTTTTTGGTAATATTCGGCTTTTCTTTTTTCTTTTTTATAAAGTCTATATGCTCTTTTAGATTCTTTAAGTGATTTATCACACTCGTCGTTCCACCATGGCACTTGTTTTTTTTTAATTTTCCCTGTTGTTTTAGGTATATGTTTTTCTGCTGAACCGAGAAGTATTTGATTAAATTCATCAACTAAGTCATTAATTCTGGTCAAAGATTCGGGTGTAACTCTACTTAGTTGGTTAATTTTAATTTCTATATCAGAACGAAAGTTAGGCCAGTCTGCCATCTGATATTTGAAGTGTTGCGGGGCGTTTTGGTTTTCGGGGCTTAAATCTATCTTTAATGTAATCATAATAGGGTAGTGATCACTGTCGTATAGATCGTCTAATGCATACCAGTCAAAGTAAGTTGATATACTTCGTGAAGCAAAGGCTAAATCGATACTGCTGGTGTGACCATTGCTATTATTAAAGTGTGTGGGCTGATTAGTATTAAGGAGAATCATATTTTCGTCTACATCTAACCAGTCAGATATAATTTTACCCCTCAGATCACAGTGATCTGAACCCCAATAAAAATGGTGGCTATTAAAGTCACCCAATAATACAAAAGGTGTTGGAAGCTGATTTTTTAGATTATTCAGGTCATTTTCACTTAAGGGGCAGCTATTGGGCAAATAGACGTTACATATTGTAATAGCCAAAGGATATTCTATTCTTATTGCTATCACTTCTAGTGGGCTAATAATATCGACCTCTTTGGACAGTGTGTGTGATTTTACATAAGTAGCTACTCCACCACTAGCTATACTGCTATTTGATCGATTTTTGAAAAAATGAATATAATTCTTCAACTTAGCACAGTAATTATTTTTAAAATTAGTTTCTTGGATACAAATACAAAGAGGGTCAATATCATTTAATATACGTTTTATATTCTCTAATCGTCTATGAAAACCGTTAACATTCCACTGTAAAATTTTCATTCTGTCAAATAACTAAATCACTTACCTTATTTTTAAGCAAATTGTAATAAAAGAGACTATGGCTTGTTACTGGTTTCTAACAGTTTGATAAGTTCTAGTTTCTTAACTAATCTTGTACATCTATTTTTGAGGTTCCTATTTAAATTCATTTTAGTGCGGAGAAACGTGCACATATCAATTAAATCCGGGATATCATCCGTATAGTCTTTGATAAGTTCTTGAAGATTTTGTTTGCTACGGGAATTATCTAAAAAACTAATAAACTGGTCTACGGTGAGTGGGAAGTGAGGTTGTGTTTCTGACTGATCCAGTTCTGTTTTAATATCCTTCCAAACTTGTTCTTCACTTCTGTCATCGAGAGTTTTCTTCTTCTTCTTGAGTGACTTAGGGGTCTTCTTTAGTTCTTCGTCCAGAGACCAATTGCTGTCGGTTTCATCCGTGTAATCACTGACTATAATATTACTGTCATCTAAAGTAGGTTCAGCTTGATTTATTTCCGGTTGTGATGGTTCTGAAGAGGTAGATGGATGAATCCGCTTAACACCTTTGTATATGTCAAATTTATTGTGTGGTAGTAAGTTTGTTGGTACTTGCGGTTTGGAAATTTCAGTAGGGGGGTAGATTTGGTTTATTTCAAGATTAATTGTAGAATTGAGAGACTGTGACGGTAGCTTGTTGGATTCGACTGTAGTGTCATTGGAAGTAGTTGAATTGTCTTGCGTGAGGTTGTTAGGGCCTTTGGTACCAAGAACCTGTTGACTGCTTTGCGGACAGTATTTTGCCAAGTGTCCCATTCCATTACATACAAAGCATTTCATTGTTTCGTTTGTAATATAAATCCAATAATTGGTTTCATCATAGTTAATTTGCATCGATTCTGGTAATCTTTTTTCATCCTCAGGGGAAACGTATACTTGTCTCCTAAAGCTCATAATGTGTGAAAAACCAGGGTCCGGGATGCCCACTTTCATGAATGTTATGGGAGACAATACTTTAATACCCATTTCATTAAATTTTTCTTCTAAGATATCGTGCGGAATTATGGGGCAAACGTTGGATAAAACGATACGTTTGTTTCTTGTTATCAGCGGCCGAATCTCCAATACGTGGTCTTTCACTTTAACGTTTTTAATGACGTCAACCAATTCGTCAGCTGTTTGTTTTGAGTCCAAGTACACGCAGATTCTCGAGTTGGAAATGCGAGAAATGAAGCGGATTGACGTTGTTTTGGTCACTGCGGAAAGGGCTAACAAGTAGTCTCGAATCATGATTCCGTCGATTGAGTTTATAATAATAGCTTGATCTTTCTTCGGGTAGCTGGTTTTAGATGTGACATTGGCATAACTTACGGTGGGGGTAGGTTTATCCATAGTGTCAGAAGGGGCTCCCGTTGCCAGGAGTACCCCTAACTTGACAAACGGCGTTAAAACAGAACACTCGGTAGTGATATTATATTCGTAATTACTCGTTAACCGCGCCGCGTCGACCGATACGTGTGAACCGTACGGGGACCGCAAGGCAACTGAGATTAAATATTGTTTGTCTTTGTTAATATTTTTTATAGTGTAGCCTTGGCGAAATTTGTGATTATAGAAGTATTACATACAATCATAATAGTGTACAAACTTACAATTCCAATTAATTATAGTCGAATTTCGACTACAGCGGGACCACTAGTATGATTTATAGCTCAACAACTATACAGAGTAAATCGAGTATCTTCCATCGAGGGCTTGGATGTCTTTTACCTATAAACCGACAAATCAAACAGTAACGTCCGAAACTTGTAAGTTTTGAGCGATACAGATTCTGTTTAATACAACACAACGACTGGTGGTAGAAACTCTTGTGTGGTCCGCACGGGTAAGTACCACCACCCTAAATATTTCTGCCGTGAAGCAGTAATGCGTGTAATGCAGTAATACCTTAGACCTTATCTCAAGGTGGGTGGCGCATTTACGTTGTAGATGTCTATGGGCTCCAGTAACCAGTTAACACCAGGTGGGCTGTGAGCTCGTCCGTCCATCTAAGCAATAAAAAAAAAGTTAATTACAAAAAATTACAAAAAAGCATACTGTGATTATTCGAATTCACGTGTCAAATTAATTCCTCATCTAGAAGTACCCACCCGCTGTAATTAAAAACTCTGTAGCGTTTCGCGTAAATTCTCCCGTGAAAGTTACTAAAAGCAAGCCCTTTTTATTTGGGAATAAAAAGGCACTGTAACGAATTAACGTCGCTTTTTCGGTGGTTTAACTTGAAGTGAGAGTAATGGTTAGTTTAAGACCGGAGCACATGAGATTGCTTAAATAAAACAGTGACCGAAAGACAACCTAACATGATATCGTAAAAGTACCGCTTCAACACGCTCGTTTATTAACATATCTTGGAATTATGATCAAATTATTGTATGGAACAAATCTTTTGAATATTTAAAGTTTATTGTTAAGATAGGAGAATGGGTGTCAAGAAGGTACTGGATTATACAGGGCCTGTTCATAAAGAAGAAAGAAGAATGAGCGACCACTCACCATAATGTGGATACGTCTGTCTGTCGACAATGGTAATAATAAAGTTGTTATAAATGTGGCAGTCTCAGTAAATGTTATCAATCGAGTTTAGTCGGATACATCAAGTAGTTCACTTGGGTAAGGTCGACACAGCGATGGCAACACTAGTTTCCGACGCTTTGACGTTTGAATCTGGTTGACAGTTGACGTTTGAGGTATACTTTTACGGTAAAGAAGGGGCCGCCATCATTCTGTATGGGAACACCGATCTGAACGGTCGTCACTTGTCCACGTGCGTCGCTGTAACGAACTCGCCGCGTTTCTCGACTATGACTGTTCACTCTCATAAGGAGTCATCCTACCCCGCTCCGTTATATAATTCATTTTGATTTCTCCTTTGATTTTTTAAATATCAGATGTAGTATTATTTGTCTCGTCTTCATAGGCAAATAAAGTTTCTGAGCCACAAAAATGTATTACTCTGTTACTGTTGACGTAGTTTATGGAGAGTTTATGGGGTTATTTAGTCCCAAATTCAAACAGTTTCATATGAGTTTAAAAAAACGGAGTTTTTAAATTTTCTTTATAATTATCTGGTATTAGTGGTACACTATAATCTGAACAAAAGTAATAATAACAATAAATTACTGGTGGTAGGACCTCTGGTGAGTCCGCGCGGGTAGGTACCACCACCCTGCCTATTTCTGCCGTGAAGCAGTAATGCGTTTCGGTTTGAAGGGTGGGGCAGCCGCTGTAACTATACTTGAGACCTTAGAACTTATATCTCAAGGTGAGTGGCGCATTTACATCGTAGATGTCTATGGGCTCCAGTAACTACTTAACACCAGGTGGGCTGTGAGCTCGTCCACCCATCTAAGCAATAAAAAAAATAGTTGGTGTATGTGCTAAGTGTATTTATTATTATTATTTATATGTCGATGTATCCAGATTGACTGCTTGGTAATTCGACTTGCTGAACAAATGAAATAAAAAAGACGTGTGCTTAAATGTAAATAAATAAATACAAATGTTTACTTGATCATTACGTTCGATGTATACTCCTCTTTAGTCGTAATAAGTACAGAAGCCGGTGGTTTTCAGTACGAGCAATTAAAACAAGGCAGTAATTATGTTAGGGCGTTCTCCTAACGAGTCGGTCTCGTGTAAAATTGTATTCGGCCTATTTGCTTGACAACTGTTTAATGACAATCTCGTTACAATTTTGCTGAGTGTGTTTCGTTAAATCATATAGAACTTATTTGGGAACGGTGTATTTGCGTATGTTTTTTTCAAGGTTTTTTTATTTTTTTTATTGCTTAGATGGGTGGACGAGCTCACAGCCCACCTGGTGTTAAGTGGTTACTGGAGCCCATTGACATCCACAACGTAAATGCGCCACCCACTTTGAGATACAAGTTCTAAGGTCTCAAGTATAGTTACAACGGCTGCCCCACCCTTCAAACCGAAACGCATTACTGCTTCACGGTAGAAATAGGCAGGGTGGTGGTACCCACCCGCGCGTACTCACAAGAGGTCCTACCACCAGTAATTACGCAAATTATAATTTTGCGGGTTTCATTTTTATTACACGATGTTATTCCTTCACCGTGGAAGTCAATCGTGAACATTTGATGAGTACGTATTTCATTAGAAAAATTGGTACCCGCCTGCGGGATTCGAACACCGGTGCATCGCTTCAACACGAATGCACCGGACGTCTTATCCGTTAGGCCATGACGACTACTGAATTTGTTAAATGAATTGGTCGTTACTATAGCTCATCGACATTCTTCTTCTTCTTCCAGTGCCTCTTCAATCCTGAAGGTTGGACGTTAGCTTCTTGTATTCATTTCTGTCAGCAGCCAGCCGGAACAGCTGTTCGACGGAGGCAATACCGGTCCACTCCCGGATATTCCGGAGCCATGACTTTTTTCTTCGCCCAGCACGTCTCTTTCCGTCCACTTTGCCCATCATTATCAGCTGCAGCAGCATGTATCGATCGTTCCTGACATCGACATACTGCTACAAAAAATAGTCGGGTGTCGCTTAGGAGCCTTCTAAGCTTATATCGTGAGCTCGGATGACTGTATTTGGACTGTGGAAAGCTTTAGAGGAAACGCTACAGGAGCGAGCTTCCATGAGCCAGTTAAAGCTGTCTTCTGAGCCGACGGTCCGAAAGTTATTGTTCGAAGCTTGTATTTGTATATGCGCATTCATATCATGAAAATATCGTTAGAGAGATTCAGGCATCTGTCAAATATCTTCTATCCCATGACGGCTACCGGCTACAAAATAACGACCAGATGGAAATGAATCATTATAAATTATAAATCAATACCGATTATGATGAATTAATAGAATTTTGTGTTTTTGTTCATCAAATACAAAAAGAAACAGAAAGAGGGTAACTAATAAAAAAAAAGCAATTTATTTATTTATTTTTATATCTGTCTATCTGTTTGTTTGTCCATGTAGGAAATTATGGATTGGTTTATCGTGAATAAGGAGAAATACAATCAGTTTCGGTTTAATAAAGCATATAGAATATGAATTCCTTATTGTAAAGGATTATATATTGATTTTTGAGAAATGTCCTTACATTCGAAATAGTCGTCACTAATTAAATTTAAAAGAAAAAAATATTTATTTTATAATGAGATCTGTGTATCTTTTCCGGCGCATGGAATGTGTTTAAAGTAACTTAAATTATATTTATCAGCAACTCTACAAGTGTAGCCTACACTTAAGCCTCTCTAAACTTTTTTTTTTTTTTTGTATATCCCAAGTATTCTAGGCATTCTAACAAAAACGCTGAGTTATAACTGCATTTTTAAAGCCATTAGTGCAAAATGTTGAAGTGACAAAATCTAAAATTAAGCTAATCTTACAAACTACGATTCATTTTTCTACAGATAATTCAACAGTCCACAAACACTAGCGGAACTGTTGAACAAATTTTCATGTAGTCCAATTTTAGAAGCTACATAGCAAAACATCATATTGTTAACACGAAAGTAACTCTATCTGTCTGTTACGTTTTCACGCCCAAACAACTCAATCGTTTTGTCGAAATTCGGTATGGAAATATGTAGTTTCAACTCTGGGATAGAGCCTTTACGCCTTTCTGAGCACGGATCTCCACCCACGCAATATAAAGTTTAGTCAACGCGGGCGAAACTGCGGGCGGTAGGTAAGCTAGTCTAAAAATAAATAATAATAAACGCGAAATTAAACCCAAAAAGCATATTGATAAACAATATTTATGTTTGAGCCACCAAAGTATATCTTACACGACAGTAGTCTCTCTGAATAGCGGTGAAATTTCATTGAAATTTGATTTTTCATTGTTCAGAAAATTAAGCGTCAAATTTCAAATTTGTAATTTCATCTGCTTAGGGCCTGCTTTGATTATAATTAACATTTTAATTTAACCAAGTAAAATTGGTAGACAAACTATATGGTAATTTGCGTTGTGGAGAATTTTTTTTTTTACAGTCTGCCAGTGGCCACGTGGGTATATTCTAGCTTTATCATGATTGGCGGGGACGCAGCTCAGACAGTGGAGGATTAAGAGCACCAATCTACCTATTTCTGCCGCAAAGCAGTCGTGCGTTAGGGTTTGAAGGCTTGGACAGCGATTAATCAATACGATGAAGACTTTAGCTTGGTGTCCCAAAAAGGACGGCAATCATGTTTTTTTTTTATTGCTTAGATGGGTGGTCGAGCTCATAGTCCACCTGGTGTTCAGTGGTTACTGCGGTCCATAGACATCTACAACGTAAATGCAGCACCCACCTGGAGATATAAGTTTTAAGTTCTCAGTATAGTTACAACGGCTGCCCCACCCTTCAAACCGAAACGCATTACTGCTTAACGGCAGAAATAAGCAGGGCGATGGTACCTACCCGTGCAGACTCACAAGAGGTCCTGCCAACAGTAATTACGTAAATTATAATTTTGCGGGTTTGATTTTTTATTACACGATGTTTTTCCTTCACCGTGGAAGTCAATCGTGAACATTTGTTAAGTACGTATTTCATTGGAAAAATTGGTACCCGCCTGCGGAATTCGAACACCGGTGCATCGCTAGATACGAATGCACCGGACGTCCTATCCTTTAGGCCACGACGACTTTGTGATGTTTATCAGTTTTGGTACTTACTCACTAACCACGTGATGGTACGTGACTCCAAGACTACAATTTGCTAAATCTTATCAACTTCATCTAGTACAATCAGAAGGCCTTATGAGAGTATTATATATTTTATATTATAACAGAGACGGCCCCATTTATATCCTCCGTGATATCGTGATTTGACAAAAAAATATGTCCATTTTTTCGTCTCCGTAATATGATCTCGCATTGTGCGACCTAACTTATTTTACTCGTAGGTATTACACGAGGTATAATGAGGTATATAGGTATAACGAGTGTACGGGTACATTCTAGTAAGTTTTGACAGGTTATTTTTTATCTGACTTAAAAAAAAAAGAGGAGGTTTCCAATTCGACTTTTATGTATGTCTCAGAGCTTTTTTCCCGGTGAACCGATATCCATGCCCATCAATATAGCTAAGTAAAAAGACTAAAGATATTTTTGCTAAGCGATTTCGTTCGATAAACTAAGCTTCGCGTCGATTAAAACAAAATCATGTCTGGTATATAATTTATTCGTTAATGTTCGCTCCATTTCAACATTAGCAAGTTTATTTGGTACTCTTCAAACCCTACCTACATGCGCAAAGTGCGAGCAGGACGCTGTGATTATTGTAAGTTAGCCTATTGAAGTACGTTTTATATCGTGGCCTTAAAAATACGATCGGAATACAATTTCAGGTGTATTAAAAATAATTGATCTGTTACAAGCCGCGCTACTTTGTGAAGTCCTTAGTTGAATCCGTTAAGAATCATTTTCATAGAATTAAGTTATAAAATACGAAGTAATGATTTTATGTCGTTAAAAGTTTTTTTTTGTTTTTATGTTGTTAAAAACGAGTTTTATTGGTGGTAGGACCTCTTGTGAGTCCGCGCGGGTAGTTACCACCACCATGCCTATTTCTGCCCTGAAGCAGTAATGCGTTTCGGTTTGAAGGGTGGAGCAGCCGTTGTAACTATACTTGAGACCTTAGAACTTATATCTCAAGGTGGGTGGCGCATTTACGTCGTAGATGTCTATGGGCTCCAGTAACTACTTAACGCCAGGTGGGCTGTGAGCTCGTCCACCCATCTAAGCAATAAATTTTTTTATAAAAAAACTAAGCTTTAAAAATCTTGGTCAATTAGGTTAATTACATAAATAACACGATTATTTACATAACGTTGAAACAAGAACATTATTTACCTAAAACATAATTCAGAATTGAATATTTCGATGTGTCGAAAATTAATAGTATCGTTACAATTCAACTCTTCCGACATCACTCACCGACAGATAAAGTAGACCCAATCGATAAATCATAAAAACAAACATAACACGATATAAATAAATCGATTTTCGTGATTAATCGAATGATTTTTGATTCTAGATTACGTTTGTCGACCGACGTATTGCGATTGCCACCAACATAATATGACCACGCCCGGTTGTTGTTGCAAAATACTCTCGCCACGGACTTTGAACGTGGAATTAAAAATTACTATACATACTAGGCTTATTATTATTGCACATACAAGCTTTTGTATAGGATAAAATTAATAAAGAGTATTGTTTTGTGAACTACAATTGCCGCAATTTCCTTAGTTGCACGATTTTTTTGTTGTTGTTAAATCATGTTTTTTTAATGATAAATCCGTATGTCCTGCGCTTTAAGCTTTAAGAACAATGTTCTAGGCTACAACCTTAAAATATATACGACTAAATAAATACGTTGTTATTTCGATTACAGCTACGAGCCTTAAAATTCTAAGAATCGGAATCAATTTAAATTCCAAAAGATCGATACCTAAAACAATTAAGAAATACTGGACTGAGTAACAGTCGAGACAAAATTTTACACGTAAGTAGTTCATAACTATATTAGACGGTACAAAATTATTTCGAGAATTTAGAATTCGTTAACGAAGCAAACTTTATTCGATGGAACTAAAGCGATGTTATCACGTTTAGAGCTGAGGCATTAATTTTAGTGTTCTTTTATGCGATGTTTTATTATCGGGCAAAGGGACAGCTCGTCCAGTATTAAATGGCTACTTTAGCCGATAGAGGGATCAGGACAACCACCATGCGATTTGAAAATAAAGACACAACGATTAGCTTACAGTAGCTGGCGATAAATATTTCACATCGATCTTTCGACAGAGACAATCGGCTAATTTCGGCTTTGTAGTGCGTTATCCTTGTCGCACACTACCTATGTGACCTTTACCCGTAATTGTCATTACTAAGGCAGTGGGATTACAATACGCCCTACAAAGGATTTTACTATACGCAATTATTGTAATTAATTAATTATTAACTTATATTGAGTACTACGTCTACAACGTCTAGGGATTTAATGAACAAGTTTTATATCATTTACAAAATGTTTTTTTTTTTTTATTCTAATAACACAACCCTGAGCATGTAGAAAATTGAATTTCGTGCTGTATTTAAAAAAAAAATATTACTTTCGATATTTTTCGATCGATTTTAATTTTTTTTTAAGGTATTTTTTTTAAGGTATCACGAAAATAAAAACAATGAAATCAAAAAACAGAATAAATCCATAAAAGCGTTTTAGTAATATCTACGCCTCGACACAAAATTATTTGGTCTGTGAACTTAATAGTATTTACGTTCACAGACCAAATAATTTTGTGTTAGCTTATGTCAATCCCAGATTTTTTTACGTATTCTTCTACAAGTGTTAACGCTTAAGGAATTAGCATTGTCTAGGTCCATGACATAGTCACTTAAGCTGGATAAGCCCCTTAGGTTACCCACGAATAGGTATGAGCAATAAATAAGTCATAACCCCTTGATTATAGTCTGTCCAATTAGACGACGTTTTTTTTATAAAATTCAAATACATTTTATTGGCCTGCCCACATCTTTTGCTCTTCTGGCTTGTAGGTACAGGTGGTGGGAGATGTTACAAGTTCTTTATTTTTTATTTATTTATTGCTTAGATGGGTGGACGAGCTCACAGCCCATCTGGTGGTAAGTTATTACTGGAGCCCATTGACATTTACAAAGTAAATGCGCCACCCACCTTCAGATATAAGTTCTAAGGTCTCAGTATAGTTACAACGGCTGCCCCGCCCTTCAAATCGCATTACTGCTTCACGGCAGAAATAGGCAGGGTTGTGGTACCTACCCGTGCGGACTCACAAGAGGTCCTACCAACAGTCGTCGTGGCCTAACGGATAAGACGTCCGGTGCATTCGTGTTGAAGCGATGCACCGGTGTTCGAATCCCGCAGGCGGGTACCAATTTTTCTAATGAAATACGTACTCAACAAATGTTCACGATTGACTTCCACGGTGAAGGAATAACATCGTGTAATAAAAGTGAAACCCGCAAAATTATAATTTGCGTAATTACTGGTGGTAGGACCTCTTGTGAGTCCGCACGGGTAGGTACCACCGCTCCGCCTATTTCTGCCGTGAAGCAGTAATGCGTTTCGGTTTGAAGGGTGGGGCAGCCGTTGTGACTATACTGAGACCTTAGAACTATATCTCAAGGTGTGTGGCGCATTTGCGTTGTAGATGTCTATGGGCTCCAGTAACCACTTAACATCAGGTGGGCTGTGAGCTCGTCCACACATCTAAGCAATAAAAAAAAAAAAAAAAAAAAAAGTAAAACGCACGAAGAGTACCATTCAGCCCATATCTGCCGCGAAACGATCAAACCTTCTGATTTACAACCATTCTATCAGCGTAGCTGAGGATTTAGTACTATATCTATGGGTGCAGTATTTACATTGTGGTGTCTGTATGCCCTTGAAGAACCAAATATCCGCTCAGTTAAGCTTTCAAATTTTTTTATAAATATCAGTTTTTAACTTCGAAAAGCTTGCCCGTTGTATCAAAATTAATTAGAAGATTTAAAAGGAGCCACGTCGAACAAGGCTAGACACGTAATATGTACGCTGGCATCTCAAGAATATTTGACGCCATATGCCATAAATTCTACGCATAGCTCCAACGCACAGTGATTGAGATGTTATATAATGTTATGTAATGCCTGAGTAAATAATTACTCATTATATGTTTCTTATAGGCAATTATTGTGTGTTAGGAACTACTTCTAAATTATTATTATGATTATTGGTACTTTAATGTTTTTTTTAATTATCTTACTTAACTAATACTTGAGACCTTAGACCTATCTCAAGGTGTGTGGCGCATTTAAGCTGTAGATGTCTATGGGTTCCAGTAACCACTTAACACCAGGTGGGCTGTGAGCTCGTCCACACATGTCTGCAATAAAAATAAAAAGGACGTAATAGTAACTGTTATTCAATAATAATGACTTCCACCTCCAAATGGGTAATGAAATTCAAATTCTAATATCCACAGTAGCTCATCTGCCCATTTAGATCGATCAAAAAAATATAATAGTTCAAGGGTAGTATCAATGTAGACAGGCTGTCAAATCGTGTGCTCATTAATGATAAAAAGTCACTTTAATGTATTTATTAGTACAATTTCGCTTTACGCGGCTGGCCCGCGCACGCAACCAGTTTGACATGTCGCCATAACATGAATTTACTCGTTAAGTATCTAGGCAACTTATACCGATGTAATAATTAAATTTATTTTAAGTATACGTGCTTTAATCGAATGCTAGTTTTCGTAATGTTGGTAATCAATAGGCGTGCTTATTAGTAGATTACGAAAAACAATGAATTAGGTACTTGCTTGACACAATTACCTACATGCGAATGTAGGCAGCGGCTTGGCTCTGCCCCTGGCATTGCTGAAGTCCATGGGCGACGGTAACCACTCACCATCAGGTGGGCCGTGTGCTCGTCTGTCTACAAGGGCAATAAAAAAAAATGCGAGGTCGTTGTCTTAGCGATTATAAAGTACTAGCGACCCGCCCTCGCTTCGCTTCGGAAACTGTAATTTATTATTGATTTCTCCACTATTTAATGGATATTATTATACATATAAACCTTCGTCTTCAATCACTCTATCTATTAAAAAAAAAACGCATCAAAATCCGTTGCGTAGTTTTAAAGATTTAAGCATGCATATAGGCAGACAGATATAGGGACAGAGAAAGCGACTTTGTTTTATACTATGTAGTGATAAAATCCTGCTTTCATTTTTTCTAGAAAATTTAATAACATTAAGTGAAAGTTAATTGATCATTTCTTGTAAATTATAAAGAGTTTTTGTTAGCCCGCAAATATTATCAATCTGTCTATTTTTACCAGCAATAATGTGTAACGTTGAATATCCTTCAAGCCTATGAATAGATCCAGTTGCCATTTACAAGATACGTCGTAGAAGTTGCATTTCATTAGTCAATATCATAGTTGCATTTCCTCAATGCAAGCTAGCATTTACTAGTGATAAGAGGTAATGTGCCTACACGGGTAGGTACCACCATTCGGCCAAGATCTGCCGCGAAGCTGTCAGGCGTTCCGGTATAAAGGGTGGGACAGCCATGGGAAACAAACTGAGCTGTAAGTTCATTCACTGATTCACGCAATAAATAAAACTGATATTTAAGAATACGTAAGGTTGCTACACTCTTTTAAGGGCAATGCAAATTTATTTTAATTATTATATGAAGATGTCTGTCACAAAAAACCTGTCTAGCCTAATTGAACGCGGCGAAAATTACTACACGAAAATAAGGAGCTTCTTGAGTTGGGTACAGGAGCTGGCAGATATCGCAACGTGATTACGATCTATGCTGTGACCAAAAATCAAATCATAAAAGCGCTTTCAATCGTGACGCTAAAATTGCTTGACCGACTTCATATTTGTTTTGGTTCGACGCGTCCAAAATGAGGTCGTGCTCAATGATTAAATCAGTTGCCATCAGTTTGATTGATACAACAAACACATGTAATCCGATTGGTTCTATAATAACGGCGCAAAGAGGATTAAACGCACTACGCTGCATATTAGTTCGGAGTTACGTGAGACCGAGAATACACTGGTTGGAACATAGCGTGAAAAAAAAAGATGTGTGGTGTCGTGGGGTACCGGATAGGAACGAAGTTCCTTATAATAAAAATATTAATTTTAAGTTCTATTCGAGTTATTAAGAAAATAATAATTCTGATGTAATTTTTTTTTTACGATTTTTTTATTAATAAAAATCAAAAGATTCGCAAGGGTTAACCACTCCGCAATGCAATGGAGCAGCCTCGCCCTGGGGGAACCGCCTGCATTATCACGGTATCTCTCTACGCCAGATGAGTACGATTTGGCATGAGAAATACGAGAACATCTATCAACTGTGTAACATCTCGTCACCGCGATTCAGGAATTATTGGATTTACGTCAGCGAAATCTGTTGGTAACAAACTAAATAGAAAAAATCGTACGTTACGGACGTTTTTTCCCGGTTAGGGTACCCCTCCGCATCGTCCCTTATGGAACTTCGTTCCAAAATAATTAACAAAGTGTACTCTTTTGAATGTTCAAATATTTGTGCACTAGGAAAGTGGACGAGTTTTCGGCACATCTTGTGATAAGAGGTTACCGGAACTCCTGGACGTGGATTAGAAAGTGAAATTTTGTTAACAGTACAATAAACAAATGCTTTACACTAATGTAATAAAAATAATATCAAAACTAAATATTAACAAACTTTAATAGAAAATAATAATCGAATAGTAATATTATTATCGTGGTGACTGTATTGGTGGTATTTATTCTATGCTATATTGAAAGGTTCCGTAGTATTGATAGTCAAATTAATAAAATAATGTTAGAATGACGACTCAGATGTAGATATTTGGTTTCGGAAATAATTTAAGTTAGAGAAACACTTTCTTTATTATTAAGAACAACTTTTATATGTTTTTTGATAATAAATACGAAATAAGTGAGATTTATGAATTGATAATTTAAGGTTTGTTAGCGAACACATAATTAATTTATTACAATCTCTGTTTTTTTTTGACTTCAATGCTCAATACCTAGATCTTGAGATAAGTGCTATTGAATGTTGTCGAGCGCGCCACCTCACAATTAAAGCCTCAGTCGAACTTTTAATGAGGTTACTGTTTTTAATTTGTTTTTTTTTTGAAATTACGATCTTAAAGGAAAGGGGTTAAAGCACACATCACTGTGTACACATTTGCTAGCAAGTGGACGTATCCTGCTAACGTCTGCTGCCGCACAATCATGCTATCTGATTCGAAGTGATAAAAGTTATACAATATAAACGAGACGTAGTCCACTTGTCTGAAGACTGAACCCGAAAACTGACAGCGAACTTCTTAGCTTGAAAGTTCGTAGTTATGGATGAAAAATCGGTTGTCTGTAAAGTCGGTTTACGGACGATAGTTGAACGTGACAACGTCATAAGAAAATACTGATGGAATGGTTTCGTTTATCAATTATCGCAATTATCGTTGCCATAAACAATTGACACCACATTCACTTTTCACTGAACTTCATACTTGACGAAAACATGTAAATGTATTATTGTATAGCAGCTGTCTACGCGGATGCATCGCTCACTCATGTAGGAGAGAGACAGATGTCGAACGCTGCCGAACGCTGCCGAACGCAGAGGGCGATTGTGCCTCTTTGTCGCTCGTTGTGCGCTCTCGCTTGCACTTCAAGCCTTCAATGGAACGCCTCAGAGCGAGGTAACGCCGCATGAGTCATGTTTTTTCGTGCGTGCAGCCAGCTCCATCGAATTATAAGACGTTGTCACGTCAAAAATGAAAACTGATCTGTCGGTGTTTCTCAAAATGATGTAGTATTATAAATATTTTTTAAAACTCTTTTTTATTTTATTTAAGTTTAGATACAATATTAAATTAGCAATCCGGGCCCGTTTCACTGGTCGATCTTTGATCCGATCACTACTAAACTTCAAAGCACCAACTGCTACGCTACTATGAAGATTTCCTAAATACATGTTTTCTTTGACTAATATATTTACATTGTCGAATCTTACATCGTTTGAATAATATCGTTTTCAAGGACGCGTTGACGAACTGAAAAACTGTTCACTCGGTTTCTTTGTCATCGAAATGTTTTCTCGATGAATTAAACTGATAATTGCTACTATATAAGTAACATATGTTGAATCTATTGTTGTATTGAATTTTCCATGATGTTCAACTTTTGAAAGTCACCTTTTACGACTCACTATACACTTAGAGTTGCTCTAGATTTCTCGCAATTCTCCTAAACACTGAACTATTTCTATTTTCTTGCCCTGGTTTACTCATTCTACCTGAGCTGAAAAATATACTAAATATTTTTACTGCTGGTAGGACCTATTGTGAGTTCGCGCGGGTAGGTACCACCACCGTGCCTATTTCTGCCGTGAAGCAGAAATTCGGTTTCGGTTTAAAGGGCGGGGCAGCCGTTGTAACTACTGAGACCTTAGAACTGATATCTCATGCTGGGTGGCACATTTATGTCGTCGATGTCTATGGGCTCCAGTAACCACTTAACACCAGGAGGGCTATGAGCTCGTCCACCCATATAAGTAATAAAAAAAATCTTGCAAATATATTCTAATAGACATGTACCAGCCTTAGATCTGTAATTTAGAAACATTTAAATTCTTATTTTCCCATTAATGAATATTAGTTTATGTCGCTCTTCGATCCATAGTTACCAATCGACCGGTCATCGTTTTCGTCGAACCCGTCGCTTGCGACGAAGGGCTCGACGAGTAAATTAACTCTCAGACAAAGCCCACTGAGTTTCTCGCCGGATCTTCTCAGTGGGTCGCGTTTCCGGTTCGGTGGTAGATTCTGCAAAGTACGGCTTTTGCCAGGGTTCGTGTTAGCAACGTCATCAGGTTTGAACCGCGTGAGCTCACCTACTAGTTAAGACGACGCTGATATAGCCTCTCAAGGCTGTCCGATTAGGTAAAAAAAAAATAACAATCGATTTTTAGATTCGTTGGTACATAAACTCAGGAACAGCTGAACACATTGTGGTATTTATTACTCTAGATATTGCCGGCGTCGACTGGGTCATGTCATTTATCATCTTAAATAGTGTCATATAAAATATCACCGTTTAAAATTTCATTCAAATCCGCTCAGCCGTTTTTGCGTGATAAGCAACGAACATCCAAACAAACAAACTTTTACGTAATATCTAGTATAGATGATACGTATACAAAACAAAGTTATTTTATTTAAATAAAATGTAAACCAAATGAGCGTAACAAAAATATTGTTTTGGTTTCAACAAGACTTTAAAATGTATTGTTTTTAATAATGTATGAAAATGGAAAGGAAATAATGACATTTAAATTTGAATAATCTGACATTAGCGAATTGAAGGCTGCTCTGAAGGATAATGCTGTAGTTGACATTGGAATAAGAATTTTGTGTTTATCGAGACTTGGTTCTTCAACAAAGAACCTTAGCATTCATGTGTTCATCGTGTAGACAATGGAATTAACATATGCCATTCTATTGTGAAATTGAATGAAATGCGTTTAACATATTAAAATGAGTTAGCTATGCTGTCTATGCATCTCTGCAGTCTCTAAGCAGCCGTCGCTACCCAAACTTTTGTAATTCGTTTTAATAAACATATATTATAAAGGATTGTACTTAAGCTAATACAAAAGGGATTTTTTTTAAGTTGTTTGTTAATTTTACGTTTTGTGTTTTACTTTTGACACAAATGATTGATGGCTATTTTTAATCTATACTAATATTATAAAGAGGAAAGATTTGTTTGATTGTTTGTTTCGAATAGGCTCCGAAACTACTAGACCGATTTGAAAAATTCTTTTTCCATTAGAAGCCGACATTGTCCCTGATGAACATAGGCTACTTTTAAAAAAAAAAAATTATTTTATTTTTTTGGTTTCATGTGTGTTTTAATGTTTCCGAAGCGAAGCGAGGGCGGGTCGCTAGTTCATTTATAATGAAGCGCTTGTCAATCTTCGTATTTGCTGCCATAAGAGCTTCTCGGTAGACAAAGGCACGTCAGGAGTAAGCTGGTGTTTTATAAGAATATACTTTATAACAATAATATAGTTTTTTATTTAGCACGTTTCTATTAGTTTGACCTGTATCTACCTTCTACATATCTATGTAACGAAGGTTTTTAATGTCATTTTCCCAAACTTTAAGACGATCGATCACAGGATTTACTTAAACATTTTTTTATTGCTTAGATTGACGGACGATCTTACGGTCCACTTTTTATTAAGTTGTTACTGGAGCCCATAGACATGTATAACGTAAATGCCACTACCCATCTTAAGACATGACGACTTCGTGGGCCGATGTCAATACAGTAATTATATTAGTTTGGGCTTTGGTGTACTTTCCAGGTATCAATATTTATAATCTTTTTACGTATGCATTTTGTTAAGCTTTTAAACTTTTTCTTTTTTTAGTCAAATATTTCAAAAACTATACTGTTTACGTGTTCCCAAAAAAAATGTGATACATTTTATCTAATCAAGCTTAAACATTTATTGTAACACTATCTAGCTCGATCTAGCTGTAAATGCTAGGAGCAGTCAGCGTTACGACGGTAGCTGTGACCTAAAATCTCATGGAAATGTCAACTAAAGGTCACAGTACGCGTAAGCGAATAGGATACAATATGATTGCATCACACATACATATGTACGAGTACATATGTAATTTGAATTATGCTATTTCATTCTGATGTACCTAACTAGTTATTATGCTGATTGTGTAGTCTTTGTAAAATCAGTCTAAGATCATTATTTGTAATACATGTTTTGTATTTTTTGAACTTAGTGAGCTTTCGCAAATCGTGAAAAGTCGTTTTCAAGTCGTTCAACTGAACTAACTTAAATATACTTGTTCTTTCATTTTATCTTTTTCGTTTTGAAATGATCTAGGCGAGTCGATATTGGTAAAATGCTGTCTTGCATTTTGTGAAAGGACATAAAATACTTTTCATATCATCCGTAGCTTCCCGGGGGAATTCGTTAGGGAAACGTCGAGAAAATACTAGTTCTCTATGAAATGATGTTTTATGTATCTGTTTACATTTCTTTATGGGTGACTTAACATAAGGTTAGAATAATGTCTAGTAAAAAAAAAAGTAATCAGACTATAATGGTGATCAAACCTGGCCCTAATTTGGGCTGAAGAGAAATGTTTTACCCGAATATTGAACGGCTGCAAAATTTAAAGGTTTGCATAGGCTAGGTATAAATAGCCCTTTAATTCAGGATTCCTTTTCTCACATGGTTTCGCCCGTTGGTTAAGTCACTGCTGTTCTCTGAGCGTTTGAAAATCGTGATAAGAGTCTACAGAATATATTTATAATGAGTGAAAATTTAAATAGAATAAAGAGAACCGAGACATATGCAGATATATAAGGATGATCTCTGGGTTCGGGCGATTTCAGTTGAGATGATCCCCCTTTATCACTGTTGTTCCAAGTAGTACCACGATAAGAGTGGCCGCTCCAACTGAGAGGATGTTCGTCTTGTGATCTCTTGCTTCCGTAAGTAGAGCGTAATTTATGTCTTTCAAAAGACTTTGAGTGGTATTTATTGCTGATGTGCAAAATTGTATCCCAGAAGTGACAAAGGCCAATGTATTTGAAAAGCCGGTAGATATCATAAAATTGCTAACGAAGCTGGAGGATTTCTCACGTAATTTAAAATTTATAAAGAGTAAATTTGAATCTTAATCGGTTGGAAGAGGACGTGTCTTAAACTAAGGTAAGCCAAAAAATAGTTTGAAATTTAAAATTTATAAATAGCGTTGTAAAAGTTAGACAGGAGCACTATTTTCATATCTTAACAGAAATTACCATGTCACTTTACGATACATCTTATCAAGAAAAATATCGATAGTCTCAATTATGTTATTGCATCGTAATTATTTTATGATATTTTAAAAATAGTGCTAGGGCTGTTTTCTATCTCTCATTTTTTTTTATCATTTCATTTATATGCTACAGAAAACACATTTAAAGCTATATAAAAATTTGTAGCAAAGCTGTGGAGCAATAAATACTTTAATTAGGCTTTAAGTTACATTTGGTTCGTGTTGGAACTATCTCGCGGTTTCGTTTGCACGTCTGCACTTTGACGGAATGACGTCACAACCCGATGCGAATTCGTTTTTATTAACGATTTTTACAAAAAAAAATATTATTAAAAAAAAGAGATGGCATCCCTATTTATGAATGTATTATAAAACACTAAATATAAATTCACGTATAATCAGATCAAAGCACCTCGTTGCTATCACATTAAATTTGCTGTCATAAATTTATTGTGGATCAGCGTTATAATGTGCGATAGGTAAGCATATAGCATGTATACACCTCATACTAAGTGGTTATTGTAGTACATAGACAAAGTGACCATTCGCTTAGTTTAGTTTAGTTTAGTCTAGGTATGGAGAGACTAATGGTCAAAGTCATACCACCTCTCTTATATTAACATCGCAACGTGCACTATTGGAGTTTAAAGTTCATTGTATTACAATAATAGACAATGATGGTTCGGCTCTAAATGAATTTGCCTTTACATAATTTCTAGAGCACTATGGAACTGCAGTTGGGAAAAATATCGCCGTCGGTGGACATCAACTCGACTCTAGCTTTGCTGTTGTCCATGAGTAATCGTGATTTCTGTCTTCAAGAGCAACTTCAAGAGATAGCGGTAGGCAGCGGCTTGGCTCTGCCCCTGGCATTGCTGAAGTCCATGGGCGACGGTAACCACTCACTATCAGGTGGGCCGTGTGCTCGTCTGCCTACAAGGGCAATAAAAATCAAGATTCCACCATAAATTTCTCATTTGTGTTATACCAAAGATTGCCTTACCGTCCAAACCCATTAAGATTCTCGTCGCATCTGTGGAGAGCACCGCTCTTGTTAGAACAGATTTTAGCAGAATCTTTCAGGCTGACCCTGCGAGCTTGTCCACCAGACACAGTGAATCCAGAATAGCTCCTTAAAGCTACAGACAAAAAGGCAGACAAAAACATAAAAACAAAAAACTTATCGTGAAATTCAAACGTAAAAGAATAACGAATAGTGGAAAGAAATGTTATTAATAACGTACATTCGTTTATTTGATAACTATATTCTTGAAGTCGATTCCAATTCTGTTTCAATTACTAACCTGAAAATAAAAGTTGATTTCGTCCATTTTATTTTTATTAATAATAAATCAAAAGCACGTAGTTTCAATGAATGGACTTTTTATAGCTAAATATATTTCGTCAGCTGTTTTTTCAGGTGGTGCTGTCAAGGTCGTTTTGATATTCGCGAAAGTCATGGAGAGCGAAGAAACAGAGATTGGATGGTGATTTTACATTAAATTTATTTGGTTCTTCAAAACGTACGAAAGGTCGGGAGAATTGGAGATTCATAATTATGTTAGATAAAATTCTATATACGGAACAAAATAACACATTCGCGATTTATATTGGTTTAGTGCCAAATTCTGAAATCCGGAGGAGTCGAGCTAATAACAAATTTCATTAGAACTGTACCTTTTAACTAATTGGCCCCATCTCTTCATCCATCAATTACTGGTGCTCGTACTGATAGGTACTATAATACTACCTACATCTACCTACATCATCGAAGTAGTGACACATACCAGTTTGATAAAATTTTCATCTATACAGTAGAAGCTTACATGAGTGATCCTACTAATATTATAAATGCCAAAGATTGTGAGTATCGATGCATGTATGTGTCTTTAACTTGAATCTCCCAGTTTATTAGTCTATACCAGAGAACAGCACGTGGGCTACAATATTAACGGAATACAAATGGCGGGTAGGTAGTTTGTGAAAAAAAGGTGTTTCTTAAACGATTAGTGACAGTCACAGCGCAGCATGACCGTTTTTCACTAATAAGCTCTACATGTACAATAGCAGATCAGCACTGAGCTTTCACTCACGTAAAACTTTCAATTCGAAAAGTTATTTGGTTTATTCCGAAGAACATGAACCTTTCGTAATACGAAATTTACAACTCTCCGTTCCACCATTTATGGAACTAAAATCTCGCCTCAGCTCAAGAAATACTGTTTTAATTTTCTTTGTGGCAATTTTAATATTGAAATCGTATTCATAATAGTAGAGTAGAAATAACAATAAAACATTTCTTGGATTAGTAATGAACAACATCTTGTTGATAGCGTACAAAATTGTGTCGTTCCGCTATTTCCAATGTACGTGAGAGATAAACAAATCAACAGAATCTTGTCAATATTTTCAAGGATTTCTTCACACGTTGGAAACGCTCATCTGGGACGAAGTAATTATCGAAGCTTAAAGACATCGCAATACGAAATGCGCTTGCAATCCTTTTAGCATTAACCCATAGATTCATGGAGTATCTAGACACTATTATAGATAAGTATAGGCACGATTTCGGGAATTATAAATTTTGGATCATAGAATAGTAGTGGGCAGCAGCAGGTTAAGGTGAGGCTGGAGTAGAATATCCATATATTTTGACAAAGACTAATACTTAAACTATAAAAGCATATTTCAAAACGAGCTTCAAAGATAGTATGTACACAACTGTTTGGATGTAATCTTGGCAAATTTCTTTACACAACACCCATGAGCGACCATGATCACTCGTACTTTTGGCCGCTATATAAATAGAGTGGTTAAGTGAATTTAAAATTACTGCTTCTATAGTTTAAATGTAAACGTTGCTTAAATGTTGTCTGTGAAAATTTGAGAAAATGAGAAAAAATCGCGGACGTGGCTTCTCGGGTTTAGTCAAAAAGTTAATAATTTTAATGGGATATTAATTAGCTCATATTATCATCTCGTTATGTTTCATTGAATTTCATCCCTGATCAATTTCACTTTATCCTGTAAAATTTTCATATTGAAAAGAAAGAAATAATAGATGCAAATTTGGATACCGGAACCAGACCCTTGAATAATAATAAAAACTATGGCCCCTATTTTGGAGGCATTAATACCATAAAGGAGCTAACTTAACCTCAAAGCGTTACAAGGTATAATGGTAATACAAAACCAATTAGTTGATTTCGTAGTCAAATTTATTCGATATCAATATCGTGGAATTTACATTAACATACAATGTTTGACATAATTAGATTTCATCTATTGTTATGATTCTTTATACGAGTAGTGTGCTGTGCATATCATTGAGGTCCTACTATTATTTTAATACATAGACAGATCCATACTACCTGGAGCCACTGCGTTCATCCACAGTGCGCTTCCAGAGATCTGTTTTGCCACATACCATCCGGTTTTGGAATGAGCTCCCACCCACGGTGTTTCCCGAGCGCTATGACATATCCTTCTTCAAACGAGGCTTGTAGAGAGTACTTAACGTTAGACAGCGGCTTGGCTCTGCTCCTAGCATTGCTGAGGTCCATGGGCGACGATAACCACTTACCATCATGTGGGCTGTATGCCTACAAGGGCAATAAAAAAAAAGATTTAATTTGATACGTTTTTTTTTGAGAGCGCACAGGAATAACAAGCTAATTGAAAATTTAAAAGTAGTTTTTGTAATGATAATGATGTTTTGTATTTTAAGATAGTGAAACGAAATCAATAAAATCAAAATATTGTACAACAATATCCTATTTTTCAAAGTTTGATTTATTTAACTTATTTATTTAGTTTCAGATTGAACTTTACTGCAAAACTAATACTCAGAAGGAAAACTTTGTAGAATGTTTTATTGAAATGTATAAGAACCACTAGGTAGTTATTCTATAAATTGATAAACGGTTGTGCTATTTCAAGTCACAGCAAGAGGTTGTTTTCTTCCGAATTCCCTATAAGTTTACCGTACAGAATTAAAGCCTTCGTCAAACAGAACGCGTACTTAGCGCGCTTCAGAGCGCTAAACTAACGCCGCGCTATGACGCCGAGATGTGTTGTACTACTATGGTAACATACCGTCAAACAGAGCGCCAGCGCTATAGCGCTTATAGCGCTGGCGCTCTGTGTGACGGTATGTTACCACAGTAGTACATCACATCTCGGCGTCATTGTTATTCCGCGATTTTTCCATTAGCGAAGACTAATTGCTATCTGCTCTCGCGCTGATAAGATGATTGATTTAACCAAAGGCTATAAGCCCTATTTTCAATATAGACTGAAATTCTCAACAATTGTTACGCTCTAAATAAGATATTAATATTTGATTTTATCTATTTATTTTCGTGGTGATTCAAAGTAAAATACGTATAAGCGTTGCTTGATAGATATTATTATGTGGGCACTCATAACAGGTGACGCTCCTATGTTTAAATTCAAAAATCGGTGACAGGTATCAAATTTTCATTATTTTTTCTTTTCTGATCTTTAACAAAGAATAATATTGCGCAAAAAAAAAACAAACACGCCAAATATATGCATTGTATAACGGCGCGTAATATTTTTAAATAATGAAAATCCACTAATTTTGTCATCTAAAGATTATTTTGTAATATTTATAATCGTTGGAAAATTATTCTGTAATTTTAATAAAAAGTAATCGTTTTTTTTTCCAATAAATATGGTACTTGTAATAAAGGGTGGATAATATCGAATAATGTTGCGTTTGTCATGGCGGGTGAATGTCAATCGAAGTCATATTCATATAGGTATTCAACATATTCTCTTGTTAGCAGCGGGCGCACATATTGGTCATACACGAATGGCACTAAATCACTAATTATTCCTGTAATCGTTGAACGTTTTATTAGTTTAAGCGTCTGTATAACTAAAATAGCGAAGAGTTAATGCTGTCGTCTCCATAGTTTGAAGTCGTCGTGGCCTAACGGATAAGACGTCCGATGCATTCGCGTTGAGCGATGCACCGATGTTCGAATCTCAGGCGGGTACCAATTTTTCTAATGAAATGCGTACTCAACAAATGTTCACGATTGACTTCCACGGTGAAGGAATAACATCGTGTAATAAAAATGAAACCCGCAAAATTATAATTTGCGTAATTACTGGTGGTAGGATCTCTTGTGAGTCCGCACTGGTAGGTACCACCGCCCTGCCTATTTCTGCCGTGAAGCAGTAATGGGTTTCGGTTTGAAGGGTGGGGCAGCCGTTGTAACTATACTTGAGACCTTAGAACTTATCTCAAGGTGGGTGGCGCATTTACGTCGTAGATGTCTATGGGCTCCAGTAACCACTTAACACTGGGTGGGCTGTGAGCTCGTCCACCCAGCTAAGCAATAAAACAAAAAAACAAAAATTTCAACATTGCCTGAAGTTCATCGCCAACCACGGATTCTTGTGCTAACGATTTCACGAATAGACTATTAGATGCGATAATCTGGCCTCCTGACGTCCCCATATTTAAATGTTCTTAAATACTAATGGTAAGACGCTTCCACGGGTAGAAATGTTAAAAAAAAATCAAGACAGCCAAAAAAATCCATTTAAACTTTTCTAGCATTGTTTGTTCGCTGCCTTGATAGATTTCAAATAAAGTGATCAATGAGGAGTCTCCTGGTGAGGAGCCTCTTCGGCGCGATGGCACACGCAACGCATCTGCTCATAATCCAGCGCTGATCGCAGATAGGCACAAAAAAAAGTAATGTATTGTTTTTTAATAAACTCATTATTAACGTTACACGATACTGCTCTTCAACAGTATGTTCGGCGACGACAGCGACGACGAAAATGCGGACCGCATCGCAGTCCGCAGCCACCGACGCGCCGTCCCGTCCTCCTGGTGCCAGCGCGCTAGAGTGACGGTAGCGTGCGGCGCAGCCTCAACCCCCTTAGGTCGCCCCGTGACCATCACCGGGAGGAGACTGCCTCCTCATAGGGGCTGGAGCTGGACAAACGCCCTCCTCCGGCCCCCGGCCCGACGGCGGCGGCACGGCGCCGAGAGGGAAGAAGAGCTCTCCCTCTCCCGTTCCGCCGCCTCCTTCTGCGAGATGGTGGACTCGCAGAAGTCGAGCATCGCCTGCCAGGACTCGTCGCTGCCGAGCATCGTAGCCACGACGGTCGGAAGCGACAAGTCCGGTCCTATTTTTGCAACGAGGACGCGGCGCTGCTCCGCGAAATCGGGGCAGTACGCGAGCGTGTGCTCCGCCGTGTCCTCGTTGCAGCCACTGCAGTGGTGGCACTTCGGCGTCGGCTCCCTCCGGGCGACGAGGTGCAGGTAGCGACCGAAACAGCCGTGTCCCGTGAGCACCTGCGTCGCTCGGAAGGTGAGACGTCCTCGGTCGCGATTCACCCAGTCCGAGAGGACCGGGCGGATCGCCTCGACGGTCCGTCGCCCGTAGGCGGGGTCCGCCAGGCGGCGAGACCACGCCTCGAGCACGGAACGCCGAGATTGAAGCTTCCGCGCTCGAACTTCCGCCGCGCCAGGACGCGGCTCCCCCCTGGAGCGGAGATCGCATCGCCACGCGTAATCCGCAGCGAGCGCCTCCGCTTCCAGGTCCCAGGGAGGCGTCTCAGCTAGCACGCACGCCGCCTCGAACGAGACGGTGCGGTATCCACGAACCGCCCTGACCGCAATCGCGCGCTGCGGACGTCGCAACGCCGCAACGTTGTCGCGGGTCAGGGCGTGGCACCACACGGGAGCCCCGTACAGTGCCATAGACCGCACCACCCCCGTGTAGAGGCGGCGCACCACCACGTCAGGCCCCCCGACGTTCGGCAACAGCCGACTCAGCGAGCCGGCGGCCGCCATCAGTCGGGGACCTAATCTCTCAAAGTGAGCGCGGAAGCTCCAACGACCGTCCAGTACGAGACCGAGGTACCGCAACCCGGTCGCCTCGATCTCGACGCGAACGCCTCCGATCACGAGGTGGGCCCCCTGAGGCGGCGCTCTCCGGGCCCCGTGGAACAACAGGGCCTGGGATTTATCGAGCGCCACCTCCAGACCCAGCCTTCGGATTCTGCCGATGACGAAGGCCACCCCCGCGCAGGAATGACGGGCAGACTCTCGCAAGTCCCTCCCCTGGGCCACGACCAAAGTGTCGTCCGCGTAGCAAACTACGCTCAGACCCGGGAGAGGAGTGCTTAGGGCGCCACGCAAGACCCAGTCGTAGCCGATGTTCCACAAGAGAGGGCCAAGGACCGACCCCTGTGAAACACCGCGCTGGACGGGGAAGCGGAGCACCGCCCCACCGTGCCCGGTGCACACGACCGACCTGTCCTCGAGGTAGGATCCGATCAGCCGACGGAGATACGCAGGGACGCCGTGATACTCCAGCGCCCCTGCGATCACCGACCAGGGCAAGGTGTTGAACGCGTTGGCGATGTCAAGAGACACCGCCAGTGCAACCCCGCCCCGGCCGACAGCCTCATCAGAGAGGGCACGCACGCGCATCACCGCGTCGATGGTCGAGCGGCCCTCCCTGAATCCAAACTGCTCCGCTGACAGATCGGGACCCACCCCCGTCAGATGCTGGACGATGCGGGCGGCCACCACCCGCTCGAGCAGTTTTCCCGCCTCGTCCAGTAACACGATGGGACGATACCCCGCAGGTGAGTCCGCAGGGCGTCCCTCCTTCCTCAGCAGAACAAGTCTGCCCGTCTTCCACTGCTTTGGAAACCGTCCCGACTCGAGGCAGGCTTCAAAGAGCCGCACGAGCCGGTCCCCAAGGGCACCGAAGGCCAAATCCCAAACCCGACCGTGAACACCGTCAGGGCCGGGGGCCGCGTCTTTCCTCCGCATCCTCGACACGGCCGCACGAATCTCCTCCTCCGAGATGCTCGGAGGGACCACCTCAGCAGGGGCATCACCGCTCACGTCATTGCGTGGCGGCACGCCCATGAAGGGGGGCTCGAAGTCCCTCTCCATCCGCGGGAACAGCCCGGAGACAATATCCCGCAGCTGCTGAGGCTGGAGACGCTCCGTCACCGGGAGCGCCCACGGTCGCAATTGCTTGCGTACCGTCTGGTACGAGCGCCCCCAGGGATCCTGATCGAGCGTCTCCAGGAGCGTCTTCATGCTCTGAGACTTGGCCTCGCCGATGGCCCGCCGCAGAGCCTCCTGCTTCTCACGGCAGTCGGCATGCAGGCGGGCCGCCACCTCCGCGAAATCTGTATCGCGAAGACGGCGACGGCGGTGGCGGGCGCTTCGGCGGCGTGCCCGCACGCACTCCTCTCTGAGGAGTGCGATCGCGGGCGTCCACCAATACGCACCGCCACGTGAAGCGCGACCGCTGACCCGGGGCATCGCAGCATCGCAGACGCGACGCATCGTACCCCGGAACCAGTCGGCCTCCAACTCAAATGGTTACCTAAGCCAATATCAAAGCATAAATACCGCCACCCACTGAAAATATGAAGATAAAGTATAGATTATGTTTTATGACTGCTGTTTCACCCTTCAAACTATAGACATGACGGCTTTTAATTTAATTTTATTGCATATATGGATGGACAAAATCACAGCCCACCTGGTGTTAAGTGGTTACCGGAGTCCAGAGACATCTACAAGGTAAATACCGCCACCTACCTTGAGATATGAGTTCTAAAGTCTCAGTATAGTTACAACGGCTACCCCTCTTCAAATCGAAACGCATTACTGCTTCACGGCAGGGTGGCGGTACCTATCCGTGCGGACTCACAAGAGGTCCTACCACCAGTAATTACGCAAATTATAATTTTGCGGGTTTGATTTTTATTGCACGATGTTATTTCTTCACCGTGGAAGTCAATCGTGAACATTTGTTGAGTACGTATTTCATTAGAAAAATAGGTACCCACCTGCGGGATTCGAACACCGGCACACCGGTGCATTGCTCGATACGAATGCACTGGACGTCTTATCCTTTAGACCACGACGACTTCGCGGTAAATGCAATGTAGACCCCCACCCTTGTGTGCTAACAATACGCACAACTACCAGTACATACCTTGAGATGTAATCCAACAATAATTAAGGTACGTTTTCATTTTATTTTTATTGTTTAGACGGGTGAACGATCTAACAGTACGTAAATCCCGCCAGCCATGTTGAGACATGAGTTCTAAGGCTACATTCTATGGTACAACGACTTCCCCACCCCAAATTTTTTTATTCAAGTAATTATAATAATAATAATATAAACTCTTTATTTATTTAACACCTTAATATGTACAGAGTAAACTAATAAAACAAAAGTCGGTGATATAAATCGGCAGCCTTATCGCTGAAAGCGATCTCTTCCAGACAACCTTGCAGGGAGAGGAATAAGTTAACTGGACGGTGCTATATCTTAATAAACTTACATAAAAATATGTAATGTTCAATATAGATTTATATTATTATGTAGTACATTAAAGAATCAAGTGTAAAATAATATGATTTTAACAACAATTCACCCACAACTGCAAGAACAATAACATATAGGACATTTGAATAAACAAATAATGATATAGTACAATCTGATATATCTAAAGCAAACTAATAAAACAAAACTACAAACACATTCGATTAATGATACATCACCGTTAGGAGATAAAGGCTTATCGTATTTTATCGATGTTTATCGATGTTTTGACGTCACGCGAGGCACAGCACGCCCCGTCACGAAGCCTCCGATTTTACTAATCCGAGTAACGTGTGAGTAAATTTACGATAGCCGAGGAAATCAGTGGAGGCGATAGTAGAATCATCAAAGTGTAATTTCGTATTTAATTACATTTTAATAGTTTTTCTTCGAGATTGGTATTGTTGATCACTATATTATATGTTACGTCACTACTCCTTTTTATAAGTTTATTGAATGTGTTTTTTTTAAACTGATAATATAGTTAGTTTTATTGATTGAAATTTCGGCTGTAATTGTTGACACCTCGATATTTAGATTCATTTAAAATATAGAAATTTTCTCTCCTCTCCTTTTCTCTTTCGACAATTTTAAAACTTCTTAAAACAAATTTCTATCAAAAAAGCTCTTCAATAAATAGTAAAACAAAAGAAAAGGAAAGAGATCGGTTCACAAAAAAAATTGTGCTTAATTATTTTTTATGATGGAATTTGGCCTTTTTAGGATGTTGGCTTGTGGCCTAGAAGCCTTTTCAGCTTCATCAAGAGGAGTGGAATTTGGTAACAATCACCCGAGCATCTCCGAAGGAGCCCTTCTATTTATAGGGTAGCAGCTTTGCGACTGCATACTGTATAAAGAATATACTGCATGCGATGAGTGAAATTCAGCAGTCAGCTGACGCGGTCAATGGTCTTCCATAACGGACAGAGGGCGCCAGAATCCGGCAGGCTCCACAAAAGAACTACAACGCTAGATAGATATTTATACCTTACTTGACAAACTGCAGAGTACTTCAGAGTTCATAGTGCAATAGATAATATATTACTATTCCAGCTATCGTAATAGTTGTCTTTGTATTTTGAAAAAGTTTACATTGATTAAATGTTTCTTATTTTACGCCCCAAATTCGGATTGGATTTTAATTTGGGTCATCTCCTGTATTCGCTATCGGAGATACATATACGAGAGAAGAGTGCTACACTGAATCTCAAATCTTTTACAAAGATAATGACTTTGGCTTGCATCAGCATCATTCGGTATAAGATTAACAAGGAAATCAAACTTATCCACTGTTATTGATATTGCATTGTACCTGTGAAGTGTCAATTTATTTTCTTAATGCATCGACAAGCGATCAGAAAGAAACACAAGTGAACGAACAGTAGTGAACTCACCGATCCCTCTGCTGTTAAGTGGTTACAGCAACTCAGAAGTATCACAATGTGAATACCAATCCAATTGGACACCTACATAAGGTCTAAGCCCCAAATAGTTAATTTTCAAATGTACAGTTTCACCTGGCCTTGACACATTTAGTGATAACGATGGTTAATTTCGAGTCATAATTAATAGTTTCTGTCATTCTATATGTCGTATAGATTTAGTTTAATGACTATGACAACGTTCGTCCACAAATTATGAGCTACGATATTATTTGTGGTCATGACACGTAACTTAGAAGGCGATATGTCGTTTATATCTTTATTTGCTCATAATAATTAAGTGTTTTCACGACGAAATATGATGCGTTTGCTGAATGAGAAAAATATGTTTTTTTCATGAATATGGGATAACTGGTGGCCTTTCCAGTTTCACCAGAGAAACATACCGTATTGTGCGATCGTTTATGTTGTACAAGAGATATTCGTCACGACAAAAAATCGTCACAGCATATAAGGGTGACCAACGAATATGATATTCCAATTAGATTTTTTTTTATTGCTTTGCTGGTTGGACGAGCTCACAGCCCACCTGGTGTTTACTGGTTACTGGAGCCCATAGACATCTACAACGTAAATGTGCCACCCACCTTGAGATATAAGTTCTAAGGTCTCAGTATAGTTACAACGGCTTCCCCACCCTTCAAACCGAAACGCATTACTGCTTCACGGCAGAAATAGGCGGGGTGGTGTTACCTACTAGTGCGAACTCACAAGAGGTCCTACCACCAGTAAAAAAATTGTAAGCATTTTTGTCCCTTCACTTACACTAGCCGAAAAACAAACTCTTAAAGCGAAACTTTCAAAATTCACGCACAGAAGATCGTTTAAAGAAACCTTCGTAGATCAAGTTAATAATGTGATTACACTGACATCAGACAAAAAGACTTTGTAATCCAATAATCTCGTTCGTTACGTCGTACGTTTTCTGCTTCTTCGATGAAAAATGAACATAATAATAATATATTTCTTGATGAAAGTAAGATTTAACGAATCCTGAGCGGATTCATTATATTGCTTTTGAAGCATTAGTAGTTACTTTGATGGCGTATAATCGAAGGATAAAAATGTCTTGTTACTGTGTACGGTGAATTGAGTTCTAAACATTTTTAGGAGTTTTTTTTTTTAACTGCTATAGAATAGGGTGTCAATTTACTAATAGCTAAGCCAGTTCAGTTTAGAGCACTCTTCAGCAGTGTGAACAGGCAGACTGTGAACAGGCTGTGATGATAAAGCCAAATTTATAGTACTGTTTTTTTTTATATTAATGAATTGCGACCTTTAGTATATTTAATGTTTTGGCAATCAGAAATTAAACGTAGGGAGAAATTATTAAAGCTACCAAAAAAAAAGATGTGGTGTCGTGGGACACCGGATAAGAACGAAATTCCTTATTATAAAAATATTAATTTTAAGTTCAATTTGAGGTATAAAGAAAATCATTATTCGGGTATACATTTTTTATTATGATTTTTTTATTGAAAAAATAAAAAAAAACTACAAAGTTATCAACTTTATTTTATTCACAATGATTTATAAAAAATATATAATAAAAAGATATGTTATTTTTTGTTTATTACAAACTTAAGTCGAACACTGTGTGCATTACTAATAAAAATCTTACGTTACGGACGTTTTTACCCTCCTCATCGTCCCGTAAGGAACTTCATTCCAAAAGACATCTATTTTATTTAGTTTTCTTAGTCTATAAAATAATACATTAGTATATTTTACACATTACGCTCGGTTCTTTGAGTGACTTACCGATAACATACGAGTATCCGTCGAGGGTGAGAACGCATTTCCTCAACGCACCGGAGGCGGATCGATGTCTGTGTGTCCTTGGAGCTGCACCCAACGCTCGTCCACCACCGGGGTCGCTGTGGCACTTGTGTACCAGCTCTTTGTCATTAGAAACATTACTTTTGCCGTCGACCGAACCCTGTCTGCTGCCTTCGAGCAGCGGTTTGCCTCGCCACATCGTCACATAATACGCTATCACCGAGTCAAACGAAGTCACTCACTAATCAAATCACTTTCAATCACCGTTCGAATTCACTCCTGTCTCAGTGTTATTCACAGTAAAATCTCTGTTTTTATTTATTTTTTATATATAGATAATGTTTTTGCGTCATTCCGTCCACTGTCATTTTCGATGGCCTTTGGTTCTTAGCGTTACCGTAACTCGGAACGTTTAGAATTAGCGATATGTTTTCAAAACTGTATTTGATATGCTATCGGTAGCAAATTAGTTCGCTTTGGGCGTTTCTCATAGCCTCCTTTAACTAAAATTAATAAATCAAAAATCTAAGTTCTTTTTTACGATTTGAACGTTAACAAAATTGCTGGCAGCTTAGAAACGCGATGGCGTTTGAGTTTGTAAGAAAAGTTCGCGTAAGTTTGGACGCGGTGTTAGTGTGATGATGAATGTTTATAGTTTAAATTTGTAAGATACTTTGCGACGCGATAATTATTTTCGTTAGCACGTTCGAACGTATTATGTTGATAAACGAATGAAGTTGATACGATATTTATGGCGCAAATGTGTTTCGAAATATCAAAATTGAAAGTTATTGGTGTCAGTATTCGAGGAGACGTAATAGTTAAATTAAAATTAATCATGTCGGAATGAATGAGTGTTCGTAGTCACGATATTCATTTATTAAAAGCGGTATTTCGATTACTATTTGCATTGCTTCATCGGATTATTATTCTCGCATGCGAATTACAAAACCATTACCGAGCATTGATAATTCATTGCGGGCCTTGGGCTTTAGGTTTCGGATCGCTCCTAATTAAGTATTTAACGTTGCGTAAATAATTATTCGTAACAAAATCTTTCTTTGTTACGAGACTCGTTACTAATAGCACGGCTAATTGACCGAAAACAGACTCGTTGTTCTATAGGACGCGTCGTGTTTACGTTCGAGATACAAGTTCGGAAACAAGTTACGTTTGTAAAATCGTGGTTGTAACTGAATATGATTAAGTTTAATTGAAAACCGTTGACAATTTACGCGTTAAATACGCGTCGAACGAGTCACGTGCGGAAATACGAAAATCTATTTTGAAGCGGACAGTGTTGTTTTTCGGTTTGTAGTAACGCGGCACGGGGCGGCCATAAAACATTGCGTCATGACCCACGGCTTAGGGTGGTCCCCGCTTGTAAACAGATCGTGACGTTGTCAAGACGAGGCCGGCCAACAGGTGGGCCCGAAAATATTTACGAAAAGAAACTCACAAGAAACTCGCGGTAGCGTTTTTTTTTCTATTTTAATTGTTTTAAAAATTTTGAATTCATTTGTCGGTTGGTTTCGCGTTAAGTACGGTCATGCTCGGTGGTGCGCGAGTCGTGACCAGACTACCGGTCCGCGTGGAGGCCTGCGCGCGACTGTCGGCCACGCCACGACAAGCTCCCGCCTCTACAGGTAGAAGCTGATTAGTATTTAGTACCGAGCAATTGTTACATCCAGATTCGTTATTCCCGGGGTATCAGATGAAATCGCCCAATGAAGACCCGGCGACATTTGATTTGTATACAAATCAATTTGTATCTGGCTGGGAAAAGTACATATTTTACATTTTCCCGATTGTAGCTCTTTGATATCAACTTTTACTAATTTTGTAGCGTTAATTATGCTGTCTTAGTGATTCTAAATCTATTATAAACTAGTTGACCCGGGAGACTTCGTAGTGCTCCAATCGCTAAATAAAAGACCTAAGCTTTTGTATAAAATAAACTTAAAACAAACAAAATGAATCCGTCCGACGGGGGGGACATCATAGGAAAAACAAAATTGTTACTTTTATTTAATTCTGAGCATTTTCATATTTATACCTTTTCATATTTATACATATTTATACATTTTCATATTTTACCTTTTAAGCCTTCTCTGGACTTCCACAAATCATCCAAGACTAAAAGTAGTCAAATCGGGTCGGTCCAGCCGTTCTCGAGTTTTAGCGAGACTAACGAACAGCAATTCATTTTTATATATATAGATAACGTTTTTGAGCACTAAAATCGAAAAATAAAGCATTTCTCTGAAAACAAGAGCTATGTAATTCTAGATTATTCGTTCGCCGAGAAATAAGATAAATTCAAAACTAGACTGTTATTCTTTAGTGAACACGATATGATCGTATTAAAATATTTCAAAATATATATATATATATATTAAGTCTTCATCTTCGTACATACATATATCTTGATAGTGTTCACAGTGGTGGGTATCATAGAAAAGGAGAAATCGGACAAAAACCCGAATCGATATAAGGTCGCTTCCGAGAAATCTTTCATAATCACATATTCAAGGTCCGAACATTCAATCCACCAAGTAACATTGTCCACTCGGTGGACGTTTACATTGTATTTGACATAAAAATTACGTTTGACTATTTTTTTAGACTAGTGGACCCGTAGTAGTCGAAATTCGACTATAATTAATTGAAATTATAAGTTTGAACATTATTAGGGCTCTATTATCAAAGACTATTTATTATACTTCTATAGTCACAGATTTCGCCAAGACTACCTATAGACAAACATTAATAAAGACAAACAATATTTAATCTATTCTCAATTTGACCACAGACGTCAAGAACAAAAGTTTGACAATAAATAAATAGTATGCATGCGTGTGTGTCAAATACATGGTAGTATGTGTAATGTTTTCTTTATTGATTTAATGTATCTTTTATGAATTATTTAAATAATAAAAAATATATTAGCATTGTGCACTTCTTCTCTATATTCTCTATAAATGTGGGAAATTTCATACTTCTCCGCCCGCGCAATTTTCGTAAAAAGGGATACAAAGTTTTTGCTTCACGTATTAATATATAGATATAAACCCTCCATGTGTTTTTGTTCACGCGGGTAGCTTTCACGGTTGACTCCTGAGTTGAATGCTCAGTAAGGATCACGGAAACCACAAGATTTGACTTCTCATACCAACCCACCCACAGCTGGAAATTTTCAGTTTAATTTTATTGCTCTACTTTGCCATAAAGCTCGCGGTTTGTATGACGTTGAGTCGCTACTAGATTCTGTAGACATCACAGCGTCATAGCTCGCTATAGCATAGACGAGTTCGCATAGTTTTGAACTTGTTAAGTTAGACGAGCTTACAATTAGTATCAATGGTCTTGTTTAAGAAATTATCTCAACGTTTCATATAACTACAGAACGTGGCAAGGAAAGTTATACTTGTAACCTCTATATGATTCATGACGTAAATCTTAAAAGAGATTAATATGTTATAAAGGTGACATCAATGGTAATTTTGAATATTGAAACATTAGAAGAAGGAACATTAGAAATATTAAAACATTTTTTGAATATTCAAATATTAAAAAAAAAAAAACATAAAAACTGGTGAAGCAATATCTTTAAATGTTGTTTCTCTATATAGAGCAACTCAGTTAGTGCTATAGTTTTACTAGACTACTCTTTGTTTTGATTTTATTTTTGATTTATAGTCTTATAGTCTATTATATAGATACTATACCATACTATTGTATACATACATATAGTCTATTATACTTTCCATCCTACTATATATTTTGTATCTGTCGAAACAGCTCTGCAATTGTGATTTACGTTCTAATTTGTATGGGCTTTGCTAACCAATTCAATCATTATTGCACTCTCGCTATTGTCACTGTCAAAAACTCATATCATACTCAGTTCATTCAGCTCTGGTGCTGAAGCGTGAAGTGAGTTTGCACAGGAAGGTATTGTTGTCTGCTGGCACGAAGACATTTTTTTTAAATGCATTTATGGGTGAAGTATTTCACGGCCCACCTGATGATAAGGTCACCGGAGCCCATAGACATCTACAACGCAAATGCCGCCACCCAACTTGAGATATGAGTTTTAAGGTCTTAATATAGATAACGGTTAGCCCACCCTTCAAACTGAAACGCGTTACTGCTTCACGGCAGAAATAGGCAGGGTGGTGGTATCTGCCTATGTGGACTCACAAGACGTCCTACCATTGGTAATTATGCAAATTATAGTTTTTCGGGTTTGATTTTTATTACATGACGTTATTGCTTCACTGTGGAAGTCAATCACGAATATTTGTTAAGTACGTATTTCATTAGAAAAATTGGTATGCCTGCGGGATTCGAACACCGGTGCATCGCTAGATACGAATGCACCGGACGTCTTATCCTTTAGGCCACGACGACTTGTATAATTCTTCAACAAAGTTGTTCGGAATTAAAAATCTAATTTATTCTTTTATACGCACTATATAACTGGACTACGACGACGAATAGAAAAAAACTCAATAAAGCCGAAACCAGAAAACAACTTAAGCACATTCACTTCCAATAAAAATTTATTTAACCACTATTTTCGTTCGGAACCTCGATTTATATCAATTTAGGTCGTCGGCTCTGTACAAAAGTCACAATTTAAGTGAAGTCCTCTAGATGCGAACGTGCCTCCTAATTTTATCCTTGGCACGAGAAAACAATTCGACGATACTTTGTGAAAGCGTTATTAGTTCTCGCGACGACAGGAAAAATCCATCTGGATTCATTCGCCAAAATAGTCCGTCAGACGATCTTATCATCTACATCAATAATTATAATCTATGGGGCTGTAAGAAGATATGTTTAATTATACCATTGAGGAGGATCAGATATTATCATAATCGAAAGGGACGTTGCACTTCTCAAATTAAGCCACTGATGCTTTTGCAAAAGGAATAGATCTTATAAAGTTTTTGCTAAATGTAAATAATTCTTCAATAATAAGTTTTTTTTTTTTTTTTATTGCCTAGATGGATGGACGAGCTCACAGCCCACCTGGTGTTAAGTGGTTACTGGAGCCCATAGACATCTACAAAGTAAATGCGCCACCCACCTTGAGATATAAGTTCTAAAGTCTCAGTATAGTTACAACGGCTGCCCTACCCTTCAGACCGAAACGCATTACTGTTTCACAGCAGAAATAGGCAGGGCGGTGGTACCTACCCGGGCGGACTTACAAGAGGTCCTACCACCAGTTGAAATTCATTCATTCGTTCGTTCAGTGGTAAAGAGCCAATTGAGAGCACAGATAGGGATTGCATATCTGCTAATTTCTGTCGCAGAGCAGTCGATCGTGCTGTATAAATGATAGTTGCGCAATAATGCAATAAGCAACTTCGATCTAGGCTGCGCTAGCGTTGGGATGTCAATAAGCTACGAAAACGTCATTGCGGATCCTCCCGATCCATTAACGGTGCTTTTAGGTACCACAAGCACCGGTCACCGTCCTCGTCGAGCCCGTCGCTTGTGACGACGGGATTGACGAGCGAATTAACCCATAGACACAGCCCACTGAGTGTCTCGCCGGTAATCTCATTGGGTCACGTTTCCGGTCCGGTGGTAGATTCTGCAAAGCACTGCTCTTGCTAGGGTCAGTGTTAGCATCACTCCGGTTTGAGCCCCGTGAGCTCACCTACTAGTTAAGGTTACGCTGAAATAGCCTCTTAATGCTATCAGCTTAGGTAAGAAAAAAAAAACTTCGATAACTAGTTAAAAAAAGGCTGAAAGGTGAAAGGCTATTTGATTTCAACGACATTTCGCTTAATACACGTCATTAATCTATATATTAATACGTGAAGCAAAAACTTTGTATCCCTTTTTACGAAAATTGCGCGGACGGAGGAGTATGAAATTTCTCACACTTATAGAGAATATAGAGAAGAAGTGCACAATGCTAATATTATTTTAAAATAATGCATAAAAGATACATTAAATCAATAAAGAAAACATTACACACACTAGATACATATTTGGCGCACACACGCATGCATACTATAGGTATTTATTGTCAAACTTTTGTTCTTGACGTCGTTGTCAAATTGAGAATAGATTAAATATTGTTTGTCTTTGTTCATATTTTTTATAGTGTAGTCTTGGCGAAATTTGTGATTATAGAAGTATAAAATACAATCATAATAGTGTACAAATTTACAATTCCAATTAATTATAGTCGAATTTCGACTACTGCGGGGCCTCTAGTCTTTATAATTAAAGGACTGTTTTATTTGATAATAGCAATAACAATTCGATGTTTGCAATTGAAATTCAATTATGTTTACTCCATTCAAATAAGTGAAGAATTTTTTTTGTTTTGATATTTATTCCAAATTTTACACTTTAAATGTCTCTCCTTTAAACTTGCAAAAATGACGCTTAATCCAAATAGCTTTTCACCCTTCGATCTGAATAGAACCTGAATAACGTTCATATTAAAATTTTAATTTAATTACGCTAATTTTTTTACCATCGGGCGATTTAATACATACAATATAGTGGAAATAATTCTTATTCTGAATTTAAAACAATCAAGTTCGGATACTAAGAGATTATATTCAAGAAACTTTGGAATGATCAAGAAAGCTTTTTTATCAATCCAAAGTCAAAAAGTATTCGCAACATCATTTGTTTTAACGAAGACACGTTAAACTTGTTAACGAGACATGATGTTGGCAGTTCTGTATTCAACCCGCCTTGTTTTGAAAACCTTGAAACTATGGGCCGGTATAAAGGTCAGTCAACGTGAAAGTGTAGGAATATTAGGATTAGTACTGACAAGGTAGGGTGGTTAATAAAGTTTTTTTTTTTGGAACGAAGTTGTTTTTGGGCCGACGCGGAGGCCATTTGTAATTACGGAAATTATAATTTTTGCGGGTTTGATTTTTATTACAGTTTTTATTACAGGCTCAGTCGCATCGCTCGATACGAATGCACCGAGCGTCTTATCCATTAGGCCACAGCGACTTCTTATTGCGATCACGAAACTTCATATAGATATTATTTTTATAAAATATGTTTACTGGAGACAGAGTGGCACTGGTTAATATCACCATCCTGCCTATTTCTGCTTCCAAAGAGCAATCTATGATGACACAGCAGAGACTTTTTTGTTGCGTAAATGGATGGACGAGTTCACAGCCCATCTGGTTGTTAAGTGGTTACTGGAGCCCTTGAGATATAAGTTCTAAGATCTCAGTATAGTCACAACGGCTGCCCCACCCTTCAAACCGAAACGCATTACTGTATCATGGCAGAAATAGGCGGGGCGGTGGTACCTACCTGTGCGGACTCACAAGAGAAGAATTCTAAAGAATTGTAACTATTTTAGAAAAATGTCTGTTCAAGCCTTAAGTTTTTCATAAAATCGGTAGGTATTCAAAGCTGTTGAATATAAGGTGAGACATCAAATACTTTTACTCGCGAGTCTATTAGCATGGTATTGACATTGTCAATTAGAAACTCCTAAAATCCCCGACTCCTATAATGTTGATATAGGCTCCATGTATTTGAATTATTGTCGAATTCTACGTACGCCCTTTAGAATTAACGACAATTTACTTTAAAACCGAATTACATTAATGGAACTGTGAAAATTCTTTGAAAGTTAATAAAAAAGTACGGGAGGCAGCCGCTTGGCACTGTCCCTGGCATTTCTGACGTCCATGAGCAACGGTAACCACTTACCATCAGGTGGGCCATTTGCTTGTCTACCTACAAAGGCAATAAATAAAAAAGTAAAATTTCTTAAAAGGCGTGTCTGTTTTTGTTTTTTTTTGTAGGGTCGAATCATCAATGCCACATGCTTACCACCTATTTTCGCTATCGATAAACCTGATTCAATTTATAGCACCCAGGACATGTATTCTTCTGACTTCAAAAACACGATTTCGTGGTACCAATTCTTCTAAGGGAGTATATACTTAGCAAAGCATGTTTTTTGTCAAAAGTCCAGTTTTAAACCAAAAAGATTACATTTTATAAATTTTATCCAGGATCATCCAGCGTCGTACCGAGACGGGCTGAAAGCAGCTTGTCCGAAATGCCAATTACACTTGACTGAGATATTATTTATAGAGATGAAAGTAATAAAGATCGAAATTTATTAATTCCCGTTTTTTTGTTCGGCCATCTAAAGAAGATAGCTCATCTGATGTTTACAATTTTTTAGATTGGTATGCAATATTTCACATATCACGATTAAAATAAATAATAGTAAAAAAAAACAAAAAAAATACGCTTTTATAGAAAATCCAACTAAAAAATAGATTGTTATTTTCTATAAAAGCGTTTTTTTTTTAAATATTAAATAATTGTCATCGGTCCTTAATGAGTATGCCAAATTTCGAGTTAATCCGACGTTTTGAAGGGGGTCAAAATCATGTTCAAAGATTCCGTTACAAACATACATACGTCTGAATGTAATAAAAGCTTATTAATAAAAAGTACAAAACAAATTCAACATCTACATACAAGTAGCGCCATCCTACAACAAGCGGTGAAAAACAGAACTAAATGCTTCCGCAAAACTCACTTACCTATTGTATACGTGGCGCCATCTATCTGAAACGTGGCACTCTTGCACTTCTTGAAGATTTTACCGCTGACGACTTGTCTAGTGGCGCTGCCGTGCGTCGAAGGTTTCGATGCGATCTCCCGTCTCACCAACGCATGTGTGGCGCTAGTGTCGAATTTATTCCTCAACTCTTCGAAAGACAAATCCGTTGGCGTTACGGATTCGGTGCACTGAACTTGCCCGCACTGCCCGGATAAGTCAGGTTTGGCCGTCTTGTCGTCCATTTTTATAGTTCACTCACTAACATTTACATACGTCTTACTTAATTAAATCATTAACTATTTAATAAAAAGAGATTTTGATTACATTGATACACGCTATGAACGTCAAATGGCTAGGATGAATGCGATGGCTCGATGCTGAGCAGAAACAACAAAATTTAAAATTTTATTTACATATTATCATCTATTTTATCCATTATAATATGTGCTCACGAATAGTCAAATTCAACGATAAACATTATTATGAAACAAACATTTTAATTACAAGTAATTTGTGTAAATTATTACTAAAGGTTTTTTTTTCTCCTTCTTCAGCTGATAGCCTTGAGAGGCTATGTCAACATAATCGGGCGAGTAGATGAGCTCACGAGGCTCAAACCTAATAGCGAGGTTGCTAATACTGACCCTAGCAATACCAGTGCTATGCAGAATCTACCACCGGATTGGAAACGCGACCTACTGAGAAGATCCGGCCAGAAACTCAGTGGACTGTGTCTGTGGGTTAGTTTACTCGCCGAGCCCTTCGTCGACGGGTTCGATGAGAACGATGACCGGTTACTCAAGGCTAACGGTGTAACGCTGTGATATATGTACGTATGATGTAGACTCTTCTCCTGTCCACCCATCTCTTGTTCTCAAAAATATCACTAGCGTATAATCAGAGGATCCAAAAAACGCATCACCTATGTGCAGCGAAACAGATAGCCCACTGCCCGAATAGAGGGGGTAAGGTAAGGTGTCTATAGAACCCGACGAGAGATCAATTGCGGTAAGATCGGCTCGTCAACTAGTTATTTTTTTTTAACTATTGCCCTTGTATGCAGACGAGCATACCTAATGGTGAGTGGTTACCGTCGCCCATGGACTTTAGTAATGCTAGGGGCAGAGCCGAGTCGCTGCCTACCGCATAATACTCTCCACAAGCCTCGTTTGAAGAAGGACATGTCATAGCGCTCGGGAAACACCGTGGAGGGAAGCTCATTCCATAGCCAATAAAACGAATAGAAACGACGTTACGTTCAGGAATAAGAACCGAAGGATAAGAATAACAAAGTAGTTAGCATTTTGAAATTGAAAATAACCATTCTAAGGTTTAGGGGAACCGTTTAAATTTATTATAGCAGCAGTTTTAGTAATTAATTAATAATTTTTTTTAGAGAATTCTTAGAGCATTTGTTCATTATAAATGCAAGGTGCATTTTGCGCAAAACGTCACAGTGCTTACTAGACAAAAATCTTAACAAAGAACACGAAATCTTTGCAAGTAATACTTATTACATTTTACAGCGTATCTAGTCGATGTCTGTTATACTTCGCATTTCGATCGAGACTTCATTCATCAGCTTGTAGTAATTACTGAATCATGACTTATCGCTGGTTACTGTCGATCCAATCTCGCTCTCTATTTATATCAGACATCGGATAAGAATCATCTCTAATTTGTTTTGTGCCAAATATATAATATCATTAGGAAAATGTTCTTATCGCGAAATGTGAATGGTAACGGAAAATCTAATATTATTATCCGATAGCGATTTTTTACATGTTATTTTTATTCAAAATAAATTAAGTATTTAATAACTACGAATTGTCGATCCCGATGAGTACCAGAAACTATTTTATTTAAGAGGAGTAAGTAATTAAAATATCGATTTTTTCCCGGCTAGTCAGAGACAAATGAAATTCATTTTAAAAATATCTCAACATAAACGAAAAATAATTATCATTTAGCGAACCATAAATACTTTTCGTCTTTGTAACTTTCATCCCTTTTTTTATTGCTTAAACTGGTGGACTAGCTCACGGCCTACCTGATGTTACCGGTTAGGAGTTAGGAAGTGTTAATAAAAAAACAAAGATTCCTGGAAACGATCATTGATAGCCTAAGGAGCTTTTGGAGGCTAAAAGCAGTACAACATGTAGGTCGGTAGGCGAGCTCACGAGCTCAGCTAGAGAGAAATACTAACACTAGCCCTAGCAAGAGCAGTGCTTCGCTCAATCTACCACTAGATTAGAATTAGGATCCACTGGCAATATCCGGCGAGAAACTCAGTGGGTTAGAATCGAAGGCTTAGTACTAGGTATTATCAAATTTAATGTTTACAAAAATATTGAATTTACATAAAAATATTATGATACGTATTTTCTTTGTGTTAAAACTTCTTTAGACACGTAGTTGTAATTTGATTGAAGCGTAGCGACGGTTCAGAAAACTATAATGCACCTTCCATTTTGTACAAGTCCATAGAACTTTATATTCAGATAAATGTAATTCAACTGTATTACATAACAGCGACCTCATTCTTCAAACATGAACGCTAGATAGTTTTATTGCAGAAATACGCACAGCTGTACCTGCATGAAAGAACTCGCAATACGCCGTGCCACCTGTAAACCGTACCCACTAAATGATAAAGTAATTATGCTAATTTCGGAAAATTATCAAATTAATAACACAATTTTGGGTTGCGAGAACGAAAATATAACATCATGTATATTTCTCAAAGCGCTCTGCTTAATAAAATGTGGTATAATTAAATGGGGTGTTTGGTCTCTTTCAATTATGTGACAAGTTTACCGGTGGTAGGACCTCTTGTGAGTTCGCGCGGGTAGGTACCACCACCCTGGCTATTTCTGCCCTGAAGCAGTAATGCGTTTCGGTTTGAAGGGTGGGGCAGCCGTTGTAACTATACTTGAGACCTTAGAACTTATATCTCATGGTAGGTGGCGCATTTACGTTGTAAATGTCTATGGGCTCCAGTAACCACTTAACACCAGGTGGGCTGTGAGCTCGTCCACCCTCCTCCTCCTTGCGTCGGTTTCCTCATTACTGAGGGTCGTGGTCATGGCCTTGAAACAGTTTGTTTTTTATAGTGCACCGCCATCTGTTCCTATCTGCAGCTGAGTGCAGAGCATCGTGCACTGTGGTATTGAGGGCTGCACGAATCTGGTCCGTCCAACGGGTTGGGTTCCTACCTCTTGGTCGCTTGCCCTCGACCTTTCCAGTGACCACCAATTTCTCCAAGTTGTCACTGTCTTTCCTTGCGATGTGGCCAAAGTATTCAAGAATCCTTCGCAGGCGAATGGTGGAGAGTCTAGTCCGGATCTTCAGCTGAGCTAGGATGGATACATTGGTGCGGCGTGCGGCCCAGGGAATACCCAACATCCTCCTCCAGCACCACATTTCGAAGGCATCAATCCGATTGCGGTCAGCTTTCTTTATAGTCCATGTCTCTGCTCCGTATATGAATATTGAAAACTCTAGTGTGCGGACTAGGTTGCTCTTGGTGTTCATAGAGATATTTTTGCCCACCCATCTAAGCAATAAAAAAAAAAGTTGTTTGTCACTAAATGGTGATTGGTGTCGTATCGTAGCTATTTTTGTCGGGTGGCATTCGTGCATTCAGAATTGAAGTGCTATTACAAATATTGAAATGCCTCTTATGTCTCAACGTAACATTATATTCCACATTTATTAATAAAGTAGTTGAAATATGTAGGTAAATACTTCATACTACCCAATGATCGAAATCCGACCTTAATTACTTCAATCAAGTTTCGCAGCAATTTTTTGTATTATAAATAACTTACTTAACAAATAACTTCATTTCGATATTTACATTAAAAAAAATACATTTAAAATAGTTGATAGAAACTGAAAGTTTTTAATTAAAAGCTCACCACCAGCTACGAGAAAGAAAATAAGAAAATGCCTTTACAGATTGAGGAGAGAATTGCAATTAACGCTTTTGTCTTTCTTTGCCTATTTATTGATTTTAGTTCTAAATAAATTTCTTTTCTCAGATTTAGATCGTATCTAAATTAAAGCAGAGATATCGTCTTTTCGTATTAAAAGTGTACAATTTCCAATAATATTCGAAATTGAATTAATATGCGGAACCATTTGGTATCACCAGTATTTGTCTAATAAATACTGTCAAAAGAGCGTGGTTTAGCTTTAGTTTTTTTGTTTTTTTTTTGTTTACCTATGTTTTGACTACAATTATAACAAAATTAATACAATATTATAATCTTACTTTAAAAGACAGATAATGTAACTGGTAAAAGTTAGTCGTTTTGAGATTATACAGTTTTAATGCGAGAAGACGATATGTTGCTAAGCTCTACACCATTTTTAAGAAACAAAATTATTTTAAAAATGTAGACTACTTCAATAGTAATGCAAACTTCTGAGCATTCGGCTGCGTGGAATTGCCGGAATAAGCGTACGGAGACGATTTCTACCTACTTGGACAAGTTTCGCGAGTGATAGTTGTACGGATTGCGAAACTCAATATCCAAAGTAATTTAAACTATTGCTTGAACTTACTAAAATGCAATATTAGCTTAAGAACTATGCTTTTATCTTATTCTATTAAGGGTTGGGCAGACAGTTCACATGATCATTCTCCATTCTGATAATTCTCCACCTTTGAAGATTGTTCGCATGTCTAAAAATATTATAGACAGCTTTTTTCCCCTACCTACGCTAATAGCCTTGAGAGGCTATATTAGCGTTACCTTAGCGTGCAGGTGTGTATGTGAGCTCTCGGGGTTCAAACCGGAGGTGTCGCTAACACTGGCCCTAGCAAGAGCAGTGCTTCGCAGAATCTACCACCGGATCGGAAACACGACCCACTGAGAAGATAATAGACAGCCTCGTCACGACTTTATTGCCTAAAATATACAGTCTAGTCCTTGTTGGGCATTTCTATTAGTATCTCATGGAAGCAGGAATATCTTGAAAAAGCTTAACTAAGTCATAGAATAATTGTTCTTTTATCGTTATCGAGTTTAATCGAGTGAATCAATGGGTCTTGTGCTATTATAATCTTATACCTTTAAACGAGCAATTCTTGTATATTAATATATATGTATATAACCTGAATCTCGGAAACGGCTCCAATAATTTTCATAAAATTTAGTATACAGGGGGTTTCGGGGACGATAGATCGATCTATCTACGATTTATTTTCAGAAAATATTGTTTTATTCGTGTTTTCAATAATCAGCTCTTCCCGACATATATTGGCGAATAATAATACTATTTGTCTTAATTGAGGGCAACTAACCGCTTTAAAGACACGACAAGATGGCGTTATAAAAAAAAACGAGCAAAGCTCGGTCATCATCTAGTTTAATAAAAGAACGCAATAACTTTACGTGTAACTAATAGTTAGCTGTTAATCAGATCCAATGGTCAGTTTTTTTGAAATGAAATCCAGCAATGACACTATACCGAAGCTGGGAACGTCCTTAATATGTGAAGCGGTCACCCAGTGCTTTACAACACATCATTTTTACGAGAGTATTTAACGAGTGCTAGGACATATTTTTCTTCAAACAAGGGTTTTTAAGGAGCCCTCTTTGGTTTAGCTGCAGTGCTGGCATTGCAGAAATTTATGAGCGTGATCACATATGACGAAGCAGCTAGTAAGCTTACGTTTACCTTCAGATGATTCAAGGCCTTACTGCTTAAGCTGAAGGATATGTTTTACGCAGAAATAATCAGAATTGTAGTAAATACCTGAGCGAGCTCTCAATTTGATACGGTCTACCAATAGTAACAAAACAAGCGCCATTGAATTCGAGAGAACCATCGAAATGAATGCAGCCCGTGAGATTGGCCACGTCATTACCATACGAAGACGAAACGGACCCGAAGTAGTTCCGCAAGTGGTCGTGTTGTGGAAATTGAATATTTAAACACGTACGAACCTCGAACAATTTTGATCTTGGATGAGTTTGGTAAATGTGAAAAGTTAAACACAATTTTTTTTTTTTTTTTTTTATTTATTTATTGCTTAGATGGGTGAACGAGCTCATATTCCACCTGATGGTTACTGGTAGTTACTGGAGCCCATAGACAACACAACGTAAATGCGCCACCCACCTTGACATATAAGTTCTAAGGTCCTAAGTATAGTTACAATGGCTGCCCCACCCTTCAAACCGAAACGCACTACTGCTTCACGGCAGAAATAGGCAGGGTGGTGGTACCTACCCGCGCGGACTCACAAGAGGACTCACAAGACTCACACCAGCAGTGAAAATTTTTTATATTTATTAAATTTAATCGAATCGACGACGACATAAGCTCTTAATTAGAAATTTATTTTAAACTAGCTGTTAGCGGCAGCTTCGCCAGCGTGGTCAAGGAAAAGTGTCAATGAATTTTTCCAAAGCGTCACATAAGCTTTATAATGATATTTAATAAAACAGCTTCCTCTGGGAACGGGATGCTCGAGTTAGTTTATATCGCTCTCCTGACCTAAAACTTAAAAAATACTTGGTAATCCGTTGCTTTGTTTCGACGCGAAAAAAAAAAAACAAAAAAGATGTGTGATGTGTCGTGGGACACCGGATAGGAACGAAGTTCCTTATTATAAAAAAAAAAAAAAATAAGTTCTATTCGAGGTATAAAGAAAATAAAAATGGAGGTTTCGCAACAACCCACGGTCATTCGGTAACGCGCGAACTTATTGTGGTACACTGCATTCACGGTTTTGCTTAAGAGTTAGTCTATTGCGCAAACGAACGCTCTGAGATCGTGGTCAATGAATGATAAAAAAATATGTTATTTTTTGTACGTTATTACAAAGTTAAGCCGTGCACTGTATGCATCACTAATAAAAATCTTACGTTACGGACGTTTTTTCCCGGTTAAGGTACCTCTCCGCATCGTCCCATAAGGAACTTCGTTCCAAAAATATGAAACATTTCTTCTTCACTTCAACATCAAGCTTCTTACTCTTAAAAAATTCGCGTATCCACCGATATCAGTCAAAGAATTGATTTATAAATGGCGCCTATTGAAATTTCTAGACTCAAAGGTTCCACTTACTTCTCAAAGAAAGTGATGATTTATAGATGTTGTCAAAATTTCGTGCACCATGAATTATACTTAGAGCTCGAGGAGAGTTCCAAAAAAAAAACTGAGCGCGGTCTAGAATAGCACAAAAAAAAAACTTTATAGTTTTCTTTATATCATTTGTAAATTCACGTGACTTTAATGAGTATTTACGAGTGTAAACCTCTTTTTGATTGTACAAAAATATAAACGAAACACACTCAATGGATTGAGAATGGATTTTTTTTCAGATACTTTTATGATCCCTAGCAAATTAAATGTAACGTTCGGATTGAGTACACAAACATTTTGGGTTTCTATTTATTGTTTTAGCTTTTTTTTTATTAACAGACACAGGCAGATGAGCTGATGGCTCGCCTGACATCAAAGTTTATTTATTTAACTATGCACTGTATACGTTTACATGTCGATTTTAATTGTATTTTTTTTTATTGTCCGTGTAGGCAGACGAGCGTACGGCCCACCTGACGTTGAGTGGTTACCGTCGCTCATTGACGTCATAAATGCCAGGGGCAGAGCCAAGCCACTGCCTACCGTTAGCCAAGCCACTGCCTACATTTGTACAATACAATTGAAACCCTTCTCAAAGTGGAAGGGGGGATTCACATTATGATATCTTTGGGCTTCGATAGTCATTATAGACCAGGTGGCCCGTGAGCCCCTTAAAAAATTTAAGCAATATATTAGTTAAAGACAATGTTGGATTCCCGGTAGGAGATGATTTATTAAGATATGTAGTATTGGGAGCCTGGGTGCGCACGTGTTTACAAGAATAGGAACCGCTTAGAAAAACTGTTTTTTTTTTCGAGTCGCTAAGTTATTTATTAATTAATTTAGGAATCCAACGGCATAGGTGGACCTTAAATTAATAAAAAAACAATCGAATGCGTCCTATAATACAGTAAAATACTATAATACACAATATAATGCAGACTATATCCGTACACGGCGTGAATACATTGACAAGTCGAAAATGCATACTTTTCAGGGCAGCCATTTTTAAGTTTACATATTATTGGTAAATCTATTTTCTTATCCTTTTATATAATTTTTATGCGTATTTAAGTAATTTCATCGGAATTTTCACACAGTGTAAGTATAATAATCAATTAACGTTTTAATCAAGAAAAAAATGACATATCAAGTTGCTCACCGACGACTTGTCAATTTATTCACCTAAGCAATTTATTAAAATCCGAGAAAAGTAATAAGATTGTTTACATAAGAGATTTAAAAAAAATACATAAATATGTAATAGCCATTTGATGGTGGTTGGATGGTGAGATGGGATGGGATGTGATGGGATGGTATGGATATGTGGACCTTAGAACTTATATCTCAAGGTGGGTGGCGCATTTACGATGTAGTTGGCTATGGGCTCCAGTAACCACTTAACACCAGGTGGGCTGTGAGCTCGTCCACCCATCTACGCAATAAAAAAATGTGCTGAGACGAAATGAAAATGAGGTTGGTAAGAGAGTGTTAACTATAAATGTGGAAGGATATAGAGGAAGAGGTAGACCTAAGATGAAATGGATGGATTGCGTGAAAGACAATATGTGTAAGAGTGAGCGAAGAAAAGCTATATGAGAGAGGAGTATGGAAGGAGAAAACAAGTTGCGCCGACCCCAGGTGACTGGGAGAAGGGCAGGAGAATGATGATGTAATAAATAAGCCATTTGAATTGATCAATCTCGAACTAAAACCCAAAACTTGTACTTAATTTTATTTTTTATTAATTAAAAGAAACTGAAATTATTCTGCTTCTGGAATTACTATTATATTATTCTTTCTGTTCTTTTCCGTTTCCCTCTAAATCAGGGTCTTCAGTATCTAAGTCGTGGCATTTTTTGGTGGGTTGTCAGTCTTTATGTTTTTATAAAAATCGTGAAATGCTGTGTCTATTATAGGTAATAAATCCACCAAATTCTTCTCTTTTCTGTACTTACTGGCAAGATGTCTTTGGAGACAACTTCTATCTGGACGTTATATACGTTATGTCTATATTATATTTGCTCCTTTTCTGAAAGTTGATTACCTTAAAAGAGCTTTCACTGTCAAATCTATCTTGAAACGTATTTCTCCAATAGGTTTTTTGTATTGCAGCCATTTTACAGTTTGCCGCAAGAATTTATCTTCGGAACTGTCTTTTTTAAATCGTGAATGGCTCTTTTTTCGAACTTAATTTAGGAAATTTTCGCACTTAATTGGTACAATGGCATATGCGTTATTAATCTTACAAGATCTTATGAGTTGAACCCAGTCATTAAAATAGATAGTTAATTTTAAGTCGCCTTTTCTGTTTGGTTCTCTGAATCAAGGCATGATCCGAATCACACATCATGTGAATCACAATCCAAGAAACTTGTGATTAATAGTTTCTAGCGTTGGATACACATGAAGTAAATACATTAACATCATTGCACCCGTATTATTTTTGTTTTGGCCTCCATATGTATCTGAATAAAATGTGACCTGTAAAACTTTTGAATCTGAAGAAAATGCCACAGACACGACGCGATTTCACGAGCACCGATGGTTTCGTCCTACATGTAACATGTAGCCTTATTAGTTGCTAAATCATGGATTGTGAGATTGTAGGACCATAGCGGTCGTTTATAAAAAGAAACAGAAGTTTTAAGATAGGGGGTGGGTAAGCACTGCTGAAGATCATATGTAGGTATATGTTCGACTGGATAAGTTGCACTTTGCTTCATCTTTATCCTTTCTTTTTTCTGAATATTATTATGCTTTTTCATGCCGGTAATAACTTGACAACCGAATATGTATAGTCGCGAACACAATTATGGGCTATGTGAATAATTGATCATCTAAAGGTATTCTGTTAGTTCATTTAATTATGTGGCGTAAATAACTTAACGTGTTGAGTTAATTAAATAAATAACACTAATATGTTTAGATATATCTAAATGTCATTATATTCTCGTTGGAAACAGAGTTGTTTAGTAATTCACAAGTGCGATATCCCAAAAATACGTGAGAGAATCGAGTTACTCATTTATTCCCCATATAAAACAAGTAATCTGGACGACAATTCTGCTATAACTTAAAATTTGATATTAGTCGACTTGTCAAGTTATTCACGCCGTGTACGGATATATTTAATATGACCGGATAAAAGATTAAGTAGCAAGCTTAAACGGCAGAAAAAAAAAAAATAACATGAAAAAGAAGACAACAAAAAAACCGTATCTTTTGAACCTTTTGTCTTATTGTAAAATAAGTTTTTGTAACAATATTCAGCAGTACAACATGCGTTTTGCTTTAGTAACAGCATTTCGTTTTTAAGTCTAGATATTTCACATAATATTTCCATGTAAATATGTACGTAGCACGTATTCTCAAACGATTGCCACGACGAATAGCGTTGTATAAATAATAAACAAAATCCAGAAAAATTCGAAGCGAAACAACTGCGGATCGGGTATTTTGTAAGCCCGTATCCAAAGATTGTTTTTTCACTGAATGGTATGACGGCAGTCCCTTTTTCCCCATGATAGAAATTAGTCTGTCTATATAACTAATCTGTATATTAATTGGATATGTTATAATGCTACGTATTTTAATTGACCGTAGAAATTCAATGAAATATGATCTACATCATTGTTTCAAAAAACATGTCCCTTTGTCTTAAACCAGGACTGACCAGGATAATGTTTTTTACGGGTTAAAAAAATCTGATTTGCAATACAAGGTTTTGCAAAAAAAAAATTATTTTGGAAAACTACCAAATAAATTTATTGAATTTAATTTTTTTTAAGAGAACCCTATAGTAAGCGACGAACGCGAGCTATACCTCCGATAACAAGTTCTTAAATTATAATAATAGCCCCACAAGTCAGCGCCGTACGTGCCATCGCGTGCTACAAGCTAATTCGCATCGCGTTGTAACCCAACCGGAACTGATGTTCCTTCGTCTGCTCCTTGTAAGCGAGGGGTCGGGGCTCCTGATAGGGCTGCTTGATGTTACCGCGATAAAGCGCAAACGTTTTGTGATGTATCATAGTGAATTTAGCTAGCTCGTTAGTCGATTTTTTCCAGGACATACCATCGTTTACAACCTCTGGGTCTGCGGAGGGACTTCGGTTCCCTCTGTATTTTGTACCGTATTTTCCATGGGGAGTGCTCTGAGGAATTGTTCGAGATGATACCGGCATCTCGTTTTTACCATCGCACCGCCCGCCACCGGAGTAGAGTTCATCCATACTACCTGGAGCCACTGCGGTCATCGACAGTGCGTTTCCAGAGGTCTTTTTTGCCACGTACCATCCGGCTATGGAATTAGCTCCCCTCCACGGTGTTTCTCGAGCGCTATGACATGTCCTTCTTCAAACGAGGCTTGTGGAGAGTATTAAGCGGTAGGCAGCGGCTTGGCTCTGCCCCTGGCATTGCTGAAGCCCATGGGCGACGGTAACCACTCACCATCAGGTGCGCCGTATGCTCGTCTGCCTACAAGGGCATTAAACAAAAGATTGGCTTTATTTTAATTGAATTGGAATTACTATTGAACATTTTACTGGTAGTAGGGCGTCTTATGAGCTCGCACAGACAGGTGCCACCGCCCATTAAATAAGCCCGTCTCCATTTTAACCAAGCGTCTGATCTTTATACTGAGATAGAACTCAGAAAAGGGATAGCGCTGGTCGTGAAATTAATTCTTTCGCCCCATGAAAAGCTCGACACAACTACGTGTCTTTTAAAACGGTAAGCTGCTAGAAGACCAAGACTGAACTACATTTAGCCCTAGAATTATGTACTGTGTTAATATTTTTCACGTCGCATGGCCTCTTGTTAGCTGACTTCTCTTTATCTCTCTCACTTTATGGTTTATCTTCAAATGTAACATCGATTCTGCAACGCACAGCAATTTAAGACGTAAATCTCAATCTCATCCTAAATGATAAAGATAAAGACGTCATTATCACTACTATATTAATGTTAATTACGTCTTAAATATGTGTTCAGGGTAGGGTCAACGCTAAGAGATCTCGTGGACGAATCCCCATGCGCTGGACAGATCCGGTGAAACCTTACTGAAACCCCACTTAACGTGTGCATGCGCCGGGCCACGGTTCGCAAACTATGGAAAACATCTATCAAGGCTTTAACAAGCAAGAATTCCATATGACCACGACTGCTCTGCCAAGAGCAACCGACTTTAATGATGACGTCTTAAATGATTGTGCCCTTAATTGTTTAATTTATTATTAGGTATTATTTAACTCGCAATCGAGTTTGCACTTTAGAAAAACATTTCATCCAAGTACTGTAAATTTAGTACATACTAAGTAATGACATTAAAGTTAAATAAATATTTATACTTCAAACACTTATACGGTTATACCTTGAGAGAAAATTTCAACTTCTTAGTCTGAATATAACATAGTTGAAATTAGTACGGCAAAAGTATAGGATTTAATTAGAGAGAGCTTGCTTCTGAAATTTTTATCTTTAAATACTTTTCTAACATAGCCGATTTTGCCTCAGTAAGACAATGGAGAAAGGTACAATGTATAAAAAGAATTTCAAATTTTGTTTAGACTAACTTTGGCCTAAATATCTCCATCGATATTTTCCAATTCTCCTTGTAGAATTCGGAAACATAACTAAGATGATTAGCGATATTAAAATGTTGAATATCTAAATGAACCTGTTCCTAGGAAACTGTACATAATTTATCGGTCTAAATGCTGTAAAAACAATAATGAATTATCCATTTAAAATTTAGACTTAAATTTAATTTTAATCATTAAAAAAAACTGTAGACAAATCACACACGGTTATCCGGCCCCAAATTAGGATTCCCTGTGTTATGGGTACCAGAATACTTATATACTTTTAAATACTTATAGACAATAAACACCCGGCAAAGTGCAAACAAATTTGTTTATCACACGAATGCTTACCCGATGTGGGAATTGAACGCACGACCCTCGAGATGCGCTAACTATTGCACCACCGAATCAGTCAGAATTATGATTTTTTTTAATACTTTCATTTTTACTCTGCTATCATAGAGTAAATGAAAAAAATATAATAATAATATATCCATTAAAAATTACCAACGTATTAACTTGAGATGAAAATTATAATTTCATATCAAGTTTACAGACCTTTATCAAATATACTAGACAGTCTCGGGTGAGCCTCGGGAGGTAGATTAAAATGTAATTTAGATCTGCCGTCACCGTCGTCGAATGAATATATTAAAAATAAATAAATTACCCGTTTAAAACGATGATACTGCTGAAGATGGCAGGTACCAGAGACGCAAGCAAAAAAGTTTCGAATTTTTATTAATAGTCTTAAGGGGGAGGGTTGCAAAATCCAAAGTAAGAATATTCTGGAACGGCGTCTTTTATTTATTGCTTATATGGGTGGACGAGCTCACAGCCCACTTGATGTTAAGTGGTTACTGGAGCCCATAGATAGACATCTACAACGTAAATGCGCCACCCACCTTGAGATATATGTTCTAAGGTCTCAAGTAAAGTCACTACGGCTGCCCTACCCTTCAAACCAAAACGCATTATATTGTTTCACGGCAGAAATAAGCAGGGTGCTGGTACCTACTCGCGAAGACTCATAACACGTTCTACCACCAGTAAATAACCGTAAATAACCAGTAAGTAATTAACCGCGTAATATGAGCAATTTATATTGGCGTTGTTAGTATGTTTAGCATTAAAATAGGATCTCTTTCGTTCTCTTAGTTGATTTCTAATACTAATTTTAATTTTATTTAATGTATAGACAAAGAGGATGCAGCTTAGTACCATTTTTACTGGCGGTAGGACGTCTTGTAAGTCCGCACGGGTAAGTACCACCAACCTGTCTATTTCTGTCGTGAAGCAATAATGCGTTTCGGGTTGAAGGGTGGGGCAACCGTTGTAACTATACTTGAGACCTTAGAACTTATATCTCAAGTTGGGTGGCGCATTTACGTTGAAGACGTCTATGGGCTCCAGTAACCACTTAACACCAGGTGGGCTATAGGCTCGTCCACCCATCAAAGTAATAAAAAATAAAAAATCTCGTGTTTGTAAATCGATTTTCTTGGTATGTTTTTAATTCAAATTTCGTTTACGGGTTATATTATTATCGATGTTTTGAAAACTATGTAGTTTTCGTGGTCACGAATAACAAAAATAATGAAATCGTTATAAAAAAACCCGAGATTAAATCGTAATTCAGTGTTAGCACGTTAAACGCCATATGAAAAATCGAGTATTTTTACTCAGACCACGCTGCTCGCCGGTGAACCTTATCTTAGTAAACCATTTGGGCCATGTGGGTCACCCGTGAGCCTTTTAAAATATCCAAACTAGACGACAAGGGTTGCTATTTTTTTCCATCCGTTCAAATTATCGATTATTCCAAAGTTTAGAATGAAAATTTCAAGCTGAAAAAATTACTGACTCCCTGATTTTGGCTTGGCCCGAATGGTTATATTAAGCTAGGCCCACCGATGGTTCGGAAAGCGTACAACGTCCTATTTACGACTACGACTCGCGAAAATCTAAGGATATACTATTTATATTTTTGTTTAGCATCTTTCTTTTAGTATTGATATGAACCTAAATTACATAGTAACTTTGAAAAATCAAAAAACACCATTTAATTAAAATACTGTCTTGTCATCGGCCCTTGGTATGATTTCAATTTAGTTCGTTTACATTTTGTGTTTTGAAACAGGTGAAAATTAGTTTGAAAGATTTCAATACATACAAATGACACTATTAAAAGCGTGTTCATTCATAATAATAATAATCTGGGAACAAATCACGCACGATCATACGGCCCCAATTTAGGACACTTATATCTATACTTAAGTATATTAATACGTGAAGTAAACACTTTGTACCCCTTTTTACGAAAATAGCGCGAACGGAGGAGTATGAAATTTCTCACACTTATAGGGGTTATATAAAGAAGGAGTGCAGAATGCTAATATTTTTTAAAAATTATGCATTAATAATAATTTATGTACATTAAATCAATAAAAAATCATTACACTCACTACCATGTATTTGACACACACACACACACACGCACACACACATGCACACACGCACGCACACACACACACACACACACACACACACACACACACACTCTTTGTTTATTGTCAAACTTTTGTTATTGCTTGATGTCTGTGGTCAAATTGAGAATAGGTTAATATTGTTTATCTTTAATTTTATTTATTTATAGTTTAGTCTAGGCGAAATCTGTGATCATAGAAGTATAATAGTTTTTGACAATAGAACCGTAATCATGTAAAAACTTAGAATTTAAATTAATTACACTCGAATTTCGACTACTGCGGGACCACTAGTATGTTTAAATATACATAGACAATAAACAACCCGACAAAGAGAAAACAAACCTGTTCATCACACGAATGTTTACCCAACGTGGGAATCGAATCCGCATTAGCAATAGGGACTGCTAACAATGGACCCAAGACAGTCATTTCTTGGATTTTTCAAATTACGAGATGTCAGTAGGTAGTTTTAGTTGAATTTCGGTCACTCAACGAAAATCACGATAATTATTAGTACTTTAAGATATATTCGTACAAAAACAACACGTAAGTGTTAAATGAAAAGCAATTGATTTAACATATAACATTTAACATTTAAAAGGAAGACAGTCAAAACGTTGGGAAGATGAAATAAAGAGTGTAGCCGGCCCGCATTGGAGTCGAATGGCCAAAAATAGAGAATATTGGCAATCTTTAGAGGAGGCCTTTGTCAAGAGACAAGCTGTTTTGAAAGCCACACCGAACGCCGAACGGAATACTTGATTATAAGTTGTATTTAAATTTATTATTAAGTAATTTATTGGGTTAGTAATTAGTAAGTAAAACAGCAATAAAGGCTTATTATTATTATAACATTTAACATAATAATATTGTATTGAGAGAAAAAACTAGTTGGTTGGTTTGTGATTATGAAATCAAGTATGATGTTAGTATAGCCGATGGGGTTATGATATTTATGCGTTCCATCTGGTAAACACATAGAAACGGATGAGCCGTGAGCCAATTTTCAACCCATCTATGGAAAAAAGCACAGTGAAACAAAAGCATTAATTCCATTTTCCTACAACTTCTCGACCTTGACGTTTTTATTCGAATGTCTCCAGAAAGAGCTATTCGTTATATCATTAGTAACGTTTACTTTAGATTCGTCTCGACTCGACTATTTGTCTTGTTCTCCCGTGACATTTATTTTTCTATGACTTTTTAATTTTCTTGTCCTCGAAAAACCTATTTATTGCCCCCGTGTAGGCAGACGAGCACTAGGCCTACTTGATGGTGAGTGGTTAACATCGTCCATGGACTTCAGCAATGTCAGAGGCAGAACCAAGCCGCTGCCTACAGTTAAGTACTCTCCACAAGCCTCGTTTGAAGAAGATGTTTTTTTGTTTTGGACTGGCATTTTTTAAAACATAATTTGGAGAGGTTATGACATTGCGATTATAAAACGTTAGCTACTAAGAAACGGAAGGATGAATTAATAAAATATTTAGACCTGACCCACGAGACTACCGCCATGTGGCATATAGATTCAAATGTCATTGTTCTGATAGTTGTGTCGGCGAAAACTTTCAACCAACACCAAAAGAAGGGTTTCTTATACAACTAGATTAAGGGCCCGGTGCAGAAAGGCTCTTGACACAGAGTGTATAGTGAGGAAATTAGCACCATGGCGTCAAAACCACTGGGGCATTGTGTCGTAGACACCGCGTCTACGGCAATCTGTTTTATGATATTTGTAAAAATTGACTTTTTTATTATTAGATGAATAAGGTTTTGAATAAATATGATGTAAATAATTGATAAATAATAGAAGATAAATTAAACTATGATTCCCTTTGCTACCGTAACCAGATACTTGAATAAATGAGTCTTGTACGATTTCGAGATAATATTTCTTTTTCAATATCCTTAGGCTTATTAAAAATTAAAGACCTTTCGTGGAATCTAAATGAACAGTATCCTTGGTAGATAGTCCAGCTAATTGCTGCCAAATGTCTGGGATAGTGGTTACATAGATTTTTCTGGAAAACTTCTTTAACCCTTAGTTCGTATTTTCAGTTTCAATATATTGTCGGTCAGCATGAGTTGGTACCACCGTCCCACCAATCTTTACCACGATGCAGTGATACGTTACATTTTGAGACTTCGAAGTCTTGTCTAGAGTTAATGGTAGCGTCCACGTTATGATGCTCCGATAACCAATCGTTTACACACTTAAGTGCGGAAAAAAGTGTAGTAAGTGTACTTCTGCCATTAATTTTTGTCTATCTAAAGGACGTTGACCTTTTCAAGATCAGGTCACTCACTAAAGGTAATTTTACAGAATATTAAATCTGACGCGAGCTGCATTCGTGATAAATGCAAAATCATTTGCATAAAATTTTACGAATGAACGACCAAACTAAAGCGATGAAATTGTTCGTTGCGAAATTCACGTAAAACCATAATAAAATGGCTACTACTCTATATGCGATACTCCGAAATTTAAGAAATTTAAGTGAGCCGATAAAAGTTAAATCCTACGAAATGTAAATATGCAACAGTCATGAATTTTAACGGATCTCTATGCGTGCGTGCTTTGAAGTTTTAACTAGATTAGTCATTGTTGTGACGTGGAAGGCTCAATTAGGCGATAGGCAGCTCTCAAATCGTCTCAATGAACGTGCATGTCAAGTAGATTTAGCAACTTATGAAAATTATTAGATTTTATAGTTTTTTTGGTTGTTCTATGCGAATGAACGATCGCCCGAATAACTGGAGACAGTTGTTGTCAGTTGAGTAAAGTTTTCTGGAATAGTATTCTCGGTGGCGTGCGAGCAGTTTTAACAAACAAATAGCATGTTTCGTGTCATGTACCAGACGTGTTTCATTGGTAAATTATAAAATTTAAATTCTAAATCACGCGATCACGTATCTATAAAATTTAAATCTAAGAAGTCTAAATATTTAAAAAAAACATCTCTACTAAAAGTAAGTAAGGAGTAAACTTAAAAATATGTATTACAATTTAAAGTCCAGTCCACAAACTTAAAAACCGATTGTAGTTGAAGACGAATGTTCAATTTAGTTTTTCAATATTCAAACTAATTTGGTGAGACTTCGGTTTTTATTAGATAAAAGAGATGAAAGTTATTCAACCAACTAAATCAAACTAAAGAAGACAAGTCTCTTTTTCCCTACCTATTCTAGTATCGTCGAGGTGTTATATTATACTATATTCACAGAGCGAGTAGGTGAGTTCACGGGACTCTAACCTGACGACGTTGCTAACACTAGCTCTAGCAAGAGCAGTGTTTTGCAGAATCTACCGCCGGATCGAAAACGCGAACCACTGAAAAGATCCGGCGAGAAACTCAACTCGCCGAACACTTTATCGCAAGTGACGGGTTCGATGAGGGTGAAGACCGGTGCTTAAGGTACCTAAAAGCACTTTTAGTGGATCGAATAGTCTCAATGAGACCGTCTTAATACGTAAACATGACGAAATCCAAGACCGTGCCTTTAGAATTGCCTTAGACGGCAATGATAGCTTTACATAAACAGGCAGGATGAATATTCGTCTGCATCTTGAGGCAATAAAAAATAAATACTAAATTAATGACCAAATTGAAATTACAAAACAGTTTTTTTTTCATTCTTCAAAAACAGGCATTGCAACGAAACGTAAATCATTGAAATGCATTACTCGTACGTAATGGGATTCGGCTAATATTTGCAACTGGAAATAATGTTTGCAGTGAAGATGCAAGGGTTGGGAAAAGCGGATCTTAATAAGTTATCGATAAAAAAAAATATGAATATTTTTTAAGAGTGATTTAATACAAGCCAAAGAAGCTCAAGGATGTATAGCTGTGAATCGGAAAATACGAACATCAAACATCCGTTCTCAGCTCAAAGTGAATTTAGAAGATTTTCACAATCGGGAGTAGTCAAATTTTAAATCTCGGAAACGGGTAAATTGTTACCGTCACTTTTAGATATCAGCTACTTCAGGGATAAGTAGTGAAAACACGTGGTCATTCACAGATCTTCAAATAAGTTTACCAGTGAGTTTCTTAAAAGATAAACTAATTATTCAACCCCTTAATTGCGGAACAGGCCCATCTTGGCCCATCTTGGCTTTACATTCAGCTGGTACAGACCGATTATTGCAGGTGTTTGTAAGAGTTTGACATCGACAATTATATACTATAAATTGTATACAGTATGTTTACACAATGCTATAGCATTTTAATCTACCCTAGTGCTGGTGGGTCGAGACCTACCAGGCCTTTATTTTTACTGGTGATAGGACCTCTTGTGAGTCCGCACGGGTAGGTACCACCACCCTGCCTATTTCTAACGTGAAGCAGTAATGCGTTTCGGTTTGAAGGGTGGGGCAGCCGTTGTAAATATACTTGAGACCTTAGAACTTATATCTCAAGGTGGGTGACGCATTTACGTTGTAATGTCTATGGGTCTAACCACTTAACACCAGGTGGGCTGTGAGCTCGTCCACCAATCTAAGCAATAAAAAAAAGGCACTGGTGGAACTATCGTTGGGGGCGCATCGACCCACTACCGCACCAGATGAAGGTTTATGATTTTACTTGCCGCAGCCAACGTGTTAAAATGCATTATCGACTGAAAGAGAATATAGGTGGCTCAGCAATAACGGACACAAAGTAGGGCGCGTTCTGAACATGTTGATGTATGCACGTTTTGTGAAGTGCAATAAATATGTTCTTTATTATGTTACGTGACTGAGATATTTATTGTGTTCCAAAAATAAATGAATAAATCAACTTTACATATTTGACAGCTCCAAGTAAGAATTTTCTCTTGGTTTCTTATGAGCGACTAGGATTCATGAGAATATAAATTACAAAACGTTCACGTTTTTGAGAGATCTAAAAACACATATTGATCTATCAATTATTTATTAACAAAAAAGCGAGATAAATCATAAAAAAAAACTACCACGTATTTTGGTTTGTGTACTAAAATGAACACATTTTAAAAGGCTCACTTGGGCGAAATTCTTACCCATGTAGGAATTTCGTGCAATGAGTTGAGGAATTTGTGCTCTTTCACACGATACATGACAATTTATATCTCATTCTTTTTTGAAATTAAATTTAAATCTTAAATTGAATTTAGATACACTTGACATTGCTTTTTTTTTTTTATTGCTTAGATGGGTGGACGAGCTCACAGCCCACCTGGTGTTAAGTGGTTACTGGAGCCCATAGACATCCACAACGTAAATGCGCCACCCACCTTGAGATACAAGTTCTAAGGTCTCAGGTATAGTTACAACGGCTGCCCCACCCTTCAAACCGAAACGCATTACTGCTTCACGGCAGAAACAGGCAGGGTGGTGGTACCCACCCGCGCGGACTCACAAGAGGTCCTACCACCAGTACTTACGCAAATTATAATTTTGCGGGTTTCATTTTTATTACACGATGTTATTCCTTCACCGTGGAAGTCAATCGTGAACATTTGTTGAGTACGTATTTCATTAGAAAAATTGGTACCCGCCTGCGGGATTCGAACACTGGTGCATCGCTTCAACACGAATGCACCGGACGTCTTATCCGTTAGGCCACGACGACTACAACGACTTGACAGACCTGTCGTCAAAGAGTAGTATTAATTTGGTTAATATTAAATTCGCTACATTTAGTTAGTAGCTGTTTTATAACCAGCATAACTATTTGATTGGACCAACAATGCTAAACGCGTAGCGCGTGTTTTAGACAAAATCCCGAATAGTAAACAGTCGACGTCGCCCAAAACACGTCATTACGGATCCTCCTGATCTATTAACGGTGCTTTTAGGTACCACAAGCACCGGTCACCGTCCTCGTCGAACCCGTCGCTTGCGACAAAGGGCTCGATGAGCGAATTAACCACAGACACAGCCCACTGAGTTTCTCGCTGGATCTTCTTAGTGGGTCGCGTTTCCGACCCGGTAGTAGATTCTGCGAAGCACTGCTCTTGCTAGGGCCAGTGTTAGCACCACTCCGGTTTGAGCCCCGTGAGCTCACCTACACGTTAGGGCGAAGTTGATATAGCCTCTCAAGGCTATCAGCATAGGTAGGAAAAAAAAGACAAAATAATAAGTTGCTTAAGCATTAAGGAAAGTTAATTCGAGGGGAAAACATGCACAAATGAGCGGGCTCACCGGCTCACGGCCCCAAGTGTTCAGCTGTGACCGGCATAATTCGAACCACAACGTAAGAAGAACCACCTGCTAGTAGATATAAAGTCGAAGATTTTGTGACAAGGTAATTAAATTTGTAGACGTTCTTTATTACATATCTCAGAGAACAGTTGTAGTAAATAATTTATTAAAAATTTAATTAAAATTACTCATAGCTCAGCGGTACATATGTATATATTATATACGTATAAAAGTGATATTTTGAAAGTTTGAATGTTTAAAAGTGTCAATTTTAGTTTGAATGGTTATAGTAATAATAAAAAGCGAATCAAAGAAACAGCAAACGAAGAAAGAGAAAAACTTCACCCTACAACAGGCTTTAATGGATATATAGAGATATAACCCACGGATGGTTGAGGTCAGGCAGCCGGCCAGTCGTCGAACTCATACTAAGTCCCAATGCAGCATTGTTAGGTTAGGTTAGGAAGATGCTGTACCAACCTCATAATATGATGATGTGAGGCATTATTTACCAAAGCAAAAATATATCTCGAATAATATAAACTGTAATTGTACTAGTAAATTTTGTGTCACAATATATTCAGCGATATTGTTAAGGCAAATGACATTTCACTAATCCCTACCTGTCGGCTTTTGAAGAAAGGCGGTGATATAAATGTGGGCTCAGTCTTTTCATATGTCATCTGCACGGGAACGAAACAATACCGTAAACTGTATTGACCGAATGATGAGGGATAATTGATTTGGGTTGGGACGACAAAAAACTAGTTTCGTATACAGAGGTACATACATTTCAAGGTTTTCGATCATGAAAAATGTGGGTAATTTTGACGTAGGTGAGCAAATAAGGTTACGATTTAGTGGTTATAAATGAAACAGACAGCGCGCTGTGAATATTGCAAGGCCACAGCTGCATTTAAATAATGGCTATCCTGACCAGAATGTGCAATTTCCTCGCGGCAGATAGCTGTGTCTGTGGTCCAAGTAGACCAACAAAAGTTTTATTTTATAGTGAGTTGTCACCATTGCTTAGGGACGTCAGCAATGCCAGGGGTAGAGCGAAGCCGTTGGCTACGGCTTAATATTCTCCACAAGCCTCGTTTGAGCTCATTCCAAAGCCGGGTGGTACGGGGCAAAATTGATCTCTGGACACGCACTGTGGATGAACGCATTGGCTCCAGGTAGTATGAATGAAACTCTATTCTGGTGGCAGGCGGTGCAATGGTAAAAAAGAGATGATGGTATCATCTCAACTAATTCCTCAGAGCACTCCTCAAGGAAAATACGATACAAAATACTGAGGGAAACCAAGTCCCTCCGTAGACCCAGAGGTTCCAATCGATCTATGAGAATGGGATTAACGACAATCCGAACGACCCTCTTCTGTATGAAGTCAAATGGAAGTAGTTGTTATTTGGGAGCCCTGCCCCAGAGACGGAGGCAGTACTTCAAGCAAGACCAGATCTAACCTTTGTAAATCAAAATTGTTTGTCCAGGCGTGAAGTACCTTTCTTCCGTTCGTCTGTTGAGGACTCCCGGCATTTTTGACGCCAACAAAGCGTAGTTAAAGATAAATTTGCTTTTCAGTGAACATCCTTCAACCTAAAACTCACAAAAATAATTTGTATATTGTTATTGTGAGTTGGACTTTAATCATAAAGGTGAGCAAGATTTTTAGCATTCACTCAAATGTAATTGAAACCGTACCTCGTACAGTAATAAAGTCACTACAGTACAGTATAAGCGGTCATAGGATTTGATGTCACTATAGCCATGGGCATTTATTAAAATATAATGTAATATCACCAGAAAATACCGTTATCCGCAAAATAAGCACGACTAAATGATTAAGACGTTCGTCCATTCTTTTCCTAATACTGTGCAATTTTCGTTAGATCTTACACTTATCCACGTAGCTTATTGAACCTGTCCAGACAGCTACAGACAGACAATAACCTGACTGAAGATAAAGCCTATTCAGTCTATGAACATCGCTCAAGATAATAGTTCTTTTGTGTAAATGTAGGTTCAGATGTAGGTGCTATCGATCAAGTACAAGAAATAGGATACTGAGTGTAACAGTACATTACATACATAGAACAAAGTTCATAAGGGCCGTCAAAGATTTTATGTGAAATTCGGGAAAATCTGAAAATGGGGTTTAAGAGAGGGCGAATTGTGACCATTCATAATTAAGTACCAATGTCATGTTTAACTGGCTTGAAGGTGGAAGATGCTCTGTAAATACTATCGAATGAAAATTTTCGAATTCATGTTTCGAGGTGGCATTTAAGTTGTAATTGGTTCCAATAGTTACTTCAGAGGCTGTGGACTGGCTATTTATCTATGTCGATCGTCTGGTTCTGGAGGCTCAGGGCAAGCCCCCTCCGCCAGGATTTACACTTCCTGCCCAACATTACGGGCGTGGTAGATATAATTAATGATAATGGGTGGATGTGAGTAATGATAATGTGGGATGAGCGGCTGTGACGTAGGCTTCTTTTCAAAAGGTGGGTGGGATATCCGCTTCCTTCGCAGGCCCCATCCTTCTTCGTTTCTTCTGTCTTCCTTTCAGCCGAAACCATCATAATTATAATTAGATCGAAATTTATTTCCACTTGTCTATTCCATTCATCACATTTTGTATGTCCTTAAATAGGACATTTAGGGTATTTGCTGTGCTAGTGAAATCCTTTTAGGTGAAACCTTTTCTGCGAATAATTTATATTTGTCCTCTCTTTTGCCGTCGACGACAATTTTATTCATAGATAAGATTTTATTTTAGAACATTTTGTGTTAGTGTTTTTTAAACTTACTAGCAAATGGACAAGCGGCGTCATGTCTATGCCAATATCATTGTTTAAGACATTTCTTTCATTACGTAGACGTGACTTCAAAATTGTAGAGAGTGTCGTCTCTTGTGCATGCAATCTCTTACATGAAAGTGTATTAGGCCTTATATTTTTCTAGATGTAGTCATTAAAATTTAAGACGAATTAGACATGTAACTGCAAAATTTTCAAATTTGATCACATCAAAAAAAGTTTTCTTACACTTTGATGTATCTTGATATATTAGGGGTCTTAATGCATATGATATTGTCTATCAGTAATCTAAACATTATGCAGAGAAGATCAAGGTTCATTTGATAAATAAATTTACTACTCAATTAAATTATCACTTTTTCTAAATCTGATTGGACACTATAATTGAAGATAACGTAATACCTATGTATATTTATAGAATATTTAATAGCTTATTCCACAATTGTATGCTTAAACATTCGATCTAATCTGGCTTCATCCAATATATTTCTATTATAGTATTCGCGGTTGGATAAATGAAAGAGAAAATTCTCATAACAAAAATGTGTGAGAGAGTTGAAGTTTGCGCACCTGCAAACGTTGGAATTCAATTATGAAAGCCTGGAGGGAAAATGAAATGTACGAAAATGGAGTTTCGATTGAAATCGGTGACGTATTTTCACATGAGAATAAAATGAATGAGTCGTTTAACTAACAGTACTATTGACGTTCAATGTGAACACGCTATGCTAATTGCTATCACGTAAATTTCCAAGTCATTGAACCAATTGAGTTTCGTTCTGAAAAATGTACTTTATTATTTTCTCAAATTGAAATATTAAATATGAAATAAACGAACAATGTAAAGTGAGTTAACGACCCATGATAATTGTACCGGTTCGCAATTTTATTATATATACAATTCAGTTAATTGTTTTTGCAGCTGGATCAGCTCTTGCGTAAGTTAGGGACTCGTCTATCTATTTTATTTTTATTTCTATTGCTTAAATGGGTGAACGAGCTCACAGCCCACCTGGTGTTAAGTGGTTACTGGATCCCATAGACATCTACAACGTAAATGTGCCACCCACCTTGAGATATATATTCTAAGGTTTCAATTATAGTTACAACGGCTGCCCCACCCTTTAAACCGAAACGCATTATAATAATAATCAAGTAAAAATAGGTTACAATGAAGCCCCTACTACCTATTTGTAGATTTATTTACGTCACTGTGTTAAGCAGAGCTGGTAGTAATTCTTATTTTTAAAATACTTCTACAGAGTTTCATATTTAAACGGTATTGAAGCTAGGCCTGAAAGTTGTCAGAAAAACGATAGGGAAACAATTATCTTCAAGACCAATACAAAGGTTAGCAGAAATGGGGCGGGTTTGAATCGATTTCATTTTGCTAAATACAAATTAACCTTAAATGATCTCTATATATAAAAATGAATTGCTGTTCGTTAGTCTCGTTAAAACTCGAGAACGGCTGGACCGATTTGGCTAATTTTGGTCTTAAACTATTTGTGGAAGTCCAGAGAAGGTTTAAAAGGTACATAAATACGAAAATGCTGGGAATTAAATAAAAGTAACAATTTTGTTTTTCCTGTGATGTGACCCCCGCCGGACGGATTCCTTCTGTTTGTTTTAAGTTTATTTTATACAAATGTCTTTTATTTGTCGATTGAGGCACTACGAAGTTTGCCGGGTCAGCTAGTAACAGATAAATATAAAATAACCTCTTGAAAATAGAAGTAATTAACCAAATGTTTTAATGATTTTTTTGAGATATGTACAAAATATACTCGTATATGAGAGAAGATGCAAATTTTGTGCTTTATGCTAATAGTTAGATGGAAATTAAACTACAATAAATGTAACCGAGACTCGGACTTAGTAGCTGAACATGAGTTTAGAACACACTCTCTGTTTCTGGAATATTCCAATTACACCTACAATTTTGATGCGGTACTATTCGTCTTCCTCCTCGCGTCGTTTCCTCACTGCTGTGGGTCGTGACCATTATATGTCGACAGGATTTTGCTCCTTGTAATATCCCGCCAGCGCCTCCGATCATTGGCCGCATAAGGGCGTCGTGGAATGGGATCTCTATTACACATACGGTACTATTACACCGGTATGTTGTTGGTATATATATTGCGGTACTATTACACATCCTTAATTTAACGTGACTTGTGGGTTATTAGCGCTAGATATTGGCTTGACTTGATATCAAAAGTAGACTCATATTGAACCGCGTAATCGTCAGCATAAAATTTCCCAGAAGCAGGTCGTAAGCGCGTCTACATATTATTACATTTTTTAGAGTCATCGTTGTCTGAAATATGGGCTCTAAAATATGGTTTCTGTGGCGGTGGACCGATTTTTCCAATGCTGACGCTAGCTTTCACTACGAAGTAAAGCATAATCATTTATTTAATTATTTATTTATGGCATAGGTAGGTGGTCGACCTCACAGCCCACTTGGTGTTAAGTTAACGGAGCCTATAGACATATTTAATGAAATGCCGCCACCCACCTTGAGATATGAGTTCTAAGGTCTCAGAATAATTACAAAGGCTACCCCACTCTTCAAACCGAAACGCATTACGGCTTCACGACAAAAATATGCAGGATGTTGTTACCTACCCGTGCGGAGTCACAAGAGGTCCTACCACCAGTAAATAACCTACTTCTGGCGATAAGATAAAATGTGTTCCAGTTTGAAAGAAGGGACAATAGATATTTTGACCATACGCCTCGAGGTGTGTGGCGGAATCCACATTGTGATTTTTATGGGCTCTGATATCTACTTAACATCAGGCGGAACTTAATCTCAATCACCCGATTTTGTAAAAAAAATTCTAAATATAACAGGGCTGTAGGCACTTAAATGAATAGATATTTATTACTGTAGTACACCAGAGGTGCTATCAATCAAAACGTTATTATAAACAGTGCAAAAAACTCGATCGAGTTGAAATGAATTTAACTTTAATAATTTTAGAAGTGAGTTCGTTCCAATCAAACTTTAAGTGGAACAACCGATCGCTGTGGGAATAAGAATATGTAAATAGCTGATATCAAGTGTATAAAGAGTACGTACAGCTCAGTATATATGATATAATCAGATTCAAAGGAAATGCGGCGCTTTAGTAACCCAAAGAAACTAGATCGCCTTTGAAATTGTGTTGTGTGTCGGGCTTTTACCTCGCGGTCTTCTTCCGTTCCACCTCGCCAGTGAGCATTAGTTTCTCCAAGCCGCCGTCTTCCTTTCTAGCAATCTGGCCAAATTATTCCAAAACTCTACGTAGGCAGATGCTAGAAAGCCTCGTCCTTATCTGGAGTTCTTGGAGGATCGACACGTTGGTGCGACGTGCTGTCCAGGGAATTCCTAGCATCTTTCATCAGCACCAAACCTCAAATGCATCAATTCGGTCGCGATCGACTTTCTTCAGGCTCCAGGTCTCTGCGCCGTATAAGAATATGAATTGCTATTGGGTTTCAGGGAGATGTTTTTGTCCTTCCATAGCTTATTAAGTTGCGCCATGGCCCCCTTTGCCAATCCGATTCTTCTCCGTATCTCATTTTAGAAGGAGCCATCACAGCTAATGTTTGCAGCCGGGTATACAAAGTTGTCAAAGTCAAGTCTTTCTGTTAGCTCAAGTTCGAGTACAGAGTAAATGGATAACGATGATTTCACACGATTGTGGTTTTGCCTTCACTTCTCAGAGTGGTCATTCATTCTGGGATGTTTGTAAGAAGCTACACCTCTCGGGACAAGTAGGTCTTTAAAAAAGTTCACCGTCAACAAAAATCAAGGCTAATAAAATAAAAATCTCTTAAGTGTTCCCTTATCACGTCGGACTGAATTCGACATGTCTACACGCCATTATCAGAATAAATGCATTTAAAAAGCTTTTCCTCGTCCTATCTACAGGACGAAATCGATTTTCTTCGGTCCTCCTTTATCTGATAAAATCCAAGAAAAAAATCGGCTCGTTACTGCAACATATATTATTTTAACGATTCAGTGTTAAAGAGAAAACGTCTGTGATAACCGACAGATGGTGTTGGGTTTTATTTTTGTATTTCCATATTACTGGTAGTAGGACCTCTTGTGAGTCCGCGCGGGTGGGTACCACCACCCTGCCTGTTTCTGCCGTGAAGCAGTAATGCGTTTCGGTTTGAAGGGTGGGGTAGCCGTTGCAACTAAACTTGAGACCTTAGAACTTATATCTCAAGGTGGGTGGCGCATTTACACTGTGGATGTCTATGGGCTCCAGTAACCACTTAACATCAGGTGGGCTGTGAGCTCGTCCACCCATCTAAGCAATAAAAAAAAATCATATTTTCTGATATATTCTATTAAATGGTCGATTATAATTGCTATGTTAACGGGTTTCTACCACTATTATTAATCATTATATTTCACGATGATTTTCGGAGTATCAATAGGAGCACCCAAAGCCGAACCAGTTAGAACGAAGGCTGAAACCGGTGACAGATTCTGCGAAGCAATGCTCTTTCTGGGGCTAATGTTAGAATATTGTCACAAATTGAGCTCGTAAGCTCACCTGTTTGTTCGTGCGTAGCTAAAATGGCTACCTTGGCTACCAGCAAAGAGGTAAGGAACAAAAATACCGTATTTTCCGAACTGCAATCTTTAGTCTAGCTATGAGCATAGTAATTGCAACCGCGTTGATATATCGAGAACTCAGTAAAATTAGTAATTGTGGTGAGAACCTGTTAATGATGTTATTCATAATACTGGTTGGTATAATCATATTTAAATATTGACACTTTATTAGCTGAAATAACATCGATATCGTCAGCGATAACTTGTTTATGTTTATGTCTTATATATTAATGTCATATTTATTAATCTTATATAATTTATTATTAATCTACAACAACGATGTGTAAGATGTTCTTAAAAAAATATATATATTAGTTAGTCAATGTTCAATAACAGAAGATATTCCTGTAAGTGAGTGTTATAGTTTCATAGATTTTCGGTTCGAATAATGTTGTTATATGTAGATAGCACACACGACATTTTGAAATCACTAACGCGATTCGTGTACTTCTCACGTTCTGCATTACATATAAAATTTTGTTTTGTACTATGAATACCGGTGTGAAGGTGCAATGGTGATATTTTTAAAAGTACAAGTTCCAACTCCAAATACCAAAGATGTTACGAAAACTTAGACGAGACTCGAACACGGTCCTCATTTAACTAACAAAACAATTCCATGTATCCTAATAAACCTGAATAGCGATGTTTCATATGAAAAACATCTTGAAACTGTCTACACGGTACATGCATACGACGAAGGAATGATATTTGGAACTGCACTTTAGTCGAGAAAAGCGATTCGGTGTAATATAAGCTCCACTTAAATAACTGGTAATATGTTAGTTCTGATATCTGCGCGTTACCACCGGTATTTTCTTTAAAAATAAAATATACTGATTTCAATGAAAAACCTTCGTACATCAAATTGTATTTGGTAAAAGTAAAATGGAAATACAAGTTTACGTGTTGGTTTATTAAAGGGGTAATTAAATTAATAAATACGAGGTAATAAAGTAAATGAATAGTCACGATTTTTGCTAAGGTCTAGGTATAGTTAGCATTTTTAACTCGCATGGTTAGGTATCGACATCCTGTGAATTACTGCAGCACAGGAATCAAGGGTTTGAAGAGTTGGACAGCCTTTAGACAATATGATTGAGATATCAACCTCATGTCTCAAGGGGGGTGGCGGTATTTGTAATATCTATGTACTTCGGCAATCACGGCACGCTATACGGGCTCTTTCAACATTTTAAGCAATACGCAACGTAAACAAAACTAGAAAAATCAATTTATTAAATACAAATATATGAATAATGAGCAATACATAATGTAAACTGTGCCAATACAGAGTTTCTAGTAAACTAAAAAGGGAAGGATCGTTAAGGTTGACCTTTGAACTTTTTCAAGAGCTTCGTACAGTTTTCGTATGAAATTCGCAACGCTCAAATAAAATATAAGAGTAGCTTTAACTGCTACGGTTATGTTATTCGAGATCGTACATATCTTTTTTTATCTGTACATTTCATTTATTATTGTGTAAAATCACAAACCAGTTTTTACTCTCAAGTTACTAATCAATTAATGGTAGGACCTTTTTTTTAGGCCTTTCCAGTTTCACTAGAATAGGTGGGTGAGCAAAGGCTCAGCCAGGAGGGGTGAGATTTGCTAACAACTGCCCGAGCGCCTCCAAAGGAGACCTAACAACTCAAGAGCCATTGCTTCGCGAATGAATCTACTACCGGATCGGAACCGCTGAGAAGATCTGGCGAGAAACTCAGCGGGCTGATGCATGGGTTAGGGGTAGAACCTATTGTGAACTGGTGGTAGGACCTCTTATGAGTTCGCGCGGGTAGGTACCACCGCCCTGTCTATTTCTGCTGTGAAGCAATAATGCGTTTCGATTTGTAGGGTAGGGCAGCTGTTGTAACTATACTGAGATCTTAGAACTTATTTCTCAAGGTGGGTGGTGCATTTACGTTGTAGATGTCTATGGGCTCCAGTAACCACTTAACACGAGGTGGACTGTGAGATCTTACACCCATATAAGCAATAAAATAATAATAATAATAGTTCAGTTACGAAAATTACATTAAAAATTACACACATCGGATCTGATGATATTACAATGGCCCGCATGGAATGACCGCATTATCTTATCTACCGGGTATGTATGCATAAGAAGGCTCGCTTTATGAATATACAGATATATTGACAGATGAAATATATGTCCTATGCAAGTACATAAGATTTACTGGTAGTAGGACCTGTTGCGAATCCGCACGGGTAGGTACCACCACTCTGCCTATTTCGGCCGTGAAGCAGTAGTGCGTTTCGGTTTGAAGGGTGGGGCAGCCGTTGTAACTATACCTAGCGTGACCATACGTCTCGCTTTGGGCGGGATTGTCCCGCTGTCCCCAACGAGAACAAAAATGTCCCGCTTTCGTTTATCTGTTCTGCATGTGTTTATTAGAAACTTACCGAATACTTATTTATCCCTAATCCTTATTGTTTCACCAAATACATTCTAAAGTAACTCTTAATTTTGCTGTAGAAAAGTAGTTTTTTGTTGCGAAATTATTTATAAATATTATTTCAAGGGCAAGAATTAAATTGTCAGTAAAGGTAAGATAGCATAATAAATTATTTCAAGTCAAATTTTTCAAACCGTATTTTTTATTTTGCACTTAAATATTACATCTTACCCCGACGTACCCTATATGGATTTATTTATATACAAAATACCATCGGCATCCCGCTTTGACACGAAAAAAAAGGTCACGCTAACACGCTACCTATAACTCATATCTCAAGGTGAATGGCAGCATTTACATCGTACATGTCCATGGGCTCCGGTAACCCCAAAAACCAAGTGGGCTGTGAGCTCGTACACCCATCTATGCAATCAATAAAAAAAGAAACATCCAGATGTTATTTTCCAGAAGCAACCAACATCCATCTTCATTAAGGTCGTTTTAGACAAATTACTAATTCTTCTTTGCTAAGTCACTAAGTAGGTAAGGCTTAGTAGGAAAGATAGATTATTTTTTCTCTCTTCTTTCAACTAGGCTTGTTGAATAGAAATTGTATTTTTTCGGTAAGTGTAATTCAAGTTAATGGTTGTCAGAATATCGATTTAAGTTTGTATTCTTTGTGTTTTGATTCTTTTTCAGTTGAAATTTCACTCATGGTTAAATTGACTTTTATTTTTATTTTTAAAATAGCTAATACGAACAATTTTGTGCAGTTAATGTAATTATTGTGAACTATGTCAATATTAAATTACTTCCTATAAAACATTAATTTAAATTAATGACTGACTGCATTAAAAAGCTAAATTAAAAAGTCAAAATCAAGCTATAAAATAGAACTACTACTACTAAAGGTATAGGGGACAAAATTAAATAAGGAAATAAAAATAACAAACAATATTATTAGCGCGTGATTTAAATATCTCTGCCGTCGCATCTTACATGATAACGTAACACCATTTTACCTTTTCAGTTCAGAATTAGTCTTAGGTTCCTTTTTAAAGGGTAAGATTAGATTCATTATGAATGTTTTAACGTGATTGAGTGTCCGAACTCACAAGCTGCGGTACCAGTAATAACGTAGATATAATTTTTTCTGGTTTGATTTTTACTAGACGTTCCTTCACCGTGGAAATCGTTTTTAAAAACGTCACTATTTTTGTGAGAAATTCGCTTTATATCAGTTCATTGGGCTTCATCTTTTTAGTTCATCGTGATAAATCTTTTTATTAGTTGTAGTGTAAGTAAAAATGATTATAATTTGTAGGATATCGTAAAGTGAATAAAGTTAGAAAATATTATCATTTTTATTGATTGACGTTTTTTGTTACAACAGAATTCTAAGTTCCAATTTTAGGTCTGGGACAGCCGTAATGCTTACTGAGACTTTTTTTTTACATATTATATGTTGTATTTTTACGTATTATTTACATATTATATGTATGGACTTCGCAAGTTTTTATTTATTCCTAATATAGTTGGATGAGCTCATAGCCCACCTGGTGTTAGGTAGTTACTGGAGCCCATAGACATCTACAACGTAAATGCGCCACCCACCTTGAGATGTAAGTTCTAAGGTCTCAGTATAGTTACAACGGCTACCCCACCCTTCAAACCGAAACGCATTACTGCTTCACGGCAGAAATTGGCGGGGTGGTGGTACCTACCCGTGCGGACTCACAAGAGCTCCTACCACCAGTCAAAACCCCAAATATGTTTTTAATTCAAATCTATATTTATATTTCTTTTTGGACTTCGCAAATGAAATTGTGTAAACAAAGCTTGTTGAATTGAATAAACAAAGCTCATTCAGTCGATATAAAACTCCTAATATTCATGTAATGGCCTGTGTAATTCGTGGAATTCAAACTTGCGTGGTTGGAACTTACCTTTTGATCTATTAGATCATTATCTACAGCTTTTGTTCGTTGGAACAAAGGGTGTCGTTGCTGCTTTTGTGCGAATACCGAAACAGTTTAATGATGTGCTCAAGAAATTCGTTGTTCATTTTGACTTACATATTTGGGACTCTTGGGGACTCGGGGATAGACATTTTTCAGTGATTCACGATTCGCATTATCTCGACAAAGTTGGCACTATTTTTTCTGGGGTTCTGTATACAAATTTAAACGGACTTATTACAGTCATTTTACTCGAGTAGATGTGGCAATTATTCTTCGGTCCATAAAGCTATCTGAGTACATTAAACCAATGTCTGAATTGATTTTTATAAAGCTCGTATTTAATAATGTTATTTAAAGCTTCACTTGCATTGCAGAATGTGTTTAATTCTGTACATATTGCGAAGCTATCCTAATTAGAACTCCTTAGTATAGTTTAGGCCCAAAACAATTATATTGTTAATCTATATTTGAAAAATTCGATATGGGTACGTATGTTTTTTTAATTTTTCGTATAGATTTTAAACCAGTTAGACCGATGTCTATGACAATTTACAGGAAGTCTTTATATTGGTCTAGAGGATGATCTTGTGATGTTTGATATCAAATCTATTATCGGCCGGCTTTTTTTTCTATGAATATGAAAATATTATCTTATAATTCAACTCGCAAAACAAAGACCAATAAGGAAAACTGGAAGGAATAAATTGACGACATCTAATATGTAAATTGTATAAACAAGTTATGAAACAATTCCAACGTGTAATATTTGTGGGAAAAATCATTTACAACTTATTCAGAATTATTTCGGTGATGGTTCGTATTTCGTGACGAATTTCATTGAGATATTGGAAAAGCAATTAACGTGTCGAACGTTTAGGAAATGTTGTAATCATTCTTAATTTATTTCGCCATTTGCAGTTAAAGAATATTTTTCCCTGTACGACTTCAAGACGAATTAATATTTTGTAATCAAAATAAAAGCCGCAGGATTTGTAATCGTAATTACTGGTAGTATTAAGAGCTTATTTACGAACGAACCGCCATCTTGTTCCACCCTTCTGTCCCATCGGTCCCCCGTCCCTCAAATTGGAACGCACGACCGCTTCGGGAAATCAAAATTAATTACTTCTTTACTAAGTTAAAATAAAAATTACCATTACGATTTAATATCGCGTTATTTATTTTCAGGACATTATTTTTGAAGCTTCAAATATTCAACACGTTTTCGTGCACATGTCCTTTTAATTATGTCTACAAGTCGAAGGAAATACTTTCGTATTTTAGAGGCTTTGACTAATTTCTAAATTTAAATATTTCCTTCGCAGTTAAGCATTGCATAGCTTTTATCGCGGGCTTTGAGCGCGGCGACCGAATCAAGAAATTCCGTAACGATAATAAAACCCAACACCCCCGCTCCGCGTATTATGTAGTAGTGTTTAACACATTCACTCGTTGCGCTTGTGTAGTGTTTCTGAATAAGCGCGCGGCGTGACGTCGCAATGCATGCGCATCATTAAAATTCTGCCTATCTCTCTCTCACGCGGTCTAGCTTATGAGTGTGAAGGGGACAGTTAATGTTTTGCTTTTGTTAATGTTTATAAATATAGCGTGGTCTTATTTTATCATTGTTTCAATATTAAATTATTATTGTCTAATTATAATTGCATAAGTTAATAAAAAATGCTATGCAATAGCTTTAGCGCGGCAGTCCCCGAGTGCAACACGTGCTTTTTTTTTAAATTAGTCAATAGCTATTGAAGCGCTTATTAATGAGGATTCGGTGATGGACGAGGTTCAAGTCCAATATTGTCATTTAAAACGCGCCAGGAATATTGAACGAGCCAAGTAAACTCTAAATTACTGACTTTGATTGATTGAGTAACGATCATTATAATACTGCTAATTTTATTTTATGCGACTCGATATGTGGAATAGCTCACAGTCTCATGTCTCAAGGCAGCATTAACATTATGATCCACAGAGGACTCCGATAACTACTTAACATCAAGTGGGCTATAAGCTTGTCCACCTAAAACAATAAAAGAGAACGTAAAGCTTTTGCAACGTTGACATGCTCTACCCATCCAGCAAGACTTGTAAAGCTTAACCAGTAACCACAAACAAACTAATGGTTGTTTGTAGCATTTGAGGTCCGAGAAATGTTCTCAGCTTCACCGTTCTCAGAAACGGTGACAGCACTGCAGAAAGATGATCCGTATTTTCATCTACCTTCAAAGACAATAAATAATAATTTCCCTATATGTTTCAAATATACCAATCTTAATTTGCTATCTTTATTGTTTAAGTGAGTGAATCAGCTCACGGCCCAAGTGTAAAGTAGTTACCGGACATGAACAACATAAATGCCGCCACCCACCTTGAGACATGAGTTTTAAGTCTCAGTTTTGCGATACAACGGCAGCCCCACCCTTCAAACCAAAACGCATTACTGCTCCGTGGCAGACCTGGGCAGCCGTTTCAAAGTTATAGCTTTGACATCTGTATCTCATTGGAAATACTGTTATATTGTTATAACTAGATTGGGGAATTGGCCTACGCTAGCATCACCGTGGCTCTGTGGGCTCCCACTACCACTACCAGACACTACCACTGATCTCATCGATCACTCGGATATCGGCGAGATACGCTATTCTTAATTTGGTGGTTGGCGAAATTGGTATTTGGAACATTGGTTAAGAAAGGTGTGGGCAAACATTACCCATTAAAAAGCCTCTATACATTCAAACGATTGTTACAGCATAGCTTAGTATGGCACAGTATATACTCTTTAAATTTGTTATTTTCTACGCACAACAATGAAATAACAAATTGTCTATTTCGAAATATACGTTTTCTAATCAAAGTAATTTATTTCTAGATTACTTTTGAAATAAGAAAAACATTAGTAATTTTCGTACGAATGGAAGCGAGAAAAATAATCTCGGGTGTTTTCTAAGTTGTAAATCCTAACGGAGCTTAGTAACGAGAGTGGAAACGAAAAGTTATGTATATCCGAAATTATTTTTAACACATTCGAGAAAACGTTTTCGCAAAACTAACGTAGCTATTAGGGATTATTGCTATCGAGTATCGTTCGTAATAACTAAGTAATTTCTACTTCTTCTCAATCGTGTCACTCTTGATAGAGTGGTCGTGATCGTCATGTAGTGCTGAAAGCCTTCACGCCTCTCCCGATGTCTCGCCATCTTTTTTTATTGCTTAGATGGGTGGAAGAGCTCTCAGCCCATCTGCTATTAAGCCCATAGACATCTACAACGTAAATGCGCCACCTATCTTGAGATATAAGTTCTAAGGTCTCAGTATAGTTATAACGGCTGCCCCACCCATCAAACCGGTTTTTTTTTTTTTTTTTTTTTTTTTTTCCTACCTATGCTGATAGCCTTGAGAGGCTATTTCAGCTTCACCCTAACGTTAGTAGGTGAGCTCGCGGGGCTCAACCGGAGAGTTGCTAACACTGACCCTAGCAAGAGCAGTGCTTCGCAGAATCTACCACCGGATCGGAAACGCGACCCACTGAGAAGATCCGGCGAGAAACTCAGTGGGCTGTGTCTATGGGTTAGTTCGCTCGTCGAGCCCTTCGTCGCAAGCGACGGGTTCGACGAGGACGGTGACCGGTGCTTGTGGTGCCTAAAAGCACCGTTAATGGATCAGGAGGATCCGTAATGACGTGCTTTGGGCGACGTCGACGGTTTACCATTCGGTCTACTGGGTCGGGTATGTAATTTCCAGCGGCTACGATGAGAGGGTTCTCATGTCGTGCCGCCTTCTCAAAGTGGCGCAGCGATGCCGACTGTAGATACTTACTAAAAGAGTCGAGCTCCAGGTCGTCGTGGAGATCCACATTCCTAAGGAACCAAGGCGCTCCGACGGCTATCCTGCAGAATCGTGATTGGATAACCTGAAGGGATTTCAAGTTGGTGCGGGCTGCGTGAGCGAACACTACGCTTGCATACGTCATGACGGGGCGTATACAAGTTTTGTAGAGAGTTACCTTATTACGGAGGGACAGTTTGCTTCGACTACAAAGCATTGGATAGAGTCGTCCTAGAATAAACGCGGCGCGGTCGCGTACCGTTTTTATATGGGGACGGAATGTCATCCCTCTGTCGAGGGTGACGCCTAGATATTTGACCTTCGAGACCCACGGAATGGGCTGGCCAAAGAGAGTGATGGGACTAACGGCGGAGGTGTTTGCGCGCCTACTACGGAGTGGGATGCTCGAAGTGATGTTCGGAGGGCGACCCCTTTTGAAGAGCACCGCTGCGCTTTTCGTGGGGTTGATGTCTATTCGCCACTTCCGGAACCACTGTCCCAGGGTGGCTACTGCGATCTGGAGTCGCCGATGAAGCAGCGACATCTTCCTACACGAGTAGTAGATAGCCGTGTCATCGGCGAAGAGCGCTAGATGGGTCTCCGGAGACCGGGGTATATCATTGATATACAAACTAAATAATAACGGGGAGAGCGCGGAGCCTTGCGGGACTCCGGCGGTCAGTTGACGGGGACGAGAACGAGTTCCCTCTACTCGATATCGAAACGAACGGTTCGACAAGAAGTCTCGTATGATGAGCACGAGTCTGTCTGGCACTCCCATGTTGTATAGTTTATAAATTAAACCGTTGTGCCAGACTTTGTCGAACGCCTTCGCGATGTCGAAGAAGAGGGCGCCGGTCGGGATTTGTTTACGCCTATTTAGTCCTATCAGAATGTGCTCCGTGAGGCGGTGCACTTGTTGTACGCACGAGTGTTTTGAGCGGAATCCGAACTGTTCGTCTATGAGAATTTTGTTCGCGGTAACAAAATCCCAGAGGCGTTTCCTAAGGAGCCGTTCGTAAATTTTTCCTATCGTCGAGAGGAGACTAATCGGACGGTAACTAGAAGTTTCGTTTGTCGGTTTGCCCGGCTTATGTATACCGATAACGTCCGCTTCTTTCCACACCGCGGGAAAGATGCAGTGCGTCATAGCGGCATTTAAAATTGTAGCCAACATTGCTATCAGTTGGACTGGCAAGAGTTTAAGCGCGCGGTTGTGGATGCCGTCGGAGCCGGGTGCCTTCCTAGGTTGTAGGTTGTGGATCGCGTCTCTAACTTCGTCAGTGGTAATGGGGGGTAACGCGTCCGAGGGCGGCAGGGAAGCTCTGCGCTCGACCTCCCTGTCGACTAACTCGGTGTGTTCGGGGTCCGCGTGTTGAGTGCTGGTGGTGCACTGCTCTTGCAGTGCATCGGCCAGCAGCTCAGCCTTGTCATCGTCATCGAATGCCGGTGGTTGGCCTGAAGGGCGTACGAGGGGAGGCATAGTAGCGGTAGTTTCGGATTTGAGAGTCCTAGCTAGTCGCCAGTATGCTTGGTGGGAGGGCGCGAGTTGTTCTAAATAACTATGCCAATTATCGTTACGCGCGTCGCTTAAGCGGGAGTGGACTTCGCGTTGTAGACGACGCATCCGAATCCGGTTTGAATGCGTGGGAAGACGATCGTAGGCCCGGATTGCCGCGTTCCTAACTCTTAAGAGATTCCTAAGATCGGGGGACAGTCTGATGCGGTGGAAGCTGTCCTCCACATCGACTTCTTTAGAAGATCTAATGATCGCGGAAGATATGTGATCGGTAATGATGTTTATGGATTCGACGGTGCCCTCGGGGGATAGATTCGAATCCGGGCCGTAAGGGAGGATTGGCGGAGCGGTGTCGGCTAGGCACGTGCCCAGCTTATTCCAATCCACCATGGTCCTCGTAACAGTGACTGGGTTGTGGGGGCGACCGAGCTGCATAACGACAGGTCGGTGGTCTGAGTCGAGCTCTGACATTGCTTCGATGGAACGCAAGCGCAGAGTTACGTTCCTAAGCAATGCCAGGTCTATAGTGCTCGGACGGAGCGCGATGTTATACGGATAACATGTTGGAGTTGGGGGACCGACTATTTCAAAGGTGAGGTCGTCTATAAACGCGTCGAGACGCCTACCGTTAACGTTAGTACGATGGCAGTTCCACCTAGTGTGGTGGCAATTTAAATCGCCTGCCAGGATGACGGAGTCTCCCATGCCGAACAGTGACTCGATGTCACTGCTCAGAAGGGGCTTGTCCGGGGGGAGATAAACGGATGCGATGACGATCGGCTGGTGTCCCGTCAGCGAGATACGGCACACTGACGCCTCGATATGTGAGAGCGAGGGAGTATCGAGAAGGACAACGTGCAGGGCCCGCCTATAGTAAATGGCAGTCCCGCCTTTGGAGGCGGTGAGTCTGTCATTCCTAACCATGACGTAATTCGCGACTTTCGGGTCGCGACGCGAGGGCTTCAGACAGGTTTCCTGCACTAATAGAATATCTACAAGATTATCGCGGAGGAATTCGAAAATTTGATCGCGTTGCCGCGCGAGTCCGTTAGCATTGTAGAATGCTAACGTAAGGGAATACGGTTTTTCTCTACCTTTTTGCGCCATTGATTACCGGTAAAGATTTTATAACGTACGCGACACGGACTCATAAACGTCCATGTGATCGAACGCGGCCGCGAGCCGCTGTTCGGGGGTTGTCGACCTACGGATAGCGTCAGCGAACGATCGCAGACGGTCGAAGTTCACCGCGGTGACGAAGTCGCGCACGAGCGCGAAGTCGTTGGCGGCAGAGGGTTGCGGGGGACGGAACGCGGGCGCGGGGCGAGGTGCGAGCAGGGGCTGAGGCGCGGGGCGTGTCGCGAGCGGGGGCGGGGGTGCGGTTTGCGTTCCCGCCTTCGTATACGGCAGCGGCTTTTTCCACGCTGAAACCGTGGGAACTGCAGCCGGCACGAAGGCAGGTTTCGGCACTGAGGGTGCCGAAGTCTTTGGGCCGACGGTTCGCGGAGCTGGGTGGGTTGGGCGTTTTCGCGGAGCCCTGGGACATCCACGGTAATTCGCGGGGTGCCCTTGCTTAAGGCATAGGACACAGCTGGGAGGTTCGGTCGCGGTTTCCCTATCTCTAACGCAATCTAACGTAGCGTGATCGCCGAGGCATTTCACGCAGCGGGGGCGCGCGTGGCAATTACGCGCCGAGTGGCCATAGAGTTGGCACCTGTAGCACTGCCCGGGAGTGCCACGCTTATGGGGGGCTTCGATCGATATCCCGGATAGGCCGCAAATTGTCGTGAGACATGCGATCTTCTTTTTGGCCTCCGGGGTGGGTTCTAACGCCACGAGTATCATATTATAGGGCTGTTTGCCCCGCCCGCTGTGCATCCGGTGCACACTAACTATCGGGAGGGCCTGAGCGGTCAGATCCTCCTTAATGTAGTCTATTTCTAGCTCCTTAGGGACTCCGCGTATTACTACGCGGAGCTCGCGGTCCTCCTGAAGAGCATAGGTGTGGAAACCTATGTTCTCCTTTCGGAGGTATGCTGAGAGGGCCCTATGGTCGCCCGGCGTTGCGACCTTGATCTGAATCCCATGCGCGACGTTACGCGCATGGGTGTAGTTAATTTTATTTGCCTGAAGGGCCTGGGACACGCGATTCCACGCTGTCTTCTCTTGAAGTATCAGCGGGGGCGGGGCAGCTACTTTGGGAGCGGGCGCGGGCTTGGGACGCGGCGGTGGGGTTACGCGGCGCGCGGAGTCCGACTCCGGTGTTACTACTACTTTTGGTCGAGAGGCGGACGCGGATTTCGTTTGTTTTGTCGTGGAGTTCCGGGACTCCACGGCGCGAGTACGCTTTTTACCGCGCGTTACGGTTTGGAACCCATCCGAAGTTCCAGGCTGAGGGCTTGACGCGGATTCGAAATCCATCTCCGATTCGGTATCGGAGCCTGAACTTGAAATGATCGAGGTCGCGGCGGACGTAGCGCGTGATGACGTAACCGACGCGGGCGCGGGGGTGGGGGTAGCGCTAGGCGCTTCGTGAGTCGCATCGTTGGAACGTGCGCTCGAACTTAACGCGGCGGCGGGGGGCGCGCGGCGTGCCTCCGAGGCACGGTTGAAATACGCGGCGACGGACGCGGGGGGGGAGGGATTGCCACGGGAGGCCCTATACGCTAAGTACTCGGCCCTAATTGACGGGTACCTATCCCGGAGGAACCCGACAATGTCACTAGCACTTTCACTGACACAATCTTCACTCATCTTGCTGTCTTCTTGCCCGGGGGGGGCGGCCCCGGGACTTTTGTTGAACTCGCCGAAAGGCGAGGCCCCGGATAGGATTTGTAACCCCCCTGTGCTGCAGGACAGCAAGGAGCAGGGGGGGGGAATGCCTATGCCGTGAAAACGGCAATCGGCGGGGAAAAGGAAAGGAACCCGCTCGGGCTGTATAGTGCTACAGCAGGCAGAATCGCGAGCGGGGGTCTAGTCTTGAAAAAGACTGTTGTTTTTGGGAAGGGTTAGGAAATCGCTAGCCTGTGAGTGCCACAGGAAGCTGAACGTAGCGATTGGTTTTGCCTTGAAAAAGGCAGTTGGTAAGGGTGGGTTCGCGGTTACAAAACTTTAGCGCACAAAAATGGACCTCGATACGCAGATCGCAAGCGACCAACGGATCGGCACGTCCGCACTACCGAATTGTACGCACGATGTATTCACGGTCACTACACTGTCGAGCACAACTGTGAGTTCAGAGACGCGGCTCGCAAGCGGGCCACGGATCGGAAAGCACGTCCGCGCACGACCGAGTCGTGAGCGAGAATGCATCAAACCGAAACGTATTACTGCTTCATTACTGCTACTATGTATGTTAGTAACGGAATATTTGAACATGATTTTGACCCCCTTCAAAAGGTCGAAGGAAATTTGGTATACTTAATAAAGCACCGACGACAATTCATACTAAAAAAAAATTAAAAAAATTGAAATTCTGCTAAAAAATGAAAAATAGTTTAAAAAAACTAACAAAAAACACCCCACGCTTTTTTACAATAAAATCCTTTTTTCTTACACTATTTTTAATTCAAATTTAATAAAATTTATTTTCTTTTTTTTAGTTGGATTTTCTATAAAAGCTTATTTTGTTAGTTTTTTTAAACTATTATTTTTTCAATCAACATCAACGAGCTAATGTTTTCTAATTTCACTCAATGTTATTAATTGATCGTTAGCTCGGCAATAAAGCGCTATTTATAATCAGCTCCCGTTGTACGAGTTTTAATCAAATCTTACGATTTATGATTAATTATTATTGCTTCTTGGCGGAAGTCTATTCTAATTAATATGCTGGTAAATAACTATATAATTAACTGCTATCGTGAAAATATTTTTGCACAATTGTAACGAGGATATTAAGGATTAATTATTGGTATCGAATACGGTTCGGAAACGAAGCGATGTGACTTATTGTAACTGTTTATAATTAAGATTAATAATTGTAGTAGAAGTAATTGTAGAAGAAGAACCTACCTATCTACCTACTCCATAATTTTTTTATTTATTTTTTATTGCTTAGATAGGTGGACGAGCTCACACCCCACCTGGTGTAAGTGCTTACTGGAGCCCATGGACATCCACAAAGTAAATGCGCCACCCATCTTGAGATATAAGTTCTAAGGTCTTATAATAGTTACAACGGCTGCCCCACCCTTCAAACCGAAACGCATTACTGCTTCATTACTGCTACTATGTATGTTAGTAACGGAATATTTGAACATGATTTTGACCCCTTCAAAAGGTCGAAGGAAATTTGGTATACTTAATAAAGCACCGACGACAATTCATATTAAAAAAAAATAAAAAAATTGAAATTCAACAAAAAAATTAAAAATAGTTAAAAAAATCTAACAAAATACACCCCACGCTTTTTTACAATAAAATCATTTTTTCTTACACTATTTTTAATTCAGATTTATTAAAAAAATTTTAGTTGGATTTTCTATAAAAGTGTGTTTTGTTAATTTTTTTAAGCTATTATTTTTCAATCAACAACAACGAGCTAATGTTTTCTAATTTATCTCTTATTGTTTTCTCTCTTTTTTATTTTCTATTGCCTAGGCGTGTGGACGAGCTCACAGCCCACCTGGTGTTAAGTGGTTACTGGAGCCCATGGACATCTACAACGTAAATGCACCACCCACCTTGAGACGTAAGTTCTACACGGCAGAAATAGGCAGGGCGGTGGTACCTACCCGCGCGGACTCACAATAGGTCCTACCACTAGTATTTGTACTAACTACCGTCTCCAGTAACTCCAGTAACTATATTTGAGACCTTAGAACTTATATCTCAAGGTGAGTGGCGCATTTACGTTGTAGATGTCTATGGGCTGCAGTAACCACTTAAAACCAGGTGGGCTGTGAAATCGTCCACTCATCTAAGCAATAAAAAAAAAATAGATTTTACGATAAATCTACTCCCTGTAATTTTTTGCTCCGGGATCCCCTAGAACAGCTGAAAGCTACAAAAGTCGTTATATCATGAAGTTTAATTCGTTTCAAATTACAGGGGAAGCCTATAAAATATTAATGGTCACTAATTCCCGGCACATTCGCATTAAATACATTGTAGAATCCAATTACCCGCCTTCACTGCGACTGCTAGGTTTAAACACTCAACAAAAAGTATAAATCAAAAATTTTTACTGTGCCTACAATGCAAAGAAACATCGTAAAATATTGTATTACTTACTCAACACAACATTTTACGCTTCGAAGGAAATATGAGTTTAGGGAATTAGGCATACTTTTGCTGTTTACATTTCTGACTTACGTTTGTCACATTTGCTGACTACAAAGTTGTGTAGCTTATAAACAAAGTTATACTTAATAGCATCGACTTAGTTTTATATTGTAATAATTTGTTATAAGTTGCATGTTATAAATCTTAAACAACTACATAGTATTTGACCTATTAAAACTATGAATTCTGTCGCTAGCCTTGAGGGATGAGATTGTAGAGCTAAAAAGTCACCAAGCCGCATCTACAAGTTTTTCCACCCAAACGTTGGGTCTACATGCCGAAATAGACTTTGGTAAGCTCTTGCATACATACACATAAATCACCTTTATATCTATACTAATATTATAAAGCTGAAGAGTTTGTTTGTTTGAACGCGCTAATCTCAGGAATTACTGGTCCGATTTGAAAAAATATTTCAGTGTTAGATAGCCCATTTATCGAGGAAAGATATAAGCTATAATATAACATCACGCTAAGACCAATACAAGCGGAGCACCAATAAAGAATGTTTCAAAATCGGGGTTTTAATCCCTTTTGAGAGCTTCTACTGCGTGCGCTGCGGAAACGGTTAAAGTTTCGCTACAGTAATGTATGAGAGAATTGTTCCCTTTTGAAAGATCTAAAAAAAGTCCGCGACAGCATATGTCTATATGTTAAGGTTGACTCACTATAACGTTTTCTAAGTTAACCATATTTGTTCTAAAATAAAGCATTATTTGTGAACTATTCCACGCCAACGAAGTCGCGGGCAAAGCTAGTCAGATGTAAAACAGCGATTGCCGCTAAACGTAAGATAAAGTTCATATGGGATAAATTATTTCACTAAAAACAGGTGGCCAAGATTAGATTAAGTCGTAGAGGTACCGAAAGACCTATGGTACGGTAGACCGATGACGTACGTAGCCACGTAGCCAGGACGGTGGGACGGACGTAGATGAGAATGGCGGGCGATTGAACATTATGGCAAAAAAAAGAGGAGGCCTATGGCCAGCGCTGGGTATCAAAGGACTGAGGATAGTTAAATGAGATAGCCTCTCTCTCATCCCAGCTATTGATCCCACATGGTGGTGGGGACAGCTTTCCTCACTTTACTCCTCCACTTCGCTCTGTCTTCGACATCCTCGTCAGCAACATTGCATTCTCTTTTGTCCTTCAGCACTACGTCCTTTTACCTTGTCCTGGGTCTATCTCTAGGTCTTCGACCGGGGTCGAAGGTCGAGCAGTAGCACCAAATTTCCGACGGTAATGAGATAGCCTATGAGGTTTTATCGCATTCAGGAATAAATCACCTCACTCTCTGAAATGTATGAGACTTTACAATGCAAGAAAGAAGTAGGCAGCGGCTTGGCTCTGCCCCTGGCATTGCTGAAGTCGATGAGCGACGGTAATGACTCTCACCATCAGGTGGGCCGTATCGTCTGCCTACAAGGGCAAAAAAATATTTAATTATATTAATAATTGTTTTAGAGTACTACAATGTACTTTTAATTATTAATGCCTGAGATTCACGAGGATGGATTCTCGAAATTAGAACAGTAAGTTTGATATCACTGGCTTTTCCAGTAAGCTGCGGACTTTAAACCCTTGTTCATCCGTCATGTAATTAAAAGTGAAGAGCTTTCGTAATGTATCCGTTATTTCTATTTGATAAATAATCCGCATTAATCAGGGAATGCAAACATCCTTGATCAACAACCCCGACTTTGATGACTAAACGCAACTAAACATTTTAATAGCAATCCTTCCATTAATTAAGGATTTATGCTTTTAAATTGTGTTCGTTTAAATTTATTGACAGTGAAATCACTGTTTATATAAGGCGATAGCGGTTTACATTTGATAATTAGGAAGCGAAGTCTCTTCGGTATAATTTGAGATAGCTGATGTATTTTTACAATTTCAGCCTCTGCGAAATCAATTAGAGTTTAAATCAACTATTGTATTGCTCTGTCATCATCAATCATTTTAAATATTGTTTACCTTGAGCATATAATATTGTACGTACAATAGTAAATTACAATTTTAAAAGAGTCCTTACTGAGTAACTAATACGTTGGTCTGACCAGATCGGCATCGCTGTTTATTCCATATTTCACAACGCCCTCGACATCGCTAGAAACAGAAACAGATGGAGAAAGATCGTGCGACAGAAAGGGCTACAGAAGGCTGGTCACAACTTTCAGCATTGAGTAATACTACACCAGGAGGAGTGATACGTAGTATGAAAAGCATTTTGGCTTAATTCATTAACTTTTTCTACAATGAAACCCTATAAGCATATCGTTTAAAGAGTCGTCGTGGCCTAAAGGACAAGATGTCGTGCATTCGTATCTAGCGATGCAACGGTGTTCGAATCCCGCGGGTGGGTACCAATTTTTTTAAAGAAATACGTACTTAACAATTGTTCACGATTGACTTCCACGGTGAAAGAATAGCATCGTGTGATAAAAATCAAACCCGCAAAATCATAATTTGCGTAACTACTGGTGGTAGGATGTCGTGTGAGTCCGCGCGGATAGGTACCACCGCCCTGCCTATTTCTGCCGTGAAGCAGTAATGCGTTTCGGTTTGAAGGGTGGGGCAGCCGTTGTAGCTATCTAAGACCTTAGAACTCATATCTCTTGAGATATGAATCATCCACCCAACAATTCAATAAAATACAAAATAAAAAATTTAATACATCGTGGCCTAAAGATGTCTAGTACACACGTATTGAGCGATGCAGATTTGCTGGTGTTCAAATTACACAGGCAGATACAATTTTTTTTAATGACTATGTACGATAAGTTCTTGAATGATTCTTGTTCATAAATGAGTTCCACGATAAACAAATAATATTGTGTGATAAAAAATGAAGGCGCAACAAAATTAAATTTGCGTAATTATTATACTATTGAGTTTCAAGGCCTTCAGTTTCAAAGTCAGTGGACATATTCACATTGTGAGCATAAATATAATAAAAGAATAAATTTGCCCGTTCGCCGTCTCTGCAAAAAGATAATCAAATGAACTGGCTCAAAATCTAACAGAAAAACCTCTTCAGCATTTTAGAAACAACAAGAAATATCTCGAAGACCTTGAAACTTCAAAGAGCTTCTGTTTATCATTCAATCTTCGTATTGTTGTAGGATCTAGTTAACCGAAGACGAGATTAAATTCAATGGAGTTAAAGTTTCGACAACTTTACTATTATTTATCTGTTTGGTTTTGCAGCTTGTAGTGATTCGAAATTTTCCCTATTGTATCTTTAATGTTATCGTCTATGAACTAAATACTTTAAAAAGAGGCTTTTTTACATAACGTATAGATGTTAGGTTGTCAATTGTAATGCCTAATAAAAAAATTCAATTCACTAGATCCTTGATCTCGTCATTCGGCTTGTTCTCGTCAACAATGCCATCTGCGTTCAAAAAAAAGCAAAGCTTTTTATTACTTTTTTAAGCTCACGTGATGTTAAATAGTCACGTTCACTCATTATATGGGCAATATCCGAGACACAATCAAGCTGTGGCCCAAGGCTGAGAAGTCTTTTCTCGTCATAGCGCTCGGTATGGACACAGTGGAATTAATTTTGGGGCCGGATGGTATGTGTCAATTAGATCTCTAGAAACACATTGCAGACTAACGTAGCTATTCCAGATACTATGCATGAACTCTTATCCGGTGACAGGTGAGCCGTTAATAAATGGAAAAGTGACATACAAACGTATGACACATACGGTACCAAATATAGAGAGACCCGAAGTCCTTCCGTAGACCCAAAAGTCCTGAACAAGCCGTGAGAACGAGAATATCGGCAAGAACATCCCTTTTCCGTATGGAGTCAAGTTAAGGATTGCAAAGTGATAATATTTCGCTATTACTCTCGTACCCAATTTTATTAATACAACTTTAGTTGTAGTTTTTTTTTGCTCCTTATCAATTATCCTACCTTCATATTATAGTCTATAACGTCGTCACTTTACTATTGATTCAACTGTTTATAATTTTGATAACAGTAATATTGATGTCCATAATTTGCGTCCGCTATTATTACCCTGGATTTTGTGCTAGTTATAACTATGCAATAGAAGCAAAGTGGGTCATGCAAATACGGTGAAATTTAATACATGGTATACGCCACTGAATTATTGTATATTGTGTGTTGGATAATGACGCTGACGCCAGATTTCCTATGACACTGGTTGAACGTGATTTGCAGATTTTGCAGTGAAATAGTGAACGCTATACAATTCGGAATTCGTGTGCTAAGGAAATAAGGAAAAGATACAACGAGAAAATTCGGGTAAGGGATCTTTTTACAACATTTCAATAGACTTTTCTTTTTAAACGCTGCATCGAAATTAATACGAGCCTAGCTATGATGTGAGAAATTGTAGATGGGGGGAAGAAAAAACTGCAGAATAAAGAAAATCTTAAGTGATATATAAATTTATCAAAAGCCTATAACAGGTTACATTCACACTAGTTAAACTCATACATTATTTAGTCTAAATAATGTAGTAGTTGTTACAGAACTGAGCAAGAACATGGTAGTTGTTCGCTGTCGGCTTATGCTAATTGCCGAGTTGAACCCATACATCAACCCGCTGAGTTTCTCGTCGGATGTTGTCAGCGGGTTGCGATTCTGATCCAGTAGTAGATTCAATCGCGAAGCAGCTGCTCTTGAGCTGCTAGGTCTCCTTCGGGGGCACTCGGGCAGCTGTTAGCTAAACACACCCCTTATGGCTGAGCCTTTGCTCGCCCACCTGTCCTCATAAAACTGAAAAGACCTCCGGGCCACCAGTAACCCTTCAATCATAAAAAAAAGATTTAAATAAATCTCGCATCTACAAAATATCCCAATAACAACATTAAGGCCGTCAGGTTACTGAGCGAAAACATTATCCGATATAATTGGATATCCTTTGTATTCGTTTTCTATAGTGCATTCTTCTTTTGAAGTACCTGTACTGTAATTTTTGACTGTTAATTTGTTCTGAATAAGATTAGCAATTACCCAATAAATAAAGTTCTTGCTGAACAAACATAAAGCACTATCCGAAATTACTGCTTTAATTCGATTAGTTGAAACTAAAATTTGACGGACAGAGAGTTTTGTTTGTTCATACATTCTTTTCTGTTTTGAATTTCTGGTGTATTTTAGTATGATTATTATTCGATAAATACTTTAATGGATTTTGAAAGCCCTTGAAATATTCAGCATCGACAACATTAATTTAATTATTTAAATTATTAAATAAATTTATTATACATTTATATCTACGTCCTTTTCTAGAAATGAATACCTACGAGATAGGACCTCTTGTGAGTCCGCACGGGTAGGTACCTCCACCCTGCCTAATTCTGCCGTGAAGCAGTAATGCGTTTCGGTTTGAAGGGCGGGGCAGCCGTTGTAACTATACTTGAGACCTTAGAACTTATATCTCAAGGTGGGTGGCGCATTTATGTTGTAGATGTCTATGGGCTCCAGTAAGCACTTAGTGCCAGGTGGGCTGTGAGGTCGTCCACCCAATTAAGCATTTATAAAAAAAAAAACAAGATTGTTATAACAGTACGATAAGTTTGGGGATTTCGTCACCAGTATATGTACGTACTTATCACTCTACAAGCTCGAATGTGGTATCTATATTAAATTGTGAAATCCTTTACACACAGAACGTGCTTCGTACGTCGATTGAAAGATCTTTCTATTTTAAAGCATTATCATATTAACAACCAATATTATTACTAAGAATAACAAGCTCGTTGAATTTCTTTTTTAAATATACATACTGAAAATTCACATAAATATTTTGTATTTCTGTATCTATCGGTCTACATGTAACAGAGCTTGTGAATCTAATTTTTATTAACATCAAAACTTTCAATTGTCTTAAAACACTTAAAAAATCATAGACTAATAACTCTGCTCTAACATTCTGATTAGGATCAGCAGGCTAAAAAAATATAAATTCTAATACTAGCGCACCCGACAGACATCTTAAATTTGAAAATTTTATTTCACTTGAATAGACACAAAATCCACTTGAATTAACTTGAATAGACACAAAAAAATTCATCCAATCGGTTCAGCAGTTTAGGAGGAGCTTAGTTACATACATGGGCACAGAAGAATTATAAGGATTTGGTTTGTCTGGCTATTTAGGCCTTTTTTTAAATATAAATATATTTACTTATTAATTCACTTGGAAACTGTACCAAACTTGAGGTCATAGCTAATTCAATAAATGTTAAAACTTACTTAAGATCTTCTAGAATTTATTTTTTCATTATCATTGCTGAAACGGTCAGATTATAATAACATAACACAAACCACCAATTACTAATACCACGTAAATATAATTTTTAATAGAGTTATCAGACTACAAATATTAATTTGGCCATCTTTGGAATTGAAAATAAATATTTTTATTATCGAAACAGTTTTGTAAACATAAACGTTATTTATAAATTTTTAGAAGGCTTAATTATAAAATTTTGTTTGGCGTTTTGATTTTTCTCACACGATTAAAATGAGCTAAGTACGTATTTCATTAGAAAAAACTATATCTGCCTGTTGGAATTGAACAAATATATCGACGCTTGAAAGGCAAACGTGACTAAACGACAATGCGTGAACTTTACAGTAGACTAAAAGTTGAAATACCTGAAAACAAAATTTATTTTTACGAATCTAGCCGTAGTAGAATCTAGCTAGTAGCTGTAGGATTGAAATGATTTTAAAAGACCTAGAAATATATTTTTTTTGCGCATCGAATATGGTTATTGCCCATCATTTATGTACAAAGCAGTTATTGTCGCTTAGTCACGTTTGCCTTCCAAGCGTCGATATATATAGTTACATCCCTTCGATACCAGTACAATGGATGCCATATCTTTAAGGGCCACGACGATTTCGAACATATCTGACAATATTTACATAGATATTTAATAAAGCAAAATGAGAGATCCAAAGAAGCACATTTAGATTCTTTGCATAACGCTTGCCGAAGGACATCCCGATCGCAATATAGAAATTTATGATCACGTTTTATAGCCAAGGAATTAATCAAAAGGACGCTGAAATTCGCCTCTATACTAAACTACGTAATGCTCTCTCTTGAATTTTGTGTAGTTTTAAATAAACAAATCAAAGTTTTTATATTGTGTTATTTTGAATGTGTGTGTTTATAAAGTGACTAGCGACCCGCCCTCGCTTCGCTTCGGAAACATTAAAACACACATGAAACCAAAAAAATAAAATATTTTTTTTTTTTTAAAAAGTAGCCTATGTTCATCAGGGACAATGTCGGCTTCTAATGGAAAAAGAATTTTTCAAATCGGTCCAGTAGTTTCGGAGCCTATTCGAAACAAACAAACAAACAAATCTTTCCTCTTTATAATATTAGTATAGATAGTGAGTTTCAAAGTAAATAAAAAAAAAAATATATTTCCAAAGAATTTCAATGTTTTTTTTTAAATTTTATTTTTGTGTTTTTATTGTCCTTCTAGGCAGACGAGCATACGGCCCGCCTGATGGTGATTGGTTACCGTCAAATTCAAATTCAAAATCAGTTATTTCAACTTAGATGTCAGTATGACATACTTGTTGAATGTCAAAATACAAATAACAATGCTAACTCTACCACCGGTTCCAAAAAAAGCCCCAGTCCTGAGAAGAACCGGCGAAACAAACTCAGCGGGCTTTTTTTTTGTTTGTTCTCAAATATTTTCTTTTTTTTAAAGAAATAAAAATATTTACAATAAAGGAAAAAACAAGTCAAAAAATACAATTAAAATAATAATAATGAAAAATGAAAAGGCCAGGAGCGAGCGCCTCATTCCCACGTAGTGCCATCTAGTAAATAATCCTTAACTTTATAATATGCCTTGTTGCATGTCGCCCATGGACTTCAGCAATGACAAGGACAGAGCCAAGCTCCTGCCTACCGTTAAGTTGCTACCGTTGTCAGATTACATAGCTCGAGCTATAAATAAAAATTCTTACACAATGATATCTTCGTCTAACAAACTTAGGTTTCATTCTAAAATAAATCGCAAAATCGCCGACACCATTTTCCTTACCTACCAAGTACCATGTAATACAAAAACTTTAGATACTTCAGCTACATAGATCTATCATTCTATCCGAAGTGGCGACGCGTAACATAGCATTTCTCTTATGTAAATATTTCCAATTTCCTTTCAAATATACTGTTTACTTTAGCATTCAAGTTTGATATTTGATTTTTTTACTGACATCAATGTTCGATGGCTTTAAAATAACATTTACATTTCATGGAACCTTTGTTCATTGCCTTTAAAGTGGCGAGTATAAAGCCTATTTAAGGTTGGCTCGCCACCAGTAATAATGCTACATTAGGACTCTGACTCGGCGGCAGATAGACGAAAATGGCCTGGAATGATCCGGAATATACTCTTGTTCCGAGGAGGTGGTCACGACCCTCAGTATTGAGGATACCGAAGAGAGAAGACGAAGAAGAAGGACTCTGTATAAAAACTCTTCTATAGAAAGAAAGCTCAAGAAGCCGTGTAGTTAGTTCTAGAGCCAGGTGGTTCCTATATATTATAAGTAAAACATATACGTGGTCAGTTGCTCCTTCCTAACTGCGCCATTTATCTATCTCTATATTATATAAAAATGAATTGCTGTTCGTTAGTCTCGCTAAAACTCGAGAACGGCTGGACCGATTTGGCTAATTTTGGTCTTGAATTATTTGTGGAAGTCCAGAGAAGGTTTGAAAGGTAGATAAATATGCTCGGAATTAAATAAAAATAACATATTTTTTTTGTATTGCTTAGATTGGTGGACGAGCTCACAGCCCACCTGGTGTTGTGGTTGCTAGAGCCCATAGACATCTACAATGTAAATGCGCCACCCACCTTGAGATATAAGTTCTAAGGTCTCAGTATAGTTACAACGGCTACCCCACCCTTCAAACCGAAACGCATTACTGCTTCACGGCAGAAATAGGCTGGGTGGTGGTACCTACCCGTGCGGACTCACAAGAGGTCCTACCACCAGTTTTTCCTTTGATGTGTCCCCCGTCGGACGGATTCCTTTTGTTTGTTTTAAGTTTATTTTATACAAAAGCTTAGGTCTTTTATTTATCGATTGAGGCACTACGAAGTCTGCCGGGTCAGCTAGTACGAAATAAGATTTCCATTTGAACAGTTTTATCGATAAGTTTACAGCTCATTCGTTTTACGCCATTGAATATGAATAGTGTTTGAGCGAAACGTTTGGTTTTTAACTACATTTAACACTATTGGTGTTAAGAAATTTGTTTTAAAGTCTTCACGGCTACCTCCGTCAGAAACACTGTTAGTTAATGGGTTCTTGCTAGGAATCTCGCCCTTGAAATTAGTAAGAACGTTAAAGAATAATAATAATAATAATAATAATGTTTTTATTTCAAGTAACCATGACTCATATAAATTGTTTTTATGATTATAGGTTTGGTTATTTTTGTCTTTGATAATCTTAGATGATTTAAACATAATATTTAAACATACATGTTGATCGTTTTTTACTGGTGGTAGGACCTCTTGTGAGTCCGCACGGGTAGGTACCACCGCCTGACCTATTTCTGCCGTGAAGCGGTAATGCGTTTCGGTCTGAAGGGTAGGGCAGCCGTTGTAACTATATTGAGATCTTAGAACTTATATCTCAAGGTGGGTGGCGCATTTACGTTGTAGATGTCCATGGGCTCCAGTAACCACTTAACACCAGGTGGGCTGTGAGCTCGTCCACCCAACTAAGCAATAAAAAATAATAAAAAAAACAACCTTTAAATTTTTTATAACTTTTTAAACTATTGTTTTTTTATTTATCCGTCACTCTGTGGTTCTTAAGTGCTTATTGAAAATCAAAAAGACCCAATACAAATTTATATGCCTCAAAGTTATGGTACATCATCAAGGTAAATATTCACTTTATGATACTTTCAAGAATCTATACTATTTTAAGATGTGAATTAAAAAAAAAAAAAATTACTACCGCGATTTGTGATATTCAAAGGATTCAATACGTCGGCAATAAATATTAAGATTTTGAAGTGAAACTTCTTTATCGGCGTTGGAAAAAAATTTACCGTCACATTTTTCGGTTACGCGTCACATTTTTCCGTTACGCGCCATCTTTTTTGTATTCATGTCTATGATAATAAAATCCTTTTGTTTAAACTTTATCTAATTTAACTTTATTTAACCAATTTCTAGAAAGTTGCATGTAGATCATTTTTCGAAAAATAAGGCCATAAAGAAGTTTCACTTCTTACGTGTGTACACTAGTACACGCACACATTTTTTTGTATTTCAAATCAAATACTTTTCGAAAATTCTCAAAAACGATAGAACATTCATCACGTTTAAAAATCACAATTTTATTTCATTACTAGCGACCCGCCCTCGCTTCGCTTCGGAAACATTAAAACACACATGAAACAAAAAAAAAAAAAAAATTATAAAAAGTAGCCTATGTTCATCAGGGACAATGTCGGCTTCTAATGGAAAAAGAATTTTTCAAATCGGTCCAGTAGTTTCGGAGCCTATTCGAAACAAACAAACAAACAAATCTTTCCTCTTTATAATATTAGTATAGATATAGAAAAATAATAATTAGAAATGACATTTGAATACAAGTTAACTTCAAAACAAATTCAATCCTATATTTTCCTCTTCAGAACGTGCTGAATTAGGGATCCGGAAACATTAACGTTAAATTATGACGTTGACATGATGTCTTGCGTTTGATCTTTGATCTGTCGTGAAGAGCCTTGAAAACGGTACAGAGTGATAAGAGCGTCACTAAAAGACTGGCTGTTTTGGGTCGTGCCAAGTAAGTTAACACTGAAGTAGGGCAATGAGCCTCACAACACAATTTTGAGCTTAATTTACGTAAAGGTAAGATTTAATATTTCTGTAGAACGACATCTCTTTGTCCGATCTAAGACATTTTGTGGTGAGCTCTGAGTGGTTTTTTGGCTTAAATTCACGTTAACCAACATTTGATTTAAATTTATGGACCATCTAATCCACGTATATTATTATTTATATATTCGATTAATAGTTTATCTGTTTTATTAATTTCGTTAAATTATTAACTAAATATTAAACTCGCCAGTCGATAATATTCCGTGCATCAGATAAGCCCATGGTTGACCTTTAGGTTATCGCTGATTTGCGTCGCTGCCGGTCCCCTGCCTAATCCTGGATTATTGCGGGAAGGCTCAATCTATCCTGTCAACGTTAGTTTGTGACTCAAAACGTTACACGACTTAATATTAACAATGTGGTTTCTAAATTTCGGAACCATTATTGGAAAACGAAATTATCAAATTCCTTTTTGGGTTGTTCAATGATTAAATATTAATTAATTCGACTTTATAAAAACTACCTTTACCGATAGTCAGTGGTCCGCCACGAAAATTGCAAAGTATTAGAAAATTGGGAAATATTATAAAATAACTAGCCGTACTCGGCCGCTTCGCTGGGTATTTAAAATGAACATTATTATTTATTGTCATTATTATTAGGCAGTCCAACACTCACATAAGTATTAGCCTATGCATTAAATACATGTATTTTCTACATGGATACCAAGTTTCAAGTCAATCGGATGCATGGTTCCGTAGTTATAACGGAACATCCGTAAAAACGACTGTAGATTTATATATTAGTATAAATGACAACAAAAAGCGTAAGATTAAACCGCAGTATCTACTATATATTAATACGTGAATCAAAACTTTGTATCCCTTTTTACGTAAATTGCGCGGACAGAGGAGTATGAAATTTTGCACACTTATACAGAATATAGAGAAGAAGTGCACAATGCTAATATTTTTTTAAAATAATGCATAAAAGATACATTAAATCAATAAAGAAAACATTACACACACTACATACCATGTATTTGACGCACACACGCATGCATACTATTTATTGTCAAACTCATATTCTTGACGTTTCTGGTCTAATTGAGAATAGATTTAAGTCTTAGTTTGTCTTTATTAATATTTTTTATAGTGTAGCCTTGCCGAAATTTGTGATTATAGAAGTATAAAATACAATCATAATAGTGTACCAACTTACAATTCCAGTTAATTATAGTCGAATTTCGACTACTACGGGACCTCTAGTTAGTTTTAATTATGTCTACGACTCCCGAAAATGACCGAAGAAAATACTATAATTTGATATTGTTTTATTTTTATACTGGTAGGTATTTTTTTCTAACGAATCATTTTATAAGATCAAAGAGTTATTTTTTCCATCTAATCGATTTATAATACAAATGTTATCCGCTCATATTTAACAGCGCTTAATTTTCCTACCCTACTATGGATATTCTTTTGAAAGTCTCTCTTAAATACAGTTCATAGGGCACCTAACTATCCATTGTAATTACAATCACCGAAATCCTCACTCGTATCTCAACTATGAGGTTGTGAGTTTTTTCATGATTCGTGAAAAATTGGATCGCCGCTTTTATTGCTCCGGGCGGCGCTGAGATAATTCACCTCGCATCACCGTAACTTTTTTTTTTTTTTGTACAGAAGCCACAAGAAACATTTTTTCCTCGTAAACAAGACATTTGATTTCGCGAAAACGTTTCGTGTATATATTGGCTTACCGTAAATCGGCGAGGTGATTGCAAGGAACCATTAATAATTTAGGATATTCGACAGCATGACGTAACGAACGTTGCTTCTATAAGAACGTAGATGTTACCACGAATGCTATTTTCAAAGAAATGTCTTCTAATTTATTTATTTACATATTCAGGAGACGTTCTTTTTAAGGTTACGGGGAGCGAGGCTGTAGCTCTTTTTTTTATTGCTTAGATGGGTGGGCGAACTCACAGCCCACCTGATGTTAAGTGGTTACTGGAGCCCATGGACATCTACAACGTAAATGCGCCACCCACCTTTTGAGATTAAAGTTCTAAGATCTCAGTATAGTTACAACGGCTGCCTTACCCTTCAAACTACTTCACGGCAGAAATAGGCAGGGCGGTGGTACCTACCCGCGTGAACTCACAAGAGGTCCTACCACCAGTAAAAAGCTCTCGGTAAAAAGTATTTAAATATTTATCTTACGGCTACAAAATGCTCTTAAGAGATCTGAAGTCTGTTTGACTTTTTGTCGCATTGTTCCATCCCGTAAAGCCGAAGTTGGAAAGTGGCCCGATACGTGTAAGAACAGTTTTTTTTTTAAATTAAGGCTTCTTGGTCCGACGTCCCGCACTGCGCATGTGATCCTGACGTATACAGTCTCTAAGTCGACGTGAGATTAGCCAATATCTTAGTGACTCAAATAACCATAATTTTAGTTTCAATCGCAAGTGAATTTTCATATAATTCATATTGAATAGAGCTTTTTGTAACGATTTACACCGATTTCGTTTCCAAAAATGTATTTAACTTTTATTTTGCTCGATTTGTTTCATTGTAAATTCAATTCTGGTTTTTAAATGGGTACTACAAGAATATTGTGCTATTTTAATCATTAAACATTAAATTTTTTGCATTATTGAACGAGCTTGCAGCGTATTTGGTCTTTACTGGTTACTAGGCCTCGTAAACATTACATCCAAATATCGTTTGAATTGTGTAACGTCGAAATATCGATTGTATTGTGTAACAATGGCCGTTAAAATGGAACGTATCGATACGAAATAGGCAAGCTAAGTGAGATGAGCCGTGCAAGTGCCACTAGTAAAATTTGTGAGCACGATGATTTAGTGAACGGCTAAGAAGATATAGTTAATGAAGTAAAGCAATTGTTGAACACAAGGCGATGCGGTTGTTCCCTACCGAATTGGCTCCAACATAAGTTTGCCTATCAGAGCTGCCAATTTAGATTAAACTAGAGGTCCCGCAGTAGTCGAAATTCGACTATAATTAATTGGAATTGTAAGTTTGTACACTATTATACTTCTATAATCACAAATTTCGCTAAGGCTACACTATAAAAAAATATAAATAAAGACAAACAATATTTAATCTATTCTCAATTTGAACACAGACGTCAAGAACAAAAGTTTGACAATAAATAGTATGCATGCGTGTGTGCGTCAAATACATGGTATGTATGTAGTGTGTGTAATGTTTTCTTTATTGATATATTGTATCTTTTATGCATTATTAAAAAAAATATTAGCATTGTGCACTTCTTCTCTATATTCTCTATAAGTGTGGAAAATTTCGTAACCCTCCGTCCACGCAATTTTCGTAAAAACGGATACAAAGTTTTTGCTTCACGTATTAATATATAGATAACTTAAATTTTAAGTGAAGATAAAGTTGATACCACTAGATTATGCAGCCCAGTCTGAGAGGTAGTTATAACCCTATTTAAGAGTCAAATCTTCTTTCGAGGTTAATTTTAGTTCTTTTTATTGAAGTAGACGAAAGGAAAAATTTACCAGTGATTAAGTAGTTGCCGAATATTGTAGCGTATCTACTAGCTATAAGACCTGAATGTCAAAATTTCAATGGAATAACTACCTTATAAAATAGAACGCATAGAAACATTTTATATATTCAAATTGTACATTAATTAGTCTTTTTGGAAAAAATCCAGATTGGATAGTAAAAAAAACATCAAATTAGATGGAGCTATAATTAAAAAAAATTCGAAAGTACATAATTACAGCTTAACCTAACAATTTCACTGTCAATGATAAAATGGACAAAGGGAGAAAAAACCATCGAACAAAAAAGTGATTAATTAAAAACCAATTTCGCTCGACAAATGGCCTCTACGCCCTTTGAAACAAATTGAATTTCCGATCATTTAACGCCGATTAGTTGATGTATTTTTAATTATTAGTTAAGAAGATATCAAACCCAACATACCGAGGGTAATGCATTTTTAATGTGGTGTCACGTAATCTTGTAGAGTTCGATAACGTATTCACGTATTGATTTAGATGACGTGAATGATGGCATTTAATGGAAATTATTTAATCTATACTTATATATATAAAAATTAATTGCTGTTTATTAGTCTCGCTAAAACTCGAGAACGGCTGGACCGATTTGGCTAATTTTGGTCTTGAATTATTTGTTTGAAGTCCAGAGAAGGTTTAAAACGTAAATAAATATGAAAATGCTCGTAATTAAATAAAAATAACAATTTTGTTTTTCCTTTGACGTGGCCCCGTCGGACGGATTCCTTTTGTTTGGTTTAAGTTTATTTTATACAAAAGCTTAGGTCTTATATTTATCGATTGACGCACTACGAAGTCTGCCGGCTGAACTAGTTACTAATAAATATTCGACTTAAGCGCATAAAGATAAGTACCTAATATACCAACTTTTCTTTTTTCCTCGATGGGTAGACTATGGCCACATTGGTGTTAAATCGTTACCGGAGTCAATGTACGTAATAACGTTCGCTGGTGGTAGGAAAATTTGTGCCCGCCTATTCCTGTCGTGAAGCTGTTGTAGGTTTAAGTTTGAGGGATGGGGCAGCTGTTGTATCATTAAAATGAGATTTAGAACTTATGTCTCAAGGTCGATGGTAGCATTTACTTTGTTGATGTTTATATATTCCGGTAACTACTTAGCACCAGGTGGGCTCGTTTATTATATTATATATTAGCTCGTTCATATGACGATATGGGTGGCGCATTTACGTTGTAGATATCCATGGGCTCCAGTAACCACTTTACACCAGGTGGGCTGTGAGCTCGTCCACCCATCTAAGCAATAAAAAAAAAACGAAAGAAAAAGTAAATAGTAATGAGACAAAGGAATGTTGGGATTTGGATGCTTCAATGAACTTTTTATAAATATAAGTAAAATAAATAAAATAAATATAAGCAAAATTATTATTATATTACACTGTGTATTTGTATGTATATTTATAAATATATATATACCATACATAATAATACATATATATACGTATGGTATTTATGTATGTAGAAGTGTGTGCATAATTAATTCGTTTTCAAATGATTCTTGTCTACCTGATGGTTGTCTGGAAGAGATCGCTCTTAATGATAAGACAGCCAATTGTACTTTATTTATTTATTTAATGTTTCGCATTGCTTATGTTTTGGATGTACAATAAAGAATACTCTCTCTCTCTCAATCTTTTCTTTGTTCGTACGAAGTAATTTACTTTTGTTAGTTCGCGTCACGCGTGTCTCATCTCTATATAAATCGAAAACCTTCATTTTTCCTGTTGTTGCCACGAATTCGTTGTATGTTGTCACTTTAGTAAAACAATCTCAAAGATTTTTTCTTTTTTCACGGAGTTTTTGAACTATTCAAATTTCTCAATCATCAAATGACGATTATCCGTCAAGCAAATTATAAATTAATGTGATATAATTGACGAGTGTGATATAATTTTCATAATTTTACTGCGGTATTTTTAATGTACGTTGCCTTTTTTTACTCGATTACTAATCATATTTTTTTCGCGATTTATTTACGTATATTTCTAAGCTTGAACTCTAAAGAGAAAATTATTAAAAGAAGATTTCAATGTCGTCTACAATTTTAAATAAGCAAAAGGATGGGGCAGCCGTTGTACTGAACTGAGACCTTTGAACTCATGTCTCAAGGTGGGTGGCGGCATTTACGTTGGAGTTTTTTTTTTTATAGCTTAGATGGGTGGACGAGCTCACAGCCCACCTGATGTTAAGTGGTTACTGGAGCCCTTGGACATCTACAATATAAATGCGACACCCACCTTGAGATATAAGTTCTAAGATCTCAGTATAGTTACAACGGCTGCCCCACCCTTCAAACCGAAACGCATTACTGCTTCACGGCAGAAATAGGCAGGGCGGTGGTACCTACCCGCGCGAACTCATAAGCGGTCCTACCACCAGTAAATTATTAGGTTCCGGCATTTCCACCTATCTAAGCAACAAAAAAATGCACCACTATGTATGTATCTTCGTCTGAGAGATAATGCCCATAAAATTGAGTACACCTATACAGATTTTGTTATGTGCATAAAGTATGACATAAGTATTCATAAGATTATAATAGCTGGAGCTCGTAAAATGTGTGCTAGCTTTGGGCTCGGTAGGGAACCGGTGGTCGTTTCGCTGGCGGCCACCGGTCCGGCGTCCATGGGACGGTGGGATGGATGTAATGTGCTCTGCGTCAACCCTGTCCCGCCGTTTCAATAGCCCCGACTGGGCTCCGGCCCGGTCCGAGGTAGGGCGCCGGTTGTGAGCGGCAGGAGTTTTTAGTGAGGTTCAACTTCCACATACCCTACCTGCCGCGCGGGTGGGGATCCGGCGATTTTCTCCTGTGGAAAAAAAAAAAAAAAAAGCTTTGGGCTCGGTAGTAAGCCGTGCCAATTTTTTTAAATGACTGTGCCATTTCGTCATGGCAGTGACGTCGTCTATTTGTAATTACGTTCGCTCCATTACAATGAGGCAGTGTCATGCGATGATGTGTTAAAATGGATTGTTTATTTCTTGTTAAACATGGAATGATCCAATAAGCTTTAATGGTTTTAACCGAGCTAGTTTTTGTACGCCTAGTTATCCATTAGTAAATATTTACGGCCTCGGAAATATTACATTTTTATTTATTTACTAGCTGACCCGACAGACTTCGTAGTGTTTCAATCGATAAATAAAAGACCTAAACTTTTGTATGTAACTTAAAAATTGTAACTTAAAAAAAAACAAAAGGAATCCGTCCGACGGGCGACGCATCAAAAGAAAAACAAAAATGGTTTGTTTTTATATAATTCCGAGCGTTTTCATATTGATCTACCCTTTAAACCTTCTATGGACTTCTACAAATAATTCAAGACCAAAATTAGCCAAATCGGTTCAGCTGTTCTCGAGTTTTAGCGAGACTAACGAACAGCAATTCATTTTTATATATATAAGATAGATTTGATACAATACGATACACTTTATTGCGCTTAAGTATACTATAATATTGACAATATATGTAGAAAGTTAATGAGGAAAAATTAACTTAAGACTGCTAAATATAATACAATAAGCAGACTGGTCCCTGAAAGCGCTTTCTTCTATACAAACTTTGCACACCTTGTTTCAATAATTACGAACTTAACATGGCGCCTCCGAAGCTGGCCCTAATAGTATTAAGAGGCAAGCACCTAAAATATGTAAAGCTTAAAGGTTATATATGTTTTATTCTGATGTTAGCATATCAAGATAGTTTGAGCCGCTAGTTTAAGCTTAAATAATACCGGGTTAATCATTGATGTCTAACAAGTACATTGGTATTGATCACTTTTGCCTGAGGTCTAAAGTTTATGTGTCCTCAATGATGATAAAATATTTTTCAGTCTATTATGTATGCTTATATAGGATGAGAATGAACGGAACGTATAAAAGAGTGTGGAACGGAGCGTTAAGGTGTGGGTGAGAGAAAACGATAAGAAAGGGAGGAAAAACAAAAAATACACCGAGAAAAGCAAGATGGCGAGGACGGTAAAGGGAGCGATGTGTGAAAAGGGTGTCAATTATTGTTTTGTTATTATAATAGGGAAGATTTACGATGATAACAATAAATCTAAACTAGCGAACCATTTTTTTTATACGCTACGATATAAATTTTACATTTATGTATTTATGACTACAATCCTAATTTGTAGTAATTGGAGTGCTCAGATGGGCGAATTGCTTGATTTCTTTTTGGGTACCATGCATTATATACGTCAAAGGTCATCTACCATTCGTCAATAGCATCAGTCGTGATGCCAGGGAAGACGTCATCAAAAACTTCTACTTATACCCTTTGTATCGAAGTCCTCAAATACCGCGGCATACCAAGTTCACTCGCCTTATTAATAACTTAAAATTTCAGAACTTTTAGTTTGTTACAAGGAGTTTTCAAACATGTTAATAAATTTATTTAAACGGGTTTATCATTATTTTTAAGAAAAAGTTGTGGCGTAAGTGCTTGGACATCATGAGAACCACAAATATGTATAATTAAGTTTATATGGTGAAAAACACATGAGGCGTTAAAATAAATAAATAGAACAAACATACTACAGTCTCATGTACTTCACAGATTAATTTATCCGACCTCCATTTGCGGACTTGAATTGGTGGTAGGACCTCTTGTGAGTCCGCGCAGGTAGGTACCACCGCCCTGCCTATTTTTGCCGTGAAATAGTAATGCGGTTCGGTTTGAAGGGTGGGGCAGCCGTTGTAACTATACTGAGATCTTAGAACTAATATCTCAAGGTGGGTGGCGCAGTTACGTTGCAGATGTCCATGGGCTCCAGTAACCACTTAACACCGGGTGGGCTGTGAGCTCGTCCACCCATCTAAGCAATAAAAAAAAAACGTATATACGGAGAAATAATTCACAAGAAAGCGTTCTATTCAATCCCGATTACGATTCACGTAATTATTTATGCAGCATGTGTGTACGTCGAACGAAAAAATAAGAATTCTATTTTTATGTTTAAATTAGTATAGATTATAGCATCGCCTTGTTGATGGAAAGCTGGCTGATTGATATTAAACATACACGCTGACGGCCGAAAGACTCTGAATCCGTTTCTACGTTGTGTGGTTTGTGAATCGTTTGGTTTATATTTGGATTTTTGTTTACAAAAAATTAGGTTCATCCTTCGTGATGATATATAATCGTTATTTAAGTAGGGCATCTTTCTGGTGGCAGAGCGTCTTGTGAGTTAGCACGGGAAGGTACCACCGCCCTGTCTATTTCTGTCGAGAAGCCGTTATAAGGGACGATGCGGAGGGGTAGTCTAACCGGGGAAAAACGTCCGTAACGTAAGATTTTTATTAGTAATGCACGCAGTGTACGACTTAATTTTGTAATAACGTACAAAAAATAACATATTTTTTTATCATTCATGGACACAATCTCAGAGCGTTCGTTTGCGCAATACACTAACTCTTATGCAAGCAACCGTGAATGAAGTGTACCACAATAAGCTCGCACGTTACCGAATGCCCGTGGGATGTTGCGAAACCTCCAGTTTTATTTTCTTTATATCTCGAATAGAACTTAAAATTAATATTCTTATAATAAGGAACTTAGTTCCTATCCGGTGTCCCACGACACCATACATATTTTTTTATGTTTGAGAGATTACTGGTGGGCTGGAGGCCTTTCCAATTTTACCAGGGCAGGTGGATGAGCAAGGGCTTAGCCAGGAGGGGTGGGACTTACTAACAGCTACCCGAGCGCCTCCAAAGGAGACCTAGCAACTCAAGAGTAGCTCAGAGTAGAAGCAGAGTAGAAACTCAGCGGGCTGATGCTTAGGTTAGGTTGCATGTCGAACCCTTTGCCGAGTTCAACGAGTACGGTTACTGGGGTCCCCATTCCTAGAGTTAGGGCTATAGGTGTCTAATGCAAGGGTTATTGGATATGATAGTAAGGACGTGCAGATACGTTGCGCAGATATTAGGTTGATCTTTCTGTTCCATTGGAATAAAAACCATTTCAACGTGAAGACCGGAACTGTATTTTTTAGTGGCACAAATACTTACAATAAGGCCCTAAGTACAATGATTATACCGAAAACAACTTTATATCATTGGTTAGTGTAATCAGTGAATTTGTAAGGGGCCTGTGTTTGATCTACTTCTGAACCTTTATTAAAATTGAAACCTGTGTTTTGTTTCTGTCTCTCTTGTATGTATACTGAATACAGGCGGAAATCGAAGCTTGTCTCCGTTGAATGTCTAACGCTTAGATAAGAGTATGCCTTTTGTAGTACAAGAGTTCTATCAACCGATGGTATCGCATTGTGTGTTACTAAATTATAAATATCCAAAAACACATCGTAATTGCAAAATGATCTTTCTTCCAAGCTATTAGATTTGTAAATTGATATCACGCGAGACGAAGTAAGATGGACATATTATGTACATATCCTTCTTCAAACGAGGCTTGTGGAGAGTACTTAACGGTAGGCAACGGCTTGGCTCTGCCCCCGGCATTGCTGAAGTCCATGGGCGACGGTAACCACTCACCATCAGTTGGGCCGTATGCTCGTCTGCCCACAAGGACAATAAAAAAATGTAGATCAATATCAAGTCGTCGAAAGATCAATGGTGCTAACATCTATGAAATTCCATGTGAAAATTAAGGTTTTTTTTATGTTGAATCTGATGTCTGATGATCTTGACTTTTTGATAGTGTTCTGATACTTTGATACATTGTAAAGAAATCTATTAAGCCTATCAAGGGTCTCATTGATTCGCTGGAGAATAAGTCACTGTCAGTTGGTGTGGTCTAAAACAACAAGTTAATAGATTGATAAATAAATAACAACACCTTTTCAATTGGTAGTAAAAGTATAATAACGTCTTTTTTTTTCATCGCATTTCCGCGCAACGTCACTCGCTTTTCAGCTATAGACAAATTTTTAAGGGTCATCACGAAATTATTTTGAATTTAACTATGAGCAGTACAATTGTGTATATAACACATGTCCACATTTTCGGTCAAAATACATATCATACTTATTACTACGATTATAATCTACTTGATCACAATCAAAATTTTCAGTCTCAGTGTAAGTGTGCCGAAGAAATCAGTCTTAGCCTATTTTTTGGTAAAGCTGCGTAACCAAGAAAAACAGTTCTTCAAGTAATTCACTGTCGCAAATCCTTGAGAACGAATGAAGTTTATGGTGATTTAAGCCGGCAAATGAACTCTAAGAGCGACCTGCGCTAAGTGAAGTAAAGTGGAAAAGACGTGGAATTGAGACAGTAATTTATCCTTAACAAAATAGATCGGGCGTTTTCTTTCTGCGGTAAAACCATTGAAATCAATTTCTGTTCTAAACCATTGTTTACGGCTTGATCTATCGATTATCGAATTATTGAAGAACGACATAAAAATAATAAACGCGATGTAGAATCGTAAAAACCGTTTTAATTATAGATTGCCTCGCGAAATCTGACGATAATACAGAAATAAATTAATAGGTTTTTAAGCTATTGCATAGCTTTTATCGCGGGCTTTGATCGCGGCGACCGAATCAAGAAATTTCGTAACGAAAATAAAACCTAACACCCCCATCCGCCTACCATGTAGCTCGCGCTCAACACATTCACACGTTGCGCTTATGTAGTGTTTGTGAATAAGCGCGCGGCGTGACGTCGTACTGCATGCGCATCATGAAAAGTCTGCCCATCTCTCTCTCGCGCGGTCTAACTTATGAGTGTGAAGGGGACAGTTAATGTTTTGCTTTTGTTAATGTTTATAAATATAGCGTGGTCTTATTTATTATTGTTTTAATATTAAACTATTATTGTCTAATTATAATTGCTTAAGTTGATAAAAAATGTTCTGCAATAGCTTTACTGCGGCAGTCCCCGAATGCCACACGACTTTTTTTTTTTCTACAGCACTCAATGTGCAATGAAATGGCACATTATTGTTGATTCGTATAAGGAATCGGTAACAAGCTAGGTATATTATGGCAAGTCATCAACGAAATATCATTTCGTTTTCCGTCTATACATTTGAAGAATTTCCACGACTACGTATGACATAAAAATATGGTACAGCAGTAATATACGAAACTTGTGTCTCGATGTAGTTACAGCGATCTCGTTATATTTCCATTGGACTTTTTAGAAAAATGAAGAGTACATTCTTAAATCGAATTTTTATTTCGACTATAATAAAACAAATTCTAGTCCCGATTTAACGTGGTTCTTTCCCTAAATACTGACAGCATATCTATCTATTAGTAGATGTTGAGATGCTGTAAATGCCGGTGGGCGGTGATTGAACATTTCAACGTCCACACTCGATACCACAGACAGACCGAGAATCGTCTGCGAAAGCCAATATCTCCATAAAACTACGTAAAACTCATATTTTTGTGTAACTCTGTCATAATCAGAATAAAATCAGAGCTACCATGCATTTGAGGTATGGTTGTAAGAACAATGCAGCTTAAAAACTTACATTTTATTCATTTTTTCTGATGTCCGTCTGAGTTTTTAGACATAGCGATTTTACTAGAAACTCCGTTAAGTATATTGGGAATTGAGGCTTATCAGGATATAACTGACATTTTGAATAATACGGTAAATTAACAGAGTCGTTTTCTTTAGGAAACTTCGCGTAGCGCCAGTTCTATACCGGAAACGCTTTTGAGCCAAATTTTGGAAGAGCTAATCAAAGATAATAATGATTAGTCATATATTATGGTATCAAACGGTAGTATAAGGCTAAAAAAAAAAGATGTGTTGACAATGTTAACATTTTTAACTGTTTAGAGTTTCAAAGTATAAGTAGTTTAATTAAAATAAAACAGTTATTAAATTTACGTCTCAGTTTAACTATAATTAATTACGCTTTACAGGGGACATATTTTGTAAATTTCAAAGCTCCATCTCTTTCTGTAATAAATTCGAATTGATAATAATGTGAAAATCGAACCCACAAAAAACAGAAAAATTGCGTAATTACCGGTTGTATGCTGTATTAAAAGCCCATACGGATACGTACCATCTCCCTGTATATTTGTGCAGCGAAACGGTATTCGATTTCAGCTTCAAGAGTTGGGACTGCCCTGGACAACCTCAACTATATTATTGAGAGGCTTGCGTTTCAGGCTAGGTCTATTGAACTCAAGACGAACCGTGACTTATTGACCCGTTTATTCAATAAATGAATAAAAAAGTATTTCTTGGAATCCATATATAGGACGAATACTTGTTCTTATATGTATTCATTAGGTTTCACTAATTTCTATAATGAAGTATTATAATTATTATATGAGTATTATAATTATGGTCGCGCTCAAAATATTGGCATATTTAAAAGTATCATCAACATTTTTATAATATAATCCTTTACTTCACCTCCTTGCAATACATAAGAATCTATTTAGCAAACTTAACTTTGGCTTTATTAGAAAAGTTAAGTAATACTTTGAAAAAGTTTCGGCTTTTTTTCCTCCCGAAATTTGGAAATTTCAAAGCGAGCGCTTGTTTCAAACTAAACTCCATTACAATTTTAATTTTGTTTCATCATAATTGAATTTTTAAAGCGGTTGTGTTTTAATAAATTTTCATTCTATTAATGCAATTTATACTTGATGGTATATGCGATTATGAATATACATAATAATTTTGCATACAAAAGCCGCGTATAAACTGAATCATTATCATAATTTATTCATTCACGGCTTTGATGCCGGACATTCATAGCGTGCTCGTAATCCAATCATAAATTGCGTAACGTTGCAACGTATACAAAAAGTATTTTAATAATAAACACAAAACAAGTTTATGAATCGAACCTTCACATATTTTTTCTAAAACAAAATCACTTTGTGCCTCGTTTGTAATTCACTGTCAGTACGCGAGAAGTCGCACCCGAAACCGCGCGAACTTAGGAAAATACGGAGTGCGTCACGTAACACGGGAAGCCGTGCTTTCCCTGAAACGTTATCGGCGCGTCTGACGGCTTCTGCTGCGAATAGGCTCCGAAACGACTGCTAACGTAGCTGCATTGCGCTCCAACAGTGCTATATTACAATTATTTTTTATTACCTTTGCATTATAGGTAGACAACCATACCTGATATCACTTTAAAAACGTTATTCTTGAGGTAGGAGTTTTTTTTATTGCTTAGGTGGGTTGCTGGTTTTAAGTGGTTACTGGAGCCCATGGACATCTACAATGAAAATACGCCACCCACCTTGAGATATAAGTTCTAAGGTCTCAGTATAGTTAGAACGGCTGCCCCGCCCTTCAAACCGAAACGCATTACTGCTTCACGGCAGAAATAGGCGGACTTGGATTGATGCCTTAATAATATACTCATGTCTACTTAAGGACTACAGGGTACAAGCTTACTTAACTTCCTACATAATTAAAATTATTGTAGCACGAAGCACTACTAATATTTTAAGATTCTCTCAATTTTCTTTCTCAGATGCTTTAACATTTTATTTGATATGGAATTTCTTTGTAGGCTTTTCGAGTTTTATTTCAAATGAATATTTTTTCTACATTCAAATAGACTTTAAATAAATACATAATGAGCTTTAAGCTTTATCTGCTTTTCAGTTTATGCTTTGATTTTCCTAGTTTTTTTATATACATTTGTATTGTTATTTAATTATTTAAAAAAATTAGTCAGCCTCTGACGACTTTTAACACAACCGACCTTGTGTTAAAAGTAAGTTGTGTTTACACCCAATTATCATTCTCCTGCTTTTCACCCAGTCACCTGGGGTCGGTGCGAAATGGTTTCTCCTTTTTCTATCATACTATACCGTTTCTTCGCTCATTCTCCTCTTACACATATCGTCTTTCACGTAATCCATCCATTTCTTCTTAGGTCTACCTCTTCCTCTATATCCTTCTACATTCATAGTTAGCACTCTCTTACCAACCTAACTTTCATTTCGTCTCATCACATGTCCATACCATCCCAAACGCGCACTTCTCAAGGTGCCACTTTCAGACTTCCTCTAACATATTCATTCCGTATTCTATCCATTTTCGTTACTCCACACTACCATAGCAACATTCGCATCTCTGTGCCATGCAATCGCCTTTCATCCACCATTTTAGCTTATACCCAATACAATAGTGTATTCATTTTTCTATTTAAGTTTCATTAACATAATGTGTGTATGTGATCCAGTTGTGTGTCCCTAGCAAATAAATAAATAATGTTATTTTTAATTTTACTCACGAAAATAAAAAGTTTAAATGCCTGAAAAGTGACAGGAAGATTCAACAAGGAAGTCTCTATTTACCGTTACACGGAAGTTTGAGCGTAATATCAACAAAAACACGGTTAATAGAGTCGTTCCGAGTAATGACTGCGATTTGAGTGTACGCCATAACGTCATAAGGCTTTATTGCGATCATTCCTCGCTCCGCGCTTTTTGTGGTAATTTAATCATTTCCCGAATACTTTGCACGATTACAGACAACCGTTTGGTTATGTTAACCCGTATCATAGTACTAAAATAAAACCTTTATTAATTTGGTATGTTTAAATGGTCGTACTGTAGCAGATACACGTGTGATCTGTTTAGCGAATGCGCTTGCTTGCTATAAGCGATGGAAAATCTTTGTTAGTTACCATTGCAGGATAGTTGTCAGAGCAGCATGGTTCCTAAGAAACGTGGATCTTCATGATGACCTAGAGCTTGACTCAATCAGTAAGTATCTACAATCTACACTTTGAGGAGGCGGCACGACATGAAAACCCTCTTGATGTGGTCGCCAGAAATTACATACCCGATCCTGTGGACCGAATGGTAAGCAGTCGACGTCACCCTAAACACGTCATTACGGATCCTCCTGATCCATTAACGGTGCTTTTAGGTGACCGGTCAACGTCCTCGCCGAACCCGTCGCTTGTGACGAAAGGCTCGATGAGTAAATTAACCCATAGACACAGCCCATTGAGTTTCTCGCCGGATCTTCTCAGTGTGTCGCGTTTCCGATCCGATGGTAGATTCCGCGAAGCACTGCTCTTGCTAGGACCAGTGTTAGCAACACCCCCGGTTTGAGCCCCGTGAGCTCACCTAATATCTCGGTGAATCTAGAAAAATCCCTCGAGGTTACTACAATAGGGAGAAAAAAAAATTGTTACTAATAAGCGTTTGAATTTAATTCGTATTCGCTACCGTGGCTGGTAAGAGGTGGATGAGGAGAGCTGAAGACCGGGCTCAGTGGTGTGGATTGGGAAAGGTCTATGTCCACCAGTGGACGACTGCGGGCTGATGATGATGATGATTATGATGAGGTATTCGTTACCAACAAAGGCAGAGAAAAAAGATTACAAGTATTAGTATAATTTACTTGTTCAATTGTGTTATGCATCTATAGGGATTTTGTTCTGTTGGTACTCAAAAAAATCTCATGATATGTCGGAAGAGAAAAATATTTATTTACTTAACAAATGTCTTAAAATTGTAAATATCTTATAGTTAATTGAATTGTATTATTTACTTATTTAAAACAAAAAACTATTATATAGAAGCGAATGGAATAGCCATAAATTCAGCTCGCAACGCGACTTCGACCCATAAATCTAGCGCTCAAGATGTTTTTACTCTACGCTCTACTAAATAGAGTGTGACATTTTGAATCTATCGAAACTTACATTACAAGCAGAGACCAAACAAAAATATATAGCTTAATTAAACACTATATAACCTTACATTTGTCATGAAAATATGATAGTTTTTTTTTTTTGTGTGATGATAATAATAATACCATAAATTCTATTGAATATAGCAGTAGTGCGCGTAGACCCAAGAGGTTACATCGTATCTTAACATAAAATCTGTACGAAAATAAACAAAGTTCGTTTTAAATTAGCTCTATGAACAAACAGAACAATACATTCGGCCCATATTAAACGGAAACACGTGCACGGATTACCGCATTAATATATGATTGTATTTATAGAAACTTATTTTTAAGACATTAATCTATACTGTACGCACGAGATGTCTGGTTTTCTTTAGTCTGTAACCCGATACACTGTACGCCAGTGGAGTGTATGTACAAACAGTATTTTTGGCGGGCGACCCATTAAGTTTTTAGCTTGTCATCTGATTGATTATGGTATCGATATAAAATGTAGGCTTCGCCGAAGACGAGATCGTGTTCGGTGGAAACTTTTCAATTAATTCTTGTTTACGATGAGTTCATGGATTATAAACAAACAAAGGTGTTTGAATGAAATTTTAAGTGTATTTTTTCCCTACCTAAGCTGGTAACCTAAGGGGTTATGCGAGCGTATTTAAGAGTACTAGTGATCTCGCAGTAGTCGAAATTCGACCATAATTAGTTGAAATTATAAGTTTGAACATTATTATGGTTATATTGTCAAAGACTATTGTATTTCTATAGTCACAGATTTAGCTAAGACTACAGTAAAGACGAATATTAATAAAGATAAACAATATTAACCTATTCTCAATTTGACCACAGACTTTAAGCAATAACAAAAGTTTGACAATAAACAAAGAGTGTATGTGTATGTGTCAAATAGATAGTAGTTTGTGTAATGTTTCCTTAATTGATTCAATGCATTCTCAATGTATAATTTTAAAAAAATATTAGAAAATCTGCACTTCTTCGCTATATTCTCTATAAGTGTGGGAAATTCCATACCAATCTTAGTAAAAAGGGGTACAACGTTTTTGCTTCACGTATTAATATATACTAGAGGTCCCGCAGTAGTCGAAATTTGACTATAATTAATTGGAATTGTAAGTTTGTACACTATTATGATTGTATTTTATACTTCTATAATCACAAATTTCGCAAGACTATACTATAAAAAATATTAACAAAGACAAACAATATTTAATCTATTCTCAATTTGACAACAGACGTCAAGAACAAAAGTTTGACAATAGATAGTATGCATGCGTGTGTGCGTCAAATACATGGTATGTAGTGTGTGTAATGTTTTCTTTATCGATTTAATGTATATTTTATGCATTATTTTACAATAATTTTAGCATTATGCACTTCTTCTCTATTTTCTCTATAAGTGTGGAAAATTTCATACTCCTCCGTCCGCGCAATATTCGTAAAAAGGGATACAAAGTTTTTGCTTCACGTATTAATATATAGATATAGATAGCTCGCATACCCCTATTTGTTATTCCTCGTAGGTCTTTGAGGGGAACGCCTATCAGCGGGGTGAAAGAAGTGCCGCTGGCCGAACTCCAAGCTTCCAGAAAAAAGCTAGCGATTGAATCGAAAAGTGTTTAATTGTGTTTACCTTAGTTACTTAACTTTTAGTGAATATAAGTTCATTGTTGGTTTTTCACACATCGTTAATCTATTCGTTCGACTGTAATAGCTTTAATACTTAATTAATTTTACTAGTGGTAGGACCTCTTGTGAGTCCGCATGGGTAGATACGACCGCCCTGCCTATTTCTGTGGTGAAGCAGTAATGCGCACATTTACGTTGTAGATGTCTATGGGCTCCAGTAATCACTTAACACAAGGTCGGCTGTGAGCTCGTCCACCCATTTAAGCAATAAAAAAAAACACGTTTAAGAAGAATTTCGTTAATTAGCTATCGTTTTTTAGTGTTTCGATGGAACTGGTGGGCTAAATATAATTTTTAAAAATTTGGTTTTTCGTATGTATATACTAACTTTAATATACCTAGAGTATATTCTGCCTTGATATAAATCTTCAGGATAGTGGTATTGGTGAAGTTGCCAATACTTCCTAGCTCTAGTGATCAAGATAATAATTAAAGAGAAGTAGGAGAAGTTACGGAAAAAAAAATGTAATATGTAGCTCCATAAAAACGTGATCGTAATATGAATATTTCTTACTTATTATAATAACCGTACATACATTTTTTTTTAATTTACTTTTGTGAAAGTTTTTAGTATTTTATTTTATTCTAGAATATTATTTTCTTTTGTGTTACTTTTATAACGAAATCTAAAAAACCAAAACCGCGCTTTTGACTAGTTACTCAGTGCAGTGGTATAAAGTATATTTGTTATGAAAGTAGTCACATATTCGAAACCGTATGACTATGCCTTAGTTTTTCCTAAAACGTAACCTAAAGACTGTGGCTCTAAGAATTCAAGTTATTTTCTAATGGCATAAATTGATTTATTTGACATTAATTGATTACATGATAATGGTAAATTTGACTATTAATTATCCAGCCCACTGAGCTACTCTCCGAATCTTCTCAGTTGGTCGCGGTTCCTACTTGGTGGTACTCTTATCAAATAAATTCTCTCAGGTTGAGTCTATGAGCTCGGGCGTAGCTGAAATAGACCCTTAGGCTACCAGCGAATAGGTAGGTTAAAAAAAGGGTATGCAACCAAAAAAATACCATATCCGTCAAGGTGTCCATCCTCCCATCCATCCACCATCCATCCATCCATCCGTCCACCCATCTAAGCCATAAGAAAAAGGTATTTTGCTAGTTCTTTGCTAGAACTCGACTTAACGTTATAATGACAATAAGAGAACATCCATAGCAAACCACGTTCCATCTATTTGAAATACGTAAAACACAGTTCAAATACGCGATATATTCGCGTTTCGATAATTAGGTGCGGCTGTTTATTTTGGCGTGCAGTGTACGTTACGTGTATCGGGCGAAACATCGTCTATTTGGTTTCAATGTCGGCGCTGACAGTTCAATAGCTGTGTTCAACGACTTTGTTCTGTACTAGCACAGCCTTATTTTCCGTTTTCAATAGAAATTCAAAACACAAACTCTGCATAGTCGATGAAGAAATGAAGTGCATCTTCATGAAAATAATTTTATTGTAATAAACTAAATGTATTTGCTTACTGGTGTTTGCTTTCTGACAAAAATACGATATTAATGAACAGGAAATATCGCGGCCATAATCCCGATCATCTAGCTGATGTTAAATGAATATTATTGGCTATCAATTTCGCAACGTCGATGCTTTCAAATTCCTTGAAACATGAGGAAAAAATGTCAGTTTCATTGCCACAGTAGTATCTGTGTTACTACATAAAAAGCAGTCTATAAAATTTTTTTAGCAACGCGTTTGTATAAAATCTCTACAATCAGTACTTAGGACATAAAATAGAGTAAGCTAAGTAAAAAATTAATATAAGGGATGTGAAATAAATAAAAACTGACAAATCAGATGACATTTCTTTTAAAGTTCACAATCAGAACTGCATTTCATAAAGCCGTTGCATATTTTGCATAATTATACCTATATATTTAATTTATTTTAGGAATGTTTGAAAAAGTGGATCTTAAGTAAAGTTATTTCTATTGCCCATCCTTATCAGTTACTTAATAAAATAGAATACTAAAAGTTACAGATACAGACAGACATAAATGGTGGTTCACGAAGATCATAGAACTATCTTTGGACATATCAAGATGATTCTGCAACCCGTTTTAACGTCTGATTTCGCTTATCACGTTGGACCTATGTCTGTGTATGAGCCCTCAGAGGTTCTTTAAAACATAAAATCCAGAAAATGACTGAAAACTGTGTTTATATCTCTATAAAAGTGTGGCAATATCTAAGCGCTCCAAAACTGCTTATCATAACATAATTTATTTTATTGACAATACACGCTTCTAATGACTATCAAATGATCTAAAATCTGTAACATATCAATAATTATTAATTAATTGTAAACTCGGTTCGGCTCGAGGGACCATTTCGTCGGAATACCCATAAGATACGGGTTCTCATTCTGTTCGGCTTTTATACATTTTTCAGCAAATCAGAACTAATTAGACACTTCCTTTATACACTAATATTAATCTGGATTTTACTGAGTAATTTATCTAATAACATAAACTAAATAACTCACATTGTTTTTGAACTGTAATTCACGCCAATAGAAACCACAACGTGGATGCCGCCGGCAAACTGTGAGATATTTCTTGGTTTTACGTATCAATCTACTTCGAGCATTATATAGTGTGTGAATACTTAAGGCTAGAAGTGGTGACACGGCGAACACTAATTTATCGAACGTATTTCTATAAGCACGGAATTTATTGTTATTTTACCTATTTGATCGAAATTAATTTGTATAATACACAAAAATCAGGAAGCCTTTAGTAAATAATTTTGAACAATTACGTGGTACTATAATTTACCATTTTTCCTCATTACTAGTGGCTTTTTCGTCGCCCGCTTCTCTAACCATTTCATAATTAAACGGCCTACACAATTTTGGACGGAAAACCTTAATTTCGTGGAACAAAATGAGTCGTGTAAAATTATTATGAATTTGTGTTCCCAGACACGGGACGCATACCTAATGCGTGTAATGAAGGTAAATTCAGGGAGGGAACGTTTTTGTTTGTACGCTGGTTGCTTTAGTACACTTTGGTATAGTCGGGGCCTAGTGGAAGTCTCTCACGGCTGACTGTTATTTTTAGAAAGTGTACGTGTAAATATCTGAGGTTTTCTTTGCATATTTTTTTCTCCCTACGACGGTACGGCCGATTGCTATATTTAGAAAGAACTTAGATTCTGGATAAAATGTTGCTTAATACGTTCTTTGCGGTCATCCTATTTTAATGGGATATCCTAAATATACTAAATATACGAATACGAAGTGTATTCACTAAACTCGGCAACATAGCATAATATGCCACAGTCACTTATTATGCGGTCACTGTGAAGTGAAGCCTATTCAGTGAGTGCAGTGGATCAATTTAAGGTGAAGACGTCCACGAGCCTAGAAAGCCTGAATCCTGTGCTTTTTCTACGAAAGTACTATCTATTGTGTCTCCCATGTATTGTATATCTATGCTTCTTTCCCTTTTAAGATCCAAAATCAATTAATCGCTAATTAAAACTAATCACAGATAAGTTTTCTTTCACTTGAATAGGTGAACGATCTAACGGCCCAACTAGCTTAACTATCAATCGTATAATATAGTGGCTGTCTCACTTTTTAAAGCAGAACGCATAATATCTTCGCAGCACAAATATGCGGGGTGGTGGTACCTACCCGTACAGACGCCCTACCATCAATTAATATTTTTGCAGGTTTCATTTTATTACTACTTCATCATCGATTCACTCGAGTGATGACATAATCGCATCGCTCAATACGAGAACACTAGGCGTCTAGGTCTAATCCTTTAGGCCACATAGACTACAGATTTCAGTAGAACCTCGGCGCTCATTCAGAGTATATTTGAAGAGATCATCCTTGACATAATTTCTGAGAATTATGAAATGATTTTCTGAAACTGAGATTTGGAGATTGGAGGTTTGAGGTCTATGGTAGGCGGCAGCTTGATTTTCCAATGGAGTTTCTGAAATCTATAGGCAACGGTAATTGTTTATCATCAGATAGACTACACGCTCGTCTGCCTTTGATGACAATAAAATAATGCTCAAGTGCATTGTACAACATGGACACAAATTTCAAACACATTTTGAAATAACATAATGTTCACACGGATAATAGTCTCTATATGAGTGAATCATTTGAAGTGTCCATGCCTACTGCACCGTGAATTGGACAAATGAACGGGGAAGCTGTGTGAGAGAGCTTACCTGCCGGCGACGAGATAAAGGGGTCGTCATGACAACCGGATTGCGAGACCTTTGTTACGTGATTTGCAGCGCTCGGTGATTACGTGAAAATTATTTTGAAGTGGATTTCCATTTTGAGCTCCTCCAGTGGAAATACTCCCGACTATTTTGACTGCCTATCGGTATACGAGTAATCACGAAAAGAGAAATTTATGAGTGATTAGTAATACTGTGAAAACATCATATAAGAATTAATACTTGTTTTAAGAGTTTCTAAGCCTATTAAATATGTAGTAGGTATACCTTTACGAATAACTGACGAAAAATAAAACATGGAACTTAAACCTGAGTACATATTTGTTGAAACTTTTTATTAGTTTACCAATATAATTATGACGGTTGCTATAATAGAACACAAGATATTTTACAGAAGTCTGAATCTAGCTAGCGACGATTTCAAGATAAACTTGCTTACATACAAGTTCCGAACATTAGGATCTACCGAGCAATTTTACCCGTTCAGTGGAAGATATTCCCTATGTCGTTACACCCCAAACAGATATGTGAAAAATACGGATAGTGCATTGACACTTTGAGTATCATTTATCTACGTAATATATTGGCAATTTTTTATTATTATTTTTTTGGGTGAGTGAGTGGTTACCGTCGCCCATGGACTTCCGCAATATCAGGGCAGAACCAAGCCACTGCTTACCGCTTAATACTCTCTACAAGCTTCGTTTGAAGAATGACACGTAATAGCGCTTGGATAACACCGTGGAGGGGAGCTCATTCCATAGCCGGATGGTGCGTGGCAAAAAAGATCTGTGTAAACGCACTGTGGATGACCGCAGTGGCTCCAGGTATTTTTTTCTTTTTTATTGCTTAGATGTGTGGACGAGCTTACAGCCCACCTGGTGCTAAGTGGTTACTGGGGGCTATAGACATCCACAACATAAATGCGCCACCCACCTTGAGATATAAGTTCTAAGGTTTCAAGTATAATTACAACGGCTGCCCTACCCTTCAAACCGAAACGCATTACTGCTTCACGGCAGAAATAGGCATGGCAGTGGTACCTACCCGCGCGGAGTCACAAGAGGTCCTGCCACCAGGTAGTATGGACAAACTCTGCTTCAAATTAAATTACATTCAATAACCGAAACAGCACCATAACAATTAACAAAACGCCCAACACATTTGTTAATTAGCCGCGATTCGCTAATACCAATCTTTGTAATGGAAACAAAGAGCCTCGAACTGAAGGGCTAATTTAATCGGACAACGTGGTCCTTGTCATTCTGCGTTTCTTGCTAATTGGAAACCGTAATTACGGGCTTCGGTATCGAAGTCTGTTGATAATAGGAGAGACAGACACTCTTGCGCAAACTATTATTTAGAACCCGTGTCTCGAATACAATCTGAGGGTACAAGATGACCGTAATTGAAGATGTCGAACAGTCAGTAATAACCGCTCTTTTGTTACAAAATCTGATTTATTAGAGGTCCTATTTCTAAATCGTGTTTAATGAAGTCAAAAGGATCGCCCTCAGATAACGAATTTTCATATTTTGTTGTTCAATTTTCCTTTATCTAGATTTATATATAAATGTTGAAAATTATTATTTGATTCAGATTTAACATACCGACAGTCTTACGATTGAGTTAATGTTATTTCAGTTTTAATATTATTTTACATTTCCTTCTTAAAGCTATGACGATTATCAGATTTGAGAGAAACAGTAAATTGTAAAGCTACTATTCATACGTATATTTTTCAATACTAGAGGTCCCGCGGTAGTCGAAATTCGACTATACTTAATTAATGGGAATTGTAAGTTTGTACACTATTATGATTGTATTTTATACTTCTATAATCACAAATTTCTCCAAAACTACACTATAAAAAATATTAACAAAGACAAACAATATTTAATCTATTCTCAATTTGACAACAGACGTCAAGAACAAAATAAATAGTATGCATGTGTGTGTGCGTCAAATACAAGGTATGTAGTGTGTGTAATGTTTTCTTTATTGATTTAATGTATCTTTTATGCATTATTTTAAAAAAACATTAGCATTGTGCACTTCTTCTCTATATTCTCTATAAGTGTGGAAAATTTCATACTCCTCCGTTAGCGCAATTTTCGTAAAAAGGGATACAAAGTTTTTGCTTCACATATTAATAATATATAGATGACACACGCAGACACAAGCAGCAAAAAAGATTTCACTTTCATTTCACACTTTTAAACTAAGAAAGCACCGTTATGCTTCGACGTGTAAATAAATAAAAGAATTTTTATAAATGCTAATTGGCAGATAAGCTGAAGGCTGACCTGGTTGTAAATTATTAGTGAAATTCATTGTTATAAGGCTATGCTCTCTTTCTAAATCAGTGGCAGGTTATGTATCGATGGTACGTATTGTTGTCTGAATATTAGCACGCGAAATGTAAGACGCTTTTTTTTTCTGAAAAAAGCTCAAAGCAAGCAAACAAAACGTGATTCTTAATTGAAGAATCGCCTGGGAAATTTCTTAGTTATTTTAATAAAATTGTACCTATCGAATAAACTTTTTGTGTGATGATTCTGAAAAAAAAAACCATGTCAAGATTAATTATGTATGCAGTCTCTGTAGTCTTCGGAACATTTTTGCATAGCAAGGCTCATATTTCCGACGTTTTTCAGTATCGGTTTGAAAGTGAAGCTAATTTGGCTTTTACAATGCCAAAAGTCCTGAACAGGACGAAGTGGTACTTCAAATCTTCTTATGCTTCACAAGCTACTAGTTCGGCTTTGCGAGGGATGTTACTTTAGTTTTTGGACGGGGATTCCCAAGAATCAACGAAATCTCGAAATCTAGATGAATACATACTTAGGTGCTATTGATCTTATCTGATATTTGTTTCACGTTTACTATTATTTGAACTTGCCGTCTACGGTTCGTTTAAAACACTATGACATGTATTTTTTCAAACGAATCCTAGAAGGAGTTCTTAGCGTCATACAGCGATATGAATTGTCTCTAGAACCTCTGCTACCTTACCCCGTGGTAATTACTTACTATCTTAATTTGTTTAATTTCTAAGACAATAAAGCTCCGAACCAGAAATGTCAGAAATATCAACCACAACTGAATGAAATTTATACTCAGTCGAGTAAATTGTAAGCAAATGCATAGATTAAGAAGAAAGAGTTCTACAAATATAAAAAAAAAATCGTTTCATGAGTTATTGAAAATATGAGATATTGTTATAAATTAGATAAAATATTATTGATGAGAAAGTTCAACTACTACAAAACCAAAGTAAACCAAATATCTAGTTTGATCCAACCGATGACTGACATTGTCCCAACAAAATGAATTGACCCCAAAAAATACCTTTCGAAAAAAATCGGTCCAATTTCATGTCGATGGCACATATAGATATTTCGGCGCCCTCACTTGTACCGAAGTACACTCAATGCCATAAACATTCGGTAAGTACGGCGCGAACGAGTTTAATCCTCTTTATTACGTGAAAAAAGTTTTATATGGCTGAGATACTAATTACTATGGAGCCTTTGTTCGGAAAAAAGTTAATTTAGGTTTTGAATTCTTTTACTATTTATTCTTAAATCTTTTACGCGAGATTGATACTATACCGTGAAACTTATCTAGTTCTATACGTTTATTAAGCCTCCTAGACATCAAACTGTTCATTATAACTGCTCACTACAGAATACGGATTTGCGACACCACCCGACCATTTTGAGCTATCATGAATATATGTAAAATCTATGGTCTGTTTGTGGTAAGCTATTACGATTTTTTCCTACTAAGAAAATTTGAGGAGAAGAAGAAGTTCTTCTCTTATTCTAAATACTTTGAATCAGTTTAGTTGATACACTGCGTGTAGTGCGAAAAGGTTTCAGATACGGTGGTATTGCGCATTATAAATCCGAATTGAAAGGATTGAAATTATGCAATACAATTGAGTCTTCGAACTCATGTCTCAATGAGGACGGCATCATCTTTGGAACAAGGTTTGCGAATATGCTTGGAAACGTGGTGCCATTTTCATGGCGATGTAAAGTGATTACCGGGTCCCATTACAGCGAAATAAAAAAATAAAATCCATATTGAGCCATGAAGTCGAAATATCAATTGTACAACTTCATGACGGCTTTTCCGCCCTTCAAACCCTAACTCATGACTTTTTCGCCTCAGAAATACACAGATTGGACCTACCTGTAGGGCTTATAATACCTCCTACTAAATGCCCATGGATGATCGCAGTAGGCTGATATTATTCTCCCGTAACGCCTTCTTTTCGAAGCATCTCTTAGCTGCCTTTAGCGAAGTCCATGTGGTCTTATTCTAGGCCGCCACACAGACACTTTACTGGTGGTAGGACCTCTTTGGAGTCCGCGCGGGTGGGTACCACCACCATGCCTATTTTTGCCGTGAAGCAGTAATGCGTTTCGGTTTGAAGGGTGGGGCAGACGTTGTAACTATACTCGAGACCTTAGAACTAATATCTCAAGGTGGGTGGCGCATTTACATTGTGGATGTCTATGGGCTCCAGTAACCACTTAACACCAGGTGGGCTGTGAGCTCGTCCACCCATTTAAGTAATAAAAAAAAAACTAATAATGTTTCAAACAATTCCTCAGAGAAACAAAACAATTAGAACATAAATTTAAAATACGGAATTACCACGGAAACATTTTAAGTATTAAAATCGTCTTTGATCAGATGTTTCCATTATCGAACGAGATTTTCGTAACGAGTAAGGATCGTTGGCAATCAAATAATGTTCCTCGGGGCGTATCCACGAGCTTCCCGCTCGGTTGCGCTCGATGAGCCAAAAAACGAATTTACGAACTCACAAAAAATTCACGTAGCGAGCCAATAATGTTTTTGAAGATTTTATAAATGAACGACTTGGCTTTGGTTTCGCAAATAATTGTCAGTGATACTCAAATTTTTGAGTTGAAACTTTGTACAGTTATTGTTAGAATTTTAATTAAAGTTTTATAGCGTCGACAAATGAATTTTGTAGAAAATTCCCTTTGTCCTTTTTGGAGGACTAGGATAAGGCATTTTTTAAAAGGGTTTTCAGACTTCTTAACGATTAATGATAGTTAGGTTATTCCTCTGGCCTTGTTAATGTACATTAGGGATGTATAGTTAAGGTTAGGATAATAGAAAAAACAGGTGTCAACTCAACTAACATTAATCATGCCCAATTTTATAAGGCTGATATTTCAAACGAAATTTAATGAGCAGCAAATATAAATACGTTTTATGATTTACCTCACTGGGCAAACAATACGTCCTACCACCAAAAGAATAACGGATGTTCGTGCAAAGTTTGTTATGTTCCAAAAAAACATTGTGTAGCAGAAAAACGCCACTATAAATAAATACTCAAGTAAATTTTTGACAACTGAAAAACCGAGGCAATTTTTCGAACCATTGAATCTCGTTCCATTTTCGATCGAGTTAAAAGCGACCAACGCGCGTCCGTTGTGAAATCGGTGGTCAGCGTTGTTCATAGCAGGATATTGTGTGGCGCGAACACGAGCCGTTGATAAACCGCTATCGAAAATTAAATTGAAGGCTTTGTACTGAGGTTTTTTTTTTTTTTTTAACTCCTAACAACTAAGAAGCGTTTAGTTTTTTGAAATTGTTTAGGTAATGAATAAATAAATAATAAATATTTACTAACGATCACGCCACGTTAACTGGTCCTGTGCTAAGTTCGTAAAGAACTTGCGTTACAGGTACCGGATAACGGAAATAAATGTAAGATTTTTATTATACACATACATATAATAATATTTAGTATACATCCATAACCCTGGAAAATACATTTTATATTTATCATACAAATATCCTCCCTTGGCGGGATTCGAACCCGCGACCCCCCTGTGCAGTGACCATGTCACTTACCACTACACCAGACGGCCGTTACAATGAAAGAAACTATTCTATTCATTTCAGCCTACCGTTAACGGTTTCCTAAAACTCGAAGATAAAATAAGCAGTGTCATGATAGAGCGCCTGAGATACAACGGGCTTTGTGGTATAAATGTAGCGATTGGAAAACTTACGTTCTTAAATTCTCTGATTCTCACGGATCATTTGGAGCCTCTGGATCTGCGGAGGGACTTCGGTTCCCTCTGTATTTTGTACCGCATGTTCCATGGGGAGTGCTCTGAGGAATTGTTCGAGATGATACCAACGTCTCGTTTTTACCATCGCACCGCCCGCCACCGGAGTAGAGTTCATCCATACTACCTGGAGCCACTGCGGTCATCCACAGTGCGTTTCCAGAGATCTTTTTTGCCACGTACCATCCGGCTATGGAATGAGCTCCCCTCCACGGTGTTTCCCGAGCGCTATGACATGTCCTTCTTCAAACGAGGCTTGTGGAGAGTATTAAGCGGTAGGCAGCGGCTTGGCTCTGCCCTTGGCATTGCTGAAGTCCATGGGCGACGGTAACCACTCACCATCAGGTGGGCCGTATGCTAGTCTGCCTACAAGGCAATAAAAAAAAATATCTTAATGGAAATATAATTTTTATTCTCAAGGGAACCCTAAATCTACTGTGTATTCTAGACAGATTCTAGTGGATTTTAGAAAAAATCGGCCATTGTAAAACAAATTTATTTCGTAGCACGTTTAGACATTGTCCGGTCGCAATACAGAGTAAGTTACGTGATTGAGGCTCGTAAATATTTCATTCGGACATTTACACTGTACGTGCGATATTAACGTAACGCAACGTTTCGCTGACGTAATATGGAGATCCCGCGTGCTTCCCGTGCGCGTTCACCATTTTTATGTGGTTACATGTAAATCTTTATTACACGGTTCTCTGTTTACAATCTGTTTAAATTTTATTGAGATTAAATGCATCGTAAATATGTTTTGGGGATTAACTCATGTCAGGACGTATTGTAAGTCAGCACGTGTATGTACTGGTGGTATATGATAAGTTTTAGTCGTCGTGGCCTAAAAGATAAGACGTCCGGTGCATTCGTGTTGAGCGACGTACCGGTGTTCGAATCCCAGGCGGATACCAATTTTTCTAATGAAATACGTACTCAACAAATGTTTACGATTAACTTCCACGGTGAAGGAATAACATCGTGTATAAAAATCAAACCCGCAAAATTATAATTTGCGTAATTACTGGTGGTAGGACCTCTTGTGAGTCCGCACGGGTAGGTACCACCACCCTGCCTATTTCTCTCGTAAAGCAGTAATGCGTTTCGGTTTGAAGGGCGGGACAACGGTTGTAACTATACGTTGTAGATGTAGATGTCTATGGGCTCCAGTAATCACTTAACATCAGGTGGGCTGTGAGCTCGTTCACACATCTAAGCAATAAAAAATAGAAATAAAAACTACCATCCGGCTATATCTGCCGAAGAGCACTAATGCGTTCCCGTTTGAAAAGTGAGAGAATTGTTATAAAATCTAATTGACACTTAGACATCACGTCTTGAGCTGAGTGGCATACACGTTGCGTTGTCTATGGGTTTCTATGATTAATTAATACCAGGTGCAACGTAACGTCCTTCGTACATAAATGTATAAAAATAAATCCTATAACAGTAAATAAATATTATGTTTATCTTTGCCACTCGCTTCGCTCTGAAATTTGCAGTGGCCATTATTATATTTCAACTGACACTTCGAGTTAACGTTACACGGTGTGCTATATATAACTATTAAATTTTGTTTTTAGTGTTATGGAAACATAAATAACCAGGCGAATTTATCTAATCTATATATTAATACGTGAAGCAAAAACTTTGTATCCCTTTTTACGAAAATTGCGCGGACGGAGGAGTATGAAATTTTCCACACTTATAGAGAATATAGAGAAGAAGTGCACAATGCTAATATTTTTTAAAAATAATGCATAAAAAATACATTAAAAAATAAAGAAAACATTACACACACTACATACCATGTAGTTGACGCACACACGCATGCATACTATTTAATGTCAAACTTTTGTTCTTGACGTCTGTTGTCAAATTGAGAATAGATTAAATATTGTTTGTCTTTGTTAATATTTTTTATAGTGTAGTCTTGGCGAAATTTGTGATTATAGAAGTATAACCGAATAAAAATACTTAAGACTTGGCCTAAAGGTCTAGCTACCAGGCCATAAACTCCAATAAAAAAAATATAAAAAAAAATATAGAAGTATAACATACAATCATAATAATTTACAAACTTACAATTCCAATTAATTATAGTCGAATTTCGACTACTGCGAGACCTCTAGTAATAATAAATAATTCAAAAACAAAGCGAGTAATCACATAACTGATCGAAACTAAACTATCAATTCACAAAATTAACGCAAGCTATGAATCGACTGACGCCATATGCGGAATCGCGTCAAAATTTCAAGCAATGATTGACATTTGGCATAGCGGCATGTGTCATGGCCACCATGATGGCGGCTTTTATGGGATTTTTATGGTTATAAGTAATAAAATGAAGCATGGTATTGCGTATGAATATCATGTGAGCGATAAATCCGGAGCAATGCCTTTTATTTAATGTTCTAATAATATTAATAAAAGTTCGCTCTCGGCTGAATATTTAGGAAATATAATTTTAGTTTTAGTGCATATTTTTAACTAAGTTTGTTTACTTTTATTGTGTATTTTGACTATTAATTGACTCGGTAGCGCCTCCCAATTAATCCACAACTAGTAATTACATTCGGCTCGCTGAGCACAATGTAAATTAGTAAATTTGATATTAGGAATCTTTTTTGGAGATTCAATGAAATCTGAAAATGCAACAGTTTGTATAAATGCGTTTCTGAGTGATTAATTTTTTTATCAGTTTGTTTAATTAGCTACCCTTTTTTGTTAAGATAATAGAATTTTTAACTAGTTAGTCTTCTAAAAATAATAATAAATGTTTGTAGGTACTCGCGTCTTGTTGTTTTTCTTATATTTCAGGGAAGAGCCTTATCATTCCGCGCAGCGTGCAATTATTTTTAATTAATTAGCATTTTTTATATACTCAGCATACATCACGGCATATTGTACTAGTTTAAAAAATTTATTATACTCTCTCTCTCTCTCTTCGATCGGTTCCTCACTGCTGAGGATCGTGACTCCGTCCGATTTCGTCAACCAACTGTCTCCATCGATCCCGCCCTGCAGCCCGGTGGAGTGCGTCGCTGATAGGTATCCCCAGTTCCTCCGCTGTTTGGTCCGACCATCGTTTGGGACCTCTACCTATACTAAATTTATTTAAAATAAGTTTACATTATTTCTGCGAGCTTTCACAATTTCAGAGATTCAATTACAACATTAGTTTATTCCTATCTGGAGTCTCGATAATCATAGTAGATTTCATACTTCACCACATACATAATATAACCACATTATCATTGTACATTATTCTAATTTTACGTTACATTAAAATTTTGAATTTGCTTCAATGCTAAGTTAATCTATACTAATGTTATAAAGCTGAAGAGTTTTTTTGTTTGAACGCGCTAATCTCAGGAACTACTGGTCCGATTTAAAAAAATCTTTCTAGCGCATTTATTGAGGAAGGCTATAGGTTATATAGCATCATGCTAAGACCAATGCAGGCGGAACGCCAATAAAGAATGTTTCAAAATCGAAACTTCCGTTGCGTGCGCTGCAGAAACGGTTAAAGTTTCGCTAAAATAATAACAAGTAATTTAAAATAGAGCATATATTATTATTGATTATTAAGAAACTATTAGAACTTATATGGTTTTGTTCTATTTTTATGTAAAACTTGTTCTTTGTTATTTTTAGAAATTTTAACATTTACACCCATGTCTTCTAAAACAATAAATGGGCCATTAAACTGAGTATCTAATTTCTTTGCTGATTCGTTCTTTACTAATATAAGGTCACTTTTAACATAGGATACATGATTAATATTCTTATAGGAAAAAAATTACGCTTTTCTTTACTTAAAATTAGATTATTACGTGCATCTTCGTCGTCGTCGTGGCCTGAAGGATAAGACGTCCGGTGCATTCGTGTTGAAGCGATGCACCGGTGTTCGAATCCCAGGCGGGTACCAATTTTTCTAATGAAATACGTACTCAACAAATGTTCACGATTGACTTCGACGGTGAAGGAATAACATCGTGTAATAAAAATCAAACCCGCAAAATTATAATTTGCGTAATTACTGGTGGTAGGACCTCTTGTGAGTCCGTACGGGTGGGTGCCACCGCCCTGCCTATTTCTGCCGTGAAGCAGTGATGCGTTTCGGTTTGAAGGGTGGGGCAGCCGTTGTAACTATGCTGAGATCTTGGAACTTGTATCTCAAGGTGGGTGGCGCATTTGCGTTGTGGATGTTTATGGGCTCCAGTAACCACTTAACACCAGGTGGGCTGTGAGCTCGTCCACCCATCTAAGCAATAAAAAAAATTTAAAAAAAACTTGTTGTGCTACTTGTAAACGATATTTTAATTCTAATGGATAGTAATCAGCATTATACAAGGGTTCAATACATTTGATGTACTACACTACAATAATATAAATAAATATTGTACTATTGTACCACAAACAATGATTTATCTTTTCACCGACACCTGTTTCGAAACAGTCACTTTAACAATGTTTGATGAAAACAGACATCTGACAATTTCGTTACCTACAAAAGGTTTTTTCCTTTACAAAAGTTCGGGAAAGTGTAAATCTATCTATTTCACTGAGTCGAGAAAGGGAATAAATATATTGACACTTACTACTTAGGGTTCCTTAAATTAGTAATAGTGTTTAAATATACTTTACTAATTTATATTAATTTTTGTTGACAAATTTGGGTGAATATTGTAAAATAGAATAACTTTAGCTAGCAGTTTAACTCGCTAATTGTGTTTAAAGTACTAATGACAACCAATAAATGTGTATTTTAAGAAATATGCAATGAAAATTCGTCTCATCAGTAATCTGTGTGCATTGAATCCAATGGAAACGAATATCCAATTGAACTCATCGAAAAACTGGTACAAAAAAAAGGCACCTACCACACCCTGCAACATAGTGTTTTTATCCACCACATAATAATTTACCTATATTTATCCACTACCTGTGTTTCATAACTGTTTTTTTGGAGTTTACTCCTTTAGAATCGATTTACATATATAGGCCCGGGGTATGAAAATTATGGGGACCAAAATCGTACTAGCATGTCACACGAAATGCGTTATGCGCCTGATTGCGCATGTCACACGAAATGCGTTATCGCAGGTGACGCCGGGCTGCTGCGCCGGCAGTCCGCCACAAAGCCTCGTACTGATCGCGCGTTTCTCTCATTATTGTATTTTCATATATTTGTTAGTCGTTTGTTTTGTGTCTCGTTAATTTGTTAATAATCTGTAGTATATCGTGTTGTCGTAATATAGAACTATTTCTCGTATTGTTTCGTTTAATTTTTTATATCCAGTAAACTCCAGTCGTGCGTCGGAGCGGACACACACACTTTTTTTTTATTATTCATGTTCTTTTATTTTTTAATATATTTTACAATGTTGTTTTGGGGAAGTTTAAACGACAAAGGGAAGATCTTCCACCGAGCGGATGATATTGCTCGGTAGACCGACGGTCCGAATGTTGTTGTTCGGAATATGTATATATGCGCTTTAACTTGAAAATGTCGTAAGCGAGATTCAGGCATCTGTCAATTATCTTGCGTTGTATGATGGCTACCCGCCACATTGTGTATTGGTCGGTCTGATGCTGGTGTGCGCGTCACTCCGCAGGTGCCGGCGGAAGATCAGCGCCGCAGTACCGATTGTTTCGTTACTGTTAGGCATTGCTGAGCCGGTAACCGTTTCCAAGCCTCGTTATTTTTGTTATCTTTTTTATTTATTTTTTGTACTTAATTTGTGTTTGGAATAAATGTTTATTATTATTATTATTATTACCTACACTGCAGAACTAAGCGGCGATTTAGAACATCGTTACCTCACCATCTATCGCTGAAACTCCAGACCAAATGTATTTATTATACGAAATGTTTTCCATGCGAATTAACAACAGAACAACCATTTTACGGTAGTGCACAATTCAAAACAAATGTAATTTTATTTGCACTTCATGGTATTATTAAATTATTACATAATTTTTATGATTAAAACCTTCAATAGCATTTCAACTATTATAACCTTATTTGTTATTCACAAACTTTTCCGAGTGAATATCTTGTTAGAATAAAACTGAGATTAAGTAAAATAACCCACTCAAAAGCATGTTAACGTGTACTCGCAAATTATATATTTTTTTTATTGCATAGATGTGTGGACGTCCATAGACTTCTACAACGTAAATGCCGCTACCCACCTTGAGATATGAGTCCTAAGGTCTCAAGTATAGTTACAACGGCTGCCCCGCCCTTCAAACCGAAACGCATTACTGCTTCACGGTAAAAATAAATAGGGTGGTGGTACCTACCCGTGCGGACTCACAAGAGGTCCTACCACTTTGTTTATTTCAGTCAATGTCAGTTTTTGCTGACATTGGCTGAAATAAACATAAAAAAAACAAGCACAGCCCAGACGGACGATAAATTTAACATGTGTATTAAACGTCTATGAACTTTCACTATGAACTGATTTACTGACTGAATTTTGTACGATAAATAACTTCAAAACAAACACACAATCTCATATCTCGTAAATGATGATCTTACTAGGAAGACCTTTGGAGTATTTTGTTTGTATTCGCAGTTAGATGCAAACGCCGTGTTACTATTCAGAAAAGCAAACATAGTTATATTATTAAACGAACCCTAAAACTACATGAAAATTTATATCTCCGATGGATGAGTGATTAGCAATTTACTTTGCTGCTTACTTCAAGTTACATTCTCATGTTACATTACAACAAGTTTGAAAGAAACAAAGCGTAACTTTTGTTTTTAAGTAGTTCAGTTGTACAGTTAGCACAGATTAACTTGATGGCTTCTAAGTAATCTCTAGTGCAACAGTATGGTTTAAGCCGCTTATACTGCAATATTGGCTTTCATTCGCGTTCTCCTTCTTAAAGAATATAACGAGAATGACATGTGAAACTGGAATTTTGCGACTTGCTTGAGTCGAGTTGATGAGTAAGACGTGTTCTAGAAATTATTATTGTATTTTGATATTTTACACATTCTTTGTTTGAAATATCTAGAAAGAAATTATGCGGAACACTTGTTTTTATTTTACTTGGCAAAACCAAACGAAACAAACCAACAAAAGCCCGGACGAGTGGCTCTCCAGTAAAATAAAGCTTGCCCTTTAAAGCCAAAATGTTTTGGCAAGCTTCTAGTCTTATCCCCGAGCTTTGCAATGAGGGAAAAAATGAAATAGTCTCTTTAAATTTCATATATTTTAGAAAGTAAGTAAAACATAGAGTGAATTAATTTTTCTTCTCAATGAAACCCCTTATATAACATCTTTATGTCTACTTTTTTTGTTGTTGTGTGAATGACATCGTGTTAGGTTTAAGATCAAGAACTTAAACATCACAATATGAACGTCAAAGTCTCAATTGTATTGTATAAGAGCTGCCTAAGCTTTATAAGATAAGATCACTGTAATGTAAGACCACTTAGAGGCAGAAATCGGAATTTTGATGTTATCTACTTACAATAATTCAATCAGCCCAAAACAAAGGTCATGATCGTGGATAAATCCAATACTCTCAACGAAAATAATGTTCTTGGCCAATATGACATAGTCAAGATTTTCGTGTGCCTTGACTCGATTATTTCGAATAGGGGTGGATCGGAAACCGAAATAAGGCGACGCATCGGAATGGCCAAATCTGCTGAACCAACTAAACAAAATATGGAGGGATCGGAACATACTCAAGAAGACGAAAGTGCAAATTGTTGAGACGCTAGTTTTCCTAATCTTTTTGGATGGCGCCGAGACCAGGACCTTAAAAGAGGCTGACAGACGACGCATAGACGTGTTTGAGATGTGCTGCTGACGGTGCATGTTGGTTCCATCCTCATGAAGTTAAAAGTTGACTAGAGGCTATCCACCATATGCCCATGGGTGGTAGGACCTCTTGTGAGTCCGCGCGGGTAGGTACCACCACCCTGCCTATTTCTGCCGTGAAGCAGTAAGTAATGCGTTTCGGTTTGAAGGGTAGGGCAGCCGTTGTAACTCAGACCTTAGAACTTATATCTCAAGGTGGGTGGCGCATTTACGTTGTAGATGTCTATGGGCTCTAGTAACCACTTAACACCAGCTGGGCTGTGAGCTCGTCCACCCATCTAAGCAATAAATAAAAAAAAGCCTATATAGAGTGCTCCAGTATTTTGGTCATTTAGCAAGAAACCCCTACGACCACCAGGAGAGACTCATAGTGATAGGCAAAGTGGAGCAAAGACGATCCAGAGGTCGGAGCCAAAAAATATGGAGTGACCAAGTGTCCGAGCATCTCGACACGAAACTGAGCCACGCACTTCACTGTGTCAGTGACTGACATAGGTGGCTACAAATCACAAAAAAGGTCACAGGCGGGCGCATCACGATGCTCAGCAATGAGCGATCGATTGAAGGAGAAGGAGGAGGACTTACTATACTTCTTAACAGTAAACGTGTATCCAGAAGTCACAAACAAGAAACGCTGAATATCTAGTACTATGTCCTCAAAATTCAATTCTTCTCAGTCGCACACTCCTGGCGGAGTGGTCGTGGTTATGTATGTCTTATTGCTTGGTTGCGGCTTTTGCCAAGCTTCTCCATCTCTCTCTGTTTGTGGCGGTAAATTCAATGGCAGTGGTTAATTACATGTTTCACTGCCAATACTAACTCCGAATCACCAACCACCTAAAATCACCTTCTATTTACACGGTCCAAGCTTCAGTGTGTGGTCAGCAGTGGCATGTTTAGACGTGTCGTTATTTAAACGACATTGATTTATTCGTTTATCCAAGTTTTGTTGAAACGTATTTTTAACTAATATAAACTACACAATAGACAAAAGTATCTCTATAGTGTTCTTTAAAGTATAATCTATATATGTATATAAAAATTAATTGCTGTTCGTTAGTCTCGCTAAAACTCGAGAACGGCTGTACCGATTTGGCTAATTTTGATCTTGAATTATTTGTGGAAGTCCAAAGAAGGTTTAAAAGGTAGATAAATATGAAAATTATTGGAATTCAATAAAAATAACAATTTTGTTTTTCCTTTGAGGTGTCCCCCGTCGGACGGATTCCTTTTGTTTGTTTTAAGTTTATTTTATATTATACAAAAGTTTAGTTAACAAAAGTTTTTTATTTATCGATTGAAGCACTACGAAGTCTGCCGGGTCAGCTAGTATACAATAAAGGTTCCATATTCATTTATCCCTAGCCGGGATTTTGTCTTCTATTGTTAGTGCCGGAAACACATACGTACGAGATAAAAATGAACACACGCAGACTGTTTTATGTCGTCGTGGCCTAAAGGATAAGACGTCCGGTGCATTCGTATGTAGCGATGCACTGATGTTCGAATCCCGCAGGCGGGTACCAATTTTTCTAATGAAATACGTACTCAACAAATGTTCACGATTGACTTCCACGGTGAAGGAATAACATCGTGTAATAAAAACCAAACCCGCAAAATTATAATTTGCGTAATCACTGGTGGTAGGACCTCTTGGGAGTCCGCACGGGTAGGTATCACCACCCCGCCTATTTCCGCCGTGAAGCAGTAATGCGTTTCGGTTCGAAGGGTGGGGTAGCCGTTGTAACTATACTGAGACCTTAGAACTTATATCTCGAGGTGGGTGGCGCATTTACGTTGTAGATGTCTATGGGCTCCAGTAACCACTTAACACCAGGTGGGCTGTGAGCTCGTCCATCCATCTAAGCAATTAAAAAAAAAACTGAAACCATATGTCTTAAAGAAAGGTACTAAATTTCACCAAAAAACGGATTCCCCCGTGTAACAGGTCAGTCAATGTCACTAAAAATGAACTGACAAAACCACAGAGCCCATATTACTTAGATGTTAGACAGCTCTTTGTTTAATATTAAGTAGCTCTACTAAAATGCAGTATGCATTGAACCATTGTTCTAGTGTTCTTTCTTCTAGTTTTGAATTTCTATTGTTCGCGAAGTTCATTATCTAACGGATTTTGAAGAGTTCTTTTCTCTTCATTTGCCGCAGACTATTTTGTTCCTTTATTGAAAACCTAAAAGTAATTAATTCAATTTCCATTCTATTTTTTTCTTCTCTTGACTCAGCTCATTCTTACTCAGCACAGTAGCTGACGGCTATGATGTTAGATAGCTACGGAGTACATAGACATCATAGGTATGTATGTAGGCATGGCTTGGCTCTGCCCCTGGGATTTTTGAAGTCCGACGATAACCACACACCATGAGGTGGACCGTACGGTCGTATGCCTGCAAGGGCAATAAAAAATAAAGCTTGTATACTGATTTTTTTTTAATTTAAATAAAATACTTTCTTTGGAACAATTCGCATTTAGGTAAAATTGTGCATGTGCATATCATTATATGGTTGCTAATTTTTTTTATTTTTGCTTCGTTTTTATTTCTTCCTCGCCATAAATGAAATCAAGTGTTTCGCTTCAGGCATTTCTAATTGCACAGACATTAAACGTTGCCTTACTTTGAAGGGGAAATCACGTTTTGTCTCCAGTGTCTGTTTTATTTAAATGTAGCTCATAAAAAATGCTGTGTTGTTGAGAATTTTAGATTTCAGCTTCCATTTTGAGAGGCCCACAGTAATTCTTAGAAACCATCTATTTTAATTGTCAAATGTTAATTGTTGGTTTTTGAAGAAATGTAGCGGCTCGTTTTCAAAGAGTTTTTAATACAAATTCCTTTTCTAATATAGTGGGACGTATTTTAAGCTAGAACGGATTTAGTTACCATCCTATTTAGTTTTGGATAAAAACATCCGTGCGTTCTGATCTGAAATATCTGCACACAAAACTGTTGATACTGTCATTTCATATCTTAAGGTTGACTCTCTATTTTTCTTATGATATCTATGGAATTCGGTTAACATTTGAAATTAGGTGGATCGCAAGTTCGTTCTATGTATCTCATTTAATTAAAAAACCGAGAAAAATATATGAATAGTGTTGTAAATCGGACATATATGATGATGAGCAATATATGATGCAGACGAAAGGCAGCAAAAATTGTACAAAATTCTATCATAAATCTGACAGCCTACCTCATGATATAAGTCAGGATCGTATTTGAATAGCTCCTAATTCTTTCACAATATAGACACAGCCCACTGAGCTTCTCGCCGGATCTTCTCAGTGGGTCGCGTTTCCGATCCGGTGGTAGATTCTGTAAAGCACTGCTCTTGCTAGGGCCAATGCTGGCAACACTTCCAGTTTGAGCCCCGTGAGCTACATGTTAGGGTGAAGCTGAAATAGCCTCTCAAGGCTATCAGCATAGGTAGGAAGAAAAAAAAACTACCTAATTAAATATTTCTTCCTCTAGTAGACATATGAAAATTAAATGCGGGCGAGACGTTTTGGTATTTGGTTATTTATGTGTGATGAGATGTAGCTAAACGAAATAGTTTTGATTACATGGATCCCAATATCGGAATCAAATATGGGTCACTGGTTTCGTCAACTGAAAAGTTAAATTATAATGTTTTGAGATTCCAATCCGGTCACTGAATAACGCTAAATAACGATCCAAGCTCATGCGAATATATGCTAAGGACAATAATACAGAAAGCCCGATGTAACATTGAGAAATACAATTTGTAAATAAAAAAAAAGATGTGTGATGTCGTGGGACACCAGATAGGAACGAAGTTCCTTATTATAAAAATATTAATTTTAAGTTCTATTCGAGGTATAGAGAAAATAAAACTGGAGGTTTCGCAACAACCCACGGTCATTCGGTAACGTGCGAATATTACACTACACTTCATTCACGGTTGTTTGCTTAGGAGTTAGTGTATTGCGCAAATGAACGCTCTGAGATCGTGGTCAATGAATGGTAAAAATATATGTTATATTTTGTACGTTATTACAAAGTTAAGTCGTACACTGTGTGCATTACTAATAAAAATCTTACGTCACGGACGTTTTTTCAGGGTTAGGGTACCCCTCCGTTCGTACTAGTTCCTACTTTTCGTTAATGGTTCGTACTATTTCCTACTTGTTCCAAAAAACTACGATCTCAATATTTTGTGACGCCTATTTAAAGTTACTTGCTGTTCTGGCTCATCGAACCAAAGTGGAACTTGGCCGCTGAAATGAGATCTCCCATTTATCTACGTGAGCAAACACGAATCAGTACAATCGTCCTGCCAAATACATATGTATATGGTACATACATGCTACAAGGAATCATGCGTTCTCGAACGGAGCTTCGTGTCTCAAGGTGAATTGTATGTTGTATTTATGAGCAGGAATAAAGTTCCTTACTATATTTGCTATCCGGAATACACAATGCGTTTCCAAAGGTCTTTATTGCCACGTACCATCCGGCTATGGAATGAGCTCCCCTCCACAGTGTTTCCCGAGCGCTATAACATGTCCTTCTTCACACGAGGCTTGTGGAGAGTATTAAGCGGTAGGCAGCGGCTTGGCTCAGCCCATGGCATTGCTGAAGTCCATGGGTGACGGTAACCACTCACCATCAGGTGGGCGGTATGCTCGTCTGCCTACAAGGGAAAAAAAACCCTGGTCTTGACCTAGGCTTCATATGCCCAAACACTATTTGTCATATCAAATAAATTATATCACATAAGATTCAATTCCCAATTAATTCTGAATTTATATCGAAATATATATACGACACTGTGCAAAGACCTAATATTTGAGCTAGATATAAATTTTCATTATATTCGCCCTTATGAAATCATTGAAATGAAATATAATATTTAAATAAAGCTGTACTACATATTACATACATTTAACAGTAACAATACATATATTTGTATCTCGTAAACGTAATTCTACAAATCAAATCATTAATTATCACCCTTGAGAATTGTGTGATTTTTGGCCGGCTTGACGTTCATTCGTGCCTTAATCCCAGATTCCGTGATGTTTGAGAGGTTGTCGGAATATCCAATGCTAGTGATGTTTGTGTGATATAATAAATACTAGTGGTCCCGCAGTAGTTGAAATTCGACAATAATTAATTCGCTGGATGTAACTCCTCGGGATCCTCCAAAAAGTCCACTGAAAAAGTCTCAGTAAATAGGATAATAGGAGTAATGGTAGTACTTCTTGTGAGTCCGCACGGGTAGGTACCCTGCCACCCTGCCTATTTCTGCCGTGAAGCAGTAATGCGTTTCGGTTTGAAGGATGAGGCAGCCGTTGTAACTATACTGAGACCTTAGAACTCATATCTCACATGGGTGGCGGCATTTACGTTGTAGATGTCTATGGGCTCCAGTAACCACTTAACACCAGGTGGGCTGTAAGCTCATCCACCCACATGGTTTATTTTTTTATTGCTTACATAAGCATTAAAATTTTACATAAGCATTAATATTTTTTTATTGCTTACATAAGCAATAAAAAAATAAAATAAATAAAATAAAACAAAACCCATACACATCTTTTTTATTGTCATTGTAGGCAGACGAGTATACGGCCCATCTGATGGTGAGTGGTTACCGTCGCCCATGGACTTCAGCAATGCCAGGGTTAGAACCAAGCCACTGTCTACCGTTAAGTACTCTCCACAAGCCTCGTTTGAAGAAGGATAATCACATCACTATCAATAAAATCGAAATTTTCATTTTATTTCAACCATCGTTAAAAATATGCTATATAAAAATAATTCTATTAGTAACACGCAATGGAAGATGTTAAATATCGTGTGATACATTGACAGTTTTTCTTCTGCTGTCAAAGTGTATGCTGGTTTAATATATGACTATGTTTCATAAAGAATACATATGAAACATAGTCATATTCTATTAAATATTTTGATTCTTTGCTACGAAAACTCACAAACAAATCATTATACGTACAAAGGCATGAACCTCAACCAAATCACGTTTGTTCAAAATTGGCACCACAACCACAATCTGTTAAATGTTCACCAGATATCATTCTGAGCCCTAGCCAAGCTTTTCCGTTTCATTAAAAAAAAACATATTTTTTTTCCAGTAAATGTTTCTTTTTGTTTATTATCGGTCTACTTCTGCTTTCATCAGACTATTATATTGCGGATGCATGGCTTTCTCTTAAAAACTATTGGGCTATATGCTATTCGTTATACTAGCAATGTAAATGCCTGCCACTGCCTGCCACTTCTGCCTTGTAATTCTTGGAACTTTGCCATTCATTTTGGTTCTACAGCGAATATATTTATGTTTAAATCTATTGTTACGCGCTAGGGTTCGGGATAATAAATGTTCCACCAAAGTACAACTAAAATCGACATTTTTAACGACACCTATCGTGGTTTCAAAAACAAACTAGTATCCAAGTTCCTTTGTTTATAATTGATGAGAGAATGTTAAGTAGTTAGCTCTTGTTTTCATGTCCCTAGAATTATCGAGAATATTCCGCTCATTTCTAGTATTGTGTTTCCGCTATCAGACAATAGATGGCGTTGTACTTTTCGAGCGTTCTAGGCGCTACTAGATCCTTCGATATTCGTTCGACTATTGGGCGATAGATGGCGTTACTCTTACCGGCGTAACACTATCATGCAAAGCTGTTGATTGTAGCGAACTTTGGATGAGACCTACTTTCAGCAGCAGATAATTTTAAAGCCACTTATACCTTAATTAGTATGGCCTATTGGTTTTATTTTTAAAAAATAAGCCGTAAGCTCTTATGCTTAATCTAAGAATTCGCACTTATTAACGAAATACACTAGAATTACTTACAATTTACATTAGATTAAATTTCGGGGTATATAAGGAAACAAACGAGAGAATTCGTGAACGCTTCGAATATATTATACACGGCTGTGTGCATTTTGTATGAGTCAACCGTGTCGAAGTAAAACTCAACTTTATGCTAATTAGCTTTGTAAGCTCGGTGCTTGAACGGTGAACTTTTCAGCAGTAATTTAAGTTTTTGTTGTTTTTATATATGTCTTGTGACGCTCGTGGATTACCTTTTTCTTCTTCTTCTTCTTGTCTCTATACCCTGCTCTCTCTGCTGCTTTTTCTATTCAGGCCATACGTCATTGGTGAACTAAAACCTTTCTCGTCTATATCCTCTTTCGCATAGTCTATCCCAGTCTTTTTAGGACTCTTCCCCTTAAATAGGAGGAGCGTTCACAAATTACTACCACGGTGTAAGAATAGCATCGTGCGAAAAAAATCAAACCCGCGAAAATTCCAATTTGCATAATCACTGGTGGTGGAGAATCTTATGATCCCGCACGGGTAAGTACCACTGTGCTACTAATTTTTGCCGTGAAGCAGTTATACGTTCAGATTTGAGGTGGGACATCCATTATGTAATACTATTGAGACATCGACGATGAGTCTAATTTGGGTTGCAATATTCACATTGCGACGTTATTAGATAATTTAACACCAAATGTGTCGTGAGTTTGTTCATCCATATATCCAATTAAAGATAAACGTTGTGAGTACATATACATGTTGAGAGATACGCAATGCAAATTATATAATTTCAATTAAAAGGCTTGACTTGCGTCAATTCCAGTTCCATCACTTTTAATTGGGTCAAAAACTTCGTATGAAACAGAACCAAGGGAAAGTATAGCCGAGAGACCGGTTCTGTCTACAGGACCCGAAGGAGCAATGAACTCATGTATTTCATTGTGACCTAAATGAACTTTGCCATAAAAAATGATGTCGGGACTTTCACATTGGTTCCAACGGTAATTGAAAGAAAACATTCAAAGAGAACGCGTACTAACTAACATCGGTAAAATTACAGAAATTTATTTTTGTTGATAAAACAACATTTTTTAGAATAAATTTTTTTTACAACTGTAAAAACTAATGACCAAGCTTAAAAAGGCATCACGAAATTCATGAAGCGTGTTCTGAATTTAAATATTTAAAATAAAGTACAAAAATGTTAGTAATTATTTACGTGTAAAATGAAAATTACTTTAACTTTTTATTTAATTTAATGAAAACCTGTAAAAAGCATAGCTAAGTCAAAAACATGACATAACTATTCAAGGTCGAAAGTGCAAAAAAAAAACAATTTCGTTATTACAACAGTTCTTTTGTTACGTAATTCTATCCGAGTTACATCTTGAACCTGGAATATGAAATATGAGTGGTGTAACAACCTTTTATAGAGCTCTGGGGACTAATGCATGTCAGTCCGACAAACTGTGACCATGCCTCAATTTTAGCATCCCACGACACAGTCGGATATTTCTCGCACATTATATAACATATTTACAACGGTTACAAATATATTAATTACAACGACTCATTTCATTTATTTATACTTTTCTTCCTATAGCTGCATGGATTATTATTTAATTGAAATATTCATGATCGATTGTTTTTTTTTTATTGCATTGCTGGGTGGACATGCTCACAGTCCACCTGATGTTGAGTGGTTACCGGAGACCATAGATATCTATGATGTAAATGCCGCCACCCACCTTAAGATATGAAGTTCTAAGGTCTTTTTTTTATTGCTTATATGGATGGACGAGATACAGCCACCTGGTGTTCAGTGGTTACTGGAGCCCATAGACATCTACAGCGTTAATGACCAACCCACCTTGAGATGTAAGTTGTAAGGTCTCAAGTATAGTTACAACGGCTGCCCCACCCTTCAAGCCGAAACGCATTACTGCTTCACGGCAGAAATAGGCAGGGCGGCGGTACCTACCCGTGCGGACTCACAAGAGGTCCTACCACCAGTAAAACGTTCGGAACTTGGTTCTGTCGTAGAAGACTGCACTTCTCAACGATGCCGTACTAGGATCGCAAAAAGCTAAGAGTGCTTATTCGTCAGGTCAGTGCCCTAATAGTTGGGACAGAAGAAGAACGGTCTCTACAATGTTGGAATAATATCATGTGTTTAATCCGAAAAACTTATACGCGGGCTCATGTGATTCGGTTGAGACTGTCTTCAGTAATATTGCTGTAAAACGTCAGTTATTCGACTAGAAATCAAATGTTTATGGGCTTCAGTAGTCGCTTAGTATTTGTAGAAGAGTAAGCTTCGTCTAGAATTAAAAGTAATTAAAAAAGTCACTACGCATAGGTTGGAATAGTTAAGAGCAGCAGAGTTACTTCATTTATTATGACGAGCTTTCTTTTAATAATGAATATTTTCGGATTACATTCAGTTATTTTCTTCAGATTAATTCCATACGAATGAAAGTTATCAAAAACCAAAAAATTGTTCAAGGATAACATTAATAATTGTAAAATATTTTTAAATTTAATTCAAAAATAACTTGGAAAAGCACAAAATTCCTTCCTTTCTTAGCTTTTCGATTTAAGAATTTTTCGTATAACTTAAATTGCAACGATGCCGATGTACTAGGACATCAGAAATTGAAAGAGAAAAACAATGACATTTTGAATTCCCGAAACTAAATGTCACTATACAAAACTTTGCAATTCTTTATAGTCGTTATTTGAAGTTTTGCCTGATGCCATTTGACTCACCGAGAAAACACTATTTATTACATTTTTAAAACGAATAAATAAACGAAAATTATATAAAAATGTTATTGTTTAATGAATGAAAATTTTACACACCAGTAGTGCTTTGTATCAAATCCTTTATTTGATCTTACTCCATTTAATATTATCATAATCATCATATCATATTTTTATGATTTATTTCTCGTAATTAGATTAATAATAATAAATTATTTACTATGTTAAGGTCTACAGTATAATGCTACGACGGAGCTACGCGCACGCGTAGCAGGAATCTCGTAGAGCGAGAGAGTTTGCGCCGCCCAAGTAGACAGAGACAGCCAATTTTCACCCTCGTTGAGAGACGTGGTTTTTCGACAAAGAAACTACCAGGAGAACATAAACGTGAATCTGACGTCGAATAGTTGAGTCTAGTTGAAATTCAATTTGCAAAATTAATTGTGACATTTCCTGCTAATGTCATAATTGTTATTTGGGAATCCAGTTTTCAACTTAAAATATGAACGTTTTTATACTTGAAAAGGGGCCTTTGTATCAAAATAATATGAGGAATAATTTGAGAGGGAGATGTTTTAGGAATAGAGCAGTATTAAGGCAGGATGTTTTGTAAAATTAATTGATAATTTAATATTTATTTTATTACAATACGACTTCTTTTTTCGTACATGATGATCGAGCAAAATAAGACCATATTGTGTAGTAGATGGTTATTATTGAGCAAAGGGCTTCTTAAAAACATTAAGATAAACTGTGTGAAAGAAGATATGCGACAGAAGGATGTAAGTGCTGAGATGACATGACTGGAAAGGAAATTGCAAAGGTAAAAGAAAAGGAAAAAAATAGCTTAAACGGAAAAAAGGACATGTTGCGCTGACTCCAAATAGTGGGATAAAGGCAAGAAGAAGAAAAAGTGGTGGTCTGCTTCGCTACCAGCCCTATCGTCCATAGAAAATTTCTACTAAATCTCAGTTTCCTAACCAGTTCTCTAACCACTTAACATCAGGTGGGCTGTGAGCTCGTCCATACATCTAAGCAACAAAAAAAAAAGTTATATTCAGTAATGATTATCGGTAATTTACATGAAAATTTAAAAGTTTCTTTAAATGTGCGCCATCTATCTAACCTGAGACGTACCAAAACTGGAAGTTTTCTTTAAGTACCGACAATACTGTGCAAAGATTTCATTCAATCCAATAAAGGACACGGAAACGTGCAGATGCTGAAAATTTGTTTATACATTTCGTAATGCCTATATATTATATATATATCATATCATCAGCTGATAGCAAACCACTGCTGGACATAGACTTCTCCAAGTGGACGCTACTAAGCACGATTTTCTTGCTTCCCTTGCAAGCTCTTGCCATAGATCACTCACTCCACCGAATATGACGAATGCTCTTAACGAATTTTAGAGTTTTAAACGGTGGGCAGCGGCTCGGCTCTGCCCCTGGCATTGCTGAAGTCCATGGGCGACGGTAACCACTCACCATCAGGTGGGCCGTGTGCTCGTCTGCCTACAAGGGCAATAAAAAAAAAAGCGAATGTGCAAATTCAGAATAATTAAAAACTTAACGGTATTGCGAGCTTTTAATTAATATCAACCTATTCTTTTCTGAGAAACGGAATTACATAATAGTATGTAGGCAATATTCGTTTATTACGCAGTCGGTTGGCGTGTTAATCCATCTTCATTCAGACAGATTCTTACTACATTAATGACGCGGTCGTTAATCATCCGAGTTTTGTAACGTGCTCATAACATCAGAAATATCATAGTACTCGATTGAATATTTAGATTTTATTTGCCATTGAATAAAATTTTCGTAGTCATAATTTATAAATACATTGTTTATCTATATTTATAAAAATGAATTGCTGTTCGTTAGTCTCGCTAAAACTTGAGAACGGCTGGACCGATTTGGTTAATTTTCGTCTTGAACTATTTGTAGAAGTCCAGAGAAGGTTTAAAAGGTAGTAAAATATGAAAATGCTTGGAATTGAATAAAAATAACAATTTTGTTTATGCTTTGATGTGTCCCCCGTCGGACGCATTCCTTTTGTTTGTTTTGAGTTTATTTTATACAGAAGTTTAGGTTTTTTATTTATCGACTGAATCACTACAAAGTCTGCCGGCTCAGCTATTTATTTATTAAAACTCCGGTTTTTTTTTGTATTTATGTTTTTATTTTCTTCGGTCGAAAAACAAAATTACCATGAAATTTCAACGCTTTGGAAACTAATTTAACTTGACTCTCTTGTAGACTGGGCTTTTGGTTAATCAAGTATTCGGACATCGACTCCGCGGTGATCGATCTTCGTTCAAGTCAAGTTTCAAGCCACCTTAATGATGCTCTCGGTTAAAATCACTAGTTTTCCGAAATTATCCGAAACATCACCGTCATTAGTTAAGTCGTCTATGGAGTTTCGAGAACATTTAGAAGTGTGTATTCGTATTATCTGCTTCAATTGTTAAGCTCGGAGAGATAAAAAAATCGTTTATCCATTGAAAAAGTCTTACTAAATAGCCGGTACATATTTTAATGAAAATTAATTCATCTCATGCCGATTTATTTATTTTCCTTCCATAGAATTAGTGTCACAAATTAATCAACTTGATCTTATTTCGCTTTTTATTATTTTTCATATTACAGAAAATAAGAAGAAATAAGCCTTGGCTTAAAGGTATCGTTACCAGGCCATAAAATCTTAAAAAGGAAAAAAGACCTTAGATATGCAAAAATGAACTCTCTGTTCTTGATATCCGAATCAGTTAAAATACACTATAATATATTTTTATTTTAATGTTTTATTTTATTCATACTATTTTCTAATAAATTGAATATACGTACGTACCTACATAAATCCGCCATAAAAATTCGAGCGTAATAAAATTTCGTTTGAAATTTTAGTCAATTTCAATGGAGGCTCTGCCGCCATAGCGTATTTGTACTAGGACAACATAGCAAACGAAAAGTATACATTTGTGTTTACAGGAGCCAGTGACATCTTACGCATGCGTAGACTTATCGAGACAAAATTGTACCTCAAGGATGAACTAGATGTCATTACTGTTGAAGAAACCTTGAAAACTCAGAACAATGACGTCATGAGGACGTTATACTAGGAATTCATGAAGGTAAAGGAGCTATCTGTTTCTTCGACTTCAGTCTGCAATTTTCTGCAAAGGGCCTTCAATCAGTTCGGTTTCATGACATGATTTCTTCATAGAGGAGGTCGCTCCTAAATACATAATTACTTCAGAAAATACGTGCCCCGGCAAATTCGGATTACTCAATATGAGTATAGCATTCTACTTGTTATGACCACAAACGCTTGAATAAATTTAACCTGGTCATAAACTTTGGTAATGTAAGGAGAAAAGTGCAGCGCTATCTTTCCCTTTATTTTGTCCTTGAACCTTAAAAAAGGGATCGCATTTTTTTTTCTTTTGATTGTTCTTTTGGACTCTTTATGAGATAATTTCCTCAGCAGTATGCTCGACCCTCTTAATCTAGGTCACTTAAGAATTGAATCGTAAACCTGAACTTTTTTTATCATTTTCAGAATTGAGGCTTCGACCTGAAAGGTCAAGGCCACATCCAGTTGCGATGTGTATAGGTTCCCATAACCACTTTTCATCAAATTAGCGTGTGCTCGTACACCGTATAAAGAAAATCTCTTGTTAAAAAAAAACAAAATTAAGCTGTCTAGATTTCTTCCTCGCATTCGCACTATTTTATCTATTTTGATTGTTTTACACACATACATACAGTCATACATACATTTTATTGTGTTCATTTTAATTACGATAGATGTGTTGATCAATCAGCTTGTGTCAAAGTACCACCACCAATTAATCTATCTATCTATTGGATAAAAAACCGAAGCTTTACGAACGTAGAGGGTTCAACGTTTCGGGAAAAACTACCAAGGCAACATAGACGGTAGGAATTGTAGGATAATATTAAAATGTATGTATTGCGCAGGCGCGATTGTGCCCCTTTTTTGCTTGTGTCTGTTTGTGGAGGCAGCGTATTCCCTGAAATTTCTACTAGGAACGCATAAGTTAAAAAAGTGAAACAGTAGCGTTTGAGAGATCAAGGGTTGAAAAATGTTTACAGACGCAGTTACCCACCCCCAAGGCGTGAAAGAGAAAAAAGTTTTTAGGTGGATAAAGGCTCTACAAAAACTTTATTGCATGCTCTGAAATTGTTATTGCCCTACTTAGACTAAGCCAGATGCACTATTGGCAGATTTTACACAGGAGATCAAAAATGTACGCGTTGTGAGCCCATCTGCATCTATCTAACTGATAAACAGCCAATATTAGTCAATCCGAATGAGCCAGGCTGAGCCAGGCTTTTGTATCGTCGCTGTATTCAGAATAACACTTTCATAGTTTATCCGACCATCTATTAATACGTGAAGCAAAAACTTTGTATCCCTAATTACGAAAATTGCGCGGACGGAGGAGTATGAAATTTTCCACACTTATAAAGAATATAGAGAAGAAGTGCACAATGCTAATATTTTTTTAAATAATGCATAAAAGATATATTCAATCAATACAGAAAACATTACACACACTATATACCATGTATTTCACGCACACACGCATGCATACTATTTATTGTCAAACTTTTGTTCTTGACGTCTGTGGTCAAATTGAGAATAGATTAAATATTGTTTGTCTTCATTAATATTTTTTTATAGTATAGCCTTGGCGAAATTTGATATTATAGAAGTATAAAATACAATCATATTAGTGTACAAACTTACAATTCCAATTATAGTCGAATTTCGACTACTGCGGGACCTCTAGTTACTATTAATATTCTGTAAAAAATGGTCATTAAAAGTACCTTATTAGCCATCCCAGTATTCGCAAAATTTAAATTGCTTTCCGGTTTTTTTTTATAAATAAATATTTTTCACGTGATTCTGTGACGAACTTTAATATTAAAATGGAAGAAGATGAGAAAATTTATGCGACCGAATTATGAGGAAGGTTTTGAATGATTGAGTACCAGGGCGCCATATCAAAAAAGAACTTTTTCAACCCCCATCAGTCTTCATCAGGGGACAACAGATGTCACTGGCGACAAGAAATTTATTTTTCGCACCATATTGTTAGTTGAAAAGCTGTTACTGCAACAAATATTTTTTTTGTTTGTTACAGTATAAACAAACTTTCGATAAAAGCTTTCCTTCGTGGGAGTATAGGCACAATGATAACCGGATTGCGAGGGAGGTTACGGATAACGCTTACCAGGGCGATATGAACTTTAAGAATTTGAAATCTAGGTCTTTCGGTATATTTTAACATTTTCAATTTAAGTTTTATCAAACATTATTACCGTTTTATCTTTTCAAATGTGATTTCCATAAAAAGTTAATTTACTGAATGAAAAAAATTACATTGATTAATGATACCATTGGAAGTGCTCTGAGAAATTGTTGGAGCTGATTCCATCATTTCGTTTTTACCATCGTACCGCCCACCACCGGAGTAGAGTTCATCCATACTACTTGGAGCAGTGCGTTTCCCAAGATCATTTTTGCCACGTAGCATTTGGCTTTGAAAACACCGTGGAGAGGAGCTACGATTTTTCCCGAGCGCTATGACTTGTCCTTCTTGAAACGAGGCTTGTGGAGTACTTAACGGTAGGCAGCAGGTTAGCTCTGCCCCTGACATCGCTGAAGTACACGGGCGACGGTAACCACTCACCATCAGGTGGGCCATGCGCTCGTCGGTCTATAAGGGAAAAAAATACAACACGTTATGTCCGTTACATAATTTTTTTTTGTCTTTAATTCAAGATTTTTTATTATTATTTCAGAAAAAAATCTAGTTATATATAACTTTAGACATTAAACATTTTGAGGTCACGACCAATATCCAATTTCACCAATTTTTCCTTTTTAGTTAAGGAGGGTTAAGCTATAAATTTGCTTATTCGGCGTTAAACCTCGAGGTTACGGAATTTCTAATGTGATCTCGATGACCTCCAGTAGCTGCCTTAACATCAGATGGGCTGTGAGTGCCTTTAATTGACCATGTTATATAAAATTACGAAATCTTATTATTATATAAATTCAATAAATTAAGCGAATCAGATTTTCAAGCCCAGTTAAGTTGTGGGGGAGGTATTGAACTACGAGGACCAGGACAACATCTAAGAAAAGAGCTACGTCGATAATGGTGGACCTAGAGCCCTCTATGTACCGTGAATAGAGCTAGCAAAAAGCGTTTTATTGTGATCTCAACACAAGTCACCTCATTTTTTTTTTAAATTTAAATAAAACTGTGACATAATTTGATATGGTAATATAAAACATGAGCCAGCATTTAATTATTCATAGTTTCATATTTATCTTGTTTCACCGAAAGTTCAATTTTAGTGTCGAGATTTGAACCATCTAAGTATTTAATATATGGTTTTGAACCGTTGCTTCGGTATTTGTTTTGTGAAAGTAACCATAGATGGAGCTGTTTTAGTCCTCTTCCGATTTATACATTCCTGGTACAGTACTGAAGCCTTCCTCGAAGCGCCACTGAAACGGTACTGAAAAGGTAATTGAAAGAACCTCCCTGCTTTTTTACAAATACGGTGTCACATGACACTTGGACTAGCATAGCGTGGTTTCAGTCAGTACTTACTTATTTACATGGAAACTCAGTCAGAAATCAGACGTTTTCAGGAGGCTAAAACGCGATCAAGATACTAGGAGCTTAAAAACAGACTAGAGGTTTTCATTGTACACAGAACATGATAGAATGAAATTTTCTTTTACATTTCTCAAAAAAGAGTGCATAGGTTTTTTTTTTCACTTTTTAAATTACTGTAATAAACTTTCTAAATATAATAGATTATGCTAACAAGACCTTAAAAAATGAAGTACACTACCTATAAATAGAATAGGTCTCATTGACTCAGTCTTATTAATTTTAATGCAAAAAATTATGTCTTGTCGTGGCAGTTTTAACACTAAACCTAATAAGTAGTTTAAAAATAATTTAAGCGAAATTTGAATAGCGTGATCAATATAAGCCCTTTATATTTCCACTCTTCGTTAGCTACATCAATCATCAATTTTATTGTTAAGCATTTATATAATAACTATAACTATTATGATAACAGCCTTGTTCATAAAAATACTTCCTTCAGATTTATGCCTCGTTGGTATTTTTCTGAAGTCTACTTACTATTCAGAGCCGCTGAAGTCTCTCTGGGCTTTGAGGGAAAACTGTTTTTCAGTAGATTTTAACGCTACATTGGTACTAGGGAAGCATAAATATCATAGAGGTACATATACATGTACACGGAAATAAAAAAGGTTTTTATAAAGTTACTTTTAACATATGACTATTGCTAATTTCGTTAAGATAATATTCGAAGGGAAAAGCTTACTTTGAAAATATAATCTGAAAACCAACCTTCTAGCAAGTATGTTCTCTTAGTACACTGCTCGCAACAACCTCCTACTAAGCGCGCCATCTCACACACATCACACACACTTTCGTCGCAGGTACACTTCGTAGCTTTTAGCAGCCCTGTTTTATTATTGCAGTTTGTAGATTTTTAAATAAACTCACATATCATGTAATGAACCCCATACAATTGATTCAAAGCAAACCAAAAAAAAAAAATTCAACATAAATGTAAGTACATACTTTATGAACGTCAAAAAGAGCTACCGCCAATTCACAAAAAGTAGCCTCCTTCCTGAGAAGAACTGGCAAGAAATTCAGCGGGCGTGTCTTTTTTTTTAAATATTAGTTTTTATTTCATTTATTAGATTTTTTTTTAAATTAATTTACGTATTGAGACGCTCTAAGGACAATCCTATAATCAAACACCGCTCTATTGATAACAAACATAGTATATTTGGATCAACTTTACTGCACCTATATTGACTATTATAGGTAACTAACTACTAAATTGCTTTTTAATAAAATGACTGATTGCCTCAGTTACGGCGTAGCACACACCCGTAGCGGCTACTACGAATTCGTAGCCGCTATAAAAAGCTGCGTAGCAAAATGTAATTTTCAAAGTGAAACTGACATTATTGACTGTTTGCTGTTTTCACTTTTATCTTAATCAGTAAAGTGTATCTACTACTAAAATAGTAGTTAAAACTTTAAATTTTATTTTTGACGAATTTTTTTTTTTTCTACCTATTGTGAACGATATCACGACCCGTTAAAAAAATAATGATTACTACCAAGGATAGTGGATGAATGCTTCCAACCCCTATAAGATAGGAGACCAAAGTCTCGTTTGTACTGTATAATGGCTATCCCACCACCACTATCAAACCAGAATACAACTGCTCGCGGCAGATATAGAATGGTAGTACGTATCACAGCGAGCCTACAATAAGCTCTATCAACAGTTACGAGAATTTATAAACAATGTGATTTTATTTCAAAATCGACAAGGAAGCGTATAATAACGAACCTCCTATTCGTTTTTTTTAAAACATGGTACAAGGATTTTATTCAACAAACAGATTTTTTAAGTAATTTTTTATTATTAATTGTATAATAAATTTTTGTTAGTGACATTCAATCTCTTTACAAGATGTAGTAAAAGCTCCGCTTCCATAACTTAGGGATAAAAATGGGAACTACGGACACCACCGATAAAAGAGAATTAATAAAACGGAAAATTTAAAGACGTGTTGCAATTTTAATTTTGTTTCAAAATTAGTTTTGATTATTTTATTTTATTACTATAACTGGCTGGACTGTTGATTTTTTGTGACGCCATAGCTAGCTACCGTTACATTTCGATACGATAACTTTGAGCTTAAAGGAAAAGCGCCCTCTGCGTCTTAATCGAAGCCTACGAAGAAATACCTTTTGTTGATTTATGAACTCCTGGTATATTTTCATAATCATAACCTCAAAGCGCAGTAATAATTGGATAAGCTGGCATCTTGGTACTTTTATCTTTATGTTCACCAAGGCTCAGGACCTCCAAAAGAGCTAATTTTGTTTATAGCTAAAGACACTTAATTTATAATATTAAATCCATAACAACGATTGTGATACAATAGCTTTTCTAAAACCGAATGCCTTGCTACAAGCCTACAACAGCCTAATATACTTATTTATATTGTAAAAATCTCAACCATAAAAAAATGATTATAATAGTTATGTACTGTTTTTGTTAAAATCAACGAAAGCTGCCGAAAGCGCTGGTTATCTTAATAAAAAATGATTGGTAAAATTAAATGTTTGTATTTATTTCTTAAACTCACAAAGCGGCTATTAGTGTGAGCTTGATGTAACTGGTTAGATTTTGGTTACTTAAAATTAGAATAAGCCAGATGTATTGTTTCATATTATTCATTAGTAACTTTAGGTTTGTTTTTAGTTGAGAAACATGCTAGAATTGCAGAAATTGCAAACATCACATTCATAATTCGAGACGATAATTGCATTTTTAAAGATTAATATTTTGTCGAATTATTTTGCTTTGTTCATAAAGTGACGATAACATAGGTTATGAAATGGCGCAACTTTTTGTGGAAACAGTAGAAGAACGTTGCCAGATTTCATAAAAATATTTTAAGAGATCAGAATGAGGCAGTGATGACTTTATCCTGCAAACAGTAAAGAAAAAGGTGGTTGCATATATTTTAAGTTTATTGCTATTTTTGTAAGGACTATGTATGGCATTCAGAGAGAGAGTGAGAGACTTTGTAATCAATTCCACATGATATACTTTTCTTCAAACCAGCTTAACACTGAACGCTAAGTACATACAGGTAAATAATAGTTGTGTGTTTAGATTTACCAGGTAGGCAATTTAACAGGCACGAATAAATTTATTGTTAAAAAAACACTCTGAATAAATTCTACCGGTTTTGACATGAGTGACCCTCAACCGACTGGTGCGACATCGGCGCGTAGTGGGAGGCCTTGATGCTACGAAGATACTAGGGAATCATATTAAGCAAAGAGCTGTTAGCAGTTCTTCGGTTAGTTATTTTATTTTTTTGTGTAATCATAAATAAATTGCAATAGTAAACTGAAAACATTTTTTTGAGTTAATAGAAATAATATTTTGATTCAGTTTACAACATTTATGATAGTTGCTAAATAACTGTCTTTCGGCTACGATTTCCCCCACAATCAAAAGATAACGAACAGTGCCGATTGTAGCTCGTAGGAGGTCACGTAGCTACGAAGGTACTAGGGGAGCATATCTAAGAAGAAGTTTAAATTTCAGAGCTTTTCAGTGGAGAATGGCGTAGTGCCGAGCTTCGTAGCCATCGCTACAAGCATTGACTTGAAAGAAATTTTGTTAGAATTAAATTGTATAAATGTGCAAATAAAAATACTGTCATCATTATTAAGATGAATTATAAAAATAATACAACTATAAAAGCTATAAAAGCGACGCTACGTAATTTATAATACTACGTAAGAATTTGTAAGGAAATTAACGTAGTAAACAAGAGTTAAAAGTATAATTATTAATTAAAAAAAATAAAGATAAACCGGTCATAATTAATTCATTATCATAATTTAACAGATTTACTAAAACTTTAGTTTTCATATTAGTTAAGAAACGTTAGTGTATAAATTATTATTATTAGCTTTAATATATTATCGCTCGATGCTAGTTGCTTCGATGTTGAAAATTTTCGTAGAGCCGTGATAAAGCGCAAAAGTGCCTCATACAGAGTTATCTCTACGTTCGCTGTCGTTGAATTATTCCTTCTACGCGGTCATGCACCCCTAGTACAGTCATCGCTTCAAAACTTCTCACGAACGTTTCATGAAAGCTCATGCAGGACAGTGAACGAGCTTTGGCCAAAGAGGGGCGAGAGTCGTATTAAAATATTAAATGGGGCTATGAAAAAAAAACTAAACAAAAAAATCGTTTCAGCAAGCTACGAAGAAGGCTTCAGCTGTGTACCAGGAAAGCATACTTTGAAAGAGGTCAAACAAAACAGCTCCATCTATGATGATTTTCGTTCAACACTAAAACAACGTTTTATATTCATCGGAGAGCTTAGTTTATTTTAATCTAAAAGTCCAAAGAGATTTTCTAGTCGAACAGTAGGAGGTAAAATATAAAGTATCCTGCAACTTGCTAGTTTTTAATTAAGCATTTTTACGAAAGCAAAATGTCAGAGGAGAGATGTACTTTATAATTCTACTCTCGTTAAATCTAACAAAAAATCTAAAAAATAGAATGAAATGCTATTCGGAATATATAATTATTATATATACTCTGGTATTGGTCCTAGCTGTGAGAAAGGATAGTTGCCTGTTTTCGAATATTTACTACATTGATCGATTTTTAGTCGAAAAAAATCGATTCGGCGGAGGCACCTGTCCTAAAAACATCCTAGAATCGCATGAATTGAAAGAGATAATTCAATCGAAAATGCTTGACGTCGCGTTAAAATTTTTTGTATGTACGTATATTACTAATTTATTTATAATATTTTTATATCTTATTAAATATACAACAATATTTTAAATTAACTGAAATTGGTATTTTTTATAATTATCAAAACTGAATTTTATGGATGTAAATTATAATAATAATAAATCTTACAGTGCTTTCCGAAAGATAATTAAAAGAAGCTTTTACTTCACTCCACATGAGTTATGAAAATCCTCAGCGTAAAGGAAAAGTACCAGGAGCTTATGGACACTGGGAGATCAAAACGAGCAGCTTACTATCTAAGTACTCCCGCTTAAGGGACAGAGGGGACGTTCAGGCAGAAGGGGATGGCCTATCCGAGCGCCCAATAGTAGTGTGACTCCACTCCACTAAGTTGTATTATATAATAAGTACATATCCTACACTTCTACATACGTATTTATTTACAATTCACTCTAACTGGACACTACGTCGTTAGAAGTTATAATATCCTGAGCGTTTACACGTACCTTAATGGTAGTAGTGGAAACAGATAGAATAAAAATAAGTTAAGGTTGTTATTATTTGTGAACTGGGTAACTAAGCCAGTTCCGGAGACTTTTACAAAAAGGATACAAATAAGGACGGGCTTTTTCATGGTGATTTGAATCTATTTTATTTTATTGCTTTGGAGCACATAGTTACGCGTGGTCGATTGATTTATAACTAAAACATGAGGTAACTATAAATTTTACAATATCATTTATAGCTATTGTATTTGATGCATTCATTCTTCTCTCAGTGTATATACTAAAATTATTATTAAAATTTAATACTAATACTTTATACCATTGAAATGTTTAAATGTTTAATTTTATATTTTTTTTTTTCTTCGATATTTGAACACTTTGAATTTGTCGAAAATGTTTCAGGGTGCCTTCATTATCAATCCATTAAATTATTTATTTACACGTATTCTTTTGAAATCGGTAAAAGTAATTAATTAGTAATGTAGTGTAATAATAGTTGATAGATGATTTTTTAAGCTATTTTTTATTTTTTTAAATCGGGTCCCGTCGGCTCGACTTAGGTGCGTAGTGGGAGGCCTTGACGCTACGAAGGTACTAGGAAAGCATACAAAGCAAGGAAGTATTGTGACTGTTATTCATGAATTCCTCCTTTACGCAGTAGTTATAAAATTGAAAATGAAGAATTACTTATTTATTTATTACTCGCAAAAATAAAAGAAATAAATAAAACAAATGTTTTGTTTTCAATCGCAAAGATTCGGTTGGAATAAAAAGCTCACAACTCGCTTAGTGCTAAGGGATATCTATCATCCGTCCATGAAAATTGTATAAGAAAGCTTAATAATGACAATGTATGGTATGAGGAACGAACAGTGACGATTGTAGCTCGTGGGAGGGTACAGAGCTACGAAGGTACTAGGCGCGCACGTTTAAGAAGGAGTTCACATTTTAAAGTAAAACGCTGAAAATGAAGCTTCTTAGCAGTCGCTGTAAGCTTTGATACCTTGAAAGTACAAGGACATTATGATATGCTAGGATGTATTTTTTTACTTAAACTTGCAATTTGCAAAAAAAATATATTATATAATAAAATAATGTAATAATAAAAATAAATACAAGTAATAAAATAAAAGTAATATAAGTAATAAAAGTAACACATTCATTAGAAATAATTGATTCTACTTTAATGAATGCTCTACGATCGATAGAAGATTTCATTGCTACGTGTCTCATAGTGCACTAAAAATTATACATTTGTTAAGACTTACTTGTGTACATACAGGTACACTTACACTTCCACTTAGATACATATGTATGTACTCGGATATATTTAAAACAGTGTTACAATTTAATACCATTATTTAATTTTTTTTTAACTCAATAGACTTAGAGACTTTCCAAAAAAATTTTTGTGTAAGAATATTTAATATCTCAACAAAACAAACAAGTCAACAATTACAAGTAATAGGTCAAAAAATGTTGAAGAAGACGAATAAAGATATTAAAATGTATTTCACAACGAAATAGAACGGTTGTTTTCTAGCGTAGCTTGACGATCAACGCGTATTTGAGGCCTTGACGCTACGAATTTACTAGGATGATATGTTCATAGAAGAGGCTTACATACAAGCTCTGGCTAAAAGCTTAAATTACAACAAGGAAGATTAACGGATGAAACGCTTAGTCGGAAATTTTGCGAGCATTTCTTTCTAAAAGAAAATACTTAACGATCGGGCTAAGAAAATATGATAAACACATACATACTCGTACATAACAAACACAACTTATGACTATATTCAAATTCTATTTGACAGATTTGTATTCAGTCAGTTGTTATTGAGAGCATGAGCCGAACGGATTCGGGAGGTATCGGATCGTGAAGATACTAGGATTACATAAAATTGCAGAGATTACAGGAATTCATTTTTAGGATAAACCTGATTGAATTTTGAAATTTTAGACATCATACACATTAGTGGACTTTACACACCTTACATCACAGAGGAAACATTTAAACTATAATAGCGATGAGATATTAGAGGAATAGCTTATACGAATAGATGATGAGAAAGTAGTATTTATCGAAGAAAAAAAATTTAAATGTTGAATACAGGATTTGTATAATGACATATTCAAAATGACTCGCGGTTTCATTTTATTTTGTTAAATATTATTTCCGAAAGTTCGAATAATTCAATAGTTTTCATAGTCATACGGACGGCTAAGCTATTGTTCGTCCACATCTGAATACAATGTATCTAACTGCTTATTATTAGTTATTTTCTGTTCTAGTTCTATATTTCTACCTTCTAATTATATCTACGACTCATAAATACCATATAAACAGTATTTATATGAATTAGTCGTTGGATTTTATAATTAAAACGTCACAAACGCCAATCAAAACGTCATTAATAACTTGATACATTTTGAAACTAATGTGTAGTAAGTAAGTTAAAATTGTAAATAAACAGAAGCAATTCACTGTTAGACCATTCATTCATAAGTATTCCTTGAGTAACAAAAGACCCCGCTTTCTATAAGTCTCTCTCTCTCTCTCTCCAACTATCCCTCTCACAACTGCATGTTGTACGATTGCCAGACTGCTCCCTATTTCAGTAGCCACGCCCAAATGTAGCTTTCAGAATACGAAGGCTTTGGCGCTGCCGGAAAATATACCAGGATTTCATAAGCCCCAAGATGTTAGCAACGGATATTGAATTCGTTTCCCAGAGTGGTTTGTATTTTGGAAATGGGAGCTTTTTTTCTTCTTGCTTCCATAGATCTTTTGTTTCTACCTGAAAATTGTACCAAGATCGTAAAAGCTATAACAGTTATTAGAGAAATATGATAATGTCTTTTAGCGTGAGTAAATTTAAAAAGTTCAAGGATATATTTCTATTGTTGTAAATTAAAAAGGAACTTAATTGAACACCGATAACCTTGTATCACCATAATGATAGCATAAAAATATTGTAAAGCATGAAGAAAATTATACAATTACTAGCGGTCCCGCAGTAGTCGAAATTCGACTATAATTAATTAAAATTGTAAGTTTGTACACTATTATGATTCTATTGTCAAAGACTATTATTATACTTCTATAATCACAAATTTCGCCAAGACTACATTATAGAAAAATATTGATAAAGACAAATAAATAATATTTAATTTAATCTCAATTTGACCAAAGACTTCAAGAATAAAAGTTTGACAATAAATAAATAGTATGCATGCGTGTGTGCGTCAAATACAATATGGTATTGTGTGAATGTTTTTTTATTGATTTAAAATATTTTTTAGTCATAATTTAAAAAAATATTAACATTCTGCACTCCTTTTCTTTATTCTCTATAAGTGTGGGAAATTTCATACTCCTCCGTCCGTGCAATTTTCGTAAAAAGGCATACAAAGTTTTTCCTTCGCGTATTAATATATAGATATTTTAAATTGATTTAATTGGCTTTTCACTTGAGTACTATATTATTTTTACATTACCATATTATAAATTCAATGCATTAATCAATTATTAGTTAAAAAAAAATTATGTTACCAAAAAAAAATAAAAAAAATTGAAACTGCCGAAATTATCAAAAATAACAAAATTTGTATTGATATCGATTTCTGTTAGAGTCAAATAATAATAATACTGTCTAAAAATTAGATGCAAAATCTTTTGACGCTGCCTGAAAAAATATAATAATATATTCACATGGAACTACATGAAATTAAATCTAATCAGAGCCATTAAGGTTTTCTCTTTATAAGGGTATCATCAGAGATTTATCAACAATGACGAGAAGTATCGATACTGGCTGAAAATAGTACCAGGAGTACAAAGACCTTGAGAGCTTGAAAGCTTGAAAGCTGAAATACTACGACGTTCACCCTGTGAATTTTCTGTCTAACTGACAAGAAACTTCAAAAAAACTACGGACGAAAAGCTTCAATTTTCCTGAAATTGTTACCAAGATCGCATAAACCTTAAAAGCTAGTTCACGAGTCTTCTGAACACTCCATGTTTTTATTTCATTTTGTAATATATTTTTAATATTTGTTATAAGTAACTAAATTTTTTTCTTGTGTCAAAAAATAAAGTTCTGTTTTCAAATTTATTTTCGTAAAAATGTAGAACACGATATAACGTAGTGTACAATTAACATTTAAAAAAAAGCACGCTTTGCCAAATTAACCATTACTACTTCTTTCTAATTTGTATTACTACTTCTTTCTAATTTGTATTACTACTACTGCAGTAGTATTAGTAGTGTTAGTAGTGGTGGTGGTAATGTGGATATCAAGCGTAATTAATTATCTCTAGTTTCAAAGGTGCTAAATTAAAACAAAACAAGAATTTATTAAGCAGTGAATAAAAATCCATCTTGATTCCATTTCCAAAATCCATTACGATTCACTGCGGCAAAAAAAACCTGTATTAATTCAAATTCAAAAATCATTTATTTTATTTCAACTTAGATGTTGTTACAATGTTAACTATGCCACGGGTTCCAAAAAAAGCCACAGTCCTGAGAAGAACCGGCGAAACAAACTCAGCGGGCTTTTTTTTTGTTTTTCCTCAAATATTTTCTTTTTTTTAAAATAAGTAAAAATATTTACAATAAACCAAAAAACAAGTCAAAAATACAATTAAAAATAATGTCAAAAATAATACAATTAAATGTCAATAAGTGATTAAGAACAAATCCATAAATGTTTTGTTTAATGATAGATAGCAAAATCGTAATAACATTACAAAGTTACGTGCAACGTATACATGTTTCTTGAACTTTGAACTTGAAAATTGGTTTTGATCAATATTGTGATTGTATTATTGAATTGGCGTCAAAACTGGATAAAATATTTTCAAATATTTTATGATTTGGTGATTTGAATTGAATTAGTTCACGCTCGTTCGTACTTTGGTCAGAAAGCTCTTAACATTCATGTGAACCTGGTAAAATTTTCAGGTTTCCGACATAGTTGACTGAAAATTTAAAGAGACCTCTGGTGACAGAAGGTATCTATAAATTTTAAGCTCACTTAGCTCTTAAAGTTATTTTAGTCCTGGTAAAATGTTCACAAGGCTTCCGTGGTAGTTTGTCTGAAAATTTAAAATAAACAAACCTCTTGCGATGGTGAATGGCATTAAATTTTCAGCATTTAGCTCTCAAAGCTTTTGTGATCCTGGTACAATTTTCTAGAATTTTTGACGCTTTTCGTCACAACTTGTCCAGTTTCTTCTGATAACCTGATTGATGATGATAAATGATTTAGAGAGAGACATAGTCAATGGAATTCCATATTATATTATATACTTATAACCAATTAAGGAGTTTTATGACCCCACTCCTATTTTTACGGGGCTAAAAAACTTTCAATAAAAACTTCACTGAGTAAAAAAAGTTGTTGACTTTTAGAAAATATAAAATATAAAGAAAAATTATTGAAAAATAAACTAAAATTTTGAACAGCTACTTCTTGATGTTTATACAATACCAGTACTTTTTTATGCAGCGTCAAAGCTTGTTGATTCTTTAATTTTTTAATGGCAGAGCTAATTTGATTAAAAAAGGATTTCTAATAAATAATAAATAAACAAAAGTAAGCTATAAATAATACTTTTTTTTTGTATTTTAAATTATTTGCTGTAAACACAACTGGTATCTCGAAATTTTTCCTTACGGCTTTCGAAGGTTTGTTTGTTGACATTGTGACAATTTACAAATAGTGTTTATTCATAAGCACTGGTACATCAAACGTTTCAGCATAAGCATTGTTCGTCGTACTTTACTGAATATATACATAATTTGAGATTATTTAACTGTATAAAATTTTGTAACACTTGCATAAAAAAAATTCGTATAACTATCGTTCGCTCACAGATCAAAACTTAACCACAACAACAAACATAAAAACATTCATTTCATGTATTTATATTTACTTATTTTTCAATTCAAAAGAGAAAAAGAAATCAAAAATGCCCGAAAATAGTACTTAACTCTTTTGCTTATCTCCGTTTGCATATAGATATTTTTTTACTTTCTGATCACAATATTATTAGTGTTGGAATAAAATGCATGCCATGAAATTGTCGCGCGACCGAGAAAATTCTTCAACAAAATCGCATAATAATTAATTCTAAGCCATTTTTCAAAATAGTTTAGAAATTCTGATAACAAAGTAAAATATAGCCTGATCGTTCATCACTGCTCTAAGCGTTTATACATGCCTGGTACTTTTTCAGGCAGTGCCCAAGACTTTTCGTTTCATACAGTGGGCGTGTGTGTCGCTCACCGCCTCTCTTCTAACTAACACATATCAAGCATACGTTTTGGGCATTGTTTACGTAAATATTAATACGTGAAGCAAAAACTTTGTATCCCTTTTTACGAAAATTGCGTGGACGGAGGAGTATGAAATTTTCCACTCCTATAGAGAATATAAAGAAGAAGTGCACAATGCTAATATTTTTTTCAAATAATGCATAAAAGATACATTAAACCAATAAAGAAAACATTACACACACTACATACCATGTATTTGACGCACACACGCATGCATACTATTTATTGTCAAACTTTTGTTCTTGACGTCTGTTATCAATTGAGAATAGATTAAATATTGTTTGTCTTTGTTAATATTTTTTATAGTGTAGTCTTGGCGAAATTTGTGATTATAGAAGTATAAAATACAATCATAATAAGTAGTGAACAACCTTACAATTCCAATTAATTATAGTCGAATTTCGACTACTGCGGAACCTCTAGTTTACGTAATTTGGTGCAATTATTTATTTCTAAATTTTGTTTTCACATTTTACCAGCATGATATTTACACATAATAGCCAAAAATGTTTTTTTTTTCTAACAATAACTATAGCTAAGCCTGTGCATTTTCTAGTCTAATTAATTACCTTGAAAAGTTTTCAAACAGTTCGACAGAAAATAATTCTAGTATCCTCATAATGGAAAAAATATAATTCTATTATAAAATTAGCCGATTTTTTTGTTATTACTGTAAACCGCTGGCTTTTAAAAGTATTGCTTATATATATGATTCTGTTTCAATATTAATAAAGACGCAAAAATAATACTATTGAATAAAAAATTGCAAATGCTCTCTAATTGATGGAAAATTACTTCAAGCAAGCTTGGAAGGGCCGCGTTTAGTTTTGGGCGTTTATGTTAGCCTGGTAAAAATTTCAGCCGTCCGGCATGTCAACTGAAACTATAGAGAGACCTCTAGTGGCAAGTTCACAACATTTTCAGCACCTAGCTCTTAAAGCTCATGTGCTCCTGGTAAAAAACTTAATGAGTATCGAAGCTTTCCGTGAGAGTCAAAACTGAGCTTCAGAAAAAGCTTCTCGGCAAAGGAAAATATAATTGATTGACTGAGTGACGACAACACATTTCAACATAGCATCAACGCATTCCATTACAGTTTATCGAAACTTGCGATATCCCCTTTTATTTTCATTGATAAAGCAAAATTCGATATATAGTTACTTAAATATTTTTTACAATTTTCGATTGCTTTTAAAAATACTTTTTCAAAGCTCTTAAGGTCTGAAGTATCTACTGGTTTCGGGAATGATGAGAGCTTTCGTGACTTGGCTCTTAACGTATATGTAGTCCTAGTACTATTTTCAGGCAGCGTGAAAGCTTTCGCATACCGGCGAAATTAAGTAAGTTTAGTGCTTGATGGTTGGAAAGCTTACTCGTCTACCAAGAGCCATTTAATAAGAAAAATAGATTAGGCAATTTTATCTAATCTTTCAATATGAACGACTATAATAATTTCGCAAGCAATTACTGTAACAGTAAACAAAATATGTGCACACAGTTTTGTTACAGTTTTGTTTACAGGTTATTTCAGAATAATGCTTTTTTGATTGTAACTCTCTCCAATAGATGTCGCTACAATTATTTGCTGTAGTGACAGGTCCGTAGCAGGCTGCCCTATACCGCCGAGGATACTAGGGAAACATAAGTTATCGGAGTTCGTAAAAACGTTAATAATGTTTGGAAGTTTTTCGTAGCACAATGTTCATTGACATGTCATTGAATGTAAACATAACTAGTTTTATTTTCATTTGATTTTCCGAGATGCTATTCTTAATACTTTTACCACATAAAAAATACTATGTTACTAATTATTACGATTGTTATTTGAAAAATTCTAAAATAATTGACAATTCCATTAAGGACAAAAATATTTGATATTAAATTATTCTCAAAGTGATCTACGGCAAAGGTTAATAAAATTATTGTGATTTTAATTAGATTGCCATCTTAGGACGTAAATTTAAATTGACCTTTGACAAACTATGTCCATTCTACATTAATTCTACAATTCATAGCGAAATGAATTAAGGAGTCATAATAAATTAAATTTTAATAGAGTTCATAAGTTAAATTTAAAGAATTTGTTTAAAAAGAGAAAGAGATAAAGGCAAATTAATAGATAAATTATTATACATCTACACAAAACAATATTTGCACAACCTAAATTTAAAATCACAGTATTACGGAGCTTATAACTAATTTAAAAAGGGATAGTCGATGGTTTAAAAAGAAAATAATAATTATCTTTTCAACACATTACTAATAAGTAAATATACTAAAATGTAAATATAAAAGTTTTCCGTATGATTCTTCCATTCGGTATTTGTTGTCATTCCAGAAATATCGAGACCTTTTTTATCGAAGGCTGTCGAAAATTCAATTAATGTGGACGAAAACTTTTTCACCGCCTAAATATACTTACAAGAATCGTATCAAGATTTGGTTAGCGATGACAGCCCAAACAAATTTCCGAAGTGTCTGAAGTATTGAAATAAGAAGTCTGATAGCACTGTCGTTTTTTTTTAATAAAAAATAACCGTGTCTAGGTATTGTAGTTGCTTTTCAACTATTGTATGCTCCATATCTTATACGCATGGTCTTTGAAATATTAACCACAATTTGTCATTTAAAATAGTACATATGCCGCTCTTGCTGACAAAACTAAATTGAACCTAGTGTATCTAGCGTTGTATCAGTATTCGAATCTGGTAGCGAGTACCATTTTTTCTAATGAAATACGTACTTAACAAATGTTCACGATTGACTTCCACGGTGAAGGGATAGCATCGTGTAATAAAAATGAAACCTGCAAAATTATAATTTGCGTAATTACTGATGATAAGACAACGTCTAATGAGTCCGCACGGGTAGATACCACCACCCCGTATATTTCTGTCGTGAAGCAGTAATGCGTTCCGGTTTGTAGGGTGGGGTAGCCGTTGTACTGAACTAAGACTTTAGAGCTCATGTCTCAGGGTGGGTGTCTGCATTTACGTTGTATTTGTCTATGGGCTCCGGTAACCACTTAACACCAGCGTAGGGCGTGAGCTTGTCCACCCATCTAAGCAATAAATAAATAAAAAGGGGACAAATTTGTAAAGTACAAAAAGTATGATTTCAAATTATACTTTATTTCGATTTTTCAATTTTATATTGAAAGCAATACAATACGTAAAAAAAAGAACAAAAATAGTGCCTATCCAATAAAAAATAAATCCAAATATATTATTATGGCCATTTAGCGTAGAATTAAATATGTTAATAATGAAAAAAAAACAACGTACGCACACGTACATATATGTATGTATATTTGTATGTATGTGCCAGTGTCATTGAAGAGGTTAATTAAATTTTCATTGTTAAACATTGTTGAGACGTAAATATCCAGGATTAATAAATAATATTCAAATGTCGACGAAGACTGTAAAACATTCGAAACGTCAGAAACAATTTACAACAAAAACGGGAGATTAAATTGTAAAAGTAGTTTAATTAAGTTTACGAGATGCTCTTGATTAATCAAAAAATTGGAATTATGTGTGTGCTTAATATATTCACTCCGTTAGTATAGCATCTGTTCGACCATTCAAAGCAAAATGTATGATTAGTTCCATGCAAGACAGACCGCCGATACCGTTCTGTGTATGACCAGCACAAACATTGCAATGACAATAGATAACTTAGAAAATGTAATACGTTTGACTTTTTACTTAACAAATCTAAAATTATTATTTGATAATCTCTATTTTTTTTTTTTTCATTTTCATCGTTTCATCAAACTAAGTAATAGTTTCGGTCACCCGATACTAGATGTCGCTATGAAAAAGCTCTACGCAACCGTAGAGGACGTCGTAGCGGGAAAAGAAAGCTCAGCATTACAGAGAAATGTACCAGGATCGCATAAATCGAAACAGTAAAAGAAAAGTTTTCCACGAAGTGAAAATATTTGTGGAAACTCCAGAGGGAGTGGGCCAGTGCTTATCTAATCCGCGCTTATCTTTTCCTAAACAGGTTACGGAAATCCCGATTAGAGCGGAAAATATCTGCTTTGTACTAGGACGCCATAACCCGGGAGAAGTATTGCTTAGTTGGTGTAAGCAAGAAGAACAGTCACTCCCCTTCAGAAGGCGGAGTCATTTTCACGCTTGCGCAAATGCCTTTCATCACGAGTAAAAACTTAACACGAAGTAAGATTTAAACTTGCTGGACTAATTAAAAATATATTTACGATTTAATCTTACGTTTATTATTTCCGACATTTTAATACCGTACTGTAAAACCCAAATTAAAACTCATAAACCTATTATTTTAATCTCATCTACGACTCGCAAAAATCAGAAAAAATATATTATTATTACACGTCTAGCCTTTGTTAGCTGGTAATAATATTTAATGTTAATATACAGTTCATATACGGACCTATTTATTATATATCTATTAAAATATTTAATTAAATCACTAAGATATACATGGGTATTTTCAATTTGAGAATATAGAAGGAAATATCAAGCTTTAGAATTTCTGAGAACAATGCCATCTTTTGACAATACGTAGAACTACGTGGATCCCGTAACTCAATTTTGTGGTGTTCGTTCGTATAATTATTTATTTTGATTTATTCTTACATTCTAGCTTTCATTCTCACTTCCTTATTGAAATAGGAAAAAAATTTGATAAAATAAAATTAATCCGGAATTTGCATGTTATTTTCTTTGTTTAGGCAGTAGCATTAACTAAATTCTACAGATGTCATAAAGATGGCAGCACTTTCAATTACTTTAAGTTACTTATGATCAATTAGATTGTAAGATAATTTTAGGAAAATATGTCATATTTGTAATAAGTATGTTAAATTATGAAGTATATAAAGTATATAAGTAAGAGTTGTATTATTAATAATAATAGTTTACTTATTGCGAATAATTTTAAGTCGTGTCGCTTACAAAAAGTACTTTCAAAAAGATCCCAAGAAGTTGAAAAGTTGATGAATTAGGCTTGGAAACTTCGATGATTGATTTATTCGATATTCCACAAAAAATATCCCGATTAAATCAACTAAACTTATACCATGAAGACAAACGAGAAATAACCTTAATTTAATTTAAGACACAAGGATCTTGAATGATTATATTTTATAATAACATCGGCTTTCCCGACATTGAGTGCGTATGCCAAACTTCCTTCGGGGTCCCCGCGTCTGGAGCGCGCATGGAGTATATGATACTGAACGGCCCGCAGATGTTGGGAGCGAACCTCAGCGAGCGGGCCCAAGAGATGGGTTTTAGGACCCTACCTCCTAGACGACTCCTCTGCACTCTTTCACCTGACAACCAATCTCCGCCCGGAGTCAAAACCCGGTCAAAGTAGGGATGTTCTCACGGTCAACACTACAACCAGACTCGCGGCGCCACCCCGAGGACGCTCGACCGACGGGTCGTCGAAGCGCTCATCAAAGACCATTTAACAGTGATCGGGTTAACGTATAAAAAGGCGCTTTCCCCTAATTCCTATCTTGAACACTAAACACAATACAAAGGAAGTAATTCCTTTAATTATAGTAAAAAATAACGTCGAGGTCAACTTTCAAAATACACAGCCTTATAGGATAGAATTAACTTACAATTATACCTGACGTTCAATGTTATATTTCTTTTTTAACACTTTATTTCACATTTATTCTACGAAACTTACCTTTTCCGTACAAAGAAAGAAGAAAAAATCAACAGCATTCGTCTAATTGAACTCGCAGCTTTTAAGCATCACTCTCATTGGCGTGACGTGGTGGAAACAGCTATCCTAATTGAATCCGGAGCGGTCTTACCTGTAAAGAGGAATTGTAAATTGAATTAGTCTCGGCCAATTTAGTTTTAAACGTAAATCTGCCGAGCTTTTTCACGGTGACTTTGAAACAACCGAAAAGCTTTAAATTTGACGACATTACAACTGACGCGGTTAACGAAGAGATATGCATCGCTTATTTGATACGAAGTGTAAGTTTATTAAAGAAGGTATATTGAACACGTTTTTCTTTATAGTAATGAGCTGATTGTTCCAAGACTAACTTATTGGACCTATTTAACTTATTGAACTTTAGTGTAACATTTCTAAAACGATAAAAACGCTTTGAAGTCGTTATGGCCTAAAGGATAATACGTCCGGTGCATTCGTATGTAGCGATGCACCGGTGTTCGAATCCCGCAGGCGGATACCAATTTTTCTAATGAAATACGTACTCAACAAATGTTCACGATTGACTTCCACGGTGAAGGAATAACATCGTGTGATAAAAATCAAACCCGCAAAATTATAACTTGCATAATCACTGGTGGTAGGACCTCTTGGGAGTCCGCACGGGTAGGTACCACCACCCCTCCGCCTATTTCCGCCGTGAAGCAGTAATGCGTTTCGGTTCGAAGGGTGGGGTAGCCGTTGTAACTATACTGAGATCTTAGAACTTATATCTCGAGGTGGGTGGCGCATTTACGTTGTAGATGTCTATGGGCTCCGGTAACCACTTAACACCAGGTGGGCTGTGAGCTCGTCCATCCATCTAAGCAACAAAAAAAAAAAAAAAAGTAATTAAATTCAAACATCAGAGAGACAATGTTAAGCACAAAACCACATTAATACTAAACCGAGTACACATAATGCGTCCTTACAATTCGAAGGGTCATCGGGATTCGCCAAAAGCCTAACCTCATTTCGGTGACGTGTTTTATCTGGTTCAGTGAACCGATTTGTACGTTTTGGCGGTTAATTCGACACCTCTCGGCAAGGTTACGTATTTTCGGTAAAGTTTCAGAAGAATATTCGCTATTCGTTGAAAATGTGACAAATTGCCGAAATCACTGCGCTTAAATTTAACAACGCTTCTTCTAACAACTTCTAACAACTTCGATTGTACTTTCGCAATGAAGAATAGCACCATGCAAAAATCCGCACAACTTGTTAATTTACGACTACTAACAAATACGTACTTGATATCATCATTACCTCACGGATCGTTTGGAACCTCTGGGTCTGCGGAGGGACTTCGGTTCCCTCTGTATTTTGTACCGTATGTTCCATGGGGAGTGCTCTGAGGAGTTGTTCGAGATGATACCGGCATCTCGTTTTTACCATCGCACCGCGCGCCACCGGAGTAGAGTTCATCCATACTACCTGGAGCCACTGCGGTCATCCACAGTGCGTTTCCAGAGGTCTTTTTTGCCACGTACCATCCGGCTATGGAATGAGCTCCCCTCCACGGTGTTTCCCGAGCGCTATGACATGTCCTTCTTCAAACGAGGCTTGTGGAGAGTATTAAGCGGTAGGCAGCGGCTTGGCTCTCTGCCCCTGGCATTGCTGAAGTCCATGGGCGACGGTAACCACTCACCATCAGGTGGGCCGTATGCTTGTCTGCCTACAAGGGCAATATAAAAAAAAATTTCTTCTGTCACTATTTAAATTCATTATTTAAATTCTCAAACGACCTCACCTGGTACTAAGAGTGATAGAGCCCATAAATATTATTGTACTATAGAACTGAGACCTAGACCTGATGTCTCGAGGTCAATGCCGGGATTTACATAGTTAATGTCTAATGGCTCTGGTAACCATTTAACACCAGATAGGTCATAAGCTTGTTCATTTATCTAAGCAATAAAAAAAACATAATCCAATACCCCCCCACTCACCAAACATCAGTCTTAGTTGTGTTGTAAAAACGGCTATCCCAGAGTTCAAATTCGGACCCGTTATTGTATAAAAATCGGCAGTGTGGTGGTAAACATTTACACAAACTTACAAAATAAAATCACCAGCCCTGGATTTAATTTAAGTAAATTTGCTTTACAAATTCTTACTCTTGTCTATGTGCATTCACAAGAATGAAGAAAATTATTCCCATCAATTCGTTTTCCAATCAACTTTGAATCCTCAGAAGATTTTGCGTCTCGTTGCGTCAAAATTTAATTTGGCGACGCTGAAATTGTATGCAAACACGACACTGAAACAATACATCATATTTTCTTTCAAGATTATTTTTTACGATGTCTGAATTCGGTATCAGGTTCAGTAAGATTTTTTCTTGTTACTGTCTTTATTTTTTAATTCATAATAACACAACGTTTTATTTAAGACAATTACAAAGTTTGATAACTGTAAGATGCTTATAAGTAGCGTCTTAGTTTTGCTATCCGTATTTTTATAAACTAGGTTTTTGACTACAAAAAATAATAATATGATTTTCAGTGGTAAGGTCATCACCTCTTAATTTTGTTCTTTAATATGCTCAGCCCTCACCATTAATTTCAGAAACCTGCATACCACGCGCTCGAACAATTATTCTATATACCTATATTATAATAAATAGAATAACCCTTACTCGTGAGACCATGTAAAAAATGGGCATTGCACAGCGAGCAATGGGACCGTCTATGCTGGGTATCAATCTGATAAATCGGGTCCGTAATACCCAGATTAGACGCCAAACAAAACTTACAGATGTTGGTAAGAGAGTAGTAGATCTTAAATGGAGTTTGGCTGGATACTCAGCAAGGCGAAATCATAAGAGATGGAATAAGACAGAATGATGGTAAAGATTAGGTCGTAGAGGCGTAGATAGATGAACAATGACATAGTCAGTATGGCAGTCGAAAATTATGGCATAAAAAAGGAGAGGCCCAGCAGTGGGTATTGAAGGGCTGAAGATAAAAAAAAACATGTGTGCAATTCACACGAGGTAGAAGTGAAACCGTCCAAAATTAAAATACAATTATCCTAAACGTCTTAAGTATATGTAAAATTTTGTCATTAGTAAATAATTGTAAGGTAGCGCCCTCTGTGAATTGATATTTTAATTTCACGTATAATCCTAAATTAAAATTCACTACAAGAGCTTTCATACACACGTTAGTATTAAAAAAATCTCACAGTTGGCGCTGTATTAAATAGTATGTATATTTCTGTCTCATTCTTTGCTGGCTTCATCCTACACATTTTTGTATTTGTGTCTCTTACCTATCGTTTTTTCCGTTGCATTCGGTTTGAAATCACAACGATTCTAAAGAAGTTTTCACTTCAAAAATATCAAATTAAGAAACATTTTACCACGTTCCATTACAAAATTAAATTTCGTTTACTCTGCGCAGTAACGCCAATAAAATTTCATAATTAACATATTCCGTTAAAAGCCTACAAATTAAAATTTCCCGCGTTTCCGATACCACCTGTCCATATAATTTAAGACCGAAATCTTAAACGCGGACTGATTGTGCGAAAGTGAGCCTTATTTTAGCGATGTTTAAACTTTTTTTCATTCTCGATAGAACCGACGTGTGACTTTATGGATTCTTAATTTATATTTTAAGACTGAGATGAATTTGCTTACGCAGCTACCAATTTAATTAAGCGACAAAACAATGTGGAGGTAATTATATTATAAGCGATCCCGGAATTCCGGCCTCTTTCACTACGAACATGGGCTTTGTTAGGACTAAATAATTTATGGCAAAGGGTATGTAACCCTGTAGTACTCTAAATTGTCACTTTACCTGAATTATAATTATGGGTTATATGCTTGCATGGCTTTCAGTAAGATTGTGCGTAATTTTAATTGAAGAACATGATTGTAATTTTATCAATTTACAAAATACAAAATTAGTATTTCACATATTATGTTTGTAAACTATTAAATTTCATTTATAGTTTTTTTAAATTACTAATCTTTATCTTCTAAATGTTATTGACGTTTAAACTCGAGACTTGAAACATCCCTTGTCCATAATAAGAATCGGCTAAACAAATTTCTCACATTCAGAAACGGGAGTATTTTTTCTTCTTGCCCTTATTCTATATGTAGGGTCGGTTCAGCATGTCTTCTCTTTCCATCTTTTCCAATTTGGCACTCATACCCTTCTACGGCATTTCCTCTTCCACAGAGTCCATCCAAGTTTCTTTAGGATGCCCTCGTCTCAAATTACTGTCTCCTTTCATTTTAAGAAACAGAGGAATGCTCGTTAAAACTTGTTATTACTCACAAAGTAACTGTTGTTACTCACAAAGTAACCGTTGTTTCTGAACAATTATGGATATACCCTATTTTTCCTATTGTATTTATTGGCATCTGAAGCAGATGGTTACGGAGTGATTGATATAACTATTTATATACTAAATATTACTAATATTTTAGTTCGTGGAGAAATGCTAGGAAAGAGTTCAGTTAGAAAAATTAATGTCTGCCTGGGAGATTCGAACACACACATCCCCCGATACTAATTCACCGGACGTCTCAACCTTTAGGCCACGACGCCTTCAAAAGTATATTTCCCTCGCCTTGAAGATTTCTATAGGCAACACACAACATTAATATTAACAAAAACCTAGTCCCTAATTCGAATAAACACGAGAAACCACAGGTTTTCATCAAAACTTATCCATTATTCGTTACAAGGTTCCTTCATTACACGTTCTTGGATCAAATATTGAACCGACAATCAATTTCACGTAATATCCGAGAAATTTCCTTACTTCGCAGAATTTAATTACGTCTGAATATAAATAGCAGACATTTTTGCGGTTCCATTTTCGAATATCAATCGAATACGATAATATAACAAGTAATATTAAATTGTCACCGAGATAAATATAAATTTTAATGTTTGAGGCAAAAAAGTCATAAAGAATAATTTTTGAGCATACGAAAAACTAGTAAGCAAAAATAAAGAGCTGAAGAAACGAACAACAGTTTAAAATTTTTCATACTCAAACTCATTTGCTATGAATTGAGCACGCACTCACATTGATATTGACGGAATCATCTTAAGCAATTTCTCGAAGCACAAAACAAGGAAATAAACTAACTTTCTTCCACAGATACCCATCGGTTCCAGACCCATTAATTAACATGTTGTTTGACACGTGAATTAGAATTAAAACTTTTATAAACAATTTAAACTTTTACAGTTTGACCACATGCTACGCGTATGTAGTCCTCCGAGATTAATTAATCTTGTCGAGCAGAGAGAGCAGAGATAGGAAAAAAATACATTATACTATAGAGTATTCCAAAGCGAAACAAAAAAGAAAAACCTGAGATTAATCCGTATTAACTAAGGTCTATGATTCGCAAAAAGCAAATAAACTATTGTTACGCCGGTAAAAGTGACGCCATCTATCGCCGAATAGCCAAACAAATATCGAAGGATCTAGTAGCTTTTGCTTTACTTTTGCTTTACACAGCACAGGTCCGGCCTCGCGTGGAGTACTGCTCCCGCCTCTGGGCTGGGGCTCCCAAATACCAGCTACTTCCATTTGACTCCATACAGAAGAGAGCCATTCGGATCGATAATCCTATTTTCCCGGATCGTTTGGAACCTCTGGGTCTGCGGAGGGACTTCGGTTTTCTCTGTATTTTGTATCGTATGTTCCATGGGGAGTGGTCTAAGGAATTGTTTGAGATGATACCATCATCTCGTTCCATCCATACTACCTGGAGCCCCTGCGTTTCCACAGATCCATAGTACGTTTCCAGATATCATTTTTGCCACGTACCGTGCGGCTTTGGAATGAGCTCCCCTCCACGGTGTTTCCTGAGCGCTATGACATGTCCATCTTCAAACGAGGCTTGTGGAGAGTATTAAGCAATCATCAGCGGTTTGGCTCTGCCCCTAGCGTTGCTGACTTCTATAAGTGACGGTAACCACTTACCATCAGGTGGGTCGTATGTTTGTCTGCCTACAAGAACAATAAATAAAAATAAACCGTAGAATAGTTAAACACTAATAATACGAATAAATTTCAAAGCCAAAAATCCTGACGTCAACATGTCAATTGCGTTATCCAAGAGAACCTATTTATCGTAACATGATATTCTCCATATTGCCAAAATCTCTAAAGAAACGTATGAGTCTGTTGGGGTGATCGATCATATTTGCCTCAGACACAATATCCGGGAAGTAACGTTGTTATATTTTGTAAGAGGCTTCGCTCGTATCCTCGACGGAGAGCTTTTAGTTTACATCAGCCGACTTTAGTGTAGTTAAGCTCGATGACTAAGTATTCAAGTCATGGCGTATTCGTAATAGCTGGTTATGCCCCATTGACATTCCGAAAAAGAGTAGATTTCTCCAAAACGCAAATTCATTTACGATAAATATATTAACTAAAACATAAAAACCGAGACAAAAAAAAAAACAATGGGAACCGAATTCGCATTCACAATCTCGAACAGAAAATAAAACCCTTTACAGACGGCTACTTCAAAGTAGATTAATTCAACAGCAGGTTTAATTAAAAACATGACGGTCCTTTATCTAAATGAATCTCGATTCTTTAATTAATATTTGGTTTATTCTGTTTGAGCATGAGACCTCTTGTTATTTCAGTGATTATTTCGCAAAGCTGGAACGAATAAGCTTTTGTTTTTAACGTGCTCCGGTAGACACTTTCCCCCAGTCGGGCCGTAAGCTCATTCGTCCAGCAAAGCGATAAGAAAATCTGGTCTTACTGGTGGTAGGACCTCTTGTGAGTCCGCACGGGTAGGTACCACCGCCCCGCCTATTTCTGCCGTGAAGCAATAATGCGTTTCGGTTTGAAGGGTGGGGCAGCCGTTGTAACTATACTGAGATCTTAGAACTTATATCTCAAGGTGTGTGGCGCATTTCCGCTGTAGATGTCTATGGGCTCCAGTAACCACTTTACACCAGGTGGGCTGTGAGCTCGTCCACACATCTAAGCAATAAAAAAATGCTGCTTAGAAGATGACGTTACAAATTTTACGTACACAAATATATCTTATTAAATATCATTATTGAACGATAAAAAGATATGAAGCGGTCAGCTTTTTATATAACACTTTGATAAAAAAGTCTCATTTATGAACCAATAGCGTCCAAGTACTAGAATTTTACAGAACATGATTAATTCAGTACGTAAACAAGCCTTGAAAACTAGTATTCGTAATGATCAAAACCAAAAAAAAGATATTTATCCAACTAGACGTCCATAGTCGTTTTTTTAATCGTCATGACATTGATGGAATCCCGTTTTTCCCGAATAATGAAGATTCTGCAAATAAAATCAGGGCTCGCTTTTTCCAAATATATGCAAGTATACAACACACTAAATTACTTGTGTACATCCACAATTGTGATAATGATAATTTGAATTAAAAAAGACAAGCCTGCATCATTAAAATAAATATCTGTTCGTACACTTGTTGTGTGAAGCACTAATTAAAAAATTTTGCCTTTTCATTCACATAGTCGCTGACTGTATTGAGGTTGCAATAACCACTGTGGGTCGCGTTTCCGATCCGGTGGTAGATTCTGTGAAGCACGGCTCTTGCTAGGGTTCGTGTTAGTAACATCGTCAGGTTTGAGCCCCGTGAGCTCACCTACTAGCCCGGTGACACTGACATGATCTCTCTAGACCATCAGCTTAGGTAGGAAAATTAAAAAAATAAAATTAACCGCCTAACACGAAATGAGATCTATTTTCTGTTTATATATTGAAAAAAGTCACTCAAATTACACAAAGTAGCTAATTGATCCTTTGAATATTGTACAAAAAGTTAGTACAAGCATCGGAACCTCTCAGATTACATTTTTCTGTGTTTCTAGTAATAAGAATTTAATACCTCATCGCTGACGTCACATCACTATGACGAAGTAACTCGACTCTGAATACATTTCAGTTGGCAAACAGCTAGATTCAACGTGATGGATGAAACTAAATATTCACGAGTGTTTTGAGCTTCGTTGAGTACTTGCCCGGGAGCCGCCGGTTTGTTTGTGTTATATATACCGATGGGGCGGGAGAAGAACTTTAAATACTGGATCGACGGTGAGGAGAGCATTTCGTAAATAATCTTCATATTTTTGCATACCTTTCAGTTAAGAGTTGAATACTTATATAGAGTAAAAGAGAAATCATATATGTACAGATGAATATGATATATAGCTGTTTTCACTTTTTCAGATTGAGTGAAATCTAATACATATAACAATAATTACAAGTTTTGGTTTTTGTAATTTTTTTGTTTTGTATTTTATATTTTGTTTTTTATAACACTAAAGTACCAATAATATTTTTATTGTATGTTTTTAATTTTAAAAACCCGCTATCATCTAACATGTTTTATCCAGAGCTATTTTCATTGATCTGGTTCGATACAGTTGCTTAGTATATTATACGAATTTTGCTGATTATAACTTTTTTGAGAGTTCAAGACGATTTTCATGAATTTTACTCAATACTCATATCTCACACGTAAATCTAAGATGCAAGTTTTAGCAATTACTATGTTACTAAGTTAATACTAAGTTATTGGTTTTTATTTTTATTGCTTAGATGGGTAGACCAGCTCACAGCCCACCTGGTGTTAAGTGGTTACTGGAGCCCATAGACATCTACAACGTAAATGCGCCACCCACCTTGAGATATAAGTTCTAAGGTCTCAGTATAGTTACAACGGCTACCCCGCCCTTCAAACCGAAACGCATTACTGCTTCACGGCAGAAATAGGCGGGGTGGTGGTACCTACCCGTGCGGACTCACAAGAGGTTGTTTCGTTGTAATACCTGTTAAGTGATTGCATATCACATTAATAGCAGTGAGGAAGCGGCTTGGCTGTAAACGGTATTACGTTCATTAGAGAAATTGGCCACTTATGATCAGATGAGTCCGTATATTCATATACGTCTACGGTAATCAAATACGTCCGGTGCATTTGGGTTGAGAGATACACCGGTGTTCGAATCCCAGGCTGGTACAAATTATTCTGATGAAATACGTACTCAACAAATGTTCACGATTGACTTCCACGGTGAAGGAATGACATCGTGTAGTAAAAATTAATGAAACCCGCAAAATTATAATTTGCGTAATTACTAGTAGTAGGAAGGACTTCTTGTGAGTCAGATTTGGAAACATGTAACGGCTTTTTTACAGGGTAACACAACACCCTTGCCTCTTAAAGTAGGCAAAATTTCACTAGTGCAGTGGACGCGCGAAATATCAAATGGTGCTTGCTATACCTGACATCTTTGACAAATGAGATCTAGAGAATCTTTAGCCACGGCTTATGTCCATAGCGATCACATGACATTTAACTGTCGTCACCCTAAACATGTCCTATCGGATGCTACTAATCTACTCTGGGTATCTTTGGACACTCCAAGTACTGGTCACCGTTCTGGTCGAACTCGTTAAATGCGATGAAGGCTTTGATGTAAAACCCAACAGAAACAATCCACCGAGTTGAATTTTCAGCCCGGAGATTTAGCGAAGCACTGCTCTTTCTGGGGCTCTTGTTAGCAAGACCTCCCAGGTTACCTACCTACCAACCCGTACGAGACTAGAATAGCCCCTTAGGCTACCAGTGATTAATTAGGGAAAAAAGTAATATCTAATATACTCATACATAGATGTGTTAGTTCATTTGTGTTTCAATCCAGCGGTTAAATCCTTTTCGTATTTCACGAAAAAGTCACGAGAAAGTTCTGGTTTTTCGTAAACCTAACAAGCGAATGTTCATTACTCGTGCTGCAGGGCGCCATTCGGACAAACTACGCCTCGGGACAATGTGTGTAGGACGCGAAGTCGAACTGCGAAATTAAAATAGTTTGGGAATTGATTCGATATAAAAGTTTTCTTTCGACATTTTTACTTTTTGGGTTAACGGAGCTTTTATTTATTATTTGTATAGAAAAATAATTGGTCATCACCTATGACGTTGTCGTTTTACAATACTGATTATTTGAAACGTAATTTATGTATGGCTGTCAATAAATACTATATTAAAATTAATTTAATAAAAAAATAAGAAATTCTATTTTCAGATTTAGTCATGAATGGACTCTACAAACGGGCGCACGACTCTTTAAGGGTTTAAATGCTTCCGACATTAAAAATTTGATTAAAAAAATTAATTGTTGGTGTTATAATTGGTGTTAACACTGCGGTTGCCCGAAAACTAAATCCAATAACGACACATTCAATCTACCGCTGAGTTAAGTCTTCAAATAAATTAAAATATGTTTTTAGTTAGATCCCGTGGTCAAAAATAATGAATGAACAACGCTTACAAAATAAAAAAAATTGCTGACTTCACCAGGCACCAGATAAGACGTCAGGTACACACATATATCGAGCGAAGCGACTATGCCAATATTAAAAAAACACGTGTAGCACTCGATGACAGGCGCGGTAAAGCTATTGCAAATCTTTTTTTATCAACTTAAGCAAATAATATAATTGGACAATAATAATTTAATATTAAAACAATAATAAAATAAGCCCATGTAATATTTATAAATATTAACAAAAGCAAAACATTAACTGTCCCCTTCACACTCATAAGCTAGACCGCGCAAGAGAGAGATGGGCAGACTTTTCATGATGCGCATGCAGTGCGACGTCACGCCGCGCGCTTATTCACAAACACTACACAAGCGCAACGTGTGAATGTGTTGAATGCGAGCTGCATGGTAGACGGAGTGGGGTGTTAGGTTTTATTTTCGTTACGGAATTTCTTGATTCGGTCGTTGCGCTCAAAGCCCGCGATAAAAGCTATGCAATAGCTTAAAACCCGCAGACAGATGATACTAATTGTTTTAATTAAATACGTACTCAAAACATATTCACGAATCACTTCTAAGAAGAAGGAATATGATATCTTATAATAAAAATCAATCCCGCAAAAAATATAATTTTCGTTATTACTTGTGGGTCCGTTCGGGCAGGTAGCATCCTCCCCTAAGCCATAACGCATTACAATTCGGTTGAGAGCTCGCCCATCTGTGCAATATAAAAGCAGGAGAGCTTGTGGCTTAATTTAAAACATTAATTTAAATTCTGTAATAAAAAAACCAGCTCATGGAACAGAACAGCTGAATACAAAAATCTATGGAGGCAGTTGGAGGAGACCTATGTCTATAATAGACAAATAGACAAAAATGATAATAATTTAACTAATTTAAAAATTAATTTATGAAAGAGAATATTCTTATACGAGCGAAGCTCGGTCATCGTCTAGTTAAACTAATATGAATACCACTGTTTAAACATATTAAATAATTTATCAAATGAAATAATAATAGTCCGTGTAAAATTTAAGTATTTTGTCTGAACAAAGGCTTATAATATATTATAAAAAAACCGCGAGCACTCGAGAACACAATCCATATTTGCACACATTTTGATCAAGTACACGCGGGTTTTCAGAAAACACAAAAACATATTGGCTTTTAAATGAAATTTTATTTAGACACAATTAATATATTTACTCAAAATATATTCGCTAAATAATACAACATTAGTTATATTAATTAAGAGCTAGCTTCCAGTATTGTTATAATCTCGAACCTGTGATCTGTATGAGAGGTACGTACATACATAATGTGTACTCGTATAATACCCCTGAGTTGCATATTTCCAAAGCCAGCAATAGCTCAAAACAAATGAGTGTACATAGTATACAGCAAATTCTAAAAATTTTACCTTAATAAATCATCACAGCAAATTCATCATATTATTATATCAGCATATATCATCAGTATCACAGCAAATTCTATTTCTCCTAAATAAATAATCTATTCACCAAACTATTGTAAGACTCCACTTCCAACAGTCAGGAAATAATACACAGATTGCAGTAGTTTACTTAATTCTGTATTGCTTTATTTGAAACTCCACTTTTACAATCTTTAGACATCTGCTCACTACCGAATACACTGATTTCTCCTCTCGTTTCTCAGACTACCGCCTTTTTTATTATCTCACAACCCCACCACTGGCATTGCTACCACCAACAGTGTTGCTATTTGGCAATACAAAAATTGCCTTAACTTTAACATGACCAATTTTATTTTAATTATTTTACAACAAACCTTACATTCGACCGTCCTGACACCATGTATGTCCCCATACATGACCCAGGTGGTAACCTTACATTAGGCCAATATTAGTCGTCAGCGTAACAGCGTTAACAGTAAATTACAAAAAAAAAAAGAGGCACTTAACATTTTTTCATTTAAGTGAAACAAAATACTCCTTAAAAGTTATACATATCAAAATTTCTTCGAAACAGACAGTAAATTCTCAGTTGTAAACTGCCATAACAAGCCAATTTTTTGTTGTGTTACTGCCATGACAAGTCAATTCTCAATTATGAAACTGCCATGACAAGTCAATTCTCAATTATGAAACTGCCATGACAAGTCAATTCTCAGTTATGAAAATGCCATGACAAGTCAATTCTCAATTATGAAACTGCCATGACAAGTCAATTCTCAATTATGAAACTGCCATGACAAGTCAATTCTCAGTTATGAAAATGCCATGACAAGTCAATTCTCAGTTATGAAAATGCCATGACAAGTCAATTCTCAATTATGAAACTGCCATGCCAAGTCAATTCTCAGTTATGAAACTGCCATGACAAGTCAATTCTCAGTTAATGTGTGCCTTGAACCAATCAATTCTCAAGGACTTTATGAAATACACAAGCTGAACCAATCAATTCTCAGCTGTAGTATTTCCTGTCTCGCCTTGAACCAATCAATTCTCAAGGACTTTATGAAATACACAAGCTGAACCAATCAATTCTCAGCTGTAGTATTTCCTGTCTCGCCCTGAACATCAATTCTCAGCTATAGTATTTTCTGTCTTGCCTTGAACCAATCAATTCTCAAGGACTTTCTGGTCGAGGTGCGAACCGATCAATTCTCGCTCCTGACCTGTAAACAAAGAAAGAATAATTCGGTAGCGTAAGTGCTTCATCAATTCAGTTATATATGTGTATCATTTAATCATCCATTTATTGTTATTAAATTGACAAATTAATTGACAATAATATTACATAATTGACATTAAATAATGTAATTGACAAAAATTATTAAACACTTAGAATTATTCACGGTCAGTAGTAAAGATTTACTTCCCACTGATCCACCAAGTTTAAGTGACGCGACATGTATCCAGGGCTTTATTAAATCGAATATAGCATTTTATGCTTCATTCCCATTCCCTCAAACCCAGGGAGACGGACTGACTGACTGAACGAACCTGATTTATAATTAGATAACTCAAAATATTCTTTAGATAATCTACTTAAGATCTTAACTATGTCAGCTGCTCAAGACTTGCTACATATTTTCTCTCAAGGGATTTATCATATTCCTTATATAAATCTGAGTGGGACAGTTCAGAATTCATGCTTAAAAACCGTTAAGTAGTTGAATTTTTCATAATAATGATATGCGATTGTTCTGTAATGTTTGATTGATTAACGAAGAATTACATCAGATTGTCACCTAGCCTACAGAACACTAGCACGTACGTCATCAAATTTCGAGATGAAAAGGTATACTCTCCGAGGACTATATTAACTTATAACCAGAGCCTTTCATGGGGAATATTGTCTTGAATGTTCTCTATTTTATGTGTGATACGACTCGAAGAAAATGTCGTTAAGATAAGTTTTCGGTTAATTTTGCACTAGAGCTAGTTATTTTTAGAGACCACCAAACCGATTGAGGAACCCTCTTCCTGATTAAAACAGGTTTCCGTTTTATGTCCTATCTTACCACATTTGTTACATTTATCTAGTGGCTTTGGGCACTGTAAATACGGATGCCCCTGCTGTTTGCAGTTAAAACAATAAATACCTTGACCGGAATTCTTTTTAGAATTTGATTCAGTGTCAGAGGCATTTTTATTTCTCAAATGCGATTGATCATTAATCAATTGATCTGTGTCCCAACTCATTAAAAACTGTAAAAGATTTTCTGGAAGAGAACAGCGCAAAGCTAAGGCACTAGACTTCATAGTCCTGTCACTAATTCCGTGAATTATGCAGTCGACAGCGCGCTTACCAGAAATACCACATAGGTTTAACAGAGACAGTTTTTCATAATAGTATTGCTCTATAGGTTCATTAAGCTTGCTTTTTCGTCTCAACATGTCTTCTAAGCACTGGCCATAATTTAGTTCGTGAGGAAACGCGTTTATTAATTTATCTTGCCACTCTTGCCACGTATACAAGATCGTATCTAGACTCTCGAACCACAACTTGGCCAATCCTTGAAGTTTTTGTAGTGAAAAGTGTATAGTAGTCCTATCGTCCCAACCATAAACCGACGCGCATTCATTAACCTTTTTCAGCCACACGTCTATTCGCTGATTTTTAACAGAAGGGTCAAAATTTGGAAGAATATTCTTGTGATCTATATTTTTATTAATCATCGGTGTGTTCTGCGGTAACGGTTGAGATTCGGGACCGTGCTTAATAGACTGTATTATTTTGACAACATCATTAGTAGAAAAGGAAGGACTACGTGACCTGATATGTGTGGCACGACGTTCATGGTAGACTTTTGCATGCCGCGCATCGTCACTCCGGCGCACCTCTGTAGCTGCACGAAGAGAGGTCGCAAGTGGCCTCTCGGCTGAAGGGCGCCGTGTACTTCTCTCGCGTCGCCGTACCATCTCCCGCTCTTGCTGCAGTTCCTGTTCTAGTCGCTGGATACGTTCTTGGTACAGTTCCAGCTCCCGGGCCCGGCTGCACGTGCGAGAGCTACGGCTGCGAGTACGAGACCGGTTGGGACCCGCTTCGCCTCGGCTTCCTTTACGGCTGCGCGAGGGTGTCATCAAATGATGTGTGCCTTCTCTATTCATGTTCTGGAAGTGAGGCGACCGCACTTCTGAGATGTAAGACTCCACTTCCAACAGTCAGGAAATAATACACAGATTGCAGTAGTTTACTTAATTCTGTATTGCTTTATTTGAAACTCCACTTTTACAATCTTTAGACATCTGCTCACTACCGAATACACTGATTTCTCCTCTCGTTTCTCAGACTACCGCCTTTTTTATTATCTCACAACCCCACCACTGGCATTGCTACCACCAACAGTGTTGCTATTTGGCAATACAAAAATTGCCTTAACTTTAACATGACCAATTTTATTTTAATTATTTTACAACAAACCTTACACTATGGAAGACAATGTGTTTAACAAATGTACCTATATTAGTGTAAAGTCGCATTTTATCTGCTATAATTTCTACTTTGGTCTACAACCTTATAAAATCTCATAAAAACGCTTTTCAGCATCCCTAATTCCACACGAAAGTATACGCGCTCGATAAATTAAAGAGCAAATTGGCAAACAGTTCGGTGCGAAAACCTTTTGGGAGTCGTAAAAGGATATAATGTAGGTGGGTTTTATAATTTCCATTTGATGATATTAATAACAGGCTACTTAGTACATTTGGTATTGAATTAAGAGATTTGATTAAATTTTTAGTAGCATCAACGGAAGGTTAGAGCAATGAGCTAATAAGACATACACGCTCGACAGATTGAATTGAATTGGTGGTTGGCACACTTCGAACACAAATCGATTTGTCGAAGTAATTGCTCGGAGAAAGTGGAAGTGGGCCGACCACATATGCCGTCGCACAGACAATCAATGGAGCCTAAAAGTACTGGAGTGGGGACCTCGTACTGGACGTCGTAACGTGGGCAGACAACCATTAAGTTGGACCAAAGACCTGATCAAAATAGCTGCTAAGGACTGGATGCGAAAGGCAAGAGATCGAAAAGAATGGAGTGCATATGAAGAAATCTGCACTCAGCATTGGGTGGACAGAGGTTGAAGAAAAAAGAGAGAGACTCTTCGAGCAACAAATTATGACTGACCAAAGCAGAAACATAGAATTCGGTTCTTAAAGAATCTAAGTCTTCGATCGAAGATTAACCCTAAGGCGTCCAAGAGATTGTGGAAAGGAGCACCAATAAAAACTTTGCTATTGAAAGCTGCCTAACTGGAAGGGGAGATCTGAATGAACACCCCACAAGGAAGATATAGATTTTATTGATGCGGGAATACTTTGCGGGTCAGCGAAGGTACATTACCCATTTCTGTAGTCAATCATTCACTTGATTTATCAAGAGCTACTAACAGTTCGACTAGATGTCTTCTTTGCTTAAGGTCTTTTTTTTCTTTCTATTGGCTACCTAAATGCTAAGCCTTATACAATCGAGTGAGAAGAAAAATAAAAAAAAAGGTTAATTGTGAAGTGTTTTAGAAACAGAATAAAACTTTATCAATCATCTGCCACTTTGTTGAAAAACTTCAATTTCATTTGCATCGCTGAATAAAGAACCGATGGAACCTAAGATTTCAATGTGATTGGGGACAATGAAAGGAAGCCATAGATTCGTGAAACGTGAAATAAATAAATCCAACGAGAATTAAATCCCTTTATTCATTCGAAACGGATTTTATGAATGAAGTGCTTAATTACTTTTATGAATTTCAATATTTTAAGAAAGACTGGAAGACTTTACGTGATTTGCTGTTGTTAAACTTTAGAATTCCCTTTTTTTGTTATAGCCCTTATGGGCAGACGAGCAGCATACGGCCTACCTGATGGATTAGTTACCGTTTCTCATGGACGTCAGGAATGCCAGGGCTGAACCAAGCCACTGCCTAGTGTAGCCAAGCCACTGCCTATTCAATGCCTATTTCTGACTATATCAGTTGAGACTATCACTTATGATAAACAGTCAACATCGCCCTAAACACGTCATTTGCGACCCTCCCGATTCATGAAGGGTGCTTTTAGGCACCTCAAGCGCCGTTCTCGTCGAACCCGTTGCTTGCGACGAAGGGTTCGGCGAGTAAATTAACCCATAGACTGAGTTTCTCGCCCGAACTGCTCAGTGGGTCGCGTTTCGGATCCAGTGGTAGATTCTGCGAAGCACTGCTCTTACTAGAGGTAGTGTTAGCAACTTTCTTAGATTAGAGCCCAGTGAGCTCACCAGCTTGCCCGAAGAATCTACTTTAGCCCCTCGAGGTTACTAGAATAGGTTTTTCACGTCACGTCTCATGATGGTGACATCAAATGAGTCGGGAACTCATATTATCTGCTCAGTTGGACACTCTTGTCAGAGTGGTCGTGCTTGCTCTGACGCTGTCTGTGCAGAAGGATCCGTTAGGTCGCCCATGCTCCCGAGGACCGCCCTTCAGTCAATGAGCTTCTAGGTCTGGCGGTTCGAAGGACGCTCATATGTCTATGATTAAAAATGAACAAAATCTTTATTCCGACAGCCAAAACGAGTTTTATTTCTACACTAGTACTAAATTTGTCCATAAAGGCCTGCAGAGTTTCGAAACCTTTTCATAGACAAATATAAACTAGATAGTTAGCAATCTTGATTCAATAAAAGATAGGTAAAATAGATTAAAGAAAACTCCTCCTAAAAGTTTTCAATGATTTACTTTTGGAGAATTCTCGTGATTTGACGAAAACTTTTAAGGTGATGTTTAATCACGAAATGAGAACAAGTATTTTTTTTTAATTGGAACGAAGTTTTGGAACGAAATTCCTTATGGGATGATGCGGAGGGGTACCCTAAGCGGAAAACAACGTCCGTAGCATAAGATTTTTATTATCTTACTATGATGGCTATAGTGTCTATTGTATATGACCGTGATGACGGTTATTATTATTATTCATATCAATAGCTGTTTCTTTGTATATTATATCTATTTTTTATAAATCATTGTGAATAAAATAAAGTTGAAGAGAAAAAACTTTGTAAAGTAATTTTTTTTTTCTTATAAAAAATCAGTATAAAAAATGTATACCCGAATAATTATTTAATTTATCAGATAATCTCGATTTACGTAATCAAATATAATACATAGAAATAAATATGTACTGCAAAATATAACAATACATCTCAGCAGTAAAACAAATAAAAAATACTTCGAAGCGTCTTAAGAAAGACAGCCACCAGTAGAATAGTAGAATATTCTGAATGTTTTTTTCATCATTTTAAAAGAATACGCTTTAAAAAATATATTTTGTGAAGCACACAAATATTTATGGCAATAAATTAACGCCTTAGATAGCCGAACCCTTGCAAGTGACGCTTTAAGCCACGTAAAGAATTTAGTATTTTTTTGACATTTTCGATATTTTCTTGAAAAATTTTTTTTCTTTCTTTTTACTAACGAGTAACGTTTTGCCTTGGTTCTGTATAAAAATATTCTGAAGTTAGCTTGAATAGGCAGATTATTTCACGGCTCGCCGATTTGTAAGAAAACGTAAATGCTTATACTAGAGCTGTAGACGACTGATTATTATTAGAACTCATAGTCAAGTATTTAGTTCGAAATTGTATTTAAATTTATTGTAACACGTAATTTTTTTTTTCCTACCTATGCTGATAGTCTTGAGAGGCTACTTCAGCTTACCCTAGCGTGTGTAGGTGAGCTCACGGGGCTCAAACCGGAGAGTTTCTAACACTGACCTTAGCAAGAGCAGTGCTTCGCAGAATCTACCACCGGGTCGGAAACGCGACCCACTGAGAAGATCCGGCGAGAAACTCAGTGGGCTGTGTCTGTGGGTTAATTTGCTCGTCGAGCCCTTCGTCGCAAGCGACGGGTTCGACGAGGACGGTGACCGGCACGTAATATTGTTTTCTTTTTTATATTCAAGTTTGCATTTATGATCTTAATATTATTAGTCACTTTAATGGTGAAACTAGCTTTAGTTATGATAGCTTTATCAAATGGAGATTTTGTAGTTAAGATTATGTATTTTTTCCAGATTTTAATAATTCATTAAGAAAATAAATTATACTTATCCGTCTAGTTTCGTTACATGCACATAATATGTAATAGCCTCGTCGATATTGATTACCTAATAGTAAACTTCTTCTCATAACTAAGATTTTTTTTTTTTTATTGCCCTTGTAGGCAGACGAACATACGGCCCACCTGATGGTGAGTGGTTACCGTCGCCCATGGACTTCAGCAATGCCAGGGGCAGAGCCAAGCCACTGCCTAAGATAGGTAAGTGAGGCTCATCTGACGTTAAGTGGTAACCGGCGTCCATAGACATCAGGAGGTGATTCGCGCTATGAGACACCCTTTGAACCGGAATGTAGAGTTATTTTGCGGCAGAAATAGACAGGACAGAGGGCTGTTGCTAGTAAGAACATTAACGCTGCTGCTTACTTTGAGATTTGAGGCGCATTACTTAATTATGACTGCCTAATTCTTCGAACACAAGACGGCTTAGAGACTTAAATAATCAGTGTGGTACCTACCCTTACGGACTCACAATATGTCCTAACACTAACATCACGCGGACAGGTCATTTGTTTATCAGTTACGTAAAACCTCACATATATACTCACTGACCTAGAAACCTGAATCTCCCCATAAATACATAAGAGCTCATTACAAAACGTAGAAAATTATTCATTGCAAAAAAAAACCATATAAGCCGTTTTCACGGAGCATGTTAAAGAGAGATTATCTTTCATGGTTTCATAAAGTATACTTTATAACAAAATGTTATGTAACGACGGGAAAATTTCGTATAGGGCTGACAAAAATCTAAACTTCAAATGACACACCAAGTAGAATAATTATTTGTTTATTACCAAAGAGGGTATTTTTAATTTAGTAGTTTAATTTTATTTCAAGTCACTGTACTGACGTATTCCGTCACAAATTTATATTGTATGTTTTTTTATTGCTTAGATGGGTGGACGAGCTCACAGCCCGCCTGGTGTTAAGTGGTTTCTGGAGCTAATAAACATCTACAACGTAAATGCGCCACCCACCTTGAAATATGAGTTCTAAGGTCTCAGTATAGTTTGTTACAACGGCTGCTCTATCCTTCAAACAAAAACGCATGACTGCTTCACGGCAGAAATAGGCTCATATAGACTCACAAAAGGTCCTACCACCAGTAAATTTATTTAGCTATGCTACCAGTATGTATATTTAAAGTGTGCTGCGAAATTTACTCTGTTTTTGAATAAAATGCAATTGTATACAATTAAACTTAGCTGACACGTGGAATTTATTGTCGGTATGAGGAGAGGTCGCCTGCCAGCTGTTTTGAGAATAATGCGAGGCCACGAAAGGTAAAGCTATGAAACCTATGTTTAATTCAATAATTTATTCACGTCATTTTTGTATTTCATAGACGGGTCTACGAGCTTGTGTGAAAATTGTTAAGCACGATTTTCTGCGGGTTTTGAATACTCGCACAATTCCATCCTCGATACGTGTTGAACGGGCATCTTATCATTTAGACCATGACGAGTCTTGTTGCTGTTGAATATGTTAATAAAATAATTATTCTGCGTAAGCTGTTATCGCATGTTGTCGCAAAAAGAAAAATGTACAATAATTTTTTATTTATTTTTTGCCCTTGTAGGCAGACGAGCATACGGCCCACCTGATGGTGAGTGGTTTTTTTATTTTTTATTGCTTAGAGGATGGACGAGCTCACAGCCCACCTGATGTTAAGTGGTTACTGGAGCCCGTAGACATCTACAACGTAAATGCGCCACCCACCTCGAGATATAAGTTCTAAGGTCTCACTATAGTTACAACGGCTACCTCACCCTTCGAACCGAAACGCATTACTGCTTCACGGCGGAAATAAGCGGGCGGGGTGGTGGTACCTACCCGCGCGGACTCCCAACAGGTCCTATCACCAGGTGGTTACCGTCGCCCATGGACTTCAGCAATGCCAGGGGCAGAGCCAGGCCGCTGCCTACCGCTGCCTACTAGAAAACAAAAGGGGCTAAATAATTTACAGTTCTCAGTCTCCGTTACTCAGTTACAGTTACACTTCTCAGCTATTTAGCCTTCAATCCGAAGAAATTAATTTTACCGATAAGATTGTTAAGGTGCAAGTTTTGTCACCACTCTTCTTTTTAATTGAGTATTTTATGAGCGACTTATTTTACCCATGCTCCATATATTCCGCACTCACACAGTCACAGCACTGCACTAGTCTACACTACAGCTTTAAATTGTTACAAAGACCATAGTCTTAACAATCATAAGACAAGACACTTTAGTTAAATGTTGAATAGTAATAATTTACAGTTGAGGATATTCTCGTGTTCTTTTTAATTAAGTTGCAATATCTTCTTCTTATATATATAAAAATGAATTGCTGTTCGTTAGTCTCGCTAAAACTCGAGAACGGCTGGACCGATTTGGCTAATTTTGGTCTTGAATTATTTGTGGAAGTCCAGGTTTAAAAGGTAGATAAATATGAAAATGTTCGAAATTAAATAAAAATAACAATTTTCTTTTCCTTTTGATGTGTCCCCCGTCGGACGGATTCCTTTTGTTTGTTTTAAGTTTATTTTATACAAAAGCTTAGGTCTTTTGTTTATCGATTGAGGCACTACGAAGTCTGTCGAGCTAGTAGTTTATAAAAAACGTTAATTGACAGCTAACGACTCAGTTTTTTTTTTAGAACATAAAGACAAACGTGTAAGCATAGACAATAATTACAACCTTCTTTTCCATTTCGATTCCTATAGTATTTTTAAACAATAAAGTTTCGTAATGTAACATATAATTTTGTACAAATTTAGAGATTGCAACGTAATGTGCAAAGTCGTCAGCGTAATTATATGAGTGCGTTTTACTTACCCACTATAAACACCTTAGGTTGATGATACCATCATCTCCTTTTTACCATCGCACCGCCCGCTACCGGAGCAGAGTTCATCCATACTACCTGGAGTCACTGCGTTCATTCACAGTGTGTTTTCAGAGATCTTTTTTGCCACGTACTATCCGACTTTAGAATGAGCTCCCCTCCACGGTGTTTCCCGAGCGCTATGACATATCGTTCTTCAAACGAGGCTTGTGGAGAGTACTTAACGGTAGGCAGCAGCTAGGCTCTGCCTCTGTCGTTGCTGAAGTCCATGGGCGACGGTAACCACTCACCATCAGGCGGGCCGAATGGTCGTTCGTCTACCTACAAGGGCAATAAAAAAAAAGGTTCTAAAAAGGATAATAATTATGAATACTTAAGACGCACAATCAAACTGAAATATGCTATCTTTTATTTGTTCGTAGATACCTACACAAAATAATATTTTTAATTGAATTTGTTTGTAATTTGTCGAGAAATTTGAATTACGTTTATACTCAACTTAATTACGACTTAATGTTAAGCGTCTACAGGCGTACGTGAGTAGGTAGATAAATGTTTCAATTGAATCAAAGCAGCGGTTGTCCATTAAACACAAACACGCCAAAAATAAGAAAAACAATGCTAGTAAGGTACCACATAGTACTACAAGCTACATTACAATCGATAAGTTATTTCACAGCGAGAATGAGTTTAAAAAATAATGTTGTGTATTTTATGAAAATTTTCTTTCAATTTCCGAATCCTTTCCGTCTTATCCCAACATCTGACAACCCCTGCCCGGAGGTATGTAAATCCCAACAAAAGGCCGCGGTATGCGAGCCGTAATATTTATTACAAAGAAAGACAATGGCGCTTCAAGCTATTATGTTCTATTTCATTTACTAAATGATTTCCTCGAGTTTTTATTATTATGAGGCGTTCTACCGCTGTGCGTTAAATCTAAGCGTTCTTCTGTCTGTATTTACATAGTTCATTTAGTAAGAATAAAATGATTAAGTAGAAGAAAACAACAAAAAAATAATGGACAAAGAATTGACAATTTTCGAACGAAGGGCAGATACGTTTTTTTATTATTATTAATTCGTTTATTGCAATTATAATTACAATTTTAATAATATTTATCGTAAAATACATTTCGTGATATATCCTAATTAGCCTCCGTAAAAATTTTGAACAATATAATATAAAATTATTTCTAAAATTAATCATTTTAAATGATGTACCCTTAAAAGTGTTCATAAAAATTTAGAGCAAAGCACGTTGTTGAAAAAAATCTGTTTTGAATTTCAACCTAGACCACACTCTTGAGAACAGCTGCTATTCATTTCATGCATCCAAGCGCTATGTCAGAAAGCTGGTACCTCCCTGAGCTTTGGAAGACATCCAAATAGTGTTTTTACTATTTTCTAGGAAACGTCAGTAATGGAAAACACATTTTTTATCATTTTATCTTTTTTAGGCCAGAGGCTTTTATCGTCTGTCGAATTATAAATGAAACACTTGGGGCCATGGTCACTTGATCTTTCTCCTCAAAAGTATACAATATCCTCGTTTGACCACTTTATATAGTGTTGTAATTTCTACTGTGAATGATTGCTCTGAAATTGTAGTTAATCCAATACAATTAGGGCTTGGTACTTATTAGGATCCACAATAATAATATTGTAGGTCCTAATCCTTAAAGACATGATTCTTATGTCAGCTGGAACCCTTCATCTCTAAATGTAGGTAGGCAGCGGCTTGGCTCTACCCCTAGCATTGCTGATGTCCATGAGCGACAGGAACCACTTACCATCAGGTGGGCCGTATGCTTGTCTGTCTGCTCAGGCAATAAAAAAATGTCAACAATTATGATCATCATTGTACTCGCTCTTAATTAAAAAAGTTCAGTATGAGCAGTTTATTTTAGTAATTTGTAATTATATTTATCATAAATTATAGAATTTGCAGATGAATCTCATGCTTATTTTTTTCACTTCAGTAAGTATACAAATAATCGTAAATCAAATTTTCAGAAAATTCTAAAAAAAAAAAAGAAAATTCGCCTCTTTGTTACTCTTAAAGCAAAAAGTTCTACAAGTAACCTTGTTAAAGGAAGAATCGAAACGAATATGAAAAAATCCTTCGTAACTCAATAAAGTTTTCATGTATGGAAGCTTTCTTTGGAGAGTACGTTTGTTACTTAGAATTTATTAGAGTTCATTTGTACAAAATGTTATTATATTAATCTGAAAATACAAAACATTCAGATAAATAATTTGTGTCTAAATGAAAAAAAAAATCAACCAATGAAGAAATTTCCGATATAATATCATCCCGTATTATCTCATATTCTTATATGTAAGAATCTATTAAACATTTTTAAAATCGCATTTTTTGGTTTATTTATAGTATTTTTTTCATAAATGCAACAGTATAGTGCTCTATATACCTAATATATAAATATTAAAAAATATATGAAATCTGTTGTTAATGAAACAAAAAACCAAGTTGTTGCTCTGTAAGAGTTATCTATTATTATTATTTTATTAACTTATTTCTAAACTTACAATTATTATAATTATTTTCGAATCTACAAAGAGAAACAACATTGAAAGGTATTGCTTCAATATTTAGACCTTTTTTTAAATCTGCAAGTTTTTAATTTTTTTTAAGAAAGCTCTTTATTTTTTTTAATGTCCAAAGCCATAGAGCGATTCCAACAGCTTCCACCATAGATAATACTATTATGATAGTCGAAGCTAAAGCGCGGGAAATTTAAATGTAATGAAGGGCCAAGAGAGCTTCATTTACATATATTTATGCAACTACAAATAAAAAATGAAGTAAAGACATAATATTATCCGAGTATAATCCACTTAAAAGTGATAATAAATGTAAAGCCGTAGCCAAGCTGCTACCTACATCTGAGTTTTTATTTATTTATTGCTTACATAGTTGTACGAACTCACGGCCTACTTGATTTTAAGCTGTTACCGGAGCGCATAGACATCTACAACATGAATGCCACCACCTTGTGATAATAGTTCTACGGTCTCAGTTTTTACAGTACAACGGCTGCTCCATCCTTTAAACAGAAACGCATTACTGCTTCACGGCAGAAATAGGCAAGGTGGTTAAAAAAAAATAGTTTTTTTAAACTATTTTTACGTACGTAAAAAAAAAAGTTTTTTTAAGCTATTTTTTTATTATTAATAGGGATATTATGAAATTTTCGATATAAAAACTTAAACGCAAAAATATAAACCGGCGTTCTTTGTTCTAACTTAATCTAAGATTTAAGATGTGAAAGTGCATTTCACGTCTCTTAGCATTACTATCGAGATATTTTTTATGTATAATACTCATTTACGAAACCTAGTCCATAATTATTACACGAAGGTTTTTTTTTTAATTATTGCTTAGATGGGTGGACTAGCTCACAGCCCACCTGGCGTTAAGTGGTTACTGGAGCTCATAGACACCTACAACGTAAATGCGCCACCCACCTTGAGATATGAGTTGTAAGGTCTCAAGTATAGTTACAACGGCTGCCCCGCCCTTCAAACCGAAACGCATTACTGCTTCACGGCTGAAATAAGCAGGGCGGTGGTACCTACCCATGCGGACTCACAAGACGTCCTTTTTACCGGTGGTAACCAGTAAAAAGTGCTCTGCAAGTCTCGTCAACATTGGTGGCTACGACGCTATATGCTTTATGGTGATTTAGCTATGCGTCTATGAGTCCATTCTAAGGGAACTAAACATCCAAAAAAGGCTCTCCACTATCTGCCAGGAACGTGTTATGACCTTCTTCGGACTCAACATGCGGTCTCCCAGACATGAATTAGGGAAGCTCATAATTGCGGGTCGTAGAAGGCAAGCGCGCGGTGAGCAGAACACCAGCCAGATGGTTAGATCTAGTAAGGGAAACACTTGGTGGTAGTCTGTACCATGCAATCCATGCCATCAATCATCGAACGCTGTGGAGGAACGTCACATGTGGTTGCGATCCTCAGCAGTGAGGAAACTATATAGAAGAAGCTATGCGGGTATAAATTCTTAGGGCAGGTGCTAATAATTTTATATAATAACGCATCTATGGTTCACGACTATCAAGATAATTTCCATTGTATAAAAGGAATAAACAATAACTCATTTGAATCTTCGATCTCATTTCTCGAGGCAAGAGGTGACATTAATTACAAGCTCTACTTACTCACTTCATCACGTGAATTGTGAGCCAATAACCTTCTGTAATTTCAAAATCTAATATTAATCATAGTTTTTTTTTTTTTTGGTACAATTTTTCTTTGTTAGGAAAGGCAAGGGGATCTAAGCCCATACAGCCTTGTCTGTTCTATTAATCATAGTTTATACAGCAATCTATTAATATCTTGCCTCACGTGCCCGCAATATTCAACCTACACCCTCGTAGTTCTTAACGAACCCACTTCAGTTCCAGTATTCGCTGCATTTCGAAATCAACGCATTGAAGTGGAGAGCATTCAACTACGAACGTTACAGAGAAAATGAAAAGCCCACTCCGTTTCGAACCGCAACCGTGCTTCTCTACTTCAAACTAGCAAATAAATGTATCACTAATTAATAGAGTCATGAAATTAATATAATAAGATTCACGAAAAGGGTATTTTTTTTACGCTTTTTACGCTTTTATTAGTTTCAGACCAATGTACGTTAGTATGTAACGGAATCCTTGAATATGTTTTTGACGAAATTTGGTATACTTATTAAGGACTCGTGATAATTTAAAATTAAAAAAAGATTGAAAAAAAATTTAAATTCAACTAAAAAATGAAAAATAAATAATATGAAATTTGAATTTTTTCTTACACTATTTTTAATTCAAATTTATTAAAATTTATTTTCTATTTTTACTTGGATTTTCTATAAAAGTGTCTTTTTTTGTTTTTTTTAAATTATTAATAAGGATATTACGAAAGTTTCGATATAAAAACTTAAACGCAAAAATATAAACCGGCGTTCTTTGTTCTAACTTAATCTAAGATTTAAGATGTGAAGGTGCATTTCACGTCCCTTAGCATTACTGTCGAGATATTTTTTTATCTATAATACTGTTACGCGCTGGGGCTTGGGATAAATAAAATTCTACCGAATTACAAGTTAACCCTGTATTCAGCACTTAGAACACTTATATAACAATTTGCAAACACTTTAAAATTCTCAATTCGTTTCGCTTAAGGTGATCCGTTCGCTGTTTCGCTTCGAGTAGTTCCGATTACTGACTAACCATATTTGCAAACGCTTTTGTGGCCGATACCACATCCACACATTTCGAGTATTGTGTTTCCGCTATCTGACAATAAATGGCGTTGTACTTCTCGAGCGTTCTAGGTGCTACTAGATCCTTCGATTTTCGTCCGACTATTCGACGATAGTCATCGTGGCCTAACAGATAAGACGTCCGGTGCATTCGTGTTGAAGTGATGCACCGGTGTTCGAATCCCGCAGGCGGGTACCAATTTTTCTAATGAAATACGTACTCAACAAATGTTCACAATTGACTTCCACGGTGAAGGAATAACATCATGTAATAAAAATCAAACCCGCAAAATTATAATTTGCGTAATTACTGGTGGTAGGACCTCTTGTGAGTCCGTGCGGGTGGGTACTACTACCCTGCCTATTTCTGCCGTGAAGCAGTAATGTGTTTCGGTTTGAAGGGTGGGGCAGCTGTTGTAACTATACTTGAGACCTTAGAACTTGTATCTCAAAGTGGGTGGCGCATTTACGTTGTGGATGTCTATGGACTCCAGTAACCACTTAACACCAGGTGGGCTGTGAGCTCGTCCAACCATCTGAGCAATAAAAAAAAAAAAGATGGCATTACTCTTACCGGCGTAACAATACTCATTTACGAAAACTAGTCCATAATTATTACACGAAGGTAGTATTAAAACAGTCAAATGTCTTAACTTATTAACGTAAACTTTTAAGTGCATAATGAAACTGTAGCTTAACCATATTCGTGGTTATATTCCACCAAGTAACAGAAAAGCAGAGAACTTGAATTCAATTATAATTTCGAGTTATACTTTACAGAACAAAGTTGAATCGTCTTACAAAGGAAAGACGCTTCTTTCTTCGGAGGCTGAAGACTTCCGCTTTTTATCTGAAGGCGGACCACGATAATTACTTTTAAAGATGAATGCATTAATACTAAACCGGTTACTAATGATCCTCGTTTAAAATATATAATCAAAGGCCTAGCAGAGAAAAAAACGTTTGCATTTGAAAAGAAAAAAAGTAAAACACGACGAGATCAAAGTTTTCCAGTCACTGTTTCTGATTCTCAAAGAATTCCAAACGCTCTAGAATACCTTTAAAGGTGTAGCTATTAGAGCAACTACGTGAAAAAACTTATCTTCGGTTCGATTATAGTTCCCTTCCGCTCTGTAGATAGTAAAAGAAAATAAAAATTGTAGTAATTTCATTTATTGTAATGGCTCGCCATATTACAATCAAAGTCGGCCTATAGTTCAGAGAACGTCGGAAGGAATTACCGATAAACCTTTCATCTGAAACTGAAAGTATGGAAAGGTCAGGGGCTTTAAGGAGCTTAACTAATTATAATTAATCTTAAAAAAGGTTAATAAGTATAAAATAAAAGTCAGTACTCGTATCGATGAACTGGGACAGTTCTTCGAATCTTGTCCGAGTATTAGAAAATTTGTTATAATAATAGGACTCTATTATATTTTTGAATATTGTGCCTAAGTAGTAACACAGTGATTATCAGAATCAGTTATTTCAATTAAAATTACTTTTATCATTTAATCTCACATTTATTTATTAACTTTATATAATTTCCGAAGTTTCGATTACATAAGAGTTTTGGTGGTCATAATCTTTTGTTCGACACATGAATATTAAACTTACTACCATCTTTTTTTTTAAAAGATTTCTTGACCTTTACTTTTCGTTTCACACAGAACGAACGTTTTTAAATAATAGCAGAATAGGAAAAAAAAATAAGCAGTCGCTTTTGTTTTATCATCTAGCTTTTTTTTATTTGCTTATTTAAGTGAACGAACTAAGTATCTTTTCTGGTGTGAAATAGATATCAGGATGCATAGATTTGAGGCCGAAGTGTCAATATAAATGACGTTTGGCGAAAAGAGTCTGTTGATGATCAGAGAACTCTGCTGCCATGAATGATTTAAGGAAGGGATGGGGTGGTGGGATTTTAGATCGATTAGTCGATGGTCTAGTCGGTATACCTAGGTTGACTACCTAGTACCTAAAGGTATGGCAGATCAAGATGAAAATCCAAGTTAAAAAAAACAAGATAACAATAACCCTAAAAAGGAGAAAATGAAAGAGTAAAATTAGTATTAGTTTACTACTAGGATGACGAAACGACGACGAAAATATCTCTACTATCAATCAATTTAAATAGTCTTTCTTATAAAAGTTTGGTACATTGGTTGACCAAATAAACAAATAGAAATCCTCTTTTTAGGTTTTAACAATGTAAACTATGTTCGATAAAGAATCAGAAAACTTCTAAATCGGCAAATCTCTTGTTATAAATGCGATGTTGTATTTCTGTATACATTTTCAATACTCCATAGCGCCAATTGTCATTACCAAAGAAATCGGCCATTTTACCAACTGGTTCCACATTTTGTTTCAATACAACATGTTTTCTACATAAAAAAATTCCAATACAACATTATGTAAGTACAGTGATGTGTACATAAATTCTATTTTCATACCTTAACACTTAGATATTAAACAACAAATCCCTCCGGTTACATTTATCAATAACAATGGCCTTTAGGAATGGTTTGTGTCAAATATTTATCAACCCATCCATTCCTAGCCAGATTAAGACTCCTCCTCTGTGTATAAAACGCGAGGCAACAAACCGAATTACACCAGCGAAGGATGGTAATATCAGTAACGAAGTTACGTTAAATTTCCCGTTCGGAAAATCGGAGCTTATCGGTCGTATCTCGCTGGTTTACGAAAGTAAACGCTGAGATATTTATTTACAGATCTCTTACAGAGACACTTATATCTGGGGTCTTGAATAAGTACTCAAGTTAAATAGCTTGGATTTTTTTAATGAGCTGCGATTTTTATCCGTTAAAGATTGGTGATAAGAATTATATAGATTGGACTACATTTATTTAAATGAATGAATGTGCGGAAAACGATATTTGAAGATTGTGGAGGATTGTGAGGTTCAGTTATTTATGAAAACGTTAGGGAAGGCTAAATCGACTTTATTAAAAACACGTGCTTACGAGTGGTACAAAGCATTCAAAAGCGATTGATATCTTATGGAAGATTTTCCTTCTGCAGCTGAAGTTATATCACAAAAGTGAGGAACATAATTACTAAAAATCTTTATTGAAGTTTGAGAGATATAGCCGCCGAACTTCGTGTCTCACAAGTCAATCCATACAATTTTAATTAATCATTTGGGTATGAAACATGTTGCTCCTCGGCTAGTCTTAAAAGAATGAATGAATGAATTTTCTCCAAAAAGTCAATCGTATGAGTCGTTGAGGATATGCTAGAACAAGTTCCGACCCAACATTCATGAAACGCATTGTTACTGGTGACGTGACGTGGATTTACGAGATTGACATACAAACTAGACGACCAGCTTCGGAGTGGCGCTTTTCAACTAAACCGAAACCGAAAAAAAACCACGCCAAAGTCGATCAAAAGTCGTCAAACTCATGTTGACTATCGCGCTGTTGTGCACCCGGAATTTTTGCCGGAAGGCCAAACGAGAAATTAAGAATTTATTTTATTAAAAAGTTATTTGAGCGTTCTAACTATTTATTAATCTGTGGTTCTACGGCGCTTTAGAGAACAAATTCGTCAGAAAACGCCAGACTTGTGGAAAGAATATACTGGAATTTATGCTCTGCGAGACCTTTGTGCAAGGCCATCGTTGTGTACGAATTTTAGACCAAAACCTCAAAGAATACCATTGAGCGACCACTTTATTCACCTTGGCGTTTTTTTTCTTTCTTAAACCCAGTCTACCGCCCGTGGAATCCGATTTCATTGAGTAGAAGACATATAAGAGATTTCGCGGCGAGAAATAAACTTAATTCCGGAAGAGCGTTTAAGAAATGCTTTGATAATTGGATTATTCGTTGGCGTAAGCGTATCGTTTGTGAGGACTTGGTTTGAAGGTGATAAAATAATCATTTGGATGAATAACTAACATTTTGTGTATTATTGATGTTTTGCCGGTACTTTTTTGACAGAGTGGTGTACTGGGGGTAGGACCTCTTGTGAGTCCGACCGGGTAGGTATACCCTGCCTATTTCTGCCGTCAAACAGAAATTCGGCTTGAAGGGTGGGGCAGCTGTTGTAACTATACTAAGTCTTTAGAACTTTTATCTTAAGGTGGGTGACGGCATTTACGTTGTAGATGTCTATGAGCTCCGGTAAAAAAAGGACGAATTGTATAGGTTATATCATCACATAATATTATAAAACATCTGTGTTAAAATTTCATAGGAACATTTTAAGTTACAGTTTTTTTGTTAAAGTATTAACTATAATAATCTCCATGACCGATGCAAGTACCCGATACCTCGTTCGAGTTTCTATATTGCTCTAGATGGGTAGACAAAATCATGGTCCATCTTATGTTAGGTCGTCGACTATCGCCTCGACGACCCATCGATCGGGCGTCCTCGGGGTGGCGCCGCGTGTCTGGTTGTAGTGTTAACCGCGGGAACCCCCCTACTCTGACCGGGTTTTGACCCCGAACGGAGATCGGACGTCAAGTGTAAGAGTGCAGGGGAGTCGTTTAGTGGGTGGGCCCTAAAATTCCTTGGGCCCGCGGTCTGCTTCCAACACCTTGCAGATCGTTGAGTCCCACATACCCCGCGCGCCCCCTGGGCGCGGGGACCTCGCAGAAAATTCGGCACCGGATCCGAAAAGAAAAATGCGGTTAATGGAGCCCATAGTCAAACTGAATGCTAGAACCCATTTTGAAATATGAAGTCGTAACCGCAAAAGTATTTAACGGGTTTCTTACCTTTTAAATTAAAACACAACGTAAAACGTCGTTTCGTAAGGGATGTTCAAGTCCGTATTATTTTAATATACAAAGACTTTACTGAAACGAATTCTTCTTAATTTTTCCTCAATTTTTCATAAAAGCTTTGAGTCGTCATCTTCAATCTATCGCATAGTTAATTGAATGCTTGGCTTTAACGTTAAAAAAGGAAAAAAATCTATTTTTTAATGACGATGAAAATTTTTAACGATATCAGGAGTTATTAGGGCGTTAAAATGTAAGCCTCAGCCAAATGAAATAAACTTCGAGGGAGAGTCCTGTAGGTCACGCGTGGCGAAATGCTTACATTTAGGAATTTGAACTTTACACGTAATAAACTTAGAGACGTAAATACCCTGATACATCTGTACACAGAGCTGTTTATTATTTTTGTTGGCCAAGTTAGTCGCCCGTGACCAAGATGACGAATGTAAAATATCTTTCATAAATTAGACACAAGTAACGGTCAAAAACATCAACTAAATAGATTATTCTATAGCTGCATTGAACATTATTTTTGGAACGGAGTTCCTGGAGGCGGCTTGAGGTAGAGCTTAGCTGATCATTAGCTGGGCGTCACGTAACGAAAATGGGCTATGTCCCTGGTTCTTGAACATAATTAAATATGACCTTAAATCCAAGTTCGTAAAGACTAAATTCCGATTCCGCTATTTATTGTTAAATTACATTAACCAATTTGAATATTACTTAACATTAAAATGGCGGCATGGAAAAACATTTTAGTCTAATGCAATTCGGTATTTTTTTTCTTTTTCATTTCTGTTCTTTCTGTTTCACTTTCAAATATTTAGCTAATTATCTTAGATATCAAACAAGAAAATATCTGACACGTTGATCTACAAGGATGAACATGTTGATCTACAAGGATAACAACATAAATCGAAGATGCACAACATTTTGAGTTTCGCTATGATTAAAAGTATAAGTCCTTAACTTATTATTACTGGTGGTAGAAAATATGTTGAATCCGTACGAATAATTACCACGATTCTGCCTATTTTTTAAGCAAAATGGAAGGGTGGGGAAAACCCTGCCTATTTCTGCCGTGAAGCAGTAATGCGTTTCGGTTTGAAGGGTGGGGCAGCCGTTGTAACTATACTGAGATCTCAGAACTTGTGTCTCTGGGTGGGTGGCGCATTTACGTTGTGGATATCCATGGGCTCCAGTAACCACTTAACACCAAGTGGGCTGTGAGCTCGTCCACCCATCTAAGCAATAAAAAATAAAAAAAACAGTGTGGAATAGAGTTGAATTGTGTACTGCAGTTTTCATGGTGGAATTTACATTAAGATGTCTATTGGATCCAGTTACTTAACAAAACAAACTAGATTTATCTTTATTACAAAAGGTTACAAATGACATTCGAATCTTTCATATTGTCGATTCAATTAAATCTAAAACAAGCTAAATAAAATAGGAATCTTTCTGTCTTTACTTTAAATAAAATAAAAACTTATTCTAAGAACTTTATCCATTGAGCGCTCTGAGCGAGTTCGGTCGTGCTAAATGAATTTCGATTTCTTTTAAGCTGTAAATCTGAACTTAAGTAAAACTGTTCCGAATATTTAATTAAAACTAGTTTTACGATTTAATCCCGCGTTTATTTGTTTTTTTTTTTAATATTATCGACGTTTCGAATACTTTTAAGTGTTGTAAATAATAAAAACTGTAAATTGGTTTTCATTGCGTCTACCACTAATGAAAACCGAAGGTAAACGAACACCTTCAAAACATACTATTATGTTTTGAAGGTGTTCGTTATTGTAAAATTTGTAGGTTCCTGCATTGATTTATCGGGTGCAGGGGCGTCTGGTTCTCAACTATCAGTCCGGTATTGAGGAGGTGCAAGGTACGCCGCCTACGGTGTATCTCCCGAGACGACGTCCTTCGAAAATTTCCCGGGGATGAAATCCAGTCCTATCATCAGGACGGGTACCGGGGAAGGCGGACTTTGGGCAGGCACTATGCGGTACCGTAAGTTTCGTCTAGCTAGGGTGGTGGAGCTCGAAGGGGTTTAGTCGGTAGTTGGTTCTGCAGGGCTGGTGCCTCGCGCGCCTTTCTCAAGGCGTAGTCTCCTTAGGAGGAATTGGAGACTGAGGAGGACTTTGGCCTTCCTCTTCTCCCTCTTCTTCTCTGGAGGCACCGAACTCCGACATAGCCCGGTCTGCTATCCCCCTCGACCGCGTATACGTAAACGGATTCCCAACGTTTTAAAAAAAGTTTCTATATCAAGCTCTGCCATTATTTAGGATTTTTATTTTATCGGTTTAGATGTACTTAAAAGCTATCGTCTCGCAACAAGCCCACTAGAAATTAAGCTCATCTATATTGAGGCATGGGGCTGAATCTCATGTTCTCTATATAATGGCTGTCCAACTTTTCAAACTAGAAAGCATGACTGCTTTGTACGTACGTTTATACGTCCTGTAGATGAAAATGAATGATACTAGACTAAGTAACCACAGAAATAGACAAGCAAGTGGTACATGACCATATGTATTGACAAAAGTTATAGGCTAATATCGTTGATGTATGTACGAATTGAAATCATTCCAAGAAAATGTACTTGCTGCAAATAGAAATTCGTCAAACAGGCCTTTCTCATTGTTCAGTGTCCGATCCGACGGTTCTGTGAGAGCGCCATTAAGAGATTGGAGGTAGGATGATGTCGATAGTAGAGTGGTTTGCACACTATCGATTCTTCAAGTATTTTGATTACTTTTTCTGACAAATAATTGAATGGTTGCTTATGTTAAATATTATAGAGGTAGCGTAACCTATCATAGAATAGATGATAGGCAGTAATTTAGCTCTACCCCGGGCATTGCTCACGTTCACGAGCGACAAGAACTCCTCACTATCCGATGGGCCATATGCTCGTTTGACTACAAAGGTAAAAAAGGATTGTATGGTTTTATGAAATCACAGTAAAAATGAAACTTTTTTTTACATTATAGACATTTAACTCTGACAAACAACATTTACATTAAGCACTGATAAAAACAAACAAAATAGCGAGGAGCATGGCACAAATGAGTAATAGTCTATACACGGTCAGCTGCTGCGAACTATAGGCGCCACCATATTGGCCTTGGCTGCTCTGACGAGCGTCTTTCACTTTATCTCTACTCCGCGGCCGACCATCACGCGACATGCAACACACAGACGAAAAAGTTTGAGACGATGTTATAAAAGTTTCACTTTAATAAAGATTTAAAAAAAAAAAAACGTTTTCAAGATAAGTTTGCACATATAAAAGTTCCGAACGATAGCACGCGCACCATCACTTTACTGAGCAATTTTATCCGATTGGTAGAAGATCACCTTTTGTCGTTACCTCTGAAGCTGCAACGCCACTGTTGCTCACATTACAGATTAAGCGAATTTGCGGCATTAATTTACTTGCTCAAGAGCAACGTACTAACAACCTTCACGCACGTAGCTCGGCAGGATTCTGTTATTTAGTATAATTATATTTAAAACATTTTAATTGTTGTTCTAAAATTCCGTTCCTTTGCCGTTTTGTTTCGGCATGTTTTGTGAAGAATGGTAAATCCGTTTTTTTTTTACTTTTTTTTTACTAAATAACAATAGCAAATAGCAAATTCGCTTAATCTGTAATGTGAGCAACAGTGGCGTTGCAGCTTCAGAGGTAACGACAAAAAGTGATCTTCCATCAATCGGATAAAATTGCTCAGTAAGGCGATGGTGCGAATGTTAATGTTTGGAACTTTTATATGCGTTCGGAACTTTTATACTCTGACCTTCTCTCTCAAGGTGGACGTCATCTTATCACTTAAGCAATCTTGATCTTGTCCGCTTATTCTAAACTAGACATTTTTAAGACTAGTCGCCTGTAGTAAACATAGAGGTGAACATAGCTGATTTGTCGACCGGTGTGCGAATGCTCTTGAAGTCCCAACAAACTAACTTATGGAAGGGTTCATCGCATTTATGTCGGTGGCTTGGAATTGATGTGGTCCATCACTATCTGTCGCTAGTACCTTTACGATTCACAGTTTGGATAAAAAGGTTACTTCGGATCAGCGTGAAGTATGTTTATGTTATCAGGGGCGATGATACTTTTAGATGACGAGATTTTGGTTCTTTGTTTTGTCTTCTTTGTAATGTTAGCCTCAGCTCAAGGCTCGAATTGATATGAAAGTTCGCGGTGACCGAAATTTATTTTCCTAAAGATGATTAAAAAAGTTGGTACGTATTACGTTGTCATCTTTCCAAGTAAAATTCTATGAATCTTTTAAAAGCTTCCGAAACGTGGTTTTAGAACGTATTGCCGCCTGGAGTTTCTGAAGCATAAGTTCCAAATATTAAATACTTTACAAGTGAATATTATGTTAGCAACTTAACGAGGCCTTCCAAAACTTAACTTGTGGCTATTTGTGGAAATTTATCTAATTATCAGGCACACAAGACTCGCATTTTATTCATGCCTCTGTTACACGCGTGGATTATCTGACTCTTTGTTTGTCGAACATTTGTTTTAGTCTTATTAAAAAACAAAGTCAAATAAAACTGCTTTTTTTTATTGCTTAGATGGGTGGACGAGCTCACAGCCCACCTGGTGCTAAGTGGTTACTGGAGCCCATAGACATCCACAACGTAAATGCGCCACCCACCTTGAGATATAAGTTCTAAGGTCTCAAGTATAGTTACAACGGCTGCCCTACCCTTCAAACCGAAACGCATTACTGCTTCACGGCAGAAATAGGCAGGGTGGTGGTACCCACCCGCGCGGACTCACAAGAGGACCTTTTTTTTTTTTTTTTTTTTTTTTTTTTATTGCCTTTGTAGGCAGACGGGCATACGGCCCACCTGATGGTGAGTGGTTACCGTCGCCCATGGACTTCAGCAATGCCAGGGGCAGAGCCGAGCCGCTGCCTACCGCTTAATACTCTCCACAAGCCTCGTTTGAAGAAGGACATGTCATAGCGCTCGGGAAACACCGTGGAGGGGAGCTCATTCCATAGCCGGATGGTACGTGGCAAAAAAGATCTCTGGAAACGCACTGTGGATGACCGCAGTGGCTCCAGGTAGTATGGATGAACTCTACTCCGGTGGCGGGCGGTGCGATGGTAAAAACGAACTCCGGTGGCGGGCGGTGCGATGGTAAAAACCTACCACCAGTAAAGGCTTCCTAAATCTATCTACAGATACAAAAATGAATGTTTGTCGTCCAATCGATTGGGATGAAACTTGGTGTTGTTGTTGACACTCCGGGATAAGATTTCCTCAAAGTACTATCAAAATACAATAAGTGGCGTGCGAGTAATTTTTCATCCAATTAGCGAAGGTTAGTATCGAGTTACACCAGTTTGTTATAAAATAAATTCACGGATATCCCTATCAAAAAACAGCCCACTGAGTTTCTCGCCGGATCTTCTCAGTGGGTCGCGTTTCCGATCCGGTGGTAGATTCTGCGAAGCACGGCTCTTTGCTAGGGTTCGTGTTAGCATCGTCATCAGGTTTGAGCCCCGTGAGCTCACCTACTAGCCACGGCTACGCTGAAATAGCCTCTCAAGGCTATCAGCTTAGGTAGGAAAATTAAAAAAAATAAAAAAAACAATCAGTTAATGTGGCTGGCTAATTACCATAACGATATAACATTAACGATTGCAACTTACACAATCCAATACTGATTGTTATGCACTTTTATAACCACGATTGCGTTACTCGCTGTTAATGTCCTTGAATGCCTCTGTTTTTGTTTATATTGCTTAGCTTCCTTAGGCCCATGGACATCTACAACGTAAATGCCGTCACTCAGCTTGAGATCTAGGTTCTAAAATCTCAGTTTCTACAGTACGGCGGCTGGCCTACCCTTCAAACCGAAACGCATTACTGCTTCACGGCAGAAATAGGCAGGGTGGTGGTACCTACTCGTGCGGACTCTCAGAAAGTCCTACCACCAGTAAAAAAGTGACTTCGACGATGAAGCAATAAGACCGTGTTGCAGCAAACACACCGGCAAATTTATGGCGTAATTATTGGTAGCGTGGTAGAGTAATGTAATAGTAGTAGAGTAGTAGAGTAGGGTAAAGTAAGCGCAACCATAGGTAGCACCATTATGCCTATTTCTGCCATGAAGCATTTAAACTTTCCGGTTTGAAGGATGGGAAATCCGTCCAGCAATATAATGAAGCTTTGACTTTTCTACGAGTACATTGAAATTTAAAGAAAAAAAAAACTTGTTCCCTCTAATTCCAGTTCCTTTTTTTTTTTTTAAATGTCAATAGCAAAGGGCTATATGTTCCACCTGATGCTAAATAGCTATAATAGATAACCTACGCATGCAATGTCAGTCAGCCAGTACGCCGCCCATAACGCAATTTTAAACATCAACTATTAATACTTTACTGGTGGTAGGACCTCTTGTGAGTCCGCGCGGTTGGGTACCACCACCCTGCCTATTTCTGCCGTGAAGCAGTAATGCGTTTCGGTTTGAAGGGTGGGGCAGCCGTTGTAACTATACTTGAGACCTTAGAACTTATATCTCACGGTGGGTGGCGCATTTACGTTGTAGATGTCTATGGGCTCCAGTAACCACTTAACACCAGGTGGGCTGTGAGCTCGTCCAACCATTTAAGCAATAAAAAATAAAATAATAATAATTCCAGTTCCATTTTTTTTTTAATGTCAATAGCAATGGGCTATATGTTCCACCTGATGCTAAATAGCTATAATAGATAACCTACGCTTGCAATGTCAGTCAGCCAGTACGCCGCCCATAACGCAGTAATAAACATCAATTATTAATAATAACAATTATCTTAATAGTAGAAAGCATTATTCTTTCTAATAATAACTTCACTGAGTGTGCACTGCGACCCGGCGCAGTAATTAAAACGGCTTCGTTACGTTTAATCACACCGTTAATTAAAACCGTAAAATGATCCCTCAAAAATATCAACCGTCCCGAAATCAAGCCCGCCTCACGAGGTCGTCGCTCGTCAACGCGTCGTCCCGTTGAATTGTTACGAAATCTGAGTAAGTTAACAATGCTTTTAATGTTTAGCTATTAAATTATACTAAGATCGTCTGAGGTTCTCAAGCTCGGTGGAGTGACGATTTATTAAGGGTGACTGGAAAGAGCTGGATGAGAGAAGCCGAGGATCGTGCTGAGTGGCGTGCAATTGAAGGAGCCTATGTCCAGCAGTAGACAAATGCTATAGCCTGATGATTTTTTTTCTCTTTTAAGCTATTGCTTATCTTTTATCGCGGGCTTTGAGGGTGGCGACCGAATCAAGAAATTCCGTAACGAAAATAAAACCTAACACCCACACTCCGCCTACCATGTAGCTCGAGTTCAACACATTCACACGTTGTGCTTGTGTAGTGTTTGTGAATAAGATCGAGGCGTGGGGTCTCACTGCATGCGCATCATGAAAAGTCTGCGCATCTCTCTCTCGCGCATTCTAGCTTATGAGTGTGAAGGGGTCAGTTAATGTTTTGCTTTCGTTAATGTTTATAAAATTAAATAAATCGTGGTCTTATTGTATTATTGTTTTAATATTAAATTATTAATATCTTATTACAATTGCATAAGTTGATAAAAAATGCTATGCAATAGCGGCAGTCCCCGAGTGCCATTTTTTTTTATTGCTTAGTTGAGTGCACGAGCTCACAGCCCACCTTTCCTTCATTCACCAATTCCTTCATAATTAAACGATCGTTAGGTAAAATTTTGATACAATAACTGTCATTATTTATCGATCAAAAATTTAACTCCAATAGAAATTCACGAGACCATGAACTCCCTAAAAACTAATCAGAGCATTTCCATTAAGACCGATTGAAACAATCTCATAAAACGAATGTCAAATTGGGAGCTGTCAAAAGGGAAGTTCTAATTTATGAGCTTAAAGAAAAGAGGCGCTGTCATGAGGCGAAGTTTCCGACAAATTTACTTAATTTGACATGCTTAATCGATCGACCGGCATTCAAGAAGCGAAAGTTTAATTATAACCAAGGTCTCTTATCAACCCAGAAGCATTGATTTCCTATGAAGTCTTAAGAAGCTTTAAGTTTGATGAGGAAAATTATTAGGTACTTTGAAGTCGTCGTGGCCTAAAGGATAAGGTGTCCGGTGCATTCGTATGTAGCGATGCACCGGTGTTCGAATCCCGCCGGCAGGTACCAGTTTTTCCAATGAAATATGCACTTAACAATAAATGTGCACGATTGACTTCCACGGTGAAGGAAAATAACATCGTGTAATAAAAATCAAACCCACAAAAATATAATTTGCGTGATTACTGGTGGTAGGACCTCTTGTGAGTCCGCACGAGCAGGTACCACAACCCCGACTATTTCTGCCATGAAGCAGTAATGCGCTTCGGTTTGAAGGATAGGGCAGCTGTTGTAACTATACTGAGACCTTAGAACTCATATCTCAAGGTGGGTGGCACGTTTACGTTGTAGATGTCTATGGGCTCCAGTGACCACTTAAAAACCAGGTGGGCTGTGAGCTCGTCCACATACCTAAGCAATAAAAAAAGCTACCTAGTCTAGTTCCATATATGTCATCCTCGGTGCTTTTAACATGCTTTTATTAGATTTTCTTTATTGCTACAAGAACAAACTCACGACCCACCTGATGTTAGTTAATACCGGGGCCCATCGACATCAACAACAAAAATGCCGCCACACACGTTGAGACGTGAATCCTGAGTCTCTGCTTGACCTGTATGTAACGGAATCTTTCAACGTAATTTTCGCTAAGTTAAATAGTATTATAGTAACATTAACTTGGACTTATCAAGGACGGATTCAGATACAGTGAGTGACAGAAGATCAACAGAAAAAAAAGATAATTGGTCCGGCTATCTTTAGTAGCTTTTTAAACTATATTCCGTGATAAATTTTTATTGCACTATATTCAGCAGTAGATATGACGGCCATAACCCAATTCAAATAGTACTTTCCAACTACTCACTTTTTTTTTTTTTTTTTTTTTATTGCCCTTGTAGGCAGACGAGCATACGGCCCACCTGATGGTGAGTGGTTACCGTTGCCCATGGACTTCAGCAATGCCAGGGGCAGAGCCAAGCCGCTGCCTACCGCTTAATACTCTCCACAAGCCTCGTTTGAAGAAGGATATGTCATAGCGCTCAGGAAACACCGTGGAGGGGAGCTCATTCCATAGCCGGATGGTACGTGGCAAAAAAGATCTCTGGAAACGCACTGTGGATGACCGCAGTGGCTCCAGGTAGTATGGATGAACTCTACTCCGGTGGCGGGCGGTGCGATGGTAAAAACGAGATGCCGGTATCATCTCGAACAATTCCTCAGAGCACTCCCCATGGAACAGACGGTACAAAATACAGAGGGAACCGAAGTCCCTCCGCAGACCCAGAGGCTCCAAACGATCCGTGAGAATGGGATTATCGACAATCCGAACGGCCCTCCTCTGTATGGAGTCAAATGGAAGAAGCTGGTATTTGGGAGCCCCGGCCCAGAGATGGGAGCAGTACTCCACGCGAGGCCGGACTTGTGCTTTATAAAGCAAAAGCCTTTGTCCAGGCGTGAAGTACCGCTTCGCTCTGTTGAGGATTTTAGTTTACTACTTTGGTTCTTTTAGGCATTAAGTTTTTTTTATTTTTATTGCTTAGATGGGTGGACGAGCTCACAGCCCACCTGGTGTTAAGTGGTTACTGGAGCCCATAGACATCCACAACGTAAACGCGCCACCCACCTTGAGATACAAGTTCTAAGATCTCAAGTATAGTTACAACGGCTGCCCCACTCTTCAAACCGAAACGCATTACTGCTTCACGGCAGAAATAGGCAGGGTGGTGGTACCCACCCGCGCGGACTCACAAGAGGTCCCACCACGAGTAATTACGCAAATTATAATTTTGCGGGTTTCATTTTTATTACACGATGTTATTCCTTCACCGTGGAAGTCAATCTGTCAAGTCAAGTCTGTAAAAGTCGGCAGTAATTAAGCCGATAAGCGAACCGCTTAAGTGATGCTATAAGTATGAAGTCCTAATTGTGTTATAGATATCGGAATGCATGGCAGATTTGCAAGTAGAAAGCACCTATCTATTTGGGCTCATAATACTGCAAGTTGTTTGGCAATTTTTTTATTATTTTGCTGGGCTTTTTTTTTTCATATATAGGTATTTCCATGTTCGGTCTTTATCTACAAAAACTCAATTTAGTATACAGGAAGCTTTTTTTTTTAATTGGTTTTTAGATTTATCCACCATGGCACCTATAGTATTAATACATGCAGATAATGCAGTTGTAATATTTCGATAGCTTTCTTGCAGAATTCTGGTGTACAAAGGCCAACAAAATCTTCAAAACCATGTTGTACTGTCGCTCGGGTAAGTACTTTTGTCCCTTTTAAGAAGTTTCCTGAACTTTGGAAAAATTAGAAGTCTGTTGGCGCAAGGCCTGTACGGTGGAAGACGCAAAACTTCTAACCCTAGTTTTTGTAGCTCTGGTCTGTTGGGTGGAATGAGGCCGAGTGTTGTGGTATAGGAGCAGCGGTGAGAAGCCATTAACCAAAGCTGGCCGGAGATTCGCGAGCCCTACGCCATTGTATCCAGTTTCACGCACAAAACATCAGTAATGCTAATGCCATATAATAAGAAGCTGTCATTAATTTTACCGACACTAGACCACCAAACATTGATTATAAGTTTTTATGTAGAAGGTTTCGTTTTAAACATAGCCAAAGTGCTAATCCAAAGTGTAACCAACAGGATGACCACTTGAGATTATCAAAAATAATCCATTTTTCATCGCAAGTGATAATACGCTTTAAAGCCCTTTCATTTCTGTCTTTGTTAAGAAGAAACGTTCTTCAAGAGGGGCATTGAAAAATTACTACTGTGCTAACAGAGATATATCAATACTGAAACATACTGTTTTAATAAATAAAAACTAAGCTTTTTGTATACCAAACGGAAATACAAAAAGCTTAGGTAAAGACCTAATATTTTTGTGCCAAGTGCGTTCACAATGAACTAAGATCCCGACTTTTCCATCTGGGGACGTCTAACATTTATTCTTTAAATAAAACAATTTCTAGTTTAAAACATCTTAAAATACTTCACTCCAGACTAGCAGAGCAGGTGTTCTAAATTTTACCAGTATATCTCTATAGAGAGCTCCTGAAATAGTTCTAAGTGCTCATAAATTCAGTAATAATAGGTTTGGCGATTATTTGTTTGAGTTTGTGAAAATTTTGTTTAATTATTAACGAACTTTATAACGGCAGTGTAGTTTAACAAACTAGTAGGGGTTAATGAAAATTTGTGAATGAAGCTATTTATAATTTTAATAACGTGTTCGAAGGCGTTTACCGCGACGTCAACTATTCGGCGTCAACATAAATTCAGAATAGGTCACGCAAAACTCAATATTTTTCTGGAACATTCACACGACACAGTAAATTTAGAAGTTCCCGAAATCGAAAACCTTGATTGTTAAAATGTTAACGTTCATTTTTGTATTAACAATAACATTTTTGAAGGTGATGAAATATCTTGGATTAGATATAGTTTGAACATAACATTGTAGCTAAAACAAAATAAATATGTATAGTTTAATAGTTTTTTAGTTTAATCAGGTCATGATCTCACTAAGTGAGTAATCGAAAAGTTTTTTATAGATTTTGTTATAGAGCTATTTTATAGATTTTACTTTTATTATACACAGTTTTATGTACTGTCTACCGATTGTATGTACTGTCTACCGCCCCTATTGTAAATGGTAGGCGATCGATAAATCAGGACGAGAATTTATATATAATGTTATATCTCTCTATGTTATATCCTCTCATAATAATGCTGTATTTAATTATATTTCAATTGACACTCAAACAATCAGTCTGGTGCAACTATAGATATAAAAAATGAGCATATGCTCAATGCACAAATTAATGCTGAAATTTTTTTAATTAATATTTCAATTTTATACTCAACAGCACTACAAAGATAGCAGCATATTAAAATTCAAGATTAATTTAAAGTGAACGTTGCAAAAACTCAAAAGACCCCAAGCAAAATAAACGTTAAGCAGAAAGTAGCCTATTCGTGTTTAAATAGAGTATGAAATCGGCACTTAATTTTGATACTTAAAGCAGTGCTCCTGTGAAAATCAGTCTTTATAGTGCAGTCGTAAAGTTTATTTCGGAATGCGGTGGCGTAGCACAAAACTGCAGCTGGAAAGATTCATCGGTGTTGGAGTAAGTAGCCATAAAATGTGCATTATTGCGGTATTCTCGGCGCACTTCAACGAATATTCGCGACATTTTATGTTCACACAATCGTTCGTGATTTTTGTTTAAAGCTATTGAAGTTTAGTGCGAGACCTGGTAAACGTGATACAAATTAAGAATTATAAATAAGATACCAAATAATAGATAAAGGAAAAAGATTTTCTTTTTTTAATGTTATATACAAAATCATTAGATTATTGGCATTGTTTTTTTTTTTTTTAAATACTGTTCCATGCGTCAGGAGACCGACTGTCGCGTTTAGTTATTGATTCGTGAACTCGTCAGCACAGGAATGATTAGCGTTAAACTTCGAAGGAAACGTTGAGATATGTAGACTATTGAGTAAGTTCCTTTTTTTTAGTTATACAGACACTTAAGGAGCTAAAACAATCAGGGATTACCTACAAGAATATTTTGTGATTTAGAGAGAATGAGTTTGTGAATGAGCACGTGCGAATGCTGTCAACAAGAGAGTAAAATAAATAGCTCGACATATTTTTTTTTTATTTTTTTTTTCCTACCTTTGCTGATAACCTTGAGAGGCTCGTCGTCATCGTGTTGGCTGGCGATCGTTCAGTTCATGCGGCACCCACTTATTAAGATTGTTATCTTTTCAACTAGACGCAAACGGACTAATATTGTTTTGATGCTAACGTCGAAAGCTGCTGCTAACTCAGCTTTCACTATCGCCTTTAATTCGTCATTGTTGGAATTAGTTCAATTTGAATTACATATTCTTAAAATTTGAAATTAATTTGAATTTGGAATTTATTACCAGACTTACATAAATTACGTTTAAATTGGCCAGTTTAAACCGTAACTTCATGGCTAATGTCCTATTATTTAATTTGTATCATAATAAGTTAAATTTATTTATTCATAGCCACCAAGCTCGGTAGGTGATTGACAGAGGAGTATTCATATTATGTAGGTACATTTTTTATGGATGACGTAGACGAGTGATCGAGTCCACGACCTACCTCAGGATAACTTATTATCGATATAAATCAAATAATTGATGCCACCAAACCTCCATTAAAAATATGAACGAAATTTAAATTGATTCTAATTCTAATGTACGAAGTATATGTAGTTCAATATACTAAATACTAAATCCAATATACTAAATTCAGTTCATCTCTGTTGCGTTTATCAAGAAAGAAGAACAATATTTACGAAATGGTTTTACTGGTGGAAGGACCTCTTGTGAGTCCGCGCGGGTGGGTACCATCACCCTGCCTATTTCTGCCGTGAAGCAGTAATGCGTTTCGGTTTGAAGAGTAGGGCAGCCGTCGTAACTATACTTTGAGACCTTAGAACTTATATCTCAAGGTGGGTGGCGCATTTACGTCGTAGATGTCTATGGGTTCCAGTAACCACTTAACACCAGGTGGGCTGTGAGCTCGTCCACCCATCTAAGTAATGAAAAAAAAAAAGGGCACAATATACAATACCTCAAATTGATATTCTTACATTATACTCGGTACACCAATTCACGTTATTGTAGAAATAAACATAAATCATGCTTTCCTCGGAATTTATAAGACCCGTAATACACATTTACTAATGTTGGTAATATACAAACTAGACATCGAAAGTTGGGCCAACATGAGGATGTTGGATGTGGCTATGGAAGAAAAGTGTTGACTATGGGCTGAGATTAAAAAACTTTTTACTAACTTATTATTAAGAAACTTAATTATTTTCTTCGTTGGAATTTTTCTGCCCCGTGTACTTATTAGTCTCTATCGATAATGAAGACGCTCGTTTATACTTGATTGCTCCGGATTGTAAGATAAAAAAATTAAGTTAATATTAGTTAATAATAATAGGGCAAACCTGATTGTAAATAGTCATCGCCGTTTATGGGTGTGAGCAATGTTAGGATCACAGCCATGTTGCTGCCTACTGCTGTGAACTCTTAGGAAAACCTCCTCTGAAGAAGGACATGTCATAGCGCTTGGGAAACACCGAGGAGGGGTATTCATTTCAGAGTCACATGGTTCATGGTAAAAATAATCTCATGAAACATTATGTGGATGAAAGCAGGGTCTCCAGGTAGCCTCTCCTATTAAGGAGTCCTGCCCCAGCTCAGAGATCAGAGCAGTACTCCACACGAAGCTGGACTTGGTCAATCTTGAAGTACCGCTTCGATCTGTTTCATTGATATCCCAACTTGGCTATTGGTTGTAACGCCCAATATTGGTGGAGTCAGATCACGTAAGAGGCAATAAGGCATTATGTTCCATAAGCGGCAAGTGCGTCAAAACGATGCGATGCGATGCTGGACTATAATAATTTAGGCATTTAGCCTAAATGCCTAAATTGACTTAATAAAGGAACGATACACTTTGATAGCAAGATGAACTGAAGTAGAAAAATAAATCTATGTATATAAAAATGAATTGCTGTTCGTTAGTTTCGCTAAAACTCGAGAACGGCTGAACCGATTTGGCTAATTTTGGTCTTGAATTATTTGTAGAGGTCCAGAGAAGGTTTAAAAGGTTAGATAAATATGAAAATGTTCGGAATTAAATAAACATAACAATTTTGTTTTTCCTTTGATGTCTCCCCCGTCGGACGGATTCCTTTTGTTTGTTTTAAGTTTATTTTATACATTATCGATTGAGGTACTACGAAGTTTGCCGGGTCAGCTAGTATAAAATAAATATCTCAATAACCTCAGTTGCTTTTTTCTTTATTTTTATGTAGGTAGCTATTTGTAGCATTTGAAGCAACCCGTGTGGGGGATTTTTTACAATTAAATTATTAATTTTCGGCACATTACATATTTCTGCTCGCTAATATTTATCTGGAATGTAAAATTATAATTATAATTTTTGTCTTGGGTATCCTGCTTAGGACTTTAAGCCAAAGTATTAAAATGATTGTTTTGTTCTTGCTGACACGTCTGCAAACTTTCAAGTCAATCGAACATTTGTGATACACGTCGCCAGTAGTATTGTATCGAAATAATTTTAATTCAGTCGCCTCGTATCGCATTGCAAATTGAAGCCTTCTATCTCTCAGCTAGGACAATATTTAACGTGGTCTCTAAGTCACGCGTGACCGCACGTACGTTCATAACGTTCAATGAAATGTAGTTCCAGACTTTATATTGGGACAAACGGGTATTGCTCATTAAATGTACTTACTGATTTTATTTGGAATTTTATATTAGGCACTTTAGGCACCGGTTGGCCAGCACTATTACTTAAGATTCGGCCAACGATAGCCAAGTAAGCGTACGAAAACAGATTTTTTGAAACAAGATAAGACTGCATAGATCAGCTATTTCTTCCAAAATATTTACGGACTGCGTGCACAAATCTTTATCGCTATTAGTGAAAACGTGGCTTAGAAAAAGTAAGCGGAAAAACAGGCTACGACTTTTTTTAACTACATATTTGTAATACGGTCGACCCGAATCTAGTGACTTTTCCATTATAAATTCATGTTCTATAGAATCCAATATGAAAGTACTATTAAAAGTGGGTTTAGAATAAAGGTAAAAGTAATCCTTTAGGTCTGGTTGTGGGATATTGGCTGAAATCAAGGGGCAGGCATGTGTAAGAGATAACGGTACATTTGTATTTGTGGGAAGGTAAGTTCACTTTGCGTTAAGAGGTTTGGAGGGCAAATAGCCAATAGACATGAAAACATGAATGCCGCCACTAATTTTGGCACAGGAAGCCAAGTCTCAATTGCTGAACCCTGAACATCTGCCTGTTTCGTGGAAAAAATATGTTGGACACATAACCTAAACAGCAAAATGATTGATACGCATTTCGTCAGAAAAGCTGATTCATTCAAGTTTTTCCAAAATAACATTTAACACTATATTTGGTAATGAACATTTCAATGAAATAGGAGAATTGTAAGAAGTCAGAAAACTGTAACGATAACGATTATAACGCTGGCGCCGTAATTTTCTGCAAGATAACGATCTTAAATAAATAAAATCGTATTAAAGATACTTTTAAACGTGTTATCTGTGTGTCAAGACGAATCCCATGAGACGCATGTATCACGTTACCGGGACTTAAGAACGGGGCTTTTTGCTAAATAACGTTAAACTTTTTGCTAAACCCATGACATGATTTTGTGGACCGGCGAATCAATCTTCAATAGAAAAGCCACGGCGAGGGGGCTTTGGGCAAGTTGGCTGTTGTTGGCAAGATATACCGAATAACATAAGCGGTGAATAACGCTCAATTTTTGCCAAAACAATTAGATCCAGGCAAAGGATACAATTGCGTTTAAAGATCCAAACCAAAGTATAAATTTTGGTAAAAAAAATTATAGATGATTAATTATTGTTTTTTTATTTATCCTATTAGTACAGGAGGCAATTCGTTAATAAGAAAAGAAAATGTAATTAATCGTTTCAAATATTATCTAAAAAAACCTTTTACTACGTACGTAGTATTCAAAAGCTAGTAGTAAACTTGTTTTAGAAAACAAAAAATGACGTCATCTTGTTTCATGTTTAAAAACCTTATTTGTAACGTACGCATTTATTTTAGAATTAAATAAAACAATGCGCTATCAAATGCTCTGTAACATTTTCCACATTTATATTCGTGTTTATTTTATATCAAAGCTGTGCTCCAAAATTAGGGTCTTCAAAAACATGGGAAAATGTTAATGTAAACATTACATTAACATATTATTACGAGAACGAGACGTCTTTTTTGAAGGTATTCCCTTTTTACTCTAAGTATTGGAGAGATGAAAGCAATTGGTATACTCTGTGGCATGGATCGTTCGATCAGGTATTCATTCTTTGATTAGACTGCGGTTTTACACTCTTAATCAATTATAGCAGCGTCATCAGTGACACTTTTTTCTATATCTACAACATAACTTTTACATTTATTATTAATTTTATTTATTTACAGCATCATATTTTAATAATTTAATGTTTTAAATATCCAAACATCTAATATAATTTAATATGGGACCATATGCCGAAAAATGATTGAAAACTAAATTAAGGGTTCTATTGTCTTCAGTCGCTTTTTAAATTAGTACTTTTATAGTTTTATTAATAATATGCCGTATACCATAAGATACCATACCATCCTAAGATACCATAGAGACCAGACTTTGAGGTATCGGAGTGCTGATGAGAACATTTGTTAAATTTAGGGAAGATCGTAACGGTCTGCATATTAATACGCTTCCCCTGGCCATTGCCATTAACCTCAATTTATAAAAAAAAAATCGCAGTCCTGACTTCTTCATATCTTTCAACGTCGACAAAGCCTCGCATCGTCATAAATTACAGTGTAATCGATAGTCAGACCGAAGGATGGGTAAAGGAATTTTGAGGAATTCGTCTACGTTTTTTACGCCTATCAAAATGTCGGTTTTTTTTTTCTTTCTAGAAAATGAATCGGTTCTGAAATGTATCACAAGAGTTATGATCCAATAGTTCACTCACGCGTTCCGCACTAATAGTACAATGACTGACATTACGAGATTTCTGAAAGAGACGTCATTAACAATATGATTCCTGTGGGTTCCGCTAATCAATGAAATTTGTATTTGGTCTTTTTTCCCACTTGACCGATAACATATTTCTAGATTTAATCGTGTTGATAGTGAATTGTTCACTTAAATGTTCGCACAGCGCAACAAAGCTACAAAAATATCACGTTAGACAGCTTAAAGCATGTAAAATATGTTTGCTGTATCATCAAAGCACTCCGACCCGGTATGTGGTGTAAACATTTTTTAAACGAATCCTTTTACAAGTCTTTGAGCGAGAGAAAAAGGAACGCCATAATAATAATACTCTTACCGTGCTTTGTTTTTTTGTTCGTACTAAAACGTTTGGATTACTTTTGAATGTGTGTATCTTTTCTACATTTCCGAGTATCACACTCACAATCAATCTAATCTGTGGATATATTTTGATCAGAATTTTTATCTACATACTAGTATGCTATTTAATTCCTTACAAGGCTTTTTGGCCGGAACGCAAGAAGTGAAGCTATGTGATTTGTTTTATTTTGTCTATTTAGTGTTTCTTCAAGTTTAAATGTGTAATAACGGTGGTTTATTAACTGTTTAATATCTGTGAAAGTGCACAAATGTAGGAAAATGAAACAAAGCCGCTGAACGTAGCTTCTCGGTTAAAGTAAGACATGACTAAATGTCTTGGTTACCAGGTCATAAAATCCCTTAAAAAAAAATTAATTCCTCCATCGTTTTTTGGAAAGCCCCAATATTGACTTATTAATAAATATTGACACGTGCTAAGTTTTATACTTTTTTGATATTCCCTCTTGGCTATTTATATTTTAACGTAAACGTCTACTGCTGTCAAGGTATGAGTGCTATATCAAGAATTAGGGATAAGCATTGTATCTTAAAAAAGGTGATGAAATTCAAGGTGTGATACCTATAGACTATCACAGCTGTTAAATAATAAATAAGTCAATAACGTAACCCTATTTCAAAGCGGTACACTTTTAAACATACATATATAAAATAAACAGTAAAAATATACATGTAAATAAATAATTCACTCATTACATTATCACACGTACCTTTTGAATATTATTAGGGTTGGGACTCGGATAGGATTTTACACAAAGCCCCGGATATTGAAGGGATATCCTCGCATTGGCCAACTGATGGATTTCCCTCTAATTTCGTTTTACGAGAATTTTATTATCAGTTTTATGCCCAACTACTCAATACACGTGCTATTCACAAACACACTTTGAAGTACAAAAACTCCATTTATTAGATGTGATATTGAGAAAATATAACATAGAAACAATAGACTGAGCTTATCGATAGTGATTAATATCTCATTTAGGTTGTAAACTATAACTTAAAGTAATTTAAGTTAAGTTAAGTAGTTTAAGTAAAGTAATTGTTAGATATCAGATTGCCGTTGTATTCTTAATTATTCTACGCTTAAAAGAATGTGTAAGAAAGTCTCTCTTTATAATCAAAATTACGTACAAAATTGATCAAAGAAACTAACAAAAACCAGTCAAGCATAAAATAAAAAATCTGGAGTCAAAGACACTGCGGTACAGTATCTAAGCCATTATCTTACGATAGTGCGGATCGTTTTTCCGATCCGGTGTTAGGTTCATCAAAGCATTGCTCTTGCTAGGGCAGATCTTAGCAAAGCTTTGAGGCTTAGCGTTATGAGCTCGCCACCGCACACTGTGAAGCCACAATAGTTCCTTCAGACTATTGGCATTTAAGTAAGCAAAAAAAGTTAAATTTAGTCTTTATTACCTACCTGAGCTCTTTACTTTCCTCCATTTCTCCATAACGAATGTCTGATAAATTTAAGAAAGCAACAAAAAAAAAATGAAATAAAACCTTCAAACAATAATTTACTTACAAAACCGTACAAGGTATCAAAGATTTGCCGTTATTACATAGGGGTTTTCCTCATTGAACAACTAAAGTTGTACATGTCTATTGTGGGGCAGCTCCACAGAGAAGCTTAATGGAAAAGTAAATTGATAAATAATGGTACGGGATATACGTATGTTTACTTATACTATACCTTTAACAACTATGTTTATAGATTTTAGCTATTCAAGCTTGTTTTTGTTTGTGATTATAAAGAGTCGCAGAATCTATGGTCTACTGTGTTTTAGCTATCTATGAATATTGAAGAAGTTCATGGCCTTTTTATTTATTGCTTAGATGGGTGGATAAGCCTGGGTGAAGTGATTACTAGAGCCCATGGACATCTACAACGTAAATGCCGCCACCTGCCTTGAGATATCTGATGATGAGAAGGTTTCACTTTTTACAGTATAAAAGGTCTATCTGTAAGTAGCAAAACTCTTATTGGGGTCAGTAGATTGCATAATGTTAATGCCGGCGCACAGATTCTGAGACCAAAGTGATAGTTCTAGATCTAGCCCGTGCTTATCATGAAGCTGAGCTACGCTCAGGTACTGACATTAGAGTCGGAACCAGAATTCAGGACTGCTTCCTTGCAGAAATATAGGTAACCCACAAGGTATTTTACAACGCGATTCCCCTCTAACACGAAAACAACATTTTCCCAATTATAACACGGTACTTCTAAAACACGATAAAGAGATTTTTGTTTAAAATGATTTAGAAAAATTACATTATGCACTATGAACACACAATATATGGGAATTTTACTGCATCTTTTTTTTGGGTATAACAGGTGAAAAATACATACAGGCATAGTTTTGTACTGGGTACTCCGTTTTTGTACTGGGTTCTAGTATCATATGACATGGCTTCGCACAAGATGGAACTTTGTAAGAACATAATAATGAACATATCTAATGTGCTATAGTAAGGTTACCTGTTGATAAAAAAGTGATGTCTACACGCTGGGCTTAAATAAGCCCTCCCAATAGTGCTTATTGGCATGCGGACATCAGTCACTAATAAATAAATAAAGATCTTCATAGATTACATTAACTTCATATAACTACACTTGAGACCTTAGAACTTATATCTCAAGGTGGGTGGCGCATTTACGTTGTTCATGTCTATGGGCTTCAGTAACCACTTAACACCAGGCGGGCTGTGAGCTCGTCAACCCATCTAAGCAATAAATAAAAAAACATTAACAAGAAATAAAATTCTCTATATGAACTATTCCAAACCTGTCAGCGGTCTAGATTACAAACATCACATAAAAGGGCTTCCTTCATCGGCGGGACATCTCGAAACTTTCTAAGTGTCGTAAAGATTGATCCCCCAAGTTCAAGCACAAGCTTGAGAACGTTATACGTGATGTAATAAGATGGTGGAAGCATATTTTCTGGAACCCGGGTAATTGAAACAGAGGGAGGCATCCTTAAAACGCTTTATGTCCCGGACATAAATCTTACAGTTAAATCCGGGCCTTAAACTGTTTCTTGGCGGCTCTTTTAGGTTTTTTTCAGATTGCGTTAGATAACCATAATCAGTTTACGTGAGTGAAACTTTAACGAATATTTTTTTATTTCTTGAAGCTTATTTGTAACTTCACACGAATATATCAAGGTTCTTGGTTACTTCCACGATGTTATGTCTACAGTTTTCGGCTGCCACTTAACTGGTGGTAGGACCTTTTGTGAGTCCGCACGGCTACCACAACCCCGCCTATTTCCGCCGTGAAGCAGTAATGCGTTACGGTTTGAAAGGTGGGGTAGCCGTTGTAACTATACTGAGACCTTAGAACTTATATCTCAAGGTGGGTGGCGCATTTACGTCATAGATGTCAATGAGCTCCAGTAACCACTTAACACCAGGTGGGCTGGGGTGGGTGGTGGCCAATGAGTCAATAAAATAACAAAAAAAGACTGTTAAGGTTCCATGATATTTTTTTTAAGTTATTACTAGTATATTATTATTTAAAACATTTAACTATTTCATTTGTTGATTATAATTTACGGAGTAAAGTACCTAATTTAATTACCAAATCGATCGAGTTACTCAATTTACGTCGCAATACAATCGCAAGAGTAGATTTCCTTATTTCGGTCCCGAAACATTAATCTGATTTTAAACTTTCCTTACCTTCCTTACTTTCTTTAGTCCCTCCGCCAATAGATCTAAAAGATGTGACAATATTTAGCGGCTTCTTTTAAAAAAAAAAACAGCAAAAGCATAGCGTGACTCATTTCAGAAAACTCCGAAATAATTCACAATAATGTTAGCAATTATAAAGTACAAACAGACCCACGAATATGTAACAAAGTCTGACAGCACACAACCGAGATAATTTTAATGGAATTAAACAACAATTTGTGTAGCCGAGTTTGTGGAAACAAACCAGGTATCTGGTTTTGCGTTTTACCTAGACGCCGTAACCGTTTGTTATATGTATATATAGTTATAAGCGAAATTTGTTCGAGATCCAAATGACCTTACTGCAAATAGTTAAAATAGCGCTCGTCTATAAGGCATTTCCAATCATTATTTTTGTTACAAATATGATATTCATACTCATCAGATATTTAAACTATTTTTCTTAATGATTTAATTTAAAGTTCTATTTTACCATTAATAAATATGCACAGACACGTAATCGTGAACAAATTTCACTATAAAAGCATTAATTAGGTAAAAATAAAAACCCACAGATTATATTAAGCTGCATAAATTCTGTTTTAGAGCAGCATTCGTTCTACTCACATCGAACTGAAAATTCTGCATGGGTGGATACTATAAACTTGTCTGATTTTGGCCCAAAGCTTTCGTGCACTCCAGCTTAAAAAGTAGATTGCAATTGGGACTCAAGTCTTAGGTCTTGAGGTGGATAGAGCCAAATATTAACCTTACCTTTTTTTAATTAAGATAATATATCCGTATCATCAACAGGAAAACCCTGTATAGTGAAAAAGTCTTGTTTAAAATGGAAAGGTTTTATTTCACAAATTTGTTGCTTGCATTATTAGCCGCTTGGGAAACTCTCCAATTTTGTGCCTTTAAGTAATTCACTAGAGAAATATACGATCTGCTGAAGCATTTGACATAGATCTCGTAACTAATGACCAAGTTTCATATCGATTGGTCGAAATACGTAATGGTGGTACGCTTACATTACGTTGTTACATTTAATTTTCATTAATTAAATTCAAATAATACTGTAGTTTTAAAAATGTTTTCGTTCCAATATTTGTTATAAAAAACAATTGTATGTTTTCATGCTTGTGGTCTTAAGTTCATATTTATCACCCCTTTTGAAATTTCTAGTTCTTTCCCAAGTGGATAATGCCACACCGTTGCTCACTGAGTTTCTCGCCGGATCTTCTCAGCGGGTCACGATTCTGAGCCGCTGATAGATTCTGAGATTCTAGTGTTAGCAATGTCTCTAAAGTTGAGCCCGTGAGCTCGGAATTTTTTGTAGAGCTGGATAGAATGAGACTTATTATTATTAATAAGACCATTCCTGTTTCACTACTATGTTTAACCCTAATTTGTGAATTTTAGATGTGGGTACCGTCTATTAAAGTCAATGCGAATAGACGCTCGGTCTCATTACACTTTGTAATCCAGTCGGGTACGGAGCCTGTTTCGGTGTATTTCACTGTGATTTGTTAAACCGCTGGCTTCTCTGTTTGATTTGGTGCTTGTATTTATTTGTACTAGTGGTCACTCGGGAGTCGAAATTTGACTATAATTATTTCAAATTATAAATTTGTACACTATTATAATTCTATTGTCAAAGAATATTATACTTCTATATTCACAGATTTCGCCAGACTACGCTTTAGATAAATATTAATAACTAGCGACCCGCCCTCGCTTCGCTTCGGAAACTGTAATTTATTATTGATTTCTCCACTATTTAATGGATGTTATTATACATATAAACCTTCTTTTTCAATCATTCTATCTATTAAAAAAACCGCATTAAAATCCGTTGCGTAGTTTTAAAGATTTAAGCATACATAAGGACAGGTATAGGGACAGAGAAAGCGACTTTGTTTTATACTATGTAGTGATGAAGATAAACAATATTGGCTATCCAAATGCAGCCAGTATCTTGGGAACTGTGCCTGCTTCAAGCGCATCAGAAGATTTGTTCTACTGTATGAATTTATTTATGTTCAATTATTTTAATTTTTTAAGATTATTGCCATAATTATTGACATAAGCAACCAATTAAATTCAAAAGAATATTATATTCATTATCAATTTTCCCGATAAATTACGTCAGAACAAATTACTTTCGAAAGTGGCCTCTCCGAACTTTTATGAGTGCTCGGATGGTGGCAATCGGTCGTATAAAACTTGTAAATCGTATTGAAGACGGTCTGAAAGTTTCATTGGTAGCAAAACGCACCTGCTCCGTAAAGAATGAATAGAAATTTATATTTTTATCTCAAATGTCTTCAATATATACTTGCATATTATTGCTTGCATTATATATATACTTGCAATATGTCCGAACAATCTTAATAATTAAAATTAGTTGTTTCTATAGTAGAGTAGTCAGCGACATAGATTAGTAAAGGACGCATCTGCGTTCGATAATCGATCTTTGTCAATTACATTTGGCTTTAAGTGTGTTCACGTGTAATTTCGTAACTTATGGTACCGGACAAATACTCTTAAATATCATTGGGTTTTTTGATTATTATATATCGAAACAAGGTAATGAGTTAATATTTTCAACGAGACACAAAATTTGTAACCCCACAAAAGTCTAAATGAGATAGAATAGTATAAAAGTGGCAAATAGACTGTGCTCTGCCATTTTATGGGTAAGTCTAGGTGGAATAGAATAAAGGAAACAAAAAAGTAATATAATGGCTAGGCAGCGGCTTGGCTGGTAGGCAGCGGCTTGGCTCTGCCCCTGGCATTGCTGAAGTCCATGGGCGACGGTAACCAATCGCCATCAGGTGAGCCATATGCTCGTCTGCCTACAAGGGCAATAAAAGTGGCGAGCAGACTGTACTCTGCCCTGTTATGTATTTGATCGTAGTAAGCCTAGGAACTGTGCTATAATATAAGTCGTGATCATTTGTAAAACTCTTAATATCAAGAACAGTACTTTCCCGCCCAAATTCCCGCATTAATCCCATAATGAGTGGCCACGAGCGCGATGATAATATATAGTCGGCCACGACGACATGTTATTAATAGGCCAAGATAAAATATTGACTATCATTTTCTCTTTTGTTAGTTAACCAATTTTTTTCTCTTTTTACTTAACGACTATTGACTTAGACTTATCAATAAAATGAAAATGAAGAAAGACAGTTCTTTTAATACATAAAGTGTACTAGAATCGTGGTGATCGCGTGTACACTAATTTTCATGAATGCAAATACCATAGTCCATACTAATACTATTAAAAACCGATCGATTTGTCTGTTGAAAAACAATATAGAAAAAAACTGAATGCCGATCAGTTTCGCAAACCAATGAACCGAATGATAAACTGCGATCCGATTGGTATACGGTGTTGTGAGGAAAAAGTTTAAATGCTCGCACGAGTCCAGCTGTTTCCCAGGATGTTGCCTAGCGACTATTTTGTTGGCGATTCATTGTCGTCATTATAAGTCACTATTACTAAAATTTAGGATTTTTTATATGGCATTTTTAGTGCTTAGACCTTATGTGGTAAAGAGCTCATAAATACAATATGACGAACATTCATTCACCTTGAGACATAAGTTGGAGGTGTCAATTGTTGAGTAGCTACCCCGCCCTTAAATGAGGCCGTCAGCGCAAAAGTGCCCTAAGCTTACCATAATATGGAGGCAATTTGGTTTGAATTTTCATGAATTTGAATTTGAGTAGACAAAAAAACAAGACGCGCAAAAATAATGTTTGCAAAACTATTTGTTATCTATGGGTGAAACTATGGATAGGCTGGTTTTGCATCAAAATTTATTATATCTTAAATAAATTCCAATATACGTCATAATATAAGCTTGAATATAAAAAATTGTGGGTTAGGCCACTTTGGCGCTGATGGCGGTAACCAAGTGCTTCTACAATAATCTCATATCTTTCTTTGAACATTCATCTTAATGCATATACAAAATTATTACCACGTACAACTTCATCACCCTCTAACTGAACGTTCGATTCAGCCTTTAGCTTCTGTTTATTATATATTGTTGACCCGGTTTTAGTTGCGAAGTTTGATTGCGGACCGACCAGGTGTTCCAGTTTGATATAAATTTTTTTATTGCTTAGTTGGGTGGACGAGCTCACAGCCCACGGAGCCCATAGACATCTACAACGCAAATGTGCCACCCACCTTGAGATATAAGTTCTAAGTTCTCAAGCATAGTTACAACGGCTGCCTTACCCTTCAAACCGAAACGCATTACTGCTTCGCGGCAGAAATAGGCAGGATGGTGGTACCTACCCGCGCAGACTCACAAGAGGTCCTATCATATTTAAACAACACAATAGAAAGTTCTACCTGATGTCTGAATGTGGATGCGTGGCTAGATGGACCTGACTATCTAATTAGTGCAATAAACAAAAACCCTACTATATTTGAATGTAATATTTACTTTACAATAACATAAACTATAGATTCAAATATGAAATAGCTTTAGTCCGACTATAAATACACCATAATGTTATATCAGTGTAAACTTTGCGCTAAGCGAACATCAAGCGAGGTGTATAATCGACGTCTCTTGGGCTATCGAGGGTAAATCAATTTGCGAATGAGCCGATACAACCCAACTCACAATATGCCCTGGAGGATCAAACTTAGACCAGTATGCATCTAGCCCGAAGGGGTTTGGTCAAGCGTATATCACGAGTTAAGTGATAAATTTAAGTCGGAAATGTAGTTAATGTATTTAAAATAATCTATATATTAATACGTGAAGCAAAAACTTTGTATCCCTTTTTACGAAAATTGCGCGGACAGAGGAGTATGAAATTTCCCACACTTATAGAGAATATAGAGAAGAAGTGCACAATGTTAATATATTTTTAAAATAATGTATAAAAGATGCATTAAATCAATAAAGAAAACATTACACACACTACATACCATGTATTTGACGCACACACGCATGCATACTATTTATTGTCAGACTTTTGTTCTTGACGTCTGTTGTCAAATTGAGATTAGAGATTTGAGATTGTCTTTGTTAATATTTTTTATAGTGTAGTCTTGGCGAAATTTGTGATTATAGAAGTATAAAATACAATCATAATAGTGTACAAACTTACAATTCCAATTAATTATAGTCGAATTTCGACTACTGCGGGACCTCTAGTAATAATAATTAAAGGAAGAAATTACTAGAGTTTTGAAAATTAATAAAGTATACATTGTGCCGCTGGTGCTTTCCAGCACTGGAGTCATACCAAAGTACCTTCACCACTCCATCAAACTATTAGATTTACCCAAAAATATATTTTTTAACATGCGAAAAGCCACAATTTTAAATACGCGCCGGATTGTTCGGAAGTTTTTGCAGGACGAAACATCAGACGTAACTAAAACTGAAAATGAACTCCGCTTGGCGTAGGGCCGTGGTTTTTCAGTATTTACTGAAATTTATAGAAATCCGAGAATAAAAACTTTGTACATAACAATAAAATCATTTATTGCCTTTCGCACTTTTAGATTAATACTAGCGGACCCGACAGACGTTGTCCTGCAAAAATTCATTCAAGTCGATCCAGCCGCTTAGTTGAAGTATAGATAAATAACCTAGATACCAACTGCAGTGCGATCCGCCGGGCTGATTTGTGAAGCTAAGTCATCCAGGGTGCCACCCAAACACATACCAAAAAAAACATTCAAATTAATCCAGCCGTTTAGGAGTTCAGTGACAAACACTTTCTCTGTCCCTATATGCCTATGTATGCTTAAATCTTGAAAATTACACTACGGATTTGGTGCGGTTTTTTTTAATAGATAGAGTGAGTAAAGAAAAAGGTTCATATGTGTAATAGCATATATTAAATAGTGGAGAAATCAATAATAAATTACAGTTTCCGAAGCGAAGCAAGGGCGGGTCGCTAGTATACTTATACAAAGATATTTAGATAAATAAAAGAATATGAAAAAGGTAAAAGGAGGTGGCCCAGCTAATGCTGTTCAAAGTAGATGAATCGAAAAGCGCTGATTTTCAGTCGCCCTTTGGTTTATTGCGGGATTCAAGGCTAGGTACGTGTGAATAGACTAAAAACGTGGTGTAAACTACAAAAAAAGCTACCTTATTTGAATTATATTTCAATTTCTGCACTGAATTTCATTAGCACTAGTATATATTTTCTGTCAACTTTTTTATATTTTTTTAATTGCGTAGATAGGTGGATGAGCTCAGGGCCCACCTGGTGTTAAGTGGTTACCGGAGTCCATAGACATCCACAACGTAAATGCGGCTACCCAGCTTGAGATATAAGTTCTAAGGTCTCAGTATAGTTACAACGGCTGCCCCACCCTTCAAACCGAAACGGCAGAGTAGGCAGAGTGGTGTTACCCACCCGTGCGGATTCACAAGAGGTCCTACCACCGGTAAACTCACAAATAACAAGGTCCAGTAATAGCTTCCACGTGGATCGTGAGTTTCATCTGTCCACGTGCTCCAAGAAAAATCCTATCAACAAACTTTAACAACAAAGCCAACCTTTTGCACGAACGTTTCCAGAGAGCATCGCCTCACATAAAACCTTCCACTAAAAGCCTTAACACGGCTCGCTCCATTTGCGTGCTCACAAGTAAACCCCAATTTTCCTCTCGAACGAAGCAGTATTGCATAGCGGAACGATTTTCCTTACATCATTCAAAACTCACTCGGCTGTTCCCGGATCTGTCGTGTGCGTCGGATATTACGCCGGTATTGCTACTGAAAGCTAATTCCGTTGCTTTGCAGGACATACGGAATGAGAAAAACTTCCAATTTAATGTGGTGAGGTCGGTGTTTAGGATAGATTATCGTTGGCCGACGGTTCACGGTAATCATAAAAATCGATTGATATCTAGAGCTGCTGCAGCTGGCCCCACGATATTTACCGCCATATGCTACGATGATTCAATTGTCACTGTTAATTGTCACCTGGTAATTGTAATGGAGGCTATGGATGCTAGGTTATTAAACTCATCACAATACAGAAGTTATTGTTATTATAGTGCTGTCGAGCCAAACGCCTCAACGAATTTTATTTTATTCGCCTCACGCGAGTTGTTTTTAATGTACTTTAATTATATAAATTTTGTTTCTAATTACCTAAAATTAAATTATGTATTATTTAATACTATTACTTGTGAACTTATATACTATGCTTATATATAAAATATGTATGTTCGTGTCTACTGATAATATAGTTTTTAAGTTTTAAAGTACCAGTTTATCGATTAGTAACAAATCGAATGATCGCAAACTTGATTAGTTCAGCTTCCTTCAACGTTCCTCCAAGCAACTTAACAGTATTATAATTGTGTTATCATCAGAAATATGCACAACAGTCAAGTTCGATGATAAAATAATAATTAGAAATGTGCGACAAATGTAATTTGAAGGTTCCCTTATATCCCATTTCTCCATTTAATTCAGCTTGTTATTGTTGATAAAACCAATGATAATTTTACTGGTGGTACGCATGGTTAGGTACCACCACCCCGCCTATTTCTGCCGTAAAGCAGTAATGCGTTTCGGCTTGAAGGGTGGGGCAGCCGTTGTAACTATACTGAGACCTTAGAACTTATATCTCAAGGTGGGTGGCGAATTTACCACCAGGTGGGTTGCGAGCCTGTCCACCCAACTAAGCAATAAAAAAAATATAAAAAAACTCGATTGTAGTTTTTTTAAAGTTTCTAATTCAGCTTATGGTAAACTTGAGGGTGATGTCCATGGTCGTTCTCTACTTAGATTTTAATTAAGGCGATTTAGTAAGAGCCGGAAAATAGGAGACAACGACAGGAACTCCGAGAGAATTAAATTGATCACACGGAAAGTGTGACACGAAACGTCTACATACATCGTCCGAGCTTAGAAGTACAATGCTGGCAGATGAGCTTTTTTTTATCCTACCTACCTAAGCTGATGACCTTGAGAGGCTATTTCAGCGTAAACCTAACTAGTAGGTGAGCTCACGGGGCTCAAACCGGAGTGATGCTAACACTGACCCTAGCAAGAGCAGTGCTTCCCAGAATCTACCACCGGATCTTAAACGCGACCCACTGAGAAGATCCGGCGATAAACTCAGTGGGCTCGAGATGAGCATACGGCCCACTCGGTGATATGTAGTGACCGTATCGCTAATGAACATCAGTAGTAACCTGGACACAGCCAAACTGCTGCTTACTGCTAATGTAACTCTTCCTACATTTTCTTCCTCAGCCGAGTTCCACTCGGGAACCGCTAGTAAGAAAAGGAAAGCGCGTGTCAAAATGCAACTCTTAATCGTAGTAAAAATACGAAAAATGTAGTACTTACCCTTCACTCAAATATTTGTAATTATATTTAATAATTCTACTTTCAAATTTAGTAATTTTTTTATTGATTAACGATTTGTTTTCGCTACATTAGTATATTTTTTATCAACTAGATGATGGCCGAGCTATGCTCGTTATGTTTTTTTTGGTAACGCCATCTTGTTGTATCTTTAAAGCGGTTAGTTGCCCTCAATTAAGAAAAATAGTATTATTATTCGCCAATAGATGTCGGGAAGAGTTGATTACTGAAAATACGAATGAAACAACATTTTCTGAAAATAAATCGTAGCTAGATCGATTTATCGCCCCCGAAATCCCCTGTGTACTAAATTTTATGAAAATCGTTGGAGCCGTTTCCGTGATTCAGATTATAATATGTATCTCTTAGTATACAAGAATTGCTCGTTTAAAGGTATAAGATATGGACACGTGAAAAATACGAGTAATTATGGAATACAAGTTACGTCACGGTAGCAATGTCACACAAACGGCTCACAATGTTATTGACATATACGGAGTGGATAGTACAAACGAACCCACGAATCATTGTTTGGCTTGAACGCTTCTGATAGGGAACTTTTGATCTTAAAAACGAACTCTGTGGTCGCCCGAAAATTAAATTCAACAGCCACGAATTTTTAAATATACATATCTATCGACGCTTGAAAGGCAAACGTGACTAAGCGACAATAACTGCTTTATACATAAATAATAGGCAATAACCATATTCGATGCGCAAAAAAATATATATTTCTAGGTTTATTAGAATCATTTCAATCCTACAGCTAGATTGGTTAAATTTTTTTTTTTTTTCAGGTATTTCAACTTTAAATTAGTCTACTGTAAAGTTCAGGCATTGTCGCTTAGTCACGTCTGCCTTTCAAGCGTCGTTATGTACTATGTATGTTCTTTGCAGACTCCGAAATGGCTGGACCGGCTTTGTAAAGCTGGAATGGCTTTACTGGTAGTAGGACCTCTTGTGAGTCCGCGCGGGTGGGTACCACCACCCTGCCTATTTCTGCCGTGAAGCAGTAATGCGTTTCGGTTTGAAGGGTGGGGCAGTCGTTGTAACTATACTGAGATCTTAGAACTTATATCATAAGGTAGGTGGCGCATTTACGTTTTGGATGTCTATGGGCTCCAGTAACCACGTAACACCAGGTGGGCTGTGAGCTCGTCCACCCATCTCAGCAATAAAAAAATTAAAAACTGACTCCAATTATATTTTCAAGAAATCTTCAGATTGGCCTAGCACGTGATCTGTAAAGTTTGGTAGGGATCGGGTCAAGGTTAAATAAAACACCGGCCAGATAAGGGCTGGGTTGGCAAGATAAGTGGTGGTAAGATAAGGGTTTGACTCGTAGGAAATAATCACGCTTAAAAATAAAAACAATTGTATTCAAAAACACATCTATTAAGTAAACTGTAGTATGCCTGAAACTACCGCACATTTTTTTCGTGAAGTAGTTAGGATTAAGGGTTAAGTTTCAAACCGGAAACTGAAGATGTTTCAGTTTTATCTGAGTAACTTGGTTCGCTTCATTTAGTTAACGTTTTCGATAATAATTCCTCTTTGAAGTTTCTTGAAGCCGTGAGTCGGGCTTCGGCAAATACAAACTTGTGAATGTTGCCTAATTAATTTAATAAGGCGCTACTTTGCAGATATTATGAGTAACGAATGACTGGATTATCTCAAGTAATAGTTAATGGTTTTTTTTGCGCTTAGATGAGTGGACGAGCTCACAGCCCACCTGGTGTTAAGTGGTTACTGGAGCCCGTGGACATCTACAACGTGAACGCCCCACCCATCTTGAGATATAACTTCTAAGGTCTCAGTATAGTTACAACGGCTGCCCCGCCTTTCAAACCGAAATGCATTACTGCTTCACGGCAGAAATAGGCAGGGTGGTGGTACCCACCCGTGCGAACTCACAAGAGGTCCTACCACCAGTAAAAAAGTGTATGGGAATCAAAATTTATTGAATAATATTTTATGTTTAATGAATATTTACCAATAGTTACTCAGGATACCATAAACAGAAGAAAAAATCATTTGAATATGACTTCTTTAACTGAAGACTGATCTTATTCATAAAATGTACAGTTTATTATTGTGTGTACTCTGTTTCGTGATTTTACTTACTAACTGATCTACAAATTGACTAATTTCTTATGAACTAGAGAGTGACAAAAGCAACTCTTCATCTCGGAAAAAAATACCGTTACTTCTAAATTACCAATTTTTTTGCGACGAGTGAAATCGTGGTGTGCGTCTTGTATAGTACATAAATTATAAAACATAATAATATCACAGATGTACAAAGCTAGGATTTTTAGCATAGGTCCATACTAAGTACACAAAGGTGCTAAATACGTTCACATCACTTACATCTTAATAACATTGAACTAACAAGACCACAGAGCCCATGAAAATAACGATAAAAAAGATGTGTGGTGTCGTGGGACACCGGATACGAACGAAGTTCCTTATTATAAAAATATTAATTTTATGTTCTATTCGAGGTATAAAGAAAATAAAACTGGAGGTTTCGCAACAACCCACGGTTATTCGGTAACGTTCGAACTTATTGTGGTACACTTCATTCACGGCTGTTTGCATAAGACTTAGTGTATTGCGCAAACGAACGCTCTGAGATCGCGGTTAATGAATGATAAAAAAATATGTAATTTTTTGTACGTTATTACAAAGTTAAGTCGTACACTGTGTGCATTACTAAAAAAATCTTACGTTACGACGTTTTTTCGGTAATCCTCTCCGCATCATCCCATAAGGAAATTCGTTCCAATAATAATGATCAAGCCTTTATGTGTGAACAGCTGCAATCATCCGGCAATAACAATCGATCTCCGTGAAACAATTTGACGATGCGTCTCGCCACTAACAGCTTTGGCGGTTAGATGACACGCGGCTTGAGTGCTCTGTTATTAAGCTGTTATATCACCATATTGGATTACACGGATATAAAACTTCCGGAAGTATATTTATCTAGCCTCATTTTCTCGCAAAAAATGGCCATTGTCAGTACAAACGCCATATGTAAAAATAATTTAATTAGTCAAAGGATAAATATGAATTTCATCTTTTACGCTCCATTTAAATCTATTTTTTTACATTAGAAGTCGTCGTGGCCTAAAGGATAAGACATCCGGTGCATTCGTGTTGTTCGAATCTCAGGCAAGTACCAATTTTTCTAATGAAATACGTACTCAACAAATGTTCACGATTGACTTACACGGTGAAGGAATAACATCGTGTAATAAAAATCAAAGCCGCAAAATTATAATATGCGTACTTACTGGTGGTAGGATCTCTTGTGAGTCCGCGCGGGTGGGTACCACCACCCTGCCTATTTCTGCCGTGAAGCAGTAATGCGTTTCGGTTTGCAGGGTGGGGCAGCCGTTATAACTGTACTTGAGAACTTAGAACTTATACATCAAGGTGGGTGGCGCATTTTCGTCGTAGATGTCTATGGGCTCCAGTAACCACTTAACACCAGGTGGGCTGTGAGTTCGTCCACCCATCTAAGCAATAAATAAATAAAAGTTAATGGTAACTGCAATTTGATGCCGATTTTGATGGAACTATGAAAGAAAATGTTTGAAGTAAAAAAAACTCCAAAATAAATCATTAATAACAGAATCCTTAGGTAACAAACATAAAAAAAATACACCGAATTGAGTACTTCCTCCTTTTTTGAAGTTTATTTATAAAGTTTCCGAACTTACCTCATTAGGAAGAAAGAAGTGATATTATTTCGGATTCCAAGTTACTAATGAAGCTATAAATGTTTTTTTAGTTCCGGATTGTATTCAAAATTGCGACTTTGCTGTAGAATAATGCGTAGAAATACTGGTAATCCCTAATCGGGTTCTCAACACGCCCTGCCAAAATTAAAAACATTTAATGCTTATTTATAAATTGTATTTACCTGAAAATTTAAAATGTTCAATACGATCTGTATAACTTTAAAGATTTTTTATACTAATGCAATTTCCTTTTAGTCAAATCCATTGTGAATTATAATATTTTTTAAGAATGTAGGTATTTGTTACAGCCCTGTTTATGGAAAGCGGGTAACGGAATTATCCCTATTTTTTTCAACCTTTGGGGTTAAATGTCCAAAAATACTGAGAGGTTGCCACTAATTACAAAAGGCATTAACTGCCAAATGTTCAAGTTTAGCATGCAGTCATCTAAGACGAGTAACTTTACATGTACCTAGGATAAGACATTTGCGATTAAGAATAAATAAACTTTTATTTTATCGTTTGAATTTCATGTTGGCCAAAAACGATATTTCTCACACAAAAATCAGTTGGAAACACCGCCGTCTCCTTTTTTGTTAGAAAGATTACTGGTGGTTCAGCGACCTCTCTCTCCACTTTCACCAAGACAGGTGAGTAAGCATGGGTTCAGCCAGCAGAGATGGAACTTACCAACAGCGCCTCCAAATGAGATCTAACAGCTCGCGAATGCATCTACTACTGGGACGAAATCGTGAAACACCCCAGGAAACTTACAGATTTTCATCTGAAAAACTTTTTTATTTATTTCTTAGTTAGGTGGACGAGTTAGGGGACGTCCTGGTTTGAAATAGTTACTGTGGAGCTCATAGACATCTACAACGTAAATGCACCACCCACCTTAAGATATAAGTTCTAAAATATCAGTATAGTTACAACAGCTGCCCTACCCTTGAAACCGAAATGCATTACTGTTTCACGGCAGAAATAGGCAGGGTGGTGGTACTTACCCGCGCAGATTCACAAGACGTTCTATCACTTATAAGAGGTCTTATCACAATAAGGGTGACAATAACCAGTCAAGAAGAAAATCTCTGCCGATCACTGCACGAAATAAACAAAAGGTTTTGCTTAGTATATCTCTTTGATTTTCTAAAAAGAGACGATGCATGACAAGTCTTCCTAATACACATTAGCTGGTTTCGGAAGCCAATAAAGAGCCTATCTAGTAATCTGTGTGGGCGGATCAAGCCACCGCGCACGTGAGAATAATCTAAACACGTAACAACTTCGGTTCGTTGACATTCCAGATCGCTATAGAGAAGCGCGCCTAATGGAGTGCTGTTCGCAGGTAAATCTTCGCCGAGATTTGAACCAAAACAAGAAAGATTACGTGGATAAATCGTTGAATATAATGTTGTGAGTTACTCAATTCAGGAGATCGAAACAAGGCGGTAGATTTTTTGAAGATTCACGCGGCTAAGCGGTGGTAAATGAAAAAAAATAAAGTGGAACAAAATTTTGGCGGGAAGTTTTACACAACCGACTCTTTACATCCGTGGCCTTTTTAATAAATAACGTTATGAAACTTTTTTATTAAAACAGAGGATAAGTACCAAATCGTAACCAAGCCAATGTGTACCTGTAAAACGTGATATATAAAATATGCCATAATTTAAAAAAAGTGGTTCAGTTCTGCTCAAAGAATATTCGACGCGACCACGATTTTACCATTACCACAGGGCTATATATGCTTTTATGCTCTATCTTTTAATGCTAATGAGTACCTCAGTATAACAGCAAGGGAAAGGGCTTAAGTTCTCGTCTCTAAAACGCGCTATACTCAATGGAAGCAGTTGTTGACTAAGACACCAGTGTTGCCCGGGCTTCCTACTTTAAGCTAGGAAAAGAAAGGGTCACGCTATGAAAACTTTGTGATAATAACATTTTTGTAGACTACTAGCTGACCCGGCAGACTTCGGAGTGCCTCAATCGATAAATAAAAAACCTAAGCGTCTGTATAAAATAAACTTAAAACAAACAAAAGGATTCCGTTTGACGGGGAACACATCAAAGGAGAAACAAAATTGTTATTTTTATCTAATTCCGAGCATTTTCATATTTATCTACCTTTCAAATCTTCTCTGGACTTCCACAAATAATTCAAGACCAAAATTAGCCAAATCGGTTCAGCCGTTCTCGAGTTTTAGCGAGACTAACGAACAGTAATTCATTTTTATATATAGAGATATAGATAGAGGATAGAATATAACAGTTGATGAAAATAGATACATATTCTTTCTATTTTCTAGCACGAAGCAAACATGTGTTCCGATCGTAAGAGTTGAACAGCCGTAATACACTTGAAACTTTTGACGGTAAAACAATAATGCGTTTCGGTTTGAAGGGTGAGGCAGCCGTTGTACTATAAAACTGAGACTTAGATCTCATGTCTCAAGATGGGTGGCGCAATTTGCGTTGTTAATATCTATGGGCTCCGCTAACCACTTAACACCAGATAGGCCGTGAGTTCGTTCACCTATCAAAAAAAATATTATAAAAAAACTTCGAGCTTATGTTCTAAGGCACTATTTAATATCAGATGAGATTTGAACTTTTTTTGATTTGCTTATTTAACGCAACAAAAAAACACCTAAGAAATACGCAAAAAAATAAGCGAATAATGCTAGTCGATCAATTCGCAGCGTGTTCCTTTAAATATAAGCAATAAAACTTTAAATATAGAATTTAAATTTGAATGTTTCTTCTCGCCTATAGCTTTCGATCTTGATTCAAACACTCATATATATACCTTACCGAGTGACGCTGAGTCGCATTTAACATATAAAACTGTTTGAAAAGCTGCGAGCACCCGAGCTTTATTGTCTTAGGCCTGAAGCAGGTTTTATTTTGAAACGAACCAAATTGATTCCAACGAAATACGCTTATAGAGGAGTGAAGTGAACAATGGTGTTCTTATTTGGAGATGATTTCAAGCTTTTTAGACTAGTGTTATTAAACCGACTAGCTTTTGCCCGTGACTTCGTCCGCGTGGAATAATTACTTTGGCATAACGCTAAATTTTACCCGCCTCTTCATTTACGTACTTAACTTAACTTAAACTTAAACTTTAACCGTTTCCGCAGCGCACGCAGTGGAACTTCTCAAAAAGGATTAAAACCCCGATTTTGAAACATTCTTTATTGGTGCTCCGCTTGTATTAGTCTTAGCGTAATATTATATAGCCTATAGCCTTTCTCGATATATGGGCTATCTAACATTGAAAGAATTTTTCAAATCGGACCAGTAGTTCCTGAGATTGGCGCGTTCAAACAAACAAACTCTTCAGCTTTATAATATTAGTATAGATTACAACTTCGCAGTGAAAGACATACTGAAGAAAGAGTTAGTTTAGTTAGAGAAGTTAGAGTTAGAGAAAGTTGAGAAGGCTTTATTAATTATTTAGCGAACTACGACAGTACCGTAGGCTCAGTGACAATAATCTAATCAGACAATATTGTCAGGGACGAGATGAGCCATGACCACTGTTTTTCGCTTCGAGCTTTATTTCAATTAAAGCCAGTTTACGGATAAGATAAGTTTCAACCACATAAAGTTACATTAAAAATGATTTTGCGATAAGCTTGAACAAACAGATGTAATTGAACGTGAAAAAAATGGCTATTTAAAGAATCCTTTGTGATATCTATAGAGTCCAGTAACCATTTAACACCAAGCGAGCCGTGAGCTCGATTTTTTATCTAGGCCAAAAAAAATATTTTGTAGTTAATATCTTTTATGTGACATACGTTCAAAATACTACGCTGTTGAAAGTAAGTATCGATGGAAAGTCAAAATTCTAAGATGATGTTTTTTTTAAATGTATCACATACGCCGCATTTATACTTTTATTTATAAACGGCTTGTTAATGTGGTCTTATTTACGCCGTCTGCAGCCAGACAAAGCTCTATCTAACTAAAACACTGTTTCCTTAATAAATCAACTGAAAAATGTAGATCTTTACTACGAGTCGAACCTCGAACTCATCCATAAGTATATTATTATGAAGATTACGTCAGAAAGGTTTTTCGTGATAGCAGTCACCGTAGCCTTATTGCTAATTAAACCTCTGATCCGGCACACTTAGCAGCCGCTGTCGAAACCAACGACTCGTACTGATGGCTCGACCTGATCCATTCCGAGTGCTGTTGAACTTTAATCTAACGAAGACTTCGATATTATGTTTAAAAGTGCCTTCCGGTGTTCTTGTGGGCTCTGGAAGCCCACCATCAAACATTGTGCCCATTAGCTAAAGAAAAAACGAAAAAAAAAAAATTTATTTACAAATCACGCACGGTCCTCAGGCTCCAAATTAGGGTTCCCTTTGTTATGGGTACTAGAGAGAGGGTAGAGACTCACACACACACTTATATACGTTTTAAATGTATACATATACATAGATAATAAGCACCCAGACAATGAGCAAACAATCATCATACGAATATTTGCCTAATGTGGAAAACGACGACCACGACCCTTAGCGCAACAGCCAGGAGCGTTAATTACTGCACCACTGAATAAGTCAAATTATATTTGTATTAATTGTTTTAAAAAACTGTGCTATATTTTTGGAACGAAGTCCCTTATGGGACGATGCGGAGGGGTACCCTAACCGGGAAAAAACGTCCGTAACGTAAGATTTTTATTAGTAATGCACACAGTGTACACAACTTAATTTTGTAATAGCGTACAAGTTACTAATGCACACAGTGTACGACTTAACTTTGTAATAACGTACAAAAAATAACATTTTTTTATCCTTCATTGACCACGATCTCAGAGCGTTATGCAAACAACCGTGAATGAAGTGTACCACAATAAGTTCGCACGTTACCGAATGACCGTGGGTTGTTGTGAAACCTCCAGTTTTATTTTCTTTATACCTCGAATAGAACATAAAATTAATATTTTTATAATAAGGAACTTCGTTCCTAGCCGTTGTCCCACGACACCACACAGCTTTTTTTTTATTTACTATTCAAAAATCCAAAGAGTCAACCACAAGTTAATAAATTCGGCCTTTTTAATATCGAATACCACGAAACAGGAGCTGCGTTTTAATATAAAAGTAACCTAACTTGAATCCCGAGACGGGAGCGACCCCGAAATCGCTCAAGTATACTTAACGGTTCGTAACGAGATCTTAAAAGTCGTTACGATTTCTTAACAGCGGGTTTCTCACAAACGTCTTCTAATAATAAAAGTAGAAATTCTTCATGTTCCTCGATTGCCTTGTTGTTCGAGTTTCTCGTTCATATTTTCCATCGTTGCTTTATTTTGTGTTTTGTCTGACCATTATTGTGGCCGCTTAATTAATTTTTGATTTAAACGATTGACCGCAATGTAAAGGGACTGACTGAAAATTGTTATTTTATCATTCATTATTTATTGTATTCATTTCTTTTGACGGTTTTGTTATTGTATTATTGTCATTCAACTTTCGTTTCCATTTACCTATGTAAAATAAATTAATAGATTAATATAAAAGGTAATTATTGTGACCGAAAATTGGACAGAATAAGGATTGAGTATATCAGAATAAGTGTGAAAGTAGCCCCGGTAATTATCAAGCTAAAGAGCGGACAGTCGGCGTGGTATGGACATGTGATGCGTAGAGGGAAGATGCATGTGACTAGGAGATGTATGGAAATGGTAGTGCACGGTAGAGGGGGAAGAGGTTGACCAAAGCAGATATGGATGGAGTGTGGGAATGACGATATGAGAGAGAGAGGTTTTTTTTATGATTGAAGGATTACTGGTGGCCCGGAGGTCTTTCCAGTTTCACCAGGACAGGTGGGCGAGCAAAGGCTCAGCCAGGAGGGGTGGGATTTGTTAACAGCTACCCGAGCGCCTCCGAAGGAGACCTAACAGCTCAAGAGTAGCTGCTTTGCGAATGAATCTACTACCGGATCGGAATCGCGACCCACTGAGAAGATCCGGCGAGAAACTCAGCGAGCTGATTCATGGGTTAGGTTGCACGGCGAACTCTTTGTCGAGTTCGACGAGTACGGCTACCGAGGTCCCTAAGCCTGCTCCTAGTGTTAGAGCTGAAGGCGTCTAATGCAAAGGTTATTGGATCTGATGGATCCGTGAGAGAGCGGAGTAAGTGTTGAGATGACGGCCGATAGAAGAGAATGGGATAGAAAAATTAGCTGTGCCGACCCCACCTAAGGTGGAGAAAAAGAAGAAGAATTACTGTGACCGAAAACAAAAAAAAATGCATCTGAAATAAACCGTAAAGCTAATTAATAAAGTTCAGCCTTGTGTGACGCAGCCGAAACTTGGTCGAGAGTCTCTCGTGTCTCTTTGCCGCTGAACACACGAGGTTTATTGCACTTAGAGCACAAACACACAAGGCCCGGGCTGAAACGACAAAGATAAGCGTCCTCTGCCGGCCGCCGTCATTAGCGGAGACGCTGGAACTCCACTAATTGGGCAGCCTATTAAAAGAGTCGAAACAATGTCTTCATGATGCATATAAAAAAATAATACATATCTGTGTTACATTTACACTAATAAATTTATCTAAATAATTAAAAAGGAGTGAACTAGAAAGTTTGTTGACTTGTTAAGCCAAAATATAGTTTCATATTTTCAACAAACACTATTTCCTATTGAGATAATCAGCTAACATTTTTTTATCTTAAATTTAAATTATTCCAATATTATCATCATAGTATTGTTATTAATGCCTAAGATAATATTACAGATAAGGTTTATAATTAAAAATAACAATGTCTTGTAATTGTTGTAATAAAATATCAAAAACAAAAAAAAAATTATTTTCAAGTACTAGAAGTTTTAAATGCTTGTAGCTTTTGTATATTTTATAAGAGAAAAAAATGTAGCGAAGATTTGTGCCCTCCAGCCGTCACCGTCAAACTACGTCATTAGGGAAAAAAGACACAATTTCAGGAAGCCGTATTTCGAGATGAAACGGAATATCCACGCTACGGAATTTACGAAGCGTCATATGGCGCAAATAAATTATTAAAAAGTGCTTTTTATTTTCATTGTCTTATATTAAATTAAATACAAACTTCCGCAGCTCCACAGATATTGAAATTCGTGATGAAAAATCGAAAGCGATCGGAGACTCATCACTAATGACGTCAGAGCTAACAGCAGCTTTCAGTACGAGTGACGAATGCTCGATCTAATAACTTGAGGAAATCTTTATTTAGTACAGCTTTAGTATTTTTCATCTAAGATCCAAACTAAAAATAAGCATTTATAATAATAACAAGCTGTTGTACACGTGTTTAATTTGAAAAACGTCAACTTTTTATTTTATGTTATTGAGTTTTTACCGTCGTCAGTTGACTGACCTATTTAGTGTTAAATGGTTACGTAAGCTGACCTTTTATCGTGAACTAAAAGTGTTTCTTAATTATTTTTTCTGCCCCGCAATTCGTCCTTACACTAGGAATTTAATTGTTACTGGTTACCATAGCACAATAATTAATAAAGCATTCAAATTGTGAGATCCATGGGCTCAAGTAATCACTTCACACCAGATGAGATGTGAGCCCATTCAGTCATTAAGACATAAAATAAATCTGTGAACTCAACGTCTATAATCTGCGTCTGACTTAATTAGCGTCTACCAGCTGCCTTGTATTTTATTTTTTATTTCTTAGATGTATGGACGAGCTCACAGCCCACCTGGTGTTAAGTGGTTACTGGAGCCCATAGACATCTACAACGTAAATGCGCCACACACCTTGAGATATAGTTCTAAGGTCTCAGTATAGTCACTTTGTATAAGATTGCGACTTAATGATAATATATGTATACAAAGCATTGTTATTGCTTACATAGTACTAACTTTTCACTTTCGGAAACTGTTCTATCAAGCCCTGTATAGATGATTCTAAACATCAATTCTCCTTATATTTTAAAGTCATCGTAATAGATTGAAGTCGTCGTGGCCTAAAGGAGATAAGACGTCCGGTACATTCGTATCTAACGATGCCACGGTGTTCGAAACCCGAAGGCGGGTACCTATTTTTCTAATGAAATACACTTCCACGGTGGAGCAATAACAGCGTGTAATAAAAATCAAACCCACAAAATTATAATTTGCGTAATTACTGGTGGTAGGACCTTTTGTGATTCCGCACGCGTAGGTACCACCACCCCGCCCATTTCTGCCGTGAAGCAGTAATGCGGTTCGGCTTGAAGGGTGGGGCAACCGTTGTAATTATACTGAGACCTTAGAACTCATATTTCAAGCTGGGTGGCGGCATTTACGTTGTAGTAGTCTATGGGCTCCAGTAACCACTAAACACCAGGTGGGCTGTGAGCTCGTCCACCCAACTAAGCAATAAAGAAAAAGAAGATTCTGATTTCGATCAAATTGATAATAGCATTGAGAATTTGTCATAGCTTCCAAAAAGAAAGAAGTGAATATACATATATGATGCTAGCCAATCTTCTGACACTACGGAACACCTTTTCGAATTTTGTTTACTCATAGTGATACCAAAAGACTACAGTGATGCCCGTGTGTGAAGTACTTTTGTTATTCGCGAAGTGAATTCCCTCAACCCTTCGACCGAGGTCGGGTTACAAATCTCCAGGGAATTTCATTACGAAATATTCAAGAGCTCGTGTTATCGACGGAAAAAGCCCACGCGTCGTCCTGCGCTATTATTCGCTAGTAAAATATGAGATATTCATATAGCGGATTGCGTGTCTGTTCTCACATTCCCACGTTTCTATTAGCTCGCTTTGGGCAAGGACTCGTGCGGTGGAATCCGGTAATTTATTTAAAACTAACTTCCAAAACATCTACTTGAAAATATTGACGTATCTTAGAATAAGATAACAATAAAATGAAGGCGAGAAATATCGAAAAGAAGAATTCTTGAAATTATCTTAAAAACGGATACATTTGTGTTTTTTTATGAACTAATTCGATAAACTCGTGTTTATAATACAGTCGATAAGAATATTAATGATCCTATAGAATGACCTGATTCGCACTATGCCAAATAATATAAGACTGCACTTATTACCCAAGATATCGAAAAGTGAACGCTGACACTCTCTTTAGGATCCAAAGTTGAAGTACCAAATAATGAAATCTGTATTGCAGTGTTAAATGGAGAACATACAATACCACCCATTTTTATATTTATCCATGTTTATATTCCTAAAAAGATTTACCGTGACAGTTCATTATAATTTTATTGCAATTGTAATTTGATAAAATCGTAACTGTGAAACTGTATTCTCCTTATGGAACGTGGCAAGATCATCGTATTGTCATCCGTGCAATTTTAATGAGCGCTAACATATGACGTCACAGGCAACAACTAATTAGTGCATATTGAAAACAAAGTGACCTGTGACCAAACATCCTCTGTACCCTGTGTCTAGTTAAATGCTGTTGAAACATTGTTTATTAAATAAATAAATAAATAAATAAACTGTATGTAAAATATTAAGCTTTATAATATGGATTCTAATACTCGACACTGCAGTATTATCGAATATTTATCTATACTAATATATAAATCTACAGTGGATTTTACGGATGTTCTGTTATAACTACTGAACCATGCATCCGATTGACTTGAAACTTGGTATCCATGTAGAAAATAAGTGTACTTAATGGATAGGCTAATATTTATATGAGTGTTGGACTGCCTAATGATAATGACAATAAATAAGAATGTTAATTTTAAATGCCCAGCGAAGTGGGCTAGTACGGCTAGTAATTAATAAAAATAGAGAGATATATATATGTCGTGGATAACGACTTTTAGCTGTCGTGGATAACGACTTTTAGTAATATTAAGACGGTGGTTTTGATTATTATTTTAAATGATGAAATGTTGTTTTGATAAATATCACAAAATGTAGGGTAGACTCCGTAACGCCACAGTATAAAATGGCGGTACGTGGATAGAGTCGTGGCATTCCGTGTCAGACAGTAATTCCGTCCGTCTTACGGCCGTTTTCAATAACCTATCTATCCCTAGTTTCGGTTACTAAAGATAGACAAATCTATATTTTTGTCCTTACTTACGTTCCAATAACCTATCGACGGGCAGCAGTTCCTATCGGATTTATCTATCCATCGTCGGGAGGACGGATAGCCTGCTAAAGATAGAACGCTCATACAAATCGTGCTTACTTCCGTTTCAATATGAGTTTTAAGTAACTCTCCGGTAGGCGGCGCTATCTCTAGTATGGGCATTCGCTTATCTGTCAAAATCGGCCGGTTACATGTTTATCTTTCGAAAGTAAATCGCTTTAATTTAATAATTGTTTCTCTTCATATTGGCATATTGTAGCAGTGATGATAGTGATATGGAATTATTTCAAATGATAATGGATTGTGATGCAGATAGTGATAGTGAGGCCGATATCATATGGTTAGGAAAATAAAGATCGTCTGAATTACATGGCGAAGATCAATAATTACGAATTTGACTATAGATTTCTGAGCAAAGGTGTTGTGAATGAATTGATTAATTTAATGAGACCATATTTGAGTGTAACGTCAAAAAGGTAAGAAAAATTTTAACCATAAAAGTACTCGTTATTACAACTTATATTTGTTTATAGCAATAGCAAAATAATACCTAATTTTTGTTGTGTTACAAAATCACACTCAACAGGAATTCTATAATACTGCTGGATTCCCATGGTGTCCTAAATGACATTCATATACTAATACAATAACCTGGTAGGCTATTTACCTTCATTCTTATTACACACTGATACCTCTACATTTTATATTTGTGTTACAGATTCAAATATAGGAGAGGAATTTAGAAATAGAAAAAGAGTATTTTGAATGTGTAATTTGTGTGCAATGCATCATTGATGTTTCAAAATGTTGTTGCTTGATGGCCTGGGTCTACTCATGATACAACTATAATTAACCATTCCGATTGAAAAGGTATTTCTTATTTATATTACCTTATTTATATTATTATTATTATATATTATTATTATATTTTTATTTATTTATATTATATATTTAGGTGTTTATATGAATTTAATATGACACTATTATAATAAATTATCTACATATCAAGAGAACATTGATAACAAGGTGGACTTGGAAATTGCTATTTGCTTGCCGATAGAGGCTATCCCCACAACCCTATCTTTTAACGTGATTAATTAACCCACATACTCAATCGGAACGATTTAAAATGAATCACATATTAAAACAAGAAATACTATAGAGAGGTAATCTTTTTTTTTAGTTAAGAGCTTGTTATACTGTATTGTAAAATAATTTAAGCGAATAATGTATAATTTTCAGATGCATTGGTGTTTGTAAAAGAAGACTCCCTGTATATCATTGAAAAGTAGATTAAAACTAGAAAATATGCAAGCTGCCATGCTGCACAATACCGTCAGAAGTATGAATTTAGAAGAATTAGAATCAGAAATTTCAGTCGCAGATACATTACAGGAAAATAATATAATTGTTCGTAACAATTTTTCAAAACTTACATCTGAAATACAACTATGTACTTATAAATAATTGCTTCCAAAGATAATTTATAAAATAAACTCCAAAGATAATTTGACTATTTTTTATTTTCCAAAATGATAATTACATGGTAGTTAGTACATGCAAGATATTTAATTTAGAATTTGTACATATACTTAAAAAACTATCTAACATAAAATTATTATTGCCTACTTAATTTATGAAATTTAATATTCCTTTTAAGTAATTTTTAATTTTTTAAATTATCTAAATCTAACTTAACTTTTGCTACAACAATCTCCTTTTCTTTATTTTCCAAGTCAAGTCTCTTTTTTGCTATTAGATATTCTGCAAATGCATTGTCCCTATGCTAGCCTTGCATTTCTTTTCTTCCATCTTGTTTCCGCTTGGCTGTAAGTGTTAAAAATATTATATGTGACCTACAACAATGTGCATGCTTTATCCAAAATTTCATCTGCAATCCTTACCACCTCCAGCCTGTAACAAAGAGCATAATTATTTCAAATACTACGGCAACCTGAAGAAAAAATCATGTTTATCAATGTGTTATTAGAGACAAACAATCAACTAATTATACTAACCTTACTAAGGTTGTTTCTTATGTTGCCGTAGCGTTCTTTAAGTTTTCCCATTTTAGTCGAAGCTGCGATGGAGTTCGTGGGAAACGACGAATCGACGAATTAAAATCATTTACAAGGGTTTGCCAAGCCTGCTCCTTCAATTTATTGTTTGTGGCATTTGTTGCCTTATTATTGAAATGTTTTTTCGCCGCCACAAGTTCTGCTAGAATCATCGTCTCATCTTTTGTCATGGGTGCTGCCTTTCTTGACTGAAAAAGATATATTTTCTAAACTTGAACTCAAAGTTTTCAAAGTAAAATTATTATTATCAATGTAGTTTATAGATACTTACAGAATTCATTTTATTTCACTGTAGCTCTTTAATTATAAACACACTTAGAATTATAAACGAAAGTTTTAAAGCGTTTTGGAGGTAAGTCATCATCTAATATAGTAGGTAAACAATAGAAAAACAAACAAAAGAAACTGATCACTGCTTATTGGTAAACGGACTGTCAAAACGTTTCGTTTCATAATTTCGACTAGGATAAAAATAGCAATACGTCCAATTTAAAAAAATCTACATATGTTTTTATTACTTTTTGTTATAAACAAATGTGTTTATGATAGTCTACAATATGCTGGTTAAATTATAGTTATAATTTAGAATAAAATAAAATAAGTTTTGATCCTGATGTTGTTTCGTATTTGTAGTAGAACGAAACGTATCAAGAGGCTCGGATAAATCGGAGGGAAGAAGCTATCTACTGTTGCTTAAAGAGAGATAGCACTTATCCGTGATTGTGAAACGCAAACTAAGAATAGATACGCTCTTGCTGATATTCGGAGATAGCTATCTATCCGAAAACTCAGATACGTTATTGAAAACGGCCGTTAGTCAGTGAGTCTCTGTCAGTCAGTCAGTCGGTCAGTCGGTCTGTCGGTATGTGCAACGAAACTGTCGGTTTACCCTGTCATTATGAAAGTTGTGTGTGTTGAGTTTCAATAATTATTATTGAAAAGTTTTATTAACTAAACTGAGTTCAATCGAATAAGAGTGATGACGGAACCTACCGCTCAGCCATCCCTGACGTGTGCCGACATATATAATACATACAAATAATCTACATACATACAGATCGTGGCTTAAAGAATAAGGAATCTGACAAACTATTATCCAGCTATATGACTATGCTTGTGTTGGGTTCCTGCAGGCAGGCATTAATATATTTATCCCTAAGTAAAGTTTTCGTTCTTTAGAAACCGTTAAGTGACAAACGTAATGCAGGAAGTCCTCAAGCTCGGTAGAGTGACGATCTAGGCAGGGTAGCTGACAAGAGTTGGGTGACAGAAGCCGAGGATCGTGCTCAATTACGTATAATGGGAAAGGGCTACGCAGTGGACAGCTATAGACAGACTATAATAATAAATGCAGAACCATTAGACTACGACCTTAGACTTCTTTCTCAAAACGGACCTTTGGTAGATTACATACATACATATATATGTACATATGTAATCACCGGAGCCGATTTACATCAACAACAAACTGTGAACTAATTTAATCAGCTACAACTGAAAAAAGAAATGTACTCGTAAATTCCTGTATGTAACTCGCCAGTTAAATTTAAAACACATATATTAATTAATGAACTCGTCAGAACCGAAATAAATACCGCGGTACAGTTCATCGTGATTCTATGCATGAGTTAATCAGCCAATTTCGCTAATTAGGTGCCGTGAGCTCGACATATGTACATTGCCGTTGGACAAACCTTAATATCAAATACGTGAGGTCGTACTATTACTAGTGTTTGCACTGTACTGAAAATTTTAATTAATTTATTTTTGTAGTTACATTTTAATTATACTACGATTTTAATCATACTAGGGTTAAAGTCAGCAATGAAGTTATTTGAAAGAGAACTAGAGTTTTCGAGTGTTCTGAGGAATTGTTTGAAATGATACCTTCATCTCGTTTTTACCATCGCACTGCCCACCACCGGAGTAGAGTTCATCCATACTACCTGGACCCACTGCGTTTGTCCATATTGCGTTTCCAGAGATATTTTTTGCCACGTACCATCCGGCTTTGGAATGAACTCCCCTCCACGGTGTTTCCAGAGTGCTATGACATATCCTTCCTCAAACGAGGCTTGTGGAGAGTACTAAACGGCAGGGCAGCGGCTTGGATCTGCCCCTGGCATCAATGCCAGAGATTTGATGAATCAATGAAAGAGATTGATCTATTTCTGATGATGATGATAGCAAATTATGCTAGGGCTTCGTTTTTTTTCTATTTAAATGACTAGGCAAGCTTTTTGCCCCCTTTTGTCAACCGCTTTTCAGCTTTTCTTGTTACTCATGGACGACGCTTTGTGTTATTCATAAAAAAAAGACAATTAATTTATTTATAATAAAAATCTCTATACATATACCCAGGGAGTCCCTCACGGACTACCCAAATAAACGCTACATAGTATGTAAACACCACACAACTAAGGCTGTCATTGAATCCCATTAACGTCACAATTCCCATGGCGCCGTACATGTAATTTGAAATCAAAGTTTCATTCGCTATATTTTCCTTAAAACCGGACCAATTATGTCCTTTAGTGTAGAATTAGACGTAGGTGCCATGCTATTTCAGATATTTAATTTTTGTTAATAAATGGTCTTTAAAAAAACTGTCGAGACATATCATCGACAATTGGTATCTTACATTGGACACAGAACTGAATCACAGTAGAGGTATATCATTAGGTACACCGATTCAAATTATATCACCAAATATGACTCTTATATCAAAGGCCTTCATTTTAAAAATATTTCTATTGGGAACTTAAACAAAAATTTCATACCACTCATACATTTAGATTCCCAATGAAGTATGTTGAAGCGATCATGGAACGTGGGATGTGAAGTCAATGGGACCAGATAGAAGTAAATACGTCACTGATATGACCTCATAGAGACAAATGACAAGGGTATTTGAAAACAAATTTGTCTATACTTTCTTATGATACTGCCTAAGAAGACGACGAGTTTGTCTGGTGTTAAATGATAACCGGAGCTTACATTACTATATTCTTATAATACTTATATTATTATACTTAATAAAAATCCCGCTGTCTACTCTAAATCATGACGTCGAAAACTCAATGATGATCCTTCAAGGCGCTATATTGTAGTATCTGTCGTTTTGGCAAGTTCAAACATTTTTCTAGGGTGGATTTCTCACAGCTCATCTGGTGTTTTTCACCAAAATCTTCCACTATTAATTGTGTGACCTTTCGAGTGAAACCACAACTTCGTATTCCAAGACCGCCCGGGAGGTACCGTCATTACGCCTATTTCTGTCGTGAAGCATTTAAATTCATTTCGGTTCGTTGGTCAGGACAGCTGCTATTACACGAAACTAATTGAGACATTCGATCGCAAGTTTCATCATTTTAGGAAAGGGTCTTACTATTGTAGTTCCTCTAATGGACTCTTTTAAACAGCCCCCAAACTGTTCAACTTACTACTGTTATTTTATATAAAAAATTTAGCCAAATATTGGTTTATATTTGTAGCTTTAAAACACGCAGGCAGAGGTATAAAAACAATGTTACCTATTACCTTAAACTGAGCACTGAATAAATTATTTGCAAAGACAACATGCCGGTTATAACATACACCGACCCTCCGACGTGGTTAATGTAAAGGAGCCATGAATTACTTTGCGTTCATTGGTGATCAACGTGGAATGCTCTGAAATTTTCATAATATAAAACTGAATATTCATTAATTGACCGTAATAGGACTGATTCTGTACCACATTCAGTACAACATATTGCGGACTAATTGGGTAGATACAATTACCCATACTTATTTTGTTGAGAAGAAGTTTGTGTGTTCTAATTTGAATCCAATTGAGACCTAGATATCTTGACTCAAAGTAGATGATGGTGGTTTTCGTCTTGAATGTCTACGGGCTTTGACAAACACGTAACACCAGATGAGACGTGAGATTTCCCATAAATATGCAATAAAAGGAGTTCTGCTAGAAGTTTGTCTGTGGATGGTCTCATGTGCCTAATATAAAGGATTTTTTTGTTCAAACAATACCGGATTTTTTATTTAAAAAGCCATGATCATTGATATTCAAACACGGTTAGTAAAAATATAAGCGTCTACAACTTGATTATTTTTTTCAAAGCCTGTTCACTTTGTACGCTTCTTAAGGTTAAATAACTAACTACCTTAGATTTTTATAAATTTAACGATGATTTAATATTAGTATCACTTACACTTCTAACAAAGTATTACGCTATTGGAACTGAAAATATCGTAATTTAGAACCTATTTGGTCCCTATTAATTTTCACATACAAATTTACTGGTTGTGGATAAACCACATAAATGAAACCACGAACATTTAAAATACAAGCTACAGCAACAAATGTTTTTTCTACTCTCGGCGACCTACTGTTTACAATTGGCGCAACTAAGCTTACTTCAAGGGTTGGAATTCCAGGTAATTCACGGAGAAAGCTCTGTTGGTCTCGGAAACGAAGTAACTCATCATTAAAGAAAACAAATGTTTGTTATTCTAAAATTATTTTGAAAAGGAAATCTTTATGAAAAATTTCTTTACTGTTTATAGCACAAATGGGCGGACAAGTTTACGAATCGCCTGATTTTAAGCGGTTCTTGTAGTTTATAGACATCATAACTGGTTTCGTATTGTGTGAGGGCTACTGCACCTTGCTAAGCAGAGCTAAATCGCAACAGAAATAGGATGGTGGTACACCCATATATGCTGCCTTGAAATACTTTATTGGTTTGCATCAATATCAGAACGATGATGCAACGCCAAAAGGCCATCTCGCAGCCCCTTACCTTAAACGTTAACTCAAGCTGACAGATATCGCAAAATCAATGCCCTAACCTACCTTAAGACACGAGATTGAAATCACAGTTAAACCACTTTATATTTTTTCTTTCTCAGTACTGTGGTTCCCACCCATAATATGGGCTTAATACGCCTTATCTTGAAAGCGTGATAAGTACGCACTGCCTTATAAAAACCTGTCTGCGGTAATTGGAGTTCGGCATGGTCGCATCGCTCGATACTAGTTCGGTATATCGGACGTCTTATTCATTAGACCACGGACGCTTTAAGCACGAAGGCTTATTGTTTAGTCACACAATGCTATCACGACGGTTAATGCTGAAATAGGCTTAGTGTAGAAACAGTTGTCATAAGCCTCAAAATACCACAGCGAGAAGGTTTAATTTGGAAGCAGAGGCTTGTTTTAACTCTGAGACGCTCACGCTCCGATTATAGTCCTCTTTCTTTTTTAGGTAGCAGGATTTAATTTCGACCATATACAATTCCAAGGAATTACTTTTAGACGATAATTGTATAAATTATCCGTAGCATCTATACTCTACAATATAATATTATAAAGAGGAAAGATTTGTTTGTTTGTTTGTTTCGAATAGGCTCCGAAACTACTGGACCGATTTGAAAAATTCTTTTTCCATTAGAAGCCGACATTGTCCCTGATGAACATAGGCTACTTTTTTTTATTTATTTTTTATTTTATTTTTTTGGTTTCATGTGTGTTTTAATGTTTCCGAAGCGAAGCGAGGGCGGGTCACTAGTTATATTATATAGCTAAATGCCTTTGTAACTATACTGAGACCTTAGAACTCATACCTCAAGGTGGATGTCGCCATGTACCTTATAGATGTCTGTGGGTTTCAGTAACCACTTAATAATATCAGGTGGGCTATAAGCTCGTTCATCCATTTATGCAATAAAAAATATATTTTATTTTATTTTTCTAAAGTGCTTTCTATTTAGAATGAAGGTATTATTGCTACGTCTTTAAAACCTAACAGAGTTCCACTCCATGCACTGTTACCATTTCCACATTCCATTGTCTAGAAATATCGGGGAGAACGAAGCGCTCACTATAAATGCGTTATGCCCGTCGGGAATTTTCATTAAAATTTTCCCTCAGCTTACACCGCCCAGGAAGCCTTCAGGTAGCAGAAACTGACAGAAATTTCATAACTTGTCTCTTCAAACTAGATTTAAAACCTTCTAAGAATGCTATGTTTTTTATATATCGTTTTTTTTTTAAATATTAACAATAGATTACAAATGAGCGAAAGAGAACGCGTCAGCTTTAAGCTTTAAAAAAAATACCGAAGTTCCAACATACAAATAACGTTAAAAACTCCTCAAAAAAAAGCCGATTACATAAACTATTTCTATTTTTCAATTCATAAATAATTCGAAGTATCGATAACAATTGTAAATTTCGAAATACAGAATTCATAATTATCATTGCTCGAGACGAGCCGTCTATTGCCGGTGGCTGGGTATTAAAATTCATTTTACGAAGCATTATGCGGGTCGTGCTGAATTCCGAAACGAGATATATTCCAACGGCTACGTGACCTTTTCGATTGAATTACAATGCCTCCTTACTGATCTAAAAAGAAATGTGTAAATGCCAATAATTTAACTCTGAAACTACAGTATCGATCGACTATGATAGTATTTTCGCTTCGAAATAATTTGCATCTTCTTTTTTTTAAAGGAATCGATCACTAGTGGCCTTTCCAGTTTCAACAGGACATGTGGAATTTACAGCGTCTAATTCGTATCCCATATATTTTACATCAGAGTCATACGCGATTGCTACGATAAAATCTAGTTTTCCGGGCACGTACACGCAATTTAAGGCTTTTGTGGTCGGCCTAAAGTGAACCTTCCCATACCGGCCGCTTTACACGGCTTACGTACTTCAAAAGCACTCGAGGAAATCGAAAAACTACTGAAATCAATTTTTATGCTATTTATTATACCATGTTATTTAGTATTGAATTATTTTTGTTATAAAGACAGCAAGAATGCTCGTTGATTTTATGGAATTAAAAACGATTGTCATCGTATTCATAGAGCGGGCATTAAACAATCGTTGATCTTATACTGTCAGTTGAGCTTCAAGAATCTTGATTGATCTCCTAATTGTTTTCTATTCGGGTGTATTGTAAACTTGGGTTCGCTTTGATCGGCCCTCGATATGCTAATCGTAAGGATTGAGTTCAGGCCCCTAACTTTATCGTTTACATTGTAGCTAATACAGTTTTGACGGAGGTCACTGCGTGTCTGATTTGAGAAAATCAATTGGTGTCGCCACTGAATTAATTAGTCGGATGTTTATAATTGTTACAGCTGGAATAAAGAGTAGCTCGTGTTATTCTCTGATCCTAGCATACAAGACAATTCCCTAATTCGTTAGTGGGTAAAGTAACAAACCATATAACATTGAGATAAGATTTACCCGGCACTGTCCGGGCCAACATACAAACTTACACATTTAAAATATTAATATTGTTACTCTGGTAGAAGTAATACCATCTGTCGTAGAATAGCAGAAACGAATATCAAAAGAACTAGTAAAATCGAGAACGCACGAGAAGTGCAACGCCATCTATTATCAGATAGCGGAAACACATATCAAAACTACTCGACCATTCAGGAATGTTCCCGATAATTATAAAGATGTCGTATCGACCATAAAAGCGTTGCAGCGATGACAAGAAGGCAGTTACTGTTAGTAATCGGATCTACTCCCAGCGAAACAGCGAACGGATCACCAGAAGCGAAGCGGAAGAAGCGAATTACGAATTGTAAAGTGCTCTGTAAGCATTAAATAGAGTTGTAATTCGGTGGAAATTTTATTTATCCCGAGCCCCAGTGCGTGACAATATCACATTACAGAAATATACAATTGGAGGCCGGTACTTGTTTTCGTCTCGTACCTGTATGGCCCCCATAACACAGTCCAAAATCCTAACTTCGTATCGCTGAATGTGGATTCTTTTTAGATACTTATTGTTTCGTTAATTTCATACTTCGTAAATAGCTTGTTGTTCAAAATGAAAATAATTGCAGAACACACAGAAGCGCGGAGTCACATTTGTTTAAGTTACTATATATTGGCTTAAAATTGGATCGCCTCAAAAAGTGCTAACACTTTTAAGTTTACGAACGGCTTCATTAAGTTCGCTTATGAATTGATTGCTCGAAAAAAAATGATCGTTTTAATTTTAACAAGACCTTCGAAACGACACCAACAAAAGATCTGATTGCAGCCGGATAAGTTTTCGTGTTCGGTAATTCAGAAAACGCGATGGTGCCCAGTGAAACGTGTTACGAATGTTGATCAACTCTTTAGGATTTATCGGATCTGTACTCTGAAATAAGATGTCCATTTTATTAAATCCGAAATCTGTTTTAGTTATTGAAATTTTGTTACCTTATACTTTGTGGTTAAGAATAATGAGAGCGAGTGAGAGGGAGAGAGCTAAATATAGAAAGGAGATATGTATTTGAAATAATTAAAGAAACGTACGTGGCAAAATACTTCGAAATTTCGACCTCATCATTAAAGTGACTTTTAACATCAAGTGGACCTTTAGCGACACCAAAAACGATCAAAAAAGACAAAAAAAATATTTTTTGAAGATTATATCTCCCATTAAATTAATTGGCGATAAACTAAGCTAAATATAAAACACCCATAAAGTTTATTATGTCATTAAATCACCATCGAGCTATCTTCGCAACATCGTATGGTTTCAATGTGACGTCATTAAGTCATAACCGATAGAAGGGTATCAGTTTTTATTGCTAAATGATAGGTAAAATGATCCTTTGTTAGGTCTTCCCCGGAGACACTCGGGCAGCTATTAGCAAACCCCAACCGTCCTGGCTGAACCCGTACTCGCCCACCTGTCCTGGTGAAACTGAAAAGGCCTCCGGTATAACAGTAATCATACTTTCCAAAAATAATAATCACTGTTACAACATTAAAAATATAATTAACTAGGTTTCGATCTGCAGTTTTACTCTTGTGATTCACACTTTATATAGTGTCAGCAGATTCGTGCCCGGCGCTATGAGAAGTAACCCATATTATTTTCCAGGGTTGAAACTATTACGATTTATACCAAATTTCGTCAAAATCGGTTCAGTGATCCGAGAGTGGAAATATAACAGACATGGCTACATACTTTTGTATTAATATTATTATTTACTACATAACTTTTAACTTCAGAAAGTATCAAGGCAATTAAAAAAAGTAATGATGAAAACACTTGAAATGTAATAACGGGTATGTATGTACGAGTATATAATATACTAGCGACCCGCCCTCGCTTCGCTTCGGAAACATTAAATATTATTATTGATAGGCGAAGCCCGCAATCTTGCGCGCGGTACGACAATAACTGCGGGTGACGCCGCGGGACAAAACTAGTCTAAAAAAGTGAACCCTAAGTTACTCCTTATATCATCAGCTACCTATTAGTGAAAGTCTCATCAAAATCGGTCCAGCCGTTCCAGAGATTAGCCGGAATAAACAGACAGACAGACAAAAACTGTAAAAAAATATATTTTGGTGTATGTACTGTATATATATTCATATGCATGTAGTAAAAAGCGGTTATTTCAATACTACAAACAGACACTCTAAGTTTATTTATATGTATAGATTCACCTCTTATCGTCGTCACTGTTTTAAATCTCCTGGAAATCTCAAAACGAATTAAAATGATCCGTTTTGAAAACATTCTATTATCTATTAGTTAGTTTTTTATTCAAATATCTATCTATTAAACCTTTGTCTAAGTCACTCTCAAGCATACTGTCTGTAATTCAAGTTGGAAAGATATTCTTAGTTCGGTCTATCAATTGATCTCGGAACTTACAGTGTGGCCCTTACTACGTGATCACGTTTGCAATTCAATTTATCACTGAAAGTTATAATAGATTTAATTATGATAAAATTTTGTTTTATTTCTTAATTGTCAAACACTGGTGGTAGGGGATAATTGTAAGTCCATACGAGTAGATGCCACTAACCTATTTGTACGGTGGTCATATCGTAGTTTGAAGTGTGACAACTGTTATGCAACATATGCCTTGCATAACGGTTTTTAACAGTGAGTCGCGTTTCCAATTCAGTGGTAAATTCAGCGAAGCGCTGCTCGGGCTAGGGCAGATAATAACAGTCTCTCAGCCTGAGTACCGTGAGCTGGGCTACCAGTTCCTTGAAAGCAGAATAGCCCCTCGAGAGTACGAGTTAAGTAAGAAAAAAAGAAAAACTAGAACCAAGGCCTAGTATCTAAAGATGGATGGCATCATTCCGTTTCTGTAACATCAAGTGTATTGTAAGCTAGTTCATCCAACCAATGCAATAATAAATGTTCCTCATAATACTTAGTTAGAAATGTCAAAGCTCTGGTCACAATTACACTTATTACTTCGACCACCACAAATGCAGGAGTTCCTATCAGTATAGGTTAATAAAAGTCTCAGACCGTAGAGAATTTTTATGCGTCAGGGAAAAAAAAACATCGGAAATCAGATCAGATATTATTAAAGCAAAGCAGTACCAGAAATTGCTAAATACTGACGAGAGATATGTTTAATCACAATATTGCCATTAAAACTGCCATTTAAATTGTATTATCAAGAACGGTACTAGAATTTCACGAACCTATAGTAAGGGTTGAGTTCGCCCTCTGCAGTGTGAATGGCATGGAGAGGTCAGATATTGAACATTTTCTATTTTAGATCCGCTATTTGAGGGCTTTTGCGCTTGGCAGATCGGAAAATCCCAGTACAGGACAGAGAACAGTGAAATTGGTACCTGCTTACACGTGTAAAAATGTTTTTCATAAAATAAATACAGGATTCACAAAGCCTTTTCATATATTCACATCAGATCCTACGGCGTGTTTAAAAAAAAAGAATGCGCCTAGCGTCTTGTATTTTAATGAATCGTTATTACGACTATAACATTTACCATTGAAAATGTTTTATTTTATTTTATTAATACTTACATTTAATTCGTATACAATTTATAAGCTTATTTTGTACTTTATTCGTGCTTTCAATACTTTTACAGCTCTTTATCTGTATTTGTATAGTTCCACGTTTGCGAGTATTGTTTTGTGTAACGACTCTCCTTAAAACCCTAATGAATATTTAGTACGCTCCAGAAATAAGCAGGTGGTAAGTACAGATGCCAGGTCACGATCCGTCTTATCACAAGTAATCATATATATTTTTTCTAGTTTGGCTGGTTCAATTTTATATTCAATTCATCTTAATTTTTAACCGACTTCAAAAATGAAGGAGGCTCTCAATTCGAGTGTATGAATTTTTTAATGATTATTACCTCATAACTTTTTAACGAGTGAATCGATTTTGATTATTATTTTTTTATTAGGAAGATGACGCTTCCTGTGAGGTCCCATTTCAATTTATTCCAGTTCTGATAATGGTATCCGTGAGAAAACCATATATTATAAGTCTTAGGCTTGCATTAAGTAGGTGCGCAACAAATAGATGGATAACTCAATAATTCAATATCACGCCAACTGATTTCGATTATTATTGTTTTTAGTGTATATTCATTTGTTTTGGTTTTTTTTTTTAATTCGAATTCGGTTTTCTTAAAACATGTCTATTTACAATTATTATTCTTAATCGCGTCATAGACATTTACAACGTAAATGCACCATCCACCTTGAAATATACGTTGTAAGGTCTCAGTATGGTTACAACGGTTGCCCCATCCTTCAAACCAAAACGCATCACTGCTTCACGGCAAAATAGGCAGGGTGGTGGTACCCACCCACGCGGACTCACAAGAGGTCCTGCCACCAGTAAAAATGCGTCTCACGATGTCCCACCATCTCTCTCTGCTTAATAGGCGTAGATTTTTGCACTACACTACACTTAGAGCATTTTGCTATGTAGCTACCAACCACATAGGCCGTAAGATAGTTTACCCATCGACAGATTTGAAAAACAAAACATAATGAACCTTAAATTCAATATTGCAAATATTTTTTTAGTTCGAATTGACATTGTATCACTCATAAAGAGCTATCTTATAAAAGTCGGTAGTAAAGTTTTTGTGTCTCACCGTAGTAGTGAAGGCAATATTGTCTCGACCGCCCGTAAACCTCGCAGGGAGAGATGAAATGTTTAGACACAGGGCCGTACTTGGCGAATTTTGTTTCCGATCGTCAAAACGAAGCGCGATCGAGCCCACTTGCCTTTCCTAATTATTGTTATTAATATTTAGTATTTTATCTAACGGATATCGATCAAGGATGTAAGGATGTAAGTAAAAAAAATCCTAGAGACAGAATTGACATTTTGAATTAGCGTTTTTACCAACGCACCCCCCGCCACCGGAATAGAGTTCATCCATACTACCTGAAGCAACTGTGTTCATCTATAGTACGTTTCCAGAGATCTGTTTGGCCACTTTACTTTTTTACTGGTGGTAGGACATCTTGTGAGTCCGCGCGGGCAGGTACCACCGCCCTACCTATTTCTGCCTTGAAGCAGTAATGCGTTTCGATTTGAAGGGTGGGGCAGCCGTTGTAAATATACTCGAGATCTTAGAACATATATATCGAAGTGGGTGGCGCATTTACGTTGTCTACGGGCTTCAGTAACCACTTAACACCAGGTGGACTGTGACCTCCCATATAAGCAATAAATAAAACCTACTATCCGGCTTTGGAATGAGCTCCCCTCCATGATACATCCCTAGTGCTATGGCATGTCCTTCTTCTAACGCAGCGGCTTGTTTCTGCCCCTAGCATTGCTAACGTCCTTGACAGTAACCACTCACCATCAGGTGGAGCGTATGCTCGTCAGCTTACACTGGAAAAAATGCAATAAAAAGACGCTTAAAGTCGTTCATCACCTTACTATTAAATTACAAGCGTGCGGGAATAAAACTCCTTCATTAAAATATCCATTAGTACATTTGTTACACAGATAGCGGAATCTTTCCAATTAAAACGAACATTTATCGGGAATGTATGTGATTCCACTAATTGCATGTATTGGGCTATTCTAAACTGTTTAAAAACATTGAACAAGTCCAAATCCAGCATAACTCATCAATCCACGTCATAACTACTTTTTTCGACCGATATTCTGACTCATCTTAAGGCAGAGAATGTGCATCAGTATCTGGCTATAGTAGTATATTACTGGCTATTATACAACACCCATACAGCATAAGGCTTTCTCCTTCTTACAGTACCAAACTGAGTCTATACAATTACATAACCTTATTAAGACCCTTTTTTCCAAATAGACTTTAAAAAAATCTCAATTCTTATAATTAACTTCTAAAGCTATTAGACTGTTTTGTTTGGTATAAACAATGTTTTTATTTTAAAATCGTCGGCACTCGATTCGTGCCTGAGCATCAAGAAGTTTCCATCTTGGAACATATTCCACAAGCTATGTGTGAAACTGAAGATATTCAGAGACATCTCATGAAATATTTCTCAAGTTCTCCATAAAATGTATGTGAACGTTCCAAAGAAAACCTTTGAACAATTTGGAATTTGTCATTCTTCTCTTCTTTGGAAACTCTCTCTCTGGAAACAAAAGTCATCACCCACATTGGTGATACAAAAGGATTAATAATGCGCTTACATTTCTCAGTTCATGTTAATATTTGTTTCATTTATCAAAGTAATTAGCTATTTATGATAAGACATCTATCAATTCCATTCATGAAAAGCCAACAGGCAGAGTAGAATCGGCTGGAGGAGGCTTACATGTCACAAGACACGCTGACCTAAGTCGATAATCCGATGTGTCAGAATTAAAGTTAATATAGTGCGTAAATGGTACATTTAGGGACAAAGAATTAATACAAACAATTTTAAACTGAAGAGAGCTAGTAGATTTTTTGTTAATAAGACTAAAACATTTCTAGAGTAGATTTACTTTTTTTTAAACAATGACCTATTAAGGGCCTTTTTTTAAAGAGCTAATTGTTTAACATTTGAACGTTTTTAAGACGGTTTTGAAGTCGTGTTCGCCTAGAGGATAAGATACGTCGTGGAGTTGATTCACCACTTTTCCTAAATTTACGTGATTGCCAACGAGTTTCGAGATAGAAGAATGGCATAGTGTAGGTAAAAAAAGTTAAGGAATTTTCGTAACTATTGGTGGATGGGTGGCATGTGAGCCCACCGGGTCAGGTGCTGCCATCCTGCCTACTTCTGCCGCAAAGCATTCATACTCTACTCCTGTTTTAAAAAATGGCCAAAATCTATTACATATAAATAAAATTGGAGTGTCTCTTTGTAATATTGAAATAGCCTCTTTTTACTATATGTATAATATGAATATATATACGGTACGACGACGTATACGGTACACCAAAATATATTTTTTTACAATTTTTGTCTGTCTGTCTGTTTGTTCCGGCTAATCTCTGGAACGGCTGGACCGATTTTGACGAGACTTTCACTGATAGGTAGCTAATGAAATAAGGAGTAACTTAGGATGTAAGGAGTACTTTTTTTAGGCCAGCTTCGTTCCGCGGCGTCACTCACGGTACGACAATAACGGCGGGTAACATCGCGAGACTCAGCTATTAATAATAAAACTTAATGTTTCTGAAGCGAAGCGAGGGCGGGTCGCTAGTTTTATAATAAAATAAAATAAATCGACTTATGACACAAGAGGGGCGACCACATTCACGTTATGATATCAATGCCCGGTAGTAACTGAAAACAAGTAGTCTGATTTAATAAAATAAAAAATCCAAAAGCAAACTGTAACCTTCGACGTGAAAAATAGTCGATTTCTTCTAGACGGAACGACCGCACATGCCTCTCGATGTTTATAATAATTCAATATTAATATTATCCAAGCGATACATTTTGAATTTTAGATGTATCTTATGAGCTGATAATGCCTCGCCGGGTTTCCTTTCTATATATTTGTGTAGTTTTTCTGCAACAATGTGTATAATAAAATTCGGAAGATTGATTGAATTCTTATTCGTATCGTAAATATTCTTGTATTTTCAACGTGGAAGTTCAATGAGAGACTGGAATGAGTATTATTCCTTGCTGATGGAACGTTCGATTCTTGTTTGGAGATACCATATCCCCGAAAAATAATAATTTACGTTTGAGGTCTGGTTGTACATGAGACATCTACTAGACGATTAGCTTGGACTCGTTAACTGCGTTTCATTAACTATACCTACATGTAAATCCACAGGAGTATTATATTAAACTCCCTAAAATCTTATATCTTTAAACGAGCAATTTTTGTATATAACGATTTTCTCTAACGATTTTCATAAAAGTTAGTATATAGGGGATTTCGGGGGCGATAAATCGATCTAGCTACGATTTATTTTCGGAAAATTTTGTTTTATTCGTGTTTTCAATATTCAACTTTATCGATAATTTTGATTTTTTCTTTGAATAGCCAGTTCATATTTTTTTTGTTATTCTGTCGGTAAGAAAAATATTATTCAGATAAATATTAATTTTAAACCAAAATATTTTATGTGAAAATTATTTATTCGGTACGGTAATGTGACCAGAGGTTTCATCTATTTACATCGCTTTTATTAAAAACGAATCCCGACGAGTTGTCCGTCACCGAATTAATTTGCAAATTGGGTTTTACAACCGAAGCACGAACGATAAAAACATTTTAAAATCCAACGAGCTACATGAATATGTTAATTGTTTCATTAAAATCTCCGCGTTTTTAATATGCGATTTTAATTTAACTTCTCGTTGAGGTAATTGTTATTTTAAAACGTTGATTCGCAAGTAAAAGTTGGTGGTACGGTGTTTTCTGTGTTTTCGACAAAAGGCTTATTCGATTTTAGATTGATAAATGTACCAAAATTTCTTGCGGTTCCGCGTTGTTGATAAGTGGCATACATTTTTGATTGAATGATAAACGTTGTGAGTTATTGAAGACTTTTTTTTTTTTTTTTTATTGCTTAGATGGATGGACGAGCTCACAGCCCACCTGGTGTTAAGTGGTTACTGGAGCCCATAGACATCTACAACGTAAATAAAAGGAGTTCTGCTAGAAGTTTGTCTTTGGATGGTCTCATGTGCCCAATATAAAGATTTTTTTTGTTCAAACAATACCGGATTTTTTATTTAAAAAGCCATGATCATTAATATTCAAACACGGTTAGTAAAAATATAAGCGTCTACAATTTGATTATTTTTTTTCAAAGCCTGTTCACTTTGTACGCTTCTTAACCTTAAATAACTAACTACCTTAGATTTTTATAAATTTAACGATGATTTAATATTAGTATCACTTACACTTCTGACAAAGTATTACGCTATTGGAACTGAAGATATCGTAATTTAGAACCTATTTTGTCCCTATTAATTTTCACATCCAAATATACTGGTTGTGGATAAACCACATAAATGAAACCACGAACATTTAAAATACAAGCTACATCAACAAATGTTTTTTCTACTCTCGGTGACCTACTGTTTACAATTGGCGCAACTAAGCTTACTTCAAAGGTTGGAATTCCAGGTAATTCACGGAGAAAGCTCTGTTGGTCTCGGAAACGAAGTAACTCATCATTAAAGAAAACAAATGTTTGTTATTCTAAAATTATTTTGAAAAGGAAAACCTTATGAGTTGTTTTTTTTTTTTTTTTTTCTTAGATGGGTGGACTTGCTCACAGCCCACCCGGTGTTAAGTGGTTACTGGAGCCCATAGACATCCACAAAGTAAATGCGCCACCCACCTTGAGATATCAGTTCTAAGGTCTCAAGTATAGTTACAACGGCTGCCCTACCCTTCAAACCGAAACGCATTACTGCTTCGCGGCAGAAATAGGCAGGGTGGTGGTACCCACCCGCGCGGACTTACAAGAGGTCCTACCACCAGTAAAAAAGCTGTTTACTGTTTATAGCACAAATGGGTGGACAAGCTTACGAACCGCCTGATTTTAAGCACTTATTGGTGTTTATATACATCACAACTGGTTTCGTATTGCGTGAATGCTACTGCACCTTTCTAAGCAGAGCTAAATCGCAGCAGAAATAGTCAGGATGGTGGCACACCTATATGCGCTACCTTGAAATACTTTATTAGTTTGCTTCAATATCAGAACGATGATGATAGGCCAAAAGGCCATCTCGCAGCCCCTTACCTTAAACGTTAACTCAAGCTGACAGATATCGCAAAATCAATGCCCTAACCTACCTGTGCAGGAGCAGGTTCGTTCCTCGTCGTATTAGCGATTTTAAAATGAAAATAGGCCGTTTTTATAATAGTAATCCACCTTTAATCTTCCTTTGATACATTACATATAATTTTATAAATTAATCGCATTGTGTCGTTGAAAAGTTTTTCTTGAATGTACATACTTAATAATGGAATCGGAATGAATGAAACAAAAAAAAGTTACGTCGGTAGATGGCGGATTCGATAAATTTAAAATGATGGAATTAAGCAGTCTGTTCCAGTTGACCAATAGATGGCGTAAACATCCCCCGGGCCTTGAAATCTCTGGTTTCTAAATAGAATCACGCTTCATCTTCATTTTCTTCCGCTGATTGGAGTGGCAGAGGGCATATCTTGGAAAATGAACGTCGAATGGTCCCTGTACCAGTACGAATATCGGCGACTCGAGACACACCGTCACTTCCAGGATACAAACGTACTATGCGACCCAGCCTCCAATTCAAGGGTGGTAAATTGTCGTCCTTTATGAGAACTAGACTATCCAAGGCGATGTCATCCTTCCTGATCTTCCACTTGGTTCGTAACTGCAGCTCCGAGACGTATTCCGTAGACCAGCGTCGCCAGAAATGTTGACGTAATTGTTCGATGCGATCATAGCGCGCTAGCTGAAATGTTGGCTTATCTGTCAGATCCTCAGATGCAGGCGCTGTCAACGGTCGGCCTAGTAGGAAGTGGGCAGGAGTAAGTGGAGTAAAATCAGTAGGATCTGTGGATAGCGGTGACAAAGGGCGAGAATTTAATACGGCTTCGATTTGCGTCAAAACCGTGGTGAACTCCTCATAAGTTAATCTCGCATTACCCACTATGCGTCTTAGGTGATACTTACACGATCGCACCCCACTCTCCCATAGACCACCAAAATGTGGGGAATACGGCGGAATAAATCTAAATGCAATGCCGTTATCGGCTGCATAATCTGTAATTACTTTGGAATGGTTTTCTAAAAACAAAGGGAATTCCTTTTCGGCACCAATAAAATTTTTCCCATTATCTGAAAATATGATATTGGGTTTACCTCGCCTACTAATAAACCGTTTTAAAGCCAAAATATAATCATTAGTGGAAAGACTTGTAACGAGTTCCAAATGTATAGCTCGTGTCGTAAAACAAATAAACAAGCAGATATAAGCCTTAAAAAGACGTGCTCCTCTCCCTTTACGGTTCAATACGAATACTGGCCCCGCGTAGTCTACACCTGATTTCATGAATGGAAAACTAGGTTCCAGGCGCTCAGAAGGTAAGTTACCCATGATAGGTGTCAGTGTCTTACCCTTAATACGTGTACACATCACACATTCTCGTATTATCCTCTTTGCTAAATTTTTAGCATTTAGCGGCCACCAATATTCACGCATAGTAGCCAACATTAGCTGAGGACCGCCATGTAACAATCGCTTATGCTCGTATCTAAATAAGCTAACCGTGAAAGGATGTCTACTACATAATAAAACAGGATGTTTTTTTATCGAAGTTGAAACACGACGCGTTACTTAGTCTACCACCGACTCGTATTATTTCATAATCGTCCAAAAAAACATTCAAACTAGAAATACGGTTGTATTGTTTACAATTTGTTCGAATTGGAATCTTGTTGATTAAATTATTATAAATGTCCGGAAACGACCTTATTTGCACTAATCTAATGAGCATTCGCTGTGACGCGTTCAATTCACTAAGAGTTAAGGAACCGGTTTGACGGCTATCCTTCGCGCGTGTATTATTTATGAATCGAAGTACATAAGCACCTATTCTTTTTAATTTCGTAAATGATTCGAATCGCTTAAAGTCAATTATATCATCGTATTCTGTAGAAATTAAACTCACTTGCTTAGATTTTAGTTCTGGTAAAGTTTGACAGTTCGGTATATCGGAATTTTTTATGTTTATTGAATATGACTCGCGTAAAAACGACGGGCCATACCACCATAAATCACTATCTCTTAATAAATCTAAACTACAACCTCTCGATAACAAGTCTGCGGGATTATCCTTGCCATTTACGTGTGACCACACCAACTCGCCTGTGAGTTCATTTATTTCGGTTACTCGGTTCTGTATAAATGTTTTAAGCAAATGTGGTGATGTCTTAATCCAACCCATGACTATCGTCGAGTCTGTCCAGAAGTAAACTTTGTTATATTTTAATCTAAGCGACTCACTAACTTTTTTATATAACTTGGCTCCTACCAACGCACCACAAAGTTCCAAACGAGGAATACTAATCGATTTTAAGGGAGCCACCTTACTTTTGGCACATAACAAACGAACTGTTATTTCTGAATCATCACTGTATGTGCGAATATAGGCGCAAGCACCGTACGCGCTCTGGGATGCGTCGGTAAATATATGAAGTTCCGTATACTGAGTATGTTCACTCCTTACGTGACGAGGGATACGTATTTCCTTTAAAAATCTTAATGAATAAATAAATTGTTTCCAAGCTTTAGTTATGTCTGCAGAAACAGGAGTATCCCAATCAATTCTGCTTAGCCACAAATTTTGTAAAAATATTTTTGATATTATGACTGCTGGTGACAAAAGTCCTAAGGGATCATATATTTGAGATATGATAGACAGCATTATACGCTTAGTTAAATTTAATTCGCAATGATCGCTATTAATATTCGTTACAAAATATAATTCATCACAAGTGTTATGCCAGCCCAACCCTAGTGTTTTAGTTTGTGCATGTTCGCCTATAAAATGCTCTGCTGATTTATCCTGCGAAATGTCTAAATTAAATTTCCATTTTCGTAAAGGAAAACACCCCGAATGTAATATTTGAGAAGTTTTCTCACAAATACGTAACAAATTATGATAATCGTCGTCGCCGCTTATAAGATCGTCGACAAAAATGTCCTGCGTGATGACGCGCGCGATGACGTCATCATCACACTCAAGCGCAAGTTGTCTGATGCATCTCATACTCAAGTACGGCGCTGAAGCGGTTCCGTACGTCACCGTATTGAGCTGATACGTCTCTAATGGATCCGTAGGATTTTCGCGCCATAATATTAGTTGAAGTGACCGTTGGTCAGATTGAATGAGAACTTGTCTGAACATCTTTTCTACATCAGCACAAGCTACGAATTTATATTGTCGAAACCGCAACAATATAGACAAAATATCGTTTTGTAACGCAGGTCCCGGAAATTGTATATCATTTAAGGACTTATTCGAACTAGTTACTGCACTAGCGTCGAATACAACGCGCAACTTAGTAGTTGAACTACTTTCTTTAATAACACCGTGATGTGGCAAATAATAATTAGGTTGACTACACGTAGTTACCTTAGACATGTGACCTAAGTCATGGTACTCTCGCATAAAATTTGTGTACATACGTTTAAATTCCGGTAAACGTTCAAGTTTACGTTCTAGTGATAAAAATCGTTTTTTCGCTAACGTATATGAATCACCTAACACATCAGCTGATTCCCTTAGCGGTATCCGTACCGAAAATCTACCTTCTCGATCACGTTTATTCGTGTTGATAAATAACTTTTCGCATTTTTGTTCATCTTCCGAAAGCATTGCACGAGGTGATAGGGCTACCTCCTCGAGCTCCCAAAATAACCTTAGCTGCCTACCAATGTCCTGTGTAAAATTACACTGAACATTATTAGTAGTATGCGAGTACGTATTATTAAAGACAGGGCCGGTTATTAACCATCCTAACTTCGAATTCTGTAAGTATGGTCCACTCGGAAGACGTATTTTATCCGCATCTAAAAGATCCCAAAACTTATCGGCACCTATCAGTAAATCAATATCTGCGGGGACGTCAAAGTTAGGGTCTGCTAGTTTTATGTTTTTAGGTATTCGTATAAAGCTAGAATCTATGCTTATCGTGGGCAAACTGGATGTTATGCTCGGCAAGACAATACATCGAATCTTAGCATGATAATCGTTTAGTTTTGATCGTATATTAATATCGCACGAGTGACTAGACTGTGTGATTGTTTGTCCTACACCCGTTATTCTAACCGTGGACTGTATATTTGACACGTTTAATCGATTTGACATTCTCTCCGTAATAAAACAGTTCTGACTCCCACTATCCAGAAGCGCACGAGCTGTATGAAAAACGTTATTATTATCGGCTACCTCCACCAACGCTGTAGAGAGTAAGACCGTCTGTAATACCTTAAATTCGCTATTATTATTGCACTCGGAACTGCCACTCGTATTATCGGGCAGACAATGCAACGCATTAGACGTAGATGCATGTACCGGCACTGAACCCGGGTCTTCGCGCACACACACATTTAATTCGTTTTGAGAGCTACTCGAACCTATATGCAATAAGCTATTGTGTTTCCGCTGACACTGTTTGCACGGACCAAACACGCATTCACTTATCATATGACCTGCTCTTAAGCAATTACGACACAGTTTTTTATCATCAATATATTTCAACCTATCCTTAACGGACATGTTAAGAAAGGCGATACAAGTATAAAGTGCATGGTTTTGCTCACACAATACACATTTTTTATAAGAAGCCCCCTTTGACGTATATAATTTATTGTTTGAAAAGGATTTCTCGTTTTTTGATGTAACGTAACTATGAAAATTATTTGAACTAGAAGAACGCTTACTAATTTCACTATTAACTTTACTACCATAAATTAACGGCTTATCTTTAGGTCTACTATGATTGGCACTAATCATATCCAACATGTCGGCTCGGTTTCTAAGAAACGATAGCAAGTCGTCTAAGGTATATTTTTGATTAGAATTATTCAACGATATCGTACCCTTATGGTTCTCCCATTCGCGTTCTGTTGATGAGTCAAGCTTCGATACCATTAGATAGATAATTAAAGTATCCCAAGCGTCGGTGGGTTCCTCCAAAGTGTTAAGAGCGCGTAAATTACGTAACACTGTATCCATTAACTTACGAATTAATGAAGATGATTCCTGTTTTAAACAAGGGATATTAAATAGCGACTTTACATGATTATTAACTAAGAGCCTAGTGTTATGGAAACGATTTTCTAGAAGCTCCCATGCGTGAAGATAGTTGGAAGGAGTAAACTCTAAGGCACTGATCACTTGCAGGGCAGTTCCGTCGAGCGCAGACCGTAAATAATGAAACTTTTGTATTTCGTCTAAGTCTGTACGTTTATGAATCATAGTAATATACGAATTTTTGAATTCAAGCCAGTGGTCGTATGATCCATCAAAGGAAGGTAGTTTTATGTAAGGTAATTTAACACTAACCGGTTTTTGTGAACATGAATTTTCCTGATTAAGCATTATTGAACTGTTAAAATTGTCTGCACTGTTCACCAAACAGTTGGCGACAGCCATTGTGGTGAAATACAATGTTTCAAATGATTCGACATAATCCGCGTTAGAAGACATATCGGCCTCGGTTAATAGCAATTCTATATCCATCTCCACATCATTATATCTTTTATAAATATCGCAAGCTGCCTGTATTCTTAATTGTATTTCAGCCACTTGTATCTGTGTTAAAACTGCACCAGTAAACGTATCAATAAATTTTTTAAATTGAGTTAGTCGACCTTTAAAGTTTCCCCTTTGCCGTTTAAGATCCTCCAATTTGCTAACCTTATCGCCAGGCATTTTGATGGTCTACGTGTGATGAGCGGTAGGTACTTACGTGAAGGCATCCACGGCGCAGCGCGAAACAAACAAAATGGTATGTAGGTAGTGTAGCACTGTAACTAATAAAAACACACGGTTTTAGCACAAATCGTTTTAGGAACGGAGTAGCCGGGAACAAAGACCTGACCGTTGCTTTTTCTTTTCGTCTTCTTCGTTTATTGTAGAAATATCTTCGTCTTAGCTGGTCCTGGTTGCTTTCCGATTTCGTCAGCTAGGTAATCCGTGATCGAAGGTCCAAAATGTGCAGGAGCAGGTTCGTTCCTCGTCGTATTAGCGATTTTAAAATGAAAATAGGCCGTTTTTATAATAGTAATCCACCTTTAATCTTCCTTTGATACATTACATATAATTTTATAAATTAATCGCATTGTGTCGTTGAAAAGTTTTTCTTGAATGTACATACTTAATAATGGAATCGGAATGAATGAAACAAAAAAAAAGTTACGTCGGTAGATGGCGGATTCGATAAATTTAAAATGATGGAATTAAGCAGTCTGTTCCAGTTGACCAATGATGGCGTAAACACTACCTTAAGACACGAGATTGAAATCACAGTTAAAACACTTTACATTTTTTCTTTCTCAGTACTGTGGTTCCCACCCATATGGGCTTAACACGTCTTATCTTGAAAGCGTGATAAGTACGCACTGCCTTATAAAAACCTGTCTGCGGTAATTGGAGTTCGGCATGGTCGCATCGCTCGATACTAGTTCGGTATATCGGACGTCTTATTCATTAGACCACGGACGCTTTAAGCACGAAGGCTTATTGTTTAGTCACACAATGCTATCACGACGGTTAATGCTGAAATAGGCTTAGTGTAGAAACAGTTGTCATAAGCCTCAAAATACCACAGCGAGAAGGTTTAATTTGGAAGCAGAGGCTTGTTTTAACTCTGAGACGCTCACGCTCCGATTATAGTCCTCTTTCTTTTTTAGGTAGCAGGATTTAATTTCGACCATATACAATTCCAAGGAATTACTTTTAGACGATAATTGTATAAATTATCCGTAGCATCTATACTCTATACTATAATAATAATAATAATATGCCCCCTATAATCCAACCATACGTCCGAGTCGAACACCAGACTCACGTGGGGGGCGGACACGCGATATAATGTTACTGGCGCGGCTAACATGGCTCTGGGAACCCATAAAAAATGGAGAATCAAGAAATAAATATACGTATAGGGCCGCTACCTGGAGGTCGCCAGGGCACGTCTGGAGCTGGCGCTGGACGTGGCAGCATGCGGACCGCCAGTGGTCGTAGATTGAACAGGCGGGTCACGACCAACCAAGCTACTACAGCCGAAACACAAATCACACTTACACCAGACACTCAACAGGAATCAGCAAGAAGTGTTTTGCAGGACATGCTACCTGCAACCACCCTTGCTGGCAGAAACAGGCAGCGAATGAAGTGGACGGACGAAGTAAGTAAACAACTACTTCGCTGCTATTACACGGTTACAAATTGCGAAAGTAATCTTACAGGATATCGCCTAGCACTCTACACGAAATTCATTGACATATACCCAGACCTTCACATAATATCAGAACAACGTTTAGCAGATCAGGTGCGAGTTATACACCGCAATAATAGAATCTCAGCCGCAGAAAGGGAAATAATTAAGACCGAAGTAGAACAAAATCTCCATAGTTTGACTTCAGTGTCTACAAATCCTACTAACTCACCTCCCATAAAACAGGAAAACATAATACACAGTACTCAACATGGTTCACACGATACAAATAACCGAAATACATTTAACTCAACAGAATACATGGTACACACACCATCGACAGACTCACAAATAACAGACCTTTTGCTTACACCCTCATACACACTATCACACACACCATCTGCACATAAACAAGCATCAGATACCCAAACAGACCAACCTGATACTACAGAGAGCATACAACAAATAGAACAGATTTTTAACGAGAACTTCATAAAATACAAAGGAATTGATCCCACGCTTCGACCAACTTTGTCAAAATTAAAAATATCACATAAATCGATAAGTACTAAATATTCTGATAGATAACAAACTGACAAATATCACAAATCCAACCATAGAAGAAGTACATGATCTTATATATAGTGCAACAATGACTGCCACAACAATTCATACCAATAAGAATAAGCAAACGACATATACAGAAATAGCCCCTAGAACAACAAGTAACTCAAAACCAGCATGGGAAATACGTATAGAAAATAACATAGCATTTTTAAGACAGGAAATAGGAAGATTAAATCAGTTTATTGCAGGTAATCTAAGCACGAAAAAGCAAGTTAAGATGGGAATTTTGTATAAGAATAAAGAAGAAGCAATAGAAATCATGGATAAAAAAACACAAAGACTTCAAGCATTGTCAAAAAGATTACGTAGGTACAGAAAGTCTAATCAACGTCATAGGGATAATATGATGTTTAACACAAATCAGAAGGTATTTTATAGGAACTTTAATAGAGAAGCGGTTGTTAAAAATCTACCCGATATTACAGAAATACAGACATTCTGGGAAAATATATGGTCAAAACCAATAGAGCATAATAACGAAGCAGAATGGATCAAAACAGAACTAAATAAAACTCAACATGTAGACCCGATGTTAGAAGTTACAATTGATAGGATACATATAGAACTAGCAATAAAAAGGACACTCAATTGGAAGACACCGGGACCAGACAAAATACATAATTATTGGTTGAAATATTTTACATCAACACACAGACATATTGCAAAAGCCTTCAATAAAATAATCCAGGAACCAAACACACTACCTATGTTTCTAACACATGGCAACACCTACCTCAAACCCAAAGACACAGACACAGATAATCCAGCTAAATACCGACCAATTACATGCCTCCCTACACTCTACAAACTACTCACATCCATAATTTCACACAAAATAAATGCACATCTCACTCATAATAAAATAATAGCAGAAGAGCAAAAAGGTTGCAGGAAAGGATCAAGGGGCTGTAAAGAACAACTAGTCATAGATACAGAAATACATACTCAAGTAAAACAATCACATAGAAATCTATATTTTGCATACATTGATTACCAAAAGGCATATGATAGTGTACCGCATTCATGGTTAGTCCAAATCTTAAAAATTTATAAAATACACCCAATGTTAATTAAATTTCTTCAACAGACTATGAAAAAATGGTCAACAGTATTAAACATAAAAACAGAAGCAGGAACCATCAAATCTAACTCCATAAAAATAGCCCGGGGAATATATCAAGGAGATTCTTTGAGTCCATTGTGGTTTTGCATGGCAATAAACCCACTATCTCAGATTTTAAACAACACTGAACAAGGATACATGATACATAAAGACACTAAGACTAAACTAACACATTTATTATATATGGAGGACATCAAACTATATTCTGGCAATAGGCAACAAATGAACAGACTGTTAGAAGCTACTGAAAATTTTAGTAGCGATATCAAAATGAACTTCGGCACGGACAAGTGTAAAATAAATAGTATAATTAAAGGCAAACATCATGAAACGGATCCATACATACTTTCCACACAACAGAACTCAATAATAGATAAAATGGATATAAACGATACATACAAATATTTAGGGTACGCACAGAGTATAGGATTAGATCACAGTAAGATCAAACAAGAACTTACCAACAAATACACAGAAAGGTTGAATATAATACTAAAAACAGAACTATCGGGTCGAAACACAGTTAAAGCAATAAATACATACGCAGTCCCCGTTCTGACATACTCATTTGGCATTATTAAATGGACAACTACAGATTTAGACAAAGTTAATAGAGTGACACGAACTACATGCAATAAACACAACATTCACCACATACATTCAGCTACAGAAAGATTCAATCTTAAAAGGAAATTAGGTGGCAGGGGGCTCGTAGACGTAAAACACTTACACAATAGACAAGTACATAACATTCGCACATACATGTACAACAAATCTAATGATAGCCCTATACATAAAGCTCTTACATTAATATCCATATCTGGCACACCCTTGAAACTAAATGATAATAGTTATACTATAGATCCGCCAATAACAGATGAACAAAAAATAATTAGCTGGAAACCAAAAACACTACACGGAAAACATCCTAACCAACTCCAACAAGAACATATAGACTCAGAGGCATCAAACACGTGGTTATTCAAAGGCAATATATACAAAGAAACTGAAGGATTTATGTTGGCCATCCAAGATCAAGTCATTAAAACTAAAAACTATCAGAAGTATATTATTAAAGATCCATCAGTAGTCTCAGATAGATGCCGCCTATGCAACTCAAATCAAGAAACAATAGAACATATAACAGGGGGTTGTCCATTTTTAGCCAATAAACAGTACACAGAAAGACATAATAACGTTGCAAAACAAATCCACTCACAGTTAGCACTTAAATATAACCTATTAGATGAAACAGAACCATACTACAAATATAAACCTACAAGTGTACTCAACAATGAGTCAGTAAAACTGTACTGGGACCGAGACATCATTACCGACAAAACCACGACAAATAATAGACCGGATATTACACTAACACTAAAAGATAGAAAAATTACATACTTAATAGATATTGCAATACCTAATTCTGAAAATATAAGGAAAAAATACACTGAGAAAATACAAAAATATATACCACTAGCAGATGAAATACGAAAAATGTGGCATCAACACACCGTTAAAATTATACCCATAATAATTTCATCAACCGGACTCATTCCAAAATCATTACACACATCGCTCTCAGAGCTTGATCTTAATAAATATTCATACATCGCTTTACAAAAATCTGTAATAATCGACACCTGTTCCATAGTGCGACGATTCCTTACATCCACTACTCAAACCCCTACAACACTACACAATGAACCAACTCACTTGGCGTAAGCCCGTGCTAGGTTCACACTTACCAGCATTAGCTGAGAAAAAAAATATATCCATAACCCATAATAATATTATAAAGAGGAATTATAAAGAGGAAAGATTTGTTTGTTTGTTTGTTTCGAATAGGCTCCGAAACTACTGGACCGATTTGAAAAATTCTTTTTCCATTAGAAGCCGACATTGTCCCTGATGAACATAGGCTACTTTTTTTTATTTATTTTTTATTTTATTTTTTTGGTTTCATGTGTGTTTTAATGTTTCCGAAGCGAAGCGAGGGCGGGTCACTAGTTATATTATATAGCTAAATGCCTTTGTAACTATACTGAGACCTTAGAACTCATACCTCAAGGTGGATGTCGCCATGTACCTTATAGATGTCTGTGGGTTTCAGTAACCACTTAATAATATCAGGTGGGCTATAAGCTCGTTCATCCATTTATGCAATAAAAAATATATTTTATTTTATTTTTCTAAAGTGCTTTCTATTTAGAATGAAGGTATTATTGCTACGTCTTTAAAACCTAACAGAGTTCCACTCCATGCACTGTTACCATTTCCACATTCCATTGTCTAGAAATATCGGGAAGAACGAAGCGCTCACTATAAATGCGTTATGCCCGTCGGGAATTTTCATTAAAATTTTCCCTCAGCTTACACCGCCCAGGAAGCCTTCAGGTAGCAGAAACTGACAGAAATTTCATAACTTGTCTCTTCAAACTAGATTTAAAACCTTCTAAAAATGCTATGTTTTTTTATATAGTTTTTTTTTAAATATTAACAACAGATTATAAATGAGCGAAAGAGAACGCTTCAGCTTTAAGCTTTAAAAAAAGTTCCAACATGCAAATAACGTTAAAAACTCCTCAAAAAAAAGGCGATTACATAAACTATTTCTATTTATCAATTCATAAATAATTCGAAGTGTCGATAACAATTGTAAAATTCGCAATACAGAATTCATAATTATCATTGCTCGAGACGAGCCGTCTATTGCCGGTGGCTGGGTATTAAAATTCATTTTACGAAGCATTATGCGGGTCGTGCTGAATTCCGAAACGAGATATATTCCAACGGCTACGTGACCTTTTCGATTGAATTACAATGCCTCCTTACTGATCTAAAAAGAAATGTGTAAATGCCAATAATTTAACTCTGAAACTACAGTATCGATCGACTATGATAGTATTTTCGCTTCGAAATAATTTGCATCTTCTTTTTTTTAAAGGAATCGATCACTAGTGGCCTTTCCAGTTTCAACAGGACATGTGGAATTTACAGCGTCTAATTCGTATCCCATATATTTTACATCAGAGTCATACGCGATTGCTACGATAAAATCTAGTTTTCCGGGCACGTACACGCAATTTAAGGCTTTTGTGGTCGGCCTAAAGTGAACCTTCCCATACCGGCCGCTTTACACGGCTTACGTACTTCAAAAGCACTCGAGGAATTCGAAAAACTACTGAAATCAATTTTTATGCTTTTTATTATACCATGTTATTTAGTATTGAATTCTTTTTTTTATAAAGACATCAAGAATGCTCGTTGATTTTATGGAATTAAAAACGATTGTCATCGTATTCATAGAGCGGGCATTAAACAATCGTTGATCTTATACTGTCAGTTGAGCTTCAAGAATCTTGATTGATCTCCTAATTGTTTTCTATTCGGGTGTATTGTAAACTTGGGTTCGCTTTGATCGGCCCTCGATATGCTAATCGTAAGGATTGAGTTCAGGCCCCTAACTTTATCGTTTACATTGTAGCTAATACAGTTTTGACGGAGGTCACTGCGTGTCTGATTTGAGAAAATCAATTGGTGTCGCCACTGAATTAATTAGTCGGATGTTCATAATTGTTACAGCTGGAATAAAGAGTAGCTTGTGTTATTCTCTGATCCTAGCATACAAGACAATTCCCTAATTCGTCAGTGGGTAAAGTAACCATGTATTATACCCATGTATTTATTGAGATAAGATTTACCCGGCACTGTCCGGGCCAACATACAAACTTACACATTTAAAATATTAATATTGTTACGCCGGTAGGAGTAACACCATCTGTCGCCAAATAGCAGAAACGAATATCAAAAGAACTAGTAAAATCGAGAACGCACGAGAAGTGCAACGCCATCTATTATCAGATAGCGGAAACACATATCAAAACTACTCGACGATTCAGGAATGTTCCCGATAATTATAGAGATGTCGTATCGACTATAAAAGCGTTGCAGAGATGACACGAAGGCAGTTACTGTTAGTAATCGGATCTAATGAAAGCGAAACAGCGAACGGATTACCTGAAGCGAAGCGGAAGAAGCGAATTACGAATTTTAAAGTGCTCTGTAAGCATTAAATAGAGTTTTTATTTGTACTTCGGTCGAAATTTTATTTATCCCGAACCCCAGTGCGTGACAATATCATACTACAGAAATATACAATCGGAGGCCGATACTTGTTTTCGTCTCGTACCTGTATGGCCCCCATAACACAGTCCAAAATCCTAACTTCATATCGCTGAATGTGGATTTTTTTCAGATACTTATTGTTTCGTTAATTTCATACTTCGTAAGCAGCTTGTGGTTCAAAATAAAAATAATTTCAACACACAGAAGCGCGGAGTCATATTTGTTTAAGTTACTATATATTTGGCTTAAAATTGGATCGTCTCACAAAATACTAACTTCTTTAAGTTTACGAGAGGCTTCATTAAAGTTCGCTTATGAATTGATTGCTCGAATAAAAATGATCGTTTTAATTTTAACAAGACCTTCGTAACGACACCAACAAAAGATCTGATTGCAGCCGGATAAGTTTTCGTGTTCGGTAATTCAGAAAACGCGATGGTGCCCAGTGAAACGTGTTACGAATGTTGATCAACTCTTTAGGATTTATCGGATTTGTACTCTGAAATAAGATTTCCGTTTTATTAAATCCGAAATCTGTTTTAGTTATTGAAATTTTGTTACCTTAAACTTTGTGGTTAAGAATAATGAGAGCGAGATAGAGGGAGAGAGAGATCTGAATATAGAAAGGAGATATGTGTTTGAAATAATTAAAGAAACGTACGTCGCAAAATACTTTGGAATTTCGACCTCATCATTAAAGTGACTTTTAACATCAAGTGGACCTTTAGAGACACTGAAACGGTCAAAAAAGAAAAAAAAACATTTTTGAAGATTACATCTCCCATTGAATTAATTGGCGATAAACTAAGTTAAATATAAAACACCCATAAACTTTATTATGTCATTAAATCACCATCGAGTTATCTTCGTAACATCGTATGGTTTCAATGTGACGTCATTAAGTCATAACCGATAGAAGGGTATCCGTTTTTATTGCTAAATGATAGGTAAAATGATCCTTTATTAGGTCTCTTCCAGAGACACTCGGGCAGCTATTAGCAAACCCCACCGTCCTGGCTGAACCCGTGCTCGTCCACCTGTCCTGGTGAAACTGAAAAGGCCTCCGGTCTAACAGTAATCATACTTTCCAAAAATAATAATCACTATTACAACATTAAAAATATAATTAACTAGGTTTCGATCTGCAGTTTTACTCTTGTGATTCACACTTTATATAGTGTCAGCAGATTCGTGCCCGGCGCTGTGAACAGTAACCCATATTATTTTCCAGGGTTGAAACTATTACGATTTATACCAAATTTCATCAAAATCATTTCAGAGGTCCGAGAGTGGAAATATAACAGACATGGTTACATACTTTTGTATTGATATTATTATTTACTACATAACTTTTAACCACAGAGAGTATCAAGGCAATTAAAAAAAAGTAATGATGAAAACACTTGAAATGTAATAACGGGTATGTATTTACGAGTATACGAGTATTTACGTCTTATCGTCGTCACTGTTTTAAAACTCCTGGAAATCTCAAAACGAATTAGAATGGTTCGTTTTGAAAACTTTCAGGCTTCTATTAATTTGTATTCAAATATATATCTATTAAATCTTTGTCTAAGTCACTCTCAAGCATACTCTCTGTAATTCAAGTTGGAAAGATATTCTTAGTTCGGTCTATCAATTGATCTCGGAACTTCCAGTGTTGCCCTTACTACGTGATCACGTTTGCAATTCAATTTATTATAGAAAATTATAATAGATTTAATTATGATAAAATTTTGTTTTATTTTTTAATTGCCACACACTGGTGGTAGGGGATAATTGTAAGTCCACACGAGTAGATACTGCCAACCTATTTCTACGGTGGTCATACTGTTATAGCATATGCTTATTGGTTCTTGTCAGTGAGTCGCGATTTCGAATCGGTGGTAAGCAAAGCAGTGCTCGTGCTAGGGCAATTATTATCAGTCTCTCAGCCTGAGTACCGTGAGCTGAGCTACCAGTTCCGTGAAACCAGAATAACCCCTCGAGGCTACTGTTAATTAAGTAAGAAAAAAAGAAAACTAAGACTTAGTGTCCAAAGATAGTTCCGACATTTCGTTTGTGCAACATACAGCGTATTGTAAGCTAGTTCATCCAACCAAAGCAATAATAAATATTCCTCATAATAGTTAAAAATGTCAGAGCTCCAGCCACAGCGACACTGATTACAACACGACAACCACCAATGCAGTCATCCTTATCAATTAAGGATAATGAAAGTCTCAGATCGTAGATAACTTTTATGGGTCACGGAAAAAGAATAAACATCGAAAATCAGATCAGATATTATAAAAGCATTACTAGAATTTTTTTATTGCTTAGATGGATGGACGAGCTCACAGGCCACACCTGGTGTTAAGTGGTCACTGGAGCCCATAGCCATCTACAACATAAATGGGCCACCCACCTTGAGATATAAGTTCTAAGGTCTCAATATTATAGTTACAACGGCTACCCCACCCTTCAAACCGAAAGGCATTATTGCTTCACGGCTGAAATAGGCCGCGTGGTGGTACCAACCTAACCGTACGAACCCACAAGAGGTCCTACCACCAGTAAATGTAGGTCATAAGAAATTGCTAGATACTGACGAGGGATATTTTTATTCATAATATTGCATCATTAAATTGAAGAAGAACGGTACTAGAATTCCACGAACCTATAGTAAGGGTTGAGCTCGCCCTCTGCAGTGTGAATGGCATGGAGAGGTCAGATATTGAACATTTTCTATTTTAGATCCGCTATTTGAGGGCTTTTGCGCTTGGCAGATCGGAAAATCCCAGTACAGGACAGAGAACAGTGAAATTGGTACCTGCTTACACGTGTAAAAATGTTTTTCATAAAATAAATACAGGATTCACAAAGCCTTTTCATATATTCACATCAGATCCTACGGCGTGTTTAAAAAAAAAGAATGCGCCTAGCGTCTTGTATTTTAATGAATCGTTATTATGACTATAACATTTTCCATTGAAAATGTTTTATTTTATTTTATTAATACTTACATTTAATTCGTATACAATTTATAAGTTTATTTTGTACTTTATTCATGCTTTCAATACATTTACAGCTCTTTATCTGTATTTGTAGAGTTCCACGTTTGCGAGTATTGTTTTGTGTAACGACTCTCCTTAAAACCCTAATGAATATTTAGTACACTCCAGATATAAGCAGGTGGTAAGTACAGATGCCAGGTCACGATCCGTCTCATCACAAGTAATCATAAGAATTTTTATAAATGTGGCTGGTTCAATTTTATGTTCAATTCATCTTAATTTTTAACCGACTTCAAAAATGAAGGAGGCTCTCAATTCGAGTGTATGTTTTTTTAATGTATATTACCTCATAACTTTTGACTGGGTGAATCGATTTTGATGATTCTTTTTTTAATTAGGAAGCTGACGCTTCCCGTGAGGTAGGTACCATTTCAATTTAGTCCAGTTCGGATAATGGTATCCTGAAGAAACCATATAAGTCTTAAATTTGCATTAAGTACGTGCGCAACAAATAGATGAATAACTCAATAATTCAATATCAGGCCAACTGATTTCGATTTTTATTGTTTTTAGTGTATATTAATTTGTTTTGGATTTTTTTTTCTATTCGAATTCGGTTTTTGTTAAATCATGTCTATTTACAATTATTATTCTTAATCGCGTCACTCTTGACTAAGTGGTCGTGATCTTCATGTAATATTGGAAGTGACAGACATGTTTTTTTTATTGCTTAGATGGGTGGACGAGCTCACAGCCCACCTGGTGCCAAGTGGTTACTGGAGCCCATAGACATCTACAACGTAAATGCACCACCCACCTTGAAATATACGTTGTAAGGTCTCAGTATGGTTACAACGGTTGCCCCACCCTACAAACCAAAACGCATTACTGCTTCACGGCAAAAATAGGCAGGGTGGTGGTACCCACCCACGCGGACTCACAAGAGGTCCTGCCACCGGTAAAAATGCGTCTCACGATGTCCCACCATCTCACTCTGCTTAATAGGCGTAGATTTTTGCACTACACTACACTTAGAGCATTTGGTTGTGTAGCTACCAACCACGTAAACCGTAAGATCGTTTACCCATCGACAGGTTTGAAAAACAAAACATAATAAACCTTAAATTAAATATTGCAAATATTTTTTTAGTTCGAATTGACATTGTATCACTCATAAAGAGCTATCTTATAAAAGTCGGTAGTAAAGTTTTTGTGTCTCACCGTAGTAGTGAAGGCAATATTGTCTCGACCGCCCGTAAACCTCGCGGGGAGAGCTGAAATGTTTAGACACAGGGCCGTACTTGACGAATTTTTCTTTCTGATCGTCAAAACGAAGCGCGGTCGAGCCCACTCGCCTTTCCTAATTATTATTATTAATATTTTGTATTTTTTCTAACGGATATCGATCAAGGACGTAAGGATGTAAGTAAAAAAAATCCTAGAGACAGAATTGATATTTTGAATTAACGTTTTTACCACGCAACGCCCGCCACCGGAATAGAGCTCATCCATACTACCTGGAGTCACTGTGTTCATCCACAGTACGTTTACAGATATATTTTTGGCGACTTTACTTTTTTACTGGTGGTAGGACCTCTTGTGAGTGCGCGCGGGTAGGTACCACCGCCCTGTCTATTTCTGCCATGAAGCAGTAATTCATTTCGGTTTGAAGGGTCGAGCAGCCGTTGTAACTATACTGAGACCTTAAAACTTATATCTCAAGGTGGGTGACGCATTTACGCTGTAGATGTGTATGGGCTTCAGTAACCACTTAGCACCAGGTGGACTGTGAGCTCGACCACCCATATAAGCAATAAAAAAAAACTACTATCCGGCTATGGAATGAGCTCCCCTCCATAATGCTTCCCCAGCGCTATGCTATGTCCTTCTTCAAACGCAGCGACTTAGCTCTGCCCCTGGCATTGCTGACGTCCTTGACCGACGATAACCACTCACCATCAGGTGGGCCGTATGATCATTAGCTTACATGGGAAAAATGCAATAAAAGGACGCTTAAAGTTGTTCATCACCTTAGTATTAAATTACAGGCACGCGGGAAAAAGACTCCTTCATGAAAATGTCCATCAGTACATTTGTTACACAGATAGCGGGATCGTTCCAATTAGAACGAACATTTATTGGGAATCTATGTGATTCCACTAGTTGCATGTATTGGGCTATTCTAAACTGCTTAAAAACATTGAACAAGTCCAAATCCAGCATAACTCATAAATCCATGTCACAACTACTTTTTTCGACCGTTATTCTGACTCATCTTAAGGCAGAGAATGTGCTTACCTAGCTATAGCCAGTAAGATACTACTATAATATTATCTTACTGGCTATTGTACAACCCATACAGCATAAGGCTTTCTCCTTCTTAGAGTACCAAACTGAGTCTATACAATTACATAACCTTATTAAGACCCTTTTTCCCCAAATATATTTCAAAAAAAATCTCAATGCTTGTAATCTATATCTATACTAATATATATAATATCTACAGTGGTTTTTACGGATGTTCCGTTATAACTACTGAACCATGCATCCGATAGGCTTGAAACTTATTATAGTAACCGTGTAGAAAATACATGTACTTAATGGATAGGCTAATATTTATATGAGTGAAGTACAGGGTGGCCCATAAGTCCTTTGAAAAGTAAAATTTGAATAAAACGAACAGGGCGCGCGTGAGCGGTGCAGGGGAAGCGGGGGGAGTAACTTCGGTTTCTGGGAATTTAGTCGCGATGGAGCGTTTTACCGGAGCGGACCGTGCGTTTTGTGTGCGCGAGTTTTATAAAAACGACAATTCGGCAACCGTTGCGCGGCGTAAATTTCGAGAACACAAAGGTTTACACAACTTTGACGACACTCCAACTCTTCAAACGATTAAGAACTGGGTTGCTAAGTTCGAGGAGACCGGTTCGACGTTAGATAAACCGCGGTTGGGTCGCCCAAGGACGTCACGTACGGAACAAAACATAGACACAGTGACACAGTCTATTCGCCAAAATCCGACACAGTCAACTCGTAAGCGCGCCAGAGCATTAAACGTATCCAGGACATCGTTACAACGGATTTTGAAGAAAGATTTACATATGCACCCTTACAAAATTCAGTTGGTTCAAGAATTAAAGGAAACTGACGGTATTCAAAGACAAAATTATGCGAATGAAATGTTGAATCGGTTTACTTCCTTCAATAACATAATGTTCTCTGACGAGGCTCATTTCCATCTTAACGGGCATGTTAGTAAACAAAATTGCCGCTATTGGAGCCCCATCAATCCAAAACTTAAGCATCAGAAGCCCTTACATAGTCCGAAAGTGACTGTTTGGGCCGCTATGTCAGCCCATGGTATCCTAGGGCCTTACTTCTTTGAGGATGGCAGAGGGCGCGCAGTTACTGTTACGTCGGAGCGATATGTGGCTATGATCGAAGAGTTTTTCATACCAGAATTGCAAAACTTTTCAGGCTTTAATGCCAGGACGTGGTTTCAACAGGATGGGGCCACTTCTCACACCTCTAACACTGCTATGCCCGTTATCCGTCAACTTTTTCCTGGCAAAGTTATCTCTAAGAGAGGAGACATTTCCTGGCCTCCACGTAGTCCAGATCTGACCCCGATGGATTTTTTTTTGTGGGGCTACCTTAAGGCTAAAGTATACGACACAAACCCGCGGTCAATTGAGGCCCTAAAAGAAAACATCCGCAGAGAAATGACAAGCATTTCAGCAGTGACGTGCCGCGCAGTCATCGACAATTTTAGACGTCGTTTGCAAGAGTGCCGTGATCGCAACGGATTACATTTAGGAAATGTTATTTTCAAAAAATAATTCCCGTTTTTTAAGCTTTTTATGTAAATAAAAATTTAATTCATAATGTAATTAGTTTTATTTTAATATTTTTTTTTTTCATATCAAAGGACTTATGGGCCACCCTGTATATTGGACTCCCTAATAATAATGACAATAAAGAATAATGTTAATAGCGAAGCGGGCGAGTACGGCTAGTTAACTTCTAAAGCTATTAGTCTGTTTTGTTTGGTATAAACAATGTTTTTATTTTAAAATCGGCGGTACTAGATTCGTTCCTGAATAACAAGAAGTTTCCATCTTGGAACATATTCCACAAGCTATGTGTGAAACTGAAGATATTCAGAGACATCTCATGAAATATTTCTCAAGTTCTCCATAAAATGTATGTGAACGTTCCAAAGAAAACATCTGAACAATTTGAAATTTGTCATTCTTCTCTTCTTTGGAAACTCTCTCTCTGGAAACAAAAGTCATCACCCACATTGGTGATACAAAAGGATTAATAATGCTCTTACATTTCTCAGTTCATATTAATATTTGTTTCATTTATCAAAGTAATTAGCTATTTATGATAAGACATCTATCAATTCCATTCATGAAAAGCCAACAGGCAGAGTAGAAGCGGCTGGAGGAGGCTTACATGTCACAAGACACGCTGACCTAAGTCGATAATCCGATGTGTCAGAATTAAAGTTAATATAGTGCGTAAATGGTACATTTAGGGACAAACAATTAATACAAACAATTTTAAACTGAAGAGAGCTAGTAAATTTTTTGTTAATAAGACTAAAACATTTCCAGAGTAGCTTTACTTTTTTTTAAACAATTACCTATTAAGGACCTTTTTTTAAAGAGTTAATTGTTTAACATTTGAACGTTTTTAAGTCGGTTTTGAAGTCGTCTTCGCCTAGATAATAAGATACGTCATGGAGTAAACTCTGCTTACACCGCTTTTCCTAAAGGAATATGTACGTGCTCGTCAACAAGTTCCAAGAGAGAAGAATGACATAGTGTAGGTAAAAAAAAGTTAAGGAGTTTTCGTAACTATTGGTGGATGGGTGGCATGTGAGCCCACCGGGTCAGGTGCTGCCATCCTGCCTACTTCTGCCGCAAAGCATTCATACTCCAGTCCAGTTTTAAAAAATGGCCAAAATCTATTACATATAAATAAAATTGGAGTGTCTCTTTGTAATTAATTCCGTTTGCAACGCTGTCGAGTCCGGACGTGTTTTCTCGAAATATTGTCGCTGCCGTCGCGATCTTGTGTTTTGGTTTACACGACATTGTCGCTGTCGCGTCGATCGCGACTTTGTTGTGTATTCCTGACGCACGGGCGCTGGCGTAGCGACCTTGGGTCGAAAAAACATTTCGAATTCGTTTGTTCTGCATTCGAAAACGCCAATTTCACATTCACTTTCATTCATTACCATATTATTAAATTTATTTATATTATTCGGCGAGCAAAACCGTCTTTTTAAAGACTGAACCCCCACTGAGATCACCGCTTGTTGTGGCACTCACAACCCAGTGGGGCCCCACCTTCCCAACTTCCACCCCAATCCCCACCCGACTGCCGTTTTCACGGCAAAGGCACTCCCCCCCCTTGTTGCTGGTAAAGCGCAGGGGGTGAACTCCTACTCAGGGGACTCGCCTTTCGGCGAGTGTGCCTTAAGTCCCGGGGACGCCCCCCCCCGGGCAAAAAACCAATAATATGCCCGGACATTATGTCCCGCTTTGAGGCCTACAAGGCCACGTTAGAATCGAACTCCGTCTCGTGGCTGGCTCGTCCGCCGCCGCCGAGATTATCATCCGCGACTCGCCGCTATCGCCTCCCGCGCCGGCACTCCGGGACTCGCCGATGTCGCCCCCCAACCCCGCGCCCGCGTCGATCGCGTCTTGCGCGGCATCGAGCTCCGGCTCCGACTCCGAGTCGGAGATGGAGTTCGAGTCGGCCGCCAGCCCCGAACCCGGAACCTCCGATGGGTTCAAAACCGTCACGCGCGGGAAGAAACGCGCCCGCGCCGTGGAACCGTCCGCGGCGCCGAAACAACCCAAGGCCGCGAACGCGTCGCGGCCTAAAGTCGTGGTCTCACCCGACTCCCCTCGCCGCGCAACCCCGTCGCCGCGCCCCGGGCCCGCGCCCGTCCGAAAAGTTCCCGCGCCGCCGCCGGTCATCCTGCGGGAAAAGTCTTCTTGGGATCGCGTATCCCTGGCCCTTAAGGCCAACAAGATAAATGTAGTCCATGCGAGGAATATCCCGCATGGAATACAAATCAAAGTAGAGACATCCGACGACCATAGGTCTTTGACAGCATACCTCCGCAAGGAACGCATAGGTTATCACACCTATGCGCTCCAGGAGGAGCGCGAACTCCGCGTCGTAGTACGCGGAGTCCCAAAAGAGCTCGACGTCGAGCAAATTAAAAATGACCTGGTAGGTCAGTCCTACCCCGTCATAAGTGTGCACCGGATGCACAGCGGGCGCGACAAATTCGTGTACGACATGGTGGTCGTAGCACTCGAACCCACACCGGAGGGCAAGAAAATTGCCTCATGTCTCCGCACCGTGTGCGGCCTATCGGGGGTCACCGTAGAGGCCCCCTACAAACGCGGCACTCCCGGGCAGTGCCACCGTTGCCAGCTCTATGGCCACTCCGCGCGTAACTGCAACGCGCGACCGCGTTGCGTGAAGTGTTTAGACGATCACGCGACCACCGATTGCTCGCTCGTAAAGGAGACAGCGACGGAGCCGCCGAGCTGTGTACTCTGCCGCAAGCAGGGACACACGGCCAACTACCGTGGATGCCCCAAGGCTCCACGGAAGCGCCCGGCAAACGCGCCCCCTAAAACCGCTGGCCCAAAGACTTCGGCGCCCCGCGCGCCGAAACCGGCTTTCGTACCGGCTCCGGTTCCCACCGTCTCCGCGCGGGCGAAACCGTTGCCGTTCACGAAGGCAGGAACGACACCGGCACCCCAACCGCGGTACGCGCCGCAACCTCTACTCGCGCCGCGCCCCGCCCCCGCGCCCGCGCCCGGTCCCGCGCCTCGCCCCGCCCCCGCGCACTCAAACGACTTCTCGATCATACGAGATTACATCGCCGCTATAAACATAGACCGCATGCGTTCATTCGCTGACGCCATGCGCAGGGCGGTCACGGCCGACGACCGCCTATTCGCGACGTTCGAACATATGGACGTCATCGAGTCCGTCCAGCGCACGCTGGTTTAATCACCGGTAATCGATGGCGTGCAACGCGAGATTAAAACCCCATTCCTTGAAGTTAGCATTCTACAATGCTAACGGACTCGCGCGTCAGCGCGACCAGGTTTATGAGTTTCTACGTGACAATCTCATCGACATCCTTCTGGTGCAGGAGACCTTCCTAAAGCCCTCGCGTCGCGACCGTCGAATCCATAAACATCTTCACTGATCACGTCTCGACAGCGATCACAAGATCTTCAAAGCAAGTCGATGTGGAGGACTGCTTCCACCGCATCAGACTTTCCCCCGACCTTAGGGACCTCGTAAGAGTTAGGAACGCGGCAATCCGGGCCTACGATCGATATCCCACGGATTCAAACCGGACTCGGATGCGTCGCTTACAGCGGGAGGTCAAATCCCGCTTGAGCGACGCCCGAAACGAAAACTGGGATAGTTATTTAAAAGAACTCGCGCCCACTCACCAAGCATACTGGCGACTAGCTAGGACCCTCAAGTCCGAAACTATCGTCACTATGCCGCCTCTCGTACGCCCCTCAGGCCAATCACCGGCTTACGATGACGATGACAAGGCAGAGTTGCTGGCCGATGCACTGCAAGAGCAGTGCACCACCAGCACTCAACACGCGGACCCCGAACACACCGAGCTAGTCGACAGGGAGGTCGAGCGCAGAGCTTCCCTGCCGCCCTCGGACGCGTTACCCCCATTACCACTTCCGAGGTTAAGGAGGCGATCGATAGCCTACAACCACGGAAAGCTCCCGGCTCCGACGGCATCCGCAACCGCGCGCTTAAACTGTTACCAGCCCAACTGATAACGATGTTGGCCACCATATTAAATGCTGCTATGACGAACTGCATCTTTCCCGCGGCGTGGAAAGAAGCGGACGTTATCGGCATACACAAGCCGGGCAAACCGAAAAACGAAACCGCGAGTTACCGCCCCATCAGTCTCCTCCCGGCGATAGGCAAACTATACGAACGGCTCCTTCGTAAACGCCTCTGGGACTTCGTATCCGCGAATAAAATTCTTATAGACGAGCAGTTTGGATTCCGCGCCAGACACTCGTGCGTCCATCAAGTGCACCGCCTCACGGAGCACATCTTACTAGGGCTGAACAGGCGGAAACCCATTCCGACAGGAGCCCTCTTCTTCGATATAGCGAAGGCGTTCGACAAAGTCTGGCACAACGGTTTGATATACAAACTGTATAACATGGGAGTGCCAGACAGACTCGTGCTCATCATACGAGACTACTTGTCGAACCGTTCGTTCCGATATCGAGTCGAGGGAACGCGTTCCCGGCCCCGTCACGTCACAGCCGGAGTCCCGCAAGGCTCCGCCCTCTCCCCGTTACTATTCAGTTTGTATATCAACGATATACCCCGGTCTCCGGAGACCCATCTGGCGCTCTTCGCCGATGACACCGCCATCTACTACTCGTGTAGGAAGAAGGCGTTGCTTCATCGACGACTTCAGACCGCAGCTACCACCATGGGACAGTGGTTCCGGAAGTGGCACATCGACATTAACCCCACGAAAAGCACAGCGGTGCTCTTCAAAAGGGGTCGCCCTCCGAACACCATGCTGAGCATCCCCCTCCCGACTAGGCGCATCAATACCCCCGCCCCCGCCGTTTGCCCAATCACGATGTTCGACCAGCCCATACCGTGGGCCCCGAAGGTCAAATATTTAGGCGTCACCCTCGACAGTAGGATGACATTCCGCCCCCACATCAAGACGGTACGCGACCGTGCCGCCTTCATTCTAGGACGTCTCTACCCGATGATATGTAGGCGAAGTAAAATGTCCCTTAGAAATAAGGTGACACTCTACAAAACTTGCATACGCCCCGTCATGACCTATGCAAGTGTAGTGTTCGCTCACGCGGCCCGCATACACTTAAAATCATTCCAAGTCATTCAATCCCGTTTTTGCAGGATAGCCGTCGGAGCCCCGTGGTTCGTCAGGAACGTCGACCTCCATGACGACCTGGACTTAGAGTCCACCAGTAAGTATATGCAGTCGGCGTCAATGCGCCACTTCGATAAAGCGGCACGACACGAGAACCCTCTCATCGTGGCCGCCGGTAACTACATTCCCGATCCTGCGGACAGAATGGAAAGCAGTCGACGTCGCCCAAAACACGTCATCTCGGATCCTCCCGATCCACTAACGGTGCTTCTAGGTACTTCAAGCACCGGTCACCGTTCTCGTCGAACCCGTCGCTTGCGACGAAGGGCTCGACGAGTAAATTAACTCCCAGACACAGCCCACTGAGTTTCTCGCCGGATCTTCTCAGTGGGTCGCGTTTCCGATCCGGTGGTAGATTCTGCGAAGCACGGCTCTTGCTAGGGTTCGTGTTAGCAACGTCATCAGGTTTGAGCCCCGTGAGCTCACCTACAAAAGTTAGGGTTACGCTGACATAGCCTCTCAAGGCTCTCAGCTTAGGTAGGAAAAAAAAAAAAAAAAACTTTGTAATATTGAAATAGCCTCTTTTTACTACATGCATATGAATATATATACGGTACATACACCAAAATATTTTTTTTTACAATTTTTGTCTGTCTGTCTGTTTGTTCCGGCTAATCTCTGGAACGGCTGGACCGATTTTGACGAGACTTTCACTGATAGGTAGCTAATGAAATAAGGAGTAACTTAGGATGTAAGGAGTACTTTTTTTAGGCCAGCTTCGTTCCGCGGCGTCACTCACGGTACGACAATAACGGCGGGTAACATCGCGAGACTCAGCTATTAATAATAAAACTTAATGTTTCTGAAGCGAAGCGAGGGCGGGTCGCTAGTTTTATAATAAAATAAAATAAATCGACTTATGACACAAGAGGGGCGACCACATTCACGTTATGATTTCAATGCCCGGTAGTAACTGAAAACAAGTAGTCTGATTTAATAAAATAAAAAATCCAAAAGCAAACTGTAACCTTCGACGTGAAAAATAGTCGATTTCTTCTAGACGGAACGACCGCACATGCCTCTCGATGTTTATAATAATTCAATATTAATATTATCCAAGCGATACATTTTGAATTTTAGATGTACCTTATGAGCTGATAATGCCTCGCCGGGTTTCCTTTCTATATATTTGTGTAGTTTTTCTGCAACAATGTGTATAATAAAATTCGGAAGATTGATTGAATTCTTATTCGTATCGTAAATATTCTTGTATTTTCAACGTGGGAGTTCAATGAGAGACTGGAATGAGTATTATTCCTTGCTGATGGAATGTTCGATTCTTGTTTGGAGATACCATATCCCCGAAAAATAATAATTTACGTTTGAGGTCTGGTTGTACATGAGACATCTACTAGACGATTAGCTTGGACTCGTTAACTGCGTTTCATTAACTATACCTACATGTAAATCCACAGGAGTATTATATTAAACTCCCTAAAATCTTATATCTTTAAACGAGCAATTTTTGTATATAACGATTTTCTCTAACGATTTTCATAAAAGTTAGTATATAGGGGATTTCGGGGGCGATAAATCGATCTAGCTACGATTTATTTTCGGAAAATTTTGTTTTATTCGTGTTTTCAATATTCAACTTTATCGATAATTTTGATTTTTTCTTTGAATAGCCAAGTTCATATTTTTTTTGTTATTCTGTCGGTAAGAAAAATATTATTCAGATAAATATTAATTTTAGACCAAAATATTTTATGTGAAAATTATTTATTCGGTACGGTAATGTGACCAGAGGTTTCATCTATTTACATCGCTTTTATTAAAAACGAATCCCGACGAGTTGTCCGACACCGAATTAATTTGCAAATTGGGTTTTACAACCGAAGCACGAACGATAAAAACATTTTAAAATCCAACGAGCTACATGAATATGTTAATTGTTTCATTAAAATCTCCGCGTTTTTAATATGCGATTTTAATTTAACTTCTCGTTGAGGTAATTGTTATTTTAAAACGTGGATTCGCAAGTAAAAGTTGGTGGTACGGTGTTTTCTGTGTTTTCGACAAAAGGCTTATTCGATTTTAGATTGATAAATGTACCAAAATTTCTTGCGGTTCCGCGTTGTTGATAAGTGGCATACATTTTTGATTGAATGATAAACGTTGTGAGTTATTGAAGACTTTTTTTTATTTTTTTTTTATTGCTTAGATGGATGGACGAGCTCACAGCCCACCTGGTGTTAAGTGGTTACTGGAGCCCATAGACATCTACAACGTAAATGCGCCACCCACTTCGAGATATAAGTTCTAAGATCTCAGGTATAGTTACAACGGCTACCGCACCCTTCGAACCGAAACGCATTACTGCTTCACGGCGGAAATAGGCGGGGTGGTGGTACCTACCCGTGCGGACTCACAAGAGGTCCTACCACCAGTGATTACGCAAATTATAATTTTGCGGGTTTGATTTTTATTACACGATGTTATTCCTTCACCGTGGAAGTCAATCGTGAACATTTGTTGAGTACGTATTTCATTAGAAAAATTGGTACCCGCCTGCGGGATTCGAACACCGGTGCATCGCTTCAACACGAATGCACCGGACGTCTTATCCGTTAGGCCCCAACGACTTCGACTGCATAACTATGCCCTTTGAAATACAAACAATAGCTATATCTGCCAATATTTACATACGTATACAACGTGTTACAAACATTACTTCAGTGGTTACAAAATACACTGTAAAAAATTTGTTCAACCCTAGTAAGCTGTCATGTCAGGGAACCAGATTATTTAACAGAAAGGCCTACGTACCTATTTTACCTAATAATTGTGTACTTTAGTAGTTTTTCTATTTTTCATTCATAAATGTTTGACCCGAATACAAAAATGTCATTATACTCAAGTACTGGCTTCGAAAACGGTCAAGCTAGAAAGAAAATATCTACTTATATATACTTATAAGTATATTAAAATGAATTGCTGTTCGTTAGTCTCACTAAAACTCGAGAACGGCTGGATCGATTTGGCTTATTTTGGTCTTGAATTATTCGTGGAAGTCCAAAGAAGGTTTAATAGGTGAGAAAATATAAAAAAAAGCTCGGAATTATATAAAAACAAACAATTTTGTTTTTCCTTCGATGTGTCCCCTTGATGTGTCTTTTGTTTATCGATTGAGGCACTACGAAGTCTGCCGGGTCAGCTAGTAAAATAATAAAAACAACCAAAATGTGAACCTTCGTATGTTTATTTATAAGTCTTGGTGCATTTTGTTTTAGTAAAAGATTCCTTTGTAGTTGTAAGGGAAGTAGCCGTTGTATGGGAGAGCACCGAATTTAGCATAATAAGGGAATCCATAGGGTGCGGCGTAGGCGTAAGGGGCGGTGATGAGAGGAGCAGCGGCGACTAAGGCAGGGTCCTTCCTGACCACAGCGTTGAAGCCTTCGGCTCCGGCGGCGTAGTCGACCGTCCTGCGAGTACCGTCAGACTCCAGCAGCGAGTACTGACCCTTCACGTTGTTTCCCAGTCGGCTCTCCACCTGGTTCTTGAAGTCGCCCGTGTAAGGATCCGCGACGCTGTATGCGAAGTTGGAGTAATCGCCGGCGCTGGCGACGGCCACAAGGGCAAGGACAACGACGAACTAAATGAAAAACATCACTATTTATATTATACTTATAAATTAATATAAATTAATCGGTGTTCATTGTTGAATCTTAAGAGCTTGACGGGGTACCAAAAAACAGTAATAGGCCTATTATTTTTTTTCAATAGGCATTACCAATTTAATGTTAAAATTTTTATTTTTTTATTGCCTTTGTAAGCAGATGAGCATACGGCCCACCTGATGGTAAGGGGTCGCCGTAGCGCATGGACTTCAGCAATGCCAGGGGCAGAGCCAAGCCGCTGTCTACCGTTAAGTTCTAATAAAATATAATAAATAAAATAATAAATACTGATAATAAAAAATATGTTGTAATAATTGTGTATCCTTGTAACGTGATCTAAGAATCTCAACGCTTTGCAGTCAGATTGGATTGTAATAACAGTTGCTACCGGCTTGTGGTTCAAGCGTTCCGTTCCATCAGAAAATATGAACTTATTAAATTTTAACAAAACTAAAAAAAAAATTAAACAAAAATTTAAATAAAACTAAAGGATAACATCAATATTTAATTTACCTTCACGAACATTTTTCTAGTTATTGTCGCGACTACGTCAATGTGACTTGTGTTGATTCGAATAACCCACTATCTCCTTTTATACAAACCCCGCCCGAATAAAATATCCATATTCAATACAAGGAAATGTACTCATACAACTTGTTATTTAAATATCAAAAACTTACTTGCAATTAAACCAGCTAACATATAATATACAAACCTTGAAAATAAAAACATAATTAAATTATGACATTTTGATGTCGTGCGAAAATGCATTGGACTGTTGGAAAGAGGCTTATATCTTCCGATGCTTAAAACTTCATTTGAATTATGTAGGTATATTTGTATGTGAGTGGACAAACACACGGTGTACATGGTAGCCTGGTTAGCATAAATATCGCGATGAGAAAAACGGGAGTCACTTTGCGAGGGTCTAAGTGAAGTCTTTTGAAGTCAGATTCACCTAAAGAATATCTTAATCTATTTTTTTTTTATTGCCTAGATGTGTGGACGCGTTCACAGCCCACCTGGTGTTATGTGGTTACTGGAACCCATAGCATACATCTACAGCGTAAATCCGCCACACACCTTGAGATATAAGTTCTAAGGTCTCAAGTATAGTCACAACGGCTGCCTAACCCTTCAAACCGAAACGCATTACTGCTTCACGGCAGAAATAGTCGGGGCGGTGGTACCTACCCGTGCGGACTCACAAGATTTCCTACCACCAGTAATCACGCAAATTATAATTTTGCGGGTTTGATTTTTATTACACGATGTTATTCCTTCACCGTGGAAGTCAATCGTGAACAATTGCTAAGTACGTATTTCATTAGAAAAATTGGTACGCGCCTGCGGGATTCGAACACCGTTGCATAGCTATATACGAATGCACCGGACGTCCTTATCCTTTAGGCCACGACGACTTCACAGACTCTGGTACTACTAAATATAATATGCACTGTTCTCTTCACTCTTCACTTCAAAAACAGAAGGTCATGCTATGAGGATTCCACCCCACGGAGTCAAGACAAAATGCTGTTAATTTTCCATCCCATATTCATGAATGTAGTGTTAAATAATTCTGTACCATGTCACAGCTTCATATAAAGCTTCTTACGAATTTACAAGTTGTACGCATGAGCGGATTAATAAGTCAAGAGATGCCTTTCGTTAATTGGCATTCCCAAAGGCGTACGCTGTTAGTCGATTAGCCAAAATAGCTAGTGAAGAAAAGTGGCTAAGCAGGCTTGTAAGCTACAGATAACGTAAATCAATTTAATGGAGTTACAACTTGGTATCAATGCTGCTATCTTGATTGTGGATAAACTGAAAACTGTGATAGGGTGATAGGAGTAGACAGATCTGTCAACCCCATTTCTGATTATTAGAACGGCAGTGCTTTTTACAAAGTTGCACTCAATTTTCGTACTCCTCCCTTGTTAATTGTAATTGATTGATTAAATGGTTAATTTATTGATTGATTATTGTATAAATGTTAATGACTACAGTAAAACCAGTTAATAATAAAACAAACATTATTTATTATATGACTAGAATAATTCGTCAACTTCGAAAATGCGCTAAATATCCGCCCTTTAAAATTTGCGAACTTCTTATCTCGTAACGTCTCCTGACGTCGTAACAGTTGGGAATTTCTTATAATAAATTACTATACTTCTAAATGTTGAATTTCCTTAAGGTAGATTTCTAAATCCGTTTTGAGACAGAAATAATTTAAAGTTTTTTGACTCTCATTTGTTTAGTTAATTATTATCATTAATATTTAGTTTTCGTCCTTGGATCTCAAAACCTGTAGCGGTATTCCATTGTACTTTCGTCAGGTTCCGATAAACTCTTATCTTTCTATTTACATTTTAAAGATTCAAATCACATCATAGCTACCGTTAAAAATTACGTAAAACACAAATCAAAATCTACAATTTTCATGTATTTAAATACGTATAAAGAATGCCCGCAAACAAAGGGTGGAATCGAAATGACAGTATCGTTTGGAGTGACATCAAAAAGTACGCTGTTTTTGTGACTGAAAAAGGTGGCATTCTGGGTCGTGACGTCACAACGTAAGATGACAGCGGAATAGATAAATGCTTTGAGGGTCACATCCTACTTGATAGCCCTTTGATGAGAAAACCTAGATCTGTACAAATGATAAATGTCAGTATAGAGAATGTTAAAAAATACCATTATTTTGCAGTGTTTTCTGGAAAATGTTCAATTCAATATTCTCTTAACATTGGTTAAATTTTTGTGAAGGTATCATCGCCTCTGTTTCCATCTAAGCCTACAATGAACTATAATTATTAACGTTTAGTTATTCCGTCAAGATGGTAGCGAAGTTTACAAATTTAGGCTGCAAACACAAACAGCTTCAAACTTTGGGCGTTTAAATTACGTGACAAAGCCCGAAAGTCACTATTATTATGACTGTATGCCAAAGATAGAAATGTTTTGGTAAAGATTCGCATAAAGCTAAATGACCAATTGAAGCTATATGCAGAGATACACGTTTCTCCTTAATATATTAAGTTAAAATTTTGAAATAATTAGCAAAATGTTGTAAATTGCTTGGTTAGGTAGAATGCGATAAAGTTGACAGCTGTTCCCAACTAGAAGAGGGTTGCCAAAAATAAACAAGAATGGAAGATGTTAGTGGAGACCTGTGCCAAGAGGCACACTAACTGACAGACATTCTGTAGAACATAGAAAAATTAAATCGGTAGTCCTAAAAGTTCAAACTAAATGGCTCATTAAATGAATAATTAGTTTTGAAAAAAAAAGAACGAAAATTTAATACCTATCGAAAAAAGGCCACTTGAGATTAAGGACCTTCTTCTTATATTTCGAAGAGCGTCAAACCTGTCACAATTTCGATAATAAACATTATAAAATGCGATAACGTTATATTATACAAATTATGAATATATATAAAAATAGGTAAGTAGGTTATAAAAATAGGTAAATTAATGAAGATTTTGATTCTAAATCTCCACAAAGCTTGCTATTCAAAATAGATTATAATATCTACTACTGGATGACCAGCGTAACTATGACTCGACGTTTCGTTATCCAATGCCGTCCAAGTTAAAGCTTGAATTTTATTTAAATACTGGACTCATAAAGCTCTTACCGATGTTTTTGTAGCTTTTTTTGGATTTGTGAATAAGGTCACAATCGTGGTCGTATTAAGTATCAATCAAAGTCTGTAGACAACGCAACGTGAGTATAGACCACCTTGAGATACGATTTCAAATTTCCATATTTTTTTTTTTTTTTTATTGCCCTTGTTGGCAGACGAGCGTACGGCCCACCTGATGGTGACTGGTTACCGTCGCCCATGGACTTCAGCAATGCCAGGGGCAGAGTCGGGCAGAGTCAAGCCGCTGCCTATCGAATCATATACCTGTGGTGCCAACCATCCAACCGAACACACTGCTACTTGACATAGAAACGCAAATTTCACGTTACAAACATACAGAAATTATTTCAAAATTACACAAGTGGAAAAATATTTGCAATATACCGAAAATTTGGTTGTAAATTTTCGTGAAGGAAATGGACTGTATACCTACCGATGCCATAGAGTTCGTTCGTTTCTTAAGTGCTATTACAGTTAGCAATTAAGTGATAGCTCATCAGCCCAAGCTATAAACAAGATGGTTATAGTCTTTCTGTATTGACAGCTTAAGTTAAAAGCGGGAGCGTGTTGAGAAACTAAGTTTTATCTTCAGAATATACAGTGTAAAGCAAAAAAAATCGGTATTGAAAATAGCCGATTTTATAAACCATCGCTATATCGGCAGGCGATAATGTCCTTGTTCCGACAAAGTTTTGTTAAATGTGAAATAGAGAAAATACATATTATGTAAATCATTATGTCCGTGAACATTAAAGATCAATAGTGATAAAGACCATTTATGCTATATATACATACAAATAAATAAAATTGGAGTGTCTGTTTATAATAATAAAATAACCACTTTTTACTTATCTAATTCGTAAGTATACACAGCACATATACACCAAAATAACATTTGTTTTTTTAATTTTGTCTCTGTTTCTTTGTCTGTTTGTTCCAGCTAATCTCTGGAACGGCTGGACCGATTTTGACGGGACTTTCACTGATAGGTAGCTGATGATATGAGGAGTAACTTGGGCTACTGTTTTTAGACTAGCTTCACCCCGCGGCGTCACCCGCGTTGCGACAATAACCGCGGGTAGCATCGCCGGACTCAGCTAGTCTTCAATAAATAAACACCTCCAATGAAACTTAGAAATGACCGCCTCTAAATTGTACCACAAAAACACGAAACGTAATTATTATTGTTACAGTTTTTGTCACGACAAGTTGAACCTCTTACACTATTGCTTCGAACATGCGGCAGGACCATAAAAACGTCTGGCTACATAAAATATTACAATAAAAACGTCATTTACTTCCTTGTAATATAATTGTTGAATTATTATTTATTACTTACGATTTCGAGCGGATCATACAGAAATTAACGTCGCAGTAATGATTAAAGTGTTAAAAGCACGAAAGATCAGTCCATATTTATAATTATTATAAGCCTTGACATTTCAATGATGTGGAAAAGTAAAACTTACTACTCTTTTTGTAAATGTATTGTAGATGATTTTACTGGTGGTAGGACCTCAATGAGTCCGCGCGGGTAGGTACCACCACCCTAACTATTTCTGCCGTGCAGTAGTAATGCGTTTCGGTTTGAAGGGTGGGGCAGCCGTTGTAACTATACTTGAGATCTTAGAACTCATATCTCAAGGTGGGTGGCGCATTTGCGTTGTAGATGTCTATGGGCTCCAGTAACTACTTAACACCGGGTGGGCTGTGTACCACCCATCCAAGCAACAAAAAAAAATTAAAAAAAAAACTGGTTTTGGTCTAGGGTCTAGAGGTCTAGGTCTGAATTCTGTTGATTTGAGACAAGAGGTTAAAATTTCTTTTGTACTAAAATAACGGCTATTTCTCGGACGCTTGAACGAAGGTAACAAATTACAAATAAATAGTTTGCGAATATCAAGGCTTGATTTTGAACTTTCATGAGGAAAAAAAGCGATTGCGGTAAAAGTCCTTGATTTCATTGGTATTCTGTGGTACCCAGTGTAGTGACTCTATGGTTCCATTATTACAGCTTTCACCATTTAGTTTCAAATTCAGGAAAGAAACAAAACAAAAAAAATGTATTTCGAAGAAATTATAATCGAATTTTGTAAATTTGATTGAGCAATTCTTTTTTTCATCCTTCCACTATTTCTTAATATTTTTATAAATAAACAAGCTGACCCGGCAGACTTCGTAGTGCCTCAATCGATAAATAAAAGACACATCAAGGGGACACATCAAAGGAAAAACAAAATTGTTTTTTTTTTAAATATAATTCCGAGCTTTTTTTATATTTTCTCACATTTTAAACCTTCCCCGGACTTCCGCGAATAATTCAAGACCAAAATTAGCCAAAACGGTCCAGCCATTCTCGAGTTTTAGCGAGACTAACGAACAGCAATTCATTTTTATATATAGAGATGATATTTTAAAATTTGGTATAATGTTTCAAAAATACTCGTTAACATTACTTTTTAAAGATCACTGTGTCTTTAAAAAGTAAAAGTAGCGAAATCCGAATTCCGTAAGCGATTTCCGTAAAATCTTAATGCAATCTCTAGCGTTTCTGAGGACGCGAACTTTCTAGTACAAAATAAAAAATAAAAACCGCAAGATATTCAACGCCTTAATGTACCATAACTAAAACTATAAAATTCGGATGGTGATTACGTAAAACTAAAACCAAACGACCATAAGTAAATGCTAATAAAATTTACGACAACTCGTCCATTATTGGCTCATTAAATACGCCAAAATTTTGCGTAGCCATAATTCGGTCAAACGCTTCGTCAAATTTTACAACCCGTTAAATTCATTCATTTTTATCGCATAAATGAAGTGATAAAATGGTGTAATAAAACGATTTCAGATCAAGCAAAGTCTAGAGAAAACTACAAAAAAATGTAATTATGACTTCAACCGCTGAAATTTGACTTTATATTGGTATGTAGTCGTCGTGGCCTAAAGGATAAGACGTCCGGTGCATTCGTGTCTAGCGATGCACCGATGTTCGAATCACGCAGGCGGGTACCAATATTTCTAATGAAATACGTACTTAACAAATGTTCACGATTGACTTCCACGGTGAAGGAATAACATCGTGTAATAAAAATCAAACACTTAAAATTATAATTTGCGTAATCACTGGTGGTAGGACCTCTTGTGAGTCCGCGCGGGTAGGTACCTCCACCCTGCCTATTTCTGCCGTGAAGCAGTAATGCGTTTCGGTTTGAAGGGTGGGGCAGCCGTTATAACTATACTTGAGAACTTAGAACTTATACATCAAGGTGGATGCCGCATTTACGTTGTAGATGTCTATGGGCACCAGTAACCACTTAACACCAGGTGGGCTGTGAAGCTCGTCTACACATCTAAGCAATAAAAAAAAAAAAAATGAAAAACAATTGTAGAAAAAATACATATTGTGTCTAAAAAAAGTTTTTTTGCTTTACGTCACTCAGTCATTCCGATTCAGGCACCCGTCGCGTGCTGACGTGCTCATCGACCGTTCGATTGCACGACCTCGGTTCGGGGCACATCTGGCGTCCAAGTGTTTTTCTCGGAAGTGACTACCTGTGCTAATTGCGTCGCATCGCCATCTGTGAGCGGGCGGACCCCTAAATTCCAGGAATTCGTTCGGTAACTTAGTGGCCCGTTTGCAAGCGGACGGCTGTGTGCCGTAATTAATTGCGATTATTACAATTTTTGGGGCCTCGCCGTAAGGCGAGTGTGTTTTTAAAGTCCCGGGGCAGCCCCCCCTGGGCACTCGTCCATTATAATGGAGTCCACGGTCGATCTGTTTGCAGAATTTCTTCGCCTTAGGTACCCAACGCTATCGGCAGAATTTTTAGAATTCAAGACCCATCACGCAGCGAACTCGCCGGCAATCTCCGTCGCCCCCGTCGCTCCTGCGTCGTCCATCGCCGTCTCCGTCGCGCCCGCCGATCCCGTGTCCCCGATACTCGCGCCCAAAACTTCTGCGTCGACCGTTGCAGCTTCCGCCCCAACCGTGCGTTCGTCGGCGGCCTACGTTGCACCCGTGCGTTCGTCCACAGCCTCCGTCGTGCCTGCGTCGTCCACTGCGCCCGCTAAAACACCCACCCGCAGGTCGCCCGCGCTCTCCTCATCCGATTCAGAGTCTGACATGGAGGTCGACCCTTCCCCCGCCGCCGCGACTGATGGATTCACAGTAGTCCAAAAAGGTAAAAAGCGCGCTGCGGAGGCCCGAGCTCCCGCGGCCGCTAAAGTATGCAAAGCCGCGAACGCGTCGCGTCCCCGCCCTCCAACCCCCGTCGCTCCCGCTGTCCGTGCCACATCGTCGCCGCGTCCAGTGGCACAATCTAAAACTCAGACCCCTCCCCCGGTAATCCTTCAAGAGAAGGCAGCTTGGGACCGAGTTTCCCTGGCCCTTAAGGCCAAAAATATTAATTTTGTCAGCGCCCGTAATCTCGCCAACGGGATTCAAATAAAAGTAACGACACCCGACGACCATAGGGCCCTCTCAAGTTACCTCCGAAAGGAGCGTATAAGTTTCCACACTTATACGCTCCAGGAGGAGCGCGAACTCCGCGTTGTCATACGTGGAATCCCCAAGGAGCTAGATGCCGATCTCGTCAAGGCTGATCTGATAGAACAAGGCCTACTAGTAAATTCCGTGCACCGCATGCACACCGGCCGCGGTAGGGAGCCATACAATATGGTTCTAGTCGCCCTCCAGCCTACCCCCGAGGGTAAGCACATTTTTAACATACAGACCGTCTGTAAGCTCTCCGGTATCGCCGTCGAAGTCCCCCATAAAAAAGGCACTCCTAGTCAGTGCCATAACTGCCAACTGTACGGGCACTCTTCCCGTAACTGTCACGCGCGCCCCCGATGTGTTAAGTGTTTGGGCGATCACGCCACGGCCCTTTGTACTCGCGACCAGAAAACCGCCATCGAACCACCTAGCTGCGTCCTGTGCCGAACACAGGGTCACCCCGCGAACTACCGTGGATGCCCCCGAGCTCCAAAAATAAATCGCCGCGTCGCCCGCCAAAACCGCCTCCGAGCTTCCCGCCCAGACATCAAAGCCTCAGCATCCTCTGTGCCGAAGGCTAAGCCTGCCTTCGTGCCGGCGCCGGTGCCCAGCGGCTCGGCCTGGGCTAAACCGTTGCCGTACACGAACACGGCTGCAGCTCCTCCCTCCGCGATTCGTCCCGCCCCCGCGATACGTCCCTCCCCCACAATTCGTTCCTCCCCCGCGACCAGCACTCCGACCGCGTCCGATAATCTCGCTCTAGCGATCGACTTTTTTCAGTCGATCAACTTTGAGCGTGTTAACGCTTTGGGTGACGCCATTCGCGCCGCCTCCACTGCACAACACTTCATCGCCGTTGTGCAAGAATACGCTGACGTATACGCGTCGTTAAATACGTACGTCCTCCCCTCACTCCGCCGGTAATCAATGGCGTACATTAGTAGAATAAAGCCCTTATCGGTAACGATAGGATTTTTTAACGCTTACGGTCTCGCAAATCAACGTGATCAGGTTTGTGATTTTTTGCGTGACCATCAAATTGACATTTTCTTAGTGCAGGAGACCCTACTCAAGCCCGCGCGTCGCGACCCTAAAATCGCGAACTATAACATGGTTAGGAACGACAGGCTCACTGCTCGTGGTGGTGGTACCGTCATTTACTATAGAAGAGCCCTGCATTGCGTCCCGCTCGATCCTCCCGCGCTCGCTAACATCGAAGCATCAGTGTGTCGAATCTCACTGACGGGTCACGCGCCGATCGTTATCGCGTCCGTTTATCTTCCTCCGGATAAGATCGTTCTAAGCAGTGATATCGAGGCGCTACTCGGCATGGGAAGCTCTGTCATTCTGGCGGGCGACCTAAATTGTAAACACATCAGGTGGAACTCACACACCACAACCCCTAATGGCAGGCGGCTCGACGCGTTAGTCGATGATCTCGCCTTCGATATCATCGCTCCGCTAACCCCGACTCACTACCCGCTAAATATCGCGCATCGCCCGGATATACTCGACATAGCGTTATTAAAAAACGTAACTCTGCGCTTACACTCGATCGAAGTAGTTTCAGAGTTAGATTCAGACCACCGTCCTGTCATTATGAAGCTCGGTCGCGCTCCCGATTCCGTTCCCGTCACGAGGACTGTGGTGGATTGGCACACGCTGGGCATTAGCCTGGCTGAATCTGATCCACCATCGCTCCCGTTTAGCCCGGACTCTACCCCGTCTCCTCAGGATACCGCTGAAGCCATAGACATCGTAACGTCACATATCACCTCGACATTAGATAGGTCATCGAAGCAAGTTGTGGCGGAGGACTTCCTTCACCGCTTCGAATTGCCCGACGATATTAGGGAGCTCCTTAGAGCTAAGAACGCCTCGATCCGTGCCTACGATAGGTATCCTACCGCGGAAAATCGTATTCGAATGCGTGCCCTACAACGCGACGTAAAGTCTCGCATCACCGAAGTCCGAGATGCCAGATGGTCTAATTTCTTAGAAGGACTCGCGCCCTCCCAAAGGTCTTACTACCGCTTAGCTCGTGCTCTCAAATCGGATACGGTAGTAACTATGCCCCCCCTCGTAGGCCCCTCAGGCCGACTCGCGGCGTTCGATGATGACGAAAAAGCAGAGCTGCTGGCTGATACATTGCAAACCCAGTGCACGCCCAGCACTCAATCTGTGGACCCTGTTCATGTAGAATTAGTAGACAGTGAGGTAGAACGCAGAGCCTCCTTGCCACCCTCGGATGCGTTACCACCCGTCACCCCGATGGAAGTTAAAGACTTGATCAAAGACCTACGTCCTCGCAAGGCTCCCGGTTCCGACGGTATATCTAACCGCGTTATTAAGCTTCTACCCGTCCAACTCATCGTGATGTTGGCATCTATTTTCAATGCTGCTATGGCGAACTGTATCTTTCCCGCGGTGTGGAAAGAAGCGGACGTTATCGGCATACATAAACCCGGTAAACCAAAAAATCATCCGACGAGCTACCGCCCGATTAGCCTCCTCATGTCTCTAGGCAAACTGTATGAGCGTCTGCTCTACAAACGCCTCAGAGACTTCGTCTCATCCAAGGGCATTCTCATCGATGAACAATTCGGATTCCGTGCAAATCACTCATGCGTACAACAGGTGCACCGCCTCACGGAGCACATTCTCGTAGGACTTAACCGACCAAAACCGATCTACACGGCAGCTCTCTTCTTCGACGTCGCAAAAGCGTTCGACAAAGTCTGGCACAACGGTTTGATTTTCAAACTTTTCAACATGGGCGTACCGGACAGTCTCGTGCTCATCATACGGGACTTCTTGTCTAACCGCTCTTTTCGATATCGAGTAGAGGGAACCCGCTCCTCCCCGCGACTACTCACGGCTGGAGTCCCGCAAGGCTCCGTTCTTTCTCCGCTCCTATTTAGTTTATTTGTTAATGATATTCCCCGGTCGCCGCCGACCCAGCTAGCCTTATTCGCTGACGACACAACAGTTTACTACTCAAGTAGAAACAAGTCCCTAATCGCGAGTAAACTCCAGAGTGCAGCGTTAACCCTCGGACAGTGGTTCCGAAAATGGCGCATAGACATCAACCCAGCGAAAAGCACAGCAGTGTTATTTCAAAGGGGAAACTCGCCGCTTATTTCCTCCCGCATTAGGAGGAGAAATATCACACCCCCGATCACCCTCTTCGGCCAACCTATACCCTGGGCCAGGAAGGTCAAGTACCTGGGAGTCACCCTGGATGCATCCATGACATTCCGCCCGCATATAAAAACAGTCCGCGACCGTGCCGCATTTATTCTCGGCAGACTCTATCCCATGATCTGTAAGCGGAGTAAAATGTCCCTTCGGAACAAGGTGACACTTTACAAAACTTGCATAAGGCCCATCATGACTTACGCGAGTGTGGTGTTCGCTCACGCGGCCCGCACACACATAGACACCCTCCAATCCCTACAATCCCGCTTTTGTAGGTTAGCCGTCGGGGCTCCGTGGTTCGTGAGGAACATCGACTTACACGATGACCTGGGCCTCGAATCGATCCGCAAACACATGAAGTCAATGTCGGAACGTTACTTCGATAAGTCTATGCGTCATGATAATCGCCTTATCGTTGCCACCGCTGATTACTCCCCGAATCCTGATCACGCCGGAGCAAGTCACCGTCGTCGCCCTAGACACGTCCTTACGGATCCATCAGATCCAATAACTCTTGCATTAGATACCTTCAGCTCTAACACTAGGAGCAGGCTGAGGAACCCCGGTAACCGTACTCGTCGAACTCGACAAAGAGGTCGACGTGCAACCTAACCCATGCATCAGCCCGCTGAGTTTCTCGCCGGATCTTCTCAGCGGGTCGCGATTCCGATCCGGTAGTAGATTCATTCGCGAAGCAGCTACTCTTGAGCTGTTAGGTCTCCTTCGGAGGCGCTCGGGTAGCTGTTAGCAAATCCCACCCCTCCAGGCTGAGCCTTTGCTCGCCCACCTGTCCTGGTGAAGCTGGAAAGGCCTCCGGGCCACCAGTAATCTTTCAATCATAAAAAAAAAAAAAAAATAAAAAAAAAAAAAAAAAAAACGTCACTCAGTATTAACAACTATTAATAGCATTTTTGTACTATTTTATAATAGGCAATTTTTTTTATTTACAGTTTTAACCTTAATAATCAATTCTTAGAATGTGTAACCGTCAAAAAAAAAATGCTCCAAAGTTTGACACATATTATTCAAAGATACATAATATAATGATTATTTTTAAAAACTTATATCATACCTCTTCCTCCTTTTATTGAAAATTAGCACTTTGCATTCCCCCGTGCACCTTCTCCAAATTTGGAATAATACCATGCACTTCAATCAAAGAGGCAATCATATTATTTTGTGGCAAGCTAAATCAAATTAAACAGAGCTAAGTACATGTATATTTTATGATTAATTGTATTGTACGCCAATCGTTTATGTCTTGGTATCGGAATAATTATTTCACTCGCAGACAACTCGTTAAAAGAAGCTCCGGTAAGCAAAGCAACTAGAGCTATTGTAAATAAATGTAGAATGCCAGAATAATATATTTTTTTCATTTAGCCTTAATCCTAAGTCAGGGTATCAGCTTTAAAAAACTTTTGACGGCATAATCAAATGATGTGTAAGTGGTTTTTGGAACGAAGATCCTTATGGGACGATGCGTAGGGGTACCCTAACTGGGAAAAAACGTCCGTAACGTAAGATTTTTATTAGTAACACACAGTGTACGACTTAACTTAGTAATAACGTACAAAAAATAACATGTTTTTATTATACATTTTTTATAAATCATTGTGAATAAAAAAGAATTGATAGCTTTATAAAGTAGTTTTTATTTTTATCAATAAAAAAATCATAAAAAAAATTTATACATTTTAAATAATTATTTTCTTTATACCTCGAATAGAACTTAAAATTAATATTTTTACAATAAGGAGCTTTGTTCCTATTCTGTGTCCCACGACACCACACTTCTTTTTTTATTGTAAATCTGAACATTTCCAAGGACAACTGTAAAGAGACCATGATCGCGTGCCTGTATCACTAAAGTACGTTCACCACAGTGCTGTTCTTTGTTAGGAAGACATTGAATATCGTTTAGTCATCCCAAACACCTAATTCTATGTAATAGATAGCACCTAATAATAATACATTTTTATTGAGACAAAAATAACACTATCAACTTTATATAACTTTGAATTTTATCTATAGGCGAATTTACAAGAAGAATGAATGAAGAATGAGAATTTATAAGGCACACATAAACCTTAAATATCTTTGCGGCACATAATGCTGGTAACTCTAAACACGTTTGTGATGGACAATCTATAGGTAAAAATGAATTGCTGTTCGTTAGTCTCGCTAAAACTCGAGAACGGCTAGACCTAATATGGCTAATTTTGGTCTTGAATTATTTGTGGAAGTTCAGAGAAGGTTTAAAATGTAGATAAATATGAAAATGCTCGAAATAAAATAAAAATAACAATTTTGTACTTCCTTTAATGTGTCCCACGTCGGACGGACTCCTTTTGTTTGTTTTAAGTTTATTTTATACAAAAGTTTAGGTCTTTTATTTATCGATTGAGACACTACGAAGTCTGCCGTGTCAGCTAGTTTCAAATAAATAATTAACGTATCTAACAGCCGATTTCATTTAATTAAGATCCACTGCCTTGGGCCCTGCTTGCCTGACTACATCCCATAGATAGATAACGGCTCTAATAACTTAACAAAGTTGCTTCCTACAAGATGTGCTCTAAAGTAGTAAACGTATACAACGTTACGACCTAAAACACTATAAAGTGCCTCAGACATAGTAGCGACGGTATTCCAAAGTTGTCTTTTAGTGGTTCAATTGATCTTATGTAGGTATAGTTTAAAATGCTGAAGTGATTGAAAAAGATTCAGTTTCTTCGAATAATTTCCGCGATTTTTTTTAAGCTATCGCATAGCTTCTATCGCGGGCCTTGAGCGCGGCGACTGAATCAAGAAATTCCGTAACGAAAATAACCTGACACCCCCACTACGCCTATGTGGCTCGCGTTCAACACATTCACAGTTAATGTTTGCTTTTGTTAATGTTTATAAATATAGCGTGATCTTATTTTTATTATTGTTTTAATATTAAATTATTATTGTCTAATTGTAATTGCATAAGTTGATATAAATTGCTTTGCAATAGCTTTACCGCGGCAGTCCCCGGGTGCCACATGTATTTTTTAGATTTTGTAACACTATTTGCACACCAAATCAGGTCTTCGAAATTGAAAATCTAATTAAATGAAAAAATTAAATAGTGTTTTGTTGTTCTTGAATGATGTACGTACAGAAATTTAGAAAAGAATAAGCCCTAGGTTTCCTGATGATTTTTATCAATAGTGATACTATATTTTGAATCGGAACTAAGGTCGTGACGATTCAAAAGCTACTATGAACGTTTATATCGATTTTAGTTAGTTTGTACGAGCTGTCAATAGTACACAGTTACTTAAAATAATTGGTAGCTGCCCCAGAATCGGAATATAGGTCTAGTGAATAATACAACTTATTTACCATTCTTGTTAAAATCTAATGTCAGTAATAATTGACATTAAAAAGTGAAATGTATCAATGTTTCCTCAACGATCCAAGTTAAGGACAATACATACGTCTGTATTCAATTACAACTTCAGAACGAAATGACATAAACGAAATAAGAAAGAAAAACAGAAAATTTCTCGAGGTCTTTGAAGACGATGAGTTAATATTTATATTCAGTTGTACAGATCGCGAATTCCCTTGATGGAGAGTATTTACACAGAAACCTAGTAAACTGGTGGCTTCGAAAGCAATTGATAAAATCGTAGATGTATATTCTTTTATTATTTTTTATGGCTAAATAGACGCCAATGAATATTGCGCCAAACATTAATCGCGGTCAATTGAACTTCATAGATTACTTTGAAAATGAAGTGAAAATTTTATGAACAGCTGATGAATTAACTGTTCAAGTTCTTTTCTTATAGTAGTGAGCTTGAGAAATTGAATTGCTTTTTCATGCAGTCTCCGTTTGTGATTTTCGGGTGTTCTAATGATCTCATCGACAGTATATATTTTCAGGTGCAAATGGACATTATCATTTCGAAAACATAAAGGTACTGCCCCGACAGCTCCCCTTAGTTCTTTACATTAAAAATATTATGTTGTTTGGTACAAACAGCATAATATTTAATAAAACTATTGTGTTTTTTAATACGAAACTTGTTGAATCGTTTTTGAATCGGAATGGAGGAATGACGAAGGAATCCTTAGCGATTTTCCTGAACACATATTTATCGGGAATATATCCGTGTTTTCCGCTCGGCTGAATTTTACTGAAAAGCCCCCACATACCTACCTGTGTTATTCGTGAATATTTCATAAAATATATTTTGAGTAAACTAAATGCTCCATTAAATATTCCGTAACATACATTAGACGTGTGGTAATAATCTATTCTTTGTTGTAATCTATTGATTCCACATCCAGTGGTCCTATATCTTCTATGTAAAATATATATTCTTCTATTTAGCAGATATGGGATCACTGCCTTCTGTAACTACTATCTCGCCACCTACCGAATATAATAGGATTCCTTATTTTCCTTCCTATAACCTAATTTCTAGCGCATGTACTGGATGTTGAATATCGGATGTCTGCAACACTATGGGTAATATTGTATTGGACATATCGATGCTCTCGTCCTATTTTTGGAGCGAAGCAGTCAGGCATTGCTATTTGAAGTTAAAGTAGTCGTTATAAAATACGATAAAGACTTCAACCTCATATCTAACATAAGGTAGTTAGCGAGACTAATGTTGGGATGTCTATGGGCTCCGATGAAGATTTAACACCAAGTGAGGTTTATGTGAGTTTCGAGTTCCAATATTTACGTTGAAGTCCACAAATTCCCTCAACCGCCCCGTATGCTTCGTCTGCTCAATTGGTAGTACAAAAACTTTGATCCAAAATTTGACACAGACACCAAACGTCAATCGTGATTTTGAGATATTTACATTCAATCTAAATTAAAAAAAAAAAAACACGTGCTTGACTTTTAAAGAAAAACATTTAACACCATAGTCAATAGTTCTATACTACATAAACAATGGTTACTTCGAATAGGTTCGTTAGAATCCTTAAAACGCAGACAGTAAAATTGTATGAGCACGTGATATAGATCAAAAGAGTAATGTTGGAACGACGATGGACAAAAACCAGGCGGACATCTGAAACGAGATTAATGATAACGGTACAGTTCTTTTATCGATTTCCAGTAAAAACCCGATGATTGAATTCATGTATGTGAAAATTGGACAATGTTCGCGAAATTAATAATCTTTTTTTTTTTTTATTGCTTAGATGTGTGGACGAGCTCACAGCCCACCTGGTGTTAAGTGGTTACTGGAGTCCATAGACATCTACAACGTAAATGCGCCACACACCTTGAGATATAGTTCTAAGGTCTCAGTATAGTCACAACGGCTGCCCCACCCTTCAAACCGAAACGCATTACTGCTTCACGGCAGAAATAGGCGGGGCGGTGGTACCTACCCGTGTGGACTCACAAGAGGTCCTACCACCAGTAAAAAAGTAAGTTGAAAATTGATTTAAAACTAGACCGACCCGGCAGACTTCATTGTGCCTCAATCGATATATAAAAGACCTAAACTTTTGTATAAAATAAACTTAAAACAAACAAAAGGAATCCGTCCGACGGGGGACATATCAAAGGGAAAACAAAATTGTTATTTTTATTTGACTCCGAGCATTTTCATATTTATCTATCCTTTTAAACCTTCTCTGGACTTCCACAAATAACTCAAGATCAAAATTAGCCAAATCGGTCCAGCCGTTCTCGAGTTTTAGCGAGACTAACGAACAGCAATTCATTTTTGTATATGAAATCTAATCTATATAGATTAAAAAGTTCTTTCGAAATTATTATATTCGAATAACACGCTTATAATCGCATTCTAAGCAAACCTTCCAACTGGACACAGCTTGAACGAAATATGCTTCTAGATCTTACGAGTATATGTTGTACGATAAGTAGTTCACCAATGCTGATTTTTTTTTGTTTGACTCGTACCATAATAATATAGATATGCTACATCTTTTTTAAGGTAATTTTTTATGTGTAGAGTCTGTAGTGTGTAGAGTTAATGTGTGTACGGGCCGCGTGAGCGAACATTACACTTTCACAGGTCATGACAGAACGAACGAATGCAAGTTTTGTAGAGTGTCGCCTTGTTATGGAGGTACAAGTTACTTCGCTTGAAGATCCTGTGATAGATGTGAGAGAGAGCAGTATTAAGATGTCCCTCTAGGGGCTATCGTACTCGATATTAACAGTACTAGCACATTATTCTTATCACATTTGGCAAAATAAACCCTCCATTATTTTATTTCTATCTGCAAAAAATATATCATGTTGAATGCCATTTCCTTTGACGTAGTAATCTGAAATGCGAAACCTATTTAATATTCGATAACCTTAAGATTGGGCACGAAATATTAAACACACTTTTCATTCTCAATTGCTTTAAAAGACAAAGAGAATATAGGTCGAAATCGGGTCACAATATTGCACACTAAGAGCAACAAAAGTAATTATTATGAAGCGAAATGAACAAGACGTTTCCATCTTCGTTTAGAACCAAGACACACTTACGTTAAGTTCTATGAAAGCTTCGGAACTTTTACTGACTTCATAATGTGATATCTTAAGTACCTTTTAAGTATGTTTAAATTATCGATTAATATTTGACGTCATCAAGATAAATTACTGGCATGTTGTGTTATTTTCAGACCTCGTAATATCTAGACCGGTATATTTCAAGACTAAAGAATGAATATTTCAGAATGGATAAAGACACTGTAATTCATTTTAACTTTAAAATTATCTATCATAATAATATCATGATTATAACAGTAAAGAATATTGCGTCATAGTTTTTAGGTATTAAGAATTGTACTGTAATGAGAAATTATAATCGAATATAGACCTCTATTTCAATTTTTAATAATAAATATTTATAATAATTCACGTATTGTTCTGCTGTCTACATCTATGGTAGAATGTGCGAATTGATTTCTATCAGACGATAATTGTATATTTTCGTTCTGTAGCTTTGATTTGATATTGTGATGTATTATGAACCACATATTCTTTACTACAAAGAAAAGTCGTTTGTTTGAAGTCGTAGTCTGAAGAAGTTTGAAGTCGTTGTGGCCTAAGGGATAAGACGCCCGGTGCATTCATGTCGAGTGATTTAACGGTGTTCGAATCCCGCAGGTAGGTACCAATTTTTGTAATGAAATACGTACTTAACAATTACTCACAATTTACTTCCAAAGTGAAAGAATAACATAGTTTAATAAAAATCAAAACCCGCAGTTATAATTTGCGTAATTACAATGGTAGGACGTCTTGTGAGTCCGCACGGAAGCAGAAATGCGTTTTGCTTTGAAGGTTGGGGCAACCGTTTTACTGTTAAAAACTGAGACCTTACACCTCATATCTCGAGATGGGTGGCGGAATTTACGTTTTAGGTATATATTGGCTTCATTTACCACTAAACACGAGGTGGGCCGTGAGCACATCCACCCATCTAAGCTGTAAAAAAAAGCGGCTGCCATTAATTTCCGGTAATTTCTGTGCTTATATTCCGATGAAAACCAAAAAGTGTATAAATTACCTAAGGCGCTATCAACTCGAGCCTCCAATAACATTCTAATATCGATGTTTGATTCTACTTAAGCCCCCAAGAAAACCATTGTTCGGAAAACCAATTAATTTTCGGCGCTTGACTTTAATTTTGTTCGTTTACATAATATTTAATCTTGTAAAGCCTAGCGAATATTAGGTATTTCTACTTTAATTAAACCTTCTATAAATTGTTTTATTGCAAGGAGAACTATAAAATTTTGAATTTCGACTTAATTTTCTTAGTTCACTGAAATTCTTTGTTCCTTTTTTTTGAAGTGAAAACTTCTTTAGAATCGTTGTGATTTCAAACCGGATGCAACGGAAAAAACGACAGGTAAGAGACACAAATACAAAAATGTGTAGGATGAAGCCAGCAAAGAGTGAGACAGAAATATACATACTATTTAATACAGCGCCATCTGTGAGATTTTTGAAGTGAAAACTTCTTTAGAATCGTTGTGATTTCGAACCGGATGCAACGGAAAAAACGACAGGTAAGAGACACAAATACAAAAATGTGTAGGATGAAGCCAGCAAAGAATGAGACAGAAATATACATACTATTTAATACAGCGCCATCTGTGAGATTTTTTAATACTAACGTGTGTATGAAAGCTCTTGTAGTGAATTTTAATTTAGGATTATACGTAAAATTAAAATATCAATTCACAGAGGGCGCTACCTTACAATTATTTACTAATGACAAAATTTTACATATACTTAAGACGTTTAGGATAATTGTATTTTAATTTTGGAATGTTTCACTTCTACCACGTGTGAATTGCACACATTTTGTTTTTTTTTAATATTTACGCTATGTATAATTTTAAAATCTCCTAAATCTTCTTTAGTAGACTACAAATGCTGGGAAAAATAAAAGGTGCTTAAGAAAATATTCAAATGTCGACAAATAACACTTTACTCGTCCGTGGCTAAGAAAACTGTAAAGCATTCAGATCTTTCCGAAATGATATAATTACATATAATAAAAAAACGAGAGACTACAATTTTTTTTTTTATTATTGCTTAGATGAGTGGACGAGGTCACAGCTCACTTGGTGTTAAGTGGTTACTGGAGCCCATAGACATCTACAACGTAGACGCGCCACCCACCTTGAGATACAAGTTCTAAAGTCTCAGTATAGTTACAACGGCTGCCCCACCCTTCAAACCGAAACGCATTACTGCTTCACGGCAGAAATAGGCAAGGCGGTGGTACCTATCCGCGCGGACTCACAAGTGGTCCTACCACCAGTAATAAAGTTTAAAAATTATTTTAAATATGTTTTCGATATGCAACTGATAAAAGGTACACAATATTCAGACACAGTAAATATACAGCTGCAATATCTATACTAATATATGAATCTACAGTTGTTTTTGCGGATGCTCCGTTATAACTACTGAACCATGCATCCGATTGACTTGAAACTTGGTATCCATATAGAAAATACATGTACTTAATGGATAGGCTAATGTTTATATGTAGGCCTGGACGAATGTAACGTAATTAATTATTAATATACATTTTTATTAACAAAACAATAATTTGATAAAATCGAGACAACAAAAACTTTGTACTTTCTAACTTAGCCATAGCATTGTCACGCCATTTACTGGTGGTAGGACCTCTGCACCAGTAGGTACCACTACCCTGCCTATTTCTGCCGTGAAGCAGTAATGCGTTTCGGTTTGAAGGGTTGGGCAGCCGTTGTAACTATACTGAGACCTTAGAACTTATATCTTAGAACTTATATCTCACGTTGTAGATGTCTATGGGCTTTACAGTAACCACTTAACACCAAGTGGGCTGCGAGCTCGTCCACACATCTAAGTAACAAAAAAGATTTTTTTTTTGTCCCCAGCTTTATTTGTTTTTTTTCATATTTTCTTCAAGCTCACATATAACAATATTGGATTCATTTGTGACGCGTGTGTATTCTTAGTCAATAACAACGCATACATATATAGCAGCCAGAAACAATTCACGTACCCCAATATTCCAGTCGCAAACCAATAAAACTAAGAGTTAAAAGTTGTAGGTTTTAAAGAAAATCCACTAACTTTGTTTTAACAACTGTCCAGTGTCAAGTGCCTGGCGCGGATAAATGGGATCGGTCTCTTTTTAATATTAATATCATCTGTCATTTCTTCGGCCATTATCTGGTCCATCTGGGCACATAATTCAATTCTTACAATAAAAACTTTAATGTTTGTATTTCGCAAGAGTTACGATTGCGTTCGAGAAATTTTGTTTTATTAATTTCTGATTTTATATTATGTCTGTCTATATTTTAATATGATTCATAGGAAAAAAATTCAAGGTATCGATTTAATGAATAGTCTGTTATAAACATAAAATAGTGTTTCGTGAACAGTTCGCGAACAAACTATACGATGCTATACTTTTTTTCGTACTACCAGGATATTTAAACTGATATTTATTTACAAATCACATCGATATATTGTTGAGGCCGGACTCATAAGGGCTTTGACCTTAAAAAGAGCCTTAAAATGTATTTATTTTGTATGGTCCTTGTCGACAGACGAGCAATACAGAAGCAACAGCCAAGTCGCTGCGTATCGATGAGTACTCTCCTCAATCCTCGTTCGAAGAAATGCGTGTCAAGTTATTGGAAAGTTTTCAAGTCATCACGGCCTAAATGCGCGGACTTTTTTGATGTTTAAATCACGCAGATACAATTTTATTCTGATAATTTACTTGACAAAAATTCACGAATGACGTATATTATTATTATGAAAGTTTTTTTTTTGACAGTGTTTTACGGCCCTGGATGCGAGTCCTTATGAGCCCGTAGTAAGGTCAAAAATTCACTTCACTATTATTATTATGAAGGAATGATATGGTGTGACAAAAATCAACCTGACAAAAATTATAGTTTGCGTAATTTTTGTGAGTCCTTACGGATATGCACCACCGCCCAAACTTTTCCTTTCGCAAAGCAGTTACGCCTTACGGTTTAAAGGTGTTATGCTACATATGAGACTAACACCCCTTGTGTCAAGGTCGATGACAGTGATAATAAAACAAAAATGAAAGGAAGTTCCTCAAGTATGCCCAAGAATATTACGTATTTTGCGCTAGTAGACAAATTAATGGTTTTGACAAAAGAGGAAAACTGTGTGGCGCTTATTACATGAAGCCATTCATTTTTTGGGGTAAAACAAACTTAACTGGTTAAACCTTCTTGCTAAAGTTTTAAAGTTGAAGTCTCAATAATACCAGATATAAAAATACTTAATACCTTGGTGCTACATGGTAAATATAAAAAAAAAATTGAGAAATTAATATTCTGTATATTGTATTCTGTGAAGAAAACCGTTGGACAATTATAACAAACAAAAATATAGCGTGCAGCTCGCAACGTCAACCGCGTTGAATTTATAATTGGAATGTAATGAAGGACGCGATATTTTTCAGGTTAAAAAAGCGTTCTCGACTCGGCTGCTAAGTAAACAAATGACACACGAACTAACACAAGAAATTTACAAAAATGGACTATTTATTTTTAACGGACGAATTATTTTTGTTTTCGAAATTCTTCAATAGCTTAGCAATAGCTGTTCTGTTCTGTTCTGTTTCTCAGAGAATTAGCAGTCATCTAACTGATAATATTTATTTATATATATTTTTATATGTACATATATATCAAAAAAAATAAAAAAAATAATAAAAAAAAAATTTATTCAACATAAATGAAAGTACATACTTGTTGAACGTCAAAAAGAACTACCGCCAATTCACAAGAACTAGCCTCTGTCCTAAGAAGAATTGGCAAGAAACTCAGCGGGCATGTCTTTTTTTTTTACATATAAAATTATTATTTATTTATTTTTTAATAATAGATTTTTTTTAGATATGAATTTTTTACACTGAGTATTATAACGTAACAATTACTACAATATTGAAATGCCTGGAGCGAGCAACTCATTCCCACTTTGTGCAATCTTTTTTTTTTTTTTGTTCCTACCTATGCTGATAGCCTTGAGAGGCTATTTCAGCTTCACCCTAACGTTAGTAGGTGAGCTCGCGGGGCTCAACCGGAGAGTTGCTAACACTGACCCTAGCAAGAGCAGTGCTTCGCAGAATCTACCACCGGATCGGAAACGCGACCCACTGAGAAGATCCGGCGAGAAACTCAGTGGGCTGTGTCTATGGGTTAGTTCGCTCGTCGAGCCCTTCGTCGCAAGCGACGGGTTCGACGAGGACGGTGACCGGTGCTTGTGGTGCCTAAAAGCACCGTTAATGGATCAGGAGGATCCGTATTGACGTGCTTTGGGCGACGTCGACGGTTTACCATTCGGTCTACTGGGTCGGGTATGTAATTTCCAGCGGCTACGATGAGAGGGTTCTCATGTCGTGCCGCCTTCTCAAAATGGCGCAGCGATGCCGACTGTAGATACTTACTAACAGAGTCGAGCTCCAGGTCGTCGTGGAGATCCACATTCCTTTTTTTTTTTTTTTTTTTTTTTTTTTTTTATTGCCCTTGTAGACAGACGAGCATACGGCCCACCTGATGGTGAGTGGTTACCGTCGCCCATGGACTTCAGCAATGCCAGGGGCAGAGCCAAGCCGCTGCCTACCGCTTAATACTCTCCACAAGCCTCGTTTGAAGAAGGACATGTCATAGCGCTCGGGAAACACCGTGGAGGGGAGCTCATTCCATAGCCGGATGGTACGTGGCAAAAAAGACCTCTGGAAACGCACTGTGGATGACCGCAGTGGCTCCAGGTAGTATGGATGAACTCTACTCCGGTGGCGGGCGGTGCGATGGTAAAAACGAGATGCCGGTATCATCTCGAACAATTCCTCAGAGCACTCCCCATGGAACATACGGTACAAAATACAGAGGGAACCGAAGTCCCTCCGCAGACCCAGAGGTTCCAAACGATCCGTGAGACCGGGATTATCGACAATCCGAACGGCCCTCCTCTGTATGGAGTCAAATGGAAGAAGCTGGTATTTGGGAGCCCCGGCCCAGAGATGGGAGCAGTACTCCACGCGAGGCCGGACTTGTGCTTTATAAAGCAAAAGCCTTTGTCCAGGCGTGAAGTACCGCTTCGCTCTGTTGAGGACTCCCAGCATTTTGGACGCCAACTTGGCTTTGCCTTCCAAATGACTCCGAAACTGGACATCGCTCGAAATGTCGACCCCAAGTATCCCAATACTCTCGGAAGGTTGCAGGGATACTCCTTGGAATTGCGGCGCCATGACAAAGGGGTCCTTCTTCGCAGTGAACGCGCAAACTTGTGTCTTTAACGGGTTGAATTGAACCAAGTTCAATTCACCCCATTTGGAGACTCGCCCCAGAGAGTTCTCCACTTCAGACACAAGTTTTGATCGTCTCTCTTGCACCACGCTCCGAGAGAGACTCTGATGGCCGATATATCGCGCATCCCCCGTGCTGTCATCCGCATAGCAATGCATGCCATCAATAGACAGCATGTCATTGATATACAGGATGAAAAGCGTGGGGGAGAGCACCGAACCTTGTGGAACGCCAGCGTTAATGGTCATGGTATCAGAACAGTCACCGTCTACAACGACCGTGATGCTCCGCCCATCCAAAAAGCTAGCGATCCACTTGCAGAGACCCTCGGGGATTCCGTAAGATGGTAGCTTCGACAGAAGTGCCCTATGCCAGACCCTGTCGAAGGCCTTCGCAATATCAAGGCTCACAGCAAGAGCCTCGCCCTTGCTCTCCAAGGCTTCAGCCCACCTGTGAGTAAGGTATACAAGAAGATCGCCAGCTGAGCGACCGTGACGGAAACCGTACTGTCGGTCACTGATCAGCTGGCGATCCTCCAGATACTTCAGGAGTTGTATATTAATTATTCGCTCCATCACCTTGGAAAGCAAGGAAGTTATCGCGATAGGCCTGTAGCTCGATGGGTCCGACCGGTCACCCTTCTTGGGGATAGGGTGGACGTGGGCAGTCTTCCATGAAGACGGAACCCTGTTAGCGCAATAAGAGAGGCGATACAAACGCGTTAGCGCAGGCGTCAGCTCAGGGGCGCACGTTTTCAGAACCACTGCAGGGATGCCGTCTGGCCCGCTCGACTTATGGACGTCCAGGAGTCGGAGTTCCCGCCTGACTGCACACTGTGTAAAGCAGATCTCCGGCAGGGAACTATCACACCGGAGGATGTTCGGTGGTGTGGCACCCCCGTCGTCCACAGTCGAGTTCGAGGCGAAGAGTTTGACCAGAAGGTCAGCCTTCTCTTTCGCACTATGGGCCAGACTGTCATCGGACTTGCGTAGTGGTGGGAGACTAGACCTGCAAAAGTTACCTTCTGCAGCTTTGGCGAGCGACCAAAAAGCACGGCTCCCAGAGGGATAGCTCTTCAGTCGCTCGCCAATTCTAGCAACGTGCTCCGATTTCGCCCTGGCAATAACCTTCTTGTAGGACCTGGAAGCGGCGTTATATTTCCGCCTTTCCTCTGAGATGTTAGGATCCCGACGTCTCCTAGCATCATCCCATGCAACGTATGCGGACCGCTTGAGGTGTGCAGCATCCCTGCTGGCATTGTTATACCAGGGTCTGCCGCGACCCCCAACGGGCACTTCAGAGGAGGGAATAAACAATTCCATCCCCTGGAGCACCACGTCTTTAAGACGGTCCGCACAGACGTCAGGATCAGCAGAGGAAAAGCAGAACCGCCCCCATGGGTAGGATGCGTAAAACTCACGCAATCCATCCCAATCTGCTGACAAATACTGCCAAACTCTTCGATACCTGGTCGTCGTTCGACGACTAGGACGAGAGAGTGGTGTGGCAGCACGGATAAGGCAGTGATCAGACGATCCAAGTGGAGCGTCGACCACCACACTGTATCCGGCTGGATCGGTGGTCAGCAGAAGGTCCAACAGAGAAGGCTCGTGCCCCTCAATATCTGGGACACGGGTGGGCTGTGTCACCAGCTGGGAGAGGCCGTAGGCCAAGGCGAAATCGTAGGCAGCCCGACCCGGGAGGTCAGTGGTTCTGGACCCCAACCACTCTTGGTGATGAGCGTTAAAGTCTCCAAGAACCACCACCTCCGCAGATGGGTACTGCTCAAGCACGCGGTTAGTCCCCTCTTGCACATGCTCTATCAGAGCTGAACCTGCATCACTGCTGTGGGACCTGTACAGGCACGCGTAGACTCGGGTACAGCCCCCGTGATCTACGCGCAGCCACAAGAGGGACAGGTCCCGTTGTTCGAGGCTTCGTAGACGGCGACAACAGACATCAGCCCGGACGAATACACACACCCCGGCTTTACGCAGGAAGTTGTGCTCCAATACGTAGCCGGGGTATTCAAGGTACGAAGTATCATCCGGAGCAGATATCTGCGTCTCCGTCAGAAAAAGAAGGGCAGGCTGCGCCGTCTCAAGATGGTGGTGTACGGCGTCGAGGTTGCTATGTAGACCCCTTACATTGCTGAAATCCACATTAAATGTGGAATGGGGAGTCGCCGACAAAACCCTTTTCCTTTTTCGAACTTTCATTTTTTTTTATATTTTTTTTTATTTGGAGAGTGGGATTGGGCGGGGTAGGATGTTCGAGGCGAAATCGTGACAATACCTGAATAAAGCGCGGAGCACAGTACGTGCTCGACCACGGGTTGCGTGAGCGACTGACGCAGGGCATGGAAGGGCCCCCAGTCCACCCTGCGTGCGATCGCCGGGATCCACTCCGGTCTCCGACTCCGGCACGACGACCGCACGACAGGATTTTACACCGGTTGGCGGGACAGCTTCCCGGGGCGGAGTTTAGTAGTGACACCCGGGTTCAGGTCCCCAACTGACCGGCGGGCGGCGGCGAACACCGTTTCACTGGGTCTCCCTATACCCCCGTCAAACAATCACGTCCCGCGAGCTCACACGCACGTCTGCTCCGCATGTTCCAGGTATCGCCAAGATTCACCCCCAACAAGGAAGAGGAAAGGGTAGGAATAACACTGGCTCTCCAACCCACACGCCGGAACACAGCTAGGCTATTTGGCGGCGGACTCTAGTTGGAGGGTGGTCGCCAGCCAGTCGGACAAGTCCTACCACCGATTATGTATTCGGCTCCCGTTTTGCACCACCCAGGGGTCACTTGTAGGGAATCGCGGGTTAAACCTACGGAAGCGGGAAGCAATCAACCCCCTAATGAACGGATTCCTAAGGAACCAAGGCGCTCCGACGGCTATCCTGCAGAATCGTGATTGAATAACCTGAAGGGATTTCAAGTTGGTGCGGGCTGCGTGAGCGAACACTACGCTTGCATACGTCATGACGGGGCGTATACAAGTTTTGTAGAGAGTTACCTTATTACGGAGGGACAGCTTGCTTCGACAACAAAGCATTGGATAGAGTCGTCCTAGAATAAACGCGGCGCGGTCGCGTACCGTTTTTATATGGGGACGGAATGTCATCCCTCTGTCGAGGGTGACGCCTAGATATTTGACCTTCGAGACCCACGGTATGGGCTGGCCAAAGAGAGTGATGGGACTAACGGCGGAGGTGTTTGCGCGCCTACTACGGAGTGGGATGCTCGAAGTGATGTTCGGAGGGCGACCCCTTTTGAAGAGCACCGCTGCGCTTTTCGTGGGGTTGATGTCTATTCGCCACTTCCGGAACCACTGTCCCATGGTGGCTACTGCGATCTGGAGTCGCCGATGAAGCAGCGACATCTTCCTACACGAGTAGTAGATAGCCGTGTCATCGGCGAAGAGCGCTAGATGGGTCTCCGGAGACCGGGGTATATCATTGATATACAAACTAAATAATAACGGGGAGAGCGCGGAGCCTTGCGGGACTCCGGCGGTCAGTTGACGGGGACGAGAACGAGTTCCCTCTACTCGATAACGAAACGAACGGTTCGACAAGAAGTCTCGTATGATGAGCACGAGTCTGTCTGGCACTCCCATGTTGTACAGTTTATAAATTAAACCGTTGTGCCAGACTTTGTCGAACGCCTTCGCGATGTCGAAGAAGAGGGCGCCGGTCGGGATTTGTTTACGCCTATTTAGTCCTATCAGAATGTGCTCCGTGAGGCGGTGCACTTGTTGTACGCACGAGTGTTTAGAGCGGAATCCGAATTGTTCGTCTATGAGAATTTTGTTCGCGGTAACAAAATCCCAGAGGCGTTTCCTAAGGAGCCGTTCGTAGATTTTTCCTATCGTCGAGAGGAGACTAATCGGACGGTAACTAGAAGTTTCGTTTGTCGGTTTGCCCGGCTTATGTATACCGATAACGTCCGCTTCTTTCCACACCGCGGGAAAGATGCAGTGCGTCATAGCGGCATTTAAAATTGTAGCCAACATTGCTATCAGTTGGACTGGCAAAAATTTTAGCGCGCGGTTGTGGATGCCGTCGGAGCCTGGTGCCTTCCTAGGTTGGAGGTTGTGGATCGCGTCTCTAACTTCGTCCGTGGTAATGGGGGGTAACGCGTCCGAGGGCGGCAGGGAGGCTCTGCGCTCGACCTCCCTGTCGACTAACTCGGTGTGTTCGGGGTCCGCGTGTTGAGTGCTGGTGGTGCATTGCTCTTGCAGTGCATCGGCCAGCAGCTCAGCCTTGTCATCGTCGTCGAATGCCGGTGGTTGGCCTGAAGGGCGTAAGAGGGGAGGCATAGTAGCGGTAGTTTCGGATTTGAGAGTCCTAGCTAGTCGCCAGTATGCTTGGTGGGAGGGCGCGAGTTGTTCTAAATAACTATGCCAATTATCGTTACGCGCGTCGCTTAAGCGGGAGTGGACTTCGCGTTGTAGACGACGCATCTGAATCCGGTTTGAATGCGTGGGAAGACGATCGTAGGCCCGGATTGCCGCGTTCCTAACTCTTAAGAGATTCCTAAGATCGGGGGACAGTCTGATGCGGTGGAAGCTGTCCTCCACATCGACTTCTTTAGAAGATCTAATGATCGCGGAAGAGATGTGATCGGTAATGATGTTTATGGATTCGACGGTGTCCTCGGGGGATGGATTCGAATCCGGGCCGTAAGGGAGGATTGGCGGAGCGGCGTCGGCTAGGCACGTGCCCAGCTTATTCCAATCCACCATGGTCCTCGTAACAGTGACTGGGTTGTGAGGGCGACCGAGCTGCATAACGACAGGTCGGTGGTCTGAGTCGAGCTCTGACATTGCTTCGATGGAACGCAAAAAAAACTGAGACCTTACACCTCATATCTCGAGATGGGTGGCGGAATTTACGTTTTAGGTATATATTGGCTTCATTTACCACTAAACACGAGGTGGGCCGTGAGCACATCCACCCATCTAAGCTGTAAAAAAAAGCGGCTGCCATTAATTTCCGGTAATTTCTGTGCTTATATTCCGATGAAAACCAAAAAGTGTATAAATTACCTAAGGCGCTATCAACTCGAGCCTCCAATAACATTCTAATATCGATGTTTGATTCTACTTAAGCCCCCAAGAAAACCATTGTTCGGAAAACCAATTAATTTTCGGCGCTTGACTTTAATTTTGTTCGTTTACATAATATTTAATCTTGTAAAGCCTAGCGAATATTAGGTATTTCTACTTTAATTAAACCTTCTATAAATTGTTTTATTGCAAGGAGAACTATAAAATTTTGAATTTCGACTTAATTTTCTTAGTTCACTGAAATTCTTTGTTCCTTTTTTTTGAAGTGAAAACTTCTTTAGAATCGTTGTGATTTCAAACCGGATGCAACGGAAAAAACGACAGGTAAGAGACACAAATACAAAAATGTGTAGGATGAAGCCAGCAAAGAGTGAGACAGAAATATACATACTATTTAATACAGCGCCATCTGTGAGATTTTTGAAGTGAAAACTTCTTTAGAATCGTTGTGATTTCGAACCGGATGCAACGGAAAAAACGACAGGTAAGAGACACAAATACAAAAATGTGTAGGATGAAGCCAGCAAAGAATGAGACAGAAATATACATACTATTTAATACAGCGCCATCTGTGAGATTTTTTAATACTAACGTGTGTATGAAAGCTCTTGTAGTGAATTTTAATTTAGGATTATACGTAAAATTAAAATATCAATTCACAGAGGGCGCTACCTTACAATTATTTACTAATGACAAAATTTTACATATACTTAAGACGTTTAGGATAATTGTATTTTAATTTTGGAATGTTTCACTTCTACCACGTGTGAATTGCACACATTTTGTTTTTTTTTAATATTTACGCTATGTATAATTTTAAAATCTCCTAAATCTTCTTTAGTAGACTACAAATGCTGGGAAAAATAAAAGGTGCTTAAGAAAATATTCAAATGTCGACAAATAACACTTTACTCGTCCGTGGCTAAGAAAACTGTAAAGCATTCAGATCTTTCCGAAATGATATAATTACATATAATAAAAAAACGAGAGACTACAATTTTTTTTTTTATTATTGCTTAGATGAGTGGACGAGGTCACAGCTCACTTGGTGTTAAGTGGTTACTGGAGCCCATAGACATCTACAACGTAGACGCGCCACCCACCTTGAGATACAAGTTCTAAAGTCTCAGTATAGTTACAACGGCTGCCCCACCCTTCAAACCGAAACGCATTACTGCTTCACGGCAGAAATAGGCAAGGCGGTGGTACCTATCCGCGCGGACTCACAAGTGGTCCTACCACCAGTAATAAAGTTTAAAAATTATTTTAAATATGTTTTCGATATGCAACTGATAAAAGGTACACAATATTCAGACACAGTAAATATACAGCTGCAATATCTATACTAATATATGAATCTACAGTTGTTTTTGCGGATGCTCCGTTATAACTACTGAACCATGCATCCGATTGACTTGAAACTTGGTATCCATATAGAAAATACATGTACTTAATGGATAGGCTAATGTTTATATGTAGGCCTGGACGAATGTAACGTAATTAATTATTAATATACATTTTTATTAACAAAACAATAATTTGATAAAATCGAGACAACAAAAACTTTGTACTTTCTAACTTAGCCATAGCATTGTCACGCCATTTACTGGTGGTAGGACCTCTGCACCAGTAGGTACCACTACCCTGCCTATTTCTGCCGTGAAGCAGTAATGCGTTTCGGTTTGAAGGGTTGGGCAGCCGTTGTAACTATACTGAGACCTTAGAACTTATATCTTAGAACTTATATCTCACGTTGTAGATGTCTATGGGCTTTACAGTAACCACTTAACACCAAGTGGGCTGCGAGCTCGTCCACACATCTAAGTAACAAAAAAGATTTTTTTTTTGTCCCCAGCTTTATTTGTTTTTTTTCATATTTTCTTCAAGCTCACATATAACAATATTGGATTCATTTGTGACGCGTGTGTATTCTTAGTCAATAACAACGCATACATATATAGCAGCCAGAAACAATTCACGTACCCCAATATTCCAGTCGCAAACCAATAAAACTAAGAGTTAAAAGTTGTAGGTTTTAAAGAAAATCCACTAACTTTGTTTTAACAACTGTCCAGTGTCAAGTGCCTGGCGCGGATAAATGGGATCGGTCTCTTTTTAATATTAATATCATCTGTCATTTCTTCGGCCATTATCTGGTCCATCTGGGCACATAATTCAATTCTTACAATAAAAACTTTAATGTTTGTATTTCGCAAGAGTTACGATTGCGTTCGAGAAATTTTGTTTTATTAATTTCTGATTTTATATTATGTCTGTCTATATTTTAATATGATTCATAGGAAAAAAATTCAAGGTATCGATTTAATGAATAGTCTGTTATAAACATAAAATAGTGTTTCGTGAACAGTTCGCGAACAAACTATACGATGCTATACTTTTTTTCGTACTACCAGGATATTTAAACTGATATTTATTTACAAATCACATCGATATATTGTTGAGGCCGGACTCATAAGGGCTTTGACCTTAAAAAGAGCCTTAAAATGTATTTATTTTGTATGGTCCTTGTCGACAGACGAGCAATACAGAAGCAACAGCCAAGTCGCTGCGTATCGATGAGTACTCTCCTCAATCCTCGTTCGAAGAAATGCGTGTCAAGTTATTGGAAAGTTTTCAAGTCATCACGGCCTAAATGCGCGGACTTTTTTGATGTTTAAATCACGCAGATACAATTTTATTCTGATAATTTACTTGACAAAAATTCACGAATGACGTATATTATTATTATGAAAGTTTTTTTTTTGACAGTGTTTTACGGCCCTGGATGCGAGTCCTTATGAGCCCGTAGTAAGGTCAAAAATTCACTTCACTATTATTATTATGAAGGAATGATATGGTGTGACAAAAATCAACCTGACAAAAATTATAGTTTGCGTAATTTTTGTGAGTCCTTACGGATATGCACCACCGCCCAAACTTTTCCTTTCGCAAAGCAGTTACGCCTTACGGTTTAAAGGTGTTATGCTACATATGAGACTAACACCCCTTGTGTCAAGGTCGATGACAGTGATAATAAAACAAAAATGAAAGGAAGTTCCTCAAGTATGCCCAAGAATATTACGTATTTTGCGCTAGTAGACAAATTAATGGTTTTGACAAAAGAGGAAAACTGTGTGGCGCTTATTACATGAAGCCATTCATTTTTTGGGGTAAAACAAACTTAACTGGTTAAACCTTCTTGCTAAAGTTTTAAAGTTGAAGTCTCAATAATACCAGATATAAAAATACTTAATACCTTGGTGCTACATGGTAAATATAAAAAAAAAATTGAGAAATTAATATTCTGTATATTGTATTCTGTGAAGAAAACCGTTGGACAATTATAACAAACAAAAATATAGCGTGCAGCTCGCAACGTCAACCGCGTTGAATTTATAATTGGAATGTAATGAAGGACGCGATATTTTTCAGGTTAAAAAAGCGTTCTCGACTCGGCTGCTAAGTAAACAAATGACACACGAACTAACACAAGAAATTTACAAAAATGGACTATTTATTTTTAACGGACGAATTATTTTTGTTTTCGAAATTCTTCAATAGCTTAGCAATAGCTGTTCTGTTCTGTTCTGTTTCTCAGAGAATTAGCAGTCATCTAACTGATAATATTTATTTATATATATTTTTATATGTACATATATATCAAAAAAAATAAAAAAAATAATAAAAAAAAAATTTATTCAACATAAATGAAAGTACATACTTGTTGAACGTCAAAAAGAACTACCGCCAATTCACAAGAACTAGCCTCTGTCCTGAGAAGAATTGGCAAGAAACTCAGCGGGCATGTCTTTTTTTTTTACATATAAAATTATTATTTATTTATTTTTTAATAATAGATTTTTTTTAGATATGAATTTTTTACACTGAGTATTATAACGTAACAATTACTACAATATTGAAATGCCTAATAATGAATGGAATCCGAATTGTTCGTCTATGAGAATTTTGTTCGCGGTAACAAAATCCCAGAGGCGTTTCCTAAGGAGCCGTTCGTAGATTTTTCCTATCGTCGAGAGGAGACTAATCGGACGGTAACTAGAAGTTTCGTTTGTCGGTTTGCCCGGCTTATGTATACCGATAACGTCCGCTTCTTTCCACACCGCGGGAAAGATGCAGTGCGTCATAGCGGCATTTAAAATTGTAGCCAACATTGCTATCAGTTGGACTGGCAAAAATTTTAGCGCGCGGTTGTGGATGCCGTCGGAGCCTGGTGCCTTCCTAGGTTGGAGGTTGTGGATCGCGTCTCTAACTTCGTCCGTGGTAATGGGGGGTAACGCGTCCGAGGGCGGCAGGGAGGCTCTGCGCTCGACCTCCCTGTCGACTAACTCGGTGTGTTCGGGGTCCGCGTGTTGAGTGCTGGTGGTGCATTGCTCTTGCAGTGCATCGGCCAGCAGCTCAGCCTTGTCATCGTCGTCGAATGCCGGTGGTTGGCCTGAAGGGCGTAAGAGGGGAGGCATAGTAGCGGTAGTTTCGGATTTGAGAGTCCTAGCTAGTCGCCAGTATGCTTGGTGGGAGGGCGCGAGTTGTTCTAAATAACTATGCCAATTATCGTTACGCGCGTCGCTTAAGCGGGAGTGGACTTCGCGTTGTAGACGACGCATCTGAATCCGGTTTGAATGCGTGGGAAGACGATCGTAGGCCCGGATTGCCGCGTTCCTAACTCTTAAGAGATTCCTAAGATCGGGGGACAGTCTGATGCGGTGGAAGCTGTCCTCCACATCGACTTCTTTAGAAGATCTAATGATCGCGGAAGAGATGTGATCGGTAATGATGTTTATGGATTCGACGGTGTCCTCGGGGGATGGATTCGAATCCGGGCCGTAAGGGAGGATTGGCGGAGCGGCGTCGGCTAGGCACGTGCCCAGCTTATTCCAATCCACCATGGTCCTCGTAACAGTGACTGGGTTGTGAGGGCGACCGAGCTGCATAACGACAGGTCGGTGGTCTGAGTCGAGCTCTGACATTGCTTCGATGGAACGCAAGCGCAGAGTTACGTTCCTAAGCAATGCCAGGTCTATAGTGCTCGGACGGAGCGCGATGTTATACGGATAACATGTTGGAGTTGGGGGACCGACTATTTCGAAGGTGAGGTCGTCTATAAACGCGTCGAGACGCCTACCGTTAACGTTTGTACGATGGCAGTTCCACCTAGTGTGGTGGCAATTTAAATCGCCTGCCAGGATGACAGAGTCTCCCATGCCGAGCAGTGACTCGATGTCACTGCTCAGGAGGGGCTTGTCCGGGGGGAGATAAACGGATGCGATGACGATCGGCTGGTGTCCCGTCAGCGAGATACGGCACACTGACGCCTCGATATGTGAGAGCGAGGGAGTATCGAGAGGGACAACGTGCAGGGCCCGCCTATAGTAAATGGCAGTCCCGCCTTTGGAGGCGGTGAGTCTGTCATTCCTAACCATGATGTAATTCGCGACTTTCGGGTCACGACGCGAGGGCTTCAGACAGGTTTCCTGCACTAATAGAATATCTACAAGATTGTCGCGGAGGAATTCAAAAATTTGATCGCGTTGCCGCGCGAGTCCGTTAGCATTGTAGAATGCTAACGTAAGGGAATACGGTTTTTCTCTACCTTTTTGCGCCATTGATTACCGGTAAAGATTTTATAACGTACGCGACACGGACTCATAAACGTCCATGTGATCGAACGCGGCCGCGAGCCGCTGTTCGGGGGTTGTCGACCTACGGATAGCGTCAGCGAACGATCGCAGACGGTCGAAGTTCACCGCGGTGACGAAGTCGCGCACGAGCGCGAAGTCGTTGGCGGCAGAGGGTTGCGGGGGACGGAATGCGGGCGCGGGGCGAGGTGCGAGCAGGGGCTGAGGCGCGGGGCGTGTCGCGAGCGGGGGCGGGGGTGCGGTTTGCGTTCCCGCCTTCGTATACGGCAGCGGCTTTTTCCACGCTGAAACCGTGGGAACTGCAGCCGGCACGAAGGCAGGTTTCGGCACTGAGGGTGCCGAAGTCTTTGGGCCGACGGTTCGCGGAGCTGGGTGGGTTGGGCGTTTTCGCGGAGCCCTGGGACATCCACGGTAGTTCGCGGGGTGCCCTTGCTTAAGGCATAGGACACAGCTGGGAGGTTCGGTCGCGGTTTCCCTATCTCTAACGCAATCTAACGTAGCGTGATCGCCGAGGCATTTCACGCAGCGGGGGCGCGCGTGGCAATTACGCGCCGAGTGGCCATAGAGTTGGCACCTGTAGCACTGCCCGGGAGTGCCACGCTTATGGGGGGCTTCGATCGATATCCCGGATAGGCCGCAAATTGTCGTGAGACATGCGATCTTCTTTTTGGCCTCCGGGGTGGGTTCTAACGCCACGAGTATCATATTATAGGGCTGTTTGCCCCGCCCGCTGTGCATCCGGTGCACACTAACTATCGGGAGGGCCTGAGCGGTCAGATCCTCCTTAATGTAGTCTATTTCTAGCTCCTTAGGGACTCCGCGTATTACTACGCGGAGCTCGCGGTCCTCCTGAAGAGCATAGGTGTGGAAACCTATGTTCTCCTTTCGGAGGTATGCTGAGAGGGCCCTATGGTCGCCCGGCGTTGCGACCTTGATCTGAATCCCATGCGCGACGTTACGCGCATGGGTGTAGTTAATTTTATTTGCCTGAAGGGCCTGGGACACGCGATTCCACGCTGTCTTCTCTTGAAGTATCAGCGGGGGCGGGGCAGCTACTTTGGGAGCGGGCGCGGGCTTGGGACGCGGCGGTGGGGTTACGCGGCGCGCGGAGTCCGACTCCGGTGTTACTACTACTTTTGGTCGAGAGGCGGACGCGGATTTCGTTTGTTTTGTCGTGGAGTTCCGGGACTCCACGGCGCGAGTACGCTTTTTACCGCGCGTTACGGTTTGGAACCCATCCGAAGTTCCAGGCTGAGGGCTTGACGCGGATTCGAAATCCATCTCCGATTCGGTATCGGAGCCTGAACTTGAAATGATCGAGGTCGCGGCGGACGTAGCGCGTGATGACGTAACCGACGCGGTCGCGGGGGTGGGGGTAGCGCTAGGCGCTTCGTGAGTCGCATCGTTGGAACGTGCGCTCGAACTTAACGCGGCGGCGGGGGGCGCGCGGCGTGCCTCCGAGGCACGGTTGAAATACGCGGCGACGGACGCGGGGGGGGAGGGATTGCCACGGGAGGCCCTATACGCTAAGTACTCGGTGCAATCTTCTAGATAATCATTGACTTTATAGTAAGCTTTATTGCACAGATGTTCTTTAATAGTTTTCTTAAACCTATGTATATGTAGGTTCTGAACATCATGTGGGATTTTGTTGTACAGGCGCACCGACAAATATTTATGTATATAATATTTATGTATATATCTATATTTATGTATATGTATTTATTTAAGTACGAATATTTGTATCTATAAATATTATGTATGTAGTGGACTGTATTATTAGGATTGGCAAGGAACTTGATAAATAAACTCGCGAGGATTGCACGTATAAAATTAATATATTTTAGAAATTTTATAAATCGCGTACAATAGCACGGATGAAAGAGAATTGACAAAACTAAGACATTCCAAAATGCAAAATTCAAATGTAATGTCAAAAACTACAACGACAACAATAAAAAAGGTTTTATACCATTTTGTTGGGTTTCCAACAATGTATGTCATATATACACATATTTTTAAGTAATATCACTATCACACTACACCTGCCAAGTTCATCTCTGCACCCCCTGAAGGTAGACTGTCAGAGAATGCCTATGGCATTAAGTTCGCCTTTATACTGTCTAGTATATAAAGTTATAAATAAATAAATAAAAATAGCGTACGTGACGTCTTTGCTTTACGCTTATTACCTGCTCTATGACAGTTTCTGTATTATTTAATCTGAAATGTAATAAATACTACCTCTGCGTTCTATCACGGTGCGTTGCCAGATATCTTTTTTGCCACGTACTACTGTCCGGCTGTGGAATGAGCATTCTTCTACTGTGTTTCCCGAGCGCTATAACATGTCCTTCTTCAAACGAGGCTTGAGGAGAGTACCTAACGGTAGGTAGCGGCATGGCTCTGCCCCTGGCATTGCTGACGATCATGAGCGACGGTAACCACTCACCATCACGTGAGCCGTATGCTCGTCGTAACAGTTTTCGTGCTCATCGATGACGACAATATTTTAATGTCGACCACTAAAATAATTAAAACTGAAATGTACGTAACATTTTGGTTTTAATTCTTTTGTTTTAAACTTAGTGTCTTCTTCAAAATGTTTCAACAAATCTAAACATTAATTGTAAGCTTTCGTATAACGCAAGAAAGTCTAAAGCTGTAAAAAATATATATGAATCTTACCTATTCGATTCTTAAAAATATTTCTCCTTAAGCATTCGGAAATGCTCTATTTAAGTTCATTTAGTTTTCAAATTATTGCTTAGTCCTTGACAAGGGGAGTTAACGTTAATTTCCTAACAATTGATAGCTTCTGAATTATCTAGTATGAGGCTATTGTCATAGTTTCAGGGAGTATATCCAGTGTTGCTATAAACAAAGAAAGATAATTTTTGTATTACTAAATTGCTTGTCATTTATATTAACCGCTTTTTTGAGTTATAATCATTTGTGGAGTAACAATCTAAAATTGAAGAATGTACCTGTGAATAGTTTTACTTCAAAAATAGCTCACTTATTTGAATTCAACAAAAAATATTGTATTAAATCGAATTCGTCTTCAAATTTAAGATGCGGCTGCAAAAGAAAGTAAAAGTTACTATCAAGCATAGAATTATAGAACGACCACATACCTGGTAATCCTGTATATCTCCTCATCTTCTAATCTTGTTCAACAGCAGTTCAGTCGAAGAGCATCAGCGTCGCAGAAGACCTGTGACACAAACACTCGCCACTATTAAACACCTGCGTCCAAACTCCGATAAACTACAAACTTAAACCAAACTTTGACAGCGGATAAATTATTTCATAAATAGGGATTAAAGCTGGGAAGTGAGGAGGAGGGCTCGAGGGATTTTATGGAAATTATCCGAAGAGGAAGGGCTAAAACATATCAGTAAAGTCGTAAACTCATCGGCGCGAAACTCATTCGCGTTCGCAATGTTTCCCGAAGAGCCAAGGAGCGGACCGTATCGCAAGCGGTCGAGTTCGCTTCTGGGCTAAGAGGAAGCTTGGGCGGCCGCGCGTTTGGGCGGCGGTGGCGGCGCGACGCGGCCGCCCTAGGCGCGCCCGGTACCAGGCGAGCATATCGCAACGGAGATACACGAACATGTGCGTCGGGACGCACGGCGCATGCTCCCCGATAGGGAAAGCTGGAAAAAGCACAAGGCGAGACCGAGATAAAAATACCACTGTGACTGAAGTGCGATAGAGACGGAATAACGCTAAATTCGGAAACGTCAAGCAGTCTGAAAAGTTGTATTCGGAGTTAGACGCACACTAGCGTGCATTTAATGTAGAACTTTGCTGAAGTTCGATACTTGAAAAACTCCTTCCTTAAATAAATTTTCTTGAATATCTGAGATATTTTGCTATCGGTTCATTTCCACTATTAATACCACAAAGTAGCAGCAGGCTTATTATAAAATTATTATATAATATTTCCTAAATGAAATTTTGTACTACATGGCTGCTTTGAAGCAGTATCTTTGTGAATTAAAATCATATCATGGATTAAAATATCATCTCTTGAGAATATTCTCTTGAGATATTAGTCTCAGGAGATCATTTAATCCAAGATATGATTAAATCAGTAATCTCCTACTTCTATTTCATCTTATTGAAATATCTCCGCCGTATTTTTCTATGTACTTATCTCTACTGAGAGAGGTCTAATATCCTGTACCATGTCCATATAAATATTCCTGAGAACTAAATATAACTAAAAAAAATGAAATATCTCTCAAGATCAATGTGTATTACTTTGTTTTTCTTTGAAAGCTTACTTTTGTAAAATATAATTTGGATAATTTTTTTGGGTGGAATAATTTAAAATAATTTTGGGCTGTGTTATGTGTAGTATTAAACTATGTTGCTATTTTTGTAAGTCATTTAAATTGTCTTGATGTAGGTAGCACTTTAATGAGTCTAAATGATGGCGTAAACAGCTTACTTCGATACTAATAAATAAGGAAGACTGCTAAAACATTGGCAGGACAATGTCGGAATGATGATGATAGTTATGAATGATTGAATGATGATGAATGAATGAATAATGATTAATGATTAAAAATAGGACTTAATACTTACTTCATAAATACTATTATTTAACGAGCTCTTACCACGGTTTTTAGTTTTAGTGAATTTCTAATGTTTCCACAACGTTGTAAGTTCCGTGGTCATGGGGAGACAGTTTCCTCGCTACATCTAAACTGTCTCGCTGTGGTGAGAATCCATTAAATAGAGGCATCTATATTGTAGACAAGCTTGAAAGTTTAAAGCAATACCGAAAGATGCTATCCACAGAATAAAAAAAAAGTAAACACTCAATAATAATGTATTATTAAAATTGCCATAACATTTTTTTTACCTTCACAGAACTTTTTTTTTCTTTGTTTATAGTTTTATTGATTCATCTGTTTCAATATGTATAAAACGAGTTTACTTATAAAAAATGTTATTTCATTAAGAAGTTTAACTAGTAATGAAATATGTATTTGTTATTTATTTGATAACATATTTTTATTTTATTTTAGTGCCCTTGTAGGCAGATGAGCATACGGCCCACCTGATAGTGAGTAATTACCGTCGCCCATGGACTTCAGCAACGCCAGGGGCAGAGCCAAGCCCCTGCTGACCATCTCTTACATAAACAATGCTTACTATTTTATTATCCCTTTTTGAAGAGCCAACAGCATTTATGAATACAACAAAATGCATCTTTTTAAGCTTTAACCCCCCATAAGCCAAACTTACAGGCAATCGGTTTAATATAAATACTCATAAATAATAAATGAAATATGATTAAGTTTAAAGAAAAAATTAACTATCCGAAGTGTTAATAAAACATTGTTCAAGAACTTAAATATAACTTCGACCTCCCGAAAGTTTCAACTTTCGTACTGGTACGATTATTAATAGCTCCAAAAAGCACGCACACACTTTTATTAGATATACGGAGAGGGAGTGAACTTCGTAAACATCCTTGGGTAATATGGTGTCCTGGTACTTCTAACCTTATTACTGAAATTTCAAGGAAATTCTCTTGATCTGGCTAGAGCTAAGCACAATTTAGAAAACCATATTAATTAAAATAACAAAAATTACTGTCACTAAGATTGGGATAGATTTTTTGGATTGAAAAATCTTATTAAAATAAATTAAATTATTTGTAAAAATATCTTTTGTTTATTTATTAGTAAAACAGGGTCACGCTTAGCGGAGTATTGTCGATTGTCTGAAAACATAGTTTTCTTAAAACTACTTTTGCACTATCTACTTACTGGGTGCCAATAAAAACAGCACCGAGCTTCGTCACAAACCGAATTAGGTCTTAATACTTTAGACACATAATAGACGCCAAAGTTTTATTTAGCATATTTAATTTGCATAAATTTTAAAGTAATCCCTAAATATAAATAAATTCAAAGTCCACTTCCAAATTTGTATACACGAAACATAAAAAAAAATTGGAATTGACAAAATTGATTTTAATTACATATAAGGTTCGGAAAATCTTCAGTCAGTTTCAGTTGTGTCGTAAAATGCGACGACGGCTGTGTGACAGTGACGGGGGCATGTCCGTTACGTCACAATCGTCAGTTTCACCCCGCGAGTACCAGGCGACCAGAACCGATAAAGAGTTTGAATTTCAGGTGCGAAAATAGAACGCGCGTACTTACGAGCTACACAGTGTAATGGTGTGCGTCGCGTATCTGTGTGCATCTTTTACAAATTTAGAACACCGATTCCAATTTTAAAATTTAATTTAAGCGTGTTCATTTAGCTTCGAGACGAAAAGCGCGGTGTGATCTTGATTATAGATTTGTGTATTGTTAATTTTTTTTTATTAATTTTCGTATAAATTACTTACAAAACAAAAGACCGATTTTCACTAATTTGTATATAAGTTGAGAAATATTAATAGCAGGGCGATTTACTAATTAATTGAAAAACATTTCCAACGCAAATGAATGGCAAAGTGATTTGAAAGATCCCCTATTCTTAACGTATATAAGCGATGATGACCTCCTACAGATAGGAAAGGTCATGGAATCCTCGGAAGGAAAAGATAATGATAGTAATTTAGGTTGATGGTCGAAGAAGAAGCCAGCCCCGTAGACAGCTGTGTAGTATTTTGTAGTCTATAATCTAACATATAATATAAACTATAATATAATCTATTAATGTTTTATTTTTAGAGGTATATTTTTAAAAAACAGTTGTGCACCACTTTCGTCACTGCTTGTCAACCTTTTTTCGAGTTTATGCTATTTAGTAATATTTTATTAATTTATCATTTTATAACATAATTGGTGTATCCCGGATTTTAATAATCGAAGCCTATAGAATTCAGAATGGAAGGTCGAAAAATCAAATATACTTTATGGCTATCCATCACCCTGGCATCCAATACTGCTTCGTTGCAATTTGCATTAATGTTCCTTTACGGGGTCCACTCGTACGAGCTTACTATTTAAGAAGAATCAGCGGGCTGAAGAGGGTGTTCGAGGTGGTAAAGGTCACCTGCTATTGTATAACGTGTACTAGCGACCCGCCCTCGCTTCGCTTCGGAAACTGTAATTTATTATTGATTTCTCCACTATTTAATGGATATTATTATACATATAAACCTTCCTCTTCAACCACTCTATCCATTAAAAAAAACCGCATCAAAATCCGCCGCGTAGTTTTAAAGATTTAAGCATACATAGGGACAGACAGATATAGGGACAGAGAAATCGACTATATTTTATACTATGTAGTGATATGCTTAACAGCCGAATGTTTTTTTTTTTATGATTGAAGGATTACTGGTGGCCCGGAGGCCTTTCCAGTTTCACCAGGACAGGTGGGCGAGCAAAGGCTCAGCCAGGAGAGGTGGGATTTGTGCTAACAGCTACCCGAGCGCCTCCGAAGGAGACCTAACAGCTCAAGAGCAGCTGCTTCGCGAATGAATCTACTACCGGATCGGAATCGCGACCCGCTGAGAAGATCCGGCGAGAAACACAGCGGGCTGATTCATGGGTTAAGTTGCACGGCGAACTCTTTGTCGAGTTCGACGAGTACGGTTACCGGGGTAGCCGAATGTTCTCTTGTAAGACCCTTCAGCATTCAAAAAAGATAAGACTAACATCTCGCATTTCAAGTTTATTTGCCTTCACTTTAAAATCAGGCACTCATTATTGCACTTTGCTATTCCTAAAATTACTAATTTATTTAAACCACAGAAAGGTGATTGAGCTCACGTCTCGCTTGATGTAAAGTCAATTCCACCACCTTAATACACGAGATTGGATTCTCAAATGTAATACCTGTGTCTCCCATAAAATCAAAACATATAAATACGTGCTTTTTTTTATTGATTAGGTTGGTGGACGGGCTCACGGCCCACCTTATGTTAAGTGGTTACCAGAGCCCATTGAAATCTACAACGTAAATGCCGCCACCTACCTTGAGATATAAGTTCTAAGGTCTCAGTTTGTACAGTAAAACGGCTACCCCACCCTTCAAGCGGAGATGCAGTACTGCTTCACGACAGAAATAGGCAGGGTGGTGGTATCTACCCGTGCGGACTCACAAGACGTCCTACCACCAATAATTATGCAAATTCTAATTTTGCGGGTTTGATTTTTATTACACGATGTTATTCCTTCGCCGTGGAAGTCAATTGTGTACATTTGTCAAGTACAAATTTCATTACAAAAATTGGTACTCGCCTGCGGGATTCGAACACCGATGTATCGCTACATAAGAATGCACCGGACGTCTTATCTCTTAGGCCACGACGACTTCGACTTCCCGGCAAGTCAATCGTACCTACCATGCGGGCTTACAATACGCCCTGTCCCCAGTAATTATTTGAACTTTTATCAATAAATTGCTTACTCGTTCTTAGAATATATAGCTTAAATCAGTTCTAAGGGCTAGACGAGACAATGCTGGACCTCACATACTTTGGATGGTTTTATTAGTAAACTAGCGACCCGCCCTCGCTTCGCTTCGGAAACTGTAATTTATTATTGATTTCTCCACTATTTAATGGATGTTATTACATATAAACCTTCATCCTCAATCACTCTATCTATTAAAAAACCCGCATCAAAATCCGTTGCGTAGTTTTAAAGTTTTAAGTATACATAGGGATATATTTTATACTATGTTGTGATACGTACCTAATACGAATTGCTCTTCGAACAACGTATTAATAAAACAAATTTAAAACCGAAATTACAACAGCGGTATCTTTAGGTCACCTAGTCGTAAACAAGTTGAGTAAAACATTTCCAAATTACATTTACCGAGTTTCGTTCTATGTTATTGTTCCACATTGATGTTTAGGTCCGATGGCATACTTCGTAAACAATATTGTTTGACGTGTTTTGTAAACATAGCAATCGGTTAATGTCAATGTCGAATTTTGTCGATTTGTTTACTTACCCGTGAAATGTGTTTTTTCTTGGACGTACGCTTTCTAAATGATTAGTTTTAGGTTTTTATTTTTACGTAGAAGTAGATACTAGTATCTAGATATGTTATAATTTTGAAGGTAGTTCTCCCAGCTTATTTCGTGCCGGTAGGGTATTAATGAAATCGACGCTTTGACTCTTACTGATATTTTTGGCCCATCTCTATTCTACATCTCTAAGGTTATTTCATTGATTTTCTACGATTGTAAGGAATTTAGCTGAAGGCATCTGATCTGGGCTCTCATCATCCACGTCTTTCATTCTTTCTTCATTTAAATGATGCAGTTTTTCTACTCTTCTTATAGGATCCGGGACATATTTAGAGCCCACACATAGAATTCAATCTTGTATAATTGAACTATCCGTAAATTGAATGCGTTTGTGAAATAAAATGATCTTATTGAGATACTATTAACATTTTCTTAATTGGATATAAACAACTATTCTAAATTAATTCCTAGTTTTAAACGAGACTGACATGGACTATTTGCATTCATACATATTATAATCACATTCTATTTTAACGTACCTTTTAAATAGTATAGTACCTAACAAAAAAAAAGTGGTTCACTTATTGAAAAAGTTACAAGTTCCATGTCATTTTATTAAATACCCAAATAATAAACCGATAAATCTTTGCAGTCAAATCTATAAAATTGGATTTCTTAAATGTCACTAGTTCTTCAATTATGCTGTTTTTTGAAGCTAAAAAATTCACGATTAATGACCTTGTTTGCTTTTAGAGGTAAGTGAAGGTCAAATCAAGTAATACTCGCTGGATACTATATACGATACGTTGATACTTGATGGAGCTCTAGATTATTAATTAATCCGAAAACCTGTCCGTTTACTTTTTACTGGTGAGAGGAACTCTTTATTCTGGTTTGAATGGGGGGGGGGGGGGCACTACGATAACTCAACCTCACTAAGCGTCTTCTCCTAGGGCTTAGAAACTTGATAGCCTAACGTGTTTGTTTTGTGGAATAGTACCCATTTTCCATGTCCTATTAGCTTACTATGTCTTATATCGATATCACCGGGGTTCTTAGATTATATATAGTTCGAACGATCAGTATTTGAGTCTTAAAGAGATAAGTTTCTAAAATTTTGGGAATCGTTCACAGATCGAAGCGGTATTTAGTGTTTAGACAAATAATTAGTTCTCAAAGCAAACTTCCGTGTAATACCATCAGCTGGGTTATTTGACCTTTGAAAGCAATGTAAAAAACAAACAAAGCAATGGTTTTTACTTTGGCCCGAAAAAAAAACAGTACTTTCTGTTTTAGACAAAGCCTTTTCCAATGGAAGGTGCCTCTTCGCGTACTCTGGCAATGACCGGTCCCCTTCTCAAGCTAAGACATACATACTCCAGTCAGTGATAAAGAAAACCCTAAGTAACATAGGAAACGTTTATACATAGACCCTTTCAGATATAAATGAGAACTGAACTATAAATGAACTTATACTCGACAGCAAGTGGTGTCAACAACTATCATTTATGATTCATTTCAACTTTAATATGACACGTGTGATGTTTAAATTCAACTTATAGTTTTTTAATCTTCGATTGATCAAAGTTTTTAATACCAAGTTTTTAGCCCGTAGGATTAGCAAGCTGAAGTGGCAGTGAGCAGGTCACATAGCGCAAAGAACGGACGGCTATTGGGGCAGAAAGATCCTTGAGTGAAGACCACGTACTGGCAAACGCAGTGTGGGACGGCCACCTACCAGATGGACCGACGACCTGGTGAAAATTGCTGGGTCACGTTGGATGCAGGTGGCAACGAACCGGCTGCACTGGACATCAGTTGGAGAGGCCTATGTTCAGCAGTGGATTGTAGACAGGCTGAGATTATGATGAGCAAAGTCAGAGGAAAGACTCTTTTGTATACGAAACATAAGGTCGTTCTTTTTAACAACGATTGCACAATATTTGTGGACATTTGCTGTAAATGTCGATCTGTATCTAGAAACAAACAGAACCGTGTCCGTAGTCACGACCTTGCGCTTACGCAGTTTGTCTGGTCTGTGTACAGTATTCATAAAAATTTTTTTTTTAATTTTACGTGCACAAACTTTTCTTGCTAGCTTCGAATGCATATATATATATATATGTCGTGGTTAACGACTTTTAGTAATATTAAGACGTTGTTTTGACTATTATTTTAAATGATGAAATGTTGTTTTAATAAATACCACAAAATGTAGGGTAGACTCCGTAACGCCACAGTATAAAATGGCGGTACGTGGACAGAGTCGTGGCATTCCGTGTCAGACAGTCATTCAGTCCGTATCAGACGGTCCGTCCGTCTCAGTCAGTGAGTCTCTGGCAGTCAGTCAGTCGGTCTGTCAGTATGTGGAACGAAACTGTCGGTTTACCCTATCATTGTGAAAGTTGTGTGGGTTGAGTTTCAATAATTATTATTCGGAAAGTTTTATTGACTAAACTGAGTTCAATCGAATACGAGTGATGATGGAAACTACCGCTTAGCCATCCCTGGCGCTGCGCCTACATATACATATCGAAATTCCTCCTTATCTTTCCTTTAGATTTCTATGCACTCATTTCTTTTGCAATTAATGGGTATTTTATTGTTGTATTATCCCGCAGAATAGCGAATAGCTTAAGATAGTCATTTTTCCAATACCACTTATAATTTTACCCTACCTCGTTCTGGAATTAATGTTATCTATTATTTTTTTTTTTGCATAGATGAGTGGACGAGCTCACAGCCCACCTGGTATTAAGTGGTTACCGGAGCCCATGGACATCCACAACGTAAATGCGCCACCAACCTTGAGATATAAGTTCTAAGGTCTCAAGTATAGTTACAACGGCTACCCCACCCTTCAAACCGAAAAACATTACTGCTTCGCGGCTGAAATAGGCAGGGTGGTGGTATATACCCGTGTGGACTCACAAGAGGTCCTACCACTAGTAATTACCCAAATTATAATTATCGGGTTTGATTTTTATTAAATGATGAGCTCTAGAACCTCTTATAACAGCTTCATAATATGAGGTAATCGCTAAATTATAATTTAGCTTTTACTGAAATTATTCTAAATTTTCCTGGGTTTTAATAAATAGTCAGTCTTCCTAAAACACATCATATATAATCAGATTTGTAACGTTTTGTAATTACATTTGTAATTAAGTTTCAAATTAAACAAATCTGATTAAAATATGAACAACAAGCTATCACAATAAAGACAGAAAACATTAAAATTAAGTACCGCTAAATTAAGCCCTTAAATCGATTGTACTAATTTTCATAAAACGAAAAATAATCTGAAGGTTTTTTGCAATCGTTACTAAAAACACGTTGGCCGTCGGCTATCCGCATTCTTATTAATATCGCTGAATCATTGACAGCCTCACCACGGCGCTACACATTGACTGTCGTTTACTAGAAGTCACGTGATGAGGATGTACCTAGTTTATTCTGAATCCAGTATTGCAGGTCGGGATGCTAATGATGAGTTACTGATGATGAATTACAAATCATATGTTCGAAGGCTTATCAGTTTTCAGTATCATTAAGAACATTAAAGCAATGGTATTTCGTGTCGGAAATATATGCTGACGAAAATTCTAAAATTTGTTTCTTAAATACATTATTTCGTAACATTTTTTGGTTAAAATTAATGTTTTCTATTCAAAATTTACCAAAATTATATATTTAACTTAAAAAAAAAACATTTATAGGAATTATTAGGTCGCTAATGTAATAAATTAATATAGTAAAAATAATTACATTAAACGTCTGTTTAAATGAACACCTCAAATTTTCAACCCATTTGACACTACCAATTCATCTCTGAAGGTGGGCGATTGTATTTATCACAGTCGTTACTAAGTAAAAACACTTTGAAACCAAATGGATTAGAATGTTTTTTACTCGTTAAAAATAGATTAAATAATCCTTAAGTTTTTCTGAGCTAAGCTCAGAGGCACATTCATTGTTACGCATTTATTTTAATCGTGCAAATGAAGTGGCAACTAAAGTACATAATTTAAGGTAAAACTATTTTTAGTTTAGTTTGTAGATATTATTCTACAAACTTAATTTCAACTCAGGACTAATTAAATTAACGTTTTCTAAAATATGATCTGGAAAACCTTCATTAGGATTGTTTGAGAGAGCGAGAAAATTTTTTTTTAGTAATCTGTGGGCTTACCTTGCGAATAAAATCACGCCTTCAAGGACGATTATCGAATTAAGGTGACTTTGTTTTTTTTAAACTTTATAACCGGTTGTTTTTATCCTTTATCAAGTTGAGAATCTATTTTTTATATGATAATGCTGGCACTGGGAAAGTATTTATATAGGATTATCTGATAACAGCCCAACTGAAAAGAGAAAGGTAAATTCAAGTAAAGGCGCCGGGTATCACAATTAACAAGGGCACATAGTTCCCTGAGTCGCGCTAAATAATAATTTAATAGTATAATTAGGCAGCTTAGGATTTAAAGTTTATCCATAAAGAACTGATAGAATAATGACGAAGAAAAAGTGAAGCTTAAACACAAGTTACACTATGTGGCTCTTACTTATGAAAATCGACCATTTATCTAGATTGATGACGTAGAATTTCAAATTACAGTAAAAATTAGCTAGTAAATTTTAAAAGTTAAAATCATTAACTTTGAAACGTGACAGTTACATTTCAAACATACCCTTAACTAATCGGAGTAAACAATACAAAGTTGTATTACTGTGCTACCTGCACTACAATGAAGATGCTACGTTCATTCATCCGAGATCATTGTCAGTTCATCGAACTTAGATGATGAGTATTGAATTAATTTTATTAACACAACATTATGTTGCTGTTTTATTAATAGAAATATACATGCTTTATTAATGCTATTTCATTCATATTTTTTGTTAAGAGTTTCATCTTCTCTGGTTTTCTGTGCAGATTAATGCGTATTTAAATTATCTTTCTGGAATTTACATTAGCATTAAAACGAATACCGTAATATTAAGAAAAAAAAATGGTTTTCCATCAGTTGTTTTTGTTGTATGATATTTATGAAAATTTTATTTATGGCATGAATTTTTTAATCATTCTGACTAGATATCGCGGTAAAAATATAATAATAATTTCCAAAAAAATAAAATCATAGAGTACATTGTTTTGTTGTAAATCATATTGAATTTGCAAGGTATTGGCTTGGTAAGACCTCAGATTTCATGACTATTGTTATAACTTACAACTAAAAGCATTGCATTTCTACCATAACCAATTGACAAAGTATTTTTGCTTGTACTAAATTGTTGCTTATTATAAAGACATTACAACATTATTTTATTACAAGGCAAAATTCGATTCTGCTCTGCTCCGGTATTTCCTGGACACCAAAATATTGATGAAATATAAGGTTGAAAATTTACTTATCGTCGCGAAAACAGTTGTTTTTTGATACAGCTACACGATTCTGAGCATATAAAACAAGACGGCTGCAAGCCTTATGTCAATAAATTAAAGTAGATCAAACCGATCGGTAATCATAATTACTTCAATTTTTTTTTATTGCTTAGATGGGTGGACGATCTCACAGCCCACCTGGTTTTAAGTGATTAACGGAGCCTCGACATCTATAATGTAAATGGTGCCACCTACCTTGACACATGAGTTCTAAGGTCTCATGTTTAGTACAACGGCTGCCCCCCCTTTTAAACCGAAACGCATTACTGCTTCATAGCAGAAATAGGCAGGGTGGTGGTACCTACCCGCGCGGACTCGCAAGAGGTCCTACCACAAGTAATTATGCAAATTATAATTTTGCGGGTTTCATTTTTATTACAGGGTGTTATTCCTTCACCGTGGAAGTCAATCGTGAACATTCAAGCCCGCAACTGATGGTAGCACCTCTTGGGAGTCCGCACGGGTAGGTACCACCACCCCGCCTATTTCCGCCGTGAAGCAGTAATGCGTTTCGGTTCGAAGGGTGGGGTAGCCGTTGTAACTATACTGAGATCTTAGAACTGATATCTCGAGGTGGGTGGCGCATTTACGTTGTAGATGTCTATGGGCTCCAGTAACCACTTAACACCAGGTGGGCTGTGAGCTCGTCCACCCACATAAGCAAAAAAAAAAAAGCCGCCGTAGTATTTAATAGTTCGTAGTAATTGATTCACCGCATTGAAGTAAAGGATAATTACCTTACATTTGACACCGCATAATATGAACTCTCACAGCAAGCTTAACTAATAAGTACCAGGCAAATAAAAATATAAAACTAGGGAAGAAAATAATATTAGAAAATGTAAAATTGCGTGCGGATAACAAGTATTAATAATATTAACTGGAGATGATTATATCAAATTTTCAGACACTTAAAAAAAGGGAAAGTAACAATAAAGCTATTGATTGGTGGAGTTTATGGGCCTCACAATGGGAATTGAGTGGTATTATCAACCCTAAATTCTAGTACTTGCCAATCGTTGTGTCGTTCTAAAATTTTATAATAGACTAGCGTCCCGCTCCGGCCGCTGTGACCAGTGAATTTACTGTACGTCTGATTTTAAATAATTAGTTTTGAAGGAAACATAAAAATATGTTATTTCATTTATTTGCACTTTAAAATGTACGTTACTTTTAAAATCAATTCGTACCCAAATAAAATATTTATAGAGTATTCTCAATAGGAAACAAAATTGATAGGTACAGTAAAGGACGCGGTTTTATCAGAGCGAAATTTTAATTTAAATAGTAACAAGATTTATTTTATCGGCCGTCTGGTGTCGTGGTAAGTGACATGGTCACTACACAAGGGGGTCGCGGGTTCGAATCCCGCCAAGGGAAGATATTTGTATGATAAATATAAATGTCTTTTCCAGAGTAATGGATGTATATTAAATATATGTATGTGTATAATAAAAATCTTACATTCATTTCCGTTATCTGGTACCTAGGCGGCACTGAAAATTTCGGGAATTGACGAAGTGACACAACATTACTATTTAAAAATGTATTTATTGCTTTTCGAAGTATTCTCCGCGAAATTTGACACATTTTTCCATACGATGAAACCAATCATTGAAGCAACCATTCCATTCGGTGGTTGGGGTCTCCAAAATGGCCGTTTTGTAGGCGTCCACAACTTCTTCAGGTGATGAAAATCTCTGTCCACGCAATTTATTCTTTATTTTAGGGAAAGTATAGAAATCATTAGGGCTTAGGTCGGGGCTGTACGGCGGATGGTCTAATAATTTTATGTTTTCTTGCTCTAAAAACTCTTTTGTTCTGTGCGCGGTGTGAGAACTCGCATTGTCGTGATGGAGGATGTTGCGGCGGTTGCAGTTCTCTTTACGGAGTTCAGAAACGACCTGTGGCAAACAAATGCTAGCATACCATTCTACATTAACCGTTCTTTGTCCCTCAAGAGGAATAGTCGTAACATGGCCGGTTTTGGAGACAAACGTGGCCACCATTTTTTTTGCAACACTCCATGAACGAACAATTTTTGTTGGCTTTAACTCATTTTCGAACACCCAAACTCGTGACTGGTTTTTTGTTTCGGGTTCGTACGCGTATATCCAGGATTCGTCACCTGATACAATGTTGTATACAGCATTTGAGGATCCTGCGTGAAATCTTTCGAGAGTTCTGACGCACCAAGTAACGCGAGCCGCTTTTTGCTTTTCACAGAGCGAATGCGGTATCCATCGGGAAAACAACTTTTTTACACCTAATTGCTCACGCAAGATTATTTGTATTTGACTCATGCCAATGTCTAAAGTTGCTTGAATTTCGCGGTATGTCACATGTCGATCTTCCTCAATCAGCTTACGCACAGCATCAACGTTTTCTTGGGTGACTGCAGTTTTTGGACGACCTTGACGGGGATCATCACTGAGCTTGACACGTCCACGTTGAAACTCAGCAAACCAGCGATAAATTGTGGTTTTGGATGGGGCTTCATCACCAAATGCAGAAATCATCCGGTCAACACACTGTTTTTGTGTTAAACCACTTCGAAAGTCATAATAAATCATCGCTCTTGAATTTTCTCGAGTCAATTCCATTTTCTCAACGACTACTTAAACAAGTTTGACAAAACCTCATGACAAGACCGAGAATCTTTTTTTAAATAAATAAATGATATTCGATTTTTCAAACCAAGGAGTTTTCAATTAAAAAGATTTTAATATGACAGGAACAGTGGAAATATTCCATTCCCGATACTTTTAGTGCAGCCCTCGTACCTGTAACACAAGTTCTTTACGAACTTATCACGGGACCAGTTAACGTGGCGTGATTGTTAGTAAATATTTATTATTTATTATTTATCGTCTTCCGGATTGACATAACATGAGCATCTGAGTGCTCAAGTCATGCAGCCCTGATACAGTTGATAGTCCTGATACTTTGTGTTGCATTAACAGTAGATAGCCCTGATACTTTGTGTTGCATTAAATTGCAGAAACAACAAAATAAATTTTTCGGATAAAAAGATCGAATGTTAATCGCATTTGAATTATAGCTATTAACTGGACCTGCATATCGGAAAGAGTACTACCAATTTCTAAGCAGTGGCTCAAAGATATTGTTCATTGTGAAAATCGTCCGATAAGGCACTGTTATTTAAAGTACCTAATTAATAAAATCAATTAAAAATAACCAGAGTATCCGCCCGCTATGTAATTAGCAATGTCCGCTACGATGAAAACTCAGCTTTTGTCCTTGCTTGAGATTTAAACGACCTCACCCGCACTCGGGTCCAATTACCTCACAATTTTATTATTACCTGCAGGATTGGCTCAAACTTAGATTGCCTTTTATGTTTAAATAGAACTCGGGATTTACTTTGTTCATAATGCTTCGCCATTTGTCGATTTTCATACCATTGTATTTATTCTTGATGCGAAAATTTAAATGTTTTTGCTTTTATAGCTGACGGAACTGAATCACTTTTTAATCTTAAGGAAGTGGAGTGTTTTGATAGTTGTTAGCATTCACGATTATTACTATCGGAAATATAAAAAAATAAAAACTCGTATGGAATCGAAGCTATTATGTATTCACAGTGACTATTAGAAAACTTATTTTAATGAAATGAAATATCTACTTTTTATACATATTAAAGAATCTCTTAATTTTCTAGTTAAACAGCAAGGCTTTACATATTAAAGTCATTTATTCCAAATGTACTTAGTAAGTGCTCCCACAACTTTCTCTCAAATTTAAATGTATATTCATCGAATTTTTAAATACTTTTCATTTTATCACAGGAAGTCAACCGTAGAAATTTTAAAATTATTAATTCTACCGTATTTTTATAGTGGTCAGTTACACTTATTTTTTTCCACATACATAAAATTTATAAGCTTGATATTCTGTAGGTTTGTTAACAATAAAAATACCTCGGATATTAGATTAAATAAGTTTTAAACACGTCTATCACTAGGAAAGACAACATCGAAAATCTTTACCCTTATTGACTTATCGTACGAAGTCTAAAATGTCGACGTCACACTAAACGCGTCATTACGGATCCTCCCGATCCATTAATGGTGCTTTTAGGTACCACAAGCACCGGTTACCGTCCTCGTCGAACCCGTCGCTTGTGATAAAGGGCTCGACGAGTGAATTAACCCATAGACACAGCCCACTGAGTTTCTCGTCGGATCTTGTCAGTGGGTCAGGTTTCCGATCCGGTGGTAGATTCTGCGAAGCACTGTTCTTTCTAGGGCCAGTGATAGCAACACTCCCGGTTTGAGCCCCGTGAGCTCACCTACACGTCAAGGAGAAGCTGAAATAGCCTCTCAAGGCTATCAGCATAGGCAGGAAAAAAAGTCTAAAATATCTACAACAAAACTCACATAAAGGAATGTGCGCCTAACATTCCTGCTGCCCCTAGCCGATTTCTTATGATGATAACTCGTCTATTTTCGAGCTAACGCACACTGACACTGTTAATGACAGCCATGATTACAGTGTACTTAATACTTACGAACGCCGTTATTTGATTTACCTTTGCCCCGGCCCTTGACTTCGAAATGCAGTTCATTGCCACGGTCGATCATTACGCTTCAGATGTGCATGATCATTAAATGTTACGTAACTGCATACGGATGGGCATATTGTAATTACACTACGTTAAAAAAAATCTGTAGACACACTTCAACACTACAACTTTTACCGAGTTAATTGTTGATGTAAGTAGTAATTGGTATGAAATAACTTTAATTTTGGACCACACCATTTGGGGTGGGAATTTGGGGTCGGATGACCCTGCAAGATTTATTCCCAGTTATTTATTCACATTTATTATTTAGTCTACTTGAAAATTACTCGTTGTATATTACTAATCGAGATTTCTACATTAAATTGCTACTTTTTTTTTATTTGCAATGTCTACGCCCAATTCAGCAAGATTCAAGTCATTTTAATCTCTTAAGCTGTAAGATTGTTTAGATTTACTAATCTCACTGTTAGTTCGCAGTTAGATAGTCGCTATAGAACAAGCACCACGTATCTTACCATTCCGTTACATAGCATATCCATAATATATAAAAAACCGTAATGAATATCGCACCGCTGGGAATCTCAGAACAGTAATCACGATGTTGCATTTTAATTATTTAATCATCGTTCTAGGTGTATGTGAAATTTGTATGACTGACGTTTCCGGGCCATGATTAATAAGACCCTTTTTTTTCACTTTGTATTAAATTATGGATTGGTATTAATTGCTATGTTCTCTCATCGTCGAACTCTCAGCCGTATAGCAGCTATCCAATCCTTCAAATAGGAGCATATATCTGCTTCGCATTCAGACAGATAACTCGCTCATTTTAACTCGCTGATCGCAAAGTTCAAATCCAGACGGATGGGTAACCCTAGATTTACTTTCCATAATATTACTATACTGAGACCTTAGAACTTATATCTCAAGGTGGGTGGCGCATTTACGTTGTAGATGTCTATGGGCTCCAGTAACCACTTAAACCAAGCTGGCTGAGAGCTCGTCCACCCACCCATCTACGCAATAAAAATAAATAAAAAAAAATTTTAAATCTAGAACACGCGTTATTTTAGCGAACATAGAAAGGACATACATTGTAAGAATAGATACATCGTTACACCAAATAAACCCACTTCGATAAAGCGGCACAACACGAGAACCATCTCATCGTGGCCGCCGGTAACTACATTCCCGATCCTGTGGAAAGAATGGAAAGCAGTCGACGTCGCCCCAAACACGTCATTTCGGATCCTCCCGATCCACTAACGGTGCTTTTAGGTACCTCAAGCACCGGTCATCGTTCTCGTCGAACCTGTAGCTTGCGACGAAGAGCTCGACGAGTAAATTAACCCTCAGACACAGCCCACTGAGTTTCTCGCCGGATCTTCTCAGTGGGTCGCGTTTCCGATCCGGTGGTAGATTCTGCGAAGCACGGCTCTTGCTAGGGTTCGTGTTAGCAACGTCGTCAGGTTTGAGCCCCGTAAGCTCACCTACTAGTTAAGGTTCCGCTGATATAGCCTCTCAAGGCTATCAGCTTAGGTAGGTTTAAAAAGAAAAACCAAATAAACCCGAAACATTAATACAAATAAAGGCATTATCAACACTCAATCAGAGCTTAAGCAGTAATAAAATTTCGTATCCTATAACTGGCTTTTATACTTCTTAATAGCAACAATGACATAAATAAATTTTACTGTACATACATACATGGTCTTAATAGCCCACGAATTACCGCGTAATGAATACTGCTCAAGAATTATTCCGCATTTCTAAAGCTGAAACTATTACGTGAAACGACTCTAATATAAATAATTAAGGTTGAGTTTACGATGGCAAACGTGGTTTTCCTAATTTAATTATTTCAATGTTTAAAATATACGTGATGTGGTTTAATGTCGCTGAGCAAGTGAAATGGCAAGTTAAATGCCGTTTAGGTGCAGTTTAGGTGGCCTCTTACAAGGTAGACTAGAAATCTGGTGGCATATGAGCTGTAACTAAATGGTGAGTGAGATTTAGGCTCACTTGGTGTTAATTGAAGTCGTCGTGGCCTTACGGATAAGACGTCCGGTGCATTCGTGTTGAGTGATACACCGGCATTCTAATCTCAGGCGGGTACAAATTTTTCTAATGAAATACGTACTCAACAAATGTTCACGATTGACTTTCACGATGAAGGAATAATAAAATAAAATAAAATAAAAAAATCAAACCCTCAAAATTATAAAATTGCGTAATTACTGGTGGTAGGACCTCTTGTGAGTCCGCACGGGTAGGTACCACCACCCCGCTTATTTCTGCCGTGAAGCAGTAATGCGTTTCGGTCTGAAGGGTGGGGCAGCCGTTGTAACTATACCTAAGACCTTAGAACTTATGTCTCAAGGTGGGTGGTGCATTTACGTTGTAGATGTCTATGGGCTCCAGTAACCACTTAAAACCAGGTGGGCTGTGAACTCGTCCACCCAGTAAAGCAATAAAAAAAATAAAAAAAACTTTGCGTTAAGTGGCTACTATTTCGATAGTCTACTTCAAGACAGATATAACCAGAAAGGTGGTACATAGCCATTCGGGATTACACTATACACTAGTGGTAAACGTTCCGTGTGATCCCGGTTTTTTTTATTGACCTTGTAGGCAGACGAGCATGGCCCACCTGATGGTGAATGGTTACCGTCGCTACTAGACTTCACCAATTTCAGGGGTAGAGCCAAGCCGCTACCTACCCTATTACCAGCACTATCATCGTTTCTTTTCTAACTACATAGCATCAACAGCTCCTATCTTCGGCACATGACGTTTTACAAGCTCACATGAGTGATTAAGACAATTTTTTACACTACTCAATAAAAAAACAATGTTTTCAAATTTGGAAGATAAGTCAGTCATTGTGTCAATAATATAGGTATATTCTGAGGTGTGCATTGACGATCTCTTTTTGATATAAACGGTTCTAGAAAGGACTTTTTTTTAAATCTACTATATTTTACCACAGTATATTAATGTACCTTAATTTTCAACACTTAAGGTACATATTATTAAATCTATTTTAAATCTGTAAGCCTAGACCTAACGCTCTGATTGGCATAGAAATCCAATACCATTGCGATTTCGGGATCAATTTTCATTTTCATCGCATATAAATACTGGTCGATTTATTCTAAAATCAAACAACAGACGGTTTCTTCGATAGAAACATCTCTTCTAATCAAAATGATGCAAAAGGTGAGTTTTTTTAATAGCTCTTGGTGTACAATTCATTATATCTTTGTGCGTCAAAGCAAAATCGCTGTCTTTTTTAACAATCTATTTTATTTTTGGTGACTTTGGATAAACAGAAACATAATTATATAGCTACCAAAGCTCGAAATCTCAATTGTATTCCAAGGCTGCAAAAAAAAAGCATCCACAAAAATCTGTTCAGAATGTTTCATCTATACTATCTATACTAATATTATAAAGAGGAAAGATTTGTTTGTTTCGAATAGGCTCCGAAACTACTGGACCGATTTGAAAAATTCTTTTTCCATTAGAAGCCGACATTGTCCCTGATGAACATAGGCTACTTTTTAATTTTTTTTTTATTTTTTTTTTGATTTCATGTGTGTTTTAATGTTTCCGAAGCGAAGCGAGGGCGGGTCGCTAGTACATAATAAACCTTCCTTAACTCCATCCTTCTCAAATCCTTAATGATGGAGCATTTTAAGTTAATTGAACTGAAATTCGAAACTGAATAATCCCTCCTTTTGTAGATCACCTTTTTTTCTGGACTGATCCTGTCAGCAACTTGCATGGTGTTGCACCAGCAACAGCCACTGATACCGCAGGTTCAATATGACAATCCGAATTACAACTTCGCGTATGACGTCAACGACGACTATACCGGGGATATCAAGAGTCAGCAGGAAAGCAGACGAGGTGACACTGTATTGGGCCAGTATTCTTTGCTTCAACCGGACGGAATCAGGAGAACTGTGGATTACAGAGCCGACGACCACGCTGGTTTCCAAGCTAATGTCAACAGCCAAGGCCTACCTGTATCCCAACATGCCAATGTTGGCTATCCTGCTTCGGATCCTCAACTGAATCAAGTCTACCAACATGCAACCCCAACCTCTTCTCCAATCCCAGTAGCAGTATCTAGGACATCGTATGTTCAGACCATTTCAAGTCATGGACACAATCTGTGGGCTTAATTATCCATTACTCGGGTTTGCTAAACGTTCAATGTTAACTCTAGTTTGCATTTATATTTCTATGTAGTCAGTAAGTGAACGATATAATACGTAATTGAGCACCGGTCCGGCTGACCTTGCAGCCACGCACTTATTAAAAAGGAAATTGGTTTTTGTGGCGTAACTCATTTCTATCGTACCATATTTGAAATATGTATGTATGTGTTTATATATTTTTTCAATTAAATAAACTTGAAGCAAATTGTCTGTTGTTTAATTAAGCAAAACAAATTAGTTTCCAATTGAATCTATTCGTCGGGCCATGTTTCTTGAGATAGACGCAAAATAGATTCGAATGGAAATGAATTAGTGTTCGCATTAGAAGTAGGAACAAAATGCGAGGAAGGTTAGTTTTGTTATTAATGGCTGCCTTAATGATCGCAATCCAAACGCAGATACTGCAAATATCAATATTATTTCACTACAATTACAATTTAATGTTTCAATTCTAACGATGTTTTAATATGAAATAAATTTAATTTATACCATCACTACTAGATTTGCTTCTTCTGCTTCTAAGTTCGAAAATAATTTCAACCTTAAAGAAAAACCATTTGATTATTGGCCCAAAACTGTCTATGTTTTCATTGAATCGAATTCCATTTCTATACGGAAATGATGTGTTCCATTCAAAAAGACGATCCCAACCATGATCATAATATTTGATTCGGCGAATGTCGGATATTAGAATGAGGTAAAATTTGTCCGTGATTTTAGTATACCTTACATCTAAATCAGACTACTTAGTAATTTGTTATGATGCGATTTTTTTGTTTTTTGTGAAAAAACAATCTTATTAAACCATATTTTAGGTAAAATCTATGACTCAAACCATTGTTATTTTATTACGGAGTTAAGTGAAAGAATTCACGAACCGCCTGAAGACAAGTGACAACCAAAACCCATAGACATCAGATACCATGAGACAAGAGGCCTTAAATGTATTGTATCCAGTAAGCGCTAATTGGCAATCGCAGTGCACCGATATAATTCTTAGAAAAGGCTACTACCTAATCTCTGATTAATTCCTCGGTCGCCTTTTACGCTACGGGAAGATACATGGGGTGATACCTTGTAGCCTCTAGGCTCATACCACTATAATCTGCCTTTTTTTTGGGCACGAATATGTAATCATGGCACCGATAAAGCAAACATAAGTGACAATTGCATTGATAATACACGTGAAGCTCAGTACAAGTCAAACGAGTTCATAAATAACCATAATATAAGGAGAGCTTTATTGAGTGCATCGTCCTCAAGCGGTCTTGATCTTTAGTAGCTTCCTTAATATCTTGTAAAAAGTATTTTAAAAGTAGATCTGGAATGTTTGCTTTTTATATATAAAGTGGGCTACATTGCGTTAGCAATATCATACCTCTTGGATATCCAGACAAAGTCACAACTGAAAATCTAGACAAAATGGTTGCCAAGGTAAATTTTAATAAATTCTGTTTTAAAATGTATCATAATTTAAGAATTCAGCAGAGACTTATGTGTCGTTTCATCACCAAAAAAATGTTGACATGGAAATTTTGGTTGAATTTGTCGAATTTAATTTGGATTTTGTAATTAGCAGATTTTTCTTTGAAAAAATAAACACGTCGTAAGAAGTACACGTCGTAAAAAAAATTTTTTTATTTAGTTTGAAGCAAGCGGTAACAAGTTTGAGGTTCTTTCAACTATAACCCAAAGCTTTTTATGCCACCTAGTGCTGGGATATAAAGTCGGTCACGTCAGTACGTAAGACCTAATCCGAATTTTGCAGCCAAAATTAAAACCAAAAACACTGCTGTTGATGAGCTCAGCTCTCCGACGAAACTCGAATTACAGGCCACACAAGACTATCCGACCTTATACGCTATTTAAATCACACTTTAAACCACTTAATAAAAATTAGGCAAATAGTTTAATAAGGCGTATTTTCGCAGTTCTTCATCATCCTCGCCCTGGTGGCCGTCGCTAGCGCCGGTGATTACTCCAACTTCGCATACAGCGTCGCGGATCCTTACACGGGCGACTTCAAGAACCAGGTGGAGAGCCGACTGGGAGACAACGTGAAGGGTCAGTACTCGCTGCTGGAGTCTGACGGTACTCGCAGGACGGTCGACTACGCCGCCGGAGCCGAAGGCTTCAACGCTGTGGTCAGGAAGGACCCCGCCTTGCTCGCCGCTGCTCCTCTCATCTCCACCCCTTACGCCTACGCCGCACCCTATGGACTCCCTTACTATGCTAAATTCGGTGCTCTCCCATACAACGGCTACTTCCCTTACAACTACAAAGGAATCCTTTACTGAAACAGAACGCGTTTGAGCTTGTAAATAAATATTTTGATGGTTCACATTGTCTATGCATTCCTACTTTTATTTTTAATACAATTTTAAACACATACTTGAAATAATGTTTTTCATTGAATTGCTATTTAAATATTTTCTTTTGTGTTTTTGTTGCAATTATGTTTTTTTTTATTACAAATATTAAAATTACATTTCGATCCTTATTTTTATGTTCTCTCAATTTCAATTTATAAAACATGAACAATTTTAAAATAATCATATTGAGGCATTAAGTCAATAGAAGCTTTAATTAAGACTAAAAAAATTATACTACCTATAACACAACGGTATGAACCACCAATATTTGACAAATGCCAACATTTTTAAATATTATGATTCAATCTCATAGGATATTTATTTACATAGCTTTTGGCTGTGATTTTTGTAGCCTTAAAATATGGGCATTGTAAATTATACTTTTATAACGATTTCATGATGAACGGAAACAAAAGGTACTACCGAAATTTTCTTTATACTTTATTCCTTTTATATAAGCTAAGCAGCTTTTACTACTAGCTCCAGTGTGCAGTGGCTAGGATGTGTTCCTGACTTGGCCGATGTATATGGCCGACTTTTTTTCCCTACCTATGCTGATAGCCTTGAAAGGCTATTTCAGCTTCGTCCTAACATTTAGGCTCATGGGGCTCAAACCGGGAGTGTTGCTAACACTGGCCCTAGCAAGAGCAGTGCTTCGCAGAATCTACCACTGGATCGGAAACGCTACCCACTGAGAAGATTCGGCGAGAAACTCAGTGGGCTTATGGGTGACGGTGAATACTCACTAGTAGTAGAAACCAGTACTTTTGACAAAATTAATAACTGTGTGCAATGACACATAAAGCCAAAAATGAAAAGACAATTTCAACAAAACATAAATGACATCAATCATCAAGATTTAGAAAAGTATATATTATTATTTATTTACCGATTTGTAATCGAAACCGTTTATTTAAAGACATCCTACCTTTCATGATGGGTTATAGTGAATTCATGCGTAAAAGTAATTTTGTAGTTCAAAATTAATGAGAACTTTTCTTTAAAATATTTATAATCGCTTTTTTAACTGAGATCTAACTTCTATTTACTAAGTCGATATCTTCGAAAATTTTTGTATGTATCTAGAAAAATATGGTGGCAATACAATTAAGATTTTGAACTGATGTCTCAAGAAGGGTAGCCATTCACATTGGAGACTTTGGACCCAAGCAACCGGTTGATGTATCGCAGGAAATCCTCAGCTCATCTTTGGCGATAAAAAATAACCAACAGAGCCGCTATTGCCAAACAAACGCTGAGTATTTTTGGGTTGCTCTTGCAAAAAAATATGTGTAAAAGAGTCATTAGTTCAATGTTAATCAAGATTAGATAATCACAGTACAAGCATATTCATGTTTAATGTATTTTTATACAAAAATTCTCGTTATATTTTGTAGTCATTATGAAACAGTACTCGTTAACTGATAAACATTATTTGGTAAAGTTATTAATTGCAACTAGCTGAAACCGTTGCCATGAATTATGATAATGGGCCTTATCTGATTCCTTAAAGTGACCAGATACGCAGGGAAGCTAAGGTGACAAACAGCATATATAAAATCCCAATCTAAAATAATAGTTTACATAAAATATGTATTACTCGTAGAACAAATAGCTTTTAGCCAGATGACAAGCATGTACTGAAAAAGTCCGATGTCAGGCTTTCATCAAGGTGTTCTAATGACTCGGCTGGATTACAGAAATTAGATTGGGGATCGCACTGCCAGTAGCTGTAGCAAGCCTCCAAACTGGAGATTTAGCTCCAGTGGTAAATAGGGAGGTTCGGAACAAAAATCGATCAATCCGATGTGACATTTTTTCAATAATGTATAAAGTTTTTATATGGGTTTTCGAAGACACAGATAATAAGCCAATTTCATCGGCAATGGCAATTTCTATACTCCTATCGACACATTAGTGAAATGAGTACCTTATAAGAAATTACAAAAAATAAATAAATGAAAGAATCGATTTTTGATCAGTTTGAAATCAGATAATTTGCCGTTTCGTCTTAGTCTAGTCGGCGAGATGGTTATTTTGTGAGCCCAAAAAATTTACCAAATAACGGACCTCTTTAGGTTTTCTGGTAGTGAACAAATGTAAAATACTATACCTTGACTGACTATCTATCTATCTATAAGCACACAGGCGTCCAGAGCTGCACAGAGTGTATTGTATCCAGACAAATAGACCGAAGTCCTGTCTATACGGCTATGACAAATGGGACAGCCACTATGCAGTAAAATTCAGACTAAATTTTCGTGGGTGGCCAATGTTTACGTTATATCATACATGCACGTATAGTATGGATGTATGTATGTATTTATCAGCTTCCATGATCAGCAATGAAAACCAAATAAACCCTGATGAACTTGCCTACCTATCTTCAGCAATAAAGTTTCCCTTAAACGCTGAATTAAATACAGCAATTAAATTACGAACAGTTTCCACCTGATTCCAAATTCCGATTTCCGAATTAAGAACAGTTACCACCTTTACTGGTGGTAGGACCTTTTGGGAGTCCGCGAGGGTAGGTACCACTACCCTGCCTATTTCTGCCGTGAAGCAGTAATGCGTTTCGGTTTGAAAGGTGGGGCAGCCGTTGTACCTATACTGAGACCTTAGAACTTATATCTCAAGATGGGTGGCGCATTTACGTTGTCTATGGGCTCCAGTAACCACTTAACACCATGTGGGCTGTGAGCTCGTCCACCCAATTAAGCAATATAAAAAAAAACCTAAAGTTGAGTAGAGAACTATAATTTAACTGCAATTAAACTCCTTTGTTCCGCATAGTTATTCGTCGACTGACAAATTTGTTCGGTTAAACCCTCGACGCGGTGACCTAGAGTGGTACATATCTTTTACTTCCTATTATTAGCTCGGAACGAGTGCGCAGGACCGACTATAAAAAGACAAATAAAAACCAGGATTAATCATTCACAGTCCACTGTGCAGCAAAACCGTACCTATTCAAAATGGCAGCTAAGGTAAATCACATTTATGTTACAGTTTACGGAAATTTAAATCGAGCTTTCTTTTGCAGTGGCGTGCGTGAGAGATTATTATTGTGAATTAATGTTAAACCTGAAAGTTCAAATATTCGAATGCGTACTTTTGTTTTATTTTATTTATTGTAATTGTGAATTATGGCACTTTCTTTTTCTATATTAAGATTTGAAACAAGTCGTTTTGCATTTAAAGTTGGTCTAGATTACGTTTGTTCTGGATTCAAATATTAATAGTTCGAAAACTTTGTAATTTGGAGCGACTAGTATCTATTCCAAAAAATATTCTCTATTTCTATTATAATGCCATGAAAAGTGTTAAATATATTTTTTTGAGAAATCTACATATTTCTTGATCGTTTGATTGGAAATGTAGTTAATGTATTATTTCTTGAACAGTTCGTCGTTGTTGCTTTCTTGGTCGCGGCCGCTCACGCTAGCGCGATTCATGGCGACTACACCAGCTTCTCCTACGGCGTGTCAGACCCCCACACCGGCGACGTCAAGAGCCAGCACGAGACCCGCGTCGGTGACAGCGTAGTAGGACAGTACTCTCTCTTGGAATCTGACGGTACTAAGCGCACTGTCGACTACGCTGCTGATGCTCACTCTGGATTCAACGCCGTCGTGCGCAAGGACCCCGCTCTTGTACACACTCCCGTTCTGGCCCACTCTGCGGTGGTCGCGCCCTTGGCTCATTCCGCTGTGATCGCTCCTGTAGCCCACTCAGCCGTTGTTGCTCATGGCGCTCACTTGGGTTACGGTCACGGAGCTTCGTTGGCCTATGGCGCTCCTTTGGGCTACGCTCACGGAGCCATCGCTACCCCTCTCGCCCACGCCGGTCCCCTCGCATACTCCGCCCCCCTCGCTCACGATGTGGCCTATGGAGCGCACGGTCTATACGGTGGACATCTTGGCTACTCCAAACTCTACTAGATAATTATTGAAATGGTAGTGAATGTTATGTCTGACGATAAATGCTGTGATTTAATAAAGAAATGTAAATAAATTATTATTGTGTTTTAATCAATTTAATGGGTACTCATTACACCATTAATTTAACATACTTTGTTGCATACATAAAGTACAACAATAATTTTTTTTATTTTAGTTTTATACTCTATTTTATAATAAAAAATTTACAATGCCGATCTCGACATTTATAATGGCCCCTTGGCCTTGTACCTTTACATGTACATGTAATGTACCTTTACAATACACAAAAAAAAAAGAACTAATAAATTTATCCAATTAACCTTATTAACATTCCTAAATCTGCCTTTTTAAGTTCTATACAAATCCAATTTTATAGGTTTACCACTACTGCATTAATTATACTACATATAATATTAATAACGAATAAGATGTGCCAAGATAGTAAAACTGTATATAATCCTCACTAAAATGATAACTGCTATTACAAGTACAAAATTGAGTTCGGAACCTCGTGTGTTAAGGGCGGCGGCGTTTACATTATTGCCAAAGATGCTCATATAGCTGACGAATGTAAGACATAAACATGTTAAAACAGTGCACGATTCTTTAGTAAATTTTTTAATTTCTCATAAATTTACAAAAATCGTTGACCTTTGCAACGCAATTTAATGAGTCGTAACAAAGACTGACTGCTAATCCAGATCCCACGAGGTCACAAACAATATTCACAAGCGTTTGGAAACACCGCACCGTTTCATAATTCAATGATCTCAAAATTAACTGCACCTTTGTTTAATGTCTTCATTGATAACATCTAAAACGGCCGGAATGTTGAAACACGAGAAACAACACGATTGAAGCTTAAGCAGCGTGTCAGTATGCATATTCTAGTAAATTTACTAATTGAGGTGAATATTCTTAGTCTGTTTATAAATATGTATAATAAATAAATAAATAATAAATAAATATTTACTAACAATCACGCCACGTTAACTGGTCCCGTGATAAGTTCGTAAAGAACTTGTGTTACAGGTACCAGATAACGGAAATAAATGTAAGATTTTTATTATACACATACATATATTTAATATACATCCATAACCCTGGAAAAGACATTTATATTTATCATACAAATATCTTCCCTTGGCGGGATTCGAACCCGCGACCCCCTTGTGTAGTGACCATGTCACTTACCACTACACCAGACGGCCGTTGATTCGATATAAAATTATCTGTCGGCTCTCCCGGAATATTAAATAGAAGTGAGAGGGAATCAGCAGTGACGTATTAAAAGCAATTTATTTTTAAAAATATTTTTATTTCGTAACAGTATCAGACCTTGCAGTTCAGACTTTAATTAATCACCAGCCGAGTCTCGGGTTATAGCCTAATCCACGGCTATATACTCCGGCAGCCAAAGGGTTGGCTAGAGCACCGTGTGGGAGAGCACTGTTAGGAGCCCATCCTGCACCGTTAGCCAATGCTGCATTAGGCGCCCAACCAGCTCCATGAGCTAAAGGTCCACCAAAATTAGGGGCGCCATATACACCATATCCAGCTGGTCCACCGAATCCACTTTGACCATACGCACCGTGTCTGCCATAGGCACCGCCATATGGATAAGCACCCCCATTAGGATAAGCACCCCCACTAGGATAAGCACCCCCATTAGGATAAGCACCAGGTCCGTTGTGCAAGATGGTATGTGAGTAAGATGAAACAGAGGGAGCACCATGTCCATAGTTGAGACCGTTGGGGAAACCACCGAGGTTACCTACTGCACCACCGTGGCCGAAGCCTAAGGAGCCCGGGAAGGCACCGTGACCGAGAGGACCGGCAGCTCCAAAAGGACCGACGGCACCAAAAGGCGCAACGGAAGCACCATGAACAAGGGGACCGGCTGCAGCGTGGTGTCCAGCGTGGCTTATTGGGTTAACTGATGCCAAAGGATTAACCGGTGTCAAGGAAGGTACTGGAGCTAATGGGACCGATGCGGCACCATGAGCATGTGCTATTTTATTTGCATGAGCTACTTTAGCAGCATGATCGGCCGCGGCATGTGCTGCAGCCGCTTGGTTTGCATGACTCAAATGTCCCGCTGCAAGAGGTGCAGCGTGAGCCAGCGGATTGACACCAGCTAACGGAGAACCATGAACTAGTGGAGAAGCAGCGGCTAATGGAGCATGGGACAGTGGTCCAGCGCTAGCTAATGCAGCAGCATGAGATAGAGGAGCACTAAGTGCTGTGTTTCCGAGAGGTCCAGCGGGTTCCTTGTGTACTACGGCCTTAAAGCCAGTAGCGTCGTCCGCGGAATATTCGACGACGCGCTTGGTCCCGTCAGCTTCGAGGAGCGAGTATTTGCCGACCACGTTTCCGCCGACACGGTTTTCCTGTTGATCCTTGACGTCTCCGGTGTTCGGGTCCGACACTCCATATGAGAAGCTCGAGTACCCACCGCTGGCTCTCACTGTTGCCACCAGCAAGGCGAATACGAGGAACTACAAATTTAACAAACATTAACTTATTAATCTAATTTATAAATCTAATTTAAAATTTAATAAAAAATCGAATTTATTGTTTAACGATGTTACGAATCGAGCAATTTTTTTCGTGCTAATTCGTGAGCCTTTAGAAGTCCTGCTTCTATTATTGCGTTTCTAGATACAACAGTGACCTAATATTCCAATAAATTCCAGTGACCACTGTAGTGGATCCTGAACTCTTTTTTATATTTTTTTATTGCTTAGTTGGGTGGACGAGCTCACAGCCCACCTGGTGTTAAGTGGTTACTGGAGCTCATAGATATCTACAACGTAAATGCGCCACCCACCTTGAGACATAAGTTCTAAGGTCTCAGGTATAGTTACAACGGCTGCCCCGCCCTTCAAGCCGAAACGCATTACTGCTTCACGGCAGAAATAAGCAGGGTGGTGCGGACTCAAGAGGTCTTACCACCACTCCTCGACAACATCAATAAAAATGCGAATTTAAGTACCTTAACTGCCATGATGTTTTACTTGTATCCGTTTCGAACCTGAGCTCTGAACTGAATCAACCCCGCACTAATCTAATATTTATATTCACACGATATCTTCACATCGTCTTTTTGGGGGCCAAAGTAGGAAATTACGCGTTACACAGAACGCTCTGACGAAACATCTGCTTTCAGAGGTTAATTACCATCTGAAATGAGTATCTATTATGTTAATTGTCAGTTTTAATTATGAAGATCGAGTGTAACATTGATGCTGCTAGTGCAGATAAGTTTGTTTTTTTATACAAATTCTCATAGACAAGTTAACAATTATTATGGTACGAACCATTGTTCAGTTAAGTTATACGTTGGTAAGTAAACATTTCTTTGAAAACATCAAGATTTGATGATTATATTATGTTATTGGAAACCTTTGATACGAGTCATCATTTGATTCGAGTTTGAATCCATATTTGCTTTTAAGTTTATACCATTAACTAATCTACCTGATAGCCTGAAAATACAGCTATCCTGCTCATTTCAATGGTGAAGCAATCAATCGTTCAGAGCAATTAATACAAGTTAGCAAGTAAAGCAAGTCCATATATTTGAAACCAAAACAGCAATTTCCACGTCTTTAAATCCAGGAACCGCTTTATTTCATGGGTAGAGACGTTGTGGTGTGATCTGCTTATCGCTTTAATAAGAAAAAACAGAATAGAAATAATATTTGTGCATGTCGATTGTTTGATCCGAACCCAGCCCCTTCGTGGCAGCCTAGGGCTTCGGAATACCAGCACGAGGTGCCCGTCGAACACATGCCGGGACCCGCGGCACCGTACTTTCTTAACAAAATATTGGCTTATCATTCATCGGCCCTCGTCGAATCACGCCGTATCACATAGGAAGAAGGCTTTAGGGTGAGGATGGATAAAGAAGGAAGTGATGATGAAAAACCGTAGCAAAACCGTAGTAAGACCGTCACACGTGTATAGGCACCGTTCCGTTCGAGAGGCAAGAAGAAGTGACAGATGTCAATTCGTGAATCAGTGTCAATTTGAACCACTCTTCACAGATTAGTTTGGAACATTATAGATTGGTTTCGAACGTCGATAATTAGAATTTCATTGATTCGTAAAACTCCTACGATCGTACTCCACCTTTTTTGTGAACTCGAAGCTGAAACACACGAACGTGCTTCATAATATATCCTCATCATCATCATATTCAGCAACTTGTTACTCACTGCTGCGCATAGGCTTCCCCCTTTTAATGCCTGAACGTTCCATCTCCCGCCATTCTCATCCACGTCTGCCCCATCGTCCTAACTATACCATCGGTCCATAGTACCATAGGTCTTCTCGCACTTCCACGATGTGATATCGGCCACCATTATCAATATCCTACTCCATCTATTGTCGTTTCGTCTCCCTAAATATCCAGCCCACCCATATTTCATATCTGGTACTCTCTTACCAACATTTGTAACATTTGCTTTATGTATACCCTATATACCTTATTCTGGAAGCAGTAAATGGTTGAAATGAGGATACTCTGTTCAGGAAGAATTAAGGAATGTAGTTGTAGGGTTTTTTTTTACCATTCTAATAAGGTATTATTGGGGAAAACTTGAAAAGTTGCACGGAATATGATAATTGATGATGATAATTCATTTCAATTAAAAATTTAACGCAAAAAGTTTAGCCCTATGTAGATCAATCAATATCATCAGTTTTACGGTTTAAATTTTATAACAATTACTACTAATTTTTATAAAATTGATTATTATGTAGTTTCTACATCCACGACCCGCTGGAAGGCTTCTCAAATTAGACATACTTAAGCTCCATATACAGAAGGAATATAGAAAAAATAATTTCCTACATTTTTTTACAAACACATTTAAAAAATAAGACTTTGAATCATGAAAAATTATAATCATGGATTACAGTAACATTGCGACCATGAAGCGACGACTAGTTTTAAAAGGCATTTATGTTTTAAAAACTATATCATGGTTAAGAATTTATAGAGCTAGCTTTGATTTATAGATACAAAATTACTGATTAAAGTTCTCTAATTCGCATTTAATTAGCTTCAAGTATTTTAAAAGCGAAAGTTAAGATTTTCCTTGAATCTATCGTTTAGACCATATTCTTCCTGCAATAAAGCACATTGCGTATTCGCCTCATTAATACGAGGATGCGCGTATATAAAGCGAGTTATGTTAATAACATTCATCACTACACACAGACAACAATTCAGCAATGTACTCAAAGGTACTTGTATGAGAACTTAAAAATCGCACTAATTCTATAAGTAATGTAGTTATTGTGTTACTAAAAAAAATATTTTAATGTTTTTATTCTTACAATTGGGCAGGCGAGTTCACGATTATCAGTCCATGGACATCGCAATGTGAATGTCATCACCCTTGTGACATTATGTCGAAGTCTGTATGTGTCGACTGTTCGCTAATCAAACTTTTGGTTGGATCTTATACAGGTTCACAATATGCTCTACCACCATTGATTATATAAATTTATATACGACAAATTTTCTTTTCGTTCGTGAACTCAAATTAGTATTTTATAAGAAAATTTTCTAAGTAAATACTGATTCGTGTTCGTATTTAAATGTTTTCTAAGAAAATATGAATTTCGAATTTAACCTCAAAAATGGTCTAATAACTGACCTAATTATTAGGTCACAGACTAAATTGTATGTTTTGTTTTGCACAGCTCGCCCTTTTCGCCCTGTTGGTGGCGTCCGCTAAAGCCAGCAGCGGCTATTCGAGTTTCTCTTACGACGTTTCGGATCCGAACACCGGTGACATCAAGGATCAGCATGAAAATCGCGTCGGCGGAAACGTGGTCGGCAAGTACTCACTCCTAGAAGCTGACGGCACCAAGCGCGTCGTCGAATACTCCGCAAATGACGCAACTGGATTCAAGGCTGTAGTGCACAAGGAACCTGCTGGACCTTTGGGTGCATTGGGCGGTGCTCTTAGCCACAGCGGGATCGCTCCTGCTGGTAGTTTGGCTCATGGCTCTCTTTTAGCAGGCGTCTCTCCTTTAGCTGGTGTCCCTTCTTATGCTCATGGCTCCCGTGCTAGTGCCACTTTAGGATACAACGCTCTCGCCAATGATTTGGGTTATGCTGGTTCTCCTAGCCACATTGGTTCTTTGTATGGCAGCTACGGTAACGGACTCGCAAATCCTCTAGGCTACGGGGGTTTTGGTACACCCACTGTCTCTTCCTACTCTCACTCAATCCTCCACAATGGCCCTGATTCGCGACCCTACGGCAATGCTTATGGCGGATACGGTGCCCACGGTGGATACAGGGGCTATGGCAGTCCTCACGCCAACGCTGGGTTCGCTCACGGAGCTGGATGGTCTGCCAATGCTGGACTTACTCACGGAGCTATCGGTAATCCCCTCGCAACTGGTGTTTATGCAGGAGGCGCGGGATACGGCTCTAAACTCGGTTGGTAAACGTGGTTTCTAATCTGATATTGAATATGGCTAGTAAAATAAAATGGTGTTTAAAATAATTGAATATGAAATACGCTTTTTTTTTGTTATTATTTGCAATACGACAGTTTTTAAGTCGAACCAATAAAACTTGTTGGACATACTTTGTTTTTTGTCTGTTATAGCTTAAATCTTTCCTTTAACAAATTATGTATATTTTATATATATATATATATTATTGCTTAGATGTGTGGACGGGCTCACAGCCCACCTGGTGTTAAGTGGTTACTGGAGTCCATAGACATCTACAACGTAAATATGCCACACACCTTGAGATATAAGTTCTAAGGTCTCAGTATAGTCACAACGGCTGTCCCACCTTTCAAACTGAAACGCATTACTGCTTCACGGCAGAAATAAGCGGGGCGGTGGTACCTACCCGTGCGGACTCACAAGAGGTCCTACCACGAGTAAAATTGATGATTGAGCAACGCCCTCTTATGTCAACCATAAATATTACATTGAAGATTTCTTTATTTCCCCTATCAAGCAGTGGCGGAACACATTGTCGATATAATAATATTTTATTGCAGTGGACAGAAAAACTTTAAATTCTATACTGTACTATTCTGTTTTTTTGCCCTACCTATTCACTGATAGCCTAGAGGGCTCCAGCCCCTTATTCCAGCAACGCTTAGACCGATAAGTGAGCTCATGGACTCAACCTAAAAGAAATTGCATACACTAGTCCTAGCATGAGCAGTTTTTCGCAGAATCTACTGTTTACTATGCGTTAATATTTAGGAATAAATTAATTATAATTATAAAATATATATAACAAATACCTATACATATATAACATTGAAAACTACTCCAGCGGAAGTTATAAATTTGCGAAATTACAGCTAATAGGGCTTATTATTAGCCTGTCTGAGTATATACCACCATCGTACTATGCATAGATTATACACTTAATATATTTGAGAGTACTATTTGTGTGTGTATGTATATTTTGTTCTGGCTTGTACTGTAAATCCGAAATTATAAGGTCATATCAAAAGGTTACCTCATTCCCCAAGTTTTCTAAAATTTCTGCGTGTTTTCATATTGTGATACCCATGTTCTCCAGGAACCACTTAAAACTAAATGAGGAGTTTACTAGTTTGCTAACTTAAAGGCAAAAAATATTCAAGATGCTATTCAATCGTCGTAGATTTCTGAACTGAATATTTCTAAGGTACTGCATATTTAGAATCGCTTAGAAAATTAAGTATCTGTACATTAACTTGTAGCCCAGGCATGTTACCGTCACAAAGCATCTTATCTCTAAGGCTACAGTTACTAGCCATGAGTATTCCTAAGCATAACTAACCCTAACTACTAGAAAGACATAAAAAAGGCGGTTGTTTAAATTTACTAAATTAGATAAACATTTCTTTGGGAAAACGTTATGTAAATATAAATTAACATCCTATATATACAACCACAAGAACTGGTCACCGTCCTCGTCGAACCCGTCGCTTGCGACGAAGAGCTCGACGAGTGAATTATCCCATAGACACAGCCCACTGAGTTTCTCGCGTTTCCGATCCGGTGGTAGATTCTGCGAAGAACTAGTCTTGCTAGGACCAGTGTTAGTAACACCCTGGGTATGAACCCCGTGAGCTCACCTACTAGCTCGGTGAATCTAGAATAACCCCTCGAGGTTGCTAGAATAGGTAGGAGAAAAAGAAACCATATTATTATACACAATAGAGGTTTATGGGTAATTTACAAACTATAGAGTTTGTAAATATTTTTTTATAGTAAAATATTCAAGGTTTTTCAAAAATCAGTCAAAACGTACATATACGTTCACGGTTTTCGACAATAGACCGTTTATCGATTTACAACAGTAATCACGACGGTAAACCGGCTTAAGGTAATTTGACAATTTTAGGTAGTATGTAACCTATGAAATCATTTTGCAATGTTTGACCTTTTCTATGAAGTTACTTGATCCGTGGGCGCAACATTACATGATTTTCTTTATTATTTATTTAGAGTGCTTATAAAGTAACGTAACATATATGACAGATCTTTTACATGAACTTGACGATCGTATTTTTGTATTGCTTAATAAACAAATGTATATTTTTATATTTTTAATGATATCTTGGATTCTTTCTTTGCAGTCTGTACCTAAATATGTTAAAATTAAGGTATGAAGACAGACAATAATTAAAGTATAACTAATTACCTCAAAAGAAATTCGGTTGTTTAGAATTAATAAGCCGATAGCTAAAAGCTCTGTAACAAAAATTTCACTCACTAAGTATTATACAGATATTGCAATTTAAAAACATTCATGTGGTATCTCACACTGCTAATTAAACTATTTCTTCAGTTATGTGCATAAACTACTGTACTCTTAATAATATTTAATGAAATCAGCACACTGCTAAAAAATTATGCATAACACTTTTAAGTTTTATCCATTTATCGTGTTAATAGTCTTAGTGTATAAATATCTGGGCCACCAGAGAGATGACAAAATTATAGCAATTTTCTTCGAGAAAGCGATGCGACACGATGACTCTCTAATCGTGACCACCTCGAATTACATTCTTAAACCTAATTTGTTGGATCCTCCCGATCCACTCTCAGTGCTTTTAGACACTCCAAGTACCATTCTCGTCGAACTTGACGAAAAGTTCGATATGCAACCTAATCTACAGACACAGCCCACTGATTTTCAGTGTCTCAGTAAGTCACTATTTCGATCCCGTGGTAGATTCAGCAAAGTACTGCTCTTTTTACGGCTAGTTTTAGCAATTTCTCTCAGGCAGAGACCCTTGAGCTGACCTAGCAAGGCGTGCATAGCTGAAATGACCTCTTGGTACCAGCTATTAGGCAGACAGAAAAAAAAAAAAAATGCAATTATTATACATTTCTATGACATGTCCTTCTTCAAACGAGGCTTGTGGAGAGTATTAAGCGATAGGCAGCGGCTTGGTTCTGCCCCTGGCATTGCTGAAGTCATGGGCGACGGTAACCACTCACCATCAGGTGGGCCGTATGCTCCGTCTGCCTACAAAGGCATAAAAAAAAAAGAATTAAAAAAAAATATTAACAATTGACTAATGAAACCTTACCCCACGTGGGGTCTACGGACCGTCGAGGCGGTTTACCCGGTCTTTTATGACTGGGTGAATCGTGGCCGAGGACGCCTCACCTTCCGTCTGGTGCAGGTGCTGACTGGGCACGGATGCTTTGGAAAGTACCTGCACCGGATAGGAGCTGAGCCGACGACGAGGTGCCACCATTGTGGACACGACCTGGACACGGCGGAGCATACGCTCGCTGTCTGCCCCGCTTGGGAGGTGCAGCGCCGTGTCCTGGTCGCAAAGATAGGACCGGACTTGTCGCTGCCTGGCGTCGTGGCGTCGATGCTTGGCGGTGACGAGTCCTGGAAGGCTATGCTCGACTTCTGCGAGTGCACCATCTCGCAGAAGGAGGCGGCGGGGCGAGTGAGGCAAAGCTCTCCTCACTACGCAGAAACCCGCCGCCGCCGAGCAGGGGGTCGGGACCGGGGTCTCGTCCGTAACCCGGCCCCCTAAGAGCTTCGGGCTCCACCCGCTTTGTGCGGGGAGGAGCTTAGGCGTGGGGCGGCGTGGTAGGTCGCGTTCCCCCGACCGCTCCGGGGGAAGGTGTAGCGCGGCGCTACCAATCGGGCTCTTGGCCCGTCGACCGAGGGAACCGGCGGTCATGTTGCTAGCGGCCGCCGGTCCGGCGTCTGGGGGACGGCGGGATGGATGTAATGTGCTCTGCGTAAACCCTGTCCCGCCGTCTCAATAACTCCGACTGGGTTCCCACCCGGTCCGGGGTAGGGCGCCGGCTGTGAGCGGCAGGAGTTTTTAGTGAGGTTCGACTCCCACATACCCCACCTGCCGTGCGGGTGGGGATCCGGCGATTTTCTCCTGTGGAAAAAAAAAAAAAAAAAAAAAAAAAAATGAAACCTTAAAACTGACATAAGCATTTTGGTCTTTTTTTATTAAATGATAAAGGAATCAGCTATTAATTTTGTGAATAAACTGGTTAAAGTAGAATATTTATATTTCTTAAATTATTCGTCAGCAAACGGGACAGACTTGAATATCCATATGCTGTGACCATCAATCATTAAAAAAAGTTGCTAGTTTTACATTGTTCAAATATACTACGTAAGAAACAGTACAACTTAATCAATTCGTCCCGTTGCGATGTTTCCAACACCGATCTTTGTTAACTCTCACAAACCACATATCTGTTCACGCCGCCGCGCCGCCGCAAAACTAATTCGTTCAAGAAAAAACGCCTTGTTAAATGCTGATTAATATGGAATTCTGAAATATGATTTCTGGGTCGAATTTCTGATTTGATTTTCGTGTATTGTTTTTTAATTGTATGTATTGCCAGCAATTGTGGCGTATGAATAAATTCTAGCTTGAGGCTATTTAATGTGGAAGGTTTATTGAATTATTAGTGACGTACATCACTCATTATCCTTATCTTTCTCCTTCTCCTCTACGTTGATAAGCTCACTGACACATGCCGTGCTCTCTAAGAGTATCTGAGGTCGTCCCGGTCTCTTAGCTCAATGTGAGGACTAATGAATATTTTTAGAACAAATTATGATATGGGTGTTTTTATCAAAGGTCGTATATGTTTTATTGTTTATCTACTTTTTTTTCAATTAAAATCGATAATATGCAAAGGGTTTTAAGAAAGATTTATTTCTGATTTATCTCGCGCTTAATTCCGATTTATAATTACGGACGCTTCGAATACATTACATTATTTTTGTGATCACAGATGAATAATGAACAGACAAATATTGTGCTAACTATCGTCTAATGTTCTTAGCAACGATTTAAAATTGTTACTTAACGCTACTTAGCGTTTTACTTCTCATTATTTTTAGATCGATTCACGACTAATCATTTTCGTTCACGTGGTTAAAAATTATAATGTTCTGATGTCTATAGGCGCCAATACCCATTAAATACTAACTAGGTGGGCTGTGATTTCATCAGTACATATAAATTATACAATAATTACATAAAAACCTGAATACCAATAGTTCTCAAGCTTTCAAATATATTTATTAACCTCGAGCTTCCTTAGGGAAAAAAAAATTAAGTGTTATTTTGGAATATCTATCTATACGGTGGACTTTGTGCTTTCTGTGTTTTGTACGGTAAATTCGCACAATTACTGGACCCCAATCTGACATACTGCCTACACTTGAAACTATTGCATTAAATAACAGTTCGTTTGATAGCACACGATTTTGCCGCGAAACTAAAGAATCTGTGAAAAGTATCTTAAAAGCTGTTTCCAATTATTTATTTTCAAATATTTTTCAAAAGGTCACCGAACTAAAACTGGATTGAATAATGCTGATTTTCTTTTAGACTTTTAAGTCTCAAATAGATATTCCAAGTTTAAATATAGTTCATTATGTTATATGAGAAATATGGTATATGAGAAAAATGAAATAAACAGATCTTTGACCCACAATACACGCTATCGACAACCGAAAAACGAATTACAACTAAAAGAGAATGTTTTATTTTTCCTTGAAATAATAGTTTAGGCTCTCTCAAGCTTCCTGCAATAAACTGATTGCGCATGCGCATCGTTTGTTCGAAGATGTTCGTATATAAAGCCGAAGAACTGGTCCCGTTGATCATTCATCGACGATAACAAGAAAAATGTACTCAAAGGTAACTTATCGCAGCACCAAGAAGAAATATATTCACCAGTAAACATAAATACATTCTAATTTTATTATTATCGATTTCAGTTGGCATTTATCGCTTTATTGGTGGGAGCAGCAAAAGCCAGCGGTGGCTTCTCCAGCTTCTCTTACGACGTTTCGGATCCGAACACCGGAGACATCAAGGACCAGCATGAGAAACGCGTCGACGGCAACGTTATCGGCCAGTACTCGCTTCTCGAGGCTGACGGTACCAAGCGCGTGGTCGAATACTCCGCTGATGAAGCCGGATTCAAAGCTGTAGTGCACAATGAGCCTGCAAATGGGATGGCAGGTTCTCATGGTCATGGCAGTGCCTCTCTTAGCCGTGCCAGTGCAACATTCGGTCATTCTCACCAGAATGTAGCAGCAGCCTCCGGGTATGGTTCACGTGCAACAGGAATTGCATCTAACGCTCATGGATCGTTCTTGGGCGCTGGTTCCCCGTTTAACCACAATGCCAACTCTCATTCCTACGCTGGTGTTGGTGGTCTAGCGCACCGTGGCTCAGGGATCTACGGTGGATTCGGAAATGGTCATTCGTCTCAACTTAACGGTCGTGGTCACGGAACCGGATTTGGATCTAGCCATGGGGCACATGGAAACGGACTTGGATCTAGCCTGGGCCATGGCTCTCAGGGTGCTCCTACAGTTTCTTCTTACTCTCACTCAATCCATCACAACGGTCCTGATGCGCGCCCATACGCCGGTGCTCATGGTGGATCCAATTTCGCCAGAGCGGGTCTCGCTCATGGTAACGGTTGGTCTGCTAATGCTGGACATAGTAACGTAGCCGTGAGCACTGCCGGATGGTCTGCTAAAAACGGTCTGGGCGGCAGTGGTTGGTCTGGCAGCGCTGGCTTCCCTGGAAGCACTGGTTGGTCTAGCAACGCTGGCTTCTCTGGAAGCACTGGTTGGCCTGGCAACACTGGTTTCAGTGGCAACTCTGGATGGTCTAATGCTGGCAGTGGTGGACATGCCGCCAAAATCGGCTGGTAGCACTATATTTTGAATCTGGACTAGACATGGAACAAATTAGTACAAATTATAATATTTAAATTTTAAGTAGTACAAATTCATTGCAAGTATTTTAATGTATTCAATTCAATAAAATTTGTTGGTTGATGTATTATGTAATTTATTTCTTTTCAAATGAGAACCCTTAGCAACACTACATACTTTTTAAGACAATAGCCTAGTGTTTCACGGCAGTCATAGTTGGTACACGTGTAAACGAAACACCCACACCGTAATTAGAATTCTGACGTCGATTCCTTTGGCAAAAACACACTCTTTACATGGCCAAATATGTACGTGGTCTTAGTACGTGCCATAAATAAACCTGTTACTGCTATTTCGAACATAAAATATAACATTTTAACTATGAACATTTCCTGGCGAGCTGGTTTTGTGATTGAAATATATATATAAAAAAAAACGTGGTATGGTTTAATGAGCACTTATTGTAAATGGTAAATGATAATTTATTATGTGGTTTCCACTAGAGGTTGTACTTGAAAAATCTTACTAAAATACATTATCTAGTGTCGACCAGGATGTAATTGTAGCAAAGAGATTATTGATGGTCGATAATAATTGCTCAAAATAACTTTTATATAATTTCTCAAAATAAATTATTACCAATGACGTGATTAGAACCAAAACAATAATTAAAATTTCTTTTAAGTATGTGTGTTGCTTTTAGTATCACAATATTTTTATTTTTAAACATCAAGGAATAGTTTCTTAGTCGGCTGTGATCTGGAAAACTATAAAGTCTTTGAAATGGAATATTAAATGGGATATTTAATGGAATAAAAAATGGAATTAAATCTCGGACTTATTATTAAAACCATAAATGACGTTTTAATTATGTTTCGAAAAACCGAAGGAAATACTATGGAACCAACGATTTTGTATTCCTGAAGACAATTATTAATGAAAAATTTTGCACTTTACAAATTCACGTAATAATTGATGAATAACTTACTTGCTTACAAATAAAATTAGTATATAGGTATGGCATTGTGATAAGCTTAATTATTGACACTGATAAAATATATTTTTGCAAAAAAATATTTGTGCACATGATCAGAGGTAATTTCCAATCCCCAAAACAATTTTAAGACAGCAATTTATTTTAATAAAATTGTGGAGAGTTTATTGGTTCATCACACGATTTTTTTTACATACAGGGATCTTAGTATACGTGTTTTTTTTTATTAGATTCAGTTTTTTTTTAATTTCATTGCCTCAATAAAGGGCTATAAATGTTTTTTTAATAAAATTATTATGAAATTATAAACAGCCCTTCTTTACTTAAATATTTCGAAATTTATAACTTCGTTGTACTACATTGAAGTTGCCTTGAAGTGCACAAATCTAGAGCGATGCATAATTCAAGAGATTCTAATCTCTTTATATTGTACAAAAAATCTCGTCATGATGATAGTTGAATGTTAATTGAATGCGTAATTTCTTTCGTAATAAATGAAACTAAAAATATTAGGGAACCGGCTTCTTGAACAAGATGTCGATCTTACTTTTACATATTATATGCAGCCGAATACTAAAAGTCACTGGTGGTAGGACCTCTTGTGAGTCCACGCGGGTAGATACCACCACCCCGTCTATATCTGCCGTAAAGCAATAATGCACTTCGGTTTGAAGGGTGGGGCAACCGTTATAACTATACTGAGACCTTAGAACTCATATCTCAAGGTGGGTGGCGACATTTAAGCTGCAGATGTCTATGGGCTTCAGTAACCACTTAACACCAGGTGGGCTGTGAGCTCGTCCACACATCAACGCAATAAATAAACAAAAGACAACCACTAAGACGTATCAAACAATGCGACTTTAGTTTAACTCAATCCTTCTTGTCAGTCGTTTGCACTCTTGACAGAGTGGTCGTGGTCATCATTTCGGATGACGGTGCGCTTTACAAGACGTCGCCATTTCTCCTGTACCGTGGCCTTTCTGGTGCACTCGTTAACGGGACCGCTTAGATCTGTCTTTACTTGGTCGGTCCCTCGTAACGGTGGTCTGCTGCGCCGTCTTGCACCCTCAATCATCCCCTGCACCACAAGGGCTCAACTGAGTCGTCACCCCGTCGCAACACAAGCCTGCTGAAGATAGACGCTGCTTGATGCCGCATTTAGAATTATTTCTATGTAAATAAGCACCTAACATATTTTGTTAATGGATACCTTTCTTATTGAATGACTAGCATCGAGCAATGAATAATGAAACTCGCAAAATTTGTTGCGTCATAATAACTGTTGGTAGGCCGTATTGTAAGTCCGTATGTGTAGATACCGGAATTCTGCCTATGTCGTTTTGAACAAATACCCTTCGTTTCTCAAGGCACAAGGCACGGTATTCATATGATGCAGGTTATGGGCTCTAGTTTCTAGAACTAGGTAATATCTGTTGTACGCTATGTTAAAAATATATATTATCTATGTTAATATTTCGATACTGAATTTATACATTACACTATATGATTTAAGTTAGAATTGTATTTTTATTCAGTTTGCAACTAAATAATGTGAAATATTTTATAGCATACTGCGTGTCAAAAAATACAAATCTCGATCTGCAATATATGTTTTAAAATACATTTATCCGAAGTAATGTACAATAACCGTTTGTAATGAACAAGAATCCCTAAATAATGTTTTCATAAACAACACGTAAATGCGTGTTCGTGTAATGATTTTCAGTTATTAAATAGCAGCCATTAACTTTCCAGTGCATCCGCGTACGCAAATGACAAATAATTATGACCTTTAACGATGCACATTGATCTTAATTTCTTTCTTTCTTTGCTGCTGTAGACGGCCTTGCCCTTCCGTATCCGTTGGCGTATCGTTGACGTGTAAGTAAGCTGAGAGCTAGAAATGCTTTTTTTTCAACATGATATAAATAGTTTATTTTTTTTCGTAACTTTACATTATATTCCTCTTTCAGTTGTGCTCCTCGTGTCTGAGGGTTGTAACGACTTCCAACCATGACTTTCATTTGCAGAATGTTATGCCATCACATCCCTTTGCTCAGAGAACACGGTAGACGATAAAATCAAGAGTGGAGCCGATCTAGTTAGATCAACACATTTATCCCAATTTTACCTTTCACTTTACAAGTGATTACTAGTTTTTCATGATTGTGTCATTTTTCCTAACAATTTCTCTGAATTCGTCTCGAAGGATTCGCTTGAGGCTGATACTAGAAAGCTTTGTTTTGATTGCCAGTTTCAAGAAAATATATGCGTTAGTCCAATATACATTGTATCAAACAGTTATCAATGCCATTCAATTAATATCGTTCTGCCACCACAGTAGTAATAAATCAACAGCTATGTTCATTTCGCGAAAATGTTAATGATCATCACTACACTTACGTAAATTAAAGAAATTGTGGATTTGATTTTGATTAAAATAATTTTTATTATACGACTTTAGGTACGTAGTTGTATAAAAAAAAATCCTCGTCAATTTTCAACCTCCCGATCAAAATCTACCGGTAGATAACTTAGGGCAAGGGACCTTATCAACATAAGCAATGGCATTTAAATTGCAATTGCTGACAACAATTTTTAATATTGGCATGGTGAGAATCCTTTTACAAAGTTCATTATTATTTTTTACGATACGGATGTGATATTATATTTCGTCTCCTGGTCTAAGTTTAAAGATCACAAAATGACCATGCTCATGCGTCGGCCACGCCCTCGCCTCCGGAGATTCGTATAAAAGCTCCCCGTAAGCTTCATTTGTATCATTCGAGAGGATCCTTTCATTCCTAACGCAATGGCAGCTAAGGTGATCTATTTAATAATTTTAACAGTAGTGATCGTAATATTAAATTTGTAAAATTTAATTTTTTTATCAAGTTTTTCGTAATATTTATCAAACCTTAATATAAATGTGTTTATCTGGATGAGAAATCAAATTTTCGGGTGTGCTTTGAAATTTACTTCTTAGATTTTCTGAACTCAGTACATATCCAATGTTAAGTGTAGCCTTTAGATAGCACGTGGCTGTCGTTGACCATGGACATAATATTGAATTGCTCTAGCGTAGCTTTGGTGACTTTGCCCTTAAAGCCGAACAGCAATATTTATTTCCGGTAAGAAGACAAGATGATGGTACGATCATACAGTGTCTGACTAACAGACTAATTACTTCATATTCGACACTGTGCGCTTAAAATAAAACTTAATTAGGTCTCGTCCAAATATGTATATAACAATCTTTTTGCTTTAACATTGATCGTTTTTTACAGTTCTTCGTAGTGCTCTCAGCTTTGGTGGCAGTGGCCCACAGCTCAGTGGTGCACACACCATTAGCTAGAGCAGACGCTGACTACACCAGCTTCGCGTACGACGTGGCCGACCCCAGCACTGGGGACTTCAAGAGTCAGGTTGAAACCCGCGTGGGAGGTACCGTCTCCGGGCAGTACTCTCTCATCGAACCCGACGGTACCAAGCGCACTGTGGACTACGCCGCCGATGACGTGAACGGATTCAACGCTGTTGTACGCAAGGACCCTGTTGTCGCTCCCGCTGTCGTTTCTACCGCCCCCGCTGTGGTTTCTGCCGCTCCTGCTGTTGTTGCCGCTCGCACCGTTGCTGCTCCTGCCGTTGTGTCCGCTGCCCCTGCCGTCGTTGCTGCCAAGACCTTGGTTGCTCCCACTGTCTACAGCGCATCCCACCCTACCGTATACGCTGGCGGAGTGCACAGCGTGGTCATTCCTTCTTTGTATGGTCGCACATACGCCGCCCCCACGGTAGTTGCTACCCGCGCCTTCCATCCTTCCTATTACGGATACGCCAGCTCTCCCTACGCTTACTCTGCCTACCCCGCCCACCTTTCATACTGGTAATTTATCGAACCTTTTATGGCATCTAACGACTTGTATGTAAATATTGTTACTAGTCTGTACATACAATGTGAATTACAATAAATGAATACATACATCAATCATGTTTGTCTTATTAATTAAAACTAAAAACTAAATTAAATTTTATATATGAAACTTCTAAATTTGAACTTCTAGTTACTGATAGGAGGGAAAGCTACGAGTCCCTATGTTTAGATACCATCATCCTATATATAGTATATTAATTGAGAAAGCAATATTGTGTTTTTTATTTTTATTGCTTAGATGTGTTGGCGAGCTCACAGCCCACATGGTGTTAAGTGGTTACTGGAGCCCATAGACATCTACAGCGTAAATGCGCCACACACCTTCAGATAAAAGTTCTAAGATCTCAGTATAGTTACAACGGCCGCCCGCCCGTTCCGCAAACCGAAACGCATAGATAGGTTTGAGTTATTCACGGTGTGACAACAATGATTTTCGTTAAGCGCTTAAAGTTTATAGTACGGTGAGCTCGAGTATCTTGTTTGCAAAATATTCGAATAGTTTTTTTTATAAAATCATATTATCTAATAGTCTTTTGAAAGTACCAAAGCACCATGTTTTGCTAAAAGATTAGATTACGAGTTTGTATATTTCAGGAATAGGAAGAAATCGCCAGGCTTCCGCCTACGCGTTGGAATCAGACTAAATTCAACCGACTAAAGCTCCCTATCGATCAACAAACGCATCTAAGCTTTAGATGAGGTTCTCTTACGATACAGGTGGGGGAAGATTACGCATTTCCCATGGAACATATTTCTACCTGCCATTCTAACCTCATTGAGCACCAGAGCACGAATACTGATAATCCCAGTAAGGCCAAACTTATCGGCTTTATTAAAAGGGGACCGTGAATGCACTTTCACCCTTAATCCACAAGCAAAGTAAAATAATGTCTTATCCCATTCATCAATGTTGAATGTGTTGTGTTAAAGCAGGTGGAAATTAATAATGGATCTGAATCTACAAAGACACTTTTATTTATTTATTTTTTTATTGCTTAAATGGGTGGACGAGCTCTGAGCCCACCTGGTCTTAAGTGGTCACTCGAGCCCATAGACATCTACAACGTAAATGCGCCAACCAACTTGAGATACAAGTTCTTAAGTCTCAGTATAGTTACAACGGCTACTCCACCCTTCAAACCGAAACGCATTGCTGTTTTACGGCAGAAATAGGCGAGGTGGTGGTACCTACCCGTGCAGACTCACAAGAGGTCCTACCACCAGTAAATCTTGCAATTCTCTCACATTTATAGATATCATGTGCTGTTCAATAGAACCATAGTGACAGCGCCGTGGAATTGCGAAAGCACAAAATTGGTTTCAAAGTATTTTTCTTAAACTGATGTGATGCAAACCCATTCACAGCTTAAGTCCCTTTATCGAGTACTTGCGTATCTTGATCCAGAACTAGATACGTCTTAAATAATATCCAAAACGCTGTTAATTGGAGATATTGTCATAGAATGTAGGACGGCACCAACAAATCAATTGCAGATTGCAGAGACAAAGTTTCTCACTCCTCCATAATTTCTCAGACAAATGAAAACCGATTGTTGAAGCTCTTCGCAAGTTTCAGATCAAGTTAATCACGAATTTAGCTCTCCGGTAGTTCACAGTGCAAGATGCAATGCTACTGAAGTACGAATTTAAATAAGATGGAAATTATGTGTTCGTTTGCAATAACCATATCATATTTATGTTTCATTTCTGTGAGACAGTGGCTGCAGTTCAGTATAACTCTTTCAAAACTTTATTTGAATTTCTAAGAACAATATAATATAGTTATTTTACAATTGGGAATATACAAAGAACTCTTTAAAGTTTCAAAAATTGTTCGCATGCAGAAAATGTAATAGAAAATGAGAATAGCAAATTTGACGAGCGTAATTATTTCAAGCTTCTCTTTCTCTCTGCTCTGGGATTAGTACCAGGCTCTGTTTTTGTTGTAATTTTTATTATTGCATAGGCGGTGAACGAGCTGACATCGTACCTCCAGCACTCTTACAGAAGTCCATAGACAACGCTACGTAAACGCTACCACCCACTTTGAGTCATGAAGCTTGTCTCAATTTAATAGCATTGTAAGCAATAGTTTGTGGCCAAACACGACATCCAACTTGGTCTTCTAATATTCCACATCTGAGCTCACCCCATCCAAGTCCGGTCTTTAAGGTATAAAACTCAATAAAAGAAGTACTTAACAGATAGAACTCCCTTTATTTACAATCAACGAAGGAAAAAATGAATTACCAATAAACTTCGGGGTCGATGTAAATGCCAGAATAGCTTGGATATCCGGGGTATACGGGTCCGGGGTAGTTAGGCGAGTATACATCAGATAAAGGTGGATAGGCAGGAACGACAGCAGGGATGGGGACGGCACGGACGGCTAATGGAGCAGGAGCGGCAGAAACCACAGCGGGAGCGACAACAGGGTCCTTGCGCACAACAGCGTTGAATCCGTTCACGTCATCGGCGGCGTAGTCCACAGTGCGCTTGGTACCGTCGGGTTCGATGAGAGAGTACTGCCCGGAGACGGTACCACCCACGCGAGTTTCAACCTGACTCTTGAAGTCCCCAGTGCTGGGGTCGGCCACGTTGTACGAGAAGCTGCTGTGTTCAGCGTCTACTTTGACTACTGGTACCACCCAGCCGTGGGCTACGGCGACCATAGCAAGAACTACGATGAACTGAAAATAAATACAACTAGTTATAAATGCTACAAAAACTATGAGTTATATAATAATGAATGATGCGATAAAAGATTCGCTATGAAGTTTTTGAAGAGAATATTAAAAAACCTAGCATCGATGAAATATTTATGTTTTTTTTTAATATTACTATCCTAATTTTAACGATTTCAAAATAGACGGTAAATGCATATTTAAAAAAAAATTTAATTACAAGAGTCGAAATGTCGTTTTTTTTTTTTCATAACAAAGTTCATTAATTTTTGTCCTATACGTGCTATCCAGCACACGATCCACCTAGTGTCTATTGAAAGTCATAGACATCAATATCACCGCCCATCTTAAGGGATGAGGTTAGTCTCAATTAGTGAATAGTCTCAATTCTATTATATAACCGCTGCCTCAGCTCACAAGACGCGCGTTTATTACGACCAGTAATAATTTGCCTAATAAGTAAATACATTTTCAGCATTTTCATGCCTTCAGCATTTTCCGGCTTCATTTTGGATTTATTTTTATGTTAGTGAGCATTACGCTACTTATCATACATAAGATTATGATTAAGTTCGCACACAAACGTACCCGTTTGTATGCGAAAGTGAAGAAGTAAAGGACCATTCCCTAGGGGCTTTCTTGTACTTAAATGTGAGTGAAACCGCGCGAGAAACCTAGTAATATCACAACTGCTACGTTCTACAAAAAGTCGAAATCATCGTATTTGAATACCGGTTACCTACCGCTCAATAGGCAATAGACAAAATAGGCAATTGGCAAAATAGGCAATAGGAAAAATAGGCAATAGGCAAAATAGGTATTTTGCTCATTATTATATAACAATATTATATAATAATACAAAAATTAGAGAGAATGAACATAATTTTTTTATCTAATTAGCTAGATTTTCCTTAAATAAAATTAATCCTATATCTTAAAACCTACCTTAGCTGCCATTGCTGATCTTCAAGTAATTCACTCGACGAATGAATACCTCAATCATCGCACAGTCTTTTATAGCTAAATATTCGCGAATCACTTTTAATAATTAGTTGACGATCTTGAAAAAATAAACAAATGCAATTTGTTCCTTAATATACGTATATATAAATTAAAGACTAATTAATGCAAGGTATTTATCATTTGAACGGTAACTACGATGTTTGAACATAAACAAGTCGTTTCTAGAATTCGATCGAAAGGTTAATTAGTCTTCCGGGATTTTTGGTTGCCAACAGAATTCAATTAATCTAAATGTAATTCTATGTACATCGATACATGCGATTACATACAATGAATTTTATATACGCTGAAGAAACTAAACAAAAGTAGATTTTTTTTTATTGGTTAGATCGATGAACGAGCTCACAGCCCACCTGGTGTCAAGTGGTTACTGGAGCCCATGGACGTCTACAACGTAAATGCGCCACCCACCTTGAGATATAAGTTCCAATCAGTATAGTTACAACGGCTGCCCCACCCTTCAATCCGAAACGCATTACTGCTTCACGGCGGAAATATTTTACGTTACTCGGTGAATCCGAAACTTTAGCACTTGGATTTTATAACTGTATAATTGAAAAGCTATGGAAAAAATGCGAAATATCGTTTCGATATCTATCGGAAAATAGCAATCGATTATCAGGAACCTTCAAATAAATCTTCAATTTGGTTAGCAGTTATTGTAATTAAAGGTTTGAAGGGACCTTAAGCGAGAGATGTGGATGGTAAAGAAAATAAATAGAGTTCAAGGTAGTCTGAAAGGCGAAGTCCGGCAGTTGGCAGGGGACTATTTCTTCCAGTCATAAAAACAAATATTGATGTATTCATGTATGCTACCCTAAGTAAGGTAAAGTGCACGAATGATTGCAACGATAAATGTAATAATAACAAAGTGTTTTAAGAAAAAAATAACAGTTGTTTATTTGAGGTACATTTTGAGCACGCATGAGTCTGTTTTTCTCTAGAGGTCGCTCGAAGCATTTCGCAATGAACCCACGGATAGCTGTTGCACTGGTCTGCTAAAAGTTTAACCAGCATCTATAGATATATTTTAAACAATTGTTCCTTCTGTTGTAGACCGATTTTAAAAAACACTAGCTTTTTTTTAATGCTTTTTTAAAATCGTCGGATTTCGCTCTTCAAGACTGTTTTCAATTTTTTTTAAATATTCGTAATATACCTCCTACTACAAATAATCTAACAGTGTTGTTGGAATTGTTTTCACGTACTTTTTTTTTTTATTGCTAATATGTATGGTAAATACCGCAGTCCGCCTTGTATCATGAGTTCTAAATCTCAGCTTGTAGAACGGCTGTCTTCCCAATCTTCAAACTGAAACACCAAACTGGTTTATGGCAGAGATAAATAGGAGAGACTAGAATCAAATCTTTACAAGATAAGATCACAGTCCGCATCACAAGGAAGAGTTTTAGCTAAACTCTTCACAGCCTGCCTACGTCATCACTCTATAAAATAATTGATATCATAAATTTTGAACTAAATAATTAATTGCGCGTCCATATGACCTTCAAATCATTTATTCGTGGCTTCGCTTGTCATGTACAAAAACAATTGGGTCAAATAATGTGTTTTCTTAATTATTTTTTTTATATTTTTTTTTGTACCGGCAAAGAAGTATAAGAAAATTTTCTTGATGCGCTCTTGACTACTCAACCTAAGACTCAAATGCGTAACGAACTAACAAACTGTCGTGATTTATTCAGTATGGATTTAATTCATTTAAAATGTCAATTGTCTGCGTGTCTTGCACACGTGAGATTCAAATTTATTTCTAAATCTAAGATAAGGTCTTATAGCCATATAATTTATTGCCTAGAAGTGTTCTTTTCGGCTATGTATCCGATCTTACAGATGCCCAATAGCACTTTTCTATCAACTTCTGTCCTTAAATTAAACTTTAGTTCGCTTTATTTAACCCATCCTAAGCTGTATTCAGTAGAAAGAAACCATGTGTTTAAAGTCACAGACAAGAATAAAACGTGGGTTCAATGTGCGATAATTACTTACGTTAAACGCAAAAAATATAAGCCACGTTCACTATTTGCCTTCATCTGTCGGTCTAAATAACATCAATCAAAGATTTCACTCTCGCTTCCGAAGGAAGAAGATATGAAAATTATAACTATACTTATTGTACCCGTCCGCTTCGCTGGGCATTTAAAATTAACATTATTATTTCTCACCCCCACAAAGGTTCTCATCATTAAGGCCCCCGCAACTGGTGTAGGGAGTCTAACACTCATATAAAGATTATTAAGTACGTTTAAAAACTAGAAATAAAAGAACACGATTGTATATTTTAGCAACATTTTTATTAAGAATCCCACAATGGAACAAATTTTTCGTCAATATAATAATAATAATAATAATAATCTAGACCTAAATCATGTTTTCTGTGTTGTAGGTAATTAATTCCACTGTTTTTTTTTTTACATAATTAAGTGCAAATGGACACATATCTGCGTAACCTTAGCTTGAATATACAACAGTAATTAATTTATGTGTTTTACTTCTTTTTTTTATCTAATTGTAATCCCTGGTTTACATATAAATATTACATTACAATGGTATTCATATTATAATTGATTTTGAAAACTCTCGAACGCACGAGCCTTTGCTTTTTATGATCGGAAATTGGAACTAACTGCTCATGAAAGATCATAATGCTCATGTTCAGTGGTTACCGTCCTAAGCGTAGAAGCTGTCAGAAAGACGGCAAGACGCCTATTCGCCTATTGAAAGACGCCTATTGCCTATTCGCAATGCCCGGAGCATAGAAGAGAAGATCAATTCAATTTGTAAACGCTATCCTAACTTACAGAGCTATGTAAGTAGGGACGTAGGAACGACTCTGTGTGCGTTCGACAATTTCATACAGTTACACCAAATCCACATATAAAGCCCTTAACTCCACAACAAAATCGTCACTTGAACATCGATAATACACATTCTCAATCCGATTATTCACTCAATGCTACACCGATAACGCGTTTCCATAGCAAATTCTCCGATTTACCACAAAGGACCAATCAAATCTCGTACGTAAACAGAGTGGTCAAAGTTAAGGGCTTCTAATGTTGACCTCTATTACGAAGCAAAACGTAACAATAATGCCTACAAATACATCGCGTAACTAACAGAATACGCCAAAATATTATTACCACACTAAAAAATTCGCTAGTACACGGCACGGGCCGTCACATACATATTTTCACAAATTAATTCGCTAATACCGACCAGAGCCACGTGTACTTATACATAACAAAAAAGATTATAAGAAATATTCAAATAAAAACTCCTGAAAAAAGTTCAGAGCAATCATTTTTTCAAATTAAAATCGTAAGGATAGAAGTAATAGGTGAAAGATACTTAATATCTTCAGGTTTTTTATTTTTCAAATATATTTTGATAGCTCCAAGCATTTTTAAAATTATAATCATAATTTTTGCATTGAGAGTTATTATCGTTTTAATCTCTTAAAGTACACGTGCCTCTTTATGAATCAAACAAGCATGTGGTCTAACCATTTGCCTTATCTTTCTGACGTCGTGGACATCAAGTACCGTAGCTCGAGAGCGAAAAACTTCCAAGGAGCAGTCGATCTTCGCTTCGATTAGCAATTTATCGACGCTTTTGCCAACAAATAGTGATGTCCTCAAGGAGCTTTCGATCTCGAACGATACGTAGGCTTTTTGTTATATACCTATAAATATATTTATTACATTATGTATAATTTATATGTACATTCAACCCGCTTCATTCCACGCTACGACACCACTCGCTAAATCTATACTTCTATCGTACAAGTACAAAAAAACAAAAACGAACTAATAAAATATCTAAAATCACAAGTGGTGCTATTCTCTTACTGTTAAAGAATTATATTATATATTTTCATATATATATAAAAAAGTCGCTTAAAAAAATCACAGACAATCACTTTTCCTTTACAGACATAGACCACCGACCTGACGTGCGATTAATTATTTAAGCATTACTTTGCTACGTACAAAATCCTACTTAAATAGTTTTACAACCATCCTGGTTTATATTACACCTGATAAGTCACTGTTCAAACGTGCTTTCCCGACCACTTACAAGATGACGACCGTTCTACATACCCCTCGCTTTCACGTTGTAACTGAAAATAATGTAATACATACGAGAAATAAATGCTAACCAGTGCTCAAGTTCCCATGCTTCCACTCGCCACAAGCGGGCTGCCGTACATTCCGTTTAACAACACCATAATATATCTGTTCCTGCCACTTTTAATCTAATTCGAATTTTTATTTAAGTGACGCCCGAAAAATACGCTTTTGGCCAACGCTCACGTAAAACCCGTTAAGTTTCGAAATAAGAAATCATTTTCCATTTTATTATTATATATACATACATATATATTTATATTTTTGTTTATAAATTAATTTGTACTGGCAGTCACAATTTAAGACTTCGTAAATTTGTACTTTGTGTCCTCATACGGAAAGTGCTCTTTGCGATTACATTAAGAATCGTAACTATACTTTTTAAACATTTCACATATACATGCAGATGATACAACGAACTTATCATGTAACACCGAGACTTACCCGAATCGAACTAAGGTAAGATATTAAAACACGTACAGATGAGACAGAAAAAATGTCTTATTTACACTTCATGATGACGAAAGTTCCGTCATAATATTACGTCAAACATCGAGATGTTAAGAATTATATTGCAAAAACCCGAATAATTAGAAAATTTCAGAAGTAGGCTCACTCTTTTTCGATCTTAAAGCAATCTGTCACATGCATTACGAGCTCCAATCTTCATTCAATTTGATTGCACAACTTACATAACATTCAATGCGACAAAATTATTATTTTTTATCAAATTCGTAAAAGTTTTATTTTATTCACGAGACCGTTTATTTAAGTGCATACCTATAATTAAAAACAAAAACACATCCAATAATTTTATTTACCGGTTAAGTGCAACTAGATTTTGAACATTGCGCAGGTACTTAGGTAAAATTCAATTCCTTAAATAATTTACTTAAATTTATCATGATAAACATTAAACACGATGGACGGGTGTAACTTGTTAACTTGAATAAAAATAGAAAAAAAAAAACAAAAAATTAAGCGTAAAACAAAAGGAAAAAATAAACAAAAAAAAAATTGTGACAAAAAATTTTTAATTCGCAGAAACCTAACAAACAATAATTTTTTCAATTCAATTTTTTTATTTTTTTCACCTCCTTAAAACATAGTAACTATGCAACACAAAAATATTAACTGGAAAAAAAATAATAATAAAAATACGAATAAAAAAAATTTATACTCCGGAGAGTGAAGGAAGGTACATTTAGATTACGTGAAATGAATCGCGACCGATCCCCCGCGGCTGTGCTGCTTACGAAAAAGACATAATTTTAATGAGATTATTACATTTAGCCTACGTAACACTTACTAACTAACAGTTAGACCTTCAACTCAGCACATTCGACTCGTTCACTTCCGAAGCTATCGCTGTAATATTTTGAGCTTGCAACACTGAGTCGAGTATACAGTGTACACACTACCTTGCAGAGATTCAAATGAAAAAAGTGCAATTTCCGTCCAGCTCTATATAGATATCTACGTACATTCATTAACTATTACCTGAAATGTTTAAGCTCCGAGCAAATTTTAATAGATAATATAAATATATAATTATATTTTTTTAATTCAATAAACTTACTGATACATTACGTCTGAATGACATTTTAAGATTAAAATTTTCAAATTACTAAAGTTGAATCCTGAGGTAGTTTATTTGTACTTTTTTTTTCGCATATTATATGCTTATAATCTAATATTTTTTATTTCTTCTTCATATAAAAAATCTACTTATAGATTACTTAATAACTAGTTCTATATTCCTCGAGGTAGATAATCTTAAAAACTAAATGGGCCTTGTAAGATATTACATCCGAACTTTGCTAGTCGAAAATAGATCTTAAAACACAGACTTAAGAGTTTGAATGTAATTTTCTTACGAAGCCCGTGTGACGGCAGAGGGTCACCTTACCCGTAACAATCTTTGGCTTTACCATCACGACAATTCGCGATTATTGTAAACTTAATAAAAATAAAAAAGAAATAAAATCTTAAAAACAAACTTAAGCTAACCATAACGCAAAACCCAATACGGAACCAAATTTATACGCTTCACATAAATGCAGTGATCGTCGTGCGAAACAAATTGAACTTCTAATTAAAAATCGATAAATTTCTTTCGCATAACAAACGTTGGATCCAACTTACATATTTTGGTCAAACTCCTCATAAACTACCGGAAACTCGGAATGAGAAGTGTGACCAACGTGCCTTTGTCAAACGATTGCCTTATCATAACAGCCATTGGTAGTGGGAGATCGGTCTAATATTAGAGGACTGAAATACACCAACATGACGTGAATCCTATCACACCGAATACAAACATTACAACTATTAACTTGTCCACTAATTACTTTTACATGACACAACTTAATTTAAGACAATTATATTATTCAAAGTGCGCTGATTTTTTATAACACGCTAGTAATATTATTAAATAATGAATTATTATTATTTTTCATTAAAAAAGAAAACTTAATAACTTTACAATGAAATTGACAAATGTAATCTAAAAGTTGTACCTTTTTTTTTCAAGAAGCCAATGTTATTGATTTTAACATGCAATGTTCTCTTGGTGCTAACGAGACATCACTGATTTAAACAGTAGTACAAGTTACAAGTATCAATCGACACACATAAAGGAGAACAGTAATGAATAAAAAGCTAAATTAATGTTAAAAATAAACCGTGACGCATTAATGCAATTTTTTATAACGTATCACAAAAAACATTAAATGTCAAAAAAGAAATCACAACTATGAATTTTGAATTCATAAAAGAAGAAAATAAACGCAAATAGAACAATATATATATAATTGTAGTTTTAAACGAATTACAATTAAAATATATGAATGCTAACATCAATTTTATTTAGCTTAGCGAGATAATATTAAATAATATGTTTATTATAACTGAACAATTAAAAACGCTTACTGAAATATGACGCCAATAAAATGGATTAACATGAAAAAAGAAAAACCCAACTCACGAATATGACGAAGCGATACGTGCGAACATCGTTTGTCTTAATAAGCCAAGTCTCGATTTCGATTTGCAGAAAATTCGAGAAGGCACTGGATTTATCATGTCATTACATCGATATACCGGCCCTATAACTGACCACAAGGGGAGCCACGTAGAGAAGTCAATACATGTGACAACCTAACGTGTAAGCTATTTAGGCTCTCAAATTTCTAGGTCAGTGTATGTTCAAAAATTAATCTCTCAACAATTGGTAGGTACTGTCGGAAATATGTTATTCCGATAATCAGTTTTTTTTTTGTTTCCCGACAAGTTATTTCGTCGTATATTGTTGAACCCATCCTAAGCTGTATTCAGTAGAAAGAGACCACCGCCAACCACGTGTTAAAGTCACAGACAAGAATAAAACGTGTGTTCAATGTGCGATAATTACTTACGTTAAACGCAAAAAATATAAGCCACGTTCACTATTTGCCATCATCTGTCGGTCTAAATAACATCAATCAAAGCTTATACCCTCGCTTCGGAATGAAGGAAATATGAAAATGATTTTTTTTTATTGTCTAATAGTGCATAATTGAAGTCCGTGAACTTTTACCACTTCAAACTACATATCTCCCCATTACCGATATTGTTTGATGAACTGGAAATCAATACAGGCTTACCTTTCAAAAACGTAATTATTATTTCATAATACATTTACATACAAAAATCTCAATGGCCTGTCTATTCGGATAAAAAGCTTGAAAATTTCAAATCAACTGTATTTTATTAGCTTCTATTTGGTATTTGTATAATGCGTAATCGTTCGAGATTATTCTTGTGTCGAATATCTCAACATCGGAGATTTTCCGTCAACTAATCAATTCAAAGAATTCGTCAAACAAAAAATAACAACAAATTGAATACTCTCAGTAAAATGTGACTAAAGATTTACATAAAAGGAATAATAATAGCCATTTAAAAGAAAACTAAAACGCTGTCTTTTCAACGGTAGATAAAAACTGAATCTAAAATAATAATATATAAAAGTCACTTAGCCTTGATAAACATTCGTCTATAATATATTCTATAATGATATCTTAAAATGTAAATATAATAATAAATATGAATGCAACTTATTCCTAAATATCAGGAATATAACACACAGACGCTACATTCACTCACGACAATAATAAATAATACAAACGAATGTCAACTTAAAATTGAAGTTATTTGGCACTGACCGTTGTAACCTAAGACCAATTATTGCAGTTGAATTTATAATAAAAGATTAACACGAGACGGAGCCCCGCGGTATCTACTCAACAAAATATAATACAATGACACCGCAAGACTCCCACAATTTATCAATAAAATAATTATTCTCTTTCAAAAAATCTCAACTGGTTGCACTTGTAATGACTAGGATTAAAGAAGCAGTAAGTGGCCTTCTAAATGCACTACGATAAGAAACCTAACGGAATGTTAAAATCGATACCATCGCCATGAAACATATAATTATTTGGTATGAATAGTAACATCCGCTACAGGCGAGCCCGTTGCGTACTGCAGAAATGGATTTATCAAACACATTCACGCATCAGCCCTTACATGCGAAAATTTTAACACGTTTTTTTTTTTTTCGATTTTCCCTAACTACTTAGAATCTACGGCAAATTGTACTTTGTACAAAACTGAAGCCCGTTTAAATTCAATGTGTATTTTAAAAAAAAAAAACTGTTTGAAACCCTATTTTCGTATTTTTTCGCATTTATCTCATCGTACAAATACATAGAATGTGGCAATATGAGGAAATTATCATTAAGTATACGGCCTGTTCGATATTGTAATGATTGGTTTTGTATCACAGATATATTTTATGTGTAAACTTAAAATATCTAGACTATTGTCATTATGAGCACAAAGCATTAGAATGTATTCAATAAAAACTATAAGAAAAAAATAATGTATTCAATATAAAGAGGTAGTTTTGCCACAGGGTGCAGTAACAAATGTCTCAACCTAGGCCAAGGCGTTTACAACATTCTCCTATTATTTACACACACTTAGCCTATGACCATCAGTCTCAACAACATATCTAAGATTCCCTAGTTCTGGTTATTGAAATAAGGTACGTGATAACTAGACCGAGAGCACAAAATAAAACGAATATAAAGGTAACTTTTATCTCACAGTCAACTGGACATATTACTATAAATTGCATAATTAAGGTACATAAAAGTGATGCGGGCGCTATTACACGGGGTACAATATTTTTAAAACACGGTACCAGACAGATACGAGTACTGAGCAACCATTCGTAGTCACACCTGAACATTAAATTAAGTAACAATTATCGCACAATTCAAACCTTAAAATCTTAAGATAAAATTTTGAGGTAGATACTGTTTTTTTATAATATGCATCGACGAGGTAATTTATTGTACGTTTGTTACGTACCGTTCGCGGCCCGGCGAGGGCGACCAGGGACATAAGGACATCCACAAGCGCAGACTATAAAATTAAACGTCAAAAAATTATACTCCACTGGATACATTTAACATTAAAGAGGTAGATTTACGGTCGCCCTCGCTGGCCGGAAAGTACAGAGGTAGTTCGGTTACAAGTTTGAGAGTTTAGCATGTTCGCGATCGATCTTACTGCGTGTGGTTCGGTAGTGGTCCTTGGGAGATGTGCGGCGTGACCTGGTGGCGGTGCTCGCGCGCGATGTGGCGCCGCACGGTGTTGTTGCGCGTGAAGGTGCGCGAGCAGTGCGGACAAGGCACCCTGATGCCCTGATGCCGCTGCCTGATGTGGGCCCGTAGATTTGTCTCGTATCCGTATAGTCTCTCGCAATATGGGCATTTCAGTTTCTTTCCTGGAATTGTACGGCAATTGGTTTTAATAATGATAACCATGAACTTCTTCATCGTTCGATAAAGATGTTTATTTTTTTAATTCGTAGACTTTTTTTATTGCTTAGATGGGTGGACGTGCTCTGTACTGTAAGCCCATAGAAATCGACAACGTAAATGCCGCCACCCACCTTGAGATATGAGTTCTAAGGTCTCAGTATAGTCACAACGGCTGCCCCACCCTTCAAACCGAAACGCACTACTACTGCTTCACGGCAGAAATAGGCAGGGTAGTGGTACTTAGCCGTGCGGACTCACAAGAGGTCCTACCACCAGTAATTACGGAAATTATAATTTTACGAGTTTGATAAAGTCAATCGTGAACATTTGTTAAGTATGTATTTCATTAGCAAAGTTGATACCCGCCTGCGGGATTCGAACACCGGTGCATCGCTGATACGAATGCACCAGACGTATTATCCTTTAGGCTACGACGACTTCAGAAATATAATTTTGAAGTATAATAATAGTGCATTATGCATTGTTTATTTCACACCCGACATAGATTAATAAAGTTTTACCTACATATAGATTCAATATATTATTGAGTTATAAATTTACCGTCAGCAGTAGCAATTCCTCCAGATTTGCTGGTTATTATTTTCGTTGGCCAAATGTCGGGGCTTTGTTTGGGTGGCACCGAAGTCTCTATCGGCTTCTCATGGTAGTTGGTGCCGGTAATGGACGGCGCCGGTGGCGGCGAATTGTTGTACCCCCCACTTGGGTGGTAATCATTATCATTTTTAACCCGTAAATCTGGAATCATCATTAATGAATGTGTCATTGTTATTTTGCGAGGAAAATAATTTATCGTGTGAGGTGCAACATTTGTTATTAAGCATTTTAACTGCTTTCTATAAATAAGGTGCAAATTAACAAACAAAAAATTCTATTCAGACATACTTTTTTTCTTATCGCGAAATGTATTGCTTGAATGATTTTTGGATCTTTCTTCAGCTATTATAGTTTTAATACCTTCAGCACCCTGGTCGTTTGGCAAGCGTTCCATTATTTCGTCGTTAGCGGATGCACTGCGTTCGTAGCCGTTGTTCTTAACCGGATTGCCGTGGGTCGATGTGCAGTCTGGGGGGTTCTCCTCATATCTAGCACTAGCTCCAGGCGATGAACGGGTGTCCGGCTCGTCGGCGACACTCCCGCAGTGCGATGATGAAGAACTTTGCCTGGAATTTCAGAAATGGAGTTTTCGTCATTCTCCCCTATACCTGTCATAAATGAATGTAGATGCTGACTGAACTCATCATTACCTGTAATTCCTTGTGATCGGACTCTGGCATGGAGAGGACTTTGGAGGCGCTGGTCGGCGGTGAGACGGGTGTATTGGCAAGTGGTGGCCGGAGGGCGCAAATCGCCCTATGTTTCCACCGCTATGGATGGGCAGTCCATATTGGGGCATAATTGGAGCGAAAGTGGTATTGTGGGGTTGCAGAGGGGTAGACTCTTGGACCTCACAATTCCCCGACCCTGATACCGGACTTGTCTTTATACGTGTTTGGTGACGTTCTCCAGATGATTGCTGTGTTTGTTGTTTTACCCAAGCATCCTGGGACATTTCCATAGACAGACCCTTGACCTGAAACGATATTATTTTTAAAAGTAAATTCAATAAGCCTTGAAATTGTTCGGTGTACTGATTCAGTTACATGCAGGACACTTGTTTAAATTTACATCGGAGTTGTTAAGATTGGATGGGTATTCAAATTGACAATTGTCAAAACAAAGAGCAACCTCGGCCTTCGACGACACACAATGCGTTACAAAATTTAATATTAGTTAGATAAGGTATGAATTGTAATGATTTTTGTACTGGCCTAATGATCAAAATTCGACCATATTCACTGATGTCTCAAGATTTAGATTGCTTTAATATTTTTATTTATGTTTTCAACACTAAAAAGTGTAAATAGCTAATATAAAATAGCGGTTGATAAACAGACTAAAAATTTAAATGTACTTTGAATGTTATTATAATATTTATGTAAAATATAAGAAATTGGATAACTTAATCTGAAAAGAGAAAGGACATGTGAAATTCTAACTCCTTAAAAATGGGTGGCTTCATAGGTAACTTTACCTGTAAATTCTCGCCGCTTTTAAGAAAGCTTGAAAGGGCATCCTGGCTGACGTGTACCTCGCCCTTGTACATGAATTCGAGGAGGGCCTGCATGTTGTCGGCAGTGGTAGCCTCCAAAATGACATAACAAGCGCCCGCATGGCTAGGTGGCGCCGTGTCGAATAACTCTTGAAAATGTTTACTGCACGCGGCCAGTATCACCTTATGCGCTTTGAATTGGCGACCTGAAAAGGAAAAAGTACATGGTGAGACTATTATCAATACAAACAAAGCAAATAAGACCAGGAAATTCTTCGGTCTGTATGTCGCATTTTTGTTTCTGGTCATAGAGTGGGTCGAATTATTTCATTTTGTCGAACTAATGCCAAAACTAAATACCGCCTTGGAAACACACTCTTCTGTGGTCAAGTTAGTGAGCAACGGTGATTTCTGGTAATGTTTAAACTAAACAATGTAGATTACACTAAAATGTTTTGTTGTGTTGATTGTCTTACATTTTATTGCTCAAAGTTATTGAACTTTTTTTCCCTACCTAAGCTGATAGCTTTGAGAGGCTATGTCAGCATAATCGGGCGAGTAGGTGAGCTCACGGGGCTCAAACCGGGAGTGTTGCTAATACTGGACCTAGCAAGAGCAGTGCTTCGCAGAATCTACCACCGGACTGGAAACACGACCCACTGAGAAGATCCGGCGAGAAACTCAGGGGGCTCTATCTATAGGTTAATTTACTGGTTGAGCCCTTCGTCGCGAGCGACGGGCTTGGCGAGGGCGACGCACTGTGCTTGAGTTAATGGATCGGGAGGATCCGTGATGACGTATTTAGGGCGAGATTATTGAACGAGATCATGACATAATATAGCTACCGACGTCTATAGAAAACATAATTCACCGATATTAAATTCGAACCATAAAGTTTCAATCTATTTCGCCTAACAGTTCCTCCCACTCTTAAATCGAAAAGTGCGTGCTTCGTAGAAGATATAGGCTAGTAGTTTCGAATGGTATTCACAATACGCTTTAGTACCAGTAATTGTGTAATTTCAATTAATTAATTTTATTTTTTTTCATATAAAATGTAATACTGTTTTTACCACAAGTCATACGTGACAATTTACAATGGGGGTACATTTAAAAGCGAAGGTTATAAACAAAAAAAAAAAGTATAACTAATTTATGTGTATTATCTATGGTATCTAGTATCGCGCGGTGTAGTCCCGTTGACCCTATTCTAATTTTATAAGCGTCGGTTCACATGAGACGTCTGCCGCCCACGCGATGCAATAAGCCATAAACAAAAGTCAAGGTGCCGGCAATTACTATTCAGCAGGGCTGTGCTTGTATATTTAGATCGTGTATACAACTATCGACTGTTCTCCGTTTTTCTGTATATCCACCGCAATTCGATTTAATTTTTATTTTAATTCCCATACAAGTCGCTTCGAAGGTTTCTGTAACAGCTGTCTAAAGATACGCTGAAAAAAGAATGTCTTACAACCATTAAGTTCCAAGCCACAAGATTACTATTTGAAATTTAGTTTTTTTAAAGGATTTTATGGCCTGGTAACTAAGACCTTTAAGTCATGTCTTATTTTAATTTATATTCTTATTTTTATGAAAAATGAAAATATGAAATGAAATGAAGATGATTAATTTGAGACATTAATCAACTGGGATGAAATTAATTGAAATGAAATAAGATGATATGGGATGGAATATCATCTCAGCAAAATGGTGGTTATTTACTGAAATTTTTAGTGGACTTTTTGGAGGATCCCGAGAAGTTACGTCCAGCGACTTTGTTTAATTTTCCCACATTTGTGCACTTTCACAAATATTAAGCTATTAATAAACCACCGTTATTATACATTTAAATCTGAAGAAGCACTAAATAGACAAAATAAAACAAATCAGATAACTTCACTCCTCGCGTTCCCGCCAAAAAGTCGAAATTTAGTTTTGATCCACCTACTTTTATTTTTATTTTTTTTTATTTTTTTATTGTTAAAATTAAAAGAAGGCAGGTAGGTTTGGTAGAAATTAAAAGTCATCACTTTTAAGTCGCAGTTTATTAACGGTCTAGCCTGATCATTCTTAATACATTCAAAATACGATCTATAAATTATATTGTAACATTGGAACGATTTTATTTATTATGACAATTTGTATTATGTAACCCTGTATACTACGTGTAGTATAGACGTGACAATTTAGTATGAGGAAAATATATTTGTTATTCAGTTGTAGAGTAAATTGTAAATTGAAAAAATAGTAACGATGATAAAGAAACTCGCATATTTAGCATTAGGTATAGAAAATCGTCGAAGTGATATTTTGGGGAGCCGTGGAGTGTGGTATAAACAAAATTAATTTGATTTCGTTTTTTTTTTGCTTAGATGGATTAACGAGTTTACGCCCCACCGGTTTGTTAAATGGTCACCGGAGCTCATGTACATCAACAACTTAAATGCCGCCACACACTTTGAGACATGAGTTTTAAGTGTCAGTTTGATAGTAAAACGGCTACCCGACCCCTCTAGCCTACTGAGTTTCTCGCCGGATCTTCTCAGTGGGTCGCGTTTCCGATCCGGTGGTAGATTCTGCGAAGCACTGCTCTTACTTACAGTCAGTGTCAGTGTTAGTGAAATAGCCTCTCAAGGCTATCAGCATAGGTAGGGAAAAAAACCCTTCTAACCGAAACGTAATATTGTTTCGTGGCAGAAATACCTACGCAGAGTCGTGGAACCTATCTGTATGGGCTCACAATGCGCTATCATCACTACTTACACAAATTATTTTTATTTTTGGGTTTTATTTATGTTACACGATATTATTCCTTCATCGTGGAAGTTACTGGTGATCATTTATTATGTACGTATTTCAACAGAAAATTTATTATTATTAATTAAATTTTCTAGAACGGATTGCGTTATGAACCTAAAAAAACTTGATGTATTACGTACGAATAGTATTTGACATTGTATATTTTAAAAAATCTGCGGTTTGAATAAGGAAGCGAAGAAACAATATGAAGTTTTTTGTACTTGTCCTGACTAATTTATTTTTACTATTCCACCGTACATTTACTACACATTTTACATTCCACATGAAATCCCTGATGAACATTGAAAAGAATATTCAATTCATAGGACTGATTCTACCATGGTAAGGAGCAGCATATTGCGAGCGAATACTTTTGCAAGCTCTCTTTTCTTTTTCTTTTCTAGATCTATCTAACCTTTTTTTGGACTGTATTACTTCGCAAATCCAGTCTAGAAAAGGGATAAGCATTATTTGAGTCTAATATTTCAAGGTGCGCAGTTTCATGCATGTTGAGATGCCTATTGGCCCTGGCACCCGCTTAATATCACTTCTAACATCAGCTACACACAAAGAGCGATAAAAAAGATGCGTATCTATTACGTAACTCACGAATATTCAAACATCGCGACGAATTGTCGATACTAGAGCACGCTTGTGCTGTATGTTCATCTACTATTATTACACTATAGTTATAATGGTAGGTATATCTAGTTACGTCACTACGACGAATAGAGCGGAACAAAATACTGATGGCCTTGTACTCAAGCCGTATGCGCTATTAGGCTGCGCACATGCAATGCGATTACTCATACATGTTATATCTATATATTAATACGTGAAGGAAAAACTTTGTATCCCCTTTTACGGAGGAGGAGTATGAAATTTCCCACACTTATAGAGAATATAGAGAAGGAGTGCAGAATGTTAATATTTTTTAAAATTATGCCTAAAACATACATTAAATCAATAAAAAAAAACATTACATACACTACCATGTACTTGACGCACACACGCATGCATACTATTTATTTATTGTAGAACTTTTGTTCTTGACGTCTGTGATCAAATTGAGAATCAGAATAGATTAACTATTGTTTGTCTTTATTAATATTTTTCTATAGTGAAATTTGGCGAAATTTGTGATTATAAAAGTATAATAGTGTTTGAAAATAGAATCATAATAGTTTACAAACTTACAATTTCAATTAATTATAGTCGAATTTCAAATACTGCGGGACCACTAGTATATTTTAATACTTGAATTGCATTTGAATCATCGGCGTGCGTCATACATGTTTTGTTAAAATCCAACTTTTTTTACCCTCTGTCTTTTTAGCCATGAGCCCAATGCTAAAGTGAGGTTATGTTTTAGAGGAAAAGTATTTTGAGTTTGAGCAAACAAAATATAATGCAATTTATGTTGGACTTATACTGAAAACACGAATGACAGAACATAAATAAATATTACAGTAGTGAATTTAATGGGCGCTTATATTATTACTATTATTATTGGGGCTTTTTATCTGATACCATGGTACAACAATTACAACACTTATCACTGTAAAATTTTTTTTTTTTTATTAACATTAAAATATTATTATAATATTATTATATATTGATACAATTATTCTTACGATGCAATTTATTTAAATAATTAATTCGATTCTCTCTAGAAATAGATACAAAACGTGTAAAAGTGATTTTTATCAAAATTAGCTCCTACCGTGTTTCATGTAATGAGGCAAAAACTTTATATTTGTTAAATTGACCCAATGTCACGAGTCTCTGGCATCTCAAATATCTAGCAATTTGATAAAACAATGACTCAGACATACGAAAAACGGAGGAAAATATTAATTGCATAAAATTAATGTACAAATGGGGCAAACAGCGATTATAATAATAACTTTAGCGTGTAAATGAAAAATTAAATATGTAAATAAAAAATAAAAATTAATGTAGCACGCGGTCTTTAAATTTGAATAAATTAAATTTATTTGCGTTGAAATATTCAATTTAGTGAGATCACTCATTAAGTTCAGTACTTGCATCTACGACTTTAACTAGTATTTGGGATGGCTATTGGTATTTATTCTGTTATCGGTATAGGAAGCAATCCCGCTAGCAAAAGCCTTTTTTTAAAAACTAAACTGACTTCAGTCGTAGTCGAAAATAAGTTGAACCCACATTACGTGGTTGAAGTTACCAACAACAAGACTAATGAAAGACGATGGATCCAATTTGGAAGATTAAAATTTCTTTTTTGAAAATACACTCATTAATAAAATTATTCGACGACAGACTTCTAGACTATATTTACATAAGATGCATTATATTGATTGAATTTAGCATTACCCTTACATATACCCTTGGCTTAGCGTAAGTTGGCTGCCTACTAGCAATGAATAACAGTGTCTTAAGAGTTAGTTAATATTATCTTCTTTTTTTTATCTGCATGGGTGGCCGAACTCACAACCCACCCTGGATAGTAATTACCGGTAATTACCCATAGACATCTACAACGTAAATTCCACCACCTACCTTGAGATATGAGTTCGAAGCTCTCAGTATAGTTACAACGGCTGCCTCACCTTTCAAACCGAAACGCATTACTGCCTCACGGCAGAAATAGGCATGGTGGTGGTACCTACTTGTGCGGACTCACAAGAGGTCCTACCATAGTATCATAATAGTAGGTAGCGGCTATGTTTTGCCTCTAATTTTGCTGATATCCATGAACGATGGCGATTACTTATAATCCTGCCGTAAACTAATCTACCTTAATAGCAAAGAAAAAAATAATGAAACAAACTTTTGTTATTATAAATATTAATAAAAAATATATTACACAATTTCTTGTGTGAAAAAAAAAACAATTTAAGAATGAATAATCAACTGCTTTATAATAAATTATAACAAGCTTTCGTCACTGGAGTTTGTAGATCAAAGCTTTTGATAAAATATTATATTATAGAGGTTAGACGACATACCTGAATCACCAATTATTATTTGTTTGTTTTCTGCTTTAAATATAACTACAGACTACTCATGTGATTTATCTAAGCCTTTCTTTCTTACAAGATAAACATTTATCCCATTACAAAACCAGTTTGCAGTTTATCTCATGACGATGCCGGATATGAAACAATAATAAAAATAATAAAACAACATTTTTGCATAACCGATGTCATTATTTGCGAGGTGAAATCTGATTTCGTTTTGTTTCAATTTAACACGGATCAAACTAAGCAGTGAAACCTTATAGCACTCAAGGAAATATATTATGATGAAAAGGAATTTATTTGCGAGTTTGATTGTGCATAGTAAAAATTATCTTTGAACAAAAATTCTTATAGGAAGTGTAAAAAAAAATACGGAATCATCTCGAACAACTTCTCACAACATTCTCCTTGGATACTACCGTCTTGAAGATAGACAGCAAAGTCTCTCGGTACCAAGAGATCGCATGTACAATTTTGATGCGACTATAAAAAGATGTACTCAACAAATGTTCACGATTGACTTCCACGGCGAAGGAATAACATCGTGTAATAAAAATTAAACCCGCAAAATTATAATTTGCGTAATTACTGGTGGTAGGACTGCTTGTGAGTTCGCGCGGGTAGGTACCATCACCCTGTCTATTTCTGCCGTGAAGCAGTAATGCGTTTCGGTTTGAAGGGTGGGGCAGCCGTTGTAGCTATACTTGAGACCTTAGAACTTATGTCTCAAGATGGGTGGCATATTTACGTTGTAGATGTCTATGGGCTCCAGTAACCACTTAACACCAGGTGGGCATTCCGATAGAGGCACCCGTCACGTGCGGACGTGCTCATCGTCCACTCGATCGCCCGGTCTTTGTTCGCCCGGCTTTTGTTAGCCCGGCCATTGTTCGCGCGGCCTGTGTTCGTGGTACATCTGCCGACTAAGTGCTCTTTCTGGAAGTTTTTATTTGTTTTGTTTCCTTTTGTTGTTTCTGTGTTCGTGGTACATCTGCCGACAAAGTGGTTTCCTGCAAGTATTTATTTGTTTTGTTTCTTTTCGTAATTTCTGTTTTGTTGTGCTTTTTCTTTGTCCTGTAGTAATCGCGCCGCATTGCCACCTGTGTTCAATAGAACCGCTCAGGTCCGAGAAGTTGGGGCCTCGCCGCAAGGCGAGTGTTTTCAAGACCCGGGGCCGCCCCACCTGGGTACTCAGCGATCATGGACGCTGTATTCGCGGAATTCCTCCGACTTCGCCACCCACAGCTCGCCTCGGAGTTTTTGGCCTTCAAGGCCAATCACACTGCGAGCCCTCTCGAGGACTCCGCCGCGCTCGCTGCTCCTGCGTCGCCTGTACCTGCGTGCAGAGCTTCTGCATTGAGCACCGCAGCCTCTGTCGTGCCTGCCGCTCCCGTGTCGCCTATACTGGCGAGAAAAGCTGCTGCGTCGTCCGCCGTGACCATCGTTTCAGCTGAGCGATCATCCGCGGCCTCCGTCGCGCCCTCTAAAACACCTACACTTGCTCGTAGGTCGCCTGCACCCGCCTCCTCGTGCTCCGACTCTGACTCGGACATGGAGGTCGACCTCGCCCCCGCCTCATCGACGGATGGATTCACCCTGGTACAGAAGGGTAAGAAGCGTGCCGCGGAGTCTCGAGCTCCCGCGGCCGCTAAAATTAGCAAAGCCGTGAACGCGTCGCGCCCCCGCCCTCAGACTCCCGTTGCGCCCCCAGCCCGTGCCACTCCGTCGCCGCGTCCGGTGGCACAAAATAAAACCCAGACCCCTCCCCCGGTTATCCTTCAGGAGAAGGCAGCTTGGGATCGAGTTTGCCTGGCCCTTAAGGCCAAAAATATAAATTTCACGAATGCCCGTAACCTCGCGAACGGCATTCAAATTAAGGTTCAAACACCCGACGACCATAGGGCCCTCTCTTCTTACCTCCGTAAGGAGCGTATAAGTTTCCATACGTATACGCTCCAGGAGGAGCGCGAACTCCGCGTTGTAATACGCGGAATCCCTAAAGAGTTAGATGTAGAGCTCGTAAAAGCCGACCTGTTAGAACAAGGCCTACCAGTGAATTCTGTACACCGTATGCACACCGGTCGCGGTAGGGAGCCATATAATATGGTTCTAGTCGCTCTCCAGCCTACCCCCGAGGGTAAGAAAATCTTTAACACACAGACCGTCTGTAGGCTCTCTGGTATCGCTGTCGAAGCCCCCCATAAAAAAGGCACTCCTAGCCAGTGCCATAACTGTCAATTGTACGGGCACTCTTCCCGTAACTGTCACGCGCGCCCCCGATGTGTTAAGTGTTTGGGCGATCACGCCACGGCCCTCTGCGCTCGCGACCAAAAAACCGCGACGGAACCGCCTAGCTGCGTCCTGTGTCGAACACAGGGTCACCCCGCGAATTACCGTGGTTGCCCCCGAGCCCCTAAAATAAATCGCCGCGTCGCCCGCCAAAACCGCCTCCGAGCTTCCGGCCCAGACATCAAAGCCTCGGCACCCTCTGCGTCGCAGGCTAAGCCAGCGTTCGTTCCGGCGGCGGTGCCCAGTGTCTCGGCCTGGGCAAAACCGCTGCCGTACACGAACACGGCTACAACTCCCTCCTCCGCGATTCGTCCCGCCCCCGCGACTCGTCCCTCTCCCGCGACTTGCCCTCCGACCGCGTCCGACAATCTCGCTTTAGCGATCGACTTCTTTCAGTCGATCAACTTTGAGCGCGTTAACGCTTTGGGCGACGCCATTCGCGCTGCCTCCACTGCACAACACTTTATCGCCGTTGTGCAGTAATACGCCGACGTATACGCGTCATTAAATACGTACGTCCTCCCCTCACTCCGCCGGTAATCAATGGCGTATATAAGTAGAATAAAGCCCCTATCCGTAACGATAGGATTTTTTAACGCTTACGGTCTCGCAAATCAACGTGATCAGGTTTCTGACTTTTTGCGTGACCACCAAATTGATATCTTTTTAGTGCAGGAGACCCTACTTAAGCCCGCGCGCCGTGACCCTAAAATCGCGAACTATAACATGGTCAGGAACGACAGGCTCTCTGCCCGTGGTGGTGGTACCGTCATTTACTATAGAAGAGCCCTGCATTGCGTCCCGCTCGATCCTCCCGCGCTCGCTAATATCGAAGCATCAGTGTGCCGAATCTCACTGACGGGACACGCGCCGATCGTTATCGCGTCCGTTTATCTTCCACCGGATAAGATCGTTCTAAGCAGTGATATCGAGGCGCTGCTCGGTATGGGGAGCTCTGTCATTCTGGCGGGCGACCTAAATTGTAAACACATCAGGTGGAACTCACACACCACAACCCCGAATGGCAGGCGGCTTGACGCGTTAGTCGATGATCTCGCCTTCGATATCGTCGCTCCGCTAACCCCGACTCACTACCCGCTAAATATCGCGCATCGCCCGGATATACTCGACATAGCGTTATTAAAAAACGTAACTCTGCGCTTACACTCGATCGAAGTAGTTTCAGAGTTAGATTCAGACCACCGTCCCGTCGTTATGAAGCTCGGTCGCGCTCCCGATTCCGTTCCCGTCACGAGGACTGTGGTGGATTGGCACACGCTGGGCATCAGCCTGGCTGAATCTGATCCACCATCGCTCCCGTTTAACCCGGACTCTATCCCGTCTCCTCAGGATACCGCTGAAGCCATAGACATCTTAACGTCACACATCACCTCGACATTAGATAGGTCATCGAAACAAGTTGTAGCGGAGGACTTCCTTCACCGCTTCAAATTGTCCGACGATATTAGGGAACTCCTTAGAGCTAAGAACGCCTCGATACGCGCCTACGACAGGTATCCTACCGCGGAAAATCGTATTCGAATGCGTGCCCTACAACGCGACGTAAAGTCTCGCATCGCCGAAGTCCGAGATGCCAGATGGTCTGATTTCTTAGAAGGACTCGCGCCCTCCCAAAGGTCTTACTACCGCTTAGCTCGTACTCTCAAATCGGATACGGTAGTAACTATGCCCCCCCTCGTAGGCCCCTCAGGCCGACTCGCGGCGTTCGATGATGACGAAAAAGCAGAGCTGCTGGCCGATACATTGCAAACCCAGTGCACGCCCAGCACTCAATCCGTGGACCCTGTTCATGTAGAATTAGTAGACAGTGAGGTAGAACGCAGAGCCTCCTTGCCACCATCGGATGCGTTACCACCCGTCACCCCGATAGAAGTTAAAGACTTGATCAAAGACCTACGTCCTCGCAAGGCTCCCGGTTCCGACTGTATATCTAACCGCGTTATTAAACTTCTACCCGTCCAACTCATCGTGATGTTGGCATCTATTTTCAATGCCGCTATGGCGAACTGTATCTTTCCCGCGGTGTGGAAAGAAGCGGACGTTATCGGCATACATAAACCCGGTAAACCAAAAAATCATCCGACGAGCTACCGCCCGATTAGCCTCCTCATGTCTCTAGGCAAACTGTATGAGCGTCTGCTCTACAAACGCCTCAGAGACTTCGTCTCATCCAAGGGCATTCTTATCCATGAACAATTCGGATTCCGTACAAATCACTCATGCGTTCAACAGGTGCACCGCCTCACGGAGCACATTCTTGTGGGGCTTAATCGACCAAAACCGTTATACACGGGAGCTCTCTTCTTCGACGTCGCAAAAGCGTTCGACAAAGTCTGGCACAATGGTTTGATTTTCAAACTATTCAACATGGGCGTGCCGGATAGTCTCGTGCTCATCATACGGGACTTCTTGTCGAACCGCTCTTTTCGATATCGAGTCGAGGGAACCCGCTCCTCCCCACGACCTCTCACAGCTGGAGTCCCGCAAGGCTCTGTCCTCTCACCCCTCCTATTTAGCTTATTCGTCAACGATATTCCCCGGTCGCCGCCGACCCATTTAGCTTTATTCGCCGACGACACGACTGTTTACTATTCTAGTAGAAATAAGTCCCTAATCGCGAAGAAGCTTCAGAGCGCAGCCCTAGCCCTAGGACAGTGGTTCCGAAAATGGCGCATAGACATCAACCCAGCGAAAAGTACTGCGGTGCTATTTCAGAGGGGAAGCTCCACACGGATTTCCTCCCGGATTAGGAGGAGGAATCTCACACCCCCGATTACTCTCTTTAGACAACCCATACCCTGGGCCAGGAAGGTCAAGTACCTGGGCGTTACCCTGGATGCATCGATGACATTCCGCCCGCATATAAAATCAGTCCGTGACCGTGCCGCGTTTATTCTCGGTAGACTCTACCCCATGATCTGTAAGCGGAGTAAAATGTCCCTTCGGAACAAGGTGACACTTTACAAAACTTGCATAAGGCCCGTCATGACTTACGCGAGTGTGGTGTTCGCTCACGCGGCCCGCACACACATAGACACCCTCCAATCCCTACAATCCCGCTTTTGCAGGTTAGCTGTCGGGGCTCCGTGGTTCGTGAGGAACGTTGACCTACACGACGACCTGGGCCTCGAATCAATTCGGAAATACATGAAGTCAACGTCGGAACGATACTTCGATAAGGCTATGCGTCATGATAATCGCCTTATCGTTGCCGCCGCTGACTACTCCCCGAATCCTGATCATGCAGGAGCCAGTCACCGTCGACGCCCTAGACACGTCCTTACGGATCCATCAGATCCAATAACCTTTGCATTAGATGCCTTCAGCTCTAATACTAGGGGCAGGCTTAGGGACCCCGGTAACCGTACTCGTCGAACTCGACAAAGAGGTCGACGTGCAACCTAACCCATGCATCAGCCCGCTGAGTTTCTCGCCGGATCTTCTCAGCGGGTCGCGATTCCGATCCGGTAGTAGATTCATTCGCGAAACAATTGCTCTTGAGTTGTTAGGTCTCCTTCGGAGGCGCTCGGGCAGTTGTTAGCAAATCCCACCCCTCTTGGCTGAGCCTTTGCTCGCCCACCTGTCCTGGTGAAACTGGAAAGGCCTTCGGGCCACCAGCAAACTTTCAATCATAAAAAAAAAAAAAAAACCAGGTGGGCGTGAGCTCGTCCACCCAACTAAGCAATAAAAAAAAATATGTCAGATCATTTCAAATAATTCCTCGTCGCATCGATAAACGCAAGTGTCCGGAAGCCCTTACGCAAGAGGCACAGTACGATCGTTCCGCTCGCACAAACACCGCCCACAGATCTCATTCAAAATACTTCCTCATATCAACCGTTTTTCTTTGCATTATCAACAGTTTTAGAACAATCACTCGACATAAACAAATAGTATTTTAGTTACGTGCAGAGTACAAAAAAAATCGCCTTCCTTACTACTGAAGTTGCCTGTCTATTTAGAGATAAAATACATTTTTATATCTCTCTATAATGGGCTAAACAGCTCATGACTCATCTAAAAGTATACTGAGATCTTAGAACTTATATCTCAAGGTGGGTGGCCCATTTTCGTTGTAGATGTCCATGGGCTCCAGTAACCACTTAACACCAGGTGGGTTGTAAGCTCGTCCACCCATCTAAGCAATAAACAAAAAAATAATAATAATAATTAAGTGATTACCAGAGCCTATCCTATACAGCCATTACAAAGTGAGTGCTCCCATCACATTTGAGACATGAAGGGCTTGAACGAGTATGTCAATATGATCCCGCAATAGTTCTGATAGTAACACTGGTAGATTAATTCGGAAAAGAGGTGTTCGAAGTGTTATTGTTAGATATATAGAAAAAAATAAACTGGCATTAAAAAGTCTTAATATTGTATGTTAATGGTTGAATTCGTTGAATTCGGTCTATTTCGCTGGTTCGCGTTCTGTATAATTTCGGGACAGCTTGTTCTATGTTTATTTCGACATTCAACAAATACTTATGTTTACGCGGAAACGAACAGTCATTTCGAATAATACATAAAATAATCCAGTTTCAAAACTTCTAATGCTACACCAAAACTGTAGTTTAGTTTCGGAAATTGAGTCTTAAAAAAGAAATACGAAGTCAAACCGCAAATTTGTTTTCAATTCTCAAAGATAAACAATATCTTGGTTTATTGAAATGTTGAGAATCTCTTTTTTAAGAAAATCACTTTTTTAATTTTTGAATCGTTCTAAATTTATGGACTCATTGCTTTAGAATTTAGAACGATCTTTGGCCACGTTCAGACGAGGAAAAGTTATTATAAAATGGTTTTTGATGCAATTGTCATTTTAGAACTCAATCAATGAGGCAATCTTAATTTTTTGAGTAGAGTACGCATCCAATACGCTTAGTTCAGCAAGGATGATGTGACAAGGAACCGACAAGGGTTGCCATACTCAATTTTCTAAATTTTCCCTTTATTTATTATGTAGTGGAACAACCTTTTTTTGTTTTTATTATCAGTCTATATGAAAAGATTGTTATTAGATTTTTTTCATTATTTGTATTCAAGGTTCCCATGCTAAAAGTTTTTTGGCAACATTTTTTTCTACAATCTCTTTAGTTGTGTTTAGTTTTCACTAGTATAGGTTGTGAGTCATGGGGCTGACCATGAATAGCAGTTGAGTTGAATATACGACTAGGAATTTTAATTGAAGATGTACTCAGACGAAACGCAGTTGAGAGACAAATTTTAACGTTTATGATGCTGGTAGCCGAAATACAAACATAAAAAAAATTACATAATTATAATAAATATATTCAAAACCATATTGAGCGTACAATAGTGACAATTAAAACGTATCTGTATTATAGTTTTTTTTAAACAATAAAAATCGGAAAAATCATTAATTTAGTCATATTGGATAAACCAAAGATTCAAACAAATTTTTCAGTGCGGCATCCCTGCACGCGACCGACATTGGTAACGCAGCTTGCAACACCGCCGCCATTGGCCTCATTTTTAGACCCACTAAACGCTTATCTTGCATGTGTGCACGGTGCGTTCGATTTTCGATGGTTTTCAGTAAATTTGTAAATGTTTATTATTATTCCACGAAAAAAATAAAACAATTTATTCAAAGACTGTATAATAATATTATAAAATGATTCTTAATACTATTATACAAAATAGTTTAAGCTTTAAAATTCGAATACAATTTTTTTTTTTAAATAATGCTGTAAACAAAAACGTCAAAGAACAAAAACGGTTAGAAATAGTTTTTGTTTTTTTTTTTGTTTTTTTTTTTAAATTTCGAATATGACAACATGATAGCAATTTAAATGTTGCATGCTGACCTACATTCCTATACAATTTATCGTTTACTAAATGAGCGCGTCGTATGCGAGGGCCCCAGTGGCCATTGCAACGAGACTACGCGTAAATAGGTCATCGAGCGACTGAATAGATTATTATTAAGGATGAATAAGAACGGTCTCGTCGTACAATAGAAAAATAACAGAATATACCATACCTATTCTGTTATAATATATTTATGATTTTAAATTATTCCTTTTTCGGAGAGTACTGGTTTTTCTTTATGTTCTTTTTTTGTTCATGTTAACTTCACATCAACGATGTTGTAACGATAGAAAAGTAGAGCTATGGGTTGATAATTTATTTATCTTTTTATTCATCAGGCAAAAACCAAGGTCAAGTTTATTTAAGTAAATAATTAATTTAGTATGTTAATTGCAGCTTAATAAGATCTTCCTTTATTAGTCATGGAATGTGTCTTAAACTCTAGTATTTCTAGTCTCTAGTATCTCTAGTTTTTCGATTCAAAGCACGTACTTCGAAACTGACTGGTTTTTATAATACATTTATTTTGTGAAAATAAAAATATAAATCGTCTTTTCTGTTTTAATTAAAGAAAAAAAAAACTGAATGCAAATTGTAATATGAATTTCTTTCATGGGCATATCAACCATTCTTAAAACTATTAATCCGAAAAAAAAGCCTTTGCATTTCTGTTATACATAAATCGATACCGTTACTCTCTCTCGTATTTCCTGAAATATCCGCAAATAGAGGTGCGGATGCGTGAATTCGACGCGAATCTCAAATCAAATTGAAAACTCTACCTACCCGTAGGCCCGGGCGGATGCAAGCGTAAACGACATCAGCCCCCCGCTCGACTAACCCCATTTCCCCCCTCGTTTAGATGACAACGCCGCTCGGAGGGGGACCGGCACCCCCTTTTTCAAGGTCGGGCGAAAGTTCGCCAGAATGGGACAGACATACGCATCCCCGGGGAAAGTGCAAGAGAATAGCGGGACAGAAAATCAATCTTGCAGGCTGGGGTGGGTAACTAGGTGAGCAGTTTCGATTTTGTGCGTACACCGTATTCGTGTTAATGGATGTTGCAATTTTAATTTGGCTGCGTGATGGGCGTGCTCTGAGCGACGTTTGACGTAATGCGGATCGACTTATAAGCGGTAATGTGGCTTATAATAAATAATTCAACTTATAGTGTGGTCTAATCGAATTAGTGAACGGAGACGAACCTAGTTTAATGATTTGAAATTTAGCGGCTTGGCTCTGCCCCTGGCATTGCTGAAGTCTATGGGCGACGGTAACCACTCACCATCAGGTGGGCCGTCTGTCTACAAGGGCAATAAAAAAAATAATTTTTTTTTTACTTACTTTACTGGTGGTAGGGTAGGGTCTTGTGAGTCCGCACATGTAGGTACTACGGCCCTGCCTATTTCTGCCGTGAAGCAATAATGCGCTTCGGTTTGAGGGGCGGGGTTATAATTTACCCGTTGTAATGTACAATCGCGACTTACAACTTATGTCTGAAAGCGGGTTACATTGTTGATATCTATGAGCTCCAGTGGCCACTTCACAGCAGATAGGCTGTGAGCTGGTACACCAAGCTAGGTCAATAACAAAAAAATTTAATAAAATTTAAACAAAATTTAAACAAACATAAAATAAATTTCGACTTACAAATTACAATACGTGATTTTTCTATTAATTATACGTAATACTTCAGTGTGAGAATATGAAAGAAAACACATTTTTTGTCGTTATTTAAATATTCGAAGTTTTAATTACAACATCCAGATCGGTATCTAAGACAGATGTACAATTATTTTAGAAAACAATTAAGTAAATGTACCATTGAGTAAAGTTAATTTAAATTTCTATTCCGAATGTAACCTAGATTAGTTTGGTCTGGAGGCCTAAGGGCTAGGCCGGCTTATCGGCAAATCGCATGTTGGAGTGAAATAAAGCTGAATAACCAAAAAGAATCTAGATTTAGATATGTAGCGCAACCTGAAACATTTCATGAAATTGAAATAATTAATTATTTGTTCCAACGTATTGAATAAATACATACGTGTATTTTTTATTTTTCAAATAGACTTAGAATCTCGGGTCTTGGTTCTTGTGGCGTATACATTTAAGTATGTTGATGTTTTCACGTTTTTTTATTAATGCTGCGAAAAATCTTATATTCGAATTCGAGGGTGGGACAGGCGCTTTTGAGGCTGAACCTAATGTCTCAAGATTTATTTCTTTTAAGGAAAGCTTAGCGCTACAGCTTAGCGACATTGACAAGGTCTCATACATATAATAGTATCAATATACAGTAACCCAGTCCAATTAGACTACACACGTGCACTGGGATAAAGTAAATTAACAACAAGAGCACGAGATGTGCCATTTATGATGTGTTAGCCACTTAATACCAGGTGTGCCATTAGCACATATCTTCAAATAAAAATATAAGTTGCTTTTAATCAATGAAGATACTATGTCGACCTTCAGAACAGTTCTCCGTGTTCCAAAAATAATGCTATGTATTTCCGTGCATACCTTCGGTTCAGCATGGCGTTTCCTCATTTACGTTTTATTTTAAAATTTCATTTTGTGTAAGCTATTCTTGTTTTGTTTGATACAAACTTTCATTATAGCGATAGGTAATTAAAAAACAAATGATTATTTTACACCATTTATATATTAATACGTTAAGCAAAAACTTTGTATCCCTTTTTACGAAATTTGCGCGGACGGAGGAGTATGAAATTTTCCACACTTATAGAGAATATAGCGAAGAAGTACACGATGCTAATATTATTTTTTAAATAATGCATAAAAGATACATTAAATCAATAATGAAAACATTACATACACTACATACCATGTATTTGACGCACACACGCATGCATACTATTTAATGTTAAACTTTTGTTCTTGACGTCTGTTGTCAAATCGAGATTAAATATTGTTTGTCTTTGTTAATATTTTTTATAGTGTAGTCTTGGCGAAATTTGTGATTATAGAAGTATAAAATACAATCATTATAGTGTACAAACTTACATTTCCAATTAATTATAGTCGAATTTCGACTACTGCGGGACCTCTAGTTGTTAGAATTAGGTGTAGTTAGTTAGTTTAGAAAAAATCTATCGAAGCTTGAAATCGACTTGCCCTCCCCTTCAAGTATGGATAGATGTTTTTTGGACACAGAACACCTAAACTTAGCACCCCATTTCACGCCTTTTAGCTCAAAGGCGCACTTGTGCGTGTTACACATTTAAAAGCTGAATCCGTTCTAACCCTTTCGTTGCACGCGTTCCACAGCTTTGATTACCGAAACAGCTCAATCATAATGACTACCCAATTTTAAGATCAAAGGTACCTTACCCTTTCGCGGAGCCCCAATCAATAGCATGCATCCTCCACCGAAAGGGGGAAGGGAGGGAATTAACGCAAAACATGCACAACTACACAAAATACACAGGCCTCCACAGGTAGGGTTGGCTCGTGTCCTCGAAATCTCTGAATCGTGTATAAATTAGATACGATTTACGTCACATTCAGCCTTTAAATATATTTAAACATACAATCGTAGTTAATGTTGTTGTTAGTCTTAGAAATTTCTTTGGTATTTTTTATTGTTCTTAATAAACGTTCTTGAAGACGTGCGTATTGACAGCCAGCCCCATGGTGAGTGATTACCACCGCTTAAGAGACATTAGAAGCATAGCAAATTCCTGTTACTTACTGTCACGTAATTAGCGAATTACTGATTAGTTTGATCGCACTGACTCTCTTAATATCTTTCAATGGTTTACGATCAAAAATTGTGACAGCCCTACAGTATGAAGGGTGGCTTTGTTTTACGTATAATGCATTCGAATATAACTCACGGGAGGGGGGAGGCTTGGGGGTTGCGGGCACACCCTCTCCCACCACAGAAACACCTTGATTTTTTGATGGTGAGGTACCACGATAAACGATTTTATACCCTCGAAAGATTGCAGCCTGTATTTTATTGTTATGGTTTTAGTAATAATATTTACGAACGTTTATTTCAGTCGTGATTTCGGTGTGCTTTTTAACTATTCGAGTATGGTAGATACCTAAGATGGGTGAGAATTTCATGTATTTATTTATTAATGAATTTTACTGTCAAGTCGAAAAATGTTAATCCTCATTTTCTAAGTTTACGAATTTCCTTAAATAACCGTATGAAATTGACGCTGTTTTCAATGAAGCCTCGACTACACGATCGCATTTACAAACCCGCAAAACCTCTACGAAGGCCCTGTGTTACAAATAATCTATGAACTTTTGGAGCTTTCGTAAATTTTTATCACTAGTTAGCGATGGGTCATTAAGCGTGAACTTTATATTGTTTCCAGCCAAAAGTTTACGCAAACATTTCAAACAACAGTTTTTATTGGAGTATGTGAGTAGGATAGCTCATGGTTCACTTGCTATTAAGCTCTTACTAGAATTTATAGACGATTACGGTTACCGCCTCTTACTTACATGAAGTTTAATCTCAATTCTATGCCAACACTGCACCATAGAAATGACCTGTATCTATTCCAATAGCCCTTTTAGACAACTTTTAGTTGATGCTCTACTAAATACTTTGTGTGTGTGTTTTTTGCACGATAAATCAGTAAGTAATTAATGAATTGTAGTTATATGATATAGTTTCCAATTTTTTCGCTTTTTCTCGTTCAAATACTGATTTAAGCCTCACAGTTTTAGATTTTTAATTGTGAAGCGTGGAAGCACGTTGTAGCTATCCATTAATTTGCAATACAAACGTAGATACGATATTCAATATTTATGACGTATCGACAATTATTATAATCTGTGCAGTTTCCAACGATTAATTTCAGAATAACATCTCGAAATTAATATTTTTGGAACTGTTTTGTCATCAATTTAATAAGTTACTGAATTATTTATTTTAAAACTAAAAGTTTCCATTATTGGGCGCTTTCATGTCGTTTTGAGTGACATACGACCGAAAGCACCTCGATGCTTGCGACTAAATGTTATCTTAAGAGAGGGAGAGCGGTATAGTATTGTAGTTCACTAAGCTAAATAACACCTTGTACCACTATTTGGTTCTAGGTTACGTTACCCTTATCACGACGTGCATTATCATATCTGATAAGCGCCTGAAGCGCTATCGGCTACACGCACGTTTCCTATATACGCATCTAAGTTCAATAATAACAATAGATATTTCACCGACGATGAAATTTAAAACGACCCATCTTTACTTTAGGTAATTTAGAAATAAACACATTTATTTTGCAACAACAGATATAAATCTTTTTTTTTTGTAAATTGTGTTAGGTTAGTGTACTTTTATGAGCCCATAAAAACACTTTACTTCACTGTTTATTTAAAATAATTTAATTTACATTAAATTTCTGTACTGATTTACATCCTCAGTATTGGTAATGGAGAAATAAACACATTTATTTTGCAACAACAGATATCATTTATTTTTTTTGTAAATTGTGTTAGTTTAGTGTACTTTTATGAGCCCACAAAAACACTTAACTTTTTATTTCAAATAATTTAATTTACATTAAATTTCTGTACTGATTTACATCCTCAGTATTGGTAATTGAGAAATAAACACATTTATTTTGCAACAACAGATATCAATTATTTTTTTTTGTAAATTGTGTTAGGTTAGTGTACTGTTAAGAGCCCACAAAAACACTTCACTTTTTATTTCAAATAATTTCATTTACATTAATTAATGTCTGCACTGATTTACATCCGTATTCTGAGTTGCAGAACTGTACTACGCGCGGTCTGAATATTGACTGACTCTTAAATTTGGAAAATATAGTGGATTAAGTGAAATTGCTGGAACTGCAAGATGTCGTATAAGAATAATAAAATTACGAAGAAGATGAAACATCGTTTTGCTGAATGCACCATATGTACATACAAATGAGGGTTATAACAGTACGAGTTCTCAAAGCGCACGGTTCATGTAATGTTAAGCTGTAACCGGACCACAGACATCAGAACGTAAATGATGCCAGAGTTAAGAATTGAAGTCAAAGTACTCATCGTGCGAACTCACAATGTGCCTTAACATTATTTGCTGTTTCAGCTCTGCTACTTAGAAAGAAGCTCAGCGACTTTTACAAGTGGTAGGACCTTTGGTGAGTCCGCACGAGTAGGTACCACCACCCTGCCTATTTCTGCCGTGAAGCAGTAATGCTTTTCGGTTTGAAGGTTGACAGCCGTTGTAACTATACTTGAGACCTTAGAACTTATATCTCAAGGTGGGTGGCGCATTTACGTTGTAGATGTCTATGGGCTCCATTAACCACTTAACACCAGGTGGGCTGTGAGTTCGTCGACCCAACTAAGCAATAAAAAAAACTTATTTTCTAAGTAACAATTTTATAACATTAATTATTGTATGATTATTGTTTTTTTTACACTAATTCAAACTACGTATCTTACGTTTTTATCAGCTATCTCTAGAACTAAACATATTTAGATACATTAACTAGTCTCTTACTTTTCAATCTTCCTTCTAATCAATGAATTTTTTTGGCATATAAACATTTTCAAGCAATATTTTTTCTGTTCAAAACATTATTGCTTCCATTGAATTAAATTAGCAATTAATCTTAATAGCTCCTTGATAGTATTCACCTTAGTTTTTATAGCTTTTACGATTGTTTAAAACAAAATTCCGAGTCTAAAAGCAAAAGTTACATCGACAACAATTTCAATTTATAACATTTACATTACTTTTTTTTTTCTTTCTGCCACGATCGTATGTTAGTAAACACCATTACAATATCTTTGTAGGAGTTAGGTACTTTCAAAAATCCACAGTGATTCCCGGACGAGCTGGTTCGCTGAAAACTGTGCCGGTTACCGTATTTTATGAAGCATAGGCAATATCCGAGAATAGTTTCTGTGTCGTTAGTTCGAGAACACGAAATCGGGTGGCCGCGTCGGGGGGTGGGAGCGACACACATAGTGAAGCCGGTCGATACTGCCTGCTCGTCGCTGCGTTCTAGCTCAATCCAGAAAACGCATTGAGTTGAAATGTATTCGAACAAAGACAATGAACGGGTCGGCTTGTTGGCTTGTTGGCTTTGCTTCAATACGAAAGGGTTGTCTCGGTTAATTGAAATCTCGGCGTGCTTCATCACTACATAGTATAAAACAAAGTCGCTTTCTCTGTCCCTATATCTGTCTGTCCCTATGTATGCTTAAATCTTTAAAACTACGCAACGGATTTTGATGCGGTTTTTTTTTTAATAGATAGAGTGTTTGAAGAGGAAGGTTTATGTGTATAATAGCATCCATTAAATAGTGGAGAAATCTATATATATAAAAATGAATTGCTGTTCGTTAGTCTCACTAAAACTCGAGAACGGCTGGACCGATTTGGCTAATTTTGATCTTGAATTATTTGTCGAAGTCCAGAGAAGGTTTAAAAGGTAGATAAATATGAAAATGCTCGGAATTAAATAGAAATAACAATTTTGTTTTTTCTTTGATGTGTCCCCCCCTCGGACGGATTCCTTTTGTTTGTTTTAAGTTTATTTTATACAAAAGTTTAGGTCTTTTATTTATCAATTGAGGCACTACGAAGTCTGCCGGGTCAGTTAGTTTTAAATATAAATCGAACTTTACCGAATTGAGTTAAGCTGCAGTTTTTTATAGCAACATCCAGTGAGGCATCCGTTTGTATATTTTTTTCATTCGTCGTAGGGTTTTTTTTCTATCGTTTCAAGAATACCTTTACAGAAATATGTGAGCTTGGTAGTAATTACTTTGTGCTATTTATTTATACGCCGCGATTTTTTTACAATAATAATTATGGGAAACATAGTCGTATAACCTAACCATTTACCAGTAAGACGGGAAAGCGTCTTGCACCACCTTACCTATTTTTGCCTTGAAGTGGTAATACATTTTGAATCATAGTTCAGGATTGCCGTTATAGTTAAAACTAAGACCTCATACCTTAAGGTTGATGACAAGGCTGAGCTCCGGTAACCACTTAACACCAGATGGGTCGTAAGCTCGTTCACCCATCTATGCAATAAAAAAACCAGGACACCGTAAGCGGCTTCGTCTGAAATAAGGTCGTAACGAAGATACGGTCAACGATGCGGAAAACGAGATACAGCGCGACGGTAAGTGGGGGCTCAGCCTTAGATGCTCTCCCGTTACAGACTCGCCTCGCACAAGGAGGAGTGTCAATGATTTGTCCAATTATATGTTTATTCACATTCCGACCGTATTATTCAAGATTCACGGTGAGATAAATTGAAAATGTTCTTGCTGATATTTTTAAATAACATCCAATTTAATTGCTGATCTGTGAATTGGATCAGCAATCACATTTTTTTTTTATTGCTAGATGGGTGGACGAGCTCACAGCCCACCTGGTGTTAAGTGGTTACTGGAGCCCATAGACATCTACGACGCAAATGCGCCACCCACCTTGAGATATAAGTTCTAAGGTCTCAAGTATAGTTACAACGGCTGCCCCACCCTTCAAACCGAAACGCATTACTGCTTCACGGCAGAAATAGGCAGGGTGGTGTTACCTACCCGAGCGGACTCACAAGAGGTCCTACCACCAGTATATACCATAATATCTTTTACAGTGCATTTAAAAAGACAGGCTGTATCTCGACAAATTAAATTAGAAAAAAGAAAAAATATCACAACTATTTTTCAATTGAACCGAATCCAAGAAAATTAATCACCAGAAAATAACCTAATTCCGTAATTCACACTACGAAACCAAAGATGTAATATTTACTTACTATGCACTATTGATAAAAACCTACATAGAAAGAGACATTTTTGTAACCGGAACCTGTCGTCTATTCATAAAATTCTATTCAAGAAATAAAATAAGCATAGAATAAGTGTAATTTAATGATACAACTTGATTCACGAGAACGGGTTTTCATAACTAGTTTTGCTCCGAAGATGGAAACATCTGGTTATAGCAAAAAATTCGATAATATAATTTCTTTGATAGTACAATAATATTTAAACAGCTATATTTTATTTATAGCAAGTTTTTATATGTGAAATCGTGTTTAAGAAATCGATATTAAATTTAAGCTCATGTATTTTTTGCATTAAATGAGTTGATATACACCCGGTGAAGTCGTTCTACCACCCGCCTTGAGACATTAACTCGACTGTCAATCTTGATTGGTTAACCCATAGATACAGCCCACTGAGTTTCTCGCCGGATCTTCTCAGTGGGTAGCGTTTCCGATCCGGTAGTAAATTCTGCTAAGCACTGCACTTGCTAGAGTTTGTGTTAGCAACGTCGTCAGGTTTGAGCCCTGTGAGCTCACCTACATGTTAGGGTTACGCTGATATAGCCTCTCAAGGTTATCAGGTTAGGTAAGGAAAAAACTGGATTGCTTCCCGGTGGAAATAGGCAGCATAACATGGCTTATTAGTGCGGATCCAGTCACAATAATATCACCAGGAATCATTTAAAACTCAAGGCCATGAAATCTACAATTCTTTAAGCCATATTTTCACTAGTAAAATCATTTTAATTCGTCATTTCGTTCATCAATGCGATTTCAATAATAAGCTACATACTCTTCTATATAAATCCGCACAATTAAGTAAGACGTTCGGCTGTAAGAACGTTCACCTCGTTTTAAACAAAGCAGCCGAAAAAAGTAGCGTTGCCACGAAACTCAAATTTCTAATTACGTCGTACAACACCCAGGTTATATTACACAAAGACCGATAAACGTAGTACAGAGAAGCCAGAATCGTTTCAACTATAAGCCTTCCATTTGTGAAGACGACCTCGACGAGTGCAAACTTCCTACCGCCCACGACCGCCGCCCTGCTACCCCACTCCACCGTCTGCGTCTAGCACACGAACGCCGGCTTCGAAAATTCAGGGATAACTAGCTCGGGTGCGCGTCACGTTGCTCCATTTAATAAAATAAAATCCGAATATTAAACATGTAGTAATAAATTGAGCAAAATAATTAGGAATCTTTTTATTAGAATCAACTTTTATTACAATTAAGTAATGTTGAAGACAAGACTGATGGTACATTGAAAAATATTCCTAGAAAAGCGTCGTATTTTTTTTTTATTGCTTAAGTGGGTGGACGAGCTCACAGCCCACCTGGTGTTAAGTGGTTACTGGAGCCCATGGACATCTACAATGTAAATGCGCCACTCACCTTGAAATAACGCAGTATAAATAACGCAGTGATCTGGTAACGGATGACATTTACTTCACGGCCAGCGGTTTAAAAAGAAGGAATAATAAAAGACATGACTAAAACACTTTTGTAGTTTAATCACGAAACGAAATAACTCGAGAAAACTACACTAAGCATTATACGAACTAAGATGGCTCAATGATGCTTTTCATGCAAACTTTTTGAAAGACCGGAGGTTCCAAATGATCCGTGTATGCCGTCTATAATGAAAATGTTATCTCCAAGTACTTACAGACATGCGCATTCTTTATTAAAGCACACACATGAGTATGTACTTACAGTTTTTTATTAGAATTTTTTTATTGTCCGTTGTAGGCAGACGAGCATACGCCCCATCTGATGGTGAGTGATTACCATCGCCCATGGACTTCAGCAATGCCAGGGGCAAAGCCAAGCCGCTGCCTACCAATTTATATCGCGTTCCACTTCCAAAGATGGGACAGCCGCTAAACATTGTCCCAAGTGAATTGGCTATATCCATCACTTAATACCAAATGGGCTGTGAGCTCGCCTGCTAATGTAAAGTAATCAAAAATAAATCAGGCACGTAAAGGACAGCAATCTGTATTTTTCTAAATTTTTATTGCGTTGGTCACACCTTGGTCTATTGCTAATAGCCGTTTATTAAATTTATATCTTATCACACTGCTTTAAGGTCTAGGCAGATATTTGCCAGATACTACGAGCTTTGGGAATCTTGCATAGCGCCAAAATGTCCTCTGAGAGTCCCCAAAAATGTTCGAGTTTTTAGTAAATAATTACTAAGTGAAACTAGTAAGTTTCACTTAGTAATTATTTTGTGTGCTTTAATATCATTGTATTACTACAGTCCGGAATAGATTTAGTTTCAGAGTATATCTCCGGTACATTATTCACAGACCCAATTGGTATTACTATGTATTTTTAGGTAAATTTTCTTACTAAGAAGCGTTTTGATATAAGCTGAACGTTTTACGTGATCGAGAAAAGAAATTGTGAATTTAACATAGAAATTATATATAATATGGATAAAGTTTACTGTTGCACCATTCATTCACCGTCCAGGCGGTTCGATTGTGGAATGCTCTGCCGGATGCAGTGAGAAGTGCTCCAACTTTAAACTGTTTTAAAAGAATGGTGAAGGAACACTACTTATCTGCTTAGTGCTGTTTGTTGCATCATTTATCATTTCCATACTGTTGATTTATTATGTGTGTGTAAGTATATTAGTATATATTGTATGTAAGTATGTATATTGGTATATATTTTATGTAAACGGTATATATCTGTTTATTATAATATGTATATATTTTCTATAATAATGTATTGTCTATGGTACACCGCAACATACCTGCTATATTTTTATATTTTACAGAATTTCTGTAAATTAAACGGTTGTCTGGAAGAGATCGCTTTTAGCGATAAGACCGCCTATTGTACATACGTGCTTTTTGACTGTTTTTTTGAATGTAAATTGTGTTGGTGTGCAATAAAGTGTATTCTCTCTCTCTCTCTCTCTCTCTCTCTCTCTCTCTCTCTCTCTCTCTCTCTCTCATAGAGGAAGGTACTGTAAAATAATTAAATTATGAATTCTGACGCATAATAAAAAAACCCAGTACCTAAATATTGAATTTATAATTAACATAAATACGTTTTGAGGAAACAAAGCACTTATATAAACTCACCCGGTTTGTTCATTTAATGATTGTAAGACATTATTTGAATGATTTTTTATTGCTCATGTTGGATAGACGACCTAATTGATGATTGATGATGTACGACATGGAATTGAGCGGTAATAAGTTAAAAATACAATAGATGGTCTTGACGCTGAATCTATTTCTTTTAGACAACCATTAGATGGATGAAAGCAAAGAAAAGAAAAACGTAAAATGTAGGGTAGTTATAATTTTGCAATGTTTTCTTAAGTAAAGCTAATCCTATCTTTCGTATTCATCATTGACGGCTTATAATTTTTAATTATCCGAGTAAAAATCATACACATATGTACTTATTCAAAGAGATATTCCTTCTGATACTAGAAATGCGAATATTTGTTAGCATGAAAGCCAGTCTCTTTCAGGAAAAAGCTACGCGACTGGTTTTGATGGACCCTCACAACCTCATAGATAATACATCAGAATAGTGAATAGTTTATAATAAACACCACAGCATGCTCATTGCGCGAACGTTTGCCCAATATCGTCTTCTCGCATTAAAACTGTAATCTCAAATCTGTAATCTCAAAACTTACTAATTTTACGCGAGAGTGTTTTGTGATATTTTGTGACATGTAACATGTGATATTTTTAATATTAATCATCTTTGCAACATTTTTTTTTTACCAGTTACATTATCTGTCTTTTAAAGTAAGATAAAAGTATGTATTAATTTTGTTAATAATAGTCAAAATATAGGTAAACTCAAAAAGCTAAATCTAAACTACGCTCTTTCGACAGTATTTATAAAAAAAATAGTGGTGATACTAAATGATTCCGCATATTAACTCAATTTCGAATATTTTTTGGTAATTGTACACTTTTAATGCGAAAAGACGATATGGGAACTACTGTGTGCTTAGTGCGAGCTTTTTAACGTTTTAACGATACAGTAACAGTTAACTCAAATTTGTATGCAGTTGAAACAGCGCCCCTAGCGGCAAACGTAGGTAAACTTTCCAACTACATACAAATTCGAATTAACTTTTACGCTATCGAGGACGTTAAAAACTCGTACTAAGGACACCGTACCTACTGTGCCAGTGAGCCAGTCATTGGGTGTCCATAGATCCCCACAATCAGTTGGAATACATTTTATAAATAAAATATGTTGTACATTGATCCCAGGACAGTCCTAATATGAATGCGGCTTTACTGGAACTATTAATATTAATACAAGTATTCCAGCAAATATTTTGAGAGAGAGAGACATATCTATTTGAGACGAGACGACACCAGAAGCTATTCCGCATCGGCAAAGAAAACGTGACGTGTTACATTAACAGCCGTATTTGAATAAGTATACTTCTAAGGCATAAAGACCAGACATCAGAGACCTCCTATCAGGAATATATCGCTTTCAGTTACGTACCCCGCGTTAATGGAAGTTCGCTCGTGGTCTATGCACGTACATATGCTGAATATATTTTGATTTATCTAATTACAAGGTTTCGCGTATTCGATGTTACAAGAATGTAAAATGAATTATATTCAAAAACCACTCGATATTTCCTGGAACGAGAAATTGACGAATCAAGTATTATTTCAATTTATAACCAAATTTCATGTAACTTATACAGAAATATGTACATGCATAATAACATGTACATAGCTACGACATTGACACTGCCAACCGGTCACCGTTCTCGTCGAACCGGTCGCTTGCGACGAAGGGCTCGACGAGTAAATTAACTCTCAGACACAGCCCACTGAGTTTCTCGCCGGATCTTCTCAGTGGGTCGCGTTTCCGATCCGGTGGTAGATTCTGCGAAGCACGGCTCTTGCTAGGGTTCGTGTTAGCAATGTCATCAGGTTTGAGCCCCGTGAGCTCACCTACAAACGTTAGGGTTACGCTGAAATAGCCTCTCAAGGCTCTCAGCTTAGGTAGGAAAAAAAAAGAAAAAAAAAAAAGGACACTGCCAAATTGGTTACGAGATGTCAAAATAATTAATAAGGCGTATTGTGATCCTACACTGATTTGTCTTACCTTTTCCTGAAATATCCCTTGTCTTACTGGTGGTAGGTCCTCTTGTGAGTCCGAACAGGTAGGTACCACCAACCTGCCTATTTCTGCCGTGAAGCAGTAATGCGTTTCGGTTTGAAGGGTGGGGCAGCCGTTGTAACTATACTGAGACCTTAGAACTTATATCTCAAGGTGGGTGGCGCATTTACGTTGTAGATGTCTATGCGCTCCAGTAACCACTTAACACCAGGTGAGCTGTGAGCTCGTCCACTCATCTAAGCCAATTCACATCTCAAGGTTAGTAGCGTCGCGTTGTGATGTCTATGGACCACTTAAGATAAATGCCATAAGCTCGTTCATTCATCGACGCAATAACAATAATAATGAACCATGTTTGCATATTTATCGCCAGTATAATGTGAAATTTTAGACTTTTATTCTATTTATATTGCTAAGTTTAATATCGGCAGAATGTACACCATTCAAAATTCAGTATTATTGGAGGTAATTGCGCATGTGCGTTGCATCCCTAAGCTATCATCCTTTGTGCTCTCCCTGTATCGTCTTGAAACCGCTACTAATTGGGTCAAATAATGTCATATAGAACATATAGTATAGCGGCATTCTAAAAAACTTATTCAAGTTGAATATAAAGTGACATTGAATTTGTTGACATTCTTCAATGTTGCCACAATCAAAATAGCTTCCTTGCTAACTAATGTAGTGTGCTGTGTATTAAATTTATATTTAAAACTCTTTAGTTTTTAAAAAGGATTTTTCTGCAGTGCTTTTTCAGTGAAGTCTGTAATTCAGTAAAAAGAAAATTCAGTTTGCTTAAAATATTAGTTTTATTAAATTAAGGGTTTTAAATGTTGTTTTCTTAACGCAATTAAGCCTTTCATTGCTTATTCATTCTGAAGTGCCAAATATCATGTAAAGGATATAGAAATAGTTACACGCTCAGACATTCGCATAAGACAGAAGCTTTCAGCAAAAGAGACAAGACGTATGTGCTTAGTGTATGTATTTGTCTACATTACACGATATTTTCCAAGTATATGAATTAAATAGCCTAGCTTCTAGGATCAGTATGTGAGGTTCATAGACATATCGTCTTTTACCTTCAAACTCGAAGTCTACATTTTATTACGATTTTATAATGATTGAATTCTAATCGCATGATTAATCGGGAAATAGATAGGTGAGTGACAACTACCAGTAAAGGTTTGCGTAATGCCTTCTCACTAATTCAGATAGGAACTAGAGCATTCGAAATTAAAAAGTTTGAAACGAATAGAAAAGGATATCGTTACTGCGCACGGATGAACCGACATTTTGTTTATCTTTCATTAAATTTGGACACGTCGATAAAAGTGACTTATTTGTCGACTGAAATTCATTGCTTTTACAAAAACAACTAAATAATAAAACTCAAGGCCAACGTTACGTAAATTAACACGAGGCGTGCACTTAAACTTATTTATCAGAATCTACAGTAATATGCATTTATTTGAGTGTGTATGTATCGTCAAATGTAACGAAAAAAGAATTGCCAAAATTATCAGTGCCGATGTCAACGACCTCTTTATCAACTTAGGAAGATTTTAGCGTACATGCACGTATGAGCTGTAAATTATGTGATAAATGGTGATAATATTTCAAAAAAAAATTGCTCTTACAAAAATGATTTTATTTCTTCTTGTTTACTGGTGGTAGGACCTCTTGTGAGCCCACGCGGGTAGGTACCACAACCCTGCGTATTTCTGCCGTGAAACAGTAATGCGCTTCGGTTTTAAGGGTGGGGCAACCCTTGTAACTATACTTGAGACCTTAGAACTTATATGTCGAGGTGGGTAGCGCATTTACGTTATCGATGTCTATGGGCTCCAGTAATCACTTAACACCAGGTGGGCTGTGAGCTCGTCCACCCATCTAAGCAATAAATAAAAAATCTTAACATGATAGGATCGGTTTGCTCGTTTTAGCTTAGATTACATCATTATAAGCGTCTCGGAGTCTCAACTGCAATGGATTCACCGTTACTGTCAAAGAATCCGATTGCACGATTGCTTGGTGACAAGAAGGAATGAAACGATGATATTGACACGTGCTCAGAGCACGCCCCAACACTTGTAAATGAAATTAAATATGAGAGGAAAATATAACAGTCAATTATCTATACTAATATTATAAAGAGGAAAGATTTGTTTGTTTGTTTGTATTGAATAGGCTCCGAAACTACTGAACCTATTTGAAAAATTCTTTCACTGTTTGGAAGCTACACTATTCCCCAGTGACATAGGCTATAATCTTTTTTGAAAAAAATTAGGGATCCTTACTAAAACTCCAATAATGTAACCCAAGGTGTAAAAAAATTACCTAAAATATTCTTTACATCGTCTGCCCTGCGAAAACTATTGATGATAGAATAAAATAATGTACCACGACTTTGTAGAACACATTATTGATTACAAAATGTCTCGTGATAGCATATGTCTAACTATTATAGTTACGCCGCAATAAGTGTTCTTTTATTTAAAAAAATAAAGCCACGTCAAATATCGTTGAAATTTTTGTTAAAGACCCGAGCGGAGCCGGAGCGGGCCGCTAGTTATTATATAAATGTTAAAACATCTTGATTTTCTTAACGTAGCGCCAAATAGCTATCCGATCGTCGAGGAAAAATGCAAAAAAAGAACTCGATTGTTATTATACTTTACAGCGTGAGATAATCGTGAACTGGATTGTTCTATTTCACCAAATACGATTGTTTTGATTCTTTAAACAAATCGAATTTATTCATTGTTATACTAAAGATTTTATTATTAGGGAAAATTCGAATACTTTTCTTGACAGAATTAGCTAATGGTAAATTAACTTATAATTGATCTATTTCATTTTCTCTCTCTTATCCAATTAGTTGATTAACTCTTTCTGTACACACAGGAAATTGAGTAATGCACAAAATACACTTTGTTTTACTAATGGAATTATTAGAGATAATCTTTTTTTTTTGATAATATGATATATTATCCGACTTTTAAAACAGTGATAGATCGGCTTTGATAAACGTATTAAACAAAACAAGATTTATAATGCGGAAATAGGAATAGACAAACAAAGTCAAAATCAACAACTGTTAAGATATTATAAATCGTATAAAAATATTATAATGTATTTCTGCATAGGTTTCTGTTGTGTTAGATAAAAAATATAATTATTTTTATCAGGGCCTAATTACCATTGTTCTCGTTACGTAAAGATATCGTAATTTGCATTTCCAAAGAGTAGAATCAAGGAAACAACGCGACCATACGCTTATCTGATAAAAGTATCTATGAGCAGAAGTGTTTTTTTTTAATGCTTGTATTTAAATTGACTTATTCTAAATTAAGCTTTGAGGATGGATGTCACCCGTAATCACATCTTAGGTACACAGTATAGTATCTGACTCAGCATTGAGGTGATCGCATATTCCGAGTAAACTAGGTTTTTTATTTATTTTTAAACTGACGTATATATGACCACGCGACCACTAGTAGTCACCTCAGCTCATGAACGCTAGAACACTAGAACCTAAGGAAGGTTTGGCTGCATCCCTCGTGTTTCTAAGGACACTCCTCAAATCATGCTTGAAGAAGAATACATCGTCGCGCTTGTAAAAGCAAGAAGAAATAGCCGTAGAACTGACTGGGGTTACATCCCAGTATCTTCTTGTTAAAATTTAGCCAAATAATACCTCTAACATACTTAGTATATCCTCCACTTTCGGAAAGTCCTCAATCATCGATTTGAAAAATTATTATGTATATCATCAGCCCACAGACGTCCACTGCTGCTACCCCAAGATTCGGTATAAATACCGGTCTAAAGTTACCACCAACATTCAGCGGATTACCGCGACCTTCAGGAGCTCATCAGTCGGATAAATAATGTATGTAATTAATGTAATTAAGATTTTTTTAAATGTTGATACTAATGGAAACTAAGTAGTTTGTTAACGTATTTCATAGATTACTAATAACAAATTACAAGACATTTGAAAAAAAAACGCTGTTTATTCAATTAAAATAATACTTTGCACAGCTTTTGATATTTTGTTCTTACGTAAAAGTTCATTGTAGTATTTAAAATCGTAATAGAAACACCGATTTAATAGCACCAAACGATTCTAGAAATGAATAGATTTCAAACAGTTCAGCAGTCTTCTTTTGGCGTTTTAGTGCACAGAAATAATATGGAATGGAACAGAATCGATATTGTGATTTCGGCATAAAATAGTTTCTTCCCTTGGGTGTCATAAAAGGCGACAAGGGATTCATTGAACAATAGACAATAGCGTTCTCTGAGTGTTGTACCAGCATACTACGATCTGGTGGTTTACTACTGGTAAAGGCTATTGAAATTGACACTAGTCCTAATCGATATCATTCTGTCAATTTATATACCAAAACCGTCCTCGATTCTAATTTAAAAGGTAAGGCAATCCTAATGCAATTCGCTCAAGATTTCCACTTCACGTCTGGGCAGTGGTCATCACTTTACGACATCTATGGACCTAATACCAGATGACCTGTGAAATAGATAACGCACTAGACATAATTAAATAGCTTACAGATTAAACCTGTTAGTTTATGGGTAAATTAAAACCTATGATGATATTGTACTTAAGCTTAAGGCCTACCCTACCTACGCCCTATTAATCATCTGAACAAGAGATCGAATCTCATTTTGTAAATGACACCTGAAACTCACAAAACACTAAACTACCGCTAAATCGAAGAAAAGTACCAGGACTACATGAACTAAAAGAGTTCTCAACTCACCTTCGCAGTAGAGCGTGACATCGGCGAGACTCTCCGAATTCCAGAGGTTCGCGAATGACGTGGCGAGGTTCGAACCGAAGCTGTTCCATTTTAGGCAGTACTGTTGCTGCTGCGAGTCCATGCCCGGGCCGCCTCGAATGCCTGCCCTGTAATGAAAATTGACGTAAGGAATCTACGTAGACTCATTAATTACGACTAAGTGATTATTCGGTCGGTTTTCTTTTGTATAGAACTGGGTATAAAGTACCAAATTACTTTCGGTCGTTCTGAAAGTATTTATTACTTATGCATTTGTATTTTTTTATTGCATAGATGGGACGATCTCACAGCCCACCCGGTGTTAAGTGGTTACCGGAGCCCATAGACATCTATAACGTAAATGCCTCCACCCACCTTGAGATATGAGTTCTAAGGTCTCAGTATAGTTACAACGGCTGCCCCGCCCTTCAAAACGAAACTCGTTACTGCTTCACGACTGAAATAGGCGGGGCGGTGGTACCTACCCGTGCGGACTCACAAGAGGTCCTACCACCAGTAATTACGCAAATTATAATTTTGCGGGCTTAAGTTTTTTTACACGATGTTATTCCTTCATCGTGGAAGTAAATTGTGAACATTTGTTAAGTACGTATTTCATTAGAAAAATTGGTACCCGCCTGCGGGATTCGAGCATTGTTGCATCGCCACATACAACTCATATTCGGCTGTGCCTAATTCCTAATTATGATGAGTCGGTGAGTTGATTTTAAAACGTCAATTCGTTCACATACATGTGAAATACCTAGTACAGAGCGGTGTGGCTACGATCGATACCCTCGATATCGGACAAACAATTGTTTGGTGCGCATATGTAATTAATGTACTGAATATCATATTGTGTCGTGACCATATTTTACATATTGTGTACTTTGCTATCTACGTAAAATACGTTCTTTAGTAGTGCATTTTCAGACATCCTTTTTTGCCATAGACCATTAGACTTTAAAACATACTTCTTCACGGTATCACCTAAGGATCCTGATATTTCCAACTTTAAAGGAAACTTAAAAATAAATCTCTACCACTACCTCGACCACTTACAGAAGTATATCTGCCCTCGAACATGTTTTTCCTTTCGAGAGCAGAATACAAATGGAAATTGCATTATAAAGAATGAAGCCCAGTAAACAACTGGTGGTTTTACTGGTGGTAGGACCTCTTGTGTGCTCACACGGGTAGGTACCACTACCCTGTCTATTTTAGTCGTGAAGCAGTAATGCGTTTCGGTTTGAAGGGTGGGGCAGCCGTTGTAACTATACTGAGACCTTAGAACTCATATCTCAAGGTTGGTGGCGCATTTACGTTATAAATGTCTATGGGCTCCGGTAATTCATTAAAGGTTAAATGAGAAAACTGAGCGTTCATATGAGCAGACAGCATGGCACAGACCCACAAGGTCGGAAGAACAGTAATCGATGCGGACACACAACGTTGAATATGTTATGTGGAGCGTTGGACATTCCCACGGTGAGCTTCCACGGGCCAAATGTATATTTAACTTTAGAGGACACTAGCTGTACCCGTCCGCTTCGCTGGACATTTAAAATTAACATTATTATTTCTCACCCCCACAAAGATTCTCACCATTAACGCCCCCGCAACTGGTGTAGGGAGTCCAACACTGATATAAATATTAGCCTATCCATTAAGTACATGTATTTTTTACATGGATACCAAGTTTCAAGTGAATTGGATGCACGGTTCAGTAGTTATAACAAAACATCCGTAAAAACCACTGTAGATTTGTATATTAGTATAGATTAATTGGACGCCACGTCGAAAATTATCGACAAATGTGCTTCCTTGTTCGTTTTAAATAATGGGGGTTAGAGTTCAAAGTTGCTGATTTAAAATAGTGACAACTTCCAATTGTTTTTGGAAACAACAAAAAAAACGATTTTCTATTTGACTGCACTCGAAGGTCATAGAGCACATAGACAACGAGAACGACTTTGAGTCATGAGGTCGTAGTCTCCACTGTATTGCGTATGCCTGTTCTTCTCTTTAAATAAATATTCATGAGTATTTAGCAGTAGAAATAGGCAGGACTGTTGTGCATACTCGTCAGCGGCATCACAATATGCTCCATCACAAGTACCGTTTGAATATGTTTTTTTTCTTTTAAATTATAATTTTAAAAGAATTTAATGAAAGTACCGAACATTTTCATCTGCTTGAAGAATCAAATGAGATTCAATATGAGATAAGGACGTGCCAAATAATCTAAGCCCGTCCTTTTCATACAAACAAACAATTGTCGTCACAGTTTAATTTAGTTTTTGATTTACACAAAATTATTGTAATTTTTTTTTAAGAATTAACTGTTTCGCAAAAATAAAGAAGTAACGCAAACCTAAAACTCTATATATCTATAATGTTATATTTAATTTTTAAAATTAGTAACTATATTAATTAATGCTATAGGTCATCAACCTCGCAGGCTTTGTAGGGTTGTTCCAAGGCTGTAAATACTGCGATCAGATCGATTCGGCCAGAGGCCTTTGAATATGTAATGCACAGCAGTAGCCGTTCCCACGCTACTCGGATGTAGTGTTATTAGATTTTCGATAATTAACCTGATACTTTAATTGATGTTTAAATGAAACAAGTGTATGTAATGGTATGCGCGAAAACAAATATATCATCTATGTACGCTATAAAAATTTGTAATTACCATTTCAAATATCCTATACAATCCGCTTTGAACTAACGACATCATCCAAAATTCTAGATTGTTTTGTAATCAGATATTTAGATCGATATTGCATTTGTAATAACACACGATATCTCGAAATGAGTCACCTGGAAAAATCTCTTATTGTGAAGATAAAGATGACCCAACCCAAACAAACGGCCAGGAATCAAGAAACTATCAGTTCGTTTTGTGCGAAATTTAAAAGCCAAGAAATATTTCTTTATGGAAGAATGGTCAATAGCTAGCACTAAAATCAAATATTTAACACGTAAATCGCCCGTGGCCACGGACACCATAAATTATCCGTAACATTCGAAATAATAATATAATAACAATGAAAAACGAGAGACTAAACCATGAAAATAGTTTTAATTGTGTTTGCGATTCGCGAAAACCGTAGAAACTAACATAAAACAAAGTAATAAACATTGATCCCAACTTAAATAGATCATTGTGAAGATGAGCCGTTCAAAAAATTTCGGTACTTAGTATCGAGAAAGGAAGGAATTAAATGTTTGCTTGTCGTACATAAATAAATACAATGGCTATGGGATCAAAAATGGCTTAAGCGCAATAAATACGCAAGATAATTTAAAGGTCGTTTTTTTCCAGAAATGTCTAAGTGTATGATTGAGCGGATGATCAAGCGAAGGAACGTCTTAGTTGACTTCTTATAGTACGGCTTTTAATTTTATCTCGTTTTATTGATTCGTTTTTAGAGCCTTGAAGAATCTTTAGCATTTTTCGGTGCATTTGCACATCTGTTTTCTCGCAGCCATATTCTGTAAGGTTGTAAATAATGGCGTTGCGACATTCAAATATTAAGATTGCCACCGATTACATGAGTGTGTTCGAAAGTGCTTTATAACAGCTTGAGATGATCTTGTCATCTTCTTTTTTGCATCACACCACCTGCCTGCAACGGAAGGTTCGTCCCTACTTTCTGGAATCGACTAACTGGATACATTTACCCAGAGTTCCTTTCCAGAAATAATTTCCGACTTATAGAATTACTAGATAGATGAGCTTGTGAATTGAATTTCGGGCCTAAAAGGATTACTAACAAATGAACAACGCTACGGTATTTCGTATTAGGTCTACGACTTTAAAAACCTTCCGGAGATATAAGGAATATTTGTGTGAACGCGTCTAGGCTGGCCAAGATGCATCCAAACGAATAGAAGTCTTCTCTACCTGTACGTTATCGATTGACCCGATGACCCGTTTCACGAGAATCTACCGGGCTATTTAATTTGTTAATTGCTTTCGACAACCCATTTTAATGGAAAAGTAGAGAAATTCATTTACCTTCTTCTTGTTTGTTGAGTTGAGTGGTCTGTCGTGAAAAAAAAAAACGATTTTTGATGTTATTGTTTTTTTGGGTATTGTTAAAGATAGTTTATTGCTCAAGGTGGTGAGCTCGCAGACTATTTGATGTTTAATGACACAAAATATAACATTGAGACGTGATATTGAATAATTTAAGAAAGTGACCTTTATGTGAAGGCATAACAAGGCTAAAGTTTGAAGTCTATTTTTTTAAATTAAATTTACTTTTTACTAATAGTATAAAATTTCAAATTTGGGAGCTTGATTGGTATCATTATTTATGTACAGTATTTTAGTAGTTAACTACTGAAGACTAAAATGGTATACCTAAATAAGACATAGGTACTCTGCAAAAAAATATATTATATAATTAATTGTTGTAGACATATCTGTGGACGTGTTGAAAGTATACGTACGTACTTATTGTTAAATTATAGCTGAGTCCGTAGACACCGCAATATCCCGATCCACTTTGGATATGAAATCAGAATATTTAATATTTCTAATAAAAGTTGTGTTCATTGTGGTTTAATCACACAAATACTACAAGAAACTCTGAAAATACGTATAATATACGTAAAATAATACTTAATTTTCTTTGTTGGCAACAGTTGGCGGACGGAATCACGTGATCTTAGGCAGTTATCGAAAATCATCGATATCTTAAGTTCACTGTCTTAATAATTTATTCATACAAATTGTAAATAAGCAATAATCATGCTAAATTTACTTATAACATGTCGTTACCCAAGCTATATTTGCATCTCGACTTTCTCTTTTAAGTTCTTGACGCATTTGGACGTGAGTATTCATTAGAAATCTTCTAAGTAGGAAGTTAATACATCCAGACAATGAAAACAAAGGTAGCGTACGATCCTGTACTTCATATCAACGCCCAAATTTAGTGCACACAGATTCAATACGATATCGATTCGATTTCTGCCTTAGCTGCCTAACTGTATATTTGCATGCGTGCACGTATAGCCGGCTGGGTCTAGTTGAGCCCCGATGACTCTATTATTATGCCCCTTTGTTCCTAGCGCGTCGCTTTTTCGGAGCAGGGGGGAGTTCCCCTTAGGCTGGTCGATGTGGAATTTCGGCTGCGACCTGGTTCCGGCATGCAGTACACGCGCAAGCGTAGTAAGAGAGGAGGGGGTGCGGGCGCGCGGGGCGGTTGCACTGAGTTGCGCAAAGCATCGGTCACTCTGCAATCGCGTCATAGAGTAATTATTATTTAGGTGGAACCGGTGAGAAAGTATATGTACGCCTTCGTACGTACGTAAGAAAGTAAACGTTTTGTTTTATGGTTAAGTCACTTTTTTTTTGATCCTAGCAACTAATTGGTATTCTATCCAGAGATTTTTAAACATTTCTATACGCCGATAGAAAATATTTATTACCGTACCGCTATCCACTTCCCTTTGTAAGAAAAAATGGTCTCCGGTACAAGATTGCCATTTTAGCACACTTGTCAATTTTTAAGTAGCTTTACTTTTCACTAACAATATTCAATAACGTTTTCTTTTCTATATAGGAAAATCTAATGGACGAATATCTTCGCTCGGCGGGTCAGTCAAACATTGATGTTCAGAGCTTCTATATACAAGACATATTTGAAATAATTTTAGCTCCAATGTAAGCTGTATTAATTATAATTTTTGTAAGCCGATAGCTACGTTTATAGATCTGTTCCATCCAAAGAATATTTGATGAGGAATTGCATAATGAATCCCTCAAAAATATTATGTCGCGAAAATCACTGCAAATCGCAATCCTTACATAATGAATTACATTCTTCTAGCTTCGTTCAAACTAGTTTCTAAATAATAAAATTTCTTATTGGCATTCAATTATGCATTCACTGACACACATACGATCGGTCGCTAATCGACATGACACATATGACCTACCCTTATTCGGCGATATGCATAAAAAACCGTTCTAAGAATACATTATTGTGACATTTCTATTCGTTCGATATTCAATTATTAGCCATTAATTTTTAAACGATATATATTTAAAAAAGGATTGTGAAATTCCTAGCCAATTTTTAATAGAATTCAGTTAACCATTAATTTTAAGCGATATATATTTAAAAAAGAATTGGGAAATTCCTAGCAATTTTTAATAGAATTCAGTTAGCCATTAATTTTAAAAGATATATATTGAAAAAAAGTATTGTGAAATTCCTAGACAATTTTTAATAGTTGGACGTAAACGATTGATATCGTAAACAAATTTGTCCTGTTTTAAATGTGTCAAAAATACAAGAGACAAAAACAAGACCGCCCGTTATGCCCGTCACGCATCAAATCCGGATCCAATGATAAACTCACCAATCACTAAACTAACAAGGCTTAATATCTTTTTAAAATTCAACTTGTAATTTAGATTAGTATATCAATTAATCAAGTCATCTAAAAGTGGTTTCAAATAAAACAATGCTTGTTTCAGTTTCTTAACAAAGGTATGCACTGTGGGACTTTCAAATTTATTATAGTGACAATAGCCCTTGCTTGTTCTAATATAAATACATGGTACGCTGCACAGACAAAATATTTGTATTTTTGTGTACACTTCCTTCCAATAGTTGGTACTTAGACAAACACTTTAGAGAAACTTTACAATGAAACTCTATATATTACAGTATACTTTACATAGTTTTATATATACACGAGTATTTTTATTCATTGAGTAACAAGAAGTGTTTGTGGAGATATTTATGAATTTCGCATTGAAAACACTGTTTTGTTGTTTGATTTATGAAAAACATATTTTGTTTACGTAATAAGAAGGCGTTAGTTTAAATTTACACTTTATGTACATATATTGAAGTTCAAAAAACGAATTTACATGAAAAAAATACAATTGTGGTAACAAATATGTTTTTCTGCATTAAACATTGGGCACTCAATTAGTAAATGCTTAATAGATATATTGCTATCACATCGACTACATTTCTTTATTTCTTCTTTTGTAACAAGATGGATGTGAGTAATGTTACAGTGACCTATTCTTAACCTATTTAAAACTACTTGATCTTTTCTATTATTAATCTGAAATTTCCTTTTTTCAAAAACTGATTTTCTTATACCATATAAAGCACTTTTATTATCTTTTACCCAATAGCTATTCCAGAGTATTTGTTGCCTTGTCTATGTGTTTGTTTGACTGTTTAAATAATAATGTAAAATGTACTTTAAAATTCCTGAAAATAATAGATTACCATAGATTAATTTAATTATAAGCTTACAGTGGTCGTTAATGACCATTGCTGTTAAAAAGAGACCTTAAATAAATAAATAAAATAAAAAAGATGTTTTCTCGTATCTAGAAGTGCCCTTTCTATCTCCACGCACGCCGTGATGCACAGTTCAGCCCGTAGGTTCACGTACAATCGTATTGCACAAGAGATTTCGAAACGACTGCGCTCTCAGAAACGGGTTTTTTAAATTCCCACACGGCTTATCTAGATGCGTTTATTTTAGTTGCACGTTTTATTCACGTTTTGTGATTTCTTTTGATATTATGTGCGATTGCATGCTTTCAAAGCTCTAATATTGTTTTGGAATGAGATGGAGAAGCATAAAATCTGATAATTGTGATTACAGGGCTATTGTAAAAGTGATAGCTTAAGTGAGATTCTAATTTTATGACACAACAGTGGCCCGACTCCTCTAACCAAAAAACATTACTGCTTTACTATACGAATAGACTGGTGCCTGGCTGTAATATAATCATCAGAATTTCTATAATATCGTTATTATATAACATTTTTTTTAAATCCATGCACGCTATGCAAGTTTTGACCTAGCTGAGGTACTAACACCCATTCCTAACTGGAAGCAACTGTCTCCTAGTAGCCGGAATAGGGTAGATGGTATTCCAATAGAAATGAGTTCTAATCATTATTCCAATAACCGTGTGATATAAAATAAAAGCGGGAAGACTTTTTTATTTATTTACTCCAAAATAACCAGTTTTCCGTTGCATTAGATTTCAGTAACAGCATTATTTTACATATTAGCATTATTATAACAGCATTTTTTTTGGAACGAGGTTCCGGTACAATGCGGAGGGGTACTCTTACTCAGGAAAAAACGTCCGTAACGTAAGATTTTTTTTATATGTAAGGGGATCTTTTAATTTCAATTTCACCGATAAAAAAATGTCCGGCTAACTTGAAAACCTTCACACGTATCAAATACATATGAGAATGCAATAATTATATAATTTCGCTCTTATATTCTGATCACTATCAACCGAATAAAAAAGGCTGATATTAATTGTATAGTTCGGTTTACTTTTTTTTTTTTTGTTGCTTAGTTGGTTGGACGAGCTCACAGCCCACCTGATGTTAAGTGGTTACTGGAGCCCATAGACATCTACAACGTAAATGCGCCACCCACCTTGAGGTATAAGTTGTAAGGTTTCAGTATAGTTACAACGGCTGCCCCACCCTTTAAACCGAAACGCATTACTGCTTCACGGCAGAAATAGGCAGGGCGGTGGTACCTACCCGCACGGACTCACAACAGGTCCTACCACCAGTAAGTTACTTTTTAAGCGTGTTTAGTTTTTAAACTACGTATAAAATATTGTCTCTCTCGCTTTATTCTCGGTAAATATTATACTTTAAACGTTATAGTTTTATTTAGAAACATAAATTAGCACGTGAGTATTAGTTACTAGGACATTTGACTGTTCAAACACTTTCTATGCGTTTTTTTCGAACAGAAAGAACATCGCCCGCACGGCATGGGTCGCCTCGTTTAGAAAGCTGCAGCTATTGCATTGCGTACACGCATAGCTAATCTTTACACACATACGGTTTCAGGTAAGAGGCGGATTTAAATTTCTAGAGAAAAAAAAAACAATCACGTATCAACCTAATTGTTTTTTTCTCGTTTTTTTTATTCTCGCTGTATTTACATCTAGATCGTTCAGTAATTCTCGGAGCCCAAAAACATCTTGAAATATAAGCTCAAAATGGTGTGCAATTGTCGTCGATCTAACGGTTAATCGAAAGCTCCAGTGAAGCAATAGACTATACAACACTTGTAGTGGACTTACCACATGCTCTACCATCACTAAAATAATGTAACGATTTCGGTCTAGAATAGGATGTTACCCTAAGGCATAATTCGACGTCTTCCCGTAAAAGACGCCTCACGGATTCACAGCAATTCCAATTTCAATTTTTCCATTTTCAATTTCAAATAATTCCAATTTCAAAGTATATTTGAAAACAATGTGAATATGATAGTTCTTTCTAATTAATATAAAAATAGGCAAAATATAACAGTTATTCTTTTTAGGTATCCCAAAATGTTTTATACCCTATTACTAGACTTTGAGGAGCTTTAGTCTTTGGACTAAAACCCTTATAAAAATTTTTCACTACAATAATAAAAGAGAACATTTTGTATCACACAAAAATTGAGCTAACTCTGAGGTATCAAAAATATATGTACCTATGTCGAATTCCCACAGCTGGGCGAACGCCAGACAATGTTCTAATTGTTCTAAGAATGTTGTTGTCGATTGAGCTATTAGCATTATATTGGCAATTTTAGATATTAACTACAATTGCTGTTAATTGAAATATGAAACTTTTCATTTTCATGTAGACTCGATAAGTCTATCTAAGAAGCTTAAAGCACTCTGGGCTATTCATGGCAGTTCATAGGAGAAAATTGACTAATCCCTACATCACGTTAAAAATATCTTCTTTTATATATAATAAAACCGATCTATGGTATTTACTCAAATTATAATTTGTAAGATATTTACCAAATAAATCTTTAAATTTCAGATTATGTTCACAATGAAATACTGTTTTATTATTGAAATAATTTAATAAAAATAAACAATTCGTGATAATCTTAAATTATTTTATGTGGAATTAATTTCACACGTTTTTATTACCTTGGCTTGTATATTTATAACTTCCCGAGCGCGTGTCATTACATGTCCTTCTTCAAACGATGCTTGCGGAGAATACTTAATAATTGGCAGCTGTTTGGCTCTGCCCCTGGCATTACTGACGTCCATGAGTGACGGTAACCACTTACCATCAGGTTGGCGTATGCTCGTCTGAACAAAAGCAATAAAAACAGAAAAGAAAATTCGCTCTATATCGCTAGACCAGCAGTATCAGCAGGTTAAAAAAGTCCAAATTCATTGTTAGTCCGGTTATATTATTATTTTTAAAGCTCTAAAAAACTAGGAGAATGCTTTTCTCTTAATTCTATTCTCGGCAACTATATAAGACAAGAGCACGAGCGTTCGCTGTGTTTTTTAAAGCACCGTTATATAAGAGAGAGTCAAAAAACAAAGCGCCTTCGAGCTGCAGTGCCGAGTGAAAGGCGATTAGTACATAATGCACGCACTGGTTCGCGCATGCGTGTTTGTATGCAGCTGAGGCCGCAGGTTTTTTGACTGTTCGATGGACAAAAAAGGTTTGAAGTTGTTGCACGAGAATGCTATCGGACTATTAGTGAGAACGATAATAACTGCGGCCGGCCCTGGTCACCCTCCTCAAGCTATCGCTATTTCTTCCACATAGAACATTTAGAGAAAGATTTAATTACTTTTTGGAACGAAGTTCCTTATGGGACGATGCGGAAGAGTACCTTAACCGGGAAAAAACGTCCGTAGGTAAGATTTTTATTAGTAATGCACACAGTGTACGACTTAACTTTGTAATAACGTACAAAAAATAATATATTTTTGTAATATATTTTTATAAATAATTTTGAATAAAATAAAGTTGATAACTTTGTAAAGTAGTTTTTTTTTATCAATAAAAAAATTATAATAAAAAATGTATACCAGAATAATTATTTTCGTTATATCTCGAATAGAGCTTAAAATTAATATTTTTATAATAAGGAAATTCGTTCCTATCCGGTGTCCCACGACACCACACATCTTTTTTTTTAATTCAGTTGATCTATAGAGAAACTTGTTGTTCAGAGTAGGGTTAATGGTAATTAATGATATTATAGTTATTAAATTATTATTATTATTGTTAATTTGTAAGGTTTTTAGTTTTAGGTTCATTGTTAGATTTGATAACAATTACAGTTATGTTTATATTACGTTGTCTATTCGTTTGTTTGTTTATCTCATTTCTCACAGCAACGGAGCGAGGGCTCGAACAAACACTTTTTCATGGCTAATTTTTTTGTTATGATGAAGTGACACGTGTTTAATTAATTATATAGAGAGCATTTTTAGTAACAAAATTTATTTGATCAGGAAGAATTCCGACTTCACGTAACTTTGCATAAAATGTACATGAAAGGTGACACAGAATTCAATCCGGCTTATTAAACAGTGGCTAAGTGACCTATGAAAACAAACTCGACGTAGCCGTCAAAAATGCCAAATGCTATTTAGATACAATTATGATAAGATTATGGATAAGATCGGAATAATATCTATGATATACATGTGACGTTATGTTTATTTTATTGTGGTTATATCAAGACCCTTCATTTGGGGCCCCAATGAAATTACTACAGCAAAAAGGCGGGTTTTCTGAAAAACTGCTTTTGTATAATAAAGTAAATTATTATTATACTAACAGCAAAGACATTGGGTTGTGTAATTTGCATGCGTTCATTGTGGTACATGCTTTAACACGCTCAACATTTAAACAGTTTAAAATACATAATATTATCATAATACATATGTGTTATCTGATGATAGTGGATAGTAATAAGTTGTATAATATTTAGGAAGCATTATGTATTAATCTAAGTTTTAAACATTAATACTGTACAGCTTCTGTTGACATTTCGTTAATGGAATCCGGTACGGTATCACGAAGTTCTTCACGCCTGTCACGTTGACAGCGCATATGAGCGACAGCAACCATTGACCACCAGGCGAGCCTTAGTTTAATCTACCACCGATAGAGACTTAAAAAGATGCCGCAGGAGTCTTTGTAAATAATGTGTGTTCCTTATTTCTATGGTACAGAACGGACTTTATCAATCAGCCATGAGAATAACGCGCTAATTTTGTTCATTTATCTAGGACCTAGCTTAACTCTCAAGTACCGTTTACATCCCACAATATACTTAAGAGCTATGATGTACAGAATGTATATAAATATGAATATTTCAAATTGCGAGCAGTAAAAAATTTATAGTAACTTTTTTCTTGCCTACTTTTTGTGTGTTTCCCTATCTATTCACTGGTAGTCTAAAGGACTATTTCAGCTGCGCCCATACGGGTAAGTGAGCTCACGGGCTCCACCTGAATTTGCTAACACTAGCCCTAACAAGAGTATTGCAAATCGCTTCGCAAAATCTACCACCGGACCGAAATAGCGATCACCTGAGAAGATCCGACAAGAAACTCAGTCGGCTGTGTGTGTGTGTGTGTGTGTCGCTTGTCGAACTCTTCGTCGTAATCGACAAGTCCGATGAGGACGGTGGTCAGTGCTCTAGAGGCCTAAAAGCTCCATTATATGAATATGGTTGAACAAGAGGAAAAGGTAGACCTAAGAAGAAATGGATGGATTACGTGAAAGACGATATGTGTAAGAGGGGAGTGAGCGAAGAAATGGTTTATGATAGAAGAGTATGGAAGGAGAAAACATGTTGCGCCGACCCCAGGTGACTGGGAGAAGGGCAGGAGAATGAATAAAGCCCATGACTTGCTTGTGGAATGTCTCCAGACACGAGTTCGAAGTCTCAATTTTATTAAAAAGCCCATTTTCCCTTAACCATTAAAACTGAAACGCGTTAATGGTCTGCTATAACAAAGGCAGTATGATAGTGATCAACCAGACTGGCTCATACTTCTCTCAGTCTTAAAATTATTTAATTTATAAGGAAAAGTTTGATACTGAAAGTTAATTTGTTAATGAGCGTTTAAATTTAATCACACAGCTACATTATTATAATGCTCAATTTCCAGTAGTTATTACGATTAATGATTTCAAATGATTATTTCTCAACACGGCCCACACGCGTCTCGAGATATGTGCAACTACTAAATGTACGTTTTACTTCCCCTATAATAAAAATAAATGATTGCTCTAAATAATAACTAACCAGCCTCGACCTTAAAAGCCCTAATTTACGACATCGTGTAGCCCTTATAGCTAACACACCGATAATTATAAATAAATCTTTATCGTAACATTACAAACGACAGGAAACCAATTGAATATTGCCATGGAAATTGTATTTAATGTAATAAAACGTAGGTATACATTTGAAGGTGTTACGTAAAATTGATCAATCATAGAATTTTAAATTACCGACGACATGTTTCTCGATTGTGTAAAGTAATTAAAGTATTTACGATCGTTGTTTAGTAATCAAACGTCAATAACTTATTTGGTAGTCGAGTACTGGAGCGGTTGAATAGTGGAAATCCAACCAAAACCGCCAACGACAATTTCAAGATACAGATACAAGACTGAGCCGATGATGCAGTAGTCAGCGCTCCTGGCTTTTTATTTATTTATTTCTTAGGTGAGTAGACGAGCTCACTGATTATCGAAATTATTAGCCCATAACATCTACAAAGTAAATGCCGCCACTTACCTTGAGACATGAGTTCTGAGGTCTCAGTTTTCACAGTACAACGGCTGCCCCAGCCTTCAAACCAAAATGCATTACTGCTTCATAGCAGAAGTAGGCAGGGTGATGGTACCTACCCGTGCGGACTCACAATACGTCTTACCACCAGTAATTACGCCACCAGTAATTACGGGTTTGATTTTTATTACACAATTTTATTCCTTGAACGGGGAAGTCAATCGTGAACATTTGTTAAGTACGTATTTCATCAGAAAAGTTGGTACTCGCCTACAGGATTCGAACACCGTTGCCTCGTTACACACGAATGCAACGGATGTCTTATCCTTTAGGCCACGACGACTGTTGGCTCCGATACCGACATCGGACAAACATTCGTGTGATGAACAGGTTTGTTTGTTCCGGGTATTTATTATCTATATATGTATATATTTAAACGTATATAAGTATGTATGTCAGTCTCTGGTACCCATAGCACAGGGAATCCTAATTTGGGGCCGGATGATCGTGCGTGATTTGTTCGCAGTTACCAAGATAATCTTGTATTTACAACAACATTCGGACCAATGCCGACAGTTTGTCGAGCAGTAATATTTGCCCGATGGGAAATATTTCTATTGTCGTTCTCTATAAATACTATATTTGCTGTGTGAGGCTCAGGATTGGATTGTGTGGCGTGCCTTCGGAGAAGCCTATGTCCGACAGTGGACTAAAATAGACTGTCGATGACTTCATTAAGGTTATAAAATTGATTTGATAATTTAAATTTAAAACATTAATAATCAGGTAGTCTCGTGCTACACCCATTTGTCAAATTTACTGATGTGTGAGTGAATTTACTGAGTGACTAATGATTAGCAGGCGGTCTGGTCAAATCAAATTACACAGGCACATTGCGTCTTCACGATTAACAATATGAATTGGTATTCGTCTACCGCAAAGCAATGATGCGTTTCGGCTTGAGAAATGTCGCTTCTTTTCTGGGTTCAGTGGCCAAGATAACCGAATAATAAATTGAAACTTCGATTTCATTGCTGGATGGGAATAACAACACCTATTTTTCTACTGCAAATTTAAATAGATCATAATAGAACACCTAGATTTCAAGGCTCTATAATCCATGATAATCAGGGTTCACTTATTCTTCTACTGCTTTTCTCATTGGGTCAGCTGTTATGTTATTGGTTATTTTACGCAGTTGGTATCTCGATATGAACGCATTCTATTTGTAAAAATTACTTAATAACGCAAATGTTAGCCATCTAAAATGCATTTTATACTAATTAGGAGCAGGAATGTTAGAGAGATTTTCAATATCAACAGTAAATTTTACTTTCGACATGACTTAAGTCCTTCTAACATTCATTACGTGGGTAATTTACCTCCATAAATTTGCCAGAAGCATTGGTATTATTTGGGGTTTTTTTTAAACATCACATTTCCCGCCAATGCTGCGCAAAACGTTTTTTGTCCGACAAAGACATCCGAACCCAGTTTAGATCATTGAAAGGCGATCACAAAAACTTATTTGTCCTTCGGGAACAGGACGCTCGCGCAGTTCCGCGTAGGGAGCAGAACTTGTCCCAAGCGATCCTTGACCTCAATCCAGGATTACCAGTTCTGGAGCCGAACACAGGTTTAGACGCTATTGTTGGCAGAGGTATCGCATTATGGAAGCATTGTGTTTGTGTTGTACGATTCTAAATTCAAACTTTCACTTTTTATATATTTCATTTGTTTTTTTTTTTTTATAAAGCCAGTATGAATTCGGTATGTTGCTTGATTTTTATTCAATGATTGTGATGTGGTTTTTAAGTGTCATCAAAGATCTAGATTCCCCGTTGTTGTTGACACCTTAGATAATATGCACGCAATTGTGTCCAGACATTGGGCTTATGTTAGGGTCACTGGTTTTGTTGAGCCGCTTGAACTTTATGCACAAAATAAATCAAAATTGATAGCTTTAGTTGTCCTTAAGCATATTTCTGAACTAAAACTAAAAATAGAGATTACTGGAAAACAAATGTAACCAATTTCGGTTATCCACCTAAAACCGATACTTATTTTGCATAATTAATTGATTCAATTAAAATGCTTCAAATAATGAACCGATTGAACCTTGAAGCTAAAAATTGAGTGCGTGTCCAAAATAAATGATAACGTAGTAAAGTTTATTTATTTACACAGAGTTTATAATTAAAATCAAGTAGATAGGTACCGTATCTTCAGTGACTCAAACGACTATGTTTTTTTTTTAATTTGTCTAGGCTAGCAAAGGCATACTTGGACAAACGGCCTAAAACCAACAACCCCAGTCGTAGACAGTTTAATTGAATACGTAGTAAGACAGTTGTTAAATAAATTTCACGTGTTCCCTCAACAGTGAGTTTGTTCTTAAAAAACTAAAGTTCTTTTTTTAAAGAGGGTACTAGCATCGTATCTATTTCTGCCGCGAAACAATCATGCATTCCACCTCAAAAGATTGAAGAGTATTATTTTGTAAAATTGTAACCTAATAACATCTTGTCTCCGGGTGATTGGCAACATTTAATATTAGTTAGGCCGTAAGTTCGTTAATAGGAGCATGAATCCAATAATAAAAAAAAACCATTAATAAATATTTTTACATCACCTTTTTATAAAGCCCTTAAGGTTGTTCCTGGCAAAGCAATTATTGGCTTTTTTAGATTCATCCAAAAACAAGATGTTGACAATTCGATTAGCCAGCCAGTAACTAACTACATGATGTGTTCGTATACTTTAAAATTGTTCTATTGATTCCTAAGAGTTTTAATAGCAGTACCATTTCAGATATCTTAGAACCTGCTACCATAAGATTTAATACGCCACGAATTTTTTTTATTTTTTATTGCTGAGATGTATGGACGAGCTCACAGCCCACCTGGTGTTAAGTGGTTACTGGAGCCCATAGACATCTATAACGTAAATGCGCCACACACCTTGAGATATAGTTCTAAGGTCTCATTATTGTCATTGAATTTCATAATCATTCGATTGTTTAAGATAGTTATATGAAAATTATCGTGAAGACCCAAAAATAATGCTAGCATGGTCAAATGATAAAGAGCAAAGATTTTTACTGAAAGAAAAGCCGCTATCTCATTGAGACATGAGGTCGATGTCTCAAACGTATTACTGCTGTAAACTGAAACGCACGACAACTTCGCGCTAGAAACGACTAAGCAAGTACACCTACCCACGTGAGAACCAACATAATAAATTCTCATACTCCACAGAACATTATAACTTTAAATTCATAAATAAATAAACAATTATAGCAGGATATATTAACAAATAAGAATTTATTAATTTTAATAAAATATGTACGTCGATGGCACAGTACAATTGCACGTGCGGCTAACGCATGTCGGAGCCGTGGCCTTGGTTACGTAAGCGTCGCGCCTCGAAGGTCCTGGGGGGGCGTCCTTGGCCTCCCCGACCCCCTACCCCCGCGCCCGTCCCCGGACCTAACCTAGACGCAAGGCCATTCGGAAATGAAAATAATATTTGTTACATTATTAGTAAATCACTTGGTCTTGACTTATGTACAGAGCTCTCGAGGAAGGCTAAGTTATTTACTTGCGCTTTGTTTTCAATCGATATAATTATTATTACAGAGCCGAGAGCCTGATTCACTGAACAGTTTTCGGTGTAGTGATAGCTCTGAATTTAAGTTACGGAATTGTTTATATGTAAGAGAACAATTAGCATTTTAAGACTCTATTCCGAATATACATGTAAAAAATTAATTCAATTTTTATTCTTACATAATTAATTAATTGTTTCTCAATTCCTCGATTTAAATAGTCCGTCGTCTTGTTTATTATGTGACGTGCATTTCGCAGCATTGTAATTTACGTTCGATCCAAAATTAAAACGGATAAAGAAAACTTCATATCATATGACTACATACTTTAACTCCAGCGTCGAGATCCAAGCACGTTGCCTTACTAAAAGCCGGTAGCCAGTGTCGATCATCATTTTGTTTTCGATACCAATTTGCATGGAATAAAAAACGGATCGTAGATCGTGTTAAATACACAATCGCAAAAACCCAACGGATATAGAACTATGTGTCAAGAAAACCATAAATTCAATTATAGCCTAAGCAATTGCTATCCAAAAAATTGTCGTTAAAAATCAAATTTCAAATCTCGTTAAAATTGAATATCAAAATTTATTTGAATATCAAAACTGCTTATTGAGTGAAACTGGAAAGAAAATTGCTCATTGAGTTTTTCGCCGGATCTTATCAGTGGGTCGCGTTTCCGATCCGGTGGTAGATTCTACGAAGCAATGATAAGGCTAGTGTTACACGTCATTTCGGATCCTCCCGATCCACTAACGCTGCTTTTAGGTACCTCAAGCACCGGTCATCGTTCTCGTCAAACCCGTCGCTTACTACGAAGAGCTCGACGAGTAAATTAACCCACAGACACAGCCCACTGAGTTTCTCGCCGGATCTTCTAAGTGGGTCGCGTTTCCGATTCGGTGGTAGATTCTGCGAAGCACGGCTCGTGCTAGAGCTCGTGTTAGCAACGTCGTCAGGTTTAAGCCCCGTGAGCTCACCTACTAGTTAAGGTTATGCTGATATGGTCTCCCTAGACCATCAGCTTAGGTAGGAAAAAAAAACTAGTGTTAGCAAATTCTCTCAGGTTGAGCCCGTGAGCTCACCCACCCTGTAAACAAAAGTTTCTTTGTACGCAAAAAGATCGAACAGTATTTTGAATATTGGCAATTTACTACACTTGACAACTTAAGGTTTCATCTTCAGTACAAAAGGATTTAAGTACTAGCCTGTTGAAATTTAGGTATTTTGTTGCGAATGTCCCACTTATCATACTAACATATTTTCTTCAGGGAATATTTGAATTTTGGCGAATCTTATCAAGTTTGGGTGCATCTCTGACGTGATTATTTTGATTAAATGCCGACATGTTTACTCAGATATTATTGACGTGTGTAAATATATTCTCTAACTCTAAGAAATATTTTTATTTATTTGCCTTATTCACATTCGATAGCTCGTAGTTACAGTTCGGTTTGTAGTAATCATGGTCAGATACGGATAATCCAGACATATCGCCAACTTTAACCGGGTTCAAATTCGGTAGAAAAACTATATCACTTCATCTTTCATAATTTTTTTTTTGTATTTTTTGACTTGTTTTTTCGTTTATTGTAAATATTTTTACTTATTTAAAAAACATATACATATATTTGAGAAAAAACAAAAAAAAAAGCCCGCTGAGTTTGTTTCGCCGGTTCTTCTCAGGACTGTGGCTTTTTTTGAAACCGGTGGTAAAGTTGACATTGTTATTTTTATTTTGACATTCAACAAGTGTGTTATACTGACATCTAAGTTGAAATAAATGATTTTTAATTTGAATTTGAATATAATTCGATCGAAAATTCTGATTATGATTTGTGAAAAAAAAAAACCCACTACGAATAGGTTGTAAGCACCAACTGTGTTTGTACATGTGCATGTGTGTATACATCGAGACGTATTATGTTTGTATTTAAAACGAAAATTGCCACAGTTTTATATGGAGCGGTGACATTTTGTTATCATCGAAGAACTGGGGCTGTTTAAACAGTTTCAGTGTTACATGAAACGAAAATCTTTCAGGACTACCAACCAAAACGGCCAGCTCATACATAGTTTCTTAGGCAAATTGAATAATTAAATTCGGCAAAAGTATCGATAACCGAACAGCCCTCCATAGATTGCGGTAGGCAGCGGCTTGGCTCTGCCCCTGGCATTGCTGAAGTCCATGGGCAACGGTAACCACTCACCATCAGGTGGGCCGTATGCTCGTCTGCCTACAAGGGCAAAAAAAAAAAAAAAAAAGATAAGAGATATTTTTTTTCTCATTATTATTTTTGTCTATGCTCATTATCGGTGTAAGTTCACGAAAGGTTCACGGATATTACTTCTTTAACCAACTTGAAGAAAATACTTCTCAATTTAGACTGTATTTTTTTACTGTGTTCCCTCAAACCTTTTCTCTGAGTGAACCGATTTTGACGTTGCCTCAATGGAAAATGATATATACATAAATATACAAAGCACACAAAGCTGTTAATAGTATAACATTACAAAACACAATTTACACAGATACAAATGCATACGTCAAAGCAATTTTAGCTTATAATAGAAATATTTATAAAACTTTACGTCAAAATGTAGCTATCAATTTTATTTTTGTATTTCTGGCGACCGCTAACGAAACCGTGTCAAAGCGTCATTTTAATAATGCAAATATAATAAGCGCCAGAATAAATTATAAGTGTAAGCCAATTCAAATAAATTACTATTATAATAATATGTCTCGAAAACCGTTGAGACTTTAAAAGCTATTTGGTTTAAGCGACATATTTTCAACTTTACAGGTGAGTGAGCCAATAAAAAATCTAAAATTTCGAAAAAGAAAAAATATCATAACAAAAACAAACTTTTTCAGCTATTTCAATGGAGTAAGCTCAATTGGGGTTCAATTAAAAACATCGAACTGTCGTTGCTAATACCAAACAAAACGCACCTTTATAATAATAATAATAATCATAATTTTTTTTTTCAGAATTAAATTCCATATGAAGTGTTAGTAATACAAAATCTTTCATAAAAAAAGCAGTACATTTTATTTATTTTGCATTGACCATGGCTGGTCTTGAGCCAACATGGTACAAAAAATATGTCGTGTACTAAGCGAAATGTCGCTTAAACCAAATAATCTTTCACCTCACGATATAATAAAATTTATAAGTTATTAATTAGATTACTTGCAGACTACCAATTGTTATTACAAATGGCGTCTATAACTAATAATAAAACCATTAAAATCGTAACACGATTTCAATAGAAAACACGGAATAATGCATTTTAGCGCCTTTTTGAATGCTAACACAATATAGAAATATTATTATCAAAATATAAGAATAATTATTAATTTAACATGTGAATAGTTTAGATTTGCGTGGTTCTTATGTAAGTACTTCTCGATTTTCGGACGAAATTGTGGTTGGTAGTGGATGAATGTTTTAGCGTGCTATCCACGACAGCCCAATTATTTGCAATGAAAAAAAAAAAAAAAAAAAAAAAAAAAGTTTCAAAAACAAGTATGACGAGTATCTGGACGAAAATTTATTTTGATATCTATCTATTATTATGAAAAATAGTAATGTTTTTTTTCCTCAATCTTATGATAACATTTTATTGCTGTTTATTCCCTTTCCGAAAATTTGATATGAGATCACACTACTAAGAAAACTATGCGAATTAATAATTTCAAATAAAGAACGCTACGAAATCTGTGATTACGGTATTTAAAAAAAAAACGGTAAACATAAAAAGATTTTGATTAAAAAGTATGGTTAAGTGAGTATTTTTTTAATTGTGAAATAAAAAATAAATCTTAGTACCTTCTAAATTAACTCAATTTACTTGATACAACACTCACTGTGCCTTGTTTATAAGGTAATCGTGTTTCTTTATCTATAATTTGTATGAAATGTGGTAGGCTTGAAATCATAAGGTTATCAACAAAGTGCAGAGATACGTGTCATGTACATACTTTGTTTCTAATCATTCCTTAGAAATATATATATATATTTTATTTTTTTCGTTAGCGTAATCTACATAATTTTATTTCTGTTTTGATAGCTTTACTTCAATTCGAATTTGATTGAATCCGTAATAACTTTTGGGCAATATATTTACTCGATGCGATAGTAGAATTGGTAGTTAGCTTACCTTTTAATAAAAACTAGGCCTCCGCGCAACTTCGTTATGTGACAAAACAATTAGAGTTCCAAATTTGAAAATAAATTAACTGCTGTTTATTTTAAAAGAGTATAATCTATGTTGCTGGCGCAGCGCGTCTCCATTGGTCGGCTGCCTGTGGCCGTAACGTCAGCGGAAGCGTAGGACCAATCGTAGCAACGACCTTCGCACTATAGCATGCTAATAACTTTACATAATGCAAATTAAAAAAAAAAAAACAAGTTATTCAAAAATTTGTAGAACGCGTAAATACGTTAAAAGGTACAAGGTCTCACATTTTTTTTTCCTTTTCCATTTTAAACTCTTTATCAATGGAACAGTAATATCCAGTAAAATGTGTTTAAATTCGGTATCACCAATGCGGTCGAAATACTGTGTTGTTTATCGCAATTTTAGATATTATATTTATGATATAAATTTAATGGTGTTACATTTTCACTACGTATGTTTTTGTATATCTCATTCACTCGAAAGATTCAGTCGGTCGTAATGACACCTAATCATTGATATTTAAAAGTGAAAAAAAAATAACACAATAGTAACAAGATATTTTTAATATTCCTTTATTTCAATTCTATTGACAAATAGGCCAGTTCGTTGTCATGTTTGTATTTAATTTATCAAAACCTTAACATGAATCATGTTGTTTTCGATGCACTAAAGTAGGTATTTAACTAAAACCAAATTATGTAAAGCAATAACATCTACAAACAAAACTAATAAAAACGATCGATCCAAACATCGGTACCGGCAATTATAATCTAGATGAAAGATAATGCGTGTGTACGCAGAATCGTTTGCCGTGAGAACTGAGTCATCGGATTGTATGAATACCACAACACTAAGCCCCATATGAAAAATAAAAAAAAAATCAAATTTGAATGCACAAAGAATTAAACAATTCGAAATTCAAATCGGCGTGTTGAGTAACGCATGTGATTCGTCAATGCGTAAAGAGCGGTATCTGTATAAATTTAAGGTCGATTATAAATGCGTTTGATTGACGGACCGCGAGCGTCTCGGAGGCACAGAAGCGCGGTCGCGGCCGCGGCGAGCGGTTACCGATGACCGCGGTTCGTGTCTAGGTGCTAATCGCTTGTCCATGGACGCGCGGGGCCACATTGACAGTTTCTATGCAAATGTTTAATGCGTTACGCGACCAGTTCACGTCTCGCTGAGCGGTTCCGGGGGCCGTATCTTGTACTCGTAATCAACTCGCGCGCTGTAGCCATACGCGTATCTCGCGGAAAACTAGAATTTTTGACAGTTTGTCTCTATGCTACCGCCATAGAGGTTCGCTATTAGCGATCGCTTCGCATTAATCATGATCAGGTTTCGTGAAACGAGCGCAGCCAGGAACCGGTTGCGGAGAACGCGCAGAAAGAATTACTGATGCAATATTTTTCGAATCGAAAAAAAAACTGGAGATACGGTTGTCTCATTATCAAGTTCAATAGCCCCAGAACGACAGCACGTGTATGCAAAACTTCGGGGGCGATGCGGAACTGCGCAAATACGTCTTAATGCAACAACGTTTTAAGGTGCAAACTGGCGTACGCCCTGTTAAGGCTATCGTGTGTAAGTCGCGGGGCTGTCAACTATTTATCGATACCTAGGTTAATCGATAGCGTTTAGAAAAAATCGAAAAGATTGATAGTCAAATGGAAAAACTTACGACGCATATGTTTTCTAAAGCGTTCAGAACGTTTCCTGGTCGAATCGCAGCGAAAACCTTCGATTGGAGCTATTTCTTTCCATACCAAAATCAAGGTCGGAAATTTTAAGTTGCGCAATTATATATTTTTTCGTATAATTCAATCACCTAATATTTTTTTGAATAAAATAAATAAATAGAGCAACAATACTTTCCTCGATTCCATTTCGCTAATTCCACAGTCCTCGTATCGTTATATATTTAAACCATCAGAGCTCTAATGAGCCGTTCACAACTATCATAGTTTGTATCACTTGGTGTCCGTCAATCAGCTCACAACACTCGAGGCACACAGGCTTAGTTAGTTAGGGTCGGTGTGATTACTTCCGCATGTTGCAGCGCTCGCGACGCGCGTGTGTGTAGGGCCGTACGCGTTCGCTCCTAGCCGCGGGGAGCCTCGCTCGCGAATGCGACCGCCGAAAACTCTTCGCGCCGTCCGAATGCAGAAAATTCGGACGCGTCGAGTGGGGGACGCTCTACGACTATCCAAAACTTGTGCGCGTACGTGCACTGTGTTTCGCTATGAAAAAAAAAAAAAAATAACAGCCAAGGTTAACGCGCGATGCCAAAAAAAGACGCACGGAAAATGAAAAAAGACGGCTAGAGCGGTGGTGCCCCTCGCGGGCCCTCGTGATGCAGCCGATTCTGCACACGCCGTGGCACGCACCTACTTCGCATATACAGCGCGCTACATTCACCTGCGACTCGTTAACAATGCATTAGAACATTTTTGAATGCGCAAATACACGTTCTAACAAATACTTCTGTTTCATTACGGTTAATGACTTCAATATTATTATCTAATGAACTTGTATTGAGCGCCAAAAGTCAATGTACGAAATGCTTTTGGATTAATTCAATGATTTTCGTAATTTCAATAGATAAGTCGTATTTTATTGGACGCGTTCCAGTTTCAAGTTTGTGACATCAAACAGCCGCTAATGCTGAACGTAAAACATTATGCAAAATATTAAATTGAATGCGGCACGTGTAAGTTTCTAGTGCCTCACTAAGAAGTACTTTGTGCAAAAACAACGAATAATTGGCCAGTAAAATTTTCAAGTCAGGCTAATTAATAAAATGTAGTATATAAAGTAATAAAGTGTAATAGTAAAATGTTCTATGTTCAAGCTAATTAGTCTTTGATTTCAATTTAACAATTTCCATAATGAACACAAAATAAGGTGATTTATTTTTCTACTACGTATATTCATTCGGTACGCCAAAAATGTCTTCGGAAGAAGCTAATCCCATTTACGAATTAAAACGTAAATATATGCGCTGAATTGATACAATCTTGACTGTATCATGTCATTATAAAATGCTGTTAATGTTATTGTTTTACTTTTATAACAATGCACGGGGGTATGTGTACAATTTCTAATTTAGATTTATTTTTGCGGTATAAAAAGTAGCTTCGATCACTGTCGGGTGCATCAAAGATCAATTTAAATCATAGATCCATTGCTATGTAAACTCAAGAACCAGTAAAGGTACACTATAGCATTATGATTATAAACCAATTAAAAGTAATTTACTAATGACTGTATAATAAACTGACATTTAGAACTTACTCTTTTAAATTATCTATTTCTTTAATTAAATTTTTAGTTTCAATATTATAGATAATAAACTATCTTCAACAAAATACTATCAACCATTGTTACTGAGTCGACAACAAACATAAAAACTTTCATACTTTTATTATTAGTATAAATTATTGTAAACAAACATACGATAATACATTTTAGTTGGATTTGTTATAATTGTACATAATTTATACATTTTACTGACTTAAAATTATTGTACTTTTTTTATTTTGTTTTCCTACCTATTCTAGTAATCTCGGCGGATTGTGCTAGATTCACAGAACGAGTAGGTGAGCCCAGGAGGCTCTAACCTGACGATGTTGCTAGCCCTGTCCCTAGCCCTAGCAAGAGCAGTGCTTCGCAGAATCTACCACCGGATCGGAAACGCGACCCACTGAGAAGATCCGGCGAGAAACTCAGTGGGCAACGACCATTCTAGCCTTTACCACTGCTGAGCTGTTTTGGGATAGCTGCTGAGCTGATTTGAGGTAATTCGCATACTTTAAAATAGTTTATAACTCATTTTAAGGATGTCGCTCAGAAAATACCATTGGAGGGAGGATATTCATTTGCAGATAACATAGATATGGGAAGAATAAAGAGTAACTTTATATAATAATACATAACAACAATAAAGAGTAGCTCAATTAATTCAAAAAGTTTACCGGAAACATAAATGTTCTCAGGCGTTTCAGATACATTCTCACATGCCTAGTGTATTCTTAATCTGTAGGCTAATTTTTTTTTTAAATTTGTTCTTTAATACGTGCGCAATTATAATACTGAATTAAATGATCAGCTTTCAAAACGGAATTTGCCTGAAATCATTTCCCCTAAACAACTTCGTTAGTCTCAAAACTGAGTAGGTACCTACAAACAACTCCTATATAAAATATGAAACTCTAACATCACATTCAAACGTACACACTGATAAGTGACTATTATATCGGCTGATTTAAATTGAGCCTGCGCACCGGTAGCGCGCACGAAAGATCGCGTATCTGTTTTAGCTGGACATTTTCATGTCCAAATCTAGTTATATAATCGTAGAACGACCTCGTGTTCGAAGAGACTTCCGCCAAACATTTTTGTAATAGGCATACGAAATGTGCACTAAGCAAAGAACAATAATATTTCAATACGGTTTCCTTATCAACGTTGGCAAGGCCTTGTTGATAACGTCACGGCATTAGAATATAGCGTGTTGCCTTAGACGAAAATGTATTATTTTTATATTGGTATTTTTTTTGTTATTGCTTAGATGGGTGGACGAGCTCACAGCCCACCTGGTGTTAAGTGGTTACTGGAGCCCATAGACATCTACGACGTAAATGCGCCACCCACCTTGAGATATAAGTTCTAAGGTCTCAAGTATGGTTACAACGGCTACCCCACCCTTCAAACCGAAACGCATTACTGCTTTACGGCAGAAATAGGCGGGGTGGTGGTACCCGTGCGGACTCACAAGAGGTCCTACCACCAGTGATTACGCAAATTATAATTTTGCGGATTTGATTTTTATTACACGATGTTATTCCTTCACCGTGGAAGTAAATCGTGAACATTTGTTAAGTACGTATTTCATTATAAAAATTGGCACCCACCGGCGGGATTCGAACACCATTGCATCGCTACATACGAATGTACCGGACGTCTTATCCTTTAGGCCACGACGACTTTTATTACCGAATATATCTATTACCGAAATTATCTTTCTCAGAACGTTTTTAAAGGACTTAGTTGGCAGTGGCTGTGCCCCTGAAATTGCAGATGTCAATGTGAGCGACGGTGTCTGCTATACTATGTTATGCTCATCAGCCCACAAAGACTAAAAAGACCAACCAAGTGAAGTATTTTTAGAACCTATTTTTAGGAGAAATCCTGTCAAAGTAATTTTAATCAGTTTTACTGGTTCTTGGTGTTCACTTATTATAGACATTTCTGGTGGAAGGGTATATTGTGAGTCCTCATGGTACTGGTACCTCAATACCAGCTGTGAAACAGTCCAATTTGAAGGTCGGAATAGCTGTTATCCACTACAGCCAAGACTTGGATCTGCACATGTGAAGATTCATACAATTTGTTTAGTTAATTTCACATGTCTTAACCCTGTCAGAAAGAGATCGTATCTAGTGATATGAATGGCCTACACTTTTAAACTGTTACTTAAACTACCGTTAAAAAAAATCTTTAAAAAACTATCAACTTTTTTGATTTAAATTCATGTAAAAAAAAATTCGGGCTGAATTGTATATTTTTATTTTTTATTTCACTAATCTCTTTTGTTATTTTTGTCAAAAAAAATCTTCATGAAAAACTTTCAACAAAACGTTTTCGATAAAACACGGCAAACAAAAAAAATGTTTTTTTTTTTTTCGTATTCCATGGATACTAGTGTCACACAAAATTTAAGGGTTTTTATTTATTTTGTGTAAAGGCATTTTACTGTTGAAATATTAAATTCACAACTGTTTTTTTTTTATAACCGAGTCCTAGAACGTTCCAACGCGGTAGCCGCAGCCCGAAAGAAACTACTTACTACCTTGAGATGTGCGATCGAAATCTCAATTGCATTAAACATCAGCTATCCCACTCCTTCACCACAATTCCACAAACCAGAAAGAAGGTGTACCTCGTGGGAGAAACAGTAAGATTTTTTTTTTAAATTGCTTAGATGGTTGGACCAGTTCACAGCCGACCTGGTCCTAAGTGGTTACCGGAGCCCATAACACAACGTAAATGCCGCCACCCACCTTGAGATATGAGTTCTAAGGTCTCAGTATAGTTACAACGGCTGCCACGCCCTTCAATCCGAAAAGCATTACTGCTTCACGGCAGAAATAGGCAGGGTGATGTTACCTACCCCTGCAAACTCACAATACGTCCTACCACCAGTGACCATCCATGTGACCACTTTACGCTAAAACAGTATTTAGAAAATTTTCTTCTTGCTCTTAACCTATTTCGTGTCGTCACCACAGCGTGTCCTCTCTTTCTATTTAGGCTTATCATACGTCATCTCTCCATCCAAGTCTTTTCAATACACCTCCTCACATTACCATCTTCCTTCGTAACAATAGCATTTAGAACATTCTATATATTATTATGGGGCCTACTAAATTCTTGCATTGTTATCTTATCATTATTTGGCATAAACACTGATTAGATGGCTGCATTGTTTAATAACTTTTCGTACCTATGTATGAATAAATCATTTACGATTATCAATATTAGGGAGTGCTGTAAGTCTACACGGGTACATATTACCTGTCTTTTACTGCCGCTAAACAATGATACATTCTGGTTTGAAAGATAAAAGATGAGACAGACCTTATCCAATACAAGTTCGACCTTGTGTCTTGTGATGGGTGGCGGTTTTCGCGTTGTCAATAAGCTCTGGTAATCATCCAATGGACCCTGAGCTCATTGACCCATTCATTACATAAAAACAAAAAAAAAAACTCTTAGCTGAGTCTCGGAAGACGGTCTTGAACGTAATCGTTGGCTTATCGTCAGAAGTTAAACGTCTGCTGTCTAATAGATAAAAAATATACCTATTATCCTTGTATTTCACGGTAGGCAGCGGCTCGGCTCTGCCCCTGGCATTGCTGACGTCCATGAGCGACGGTAACCACTCACCATGAGGTGGGCCTTATGCTCGTCTGCCTTAAGGCAATAAAAAAAAATTAAAAAAAAAATCGATATTTATTCGTTCAAACTATGAATTAATGAAAACGTATGTACAAATTCTTTCCGCGATTAGCTAGTATACTAATCCTGCACTAGTTGCTATCGCCATACTAAGATAGGATGGATGTCCTAACTAATAAATCGGCTATACTACAGTACTATTCTCTCGCTGGATCTTCTCAGTGAGTCACGTTACACGTTACCGATCCGGTGATAGATTCTGCGAAGCACTGCTCTTGCTAGGGCCAGTGTTAGTAACGCCTCCTGGTTTGAACCCTGAGAGCTCACCTACACGCTAGGGTAACGCTGATATAGCCTTAAGGCTATCAGAGAAGGTAGGAAAAAAAAGTACTATTCAGAGCGAAAGAATCGAAGATCCGTTGAGGTGTAAATAGGCAGCACGGTGGTACGTACCCGTGTGAAATGACACGCTCTACTAGCAGAAAAAATTATCTAAAGATCACTTTAAGTTTGAATTTAGATGTAGAAATAAATTTCGAAAAACTTACGCGATTTTTTTTCTCTACATACTAACCTATGATAATGAATCGATTTAAAATTCAGGTAATTACTTTAATAAAGCCGTAATGATGAAAAGTAACACTTTTTAGTGCTCATATAGTTGGTTGGTTTTTTTTTTCATGAAAGGAATTAGGTTTTTTTTATTCCAAAAAAATATGATTATGTTAATGTCGCATATAATCGAATGATCATTCAAACTAAACGATCCGATAAACGAATATCAATGTCCACGTTTCGAATGTTCAAAAAACGTTCTGAATTTATCTAAACGATTTTAATGTATTTTAGTGTCGTGAATCGAATAAATGTTTGAAAAAAACATAGCCTAATTTATTACCCAGGTAATATATTCAGGCATAGACCTCTGGCTACGTCCACGTGTATTTCATCGTAAACAAACGGTATCGTTCAGATAATGCGTTATCAAAATGTATGTATAATCCGGTGTAGCCATAGTATTGTCTAATAAATAATGTCCGATGCAAATTTGAGGCCACTACTTTTTTTTTTCGTAAATTTTCAATTTCGATTCTTTCTATTTTAGTTTTTTTTTTTTTTGGCAGTGACATTTAATAGTTCTGTCAAAGTAAAACGTCGTAGGTTGTGATGTTTTTTTCCCTAAAACCTCTTTCGGAAACACCTTGAAAATTGATTGCTGCATACCGAATTTTTGTTCTATAATTTGAAAGGTATGTTAAACATTGAACATGAGAATTATTTTCTCTCTCTTTTTTGTCTAATTAGTAAATTCCGTGAGTTGAAACTTGAATCTTATCGATAGTATTTAATGTTTACTGTTATTAAAAACAAGGTATTATAATCAACACGATAAATAACATCCTTGAATAGTTCATGACAAGTTATTAGCAAAAGCATCAAACTAGCTATTAATTTGTTAAAGTCCAAAATAAAAACACGTTCATTTCCGTAAGCAGTAATCTTGCAGTTTAGATTATAATATATTAAAGATTTTAATGGCGCCCATAAACTATTAACCCGGCCATTATCAAAGTGGCGCCAGTTTTGATCCTACGAAAAAAAAAACTACGTTGCATTTCAACAGACTCCAGATGATTGAATTTTACATATCGAACAAATTTAAAATTCATGAATTAAAAAAAAAAATGATTTAAATTTCGAAACCGTATGTAGTACATATATATAATTTAAATATGAGAACGTTTGTATTCGAATACGTTGAACTTTAGATGATCGTGTAATATTTTTTTTGGATAGTCTAAAGTTCAATTCATAAGAATTCTTTTTTTTGTGTATTATTTATTTTTCACGATGCTATACTAAATTCAAAATAAGAATTTTCCAAACAGAATTATTTTAAAAATTCAACTGCGCTCATGACAATTAACTACTTTTTCGGAGTGCTAAGTTTTCGGCCGGTAGGTACATCTGGTTAAATATTTGCGCATGCGTACATACATACACAGGCGTTCAATGTCAAATTCTGCATTTGATAATACGCATGACTATGGCCGAGATATTTAAGTATAGAAAAAAAAAATATTAATAAATCCCAATTGACATATCAATTTTGCCTATACCATATTTTATGAACGATATTTTTCGTAATAGAATACTTTTGCACTGACCTACATCGTAGCTACTGTTAAGACTAAGGAATTAAAAGCGTTAGTGAAGTAACCGTATGCTAGCACAAGTTTAGTTTATGATTGGTATACTTTGTTATTCTAGAAATTACATTATAACTTCATAATTTTAAAGTTCTCAATTACACGGTGCAATGACTTGCGAGGTATACCCCGGTATCGCTAATGTCTTCATGTACAGTCTACTTTGTGCCAATCTACCTATATTTATAATAGAAAAATAAAGCTGTGAAATTCAACCTAGTTTACAAATTCTACAAAAAGCATTCGTAATCTACTAATTTATTAGCTATTTCTCAAAATTTACTACAAAATATTAATGATTCCTTATAATAAATCTACGCAATGAATGTAAATAAAAATCAAGTTTCCGTTTTTGGATACATTTTATTACTAATACAATTATTGTGTTTACTTACAACTACAGAGAGAACACAACAGAAAACATGCAACAGAAATTGTGTTACGAAACTATAATTAAAAAATATTTCTAATTAAGTAAATATTAGAATAAAACATGAAGGGGATATCTGTTACAGCAACCACCTCATAATATGATACTGTGAAATTTTGTGTATAATCAAAGATTACAAAATGCGAAACTCCTCACGACGCTACGTAGATGCCGATCCCGTGTCAGCTGGACCGGAAATCGCCGAATATTTTCGAAACAGGTTCCGCGAGCATACGCAGTATATTCATTGCAGTCTTATTTTCTTACACATAACCACCGAAACCTTTGTGCCGCCGAACGAAATGACCTGAATATCGGAAACGTGCTAGCGCTAATTGGATCCGCATAAGTGCGTAAGTCTTTAGTGAGTACTCACGTGCGGAGCGAGCGTTGTCAATGTGCCATAGATAGCGGAGACGCGGCTGGCTGTACGGCTCGGCGAGTGCAGCGGAGCCGCGGACGCGCGGTATCGAGGAAGTAAGTCCCGGCGAACTGTCATCGGCACGGAAATCGGGCGGCGGCGTCCTGTAGCGCGCATGCGCCGCGCGCCCGTCAACAGCCGCCCTGCAGCCGCCGCTGCCACCCCACTTACCCTACCCTTTAAATCGAACGTCATATCCCACACCGTTCCACCGCCCGACCCGCCGTAATTTCTGAAAAACGCTGACTACCCCGGCCGACCCTAAAAAATGCATTGCGTAACGGTTTCAGAAATTTCCCGTCGATGTTTGCTCCAATCAATTATCCACCTTTTTTTATTGCCCTTGTAGGCAGACGAGCATACGGCCCACCTGATGGTGAGTGATTACCGTCGCCCATGGACTTCAGTAATGCTAGGGGCAGAGCCAAGGCGCTGCCTACCGCCTGTTGCCTACCTGCTTGTTGGGTCGTCGATACAGTATATTGTTGCTCAAATTACAATCAACAATTCTTCTTATTACTCCCGACTATACTCGTGACAAATGAAAGCCAAACAAATTAAACACCACAACATGTTGCTTCTTGTCTGCCGCGCTTCTGGCGATTCCGGGTATATTGCTGAAGCATACATAATTACTGATTCGAGGAATAATTTACAAAGGGTGTCTAGACGAAAATTTCGGCGGAAATTATGAAGAAATGACGGAAAACTTATGGAGGCCACTCGGTAATCAAGTTATGGCGATTAAGAAAATTCTCGTTTGAATTTCATAATTTTGAAGTCGGCGTGGCCTAAAGGATAAGACGTCCGGTGCATTCGTATCTAGCGATGCACCAGTGTTCGAATCACGCAGGCGGGTACCAATTTTCTAATGAAATACGTACTTAACAAATGTTCACGATTGACTGCCAACGGTGAAGGAATAACATCATGTAATAAAAATTAAACCCGCAAAATTATAATTTGCGTAATTACTGGTGGTAGGACCTCTTGTGAGTCCGCACGGGTAGGTACCACCGCCCCGCCTATTTCTGCCGTAACTATACGTATTTAGTTTAGCGATTTAGATTTAGCTTAGCTCTAGCTGCTTAGAAAGGTGCAGTAGCCTTCATGCAATACGAAACCATTTGTGATGTCTATAAACTCCAATAACCGCTTAAAATCAGACGGTTAGTAAGCTTGTCCACCCATTTGTGCCATAAACAGTAAACAGTTTTTTACTGGTGGTAAGACCTCTTGTGAGTCCACGCGGGTAGGTACCACCACCCTGCCTATTTCTGCCGTGAAGCAGTAATGCGTTTCGGTTTGAAGGGTGGGGCAGCAGTTGTAACTATACTTGAGACCTTAGAACTTATATCTCAAGGTGTGTGGCGCATTAACGCTGTAGATTTCTATGGGCTCCAGTAACCATTTAACACCAGGTGGGCTGTGAGCTCGTTCACACATCTAAGCAATAAAAATAAAATAAATAAATCAGTTTTTGACTAGTAAGGATACTAAGGAAATTTTGAAACGCTTATTAATTTCAAGCTCTTTCATAATTTAGTGGATCACCAAAATCAGGACGAAGCTGAAAATCAAAAGAACAAGGAAATACGTCTTATTAATGAGAAACCCGAGTTAAGAGATAAATTACTTGAATGACCTTCGTCATTCGGCCCTGAATCTCCATTACACACCGTGGCGCGGAAGGCCAAAAGCCCTTCATAGACTAATGTGATAAAGTAATCGGAGTATTTTAGTACTCGGTTATTGTTATAACAGAAACACTTCGCTTCTTTAAATCGATTGACTTCTTCAGACTTCAAACTGATTTAAACGTAGATTATTGGGTTTTTAAACTGTTTGAAAACCGATTCGTTACATTTTGTTCTTAGACATTTATTAAAAATAGCCTTTGTTTTGAATGCGGCTATACCTTTTGACGTTTTAAAATTTGCAGAGCAACGACTACCGCTGCTCTAAATTTGTATTTAGAACAATTCTAACAGTTCAATTTGAGGCCCCTGCATACCGTACCAGACGGATTCATAGACAAAGGACGAAGTCGGCCAGCCGACCGAATCCGGGTCACAGCGATTGGCCAAAAAATAATGCAGCAGATGTGTGTTCTTTTCCGAAATAGAACCGGCTCCGATATGTAGGTCGGACGATGCGTCTACGTTTTGAATCGTTACATTTTTATATCGCTATTCAGCAGTGACAGTTGGAGTGTGCAATATTACAGATAACACCAATAAAAATAGCTGACACAGTTCACACTGGACGTTTTCGCAGTCGTTGGTTTGTTTAGCTGGAAAATCCAATATAATGGGAATCTTCAAAGCTTCAACGCTTTAAAGACAAAAAAAAACGCCTGTGGGAAGTTTTTCCCTATAAATTTGGAACTAGTTCGGGTGTCGACAAGCAAGCGTAGATTACGATGCAGTAAAACGATACATCTGCAATCCTCATGGCAGTAGTCATTATGGTAATTCCGGGAAAAATACCCAAAAAATAAAACACGTTAAAAGCAAAAACCCTGGGAAAACCTGTATTTGTGATAAAAATTTCAACTCTGAATTGTAGGATCTTGTACATGTATTTTCCATTTTGGTCTTTCAAATCACCTGGCCAATTACCCTAATGTCGACCACCCTATATTTTGGTGGTTTAATTTTCATCACACAATTTTATTTTTTCATCTTGTGAATGGTTCGCGAATACGTGGTACTTAATTACCTTTTTTAGTATTAATAATTACATATTTACTTTAATTATCACCTTAATAGTCATATGAGCCATGAGCATGCGGTTTACCTGGCCAGTGGCTACTGGTGCTCATGGCCATCAGCAATCAGGGCCTGCAAAGGGTATAATTTACCATACCAAAATTTCAAGTCTAAAATAATATATCCCATACAGTGCTCCGTATCCATTAGGCCATTAATTATATATATACGCACAGTCTTAAAATAGCATCAGTAAATGACGTAAAATAATGAATTCCAATTTTCCCCCTAAAACCCACTCACTTACAGGAATAATGATTACCTATCACATATATTATTTAAAATACTCGTATATCTATCCAAATATCACCGATAGCCAACAATTCGATACGCGGTCATTAGTCTCCAAAATTGATCTAAGCTTTCCATCTCTTTACCGCGAAACGTATATAAACTTGTTAACCGAAGATTTATAGCTAAACTATTATCTGGTCTGTGTTAAGCCACTAAACGATCGAGAATTTATTTTCAAAAACTTTGTATTACATCACACAATTTTTAGCTTTTCTTGCAATTTTTTTTTTATTTTAACCATAAATTCGCATTCTCTTCTAATATATTTAAAGTCACATAGCTGTCCCACTAAGGCTGTTTACGTTTAAATAGCTATTGCTGGGTCAAAAGACTAACGTTTGGGGTACTAAACCTCAAATAATTGTCCTTGTTTTACATAGAGCGGATTAATTCGCCCTAATGCTTATTTTACATTCGAATTTGCATTGGTTGCATTAGGCGTCACAGCGTGAATCCCCCACCTACCTTCACTCAGTAGTCACAATTGGATTGTATTTTGACTATCCCGCCGTTCAAACTAGAAGATATGAGATAGGTAAGATGATGGGTATCTACCGTGCAAGCTTTTAGTACGTCTTACCACTAGTGCAATAGTCTTCATGAGCTTGTATGCCCCCGCGAGTAAATAGCGGTGCCGCTCTGCCCTCTTTTGGTCGTGAGGAAGTCTTGTCCTCCTGTTTTGAGAAGGAGCAGTTAATTTCAAATATTGAGATGATTGAGATAATGATTAAGATTTTTACGTACTTTTATATCATTGCTTAGCTATGCATGGCACTGCTGCTTTTCTCTTTTAAATATCGTCATTTTGAATTTATATAGAGTTTTATATAACGATGCATGAAAATTACCAATCACTCCCAATTGTAGTTGCCATACACAGACGAACAGATTAAGCAAAATTGTAATCCAATTCCAATTATTTTTATGTCTTTAGAACCCCAATAATACTCTTACTCGTACACAATAAATATTTTATATTTTATCGAATTTTACATAAAACTACTTCGTCACTATACTTTTTTTTGTCAACAAAAACTTCTTGTTCTTATTCCGGATTATGTGGGACCGGCACAGCATGTTTTTTTATTGCTTAGGTTGGTGGACGAGCTCACGGCCCACCTGGTGTTAAGTGGTTACCGGAGCCCATAGACACTACAACGTCAATGCCGCCACCTATCTTGAAATATGAGTTGTAGTGTCTCAGTATAGTTACAACGGCTACCCCACCCTTCAAACCGAAACGCGTTAATGCTTCACGGCAAAAATAGGCAGAGTGGTGGTACCTACCCGTGCGGACTCACAAGACGTCCTACCACCAGTAAAACCAGCATGTCCTGTTATTATGCTGTATAGGGATTTGGCATGAGTTCTACGATCGGCCGCCTGTCGGACTTTAATCCTCCTTGGGTTATATCTCCAACAGTCTATCCATTGCAACATGCCATAGGAATGGACTTTTTTAATTCTTCTTTTGGTATCTCATTTTCTTCATTCGTTTTTAGTTCTATGATTAGCATTTTACCTATAATAAAAAATTACACAATTTTTTATTATTTCCGAAATTCGAAAAGATAAAAATACCAACAAAATATATAATACATAACAATGTATACAAATAACGTAAATAGAAGAATGCATCTGCAAAACATCCGAAGCGGGAATAGTAATGAAAAGTGGGTCGGATCGAACGATGCTATCGTGAAATTAGAACCGAAACGTCATATGCATTCAACCTGCAAAAGCAACGAAACTCACCACTGTAGTCCAAACATAAGTATGTTTTGTTATAACCGAGAAACCGTACATGCGACGTTATGTTTCTGAGCGAGTAGCGATCGTAAGCGAATGACCTAAATATGACTACTATGCTACAATAGACGTAAAGGTATGTATCGCCTGTCATTGTCCAGGCTTGCTTCATATAAGTGGTCACTGCCGTCCGTAGGTAAGCAGTTGTGGGAACTAATCACAGAGGCAAACATTTTCCTTATACCCAATAAATAAATAAATAAGCCTTTATTGCTGTTAGAGTTTAACTTATTTAACTAAACATAAAATGATAACAATAGAGGTAAGAAAACTATAAAATTAACTTATACTGAAACATATCTCGACATTCGGCTTATCTCTCCTCTTAACAGCTTGTCTTTCGACAAAGGCCTCCTCTAAGGATTTCCATTTGCTTCTGTCCTTTGCTGTACGTAACCATCCTGGCCCAGCTACTTGCTTCATGTCGTCTTCCCATCGCTTCGGCTATCTTCCAGTAAACCAGTAAACCGATCCCAAAAACAAAGAAAATTAGTACTGAAAATTCGTGATACGATCGCATGCAGCCAATTAAAAATCAATAAAAAAATATTCTCTCTCCAAATATTCACGTATCCTTCGCTTTCTTTGCGCACTCAAAACAGCTGTTAACTCATTAGCATATTATTTGGTTACTAGACCAGTCATTCAGGAAATGCTTTGAGGCCAAAACGAGAGCTAGGTTCGCTGGTTGACAGAACAGACTGGTTCGGAGGTTGAAACGAAATTATGTATTTATTCGAATATCTGATATTGGTTTAGTTTAGGTGAAAGTTAGATATTTTATCGGGATTGTAACGCGACCCCTTCTAAGCTTTCGCAATGTATACAAACGTTTTAGGCGATTCAATTTTGTATAGATTCCCATTGCAGGCTTTGACATTAAACTTGAACATAATAATATTTTTATTATTTATCATGATTTTATAACGGCAGCTCTTCAATCTTCAAGCGTAATGAATTGAAATGTTGGCATTTTTGGGTGTCCTAAAGGTAATTGATAGACACGCGGAAGAAAAGGCTGCAGCATTCACTAACTAACAAGTATAGTTCGATCGACAACAGTCATCTACCGGGAAGCTGTATTGTGAGCTCACGACCACTGCGATGGCCATTTCAAGGAAGCAATCATGCGTTCCTTTTTTTAAGGGTAGGACCTCCGTGACGCGATACACTTGAATTTTCTAAATCATCATTCAATCTCAGCTTGGGTCACGATGTTTAATACCAAACAGTTTACAATTTGGGTTCACCAAAATAAAGACAATGAACAAAAAAAGGTTAATGAGAAAAATGAAATTTAAAACTAAAACGGAATGGGCGAATTTCAGCGAACCTATCGCTGAAAACAATCTCTTCTAATTAAATTTTGGAAGGGCATAATAAAAATACTTACATTATAACATAGTATAAATAAAAATAAATATATCCAATATACTACACATTTAAAACAAAAACACATGTATACAATAAATACTTGTAAGTATGGAAATCTTTTTTGAAAATAAACAGAAACTTAAAACTCATATCTACATACCTAATACAGACAGATTTACTAAGCAAATGGGAATAGACGACCGATCCAACGAGATGATAAAAAGACAAATAATGATTTTAGACTTTATTTTGAAGACACTAACAGACCAGGGATGCCTAATGGAAATAGGATGCTTATTCCAAAGTCTGGCAGCCTCGACTGTGAAGGATCTGCCATAGAGCCCAGTTTTTTGAGTAGACAAACTCAGTGTTATTCTCAGACGATCTGAAGAAGAACATACGTGGGAGGAGAGCCAGAACTTAGATCCTTCTTTCAAATAGAGGGTGGTGAATATATATATAGTATAGGTATAGGAGTGTATTGTAATGGTATTCACGGTCAGTCCACGGTGCCATCCACGCAACCGAAGATAAACTGAGCTGGCGCTGACTGAATCTAAGCGAGAGTTATTTGTAACATACATAATTCTTTATATTATAATATAGGGTCGATGACGCGCAACAATTACTGAGCTTATAAAATACAATGCGCGCAATGCTAAAACAATTTGGAGCACAATAAATGGGATTGGAGTTTTTTTTTAATAGTTAATAATTACATGGAAAATTAATTGAAGCGGAATGAAATTAAATTGAGTTTTCTCAATTTGATAATATGTTGTCCGTGAATGTAATATGGAATGAAACGAGATGACCTGAAGTGTAATAGTGCTCTTAAAAATGATGGTAAAATTTATTAAGAGATTTTTGAAAGAACACGAGAAGCCATGTCTTGTGATTTTATTTCATTTTCGCACATCTGTGCAATTTGTCAGATTCAACAGATTAATAAGCAATCTAACGCCTCTAGTTGTATTCCAGCAAAAAAGGCGATATTGCTGCTGGTGTGTTGGGCACTACCGGAATTTTACACCTGAATACTTCTTAAGAACTGTATGAGCAGGCTCTCTGTCATTTTTTTTGTTGCTAAAAACGCTTTCTAGGCTATCTTTTCGTACATGGCAACATTAATACCTATGATTTCTAACATGAATTCATTTAGTGCTTCGTTCACTCTATGACCAGTCATTCCTTCATGTTTCAACACAAAGTCTTAGATCGACCATCCTGATTTGAGAGCTGGATGTGTTATGTATGAACATACAGTTTTACTGTGTGTTTTTTTAATATATTTAGCAAGATATTAAACTTACTGAACTACATTCTCTATATAGCATAGAAATAATAAGAAGGTTCGCCGGAGGAAATACTTGAATCATTATGTTTTGTTACATTTTGTTTACTTTAAATCCTTTTTTGAACTGATGACCAAAACGTATACCAGTTTTTTGTAAGTCAAACATTTTATTAACTATTACTAATTTATTCCGCTATACTCTTGAATTTTCAAACTCGTCTCGAACCCATAGACACAGCCCACCGAGTTTTTCGCCGGATCTTCTCAGTGAGTCGCGATTCCGATTCGGTGGTAGACTCTCCGAATTACTCCTCTTTCTAGGGCTAGTGTTAGCAAATTTTCTCAGATTGAGTCCGTCAACTCACGTACTCGTCCGTGAGAAGCTGGAATAGCTTCTTAGGCTACCAACGAATAGATAGAGGAAAAAACTCGTCTCGTCACTTTCATTTCAATATTTCGGTAAATGGCTTTGATTTTTTCATATAAAATAAGCCGTTGTCAAACAAGAATAATTAATTTTTACCGGTGGTAGGACCTGTTGTGAGTCCGCACGGGTAGGTCTCACCACCCCGCCTATTTCTGCCGTGAAGCAGTAATGCGTTTCGGTTTGAAGTGTAGGGCAGCCGTTGTAACTATACTTGAGACTTTAGAACTTACATCTCAAGGTGGGTGGCGCATTTACGTTGTAGATGTCTATGGGCTCCAGTAACCACTTAGCACCAGGTGGGCTGTGAGGTCGTCCAATCTAAGCAATATAAAAAAAAAATTTGGATTAAAAATATTGGTGCCCCTAAATTTTTCTCTGCAGTACTTTTTGTAACGCGTCACAATAGAAATGGTAACTATTAATGAATTCTAGTAACCAATTAAAAGAAGTCAAGAAGTACGTCCGCCATCTATATAAATAAAAAAGAATAAACGACCAAGATAAACATGTATGATGAAGCATTGTGTTTTCTGGGACTGTTATCGTTTCATGATTTATAATGTGAGAATTAAAACTAAAATGGCGTTCTTGTGCACATAATTTTAGTCGTATCTACAATGAAAACGAATTAAAAAGACAATAGGCGAATGGAAAACGTATTGAACGTTTCAAATTCGATATGTGCCTATTAAGTATGTAAATATTCTGAATTATAATTCGTTTTAGTAATTGCTTAGAGTGTGTACTCGAAACAAAAGTAAACAGTCAGGTAATTGTAAATGTATTTTAATTTAGAACTAGATAATAGAAAGAATATTTAAAAAAAAAAAAAACAATTTCAAGCATACATCAGACCATATAATATGATGTTTCGAAAACCGGAAAGCAGTTTTACCCTATAGTAAACCGAAAATATTATTCTCTAAAAATTTTTTTTTTTTTAAATAACATAAGTCTGTTTTTATTTTTGTTGTTTTAAAGTAATTAGGGCCCAAAGGATAATGTGTTTAGTGTATTTGTAACTTTATTTTTTCTACGCACTGCCTGTAGCCTTGAGGGACTATTCTGGCTTCATTGAGTGAATAGGCGAGCTTGCCCTAATAAGAGCACTTCTAGAATCTATCCCCCGATAGATATCGTAACTCATTGCCATGATTCAGCGAGAAACTCAGGGGATTGTGGTTATGGGCTAATTCGAACATAGAATTCTTAATCGACGAGTTTGACGAGCAGAATGAGTTTAATAGGTATCCCATAGGAAGGATAGGTTATGCAAGAAGCTTAGGCGGGAATATGAAAGCTAGTCATCCGGGCTTAAAACGTGATGTACTATCAGTTAATCTCAACATACTCGAGTCGCAAGACATTCCCTAGCCCATTAAATACGTCTATTAAAGGCACTCTAAAAATGTTTATAACAAAGTAATACCTATGCCAATGGATGAAAATCATTATTCCATTACCACTAATTTCAATTAAGGTTACACAAAATTATGGATCATCTAAGAATCTTTACCGCCGACTCCAAACAGAACTACGGTTCTCAGAGGAACAGGCGAGAACAATATGAATTAGGCCAGATTCTCTCCCAAATACAATCAAAGTAGTAAAATCGTATATAAAACAAAACCTAATTTTACCACAACAATAGCGAACGTAATGTACCTGACAAGTTTGCAACGAGACCTTGAAGAGTCCATAATCAAATTAACATAAAGGCAGTTATGTTTGTTTATGTAACTGAAAACGTATAGCTTTGTATGCGCCCGCCATTAATTTGCTCGGTTTGTTTTTTGCGTGTGTATTCATAGATTTCAAGGAACCTAAACGCTTAGGTTACATGTGTACCTTTTTTATTTAATTAATTGTCAATAAATTAGACTGCCAGTTCTTAGGTTTGCGGACGAGACAACTTTTTTAATATCTACCTATTCGCTGGCGGCTATAGGTAGGTATATATATATACCTAGCTATTCCAGGTTCTCGCGGATGAGTAAGTGAGCTCACTACTAACACTAACCCTAGCAAGGGTAAATGAGCTCACTACTAACACTAACCCTAGCAAGGGTGTGTAGTGCTATGCAGAATGTACCGCCGTATCGGAATATTGTGCTACTACCATCTAATTTTCTATAAAAGTATTTATTGACATTTATGTTTTCGACTGTTGTGACTATTAATAGGACACGTATCAAAGTTGAAAAAATACACTCTTATTCACACATTACTTGGCTTACATAGTCTTAAAAAACTTTGGGTTTCACAGTTAACAGCTGGTAAGATTTTATCGCAACGTTGGCAATGATTTGTGACTACCGTACTTTCTAGTCCAATCTAGTCATTAGATCTAATACGATTTAAAATTTAATTTGATATTGCTAACATACTTTTTAATTTTGTTAATGCCTTTCCACGTTCATTAAAAAGAGCTCCAACCCCATCCACATCCAACTGCGCCTAAATAGCGTCAAGAGGTGCGTGTCCCATAAAGCATTTGTATTCTTCGATACCGCTTTATTCATAGGCAGAAAGAGGATACCAGATTTAATGTCGTAAATGTTTACCAAACTACGTAGAGGGCACAAGTATAGATTGCTGATAGCGAAAAAAGCTGATAGCTTACAGGCGTAGCTTTAAAAAAAACCGGACACATGTAAACCGAGTTCAGCGCGTTATCTATGCTCTCGCGTGCATGTGTTCAAAATAATGTTGGTAGGCACAGCGCGGGCGGTACGGGGAGGGAGGCTGCGGCGAAGAGGAAGGGAGGGCGCTTCGCAAATACTCACTGCATACAATGACTGCCTGACTGCCAAAGATCGCATCCCGGACAAACAACTCGGCACGTGTAAGACCAGCGCCGAATCGGAAAAAACGTTTTATATATGCACTTTTAATTTCAATCTAAGTTACATACGTACGATTTACTGTTTACAGTTTCATATGGTAAACAACATTGATAAGACAATTGAATATTGTTTACATTCATCTCTGTTGAAGATGATTAAGATCAGAAGGACATTTCCATTTGGTGTCAAGGAGCTAATTAATGGCTTATTTGTTGTTTGAGAGGCTACGAATGTTACCGCAACATTACAGTACGACATGAGGTCGTAATCCTAATTGAATTAAAACTACGACAACCTACTCTTTGAATCGGAATGCATAAGTGCCGTCGTTTGAAATCATCGTGGCCTAACGGATAAGACGTCCGATGCATTCGTGTTGAGCGATGCACCAGTGTTCGAATCTCAGGCGGGTACCAATATTTCTATTGAAATACGTACTCAACAAATGTTCAAGATTGATTTCCACGGTGAAGGAACAACATCGTGTAATAAAAATGAAACCCGAAAAATTATAATTTGCGTAATTACGGGTGGTAGGACCTCTTGCGAGTCCGCGCGGGTGGGTACCACCACCCTGCCTATTTCTGCCGTGAAGCAGTAATGCGCTTCGGTTTGAAGGGTGGGACAGCCGTTGTAACTATACGTGACACCTCAGAACTTATATCTCAAGGTGGGTGGTGCATTTACGTTGTGGATGTCTATGGGCTCCAGTAACCACTTAACACCAGGTGGGCTGTGAGCTCGTCCACCAATCTAAGCAATAAAAAAAAAGTGCTTTGAAGCATAAACAAGTATGACGGTAAACTATGCAATGCTTTCAAGAAGGAATTTTGATTAGCATTTGTTTTTTAAAATGATTGCATTCGAAGGACCTAAAGGATCCTCTTTAAATACCCACAGTGAAGACCGTAGACGCTATTCATAAACACGATACTAGCTATAATTTTAACTATAGCTACTGTTGCGGCTTATAATCTAACGTGTCTTGTTTTCATTTCGATATTCCTAAAATTCAATGGCCACAAACTAAGTGAAATTCAGCAGTCAAGCCGTAATCTACCGCTTTGGGTTATTTTCAAAGCGCGCTTAATCCCGTCTAGGATAACGAAATCCATCTATACTAATATATAAATCTATAGTGGTTTTTACGGATGTTCCGTTATAACTACTGAACCATGCATCCGATTGACTTGAAACTTGGTGTCCATATAGAAAATACATGTACTTAATGGATAAGTTAATATTTATATGAGTGTTGGACTCCCTAAACCAGTTGCGGGGGTGTTATGATGAGAATCTTTGTGGGGGTGAGAAATAATAATATTAAGTTTAAATGCCCAGCGAAGCGGACAGGTACAGCTAGTAACATAATAAAACTATTGGTCTCTCGGAAACGATGCTAGTGAACCTTAGATGCTCCCTGTTCAAATCACCTATTTCAAATTCAAAACACTTATAGAATCTATACAAAATCGTAAAAGAATTAAAAGAAACAACAATAGTATTATCAAGTTTAACACACATATCATGAACGACTTGCCTTTTTTATTTATGTATTGCTCAGGTGGGTGGACGAGCTCACAGCTCACCTGGTGTTAAGTGGTTACTGGAGCCCATAGACATCTACAACGTAAATGCGCCACCCACCTTGAAACATAAGTTCTAAAGTCTCAAGTATAGTTACAACGGCTACCCCGCCCTTCAAACCGAAACGCATTACTGCTTCACGGCTAAAATAGACAGGGCGGTGGTGCCTACCCGCGCGGTCCTACCTTCTTAATAAATTATCAAACAATAAATCTCATAAAGTACAAAAAAGCATTTCACGCTTTGAGAATCTACATAGGAACAATCTCTAAGGGTTTCGCATATGGCAACAATTGTACTAATAACCAAAATAAATTCGTCGCACATTGCCAAAACTCTGTGAGAGAATTCTTAACGTTCAGCTGATGTCTTCGTAGGAAATTTTATAAATAGTATACTGAACGTCCGTCGAACCGGTAACACCGCTTATTTGACTTTAAAAAACATTCAAATAAACACACCTAATATTTTCTATTTCGTCCGAGAGTTCGTCCTTTTTAAATACCTAATCTTTTTATTAATCGCCATGTCAACAAAACGTTTAAAACACACACTGTTTTTATGAATAAAATTTTAAGTTGCGTTCACAATGTAATTTTTTTTTGTTTTTTTTTTTTTGGACTGGTAATTCGAAACGAAAATAAAATTGATTGCTGTTTTCAGTGCAGTTTCTGAGAATTTTGAAAAATGATTACACACGACGTGTCTTTGGTGATGAAACGCATTTTTTTTTAATGGATTTTATGACCTGGCAACTGAGACCTTTAAGTCATTTCTTATTTTAATTTATATTTATATTTTTATGAAAAATGATATTATGGAGTGAAATGATATGAAGATGATTAATTTCAGACATTAACCAACTGGGATGAAATTAAATGAAATGAAATGGGATGAAATATAATTTCAGTAAAATGGTGGTAATTTACTAAGATTTTTTCAGTGGACTTTTTGGAGGATCCCGAGAAGTTACGTCCAGCGGCTTTGTTTCATTTTCCCACATTTGTGCACTTTCACAGATATTAAACAGTTAATAAACCACCATTATTACACATTTAAACCCGAAGAAACACTAAATAGACAAAATAAAACAAATCACACAACTTCACTTCTCGCGTTCCCGCCAAAAAGTCCTGCAACGTATATTGTTTGAATGTGTTGACAGATCTTGAAAGAGCAAACGAGTAGGTCAGATTTCGAAATGAAAATCAAACGCGTATTAACTTTCTTTTCGTACGTGAATCGTACTTACTGATTATTCACTACTCGTTTATTTGAGATTTGTCTTATACTACATAAAATTAATACATAAAATAATTCCTTACCCAATTAAGACATTGTTTTTTCACAAATGTCAAAATAAATACTTACGGGAAAAATACAAATTCTAACTTTATCGTTAAGATAAGCACACTTTATGTACTGCCCCCTTAGGAATGTTATTTGAAAATGACAACCTATAAAAAAAATATATAAGTTCATAATAAGTTATCACTGTAAGTATAAAATCGGGCATTCAATACGGCCCTGTAATCGCATTGTACAATAACGTCATTCACGCACACATAAAAACGCATAGCCAAAATTTCGTGGATGTATTTCTCTAATCGGTTTCGATGTGTGCTGCGCAGCTCTAGTGACGACGAGACGGGCTTACGCGACAACGCGTATGCGAAACAAAGACGGCGACACCTAGTTATATAACGCATTATTTTTATAATTAACAGACAAAAATGTTTTAGTGATACGGCTGCGCGACCCTGAAAGCGGCCAGTGATCCCAACCAACTAAAATTTGCACAGATCGAATGTGGGCGACCTCGGTCGCTGGTTGCACGCGCTACACTCACACATTCAAACGTTTACACACACGACAGTGGAGAAAATTCTAGCGGCTTCCGCCTAACTTTAAAATCTAAGCAACAATGTGCATGCAGCCCGTATAACATATTATGAACTACATAGTAATGGCAATCGGAAAAGCAGAAAAAACACTGTAAATAATTTGAACGACTTTAAATTAACTTATAAATTGTTACTTAAAATTTATCCTTACTTGTTTTTCATTGATCGAGTTTTTTCGCATAGGTATTATTAGTATTTTATGCGCGATTTTAGTTTATGTGATACACGACATTTATATCTAATAAGCTGTGAATGAAACGATTCTATTATTAAGGAATTAAATTGTAGTTAGTCTCTTTGAGAATATAATACCTTGGTAATAGGGTGCTCTGTACGCTGAAGGGTTGCTGCTTTGCAACAGAAATGGATGAAGAGTGAAAAGAAAATATCCTGATTACGTTTTACAGATTAATGTGCACACATTTTTCGAGCACCAATTATCAATGAATGTAAAGAAAATGAATATTCATTAACTTTTACGTTTTTTCTAGTGTTTATGTTGAAAAACCGTTTTTAATTTCGCATTTAATGCTATGTAAATTCACTTTTATAAAACATTTAAACTGAATTAATTAATACTCACCTAAGCTTATTCATCGTAAATATCAAACAAACGGCAACAGGTCTGTTTGTTTGTAAATTGGCCTGCAAAAAAATAAGTAAACTTAAATACGGCTTTATTTGCTTTCATGAAATCGAACATCGATGATGGAATCAAAACCTTCAAGTCAAATAAGGTCGGTCAAGTTCACAGGTTTCAGTAACCGCTTATAATCACTGCTCCATTCTGGTCGTCTTACAGTTTCTTTAATACATTTTTAGCACAACAACCATTGATTTAAATATACAACAACCCACTGATGGTGACTGGCATCGATCCTTCAGGAAAAACAACAATGCCATAACTAAAGTGCTACTTATCACTTGCTTATTTCTCAGTCTTTTGAAAAATGCAAATTTATGACACTCAGGAAACACCGTAGAAGTAATGTCTTGAGACAAATAGTGGAAAAAAATCTATGAGTAGGCACGGTGGATGAGCACAATGCTCCCGCATGTGAAAGAACCCATCTGAGTTTATAAAGACTGCTGAACCTATTATTTGGCAATATGTTTAACTGGACCTCTAGTGAGTCCGCACGGGTAGGTACCACCACCCCGCCTATTTCTGTCGTGAAGCAGTAATGCGTTTCGGTTTGAAGGGTGGGGTAGCCGTTGTAACTATACTGAGACCTTAGAACTTATATCTCAAGGTGGGTGGCGCATCTAAGCAATAAAAAAATAACTCTACCAGCATACTTGAGAACAAGGTAATAATTAATTATTTGGATAATAATAATATTAAATTCGCACATAAAACAAATGAAGTTAAGTTGTTTTTCTGCATAACAAAACAGTTTCACGGAACTAAACAAAAATGTTTTTGACGCAATTATGTTTAAATTTTTATATCTAATTCTATTGTTTTTTTTTTTTTTAATTAAATTTTATTTGATCATCGTTGATACTATTTGTGTGTAAGAACAAAATTTTATTTGCAAATTAAAACAGGGGCCGTAACACGATTGTGGCTTCTAGAATAGATTATTCCTAGAACTGTTTATTTAACTCTTTGTCAATACGAAAAACAAAACTCTGATGATGAGCTCGGCTGATGGTGATTAGCTTGGATTTCGATAGCTCTAAATATTTTTTTTGAAGTGAAAACTTCTTTAGAATCGTTGTGATTTCAAACCGGATGCAACGGAAAAAACGACAGGTAAGAGACACAAATACAAAAATGTGTAGGATGAAGCCAGCAAAGAATGAGACAGAAATATACATACTATTCAATACAGCGCCATCTGTGAGATTTTTTAATACTAACGTGTGTATGAAAGCTCTTGTAGTGAATTTTAATTTAGGATTATACGTGAAATTAAAATATCAATTCACAGAGGGCGCTACCTTACAATTATTTACTAATGACAAAATTTTACATATACTTAAGACGTTTAGGATAATTGTATTTTAATTTTGGAAGGTTTCACTTCTACCACGTGTGAATTGCACACATTTTGTATTTTTACTATTTATTTACTAACGATCACGCCACGTTAACTGGTCCCGTGATGAGTTCGTAAAGAACTTGTGTTACAGGTACCAGATAACGGAAATAAATGTAAGATTTTTATTATACACATACATATATTTAATATACATCCATAACCCTGGAAAAGATCATACAAATATCTTCCCTTGGCGGGATTCGAACCCGCGACCCCCTTGCGTAGTGACCATGTCACTTACCACTACACCGGACAGCCGTTAAATAAGTGGAGAACGTGGGCTCGTCTGCCAGACTTCAACACAAACCACCCAGCAACATTTTAAAACGATCATGCACTATCATAACGATTGTCATTTGCTCCCGACTCCCACCTTGATCTTTCGATGGTGTCAAATTTTTATATCTCGCTGTGACGCAACAAGATAAGGATAGCTCTAACCCTGGTGGTACTTGCACACACATACATAATTAAACGCAACGTACACGTGTAAGACAGTTACTTGTACTCTTAAACACATGTAATCTTAAACGTTCGAGGTTAATGAAACATTATACATTTTATTCATGTTGTTTGTCGTTTAATAAAAGGCGAGAACAGGGTGCTTAGTTGTTTTAAATTACAATCTTTTTTTTTTATTGCTTAGATGGTTGGACGAGCTCACAGCCCAAGTGGTTACTCGAGCCCATAGACATCTGCAACGTAAAGGCGCCACCCACCTCGAGATATAAGTTCTAAGGTCTTACTATAGTTACAACGGCTGCCCCACCCTTCGAACCGAAACGCATTATTGCTTCACGGCGGAAATAGGCGGAGTGGTGGTACCTACACGTGCGGGCTCACAAAAGGTCCACCAGTAATTACGCAAATTATAATTTTATGTGTTTCATTTTTATTACACGATGTTATTCCTTCATCGTGGAAGTTAATGGTGAACATTTGTTGAGTACGTATTTCATTGGAAAAGTTGGTACCCGCCTGCGGGATTCGAACACCGTTGCATCGCTAGATACGAATGCACCGGACGTCTTATCCTTTAGGCCACGACGACTTCAAAAGACGACTGTGGTAGTATGCTTATTATAGGCGCTGTCTATTCGAAAATAAGATTGCACCCACGCATCAATCTTAATATAAAATTGAATAACTTGATTATGCAACACATTCGTATTGTGGACTCGTGTTATTAATTTTGAAGCTAAATTAATCGTAACCAACAAACTATTAAATATATTAACATGATTTAAACGTTTTTTTTTATTGCTTAATGGATGGACGAGCTCACAGCCCAAGTGGTTACTGGAGCCCATAGACATCTGCAACGTAAATGCACCACCCACTTTGAGATATAAGTTCTAAGGTCTCAAGTATAGTTTCAACGGCTGCCCCACCCTTCAAACCGAAACGCATTACTGCTTACGGCAGAAATAGGTAGGGTGGTGGTACCCACCCGTGCGGACTCACAAGAGGTCCTACCACCAGTGATTACGCAAATTATAATTTTGCGGGTTTCATTTTTATTACACGATGTTATTCCTTCACCGTGGAAGTCAACTGTGAACATTTGTTGAGTACGTATTTCATTAGAAATATTGGTACCCGCCTGAGATTCGAACACCAGTGCATCCCTCAACACGAATGCACCGGACGTCTTATCCGTTAGGCCACGACGACTTGAAAAACTAACTTAAAAATCTAGAACAATGTCCTTTACAATTTTCTTCATTTCAACGTCCCACTATTTCTTAAAACGAATTGTCCATTCAAGAACCATCAATCCCAAGACAATTGGACGTAGATAGACGACATACACCACAGGTTAATTAGAAAAAAAAAAAAAACAAAAAATAAGGCAATGAGCCATACTAATCTACTAAGGGCAAGGATTTGAAAAGTTACGAACAAAATAATTGATGACTTCTCAATCAAAGACTTTAAGTAGCCTTTAAGTAGCCTTTGTGATTTGCCGTAATTTTAGCACATTTTGATATAGTGCTAACTAATTGCTAGGTTCCGTATCTCGGATAAGGGAAACAATGATTTATTTGCAAGACGATATTATTTACATAATACATGATATATTAATTCAGGATCTTAGCTTTAAAATTTAAGGGTTGTTTTCTATTGCTCTAGAAAAGTGGATGAACTCACGGCCCGTCTGATTTGAAATGATTACAGCACATAGAAATTAGAACACGCGCGAACTAAGTCGCGGAAGCGATTTTTGCTAATCGTATTATAGTATAAAGATAAATCTTTAGTGTTTTACCAAGTTCCAAACACGATCATCTATACTTAGTCTGGCCATAAATACTGTTACAATTAAAAATAAACAAAATATTACATTTGAATTTGGAATCTATCATTTTTATATGATAGCTCATTGAGTTTCCTCATTTTGGCGCCAATACATAGTACAATATTTTGCGATATTAAAATGTAGTAGGGTGATAAAGAGAACCGAATCGCTGTGATTGCATTACACAAAGTAGGTATGGAGCCAAATGCAATAAGTATATATAAAAATGAATTGCTGTTCTTTAGTCTCGCTAAAACTCGAGAACGGCTGGACCGATTTGGCTAATTTTGGTCTTGAATTATTTGTGGAAGTTTAGAAGGTTTAAAAGGTAGATAAATATGAAATTGCTCGGAATTAAATAAAAATAACAATTTCGTTTTTCCTTTTTTTTGTTTTGTTTATTTTATACAAAAGTTTAGGACTTATTTATCGATTGAGGCACTACGAAGTCTGCCGGGTCAGCTAGTCACTAATAAATACTGCCGTCAAAATTCGCATCAAAATCTTTATTTCAAAACTATCACTACATCTGTCATAAAATTTTTAGACGCTCTCAACTGAGCAAAGATCCAAATAACAAATAAAATTTAAGCCTTCAGTAGCTACGACAACTGTAATCTTCATTCGTATCATTGAAGGATTTAATAACGAAAATAATAAAGCTCAACTCATTTTGTATACAAATATGACGATTTCTAGCTAAGGTTTTTTCCTGTACAGTGGATACCTGAAACATGCAGAAAAACCCTGCCTATGACAAAATACAGACGTACCTACCAAAACAAAGATCTTTAATGATTACTGAAAAATTAGCACTGAAAATCATCGAGCAATCTAAAAAAATCAACTAATGTGCTCTGACGAATTGTTCGAGATGATACCGGCATCTCGTTTTTATCATCGCACCGCCCGCCACCGGAGTAGAGCTCATCCATACTACCTGGAGCCACTGCGGTCATCCACAGTGCGTTTCCAGAGGTCTTTTTGCCACGTACCATCCAGCTATGGAATGAGCTCCCCTCCACGGTGTTTCGCGAGCTCTATGACATGTCCTTCTTCAAACGAGGCTTGTGGAGAGTATTAAGCGGTAGGCAGCGGCTTGGCTCTGCCCCTGGCATTGCTGAAGTCCATGGGCGATGGTAACCACTCATCATCAGGTGGGCCGTATGCTCGTCTGCCTACAAGGGCAATAAAAATAAAAAAAATTACGATTGCAATGTATTCACGTTTTTCAAAAAAAAAAAAAACCCCAGTGATAATCTTCAAATATGGGTAAAGTTTATCGAACGGTGACCTTGAAACAACAAACAGAGATAAAAAAAGCTTCCGCAATTAGATGTATATAAAATTAACATGTTTCGTCTAAAATTGTAATACAAAAAAAAAAAACTAGATATGTTTTAATACATTTTTGTAACGCGAGCGAGTGAGACTGTGTATTCGAATCGGCTGATCAGACTACGCCCTAGGTTCTAATCCTACAGTGGATAACACTTTTCTAATTAAATACGTACCTGTGTGCTTAGTGCGAGTTTTCCCACTTCGATAAAGCGGCACGACACGAGAACCCTCTCATCGTGGCCGCCGGTAACTACATTCCCGATCCTGCGGACAGAATGGAAAGCAGTCGACGTCGCCCAAAACACGTCATCTCGGATCCTCCCGATCCACTAACGGTGCTTCTAGGTACTTCAAGCACCGGTCACCGTTCTCGTCGAACCCGTCGCTTGCGACGAAGGGCTCGACGAGTAAATTAACTCTCAGACACAGTCCACTGAGTTTCTCGCCGGATCTTCTCAATGGGTCGCGTTTCCGATCCGGTGGTAGATTCTGCGAAGCACGGCTCTTGCTAGGGTTCGTGTTAGCAACGTCACCAGGTTTGAGCCCCGTGAGCTCACCAACTAAAGTTAGGGTTACGCTGACATAGCCGCTAGGGCTATCAGCTTAGGTAGAAAAAAAAAAAAAATGTGCGAGTTTTTTAACGTTCTCGATAGCGTAAAAGTTAGCTCATATTTGTATGGAGTGGGATCGTTTGCGTACGGTTGCCGCTAGGGGCGTTGTTCCAACTGCATACAAAATTGGCTTAACTTTTACGCTATCGAAAACTGGTTCGCATTCACGAATTAGTTTTTCTACGAAGGAATAACCAGAGTCCTGAAACTGCGATTTTTAAGACAAATGTTTATTTTTGTTTGGAAACTATCGACATCTTGTAGTGGCTGCCCCTAAGCTTGTATGTTGTTAAAGTTAAGACGTTTCATTATTGTGTAACTAAACACAGAAAAAAAATATATACAAGTCTTTATTTGTTATAAACAAATTGATTAAATTTTATCAATTAGTGGTTACTGAAAACTTACAAAATCCTTCATAAAAATAAAATATAGGATAGGTAATTTGTTACTGCCATCAACAGGAGCAATGAGAAACTAATCGAAGCGAAGCCATCTAGTGGCCGACGCCCGTAAGCATTTTTGTTGAGTGCTTGAGTTGCTTATCTATAACTAATTTATGTGTATTATCTATGGGAATAAGTCGCAAATAAAACACAAAATATGATATTTATTTTCTAATGGAACCTAATGAAAGTAGTTCTATATGTTTAGCTTTCCGTGCCACTAATTGCAGATACCAAATATTTTCAGGGCTGGAAACTATCTCAAATTTATGAATACTCTCAAGTAATGACCATATACCTTGCAGTACAACCCACGTTGAGTAGCCGGAAACCACGTGAAGTCGTCATGGCCTAAAGGACAAGACGCCCATTGCATTCGCTTCGAAAGATGCAACTATGCCAGTTTTAGAATCCCGCAGTCACCAAATTTTCCAATGAAACACCTACTTAACACATGTTCACGAATGGCTTCCACTTTTATTCCCTACCTATTCTAGTGACCGCGGTGGGTCATAGTAGATTCACCGGGTGAGTAGGTGAGCTTACGGAGCTCTAACCTGGCGAATTTGCTACCACTAGCCCTAGCAAGAGGAGTGCTTCGCAGAATCTACCAGCGGATCGGAAATGCAATCCACTGAGGAGATCCAACGAGAATTTCAGAGGACTATGTCAGAAAGTTAGGATTCCACGATGCATCCTTGACATTCCAGCTACACATAAAATCTATCAGGGGCCGCACCGCGTTTATCCTCGGCAGGCTTTATCCCATGATTTGTAAGTGGACTAACAAAAATAACTTTGGCAATAAAGAAATATCTGTACGTTTTTAGTACAAAACTTAAACATATAACTCATGTCTCAAGACGGGTGGTCGCATTTACCTTGTTTACGGTTATCGGCTCCAGTAACCATTTAAAACCGGGAGAGCCGTGAGCTGGTCCACCCATCTAAGCAATAAATAAAAATCACTCATCAAGTTAAGCTCAACTTGAGAATGATCTAGAAATTCAGCCGGCAAGGTGATCTTCTCATCAGTTAAGTGACCGCTTAAATATTTAGCGACAGTAAGAAGTTTCTTCAAATGCGCGGATAGTTTATATAATTATGTACCATATAATTTTGGGGCATGTGGAGGATTAAAAAATAATTTGACACATATATGGCCGTGTCCGGTTATTTTCGGTTCAATTCACGGCTTATTTACAACTAACAAATCGAAAATTGTTATATTCCGAAATGCAATCTTATAACATGTAATCAAACACTTGAACAATCAATATCGATATGATTATTTCAATACGCTCACAGTACTTACTCTTCGTATATCTAAAACAAACAAAAATGGTATTGATACTGTTCAAATAATCGCTTCTAAAATGTGGTTAACTATTAAAACCATTATTATGTTAAACTGGTTTGTATTTAATTAACTGTACAATTTATTGGTTGCCTGAATCTATATATTAATACGTGAAGCAAAAACTTTGTATCCCTTTTTACGAAAATTGCGCGGACGGAGGAGTATGAAATTTTCCACACTTATAGAGAATATAGAGAAGAAGTGCACAATATTTTTTTTAAATAATGCGTAAAAGATACATTAAATCAATAAAGAAAACATTACACACACTACATACCATGTATTTGACGCAGCACACACGCATGAATACTATTTATTGTCAAACTTTTGTTCTTGACGTATGTTGTCAAATTGAGAATAGATTAAATATTGTCTGTCTTTGTAAATATTTTTTATAGTATAGTCTTAGCGAAATTTGTGATTATAGAATTATAAAATACAATCATAATAGTGTACGAACTTACAATTCCAATTGATTATAGTCGAATTTCGACTACCGCGGGACCTCTAGTAAGTCCTAAATTATCAATTCGTTAATAGATTCCAAAATCAGAATTCCGATCGATAATTTAGTTTTCAAAATAGCATTCGAACTTCGGTTTTTTAAATCAATCGAAAGAATGTGGTTGAATATTTTTAGTGTTCTTTTAACTGTACCAGATTAATGAAGGAACTTACAGCTCACTTGATTTTAAAGGGTTACAGGAGCTCATGGGCATCACAATGAGTATGCCATCACCCATCTACGAACATGAAGCCGAAGTAACAAATGCTTTTCAAAACGCGGCAACGAATATCCCACTCTTTAAATGGGACACTTGACAGGTACACAGCATAAATAGACAAAATCGTAATACCTTCCTGGTCATGCTCACTATACTACCTACTACCAAGCATTACACAAATATATACATTTTAGACGATAAAGAATATTCTATCTTATGTATTAGATTGTTACACCAGACGCCAACGAATCAATCTTCACAATTAACATATGGTACCACTGCGTTCATTCAAATATCGTTGCTCGTAATTATGGGTGATAGTTCACAATAGCCATCGGATAGGCCGTGAGATTCGATGGCATTAAAAAACCAATTTAATTCAATTTACAATAACGAGAAATATGAGTATTGTGCCTTGGGGTATTTCACAATCAAACAAAAGAAACGTCGTCTTAATTATTAAAATACTTCACTTCTCGATATTGTACTAGACAAGACCTAGTACAACTATGTGTGTGCCCATAGTGTGACTATCCAAAATTCCCACATTGCGGAACCTCCAGATGCGTCGCAATGATGAAGTCATTTTAAAAACTAAACAGAGCTCCCGACTTTACTGATACAAGCAAACGTTAACAAGTCACTTTTTCATAGAATTGCATGTATTATCTATATATTAATACGTGAAACAAAAACTTTGTATCCCTTTTTACGAATATTGCGCGGACGGAGGAGCATGAAATTTTCCACACTTATAGAAAATATAGAGAAGAAGTGCACAATGCTAAAAGTTTTTTTTAAATAATGCATAAAAGATACATACCATGTATTTGACGTACACACGCATGCATACTATTTATTGTCAAACTTTTGTTCTTGACGTCTGTTGTCAAATTGAGAATAGATTAAATATTGTTTGTCTTTGTTAATGTTTTTTATAGTGTAGTCTTGGCGAAATTTGTGATTAAAGAAGTATAAAATACAATCACAATAGTGTACAAACTTACAATTCCAATTAATTATAGTCGAATTTCGACTACTGTGGGACCACTAGTATTATTTAATATTTGTGGCATTATATTTTGTTTGTTTGTGTATTGAGTTCATTTGAATTGACACTACAGAAAATATTTCTGGAATCCATAAAGGTACGACAGGTAGAATAACAAATGTGTATTTTGTATAAAATTTCGCGAAACTCACAATGGAACCGGTTTTCACTAGTTTAATATAAATCAATGTTTATCATTGAACTTAATCTCTTTAAAGATGTCACACTTGATTTAGAATTGTATTATCTACCACATTTTGTTTAAAGAGTCCGACAGAGAAAACTATGTTTACTCATCCTTGTCTTGATTTTAGAATTTGTAGTATCAATATAGGTAACAAATTGAAAAATGGGAAGCAAGCTCAGCTTCAAACGAGGTATCAACTAGAAATAAAGAAAAGATACATTTAATAATAATAATTAATTTATATTATAATATTATATATTATAAATAATATTTACAAAAGCTACAGCATAAGTTTTCGTTTCTATGAATCTGTAAGTACCTTTATATATTTAGTTAAACAAAAGCTAATCAATTCTGTAAATTTGAATACAGTACATATACATATATAGGCTAAATATTTCAAATCGTGATTTGTAAAAAGCGTTTTAACTTATGGATAGTAAGAAAGCCAATCAATCGAGTGAGTGAGTGCGAATTTTGGATAAATCTAGAATCGATTTTGAAAGAAACAAGTTCAAACTGGGTTATAAAGCAAATGAGCTCTCTCCTGCGATTTCGAATAGTACCTAATTAGATAAAATAGCAAATGTGATTTTTGACAAAATTAACAAATTAAAATACATATAATATGTATATCAATGATTGGACTCTAATATTTTGGACTGATTCGGATGGATCGAAAATGAATTGTCGAGAGTTAATCAGCTAAAGGGGTCGACGATATTTCCCAGGTCATGATTGGTTCAATTTTCGTCCTCAACTCTAACAAGGGCGAAGTATATCTAATGCTCTCACATTCTGAACTGACTCACGTGACTCTAACAAAACAAATGAAGAACCCAAAATTACCGATGCACAAAATTCGCCATACAATTTTTATTATACGTGTAGTATATTGTAGTGATCTTGAACGAGTTCATGAACCGTCGAAGCACGTTGCGATGACGTCACTCAACAAAAACAAAACAACGAACAATTGCATAATACACACAATACGTTTAAGACTTGTTGGTCGGTATCGGTAATACTTGAAGCATAACACAGCATAGCTTGTTATAACTTGATTAATCGCAACACAGACCGGTTCTCTGACTATAATTTAGAATGTCAGCGGAATGCGTTATTACTTTAAAGTTTACACTGTAGGTAACTCGAAGCGTTATTGATAGGTAAATATTCCGTTAGTTTATAATCGAAACTTCTTTATTCTTTATTGTACACACAGTTAATATTACAGTAATTGCGATAGGATATAAAAAATGGCGAGCTTAACTCAACAATTGAGTTTTCTACCAGCTAAAGCAATCTAAACAATAACAATAATAAAAAAATAAAAAAAAAACACCAATAAATAATATATCAGACTACATAAATATATACACACATAAATAACGTAAACCTATACATACACGTACATATATAATGAAATTAATAGAAACAACTAGACCATTTGATACCGTTTAAAGTTTAAACAGTAAGACGAAATGCCAAAGGAGTTCCGCAAGATGACACATGCTCACTAAATAATTACCCTTTAAATATGTGTAATTTCTAATTTCACTAAATTAGATTGAAGTCAATTTTAATCATTAAGATATTGATTTTTGTGATATACTTTATTCTTTAATAGTAGTAGTTTAATAGTTTTAGAAGTCGTCGTGGCCTAAAGGATAAGACGTCCGGTGCATTCGTGTTGAGCGATGCACCGGTGTTCGAATCTCAGGCGGACCAATTTTTCTAAATGAAATACATACTCAACAAAATGTTCACGATTGACTTCCATGGTGAAGGAATAACATCGTGTAATAAAAATCAAACCCGCAAAATTATAATTTGCGTAATTACTAGTGGTAGGACCTCTTGTGAGTCCGCGCGGATAGGTACCACCACTCTGCCCATTTCTGCCGTGAAGCAGTAATGCGTTTAAAGGGTGGGGTAGCCGTTGTAACCATACTGAGACCTTAGAACTTATATCTCAAGGTGGGTGACGCATTTACGTTGTAGATGTCTATGGGCTCCAGTAACCACTTAACACCAGGTGGGCTGTGAGCTCGTCCACCAATCTAAGAAATAAAATAAAAAAGTACCTTATAATAGTATGCTTTTAGGTTAGCACCATAAGATATGTAAAGATATGTAAGTATTGCAGATAAAATTGAATTTTTAGAACTCATTCTGGTGCTTTAGGAAATTCAACTGTAACAAGGCGGATTTCAATGCAATCGATGACTAATTACACAAGGCTGCACCATTCCTTCCGTACTACAGGTGAAACAAAAAAAAAGCCTTCATCGATTATTTGTACAAAAAATTTCGTCTGTCTGTCACCACTACGAGTGGCTAAATGTTTAAAAGCACCTATAAAGAAATGGGCACTTGTATAAAAATATAATATTTTTATTTTTTGTTACGCAGTTTTAAAGAATATTCTTATCTCACTTGTGATTTGTGTTGTATGAACTTTACTTGTCACGTCCTTTTAAACCGAAATTGGCATTATTTCAATATGAGCATTTTCATTTTCATTAAGTATAGGTATACTATTTTTTGACTGCAAGCTCACTTGTGTTCCGCAATAAATTTAAAATATTTAACATAGGCACGCATCTGTCAGTGTCTGCCAATCCAACTCCAAGATTAATGCGATTAAGAACTGTAATACATAGATACAGTTCAAAGAGATGTTTATTTGAAAACCCTATTTTATCTACTTTGAGTCTAATAGCAGCTCATTTGATGAATTTTCTTTGTCTATACGGAAAACATCGTCACATTGAACATCATTACACGGCGAAGCGAAGTTTGAACGGCTGCCAATTCGGGCGTTGTCCTCTATATAGTCTCGTTTTCTATTTCTCTTGTAATTCTTTCCTATTACTGAAAAGTACTGAAGCGTCATGGCGAAGAATAATATCAATATCAACTCATTGAGCACGACTCATTTTTTTGACAAGCTAAAGAAGCTCACGCCCCTCCTGGTATTATTATATAGATGCTGAAAGCACATGGACATCATAATAATGCCGCTACCCACCTTGAGACATGAGCCCAAAGTTCAACCTTTCAAATCGAAACGCGTTACAGCATCGCGGCAGAAATAGGAAGGATGTTGGCACTTAACCGTGCGGCCTTAGAATGCGCTATATCACCAGTAATTAGAGAAAAAACTGTTTTCATTTTTATTGCACGATGCTAATTTTCTTCATCGTAGAAGTGCTACGCGGACACGGGCTAAATACTCATTATTTATATAAATTGGTCCCTTTTTTATTGCCGTTCTAGGCAGACTAGCATATTAAGACAGCTCAATATACACTCCAGGCTCTCTACCATCTTCCTCGAGAGGATATTTAAGTTCTTCGGTACATTGCCAGAAAGAGCGGTGACAATCAAGAAAAGGGGATTGCCCACTCTCCATAGTGTGCTAGGCCCAAGATGGACATCAAATATTACTATAAAAATGTACTGATTCAAATTCTTAAATGTATTGGATATCTAAAAAATATATTGAAATTGACGCCACTATTATAAAAAATATAATAAAAATAAAAACTCGTTTTGAGGTTAATTTTCTATATAAATAAGTGTCGGATTGTGAGATACTTCAAGAACTTTTCTTTTCTTAATGTTTAAGATGTTCCTAATGTATTTTTATCCAATAGGGTATAAAAACACACTTAATTCTTTAAATATCTATATTTTCTTCATCTTCATACACAATTAGTATCATCTAAAAATAGCAAAGGAGAGCATATACACGGTTTTAAATCTCGGTCAGGGTAAAACCACAATTCACACAATGTTTTTTAGTCGTAGTATGAAACGTTATTGATAAAAGTAAAATAAATCGAAGAAAAATCAAAACACATCCATTTTGTACGCAAGCACAACACCACAAGCAGCAAGCGAAGTGTCAGTCAGTCAGATTAAATTCAGTGTTGACAGTATAAAGAAAAATAATTACATGAAATTCATATATCGATTATTTTTTTAAATAACCGATTATTGATTTATATCTTAATCTTTTTTTTACGAGTACACATTATTTTTTATGTTTTTGTTTTTGTTGTACATATTTAAATAACAATACTAGTAAAGTTTTTTTGATTGCTTAGATGGGTGGACGAGCTCACAGCCATCCTGGTGTTGCTAAGTGGTTACTCGAGCCCACATACATCTACAACGTAAATGCGCCACCCACCTTGAGATATAAGTTCTAAGGTCTCAAGTATAGTTACAAGTTAAAGTCCAATGGGTATGTCTTCGATGTTATTTTATGTGCATAAAATCCATTAAAATCGATTGATTAATGAAAAATGTGTGCGTGTACTAGTGTACACACGTAAGAAGTGAAACTTGTTTATGGCCTTATTTTTCGAAAAATGATCTACATGCAACTTTCTAGAAATTGGTTAAATAAAGTTAAATTAGATAAAGTTTAAACAAAAGGATTTTATTATCATAGACATGAATACAAAAAAGTTAAATTAGATAAAGTTTAAACAAAAGGATTTTATTATCATAGACATGAATACAAAACAGATGGCGCGTAACGGAAAAATGTGACGCGTAACCGAAAAATGTGACGGTAAATTTTTTTCCAACGCCGATAAGGAAGTTTCACTTCAATAATACTTAAAATGATTTATTTATATGTTTTATTTATATACTCAAAATATTTACTTCATACGTAAAAGGTTTTGAAGCTGGCAATATTTTTCCCGCAAAAATAAAAGTCCTTGCTTTTTCAATAGAGTTACTTTTTTTAAGCTACTTATTGTAAACTGTAGTGGCGCTTATTTGCAAGAAAGTAAATGCATATTTATTTATGACAAAATTAATGCACTAAGTATTGAAGTGAAACTTCCTTATCGGCGTTGGAAAAAAATTTACCGTCACATTTTTCGGTTACGCGTCACATTTTTCCGTTACGCGCCATCTGTTTTGTATTCATGTCTATGATAATAAAATCCTTTTGTTTAAACTTTATCTAATTTAACTTTTTTGTATTCATGTCTATGATAATAAAATCCTTTTGTTTAAACTTTATCTAATTTAACTTTATTTAACCAATTTCTAGAAAGTTGCATGTAGATCATTTTTCGAAAAATAAGGCCATAAATAAGTTTCACTTCTTACGTGTGTACACTAGTACACGCACACATTTTTTTTTCTATAATCTATTGTCCGCTTTGGGCCTAAAATGGGCCATCCCCTTTGATAGTAACTGGCAAGATTGAAGTCGTCGTGACCTAAAGGATAAGACGTCCGGTGCATTCGTATCTAACGATGCAAAGGTGTTCGAATCCCACAAGCGGGTACCAATTTTTCTAATGAAATACTTACTTGACAAATGCTCACGATTGACTTCCACGGAGAAGGAATAACATCGTGTAATAAAAATCAAACCCGCAAAATAATAATTTGCGAAATTACTGGTGGTAGGACCTCTTGTGAGTCCGCACGGGTAGGCACCACCACCCTGCCTATTTCTGCTATGAAACAGTAATGCGTTTTGGTTTGAAGGGCGGGGCCGCCGTTGTAACTATACTGAGACCTTAGAACTTATATCTCAAGGTGAGTGGCGCATTTACATTGTAGATGTCTATGGGCTCCAGTAACCACTTAACACCAGGTGGGCCATGAGCTTATCCACCCATACACACCGCCGAGAACAGAGGAAGATGGCGAAACATCATCCAGAGAAGGATAATGGGAGGAGATGGTCACGACCCTCAGACATAAGGAATGCGACTCAGGGAGAAGAAAGAGGCAGGCTAGCATACGACTAACCTGATTATGAGTGGTTACCGTCGCTCATGGTCGTCATTAATGCCAGGGGCGGTGCCAAGCCGCTGCTTAGGGCTGAGTATTTTCCGCGAGGATCCGGGATTTGATCGTGCCAAAAGCCCGGGACACCAGTGCGCAGAGGATCCAAATTGGTTGTGCTGTACAATTTGTCGAACCCAAATCGTGAGAGTGTGCTATCTAGTGTAGTTGTTACGGCGCGGAGACGTTCCGGACAACAGTACACAGGACCCGGGAACAGGTAAGTGGATTGACACTTTTTATTCCTAGACATTAGTCTAATACGGGTAGGTGTCGTCCAGCCTGTATAGCTGCGTCACCATTTTATTTAATAATAAAATTGGCGGACGTTAGCGCCATCAGAGTCTGGCCTCCTGTGTTTATTCCCAGTCCTTTCCTGCCCCTCGGGGTTAGGCGGGACTGAAGCCAAACCCGATTGGCTAATTATTAGCCCCGCAAGGGAATTGTGATGTCGGGACCTAGTCGGGACCAATGTGTAGTCGTGGATTACTTGTAAATACATTATAATAGATTATTAAATAAGTTGTTAAAGTAGTGTAAATCCATAGATCCCCACACAAGAAATTGTTTAGATTAGAGTAACAGTCCACCAACCAATAGGAAACGTTGTTCTTTATACTAAAATTTTTACACAGTGCAGACAAACTTTTTCATAACTACCCCCAATATCATTAATTTTTTCTCTGATTTCTATTTTTCAAGTAAAATTTGCCCATAGTTTATCTAACATTACTTGCAGTGCTGGCAGACGGCACCCATATTTGTAAGCCTCCATCCCATTACTTTTTAGTTATAATAGCCTAGTAATAGTTGTATTTGTCCATAGTTTTAGTTACAAATTGTTTATTAGATTGTAGTTCAGTAACTTAAATCCTTCTTTCCCTTTGGTCCCAACGGCTGTCCTGACTGGACTTAGTGGTTCCGCACCAATATATTTTTTTTTTTTTTTTTTTTTTTTTTTTTTTTTTTTTTTTTTTTTTTTTTTTTTTTTTTTTTTTTTTTTTTTTTTTTTTTTTTTTTTTTTTTTTTTTTTTTTTTTTCTTCTTTAATTTATTTTGTTTCCTTAGGTATTTTTTAAATTTGTATCATACTCGATTTCTTGTTTTTATTAATACAAAGCGGTTAGGTGACCGAACCCTGTCCGCTGGGCGGTTGGGGGTAGCTGGTGCGGGGGCCAGGTTCATTTGCGGACCTGAAACTTTTGTTTTAGACCCCCAAAGTTCAGGGCACCCTGTCCGGTCGCCGCCGGCCTGTCTGCATTGATATTGATGTCACTATCAATATTAATGCTTCTTGCTGAAGGGTGTCACACCTCATAGTTGTCTGTATATATTAGTTTAGATGCTTATTTAGTTCAGTTTAGTATACTTTCTTATTATTCTATTTACCTAGCTCAGTTAATAAAATTTTAGAAGTGAGTTAACCACTTGTAGGTCATTGATGGTGGCGGGCCAGGAGATGGTTGGGTTATCGGTTTAATTAAATTAAACAATTAAATTATTACATTTATTCCAAATTATTAAACAAATACATTAATTAATTTCTTTTACTTTTTTCTTTATTCTGATTTTATTTTACTTTTGTTTTATTTAGTCGTTGTATTCAGTGGTCTTCAACCGTAGTTGCCGTAGTCAACACTGCATTATCCCCGTCCTATTACTCATTTTTCTTTCTTCTTCCCGCATTGGGGCCGAGAGGGACCTGATGACCACAAATAAATAATAAGATAGCAACATCATGTCTGGGGGGTCACCTCCCCCCACCATCAGCACACCCGGTCCGTCCCGAAAGGGACATGAGGCAATGGTGGGTTCACCCGCCTATTGCTCCCTACCTGCTCGCCCGGAACAAGGCACCGGAACGAACGACCGGCCCGGACCTTCGGGCGCGGCCCGGGGGTCACCGAGGATCGGTCCGGGGGAAAGTTTCTTTCCCTTACCGGCAGATTGCTCGGGGTCCCTTCGGCCGCGCAAGAAGGCGAGGTCCGAGTCCGACCGAAGTTCTGCAGAGGGTGTAGATAAACGACCCCGTATTGGACCTTCGTCCAAATCCTTAGTCGAGGACGACGAGGACGACGACAGCGAGGCGACGACTTCCTCCTATGAAACGTCCGAAATAGAGGCAGACACCGACACAGAACACAAGTCATCCAACCCCTCGCGTACCTCCTCTTCGAGGGTGGAGTCCTCTCCCCCCTCCAAACCAATTCCTAAGCCGAGGAAGTGTTTAGGGACAGTGGAGAGCCCACCAGCCAAGCAGCTGCGTACGCCTCCTCGGTCTCCTTCTCCTACCATCTCCCCCATTCCAACGGATAGGCCAAGAGGTGCCCCCACCACAGGCTGCATGGTGGGAAACCTAGAATCGACTAGGTACATGGACCTTGAACCCTCCGTCTCCAATTCTAAACCAATCCCTATCCCAAACCCCTCGCCAGTCCCCTCCACCTCATACGCGGCTGTAGCAGCCACGCGACCCGTACCCACCCAACAACACCAACAACACACCCACCAGAGTTCCACTGCCCCAAATAGGTCGCGCACTAAAGAGGAGCCCCGCCGTCATCCACCTATTATGGTGGAAGTGCTCCCAAATTGGTCCCGCCATATGGCGGCCATTAGGGAGCGCTTGGGGAGGGCACCCTCCGTGCGCCCTTACGGAACAGGGTTCAGATTTCTGCCAGCGTCGGCAGAGGAATATAGAGTGGTCCAGGCCTACCTTGCCGGGGCCTCCTCAGCGGACAGTGCCATCAAATGGTATTGCTACGCGTTAGAGGAGGACATCCCGACAAGGGTGGCTATTCGCGGACTACCTGCCGACACCGACGCGGCAGAAATCACAAATTCCTTGAAGGAGCTGGGGTTTCCGGCTCGCTATGCCCGATGCATACGGGCTAAGAGAGGGAGGCCGGGGTGCGTATTTTACGTTACCCTCGACCACCTCTCTAAGGAAGGCCTCGCCCGCTTGTACGCAGTTGAAGAACTGCTGTACCTGCCGGGGGTGTCAGTTGAGGGATGGCGGCCAAGCCGTGGGCCGGCGCAGTGTCACCGCTGCCAGGCCTTCGGTCACGCCTCCACCAATTGCCACCGAGCGGTCCGCTGTGTGCGTTGTGCGGGTGAGCACATCGTGGCGGACTGCCCGAGGCCGAGGGAGGGGCCCTTCGCCTGCGCCAACTGCGGAAAGGACCACGCAGCCGTTGACAAACGGTGCGTGGCCTACCGCAGGAGGGCGAGGATGTTGGGTGTTACCGTCCCCCCCCCCGTACCACCGGTGCCGCGCGCCCGGAGGCCTCCAGCTCCTGCAGTACCAACACCATCTCAAACAACTTCGACTCAAATTCCGGCCGCTAGAGTCGTATCAAGTAAGGGCAAGGGCAAAGGGAAATCGTCCCAAGCCCCAATTCTCGCCCCAACTCCCACCTTACACTCACGGCAGCCCAACCTAGTGGAGTCGAATCCAGCAGCCTCCACATTGATGGCACCGGCTAACGCTGCCCGACCGGCCGTTAGACCTCAACCGGCACCAAGATCCCTATCAAAAAAAAATAAAAAAAATAAAAAAAAGAAAGAGAAAGCAAAAGAGAGAAAGCGAGCGCAAAGATTAGCCGCCAATATCCCACCCACCCCAGTAGAGAGAATGACTCCAACTCCAATTCCTGTGCCAATGGAGGTCACAGAAGCAATGCCAACACCAATTACAATCCACGCTCAGCCCCAAGAAAATTCGGTCGACGTGGGCATGACTCAGCCCCCACTACCACCCCGCCCGCAGAGGGAGCGGCGCAGCGGCCGACAGGACACGCAGCCTGCCGGCTTCGCTGCCTGGCTCCTCTCCCTGTGGGAGAAACTGTCCGAGGTGATCTCCGGAGTGATCCGAGAGATCGCCTCGGGAGCCAGTCCCTTCGGGGCCTTGCTCGCGGGGTTCTACCGGATGATTGCGCAGCTCAATGGCTAGCCAGGAGCTGCGCATCATCTACTGGAACCCCGACGGGATAGGGTCCCGGAGGTCGGAGCTCATCCGACTCGCCCAGGAGTATGACCCGCAGGTTATCCTCCTGGGCGAGACCAAGCTCAAACCTCGACAAGATTTTAGGATGCCCAACTACTTCGTGTACCGACGGGACGAACTGACCTCCAGCGGGCGCCCGTTCAGGGGCACTGCGGCGCTCGTCAGGAGGGACGTGGTGCACGAGGAGCTTGGGCTACTGACCTTCGCCTCTACCAGAACGGTCGGGGTGAGGGTCCACGTACCGGGGGCCGAATTGCGGATTTATGCCGCGTATCGACCCCCGGGTCCTGTTTTTGTCGAGGACGATATTAGACGGGCCTTGAACCATGATCGCCATCCGGCCTTGGTGGTCGGGGACCTCAATGCGAAACATGTCGCTTGGGGCTCCCGAATCATCACGCCGCCCGGAAGGCGATTGTACGAGGATGCCGAAAGGGGGGACTACTGCGTGGTCGGCCCCAACGAACCCACACACGTTCCAACGTTGGCCCGGTACCAACCGGACGTATTGGACGTGTGTGTTCACAAGGGGCTACAGTGCCCTCTAGCGATAGAGGCACTGTACGACCTGAGTACCCCTCACCTACCGATCTTGGTCACGGTGGGTTTGGGGCTCACTCGGGTCGCGACATCCCCTCTCAGGCCTAGGGTCGACTGGCAGTCCTTTACGGGACTGCTGGCCGACCAATCCTTGTTTCAAGACCCGTCTACCCCTGATGAGGTCGACACGGCGGCTTCCCGTCTCGTCGACACCATCAGGGGAGCCCTGGACCAAGTGACGACTCTGGTACCCAGCGGGGGGCCCAGAGCGGAACTCCCGGTGCACCTCAAGACGTTAATTCGTCGGAAGAGGGCACTGAGGAGGCTCTGGGCGACATCTAGGTGTCCCAGGATTAAGCGCGAGCTCAACCGACTTGAGGGGGAGCTGGCGACTAAGATGCGGACTTACCGGGGTGATTCCTGGGAGGGGGGACTGTTGGACGCGTCCGACGACCGTACGATGGCCCCCCTTCACCGCATCTGTCGCCGGCTCACCAACAAGCCTTCCCCCACTTGCCCCTTGGAGGACGAGGGGGGAAGACGGTGTTTTACACCGTTGGCTCGTGCCGAAGTCCTGGCCAACTCGCTGGAGCGGCAGTTCACTCCGAATGTCTCTGCACCCTCGATGGCTGCATTCCATCGCGAGGTGTCAGAGGGTGTAATCCAATTCCTCAAACCGGAATCGCCGGGAGTCGAGCTGGGAGATGACGACTTAGTCACTCCCAGCGAGGTGCGCCTCCTCATCAAGTTGATGAAGAGGCGCAAAGCCCCCGGCGAGGACGGTATTCCTCCCCTCGCCCTGCAAAACCTCCCTCCCTCAATCGTGTCAGCAATGACACGATTGTTTAATTCCATTCTCCGGGTAGGACACTTCCCTGGAACTTGGAAACTGGGCAAGATTATCGTCTTGCCCAAACCCGGCAAGGACAGGAGAAAGCCCTCCAGTTACCGACCGATTACCTTGCTCTCGCACGTGGGCAAGTTGTTCGAGCGGCTGCTCCTGAGGAGAATATCGCCGTATATTCTCCTCAGGCCGGAGCAATTCGGCTTTAGAAGCGGCCACTCGACGACTCTGCAACTGACCCGTGTCCTGCATCACTTGGCGGACCGGCGAAACTCGGGCCAATACACGGTCGCGGTCCTCCTCGATATCGAGAAGGCCTTCGACCGTGTGTGGCACGAGGGGCTGGTCCACAAGCTGCGGGACGCGGGCCTACCGCACGCTCACGTGCGACTGCTCGGGTCGTATCTGGAGGGCAGAACCTTCTTTGTCGCGGTCGAGGGCGCACGGTCTTCCGTGCGTCCCATTACGGCCGGGGTTCCCCAGGGTAGTGTCCTATCACCTATCCTATACGCCCTCTACACTAATGACATCCCCACCCTGGAGGGTCACCTTCGGGCGTGGGAGGAGGACGTGAAGTTGGCCTTGTTCGCTGACGACTCGGCCTACTTCTCGTCCTCCCCGTTCCCCTCTGCAGCCATCATGAGGATGCAGAGGCTTTTGGACATACTGCCCCAGTGGCTGGACCGTTGGAGAGTCGCGGTCAATGTGGGAAAGACCGCGGCCTTACTCTACGGTCCGGTCCGTATCAGAGTCGTCCCAAAGAAACTCAGCCTCCGAGGTGTAAATGTCGAGTTCAGGACCACGGTCCGGTATCTCGGATGCGACATCGACCGCTCTTTGAGCATGGTCGCGCACGTCAACCGAGTCATCGGTCAGGCTCGCGCGGCCATGTTCTTGTTGCGGCCGGTGTTTGCGTCCGGGCTTCCGACCAGGACCAAACTCGCCATTTACAAGACATACGTCCGTTCCCGCCTCACATACGCTGCTGTGGCCTGGTATCACCTGTTGTCGCCGTCCCAGCGATCTAGGTTGCAGGCCCAGCAGAGTCTTTCCCTCCGCATTATCGTCGGGGCCGGGCAGTACGTCAGAAATGACGTTATTGCCCGGGACCTAGGGGTGGAGTCGCTCGTGGAGTTTGTGACTAGGCTCGCCCGTAATATGTACGAGCGAGCCGAAAACGGGCCCCATGAGCATCTCCACAACATAGCCCCGCTGCACGCCAGACCACCGGATGGTACGGCGTTGCCGCGGGAGCTATTGGTACCCCCGACGATCGTTCGGAGATAAAGCTCCTCGCCGGCTGTGAGGCCGGGGAGGACCTATGAGCGCCCCTCTCGGAGCTGAGTTTCATCAGCCTCTAGCCCCACGCCTCTTGCCCGTTTGGCGGGTCCCCCGTATGGGGACCGCGGCTGCACCCCGTAGGTGCAGCCTCATTTCCATGAGGGGCTTTGACCCCACCCCCCACCCCCTTTTGGGATGGGGTATTCTTACCCGCTGCAGTCCTCCCCCCCATCAATATTGTATAACGATGGGGAGAGGGGGAGAGGACTGCAGCGCGGAGTGCGGATTTGCTCTCTCCCCCATAATAGGTTAAGTTAGATTAGGATTAGGTTTAGGTGTGACGGCGCGCGCTGTCCCGGCACTCCACGGAGTGCAGGAACGGCGCGCTGTCGTCGCTTAGATGTAAGTTAGATTAAGTTAGGTGTACTTTAGGTTAAGCTAGGATAAGATAAAATTGTAAAAAAAGAATTAAAAAAAAAAAAAAAAAAAAAAAAGAAAAAAAAAAAAAAAAAAAAAAAAAAAAAAAAAAAAAAAAAAAAATCAATCAAAAATCCAAAAAAAAAAAAAAAAAAAAAAAACAAAAAACAAAAAAAAAAAAAAAAAAAAAAATAATTATGGAGGAGAGCAGCAGCCGCCCCCGGAAGAAGGGAAGAAAGAAGAAGAAGAAGAAGGAAGAAAGAAGAAAGAAGAAGGAAGAAAGAAGATGAAGAAATGAAGATAGAAATCGTCCCACCACTCACCTCGAGCCTGTGTACAGTCCATCCCGCAGTGCATCACCCCTGCCTTAATAGGCGGGGAGCTACAAGTCCGGGTAGAGGGGTTTCCCCGAGGCCCGCTCCGCGCCCCCGCAAGGGGACGCGACGACCCCACGACGATTTGATCATTGACATAGTTGCATCGCTTGGTACTACTACAATCAGTCATCTTGTCTTTTAGGCCTCAACGATACCGATGTTTATGACAGTATCGTCACTGAGAAAAATTGACAAGAAGCTTAGGACGTTTCACAACATAAGATTTATACAATATATCCGTACTCGCCCGCTTCGCTGGGCACTTAAAATTAACATTATTATTTATTGTCATTATTATTAGGGAGTCCAAGACTCATATAAATATTAGCCTATCCATTAAGTAGATGTATTTTCAACATAGATACCAAGTTTCAAGTCAATCGGATGCATGGTTCAGTAATTTTTTATTTTTTTTAACAGTCACGCCTCATTAACTGGTCCCGTGATAAGTTCGTAAAGAACTTGTGTTACAGGTACCAGATAACGGAAATAAATATAAGATTTTTATTATACACATACACATATTTAATATACATCCATAACCCTGGAAAAGACATTTATATTTATCACACAAATATCTTCCCTTGGCGGGATTCGAACCCGCGACCCCCTTGTGTAGTGACCATGTCACTTACCACTACACCAGACGGCCGTTATAACGTTATAACGGAACATCCGTAAAGACCACTGTAGATTTATATAAGTATTAGTATAGATAACACAGAAAATTTACATAGGGTTATATTGTAATTCAGTACATTTAATACGACTATAACTTGAATTAACGAGTCTGATCATTGTCCAAAGATATGTTCAATATTATTGCTGTGCAAAGAACTTTAAAGACACGTTTCAGTGACAAGATATGATGAAGTACACCATCATATTATTTCCTTTGCTGCGAAATAATAATTTAGAAGCATTATAAATGATTATTCAGATCTTCCGAATACTCAGTCAACACGAAATTGTAATTTCTTTCCTTGGAGTAAATTGAATATGAGATTTTAATTGAATTTGTTTTAGTCGCTGTGCAGCGTACGTTCTAAGCGGCTGATGTGATTAGTAAATATTCATAAAGGTCATATCATTCTTACTAATTACATGTATTTAAATTGCATTTTTTTAATAAATTTTTTCATGCCAATTTTACAATAATATTATTTTGATTATACGATATTAAATTCGTACTTAAGATCAGACACAGGCTTGGATGTATATCCCTGGAATTATGGATAGTCATAAGCTAAGTTAAGCACTTACATATAACGTAAAAAAATATTGAACAACTCAAAACGAGTTAAGTTCCGTACATAACCTACAGCTACTTCAAACAATGTAACCTCAAATAGGAATTCCTGTACACCAACCATGACCATGACTTTCATGGTCACGGTCGAGAACCGACTCAGATAGCGTCGGCGTGTGCCACGTCTATAGAATCGACTTCGATTAGTTCGATCTTGCACGTTTCTTTTTTGCCGTTCCCGGGTAACAACAGGTCAATTAACAAAAAAAAAGTAGGAAATTAAATAATGTACATATTATACCTTAAAAATTAATGTAATGAAATATATGTCAAACGTAATGAAACATTTAGTACCTACTCGAAATTTAGGAAAACTTTTTATGAACTTTTGCGATAGCTTAAAACTTGTACCGTTATATACGAGTATACAAGCTCCCGGCTTACTCAGTATTAAGCGATTACTGTAGCTAACAGACATCACAATGTGTCGACGCTGCCAGTCACCTTGTGACATAAACACTGCAAGCCGAAGCGCATGACTGCTTGTCGCATAGTGCTGAACCAAAATAAGATGTAATAACATTTTATCCTTATAAAAATATTTTAAGAATACAAAACGCAACTTAAAGGCAATATGGCCTTAGGTAAGAGGTTTTGTGAGCCCTGACGGATACCAAAACCCGGGATATTTCTGCCGAAAAGGGTTCCGATTTTAAAAGCGGTACAACTTGTACTATACAATTATGACTTAGACTTATGTGTCTCTAGGTGACTGTGACCGCACTGACGTAATTATATCGATGAGCTCTGGTAACCATTCAACACCAGGTGGATCTTGAGCTCTTTCTGTGCAATTAAAGTAATAATTTCAACTCTTAAAAATGGAAAAGTTATACTCTTTTCCACTTTCACCGTCCATTATCAGACTGAGCTCACCTGAGATTAATTATTAATATATGTACTTACAATTCCTCAAAATGCAGTTCTCCTAAGAAACTGTTTTATTCAAATAGCCAGATTTCGATTTGACTTCATAAAATATGTAATGACAAATAATCGTAGTCGAAGTATGAACTATGCATTTTACATTCGTAACATGGCTGAATCGCCTACACATCTACGATCTGCCTTCAATAATAATAAATACAATTTCGTAGCAAATCACACATTACATTAAAAGCTTATTTCTATCTGTTTACATGTACTATTTTTCTCTCCTCACAATATTCAATTATATTACAATGAATAAACCAGAACACATTTATTTATAATTTTTTTCTAAATAAAGACTCAAATGTCAAGGCGTCTCTATTTTAAGTAGTCTGGAAACTTCGGAAAATAAGAATTATCTTTGGGTTTTGATATTTTAAACGGACTCAAATTGAATTTAAATTTAAAATCAGATTAATTCTTAAAATATAAGGAACCCTCAACAGAACGAAGCTGCATTCTCATTTCTTGTCAATGACTTGATGCGGCAAGGCACAAATTTGAACTGGGGTTCCCAAGTACCAGATAGAATGTCTCAGTGTCTCAGAGCTCACAGAAAGCTAAAGATCCCCGTTTTAATAAGATAGTTTACTTTGTGTTTTGCACGGCATCTACCATGATGAGCGCTTTGAAGAATTATCTGAGATCATCCCTTTATTTCCTTTTCACGTCCACAATAATAGTATCTACATGATTTAGCTTCTACTAGCGCAAATTGAACGTACCCAATATGCGATTCTAAAGGCGAACGTGAATTGTGGCATTGAAATAAACTGTATTCCGCAGCGATTCCCAAACGTCATGATATGTTCTTTTTCAAACGACCTTGAAAGGGTACCTTAAGAGGCGACTTTTAGCTGTACCTTAAATATTCTCGCCAAATATTCTGCTAATGTCTTAACTGCACCATATTTTATTATTGCATTTTTTTTAAATGTCATTTAATTTGTTAATTATATTTTTACATTAATGCTGTTTACATGTGTACACACATTGCATTTGAACTTTTTTAATAGTTAATAAGGTGTTTATAATTTTTGCACAAGGATTTTTTAGTTGCTATGATATAAATGTCTCTTTTTTTCGTGTCTTATGCCCTAAATAGATTTTAATAAATTAATAATATCACTTTAGGCCGTCTGAATTGTGACACACATAGTGTACACTATTATTTCAATATTATGCCTGTGTGAAGCGAAAAAGGGGAAAATACAGAAGCCATTGGCTGTACCGAAAAAAATATGTCATAGCCTAGCCTAGCGTAGCATAGCATAACTATTTAATTGAAAGCGGAATTTTCTGTACTCTGTTCCATTTTTACGTAAGAGTTAGACAACACATACTAAGCTTATAAAAATTGTTTTTTTCTCTTCTTATCTGTTGATAGCCTAAGGGGTTATTCCAGCTTCGCAAGCACGGGTAGATGAACTCACGGGCTCAACCTGAGAGAATTAGCTAACACTAGCCCTAACAAGAGCAGTGCTTCGCAGAATCTACCACCGAATCGGAATCGTGACCCACTGAGAAGATCCGACGAAAAACTCACTGGGCTGTGTCTATAGGTTAGTTGGCTCGTGGGACTCTTCGTCGTAATCGACGAGGATGGTGACCAGCACTTGAATTATTAAAATTATTAAAAATGTAAATTTCACATGTAACGACTATGATCAGATTATGATAACCCCGAAAATAGCAATAAGGAAACAACGCTTACCCTAAATGACGTTGCAACAAGTGGCGAATGAACAACATCAGATCTGACGGTGACCGTTCGCATGCGAAACTATTCCGTGAGACAATAGAAACAAGATCGCTTTTTCTACTTTAACGATAATAAGGAAAGATGAACGCATTGATTACGTAACGTACTTGAATCAATTCACGGTCATGGCATGCTTTAAGGTCGGCTAACAATATTAAGATTCCATCTCGCATCGTGTGGTGATATAATTTTTTACAATAAAAACTACCTTTTGTCCTAAGCAATAAGACTCATGATTCCAAAGTTCTCTGAACGTTGCAAGCTTACATCGACAGAAGTAGTCACAAAGATTGTGTAAGTAAGTACACGCGATACATGAATACATGAATGAAAAGGATTGTTCAAACAAACATTTTAGAACAAGAGGCAGCGATTTTTTTTTACTTAACAGCTATATATACATATCTTCTAACGATACACAATGAAAACGTAAGTTGTATCGTGAAATCGAGTTAAAATAGAACAAGAATCATTGCTACATTTTAGTAATTACTGATTCGAACAATGTATACTTTAGTGCTGTGTTATATTTCATTTGATTCACTACACTGGTGGTATGGTATATTGCGGACAAACACGGGTCGGTTTATGTTTGCTTATTAGCTTATAAGCTCTTAAACAAGTTCGATCTGAACTTCATTGTTTTATTTTCTTAATAAGTTGACATACGGCCAGCCAGATGGTGGACTGTCATAGATGTTGATAGACATCAGCAATCAGGAGCACAGCAGAATGGCTACCTACAGCCCAATACTCTGTTTGGACTTGTTTGAAGAAATGACACGTTATGAATGCAACAAATCCATACAACATGATTGCTATTATCCAAGTTTCAATTGTAAAATGGCTTACCTCTCCCCTCTCTTCAAACTGAAACGCATAAACGCTAAAAAAAAAACAGAAAGAAGGCATATTCTCGAATACCTTAAAGGGTGAATCTTTTGAGCATCACAACCCGTCCCGACATCGACTGCCGTAATTAATCTATCCTCTATCATATTTGACTTCGAAAAACATTTGCGCCACTGACAACTTTAGACGTGACGTCATTAATTATAAATTACAAAAAAACAAAACAAGGCAATTACATTATTGAAAGCAATTACATTATTCCGAAGAGCTGGCAGCTACTTTGGACAAAGAATTAGTCTAGCTATTCAAAGGGGGAACGCTGCCAGTATCTTCGGAACCTTGCCTAAAGGGACTCCTTTTAATAATATATTTTAGTTATTAAATTATTATTATTTATTTAATGTTTTGCATGTGTACCCTTATTGAAATCGCAACACAGCTACAATATCGCGTCACCTGGCTTCACGGGGCCCTGTAAATGTTCAACGGTAACGTTCGTGAACCATTCAATCAATAAGCCTGCCTTAAATCGTGAGCGAGTCTGTTCCTATAGCAACGATCCTTGACGGCTCCCGGGACGCCGGGCTCAGCCACCGACGGGAGCCACATTCGTTTTTCAAGTAAAATATTTAGTTAGTTGTAAATACATAACGTTTTATGTACATTCGTTATTGAAATTTAAAATTATATGTTTATCCATTCGTTTATTTCAATTAGAAGTAAAGTTTATATAAAGATGAGAGGTTTTTTTTATATACATATATACTAGCCGTACTCGTCCGCTTTGCTGGGCATTGAAACTGAACATTATTATTTATTGTCATTATTATTAGGTAGTCCAACACTCATATAAATATTAGCCTAATTAGCCTATCCGTTAAGTACATGTATTTTCTACATGGATACCAAGTTTCAAGTCATGCATGGTTCAGTAGCTATAACGGAACATCCGTAAAAACCACTGTAGATTTATATATTAAGTATAGATATCACTGAAGAAGCCTGATACAGAGGTAGTGTGTGATATGCTTTAATTCAAAAATAAACAGAAACCACTTTAGAAATACAATGCATCACTGATTTATTTATTTTATTTATTTATTATAAGGAGAACCAACAGCCAACTAACATAGTATAATAATATAACAAATAATAGAAACAAAAAGCCAATTAAAGGTACTCACTAATATAAACAAATTAAAACACTAGAGAAACAAAAACAGAGAAACAAAGAAATAAAAAACAATCAGGAAGCAAGAAACAAAGAGTTGAAAAATGCATTAAGTACGGTATTGTTTTATAATTGTTGTAAATTTATAAATTTTATTTCGATACTAAATACAGTATATTATATAATATATTTTATTTATTATATCACAAAAAAGATGAAAAATAAATGACGAATAAAAATAAATAAAGGATTAATTTCGATAATTCACTTTTGAAAATCAACATGCTGCTGAATGAATATCTACAGAGACAAAAATCGATTTTCATGCTACAGCGACCTTCGATCCTCGCACTTCGATACAAGGATACTTCATTGTTTATCTTTTTTCTGCTCCAAGTTCAAGGCAAATTTCTTTTATTTTTATTTTCAGTCTTTTGTTTTTGACCATGATGAATTTTGTACGTGTATCTATCTTTATTTTTAGAAGTAAATTTTAAATGACGATCGATAATGTGGTACTAATCCGAACTCACGCAGCGTTCACGTTATCCTGTCAATAGGCTCCAATATCCACCTATCCAGAGATGACATACTGTTTATTTTACTACTACATTACTTTTCTTTACTTTACTGTGTACTTTAAGTTTAAAGTAATAAAAACAAATATCCGAACTAACCTAATAATATCTATCTCCCCTTTCCTTATTTGACTCTCAAATACCTAACGCATCGGTGCCTAATCTAACTAGTACCATTTTGCATCTGCCTATATTAATCTTAATCTCACCTATATTATCAACCTTTCACAGCTTCTCATGTTTCGAATATATAAAGCTCTTCGTTATTAAATTATTTTGTATTATCTTATGACCACCAGATGTAACATATGCCTTTAGTTTTTACAAAAATACTCTGCATATATATTATTATATATTAAATATTTAGAAAAAATAAGGTAAAGTATTAAAAAAACTCGTAGCACCCTGTATCTTTTACTTAAATGTTATACGCGGCGCGCAATGTAACCTAACTAATAACTGACTGGCGTGCTGAGTTCACGGTCTCTCTGTAGCGCGGCATGCGTCAGCTGTATTTGCTTAAATTACGGCTTCACGTAGCTAATGTCTACCGCATGAGTAAAGCTTATCAAAAGATATATCCAGCCTGCTATTTTTAGCTTAGCAAATTAATGCGAATTTGTTGAGGTAGTTTATTTATTCGCTATCCTCGTCGAGAAAAAATCCTCTATACTGCTTCTGAAGTTGACGTGGCATGCAGGATAAGACATTTGGTACATTGATATCTAGTGAGGCAACAGTGTTCGAATCTCGCCTGGTACCTGACTAGCGATTATTCTAATAAAATACTTATGTACTTAATAAATGTTCACAAATGACTTTAACCATGAGGGAAAAAAATCGTGTAATAAAAATCACAAATGCAAATATTCTAATTTACGTAATTACTGGTGGTAGGACGTTTTTTGAGCCCACCACCACCCGACCTATTTCTGCCGTGAAGCAGTAATGCGTTTCGGTTCAAAGGGTGGAGCAGCCCTTGTACTGAAAAACTGAGGCTTCAAACTCATGTCTCAAGGTTGGTGGCAACTTAAGACGGCCGTGATTTTGATTACACATACTGGCAATAAATAAAAAAACAAGATTCTTCTGTCGTGAATTTTGCTGAGCACGTAGTAATAGTGTACGTGTTTAGTCTCCAAAAAACGACAGCGTGATTACGCTACAATTGTTTTCGTCTCAAAAAATAATATCCCGAACGAGACCACTTAATACTTTCCCCGGATGATGAACCTAAATATCGACGGAAACGATGTAATAGACTTTTTCAAGAAGCCACTTCTAGGTTTATTGAATTACGGCGGGTAGATGAGGACTGGAGCTACAAGATTGTGAAATGACGATTATTTAAAAAAAAATTTTTTTGCTGCCAATAAATTCTGAAAACGAACAAATATTTTGAGGATTTAAGTGAAAAAGGCTATGTGTTTTGCTTAAACAATAGATGCGTATCGTGCTATGCGTCTTACGATAATATATTTTAGAAATACTAGAAGAACTTTAACTAAAAGTTTCAATTGTTCATATGTGCATACTTACGTGTTTCCGATTATGCTTATCTCTAGTGATGAGGCGTATTTACGGATCGGTACTACCACCTCCTTGCTTATTTCTGCCACAATGCAGCCATGCTTTGCAGTTCGAAGGACCGGGTCAGTCGCCAAACTAAAAAATTGTGTGGTGACATTCCCATTGTGATATCTATAAGTTCCAGCAGCCACTTAACATCAACATGGCAGTGAGCTTTTTAGCCGTAATAAAAAAACTTACAGAATACTCTAGATTATAAACTTAAAGGGCGTGACCAAAACTTACTGCATAATTGAGCTATGCATATTTGGACAGGAGACTCTTTCGATAAATAAATTTTAAATAAATATTAGTTTAAAAAAACTAACAAAATACGCTTTTATAGAAAATCCAACTAAAAAATAGAAAATAAATTTTAATAAATTTGAAGTGCTTTTCATAATATTATCAAAGTAACCCTTCTACTCATATCTGTTCATAAAATATTTATACCATGAACCCCACGCTTTTTTTTACAATAAAATTATTTTTTCTTACAATATTTTTAATTCAAATTTATTAAAATGTAATTTCAATTTTTTAGTTGGATTTTCTATAAAAGCGTATTTTGTTAGTTTTTTTTAAACTACTATTTACTTTTTATTTTTTAGTTGAATTTAATTTTTTCAATTTTTTTTTTTATTGAATTGTCATCGGTTTTTAATAAATATACCAAATTTCGAGTTAATCCGACGTTTTGAGGGGGGTCAAAATCATGTTCAAAGATTCCGTTACATACTAATATACATACGTCTGAAGTTAATAAAAGCGTATTAAAACTAGATTGTGTCTTCGAGAAAATTCTTTCAACGTTATAAATACTGAACAGATTGCCAGCAAACAATGCAGCAGACGACAAACGCATAATCACAAGCAGAACAATATGTTATTCTTGCTTGGCAATTCAAATATTGTTTTTAAACAGAATTACGAAACTTAATGTATGTTAATATGTATAAAATTCTATTCATACTTTAAACTACTGCGTTTCGGAAAAACGTTAATAATTTATTTATCGACAGTCATCAAAATGATTCTCATGGGAAACAAAAATGTATCTTGGATTATAAAGTACATGCATACGTTTCCATTAGACACAGACGAAATTGTGATGGCTATTTCTATCGACGAGTACACTAACACTTTCATGACAACTAAAAATAATCTAAGAACGTTTCAATTTTCTTTCAATGATTTTAGACCTACTTTTATTTTTTTATGGTTCATAAACTACATACCTATTTGTTGATGTCAAAACCTGACATTTTGAGTGCCATGAAACGGCAATATAGTATCTTTTAATTCTATATGTCACATTCACAGCGTCTTCATTATCAATCGCTGAAAACTGACCACTGACCAACTCCAAGGTTCTCCGGCGAAAAGATGTGCACTCTCCGTATCCAGCTAATTCCCGCAGCCTGCGTTCCACCTAGTAAAAATCCGTCACAGTATAGCTATATACTAATTCCGCGATAAACATGGTACAAAGAGGAAGGTATCCGAATCCGAAGAATGAATAAACTATTACCATAACGCGAATATAAGAAACAATTCGTTTACTTGTTCAGACTAAATCGCGATATGGAAATCCCGCTTATCCGCCGACTTTCATTTTCCGTTACATCTCTTTAAGTGCAATGGAAATTATTTAAATATAACAAACACTATTTTTCAATTTCGATTATTTCGTGTATTCGTATTGGTGTATTTGATTATTTAATTTAAAGTATTATTACCACGACTGCCATCAGACTTCGTTTTCGAAGTCGATTCCATAATTCCATTATCGTTAGACCGGCGCAAGTAATTGTCACAATACTACTGACTGATTAATAATTAATTTATGGCACAGAAATGTACCATAAACCATTCAAGGTCTACTCAGTGTACCACAAGAGCATTTTTAATTATCAGAAACGAATTGAGCTGGAAATTAAAAAAATTTACATACGAAAACTGTTATGACGCATTTTTAGTTGAATTAATCAAAACAGTTTTATTTATACTTAAATAAAGAAAAAAAACCCAAATAATATCTTAATTGTATTAAACAAACTTTCGTGTTATTTGTGCAATTATTGTTATCATTTTTTTTAAAAATAGGCTTGAAAACAAAGTCCTTTAAGCCAAATCAGTATTTCTGTTATTTTTTATATTATTGTTATCATTTCCTGTGCGTCACAGATAAAATGACATTTATTAAAATCACAAATTGTTTGTGGAGACGCTCTAGTATCTATTGTGCTCTTATTATTAAATTAGGATATGATTTAAAGGGGGCGGATAGTCAAACGCAGCTATGTATTATGAAGTCGGGAGGCCCGCTCGCAAATAGCAAACTGCGTCTTGGCATACATTGTAATTTACGGTGCAGGGCCGCATTTGGATGCAGTTGGAACTAACTCATCGGAAAGAATCGCCCCAACCCAAATAGAAGAAGATTTTTGAAAGTCGTAGACATAATTAATAAGTACTACTTTTAAAATTTAACCTTAGTTTTTTTTTTATCGGTGACCACGAAGACTATAAATAATTCAAAACGTCAGATGACAATATAAACGCGAAAATAAATGTGGTTTAGTTTAGTTTATACTTAAAGTAGTTTTAATAATGGTAACCGATGAATTTAATGTTACAGTTATAAAGAAGCATTTTTTTTTTAAATGAGAATTTTGATCGAGGCTGCGTTTTAATAGACTTCTCAGAACAGATGGCATCCAGCCTGGAATTTTAGACAGACGTATGTGGCGAGGAGTCGAGTGACCATTTTAAGACTAGAATTAGTATATTTTCGGCAACCGCCAAACTTAAAAAGAATATTTTTTTAAGCCTAACGTGTGAATTCCTTTTTTTTTGTATTATTAACTCTAACGTCAGTACATTTTATGCATAAATATTAAACTGGTTTAATAAGCATTGAGCGGTGTTTACGGAAGATGATAACATGAGCAAAAAAACATATTTCATATGTAATATGTATATATTCAAGTTTGATTTTAAAATAGACATGATGTTTTTTGGTTGAATTATGAGATAATACAAATTGTAATTTAAATTGTCGTGACGTTTTAAATTCGTGCCATAATTATTCGAATCTTATTATGTTAATTATATTTGCGTAAAATCTGTAATTTGTACATTCTAGGAATTAAAATTGAACCTAAGGTACTTGTACGTGCGTGGAAACTTGAAATTTCAACATAAGTATTACTAAAACAATCTCATTGGAATCGCAACCGTTTAATTAAATTTGAAGTTATCGTGGCCTAAAGGATAAGACGTCCGGTGCATTCGTATGTAGCGATGCACCGGTGTTCGAATCCCGCAGGCGGGTACCAATTTTTCTAATGAAATGCGAACTCCACAAATGTTCACGATTGACTTCCACGGTGAAGGAATAACATCGTATAATAAAAACCAAACCCGCAAAATTAAAATTTACGTAATCACTGGTGGTAGGACCTCTTGGGAGTCCGCACGGGTAGGTACCACCACCCCGCCTATTTCCGCCGAGAAGCAGTAATGCGTTTCGGTTCGAAGGGTGGGGTAGCCGTTGTAAGTATACTGAGAACTGAACTTATATCTCGAGGTGGGTGGCGCATTTACGTTGTAGATGTCTATGGGCTCCAGTAACCACTTAACACCAGGTGGGCTGTGAGCTCATCCATCCATCTAAGCAATAAAAAAAAAACACGTCAAAATCATATTTTGAATTCAAACTTCTTAGGATTGCGAGTATGAGGTGCACACATACATAAATGCACCCTCACATATGTTATGTCTGAGGGAAACACAGAGACTAACGTTCTGGAAATTATTTCAAGGCCCGTGCAGATCAGTTCCCAGAACCGGGGCTTAATAGGACTCCGGTTTAGAGGGTTTTTTTTTTCGGGAACCTTAACTCCCGTGGACGCATTCAGTCGCAAATTTTATAAAATCTTTGCTTTAAAAATATGCACGGTAATTTAAATCTTATTCGAAGAACTTTTAATAAGACGCATTAAGATATTATATCTCTAACGAATAGTCCGTTTCGTATTTTCTCATTAAAGTTACATTAACATTAACATGTAAATAGAAAACGCATGTGACAAAAATAATTACTTTTATTAGACTAAAGACCAGAAATCAATAAAGTTACACGTGCAATATTTGAACGACCTAAAACGGCTCGCGTCTAAAAAAATCCGGAACCAGGGCTCGACTCCCAGGGCCTCTACCACCTGACATAATATTCGGCCTTCAGGTAAAGATTTAGCCGCCATTGAGGCAAATTGAAAAGAGCTCGTCATAAGCGGCGTGGGGGAGGCAGCGGGTGCGGGTCTCCGCCCGGCGTCTCTATCGCAACGGGCCCCACCATTGCCATGGATACCGGCCGGCGTCGAATACGGCCCTGGGTGGCCTTGCAATGGTGTGGGGAGGGCAATAGCCCCGTCTTGCAAGTCTATCAATTCGCGCTTGGCGACGAGGCCTCTAAACCGAACGTTTTTCCGCGCTAATCTATACGTGCGAGTGAATTTTCAAGGTCGAACACTATTTTTCATGCAGTGCATTTAAAAATGACACCGAGCAATCCGATTTTTGTACGCTCGCTGTGCGCTGTAATAGCTTTACGTACAATTTTTCTATGTTAAAGAAATGAAAGATTGATGTCTGCATTCGCAGAGCCTTAATAACTGCCTGTTGCAATTGCTAGTTAATTACTGGTGGTAGGACCTCTTGTGAGTCCGCACGGGTAGGTACCAGCGCCCTGACTATTTCTGCCGTGAAGCAGTAATGCGTTTCGGTTTGAAGGGTGGGGCAACCGTTGTAACTATACTGAGACCTTAGAAATTTTATCTCAAGGTGAGTGGCGGCATTTACGTTGTAGATGTCTATGAGCTCCAGTAGCCACTTAACACCAGGTAGGCTGTGAGCTCGTCCACACATTTAACCAATAAAAAAAAACATAATAAATGTTTGCACTAGTGCGTACATACTAAACAAATATGCATAAGTCACATCTCGAACCTGCGATCTTCGTGGCACCCGCGTTATCCCTGAGTCATGATCGCGTACTTCAATCACGATAAGATCTCATTAACACGACACACGTCATAACATTTAATTCATTATAATTTTACCACTTTACGCTCAGACCTTGAGCTCTTGAGAGCTGTAAACAAAAACAGTTGAATATCGATCGAATATGTACTAAAAGTCACAAGCTAAGCTTTACGTCCTTGCAACAAAGTTAATTTTGGCTTGAATTTTTGGAACAACGAGTATGAGATGTATATTAAGTGTGCTTAATTTTCAAATGAGTAGTTTTCAGAACAGCACGTATTTTAAACATTACCCCCAAGATCGTTATTCTGTTTCATAAAAACTACAATTTAATTCCTTAAGACCTCGAAATATTAATTGGATTGTAATAAGTTGTATTAAATTTTTCTTCTGAGTGATCTATCTACATTACAAATATAGCCCCTACCTCGATTTTTAATTTCACTGAGCATCTGACATTTCAGCGCAGTTACAAACCTCATGATTATCAGTAGAACATAAATTAAGTAGGATTTGGGAACCGACAAATCTATCTACCCTCTATCGCCCGTCTTTAGATGTTACCACTGAAACTCATCGACCACCGACAGTATATTACATATATAATTTTAATACGAACCCCTAATTCAGTTTTTCTAATAACACAATATTTAAGTAAATGAAGTGAAACGGGATATAGTTCAATTTCAATTTTGGTATTTACACTGATCTTAATACTGACAAATCGCGCCTTAAAACTATCATTTGAATTTAGGATTCTCTGGATGAAACAAAAACTTAGCACCACTTTATGTATCTGTAAATATTGGCCAAAGTAATGCTTAAGTCATTCTCTACTAGTCAACTAAAGGTAACACAGCATAGAAACAAATGGTAGGTGATTTGGGAAATTAATTGAATATGTACATAAAAAAAAAAAAAAAAAAAAAAAAAAAAACATATTATGTAGGTACAAATAACAAATTCACAGAATTGCCAATGTTTTCAAGGCTGTTTTAAAACGCATTCTTTTTTACTAAACCGAATACTGGATTTGACTAACTCGATGACGTGAAGGCGTCATTGTTTCTTTGTTTCTTGTTCATTGTTTCTCTATGACAAATCTACGTATGAGTATATGTATATTTAGTAGTGTTCAGTTGAAAAAGATGGTGGTGGATAGAAAATATCTGTGACCTGTAATCGTTTAACCACTGATATTCAGTCACAGAAAATTAATTATTTACGTAATTTTTTATTACCCTTAAAATGTGGCTCTTACTGGTGGTAGGACCTCTTGTGAGTCCGCGCGGGTAGGTACCACCAACCTGCCTATTTCTGCCGTGAAGCAGTAATGCGTTTCGGTTTGAAGGGTGGGGCAGCCGTTGTAACTATACTGAGACCTTAGAACTTATATCTCAAGGTGGGTGGCGCATTTACGTTTTAGATGTCTATCAAATCAAATCAAATCAAATCAAAAAATTTTTATTCAACATAAATGAAAGTACATACTTGTTGAACGTCAAAAGAACTACCGCCAATTCACAAGAACTAGCCTCCGTCCTGAGAAGAATTGGCAAGAAACTCAGCGGGCATGTCTTTTTTTTTTACATATAAAATTATTATTTATTTATTTTTTAATATTATTATTTTTTTAAATATGAATTTTTTACACTGAGTATTATAACGTAACAATTACTACAATATTGAAATGCCTGGAGCGAGCAACTCATTCCCACTTTGTGCAATCTTCTAGATAATCATTGACTTTATAGTAAGCTTTATTGCACAGATGTTCTTTAATAGTTTTCTTAAACCTATGTATATGTAGGTTCTGAACATCATGTGGGATTTTGTTGTACAGGCGCACAGACAAACACCCGAATGAATTTCGTATCTTATGTAACCTACTCATCGGCACAACAAGCTTGTGTTTGTTCCTAGTATTTCTATTATGTATGTCCGACTGTTTAGGAAACTCCTCAATATGTTTACGAACATACATCAAATTTTCAAAAATGTACTGGGATGGCATAGTGAGAACTTTAATTTCTTTAAATTTCTCCCTCAGGGATTGGCTCCAGTAACCACTTAACACCAGGCGGGCTGTGAGCTTGTTCATCCAACTAAGCTATAAAAAAAATATTCACACTTAAGCTAACTTTTCGACCTTCGATAACATATAATTTATCGCCTGATATTTGTCTATTTACCATCAAAAATCGTTATCAATTCAATTAGTTTATGGCAAACCTTTACTTTTTTAATAAAAACGCTTTTTTTTTTCTCCATCTTCGCTCAAAATCACTCGCCCTCTTCGCTAGATTGCCTCCACGAAATCACATCGTAGATTAAAATACATTTTTGCTTTCATGCAAAAGCCGTAAACCCTATTTTTTTGTGCCTAGAAAAGCTTATTTCACGGAACCTAAATTGTGCAGGGCGGAATAACTTATTGTGGCACAAGCGCTGAATATCGAGGTCGTCTGCGAAGGGAAACTGGCTGGAAACACGCGAACAAGCACGCGCGAGCTCGTGACCTTTCACTAATTAATAATTATTCGACAGTAATTTCTTTCACCGGGAAGAGCCAAACAATGAGGCAGCCAATAGTTTATCGATTTCAGAAACAGAACGGATTTCCAAAATAGGAACGTTAATAGTAAAATTTTTCATTTTCTCAGATGATCACATAATTGTAACTACTTTTACGGATTACTTTCGCTTTTATAATGCAACTAGCGACCCGCCCTCGCTTCGATTCGGAAACATTAAAACACACATGAAACCAAAAAAAAATATTAAAAAAAAATTAAAAAGTAGCCTATGTTCATCAGGGACAATGTTGGCTTCTATTGGAAAAAGAATTTTTCAAATCGGTCCAGTAGTTTCGGAGCCTATTCGAAACAAACAAACAAACAAACAAATCTTTCCTCTTTATAATATTAGTATAGATATAGATTCCAATGTGTATTAATTATTGTAACTATACTTGAGATCTTAGAACTTATATCTCAAGATGGGTGGTGCATTTACGTTTTAGATGTCTATGGGCTCCAGTAACCACTTAACACCAGGTGGGCTGTGACCTCGTCCACCCATCTAAGCAATAAAAAAAATCCAGATTTCTTAAAAAAAAATTTTATTGCCTAGATGGGTGGACGAGCTCACAGTCCACCTGGTGTTAAGTGGTTACTGGAGCCCATAGATATCTACTTTTGAATCTAGACTATCTACATCAGACTTTTGAAACATACATAAAAAAACCTATCTACGAAGCTTTATAAGCTCGTCACGTACCTACAGAACTCCGAATTTCTTGACAACCACCGAAAATCACTTCCCGAAGTTTAGTTTCAATAATTTAAGATCTCTGGAAGCCGTAAACGACAATGTCCAGGCTCGTTTTCCCCGATCAAAAGCCGTCTCCGGCAAAACACTGGCTCAGTGGAACGGCCGCGGACAAAAAAAATAAGCTCATGTTTCTGGCGGGCGCTTTATCGGCGGCACATTTCGCTCTATGCGCCCGCTTGGGACCGAACGCAACAACAGTTCAGCGATAAACAGTAATGCAACATAGGTAATCTATCTATATATATAAAAATGACTTGCTGTTCGTTAGTCTCGCTTAAAACTCGAGAACGGCTGGACCGATTTGGCTAATTTTGGTCTTGAATTATTTGTGGAACTCCAGAGAAGGTTTAAAGGTAGATATATATATACATATATATATTATTATATTTTTTTTAATGCTTAGATGAGTGGACGAGCTCACAGCCCACTTGGTGTTAAGTGGTTACTGGAGCCCATGGACATCTACAACGTAAATGCACCTTGAGATATAAGTTCTAAGGTCTCAGTACAGTTACAACGGCTGCCCCACCCTTCAAACCGAAACGCATTACTGCTTTACTGCAGAAATAGGCAGGGTGGTGGTACCTACCCGTGCGGACTTACAAGAAGTCCTACCATCAGTAATTACGCAAATTATAATATTGCGGGTTTGATTTTTATTACAAGATGTTATTCCTTCACCGTGGAAGTCAATCCTGAGCACTTGTTAAGTACGTATTTCATTAGAAAAATTGGTACCCGACAGCGGGAATCGAACACCGGTGCATCGCTAGATACGAATGCACCGGACGTCTTATCCTTCAGGCCACTACGACTTCAGATCCTAAACAAACAAAAAATCGGTTTACAAACAGAGAATAAATAGCAATTGAAACGTTTTATTATTTAGACAAATATGTACATGACCAAAGTGCTTATGTACCATAGATACATGAAAGCGGCTTACAGACTGTTCGTCTATGAACTACCTGATAATCGGCACGACAAGCCAGCCTCCCTTCCCCGGGCCTCCCCCTCTTGACCCCAAACCCGACGGTGCTGTGTTTGACAAAATGCTCTAGTTACAATCGCACAAAGCTACCTAAACGACAGAAAACCTTTGACCTTTAGTCTGTTCGAACACCGACCTATTTAGAACGGGTGGTGCTAATTTTTTGCGCCATCCAGACAGTCCTAAATTCAAATGATAGCTTTAAGGCGCGATTTGTCATTATTAAAATCAGTGTCCATTACAAATACCAAAATTTGAGTTGAACGTTATCTCATTTCACTTTATACATTTAGGTGTGTTTTACTAAAAACTGAATTAGGGGTTCGTACCAATATTTTGCGTTTGTCAATCGTAGGCATTAAGCGCGTTTTAATATTTAAAAAAAAATCTAAGCTACACTAGAAGAATACGCCGTCTAGAGAACAAGACTCCGGAAAATTATCACATTTTCGTGATTCTTCCACTGCTTTCTACCGAGCCGATTGACTCCCGTCACTAGGAAGCCATGAGCTAGTCGTCCATTTTAGCTAATGAAGACATATGCAGCGGGTCCACCATTTTACTAATTTATATGGTGAAGGTAAAAAAAAGTAAGTAGTAACATCTTTGTGCCTGATGACTTGTGGTAAGACCTCTGTTCATTAAAACTTCGGCCTAATTTCAAGGTGTGGGACAAGCCACGTTGTAACATCAATGTGCTCGATAACCACTTAAAACCCGATGACTCGTAAGCTCGTTCTCCTGTCTAAACAATAAAATCAGATAAGATATCCACGGCTTCATCTTACCAATTTGAAGATTTCATATCGTTCGTCATAAATCTATTAAGAATCCCATTTTCTACTACAATAGGCTTGATGGGTTTCAAGTTTCAACGGACGGAAAATTCTCGTTACTCAAACGAAGAGAGAAAGCTTATGAGAACCAGTAGGAGGCCTTACCTTTTTTTTTTTAAATTAAAATCTACAAATATCTCCGAAAACCTAGCAGGAAATTTATTTTCATTCTTACGATATAATGCCATATATCTAATTGTTTTTAAATTATTATACGAGTAGTAAACGTGTGGTATCTAAAACGGCAATCGCTCATTTTTACCGCATTAGCAGTTGTTAATTTACTTTTTAATAACAATCCCTTGACGGGAATGAAAGTAAATTATTCAGTTTCAACTCTAACGTAACATGATATTGTTAGAGCTTTTTTTTATTTTATGAACACACACCCAAATATATATAATGTTTGCTTAGTATTAATATTCGGGATACATGTTAAGTGAAATCGGTACGCTAAAATGAAAAGGCTCTCAAATGAGACGCTTCGCTGGAGATAGGCGAAAGCTGAAGGGTGCCTCCCTTCTCCCTTGAAGTTTTGGGGCAAACAAGGATGAACTAGATCGCTAGTTCAATAGAAAGGCTTCGTCGATTTTGATAACGTGATTAAAAATTCCACATGTACAGAACAAACGATGAAGATATTTTATCATAAAATGTTATTGCTTATTTCGTTGTGAAATCCTTCATGTTCGGATATTGCATTTTTGTAAGGCGAACTAAAACCAAAATGGCACCTTACATAATATGTCTTACACCTTAATATCGAGCTTAGAATACTTTTATAATTTTCCTGGTAACGGACGACTAATGTTTTTTTACGGTAACAAAGTTGTTGACTCGAACGTAAAGAAATAATCGATTGGATCAGTGGATAAAAACATTAGAATTGATTTTCATTCAACTTTTTCCTCCTACCCACTCATTTATTGAACTTGCAGCAACTAACTGTTCTAGTGCATGTCAAATCGATTACCAATCGAACTTGATCGTTTAACATCGACTTTTATAAAGATACGCTTCCCAAAAATCAATAATCGATTCAAGAAAACAGCAACACATCATTATGTAGTTAAACAAATGACAAATTCAAGGCAAGTACAAAATTGAGATCGTTTCGGGCAAGATATTTAATAATCTTTTCGCGAACTCTAAACGCGGAGTTCTCCGTAGCGTTTCAGAAAATATACGAGCAACCTGAGAAGTCAACGACTGCCAATCCGTGATGCGAACAGATCATAAGCACGTGTAACTTCGTATTTTAGAAAAAAATACTAAGTACAATTTGATATTTAACTTCCCCGAAGGGATGAAGGTGTGATGCCGTCTAGACGAACCAAAAGGACGGGTTTTGATAAGGGTGCCTTGGACGACCTTGAACTTTAGAACGACTTTAACAAATGATTCTGTCCCCACCCGACCGCGCGTACATAATTTTTTTACATATTTTTCACGTGCCACTTGCAACTCTGCTTATAATTAAGAAAGGATGGGAGGAGGCTATTTAGTTTACAGTAAAATAGGTCAGATACTACCCGAATTCTCGCATTAAAATCTACGCACCCACCTCGTAAAACTTTGTATTTAGCCAGCGTAACGAACAAATTCACGGGCTGGTGATTGACATTCAAACAAAATACATTCAATTATTTATAGAGCTGCCGCCAAATGAACAAGTATTTCGGGCGTTTCGGCATCTCTGAAGGCTGGTTAATTGGTATCGATCAGATACAAAAGAAGCTCTTGGCGATCGCGGCGATGGTGTTAGACAGCACGACACTGAGCGTGCGTCGGCAGGGTGCAGCCACACAAAAATAAAGTTCGGGCAGTTCCTAAACAAAAAGAAACTGAAATAAACAAGGTCGGGAATCAACGCCGCCGTCGCCGCCGCCATAAAGACCGACGGCCGTCCTTGAAAATGGGGGGTTCTTACAAATTGGGTTATTACGGTGAGAGGGGGCGTGGGGGTCGAGACGGGACGAGCGAGTGGGACGAAAGATATTTTAGGACTACGTTTTAAGCAGTCGAAAAGGGAACGCGAACGCGTGGGCGTACCTCCGCTGCGCCACCCTGTCGCCCGGCACGCCCTCCAGGAAGAAGTCCCGTCCCAGACTAGGGTTCCGGCGCCGATCATTATAATTACTCTCCAAGGTGAGCCGGGAGCCTGCAACCCACGGGCGGCCTAATCCACGAGTATGCTCCGCCGGGACCGACCAGATATGCTCGACATAATATTACGCTAAACTTTAAAAGCACTTAAACATCATCTGCCCATCCGAACGGTGCCAATTATGAGGGAAATTGAAAGCCTCGTCTCCGGTTTTGAGAGTAGGCCCTGAGCTTTATTAAAGCTTTAAATAGGTCGAGCCACGAATTTCGAGGATTGACAAATAGGTTCTATTTGACTCGAGATGTGCATTACAAACGACTTAACGGTTCGAAAACGCTTTACAGCCTTATTGTTATAACTTAATCAAATGTCCTATGGCGATTCTTTGAATACTTAAATTTATTAATGAATAAGGTTTTTTGAGTCCACATATTTTATGTGTTAGTTTTCAGGTTTTTCTAAAGGTTATTTGAAGGATTTCGAGCACCCTACTAATTCTTGTAAGTAGTATTATAAATTTAATTTCCGAAAAAGTTGATCCGGCTTAGTGCAGTGTCTAGTTAATCGTCGGCGGGTGTCACCGATCGCAGGTGTTGAAAACAGCTGTAACGGGGACCTATTAGAATCAAAATTGCTTTGTCCCTTTGTTCAGTGCTAAGAATGGGCATGGCACGTGAACCACTCATTCAAAGGCGACGAGGAGCGCCACATTAAAACAAATTCACTGATCGAATAACTATTTATTTCATTCATTGTTTCTCTTCGAACATCACACGTGCAATGTTTGATACACGTGTCGCTTGGAGACCGTTTCGTTTTAATTTTGATTGGCTGCCTCTCGGGAATCTCTCGTCCCTAAAAGACATTAATGAAAATTCTGGAACTACGTAACTTTACGCCTATTACAGACGCGATGTGTAGGCGTAGCTTCTTTTGTTAACACCGTAATGAGAGCTTTAAGAATGTGTTTAACGCGATTATTTATTGAATAATTTCTAGTTTTATAAGATAATTTCTAGTTTTATAAGAAATTACAAAATATTGATCTCATCAATATTCTACTCTATTACAATATTACAAATTTTCCTTTAGAAATGCGATTGCGGATAATTAACTTGATTTAATTCATTACCTTTATAGCCCGTTATATATAACTTAAGGTTGAGTAGTTTCCACAAATCCTAGACTACGTAAATACCCCTATCCGACTTCAGATATGAGATCCAAGTCTCAACCGTATATATGGCGGCATTCCCACCCAACTTGTCCGACCGGAACGTGTTTCTGCTTAGCGGCGTCAATGGGCAGGATGGGTAGAAAAATCCTCAACAGAGCCATGAAGATGATAAAATTTTTGTCGCCGTCTATTTTGTGACTAAAATGAAGTCTTAATTACGAATATGAATGCTGCGCTAAGATCTCTTACTCCTCAAATTCATATGCGCGTCTGATTATTGAAACATACACTGAAACATACGAGCTATTAAATAAAAAATAAATGAGACCGCAGCGAACCCACACCACCTATTTTATTGTGAGTCAGTTAATCAAAGTAATTTAATTCTAACCTATGATATTACAAAATGTTCAATGAATAAAATAATTCCAATTTTAATACGTTTTAAACGTTAACAAAACACAAACAATAAGGAAATTGCATTGAAATTCAAATTTTATACTGAAACAGTACAACAAGATGTTATTCGGTGATCGTTTCCTGTTCGATTGTCAAAATACATGGATTATAGTGAGAACGGCGATGTGGCATTCTTTCTAATTTTCAAATAGAATTTAGAATGCTACTTTTCTTCAACTAGTGTAAATGCTACTTACTACATGACGGTTATATTTTTGTTTTCTTCTTAGGCAGACAGGCTTACGGCCCCTCATGAACATAAGCAAACCCAACTTCACATCCAAGCCACTGTCCACCGCAAAAGTTGCAGTATATTGGGTTAAGCACGTGGGAATGTCACTATGGAATCAGCTTGTTACCTTTAACGTATCGCAATGTACAACCCTACCCAACTTGAAGTAGGCTGTGCATTGTTGAGAGAGAGAGAGAGGGGGAGAATACACTTTATTGCACACCAACACAATTTACATTTAAAAAAAAAACAGTCAAAAAGCACATATGTACAATAGGCGGTCTTATCGCTAAAAGCGATCTTTTTTTTTTTTTTTTTTTTTTTTTTTTTTTTTTTTTTTTTTTTTTTTTTTTTTTTTTTTTTTTTATTGCCATTGTAGGCAGACGAGCATACGGCCCACCTGATGGTAAGTGGTCACCGTCGCTCATGGACGTCAGCAATGCCAGGGGCAGAGCCAAGCCGCTGCCTACCATAAAGTACTCTCCGCAAGCCTCGTTTGAAGAAGGACATGTCATAGCGCTCGGAAAACACCGTGGAGGGGAGTTCATTCCAAAGCCGGATGGTACGTGGCAAAAAAGATCTTTGGAAACGCACTGTCGATGAACGCAGCGGTTCCAGATAATATGGATGAACACTGCTCCGATGGCGGGAGGTGCGATGATAAAAAGGAGATGAGGGAATCATCTCGAATAATTCCTCAGAGCATTCCCCATGGACCATGCGGTATAAAACACAGAGAGAACCGAAGTCCCTCCGTAGACCCAGAGGTTCCAAGCGATCCGCGAGCGCAGGACTATCGACCATCCGAACAGCCCGTTTCTGTATGGAGTCAAATGGAAGTAGCTGGTATTTGGGAGCCCCGGCCCAGAGGTGAGAGCAGTACTCCACGCGAGGTCGGACCTGCGCTTTATAAAGCGCAAGTCTCTGTCCAGGCGTGAAATACCGCTTCGCTCTGTTGAGAACTCCCAACATTTTAGAGGCTAATTTGGCTTTACCTTCCAAATGACTCCGAAACTGGACATCGCTCGAAATATCGACCCCCAGAATCCCGATACTCGCGGAAAGCTGCAGGGATACTCCTTGAAATTCCGGCGCCATGACAAAAGGGTCCTTCTTCGCAGTGAACGCGCAAACCTGTGTCTTCAATGGGTTGAACTGAACTGAATTCAGTTCACCCCACTTGGAGACCCGCCCCAGAGAGTTCTCCACTTCAGACACAAGTTTTAATCGCCTCTCGTGTATAACGCTTCGAGAGAGACTCTGATGGCCGATATATCGCGCATCCCCCGTGCTGTCATCCGCATAGCAATGCATGCCATCAATAGATAGCATGTCATTGATATGCAGTATGAAAAGCGTGGGGGAGAGCACCGAACCTTGTGGAACACCAGCGTTGATGGTCATGGTATCGGAGCAGCAGCCGTCGACGACAACTGCGATGCTCCGTCCATCCAAAAAGCTAGTGATCCACTTGCAGAGTCCCTCAGGGATCCCGTATGCTGGAAGCTTCGATAGAAGTGCCCTATGCCAGACCCTGTCAAAGGCCTTCGCGATGTCAAGGCTCACAGCGAGAGCCTCGCCCTTGCTTTCCAAGGCTTCAGCCCACCTGTGTGTAAGGTATACAAGAAGATCGCCAGCTGAGCGACCATGACGGAAACCGTACTGCCGGTCACTGATCAGCTGGCGATCCTCAAGATACTTAAGAAGTTGGATGTTTATGATTCGCTCCATCACCTTGGAAAGCAAGGAAGTTATCGCGATAGGTCTGTAATTCGAGGGGTCCGACCGGTCACCCTTCTTGGGGATAGGGTGGACATGAGCAATCTTCCATGAAGACGGAACCCTGTTGGTATTGTACGAGAGGCGATATAGACGCGTTAGCGCGGGTGTCAATTCAGGGGCGCATGTTTTTAGAACCACTGCGGGGATGCAATCTGGCCCACTCGACTTATGGACATCAAGAAGCCGAAGCTCCTGTCTGACCGCACGCTGTGTGATGCGAATCTCAGGCATGGAGCTGTCACACCGGGAGATGTTGGGCGGCGTGGCTCCCCCGTCATCCAAAGTCGAGTTTGAGGCAAAGAGCTTGACCAGAAGGTCAGCCTTCTCCTTCGCACTATGAGCCAGACTGTCATTGGACTTACGCAGTGGTGGAAGGCTTGACCTGCAGAAGTTACCTTCTGCAGCCTTAGCCAGCGACCAGAAAGCACGGCTTCCAGAGGGATAGCTATTCAGTCGCTCGCCAATTCTGGCAACGTGCTCCGACTTCGCCTTGGCAATAGCCCTCTTATAGGACCTAGAGGCGGCGTTAAATTTCCGCCTTTTCTCCGAGATATCAGGATCCCGGCATCTCCTAGCAACATTAAATGCCACGTATGCAGACCGCTTGAGGCGTGCAGCATCCCTACTGGCTTTATTATACCAGGGTTTGCTGCGACCCCCAACGGGCACCTCAGAAGAAGGAATGAATAATTCCATTCCCTGAAGCACCACATCTTTAAGTCGGTCCGCACAGACGTCAGGATCATCGGAGGAAAAGCAGAGCCGCCCCCATGGGTAGGATGCGTAAAATTCACGCATTCCATCCCAGTCTGCTGACCTGTACCGCCAAACTCTTCGAAACCCGGTCGTCGTTCGACGACTAGGAAGAGAGAGTGGTATGGCAGCACGGATAAGGCAGTGATCAGACGATCCAAGTGGAGCGTCGACCACCACACTGTATCCAGCTGGGTGAGTGGTCAGCAGAAGGTCCAACAAAGAAGGCTCGTGCCCCTCAATGTCTGGGACACGGGTGGGCTGTGTCACCAGTTGTGAGAGGCCGTAGGACAAGGCGAAATCGTAGGCAGCCCGACCCGGGAGGTCAGTGGTTCTGGACCCCAACCACTCCTGGTGATGAGCGTTAAAGTCACCAAGGACCACCACCTCCGCAGATGGGTACTGCTCAAGCACGCGGTCAGTCCCCTCTTGTACATGCTCAAACAGAGCTGACCCCGCATCACTGCTGTGAGACCTGTACAGGCAAGCGTAGACTCGGGTGCAGCCCCCATAGTCCACGCGTAGCCACAAGAGGGACAGGTCCCGTTGCTCGAGGCCCCGAAGCCGACGACAGCAGACATCCTCCCGGATAAACACGCACACCCCGGCTTTACGCAGGAAGGTGTGCTCCAATACGTAGCCGGGGTATCCGAGGTACGACGTATCGTCTGGGGCAGATATCTGCGTCTCAGTCAGGAAAAAGAGGGCAGGCTGCGCCGTCTCAAGGTGGTGATGTACGGCGTCAAGGTTACTGTGTAGGCCCCTGACATTGCTGAAATCCACATTAAACGTGGAATGGGGATCCGCCGAAAAAACTCTTTTTCTTTTGTCGACTTTCATAATTTTAGTTGGAGAGTAAGGATTTGGAGAGGTAGGATGCTAGAGGTGAGATCAAGGCAATACCTGAATAAAGCGCAGGGCACAATGAACACTCGATCCGGGGGTGCGCGAGAAGCTGACGCAGGGCATGGAAGGGCCCCCAGTCCACCCTGCATACGATCGCCGGGATCCACTCCGGTCTCCGACTCCGGCACGACGACCGCATGGCAGGATTTTACACCGGTTGGCGGGACAGCTTCCTGGGGCGGAGTTTAGTTGTGACACCCAGGTTCAGGTCCCCTACTGACCGGCGGGCGGCGGCAGGCACCGTTTCACTGGGTCTCCCTATACCCCCGTCAGCAACCCACGCCCCGCGGACTTGCGCGCACGTTTGCTCTGCATGTTCCAAGTATCACCAAGACTCACTCCCAACAAGGACGAGGAAAGGAAAGGAATAGAACTGGCTCTCCAACCCACATGCCGGAACACAGCTATAGGCTATTTGGCGGCAGACTCTAGTTGGAGGGTGGTCGCCAGCCAGTCGGACAAGGTCCTACCACCGATTGTGTTTTCGGCTCCCGTTTAGCACCACCCAGGGGTTACTTGTAGGGAATCGCGGGTTAAACCTACGGAAGCGGGAAGCATCAACCCCGTCAGACAACCGTTTAATTTACAGAAATTCTGTAAAATATAAAAATGTTGAGAGATTTTTTAAATTAATTTATGAAGCTTATTATGAGCTTAATGGAACAAGGAACATCGCTTACAGTGATTATGATAATTTTTCATAATTACTGTATGTGCAGTGAGGAGTAAATGGTCAAGGTACCACGTCCTCATATCCACCGAGTGAGGAAGTAGCGACATATTTCTAGGAACTAGCTATTGCATACAATGGAGATTTAGACCACATTTAGCACCAAGCGGTAAGCTTGGCTCTGCCCACTGGCATTGCTGAAGTCCATGGGCGACGGTAACCACTCACCATCAGGTGGGGCGTTTGCTTGTCTGCCTACAAGGACAATAAAACAAAACCATACGAACCGTAATCTCTTTGGCCTATCCATACAGAAACACAGTAAAAGCTCCTAATTCGCACTTCCTTCGTTCGGGTTTTCACGAATTTAAAAAAAACGACCCAGTTCCTATATTCGCGGCTAAAGATTTCTAAGTCGCATATCTGATTGGTGCATTGTTACATACACATAGTCAAAAAGGATTTCAATATGTAGGTATCCAACCGAATGTTCTTTGTAAGCACGCCTTTTCATATTCACGGTTTCCATATTCGCGGCATATTTACGGAACATAGACCCCGCGAATAAGGAGCTCTTACTGTAATAATTATATTTTTAAAAAGTAATGAAGCGATAGTAAAAGTACATTATTAGCCACATCTCCTCCCTTACTACGCTCCGACCATAGCATCTATTTTGAGTTGGCTTCTTTACATTTCTTTTCTGTAACGTGATTCCGGCGCATCAACAGGAAATTGTATCCGTTGCGTTGTGTTTTAGAACTGAGATGGTGACAAAACGCAAGAATTTATTTTCTATGGTTTCAAAATTCTTGTAAAATCATATTACGAAAGACCACAAACATTAGGAGCTGCCTGTGCGTTTTTGCACGCTAATTTCTGCTTTGACTTAATAAATTAGGATGTGGTTTTCGATAGGTGTGGTTTTATTGCTAGGATTGTTGGAGAAGCTCATGGCCAGTTAACACCAGGTGGGCCTTGACCTTGTCCACCTATCTTGGTAATAATATAAAAAGGTTGCCCCACCATTCAAACTGAAACGCATAACTGCTTCACAGTAGAAATAGGCAGGGTAGTGGTAGACAACCATGGTGACTCATAAGAAACACAATTACCCAAGTTATCATTTTTGATGGTTGATTTTTATGACACGATGTTAATCCATCACCAAACTAATCAATCTTAAACATTTGTTAAGTACCTATTTCATTATAAAAATTGTTATCTGCCAGTGGGATTCGAACACCGGCACAGTTGCATCGTTAGGTACGAATGCACCGAGCGTCTTATCCTTTAGGTCACGACGACTTCAAATCTTAAGGAACTATGATGATATTTCATATTATAGTTGCTTGTAACGACAAAGATGTGTAGACCATACACTTTTGCGCATTTTTTGCGCAGTCCACATTTTCTTCGCACGCACAAGGCTATTTCAGGAAATGTTTCAAATAATTTGGGCCGATCATGATTTCCCTAAAGATGCTCACTGATGATACCAATACCGTAGAAATTACCTAAAAGAAAACCATACTTTGATTGTTTAAGTAGGTGCACAATCAAAGTTTGTGATCAAGGAAAAAAAGAAATTGAAACTCAACGGTATTTTAACATATTTTTTTATTAAGGACGTCAAATAAAAATCGCCTTGAAAATCCACGACCGCATAAATACACGTTGTCCTTCTACTAAACGTCCACATTCCATATTCTAATAGCTAAAGGTGACGTCAGACTGCGACCAAACAACCAATTATACGTGAATAGTGCCCCTAGTAACACACTGCGTTGAATACACAACGCGTGATACCGAAAGACCAGCCAAACAAGCCCTTTACTAACGCAACAAAACTATTCAAACGACGAGATTACGAAAGCTCTTACTATATTTGTCGATAAGTAGCAACTCGAAAAATTCACATTACTAATTGAAGTATGTTTTGGTCTTGCAGATATTTCGATAATCAAGTTCGTTGACCTCCTCGCGCATGTGTTACTGCACACATGTTTAGCATTCAGTCAAACGCTACGGACTACAATGATGACAAAAAATGTCCATTGACGGGCCGTGTAGTTTCACCTAACAACTATGCGAGATACATAATTATTGAGTACGTTATAAAAATGTAAGGATAAAAGAGATAATAGTGGCCGAGATTTCTTATGCGCAAACTTATTTTTAGAACAATGGTAAACAATGTTGTTTCTTAAACATATGCCGACTTCGCGTTGTTTAGATGGCCCTGTAATTTTTTCAAATACTCCTGTTAATTTTGATTCGAAACGTATTTTCATTTTAAGCTTAATTCCAATTAGTATAATCATTTTACATCTACTCTAATAGAGAGAGAACGAGAAAGAGACAGAGAGAGAGAGAGAGAGAGAACATACTTTATTGCACACCAAAACACAATTAACATCAGAAAACAGTCAACAAGCAGATACGTTTGTACAATAGGCGGTTTTGTCACTAAAAGCGATCTCTTCCAGACAACCGTTTAATTACCCGAAATTCTGGACAGATAAAGATACAGCAGGTATATTGAGGTGTACTATTAACAACACATTATTAAAGAAAATACATACATACAATAAATAGATATATACCATTAAACACAATACATATTAGTCAACCGATTTAACTGGAACAAACTAAAAAATACTAACTTTAATATATTGCTCAATTTTTCAAAGATTTATTATTGCAGAGATGAACAGCATCGCGCAGAATAACAGACAGCAAGTCTGCACATGATTATTCACCGTTCAAAACTGTACCGAAAAAGTACCTGCGTAAATTTAAAAATAATACTGAACTAATTTCAAGGTTCAAGCAATTGCAACTGTTCAACATCAAACCTAAAGTCTTCATCAATGAATCAACATCAAGAATGTTCACCGCTACCTATTAAGGTTGTTACTAATTTAAATTTTCAAGAAATTCGCGGTATCTGATGTTTATTTTTCCAACTGGCATCATCAGAGGTGGACGCTAATTATAATCCGTGAAATCGAATTGTTTACCAAATTCAAAATTATTGTATAAATACTTTAGGACTAATAATATTATATACATTTGCGTGATATTGATTCTGATATTAGTATCAGCCCTGCTACTAATACTACATATAAAACACATGCAAAACAATAATCAGGGAGATTGTAACGAGGCCAATCGAGTTTGTTGCGAATTCATCTACAGTGTAGTTCAATACACGTTTAATATACACGAATGTGTATAGACCAGAGTTCGTACTATTTTTGAGCTCAACAGCTTATTAAAATTTGGATATGGCAGTTTGATATATTGACAGTCAATTTCATCGATATTTTAAGAAGCTTTTGGTTTGATATAAACTTAGCAGATTCTTCTAAAATGCCGTGATGTTTTATAGTCGTTCATGTTATCTAAACAAAAGAATAACAAGTTAACTCGAATTGTACCTTTGAATAGGAGACTTTTACGAATCTTCGTATAAAAATGAGATGATAAGTTAAAACTATAACTTGGTAATATTAAAATTTGACGTTTGACATTTTAGACATCTAGAAATCAATAATGGTTGCAACTGTCATAATCACTTGACAGCTGGAACTCCTCAATTCTGACCGAGTTCCAATCCCGGAAAGAGATCGAACGTTGGGTGAGAAAGTGTAAGATGAGTCGTTTGATGAGTAGAGTCCTAAAGTCATTCTTGGTCCTACGATCGGCTCTTAACATCTGCAGACCTTCAAATCCCACATACCCTGCATCCCCCTAGATGCAGGAATCTGGTATGAGGTTCGACCTACTGTACGAAAAAAATCAATGCTAGAAATCACACTTTCCACAAGAAGCATTTTCAAAATGTTAAACAGATTCATGTTTCCCTTGATGATCTATCTATCTATCAGCCCACACACGTCTCCTGTTAGACATACGCTTCACCAAACCTGGCCACAATTTCTCGATACTTGTGGATAGCTTCGATGTTCAAAAGTTGATAGATTATTTCGAACATTAAAATACAAATACAATTATAAATGTAATTAATAAAACCACATCCTTAAATTCCTTGATTCATTTTTTCCGCGTGCACAAAGACGGCTGCTAGGTACGGCAGTGATGAAAATAAACCAAACTCCCGACATTAACGCGTCACGCCCTTCGGACGTATAGTAAAATTATATCGCTGCCCAGAATACAATTTGAGAATTATTAAATTTTTTCGTAAACAAATAAATAATAATGCAGAAATAAACTGGACAGGACTTGACAGTTGAAGAATATTGGACTAGACAAGAATTGAACTTAAATAATACATTATTGAAATCCAGAAAGTGAAAACCAACGTAAAGTATATCAATAGAAATTATCGATAACATGTGTACAAGAAATATTAATGGAGCATGATAGAAATAATTAATGCTGTCAACCACATTAGGGCATATTCAATTGCATAATAAATATTACCTGAACTTTATCTCAGAACACTTTATTACAAAACAAACCACCGTCTATATATGCGGCTTCTTCTTCTTCTTGTTCGTCTTTCTGGCGTTTTCCCGATCTAGTGTCAGAGTCCGCTTTCCAACTTAAGCTATCTATAAAATATAATACATCTATATATAACTAACTATATCCGACTATATTATTAAAAATATTATCGACAATTCATCCGTTAATTTTTTTTACTTCACGCGCATTAAAAGACCCCTAGGATAGCCTAGGATCTTTATTGAGAAGTGAAATCCGCATATTCCCTTATAAAGCTGGTTCAAGAAACAGGGATTTATAGTACATAATATTCTAAGGCTAGTGCACGGCTAAATATCGATATCTTGCTTATTTCTACCACAAAGTAATTATGCATTTACAATTGAGACTCAATTGCAATTGAGACTTTGGCCTCGAGCTTGAAGCTTAAGTGCGGAATCCACATTGTTCTATTTACGGTCTTCAGCAGTCAATGATTTGGTTCTTCTTGCAACGCAACAAAAAAGCACTTGTCAGTTCCGACGCGCGATTGGAATTGACTATGTAAATACAATTGTCAATTAATACAAAATCGGCAAAGGGTTATTATAAATTATACGTATCTCTTATAACATATTGAGTATGTTTTATACTAATATTAAAGCTATTAATATTATATAAATAAAATATTATGCATAATGTATAAAACATTTTAAAAATAACGTAATGTGCTATCTGTTGTCAAGTATCTTGACTATTACTGCGGTATAAAATAATAATAAAGTATTTTTTTATTATTATTTTAAAAAACGTACCGGTCATTTTCTGCTAATTTTATAATTATATATAGAATATGACGTCATTGGTAGATTTTTGTAAATAAACTAACTTGAAATATTAGTGCACACTCCACGTGACGGCAAGTCACGTGCACAAACCTGATTCAGTATCTTGCGTTGAGGAACCAACCACGCCCTTGGAAACGAATCGCAAGAACGAATATTTTAGGAAAATTTTAATGAAGTTTATTCTTTAATAATATGTACACAATGATTTAATTCAAATTAGAATGACACGTACTACGTTGGTAATTATTTGTCTATAAGTCATGCTTTATTGACAATAATTAAACGCGAAATTTTGCTTATTTGTTGTGCTTTAATTATTACGTTTTATTTATTCAACGAATCATCATGAAATTTACGATATACGCTTTCACATTAATTTGTTTTTTAACAATAACATGAGTGAAGTAACAGGCAAAAGCTTGTAGATATACAATTTGTATTTAATTCAATAAAAATAATTCGAAAAATACAGCGCTTTTATTAAAAAAAATGTACTTGTTGTGTAACCTGATGGAAATGAAATGAAATTAAGTCCAGCGACTTTCTTTTTTTGGTCGGTATTCGGTACGATTGTTATTGTTCGGAACTTGTAGAGTTTTCTTTAAATTATTGTTAGGACGATCCTTGCGATTCTTTTATACATCAATCAATACCGTTACTTACTTTCAAGACTAGAATTTGAGCCTGTAAAAATAGCGCTGTCCGTGTTAAGATTGCTTTGAATATTCTTTCCTGCCCGCATCGCTTCCTTACAGCCGAGGGTCGTGACCATCATGTTTCAACAGGAATTTACTTTTTGTAATGTCCCTCCGGCGCTTTCGATCATTGGGCGCGTAACGGGCTTTGTGGAATGGGATCTCTAGTGTTGTGTGGATTTGATCTAACCACCTAGTTGAATGTTCTAAGCTGAGACTAAGCTTGAAAGCTGCATCAGCCTCCTGAGTACTTCACATAGTAAACGTTGAGAAAAGATCAAGTGCAAATTAGTTTTACCTTTAGAGAGATAGCTTGCGCGCTAACGGGAAGTTAAATAACAGAATAACCTAAAATATCCATATAGTTGAACTAAGGGATAATATATTAATGATGACAAAAGGATAAGAGATCCTGACCTTCTGTAACTACCTATTTATCGTTTTTAGTTTGTAAATTGTGTTACTGACTTAAAACAAGAACCTTTAATTTATTAAATTCCAGTTGAGGAAGAAATAAAAAAGAGGCAAAAAGTGAATATTCAGTTGGGTAAAAAAGTATTATTTACGCAATCAACGAAATTTGAAATTCACAGAATAAATAATAATTTAAATTAAATCGTATGATTTAGAGAGCCTGAGAATACATAAAAAATATTGTTTAAACTATTAACATTAAATAAGTTGGTGTTGTGAAAAATCAGAAAAAAAAAAAACAATTTTATTTTCTTCTAAAATGCTTATATTTTTTCTTTCTAACATTCGATATATTCGATTGAATGAAACTTTGATATTTTTACATTTAACACAAAAATTGTTTGCACACAATTAAACGCGATTTAATCTTATCTTTCGTTAGTAATCTTGATTATTTTATTCACATTCAAATCTCGACCGTTTTGAATTAATTACAATATACATAGATAAAAAAAGGTTAATGGTAAACACGTCTTAATTAGGTCTTGACTTGCAAAAATTTCGGAATAATAAAGCAAAATGTTGTCCAATACCACAAACACCACTAAAATTTATAACTCCCGGGAAGCTACTTATGTTATGAAAAAGTCTAAACTTGATCAGAACAAATTTAAATTTATTAAAAAAAATGCCACATCCGTACACTCGTGATTCTAGTGTAATAAGTGTACATCTATAACACTAGTTTGAGAATAGTCACGGGTTCGTTACCCGGGAGCGATCTCAAGAGCATCTTATGTCACGCTAATTACGTCTGCTCGCTTTTATGTTTTACACAGATTAAATAAATAATAAAAATAAGAAATAAAAAAGCCCTTTATTCCATGCAATTAAGGCCTCCTCCAAAGATTTTGTTTTGTCTCTGGCGACATAAATCCAGTTTACACAGATTACACAACATACGATTAGGAAAGGCTTTTGTGGACGTAATTATTTGCGCCTACGCAAGCAAGCGCATTGACCACTTTCAACTACATTGAGGCGACAGTACAATGGCTACTGTTTCCTGCAAACAATTTCGCTGTATATTTTTGCATTCGTGGGGTGGTAATAAAACGATCTCTAGATAGTTACTGGTGTTAGGACTTCTTGTGAGTCCGCACGGGTAGGTACCACCACCCTGCCTATTTCTGCCGTGAAGCAGTAATGCGTTTCGGTTCGAAGGGTGGGGCAGCCGTTGTAATTATATTGAGACCTTAGAACTTATATCTCAAGGTGGGTGGCGCATTTACGTTGTAGATGTTTATGGGCTCCAGTAACCACTTAACAAGCATGTGGGCTGTGAGCTCGACAACCCAACTGAGCAATAAAAAAAAAAGATAAGAAACAGAGATTAGCAAATTAGGTAAGGATATTGCTAAATATAGGGAAAGTACCTGCTAGCAATAAATCCATCATAGCCCAGAGGTTAACTTTATGTAAGATCCTGTGAAAACAGCTGCGAATCGATATTTTTAATCTTTTATCCTTAAATCTTATATGAATTTTTATTTTTCTCTGTAAACAAAACTTCACATTAGAACTCAACCATAATTAGCTTAAAATGCGATTCACTCTACGGTGTTACTATTTCGTGGCCGCTCTGCCAGATTTTAGGCAGTGAAAGGCGAATAGTGTAGACTGAATACTAATATATTCAAACCGTAACACAATAATATGTTTAGCAGAAAGGAAAAGGGCGCGGTGCTCCCAACAAACCACCACGACTACTTGTACTGACCGGCTTAAAATATTATTCTTATATTGTACTAGCTGAGTCACGCGATGTCACCCGTGGTTATTGTCGCACTGCATGCGCATCATGAAAAGTGCCCATATCCCTCTCGCGCGGTCTGGCTTATGAGTGTGAAGGAGACAGTTAATTATAATAGTTTAGTTAGTTTAGTTAGTTAATTATAATAGATAGTTAATAAAAAATGGTATGCAATAATAGAATATAATAAAATTATAATTTTAATTTTATTTCATTTTGATTTATTTTATAGATAGAATAAAATAAGCGTGAAGCGCCATCAAGTTTTTTTCGTCTCTGAGCGTCATAGGAAATTATAATATTTTAATTTATCTAAGTTATTATGAAAAAATTGTTTATAAAAAAACCTGTTTATAAACAAACGTTTTTGAGTCAAAAGCAGTTTTGAAGGAAACATCTAAATAATAAAAACTTATTTAAAAAATATTTAAGTGTTCCGAAACGGTAATTACGAATTTATTATGTGTGAAATTTTGGTTTTTTTTTTTCATTTTTAGTCTCATTAACTTAATAATGAATAATTAAAATTATATTTTATGTTGGCTTGCATTTTAAGAAAAATAAATGTAGAAAAATAAATTTAAAACAGTGTATGTAATCGTTTATGTTTGATTAGAATATTGTTCATTCTTTATTATTTTACTGTATTTGATAATTAACTTTTAACGTTTCACATACTTGAGTATGTTTTTTTTTTTATTGCCTTTGTAGGCAGACGGTCATACGGCCCACCTGATGGTGAGTGGTTACCGTCGCCCATGGACTTCAGCAATGCCAGGGGCAGAGCCAAGCCGCTGCCTACCGCTAAACCCCGTATGTTCTGGGGTTGGCAATAAGTTTGGCCCTAAACTTATTTTAACAAAATTTGAAGTCGGCCGATGCATTCGTATCACCACTATGTCGCTGTTCAAATCCCGCAGGCAGGTAATGAAATACGTACTCAACCAATATTCACGATTGACTTCCACGGTGAAGGAATAACATCGTGTAATAAAAATCAAACCCGCAAAATTATAATTTGCGTAATTACTGGTGGTAGGACCTCGTGTGAGTTCGAAATGACGAAAATGTCATTAAAAATTACACACATCGGATCTGACGATATTGCGGTGGCCCGCATGGAATGACCACATTATCTTATCTACCGGGTACGTATGCATAAGAAGGCTCGGTTATAAATATGTATTAACAGATATATTGATAGACTAGCGACCCGCCCTCGCTTCGCTTCGGAAACATTAAAACACACATGAAACCAAAAAAAAAAATTAACAAGAAAATTTAAAAAGTAGCCTATGTTCATCAGTGACAATGTCGGCTTCTAATGGAAAAATAATTTTTCAAATCGGTCCAGTACTTTTGGAGCCTATTCGAAACAAACAAACAAACAAATCTTTCCTCTTTATAATATTAGTATAGATGAAGTGTCCTATGCAAGTACATAAGATTTACTGGTGGTAGGAACTCTTGTGAGTCCGCACGGGTAGGTACCACCACTGCGTATTTCTGCCGTGAAGCAGTAATGCGTTTCGGTTCGAAGGGTGGGGCAGCCGTCGAAACTATACTGAGACCTTAGAACTTATATCTCAAGGTGGGTGGCACATTTACGTTGTAGATGTCTATGTGCTGCAGTAACCAGAACACTGTGGGCTGTGAGCTCGTCCACCCATCAAAGCAATAAATAAATAAAAAGCATTTTTCGAATGCAATACGTACTCAATTCACGAATACAAAAAGCATTTGTAAATCATGTTGGAAGAAAATTCTCTTAAACCAATCTGTTTTTGAATCATTTTTTTTGAAACATGTGATCTTCTTTTATTTCAATTGTAATTTTAAATATGACCTACCCTTCGAACCGTAAAGCATCAGTATTTCGTGACAGAAACAGCCAAGGCGGTAAAACAAATTTAAAATTAAAATTAAACCGTGATTATCTACGGCTTACCTTCTTGCGAACAATATCTCCTTATGCATCTCAATCATCTAAAACTTACATAGTCTTCAAAACTCCAGTGAAAAGGCTTGAGCGGCTCAGAGTTTCGTCTTCTCAGTCACTTTCGTCCCTCATGTTAAGCTAATGTAACTTTTGTACTATAAGCTGACCTTAATCATAACATCCAAACGGTATTCGTTGATTTTGTGAGATTTTTTTCCAGTTAGCTATCTAAAAAGAAGACGCTACGCTTTCACAAAATTGAAATGCCAAAAAATACTGCTTGATTATTTTAAGATATCATTAAGTTGCAAAAGAACATGCCGGCAAAGAATTTTAAGTCACGTCTATTTTTGCCGCAAAATATTCACTGATACTGGTTTTGAGTATAGCAAATGGCAACATTAATGTATAGAATATATCGACCTCACGTTTGAAGGTTAATGGTGATTGGAAATCACATTCATCTTTGGGTCGATTGATACATTTACTAAAAGTGCTTTTTTTTGCAAATTTAATGAAATTCATAGTTGCTTAATCACTAATAATGTTAGGACGTATTGTAGGCCCGCGTGGATAGGTGCCGCCATCTTATTTTTACGACAAATCAGTCACACGTTTCTCTATAAAGGGTAGAATAAATAATTCAGTATGATATAATAAGCTGTAGAATGTAGATGCTACGAAATGCATATCAAAGTTGCTACGCCATGCACCGATGCACCGTAGCGATTGCAGCTACAAGCTCTACGGGCGTAGCTTTAAGAAATTGCACTTGCAAAATGTACATAGTAAGATACTTTTGCATTGTCTAAAAATTAGACTAAAAATTTAAAAAATCGTAAAAAAAGACGCGTTTCTTTGTGATCAAATTATTCGTAAAATCCAAAACGATTTCTACAATGCGATCTTGTAAGTATGTAAATTTTTGTATTTAGAAACTAGCGGTGGAAACGATACATAATTAATTATAAGAGATAACGTGGAAAAATAAATTACTTTTGCAAAAGAAACTTATCGTTGGGACTCGTTACAAAAAAATAATGTAAATTTAATTAATATTCACGCTATTATAAAACTAGTTTAACAGTAAAATTCACACTTGGATACATTTAAATGAAAGAATTTCGCGTAGCTATTTTGAACAGCAAACGTACAATCAAGTGTTTCAGTAGGCAGTAGTATTTTTAAGCATTCTTTCTAGTTTACAAGTAAACCGAAAAGTGAGTGCTATTCACACACACTACATTTCGACTTTCGACTTTTACGACAATTTTCACATTTCATCATGGGTAGACTGAAGACTGCGGGTTAAATGTCTAAGGCAAACAATTCTCTTTCTCTCTCTCTCTATTCTTTTTTTTTTTAAGGGATTTTATGACCTGGTAACTAGACCTTTAGGTCAAGTCTTATTTTAATTTTTAATCTTATCTTTATGAAAAATGATAATATGGAGTGAAATGAAATAAAATGAAATGAAATGAAGATGATTAATTTGAGACATTAATCAACTGGGATGAAATTAAAAGAAATGAGATGAGATGAGATGGGATGAAATATAATCTTAGTAAAATGGTGGTCCTTTACTGAGATTTTTTCAGTGGACTTTTTGGAGGAACTCGAGAAGTTACGTCCAGCGGCTTTGTTTCATTTCCCCACATTTGTGCCCTTTCACAGATATTAAACAGTTAATAAACCACCGTTATTACACATTTAAACCTGAAGATACACTAAATAGACAAACTAAACCAAATCACACAACTTCACTCCTCGCGTTCCCGCCAAAAAGTCCCTCTCTCTATTCTGTTTTTGAGTGTTACCATATTAAGTCGATGACTCGACCCGATAATAACGACACCGTAAGAATATTTTGTGCAAATCGTGGTAAGAACAATGATGGTCGTTCAATAATAGTGTCTACATTTAAAATGATACTGCTACAACGAAGGTCCCGAAGCGACTTGCGACAAAAAGCATAGAGGCAAAAGTCTGTAGCGGGTTATATTCGTGTATCAACCCACTAACTGTCGATACGTCCAGGAATCGAACCCGAACGGCGTCCGGCCACAAGCAAAGCGATGTCGGTAAATTAAACGAAACAATACGAGAAATAGTTATATATTACGACAACACGATACACTACAGATTATTAACAAATTAACGAGACACAAAACAAACGACTAACAAATATATGAAATTACAATAATGAGAGAGAAACGCGCGATCAGTACGAGGCTTTGTGGCGGACTGCCGGCGCAGCAGCCCGGCGTCACCTGCGATAACGCGGCCGCGCGTTGGCTCCTGATTGGCGCGCGCACGCATCACCTGATTCTTGCGCGCAGGTCCGCACTCAGGTAGCCGTGGCAGGATGATGCCACAGTACTCCCCCGCCGAGACCGATAGCTACGGTCGATAGTAGTCCGGGAAGGTGACTGTACGGCCGCTTCTCGTCTTTTGTACTGGACGCTGATGTTCTTCGCTCGCCTCGCTGGTCTTCTGTTTGTCTTCTCTCTTGCCATCGTCTCGCGTGATATAGGCAGGTTTTAGGCGATCTATGGTGACAGTTAATTGTTTGCCATTTACCTCAATGTCGAACGATTTCGATCCTCTTCTTAAGACTTTGTAGGGGCCAATGTATGGTGGTTCGAGCGACTTTCGGAGGGGTCCTTGCCTCAAGAACACATGGGATGTCGTGTTTAAGTCCTTAGGCACGTAGAAGGTTCGGTTTTCGCTGTGCCATGTAGTCGGTCGAGGGGCAAGTTTGTTCATATGTCCGCGTAGTCGATAAGCCAGGTCGTTGTCGTCTCCTGGGGGTGCTGCGGATGTGTTGAAGAACTGTCCAGGTAAGCGGAGAGGCTCACCGTAGACCAGTTCTGCTGCGGATGCCTGGATGTCATCTTTCCAGGCGCTGCGGATGCCCAGAAGTACCATGGGAAGACTTTCGGTCCATCGTGGGTTGGCGTGGCACATGACGGCTGCTTTAAGTTGTCGGTGTAGCCTTTCGACAAGGCCGTTGGCTGCGGGGTGGTAGGCTGTCGTTGTGTGATGGCAGGTGCCGACCAGGGTAGCAATAGCTTTGAACAGGTGAGATTCAAATTGCCTGCCCCGGTCGGTCGTGATGTGTTCTGGGCAGCCGAAGCGGGCGACCCAGCCAGCGACAAAGGCGCTGGCGCAGGTCTCTGCGGTGATGTCGCGCAGGGGAATTACCTCGGGCCATCTACTGTGACGGTCAACAAGCGTAAGACAAAACCTGTAACTATCAGAAATAGGTAAAGGTCCGATAATGTCCATGTGTACGTGACGAAAACGAGCAGTAGGTAGTTTAAACTGGGACAAAGGTGCTGCTGTGTGTTTATGCACCTTGCAGCGTTGACATTCCTGACATTCCTTCGCCCATCTGCTGCAGTCCTTGCGTATGCCTTTCCATACGAAGCGGTCGGTGATGAGTTTGATTGTAGCCTTTCTACCCGGATGACTGAGGTTGTGCAGATTATGGAATACCTGTCTTCGGAATTGCTCAGTGATGTATGGTCGTGGAACTGATGTTGACATGTCGCAGTACACGTCGACATCTGTGCCGGGTACTCTAACACTTTTGAGTGTGAGACTTGAGCCTTCTCGGATGAGGTTATTGAGTTCGGTATCGGTTTTCTGAGCTTGGGCGAGGGACTGGTACTCTAGCGTCGCAGCTCCTACCTCTTCGATGCGGGAAAGAGTGTCAGCGACTACGTTGTCTTTGCCGGGAATGTAGCGGATGTCGGTTGAGAACTGGGAAATGTAGTCCAAGTACCTGTATTGTCGTGGTGAACAGCTGTCTCGACGTGTGGTGAAGGCATAAGTCAACGGTTTATGGTCCGTGAGCACGGCGAATGTCCTTGCCTCTACCATGTATCTGAAGTATCGTATCGCTTCGTAGACTGCTAGCAGTTCTCGGTCGTACGGACTGTACCTCTTCTGGGATGACGTTAGTTTCCTGGAGAAAAAAGCTAATGGTGCCCAACCTTTTGTCGTTCGTTGCTGGAGCACGGCTCCGATAGCCTTATCTGAGGCATCAGTCTGGATGGTTAGTTCAGCGTTCACGTCCGGGTGTACTAAAAGAGCGGATTGACATAAGCAATGTTTACAGTTCTCGAAAGCTTGCTGTAGCGCTGGGGTCGCTTCAATCGGCTGTTTCCCTCTGCACTTTTCTCCACATAGCAGCGCGTTAAGTGGTGCCTGAATCTCTGCGGCTTTTGGTAGAAATTTTCTGTAAAAATTGATCATACCTAAAAAGCGTCGAAGCTCTTTAATCGTTGCAGGGAAGGGGAAATCTAAAATGGCTTGCACCTTCGATTCGAGCGGGCGTATTCCGGCAGAAGATACGTGGAATCCCAAAAATGTGACTTCTGGTTTGCCGAAGTGGCATTTAGCAATGTTGATTAGAACACCGTACTCTTGAAGACGCTGGAATAGTTTTTTTAAATGTTGGCGATGCTCTTCTTCGGATGACGAATATACCAAAATGTCATCTAAGAAGACAAAGGCGAAGTCTAAGCCTCTGAGTACCTCATCCATGAAACGTTGGAATGTCTGCGCGGCATTCCGAAGTCCGAACGTCATGAACGGAAATTCGAACATGCCGAATGGTGTTGTTATTGCCGTCTTCTTGATGTCGTTAGGATGAACTGGTATCTGGTTATAGGCCTTTATTAAGTCCACAGTACTGAATATCGTCTTACCTGCCAGCTGGTATGTGAAGTCCTGAATATTTCTAACAGGGTATTTGTCTGGTATAGTGCGAGAGTTGAGTGCCCTGTAGTCGCCGCACGGTCGCCAGCCGTCGTCCTTCTTACGTGCGAGGTGAAGAGGAGAGGACCACGAACTTTCGGATCTTCGAGCGGTGCCGTTCTGTAGCATTTCTTCGAATTCCTTTTTAGCGATTTGGAGTCTCTCTGGGTCAAGACGTCGCGGGCGGCTGGTTACTGGCGGACCCGGGGTTATTCTTATATGATGCACCGTGGTATGCTTAGGATCAACGTGTTTACCAGCTGGACGAGTAATATCTGGATACTGGCGTAATAGGTCGTGGTATTTCGTACCTTCATGGCTCAGTACTGTGCGAACGGATTGTAGTTCGTCGATCCGTCCCCGGTGTGGTGCTGTGACAAAAAGTGATGTGAGTCCGTCGAGTAGCCTTTTGTTTCTACAATCGACGAGCAGGTTGTAAAAGCTGAGAAAGTCTACGCCAATAATCGGCTTTGACACATCAGCTATCACGAAACGCCATCGGAAGTCTCTTCGAAGGCCTAGGTCCAAGTGTAGGTTAACGTGCCCGTAAGTAGCAATTATCGTGCCATTCGCTGCGTATAATTCGTATTTTGTTTTGGCTTGTACAGGAATTCGTATTGCTGTACGTGGGTAAACGCATAAGTCCGACCCTGTATCGACCAGGTACTGCACCTTACTTTTTCGCTCTACGACGAAGATTCGGCCTGATGGCGCGGGACAACCGGTTGAGGCCACTAGCGGTTTCCCTTGGAGTTTTCCGAGGCGTAGCTGCACGGCTGTCTACACTTCTTTGCCTTATCTCCAAACTCAAAGTGGTACCAGCAGTGTGGATGGTCGTTTGGTCGTTGCCGTGTTTGAGTTCTGGACCTGGAGCGTATGTGGCGCGAGTTTGACCTGGGACGGGTGTCGCGTCTTCCATACTGTCTGCCACGGCGGCTCTGTATATTTACAAGTGCTTCTACTTGCCTCGACAGTGCTTCTATGCGTAGCTCTAATGTAGAACTGGGGGTACTTGTCGAAGTAGTCCTTGATCCGGCACTGGCTATTACTGGTGTTGACGGCTGCACTATGTCCACGATGCGGTCGGCAAGCTCGGCTGCGCCTTCGAGGTCCAGCTTTGGTTGTGATGCTACAACAGTCTGTATGTTTACAGGTAACCGACTGGTCCACACCGTCCGTAGAAAGTCGCTCGGAATGTCCGGTCCGGCCAAGTACTGTAGATGTTGTAGGAATTGGCTCGGCTTTCTATCTCCCAGCTCCTCGTGTTGCAGCAACTGTAGCGTTTTTTTCTCTCTGGACACGGTTATCCGACGTATTAGCTGCTCTTTAAACGTTTTGTATTTATCCATAAGCGGTGGTGCAGTTAGGATGTCTTTCATCACCCTAGCGTACTCCTGGTTGAGCTGTGATGACACCGTGTGGTACATGGTGCTGTCGCTATTTATGCCAGCGAGGGCAAATTGGCCTTCGACTTGCGCAAACCACACCTCCGGTTCTTCAGGCCAGAAGGGCGGCACTCGTACAGACACTCGGCTCACCTCTGAGTTCGGCCCTGTGTTTTCTCCGCTACCGCCGGTATCTTCGCTAGTCGACGCGCTGCTCTTATCTTTTTTGGAAGCCATGATGCACGTCGATCCACGATCACGTCGGGGTCACCAATGTAGCGGGTTATATTCGTGTATCAACCCACTAACTGTCGATACGTCCAGGAATCGAACCCGAACGGCGTCCGGCCACAAGCAAAGCGATGTCGGTAAATTAAACGAAACAATACGAGAAATAGTTATATATTACGACAACACGATACACTACAGATTATTAACAAATTAACGAGACACAAAACAAACGACTAACAAATATATGAAATTACAATAATGAGAGAGAAACGCGCGATCAGTACGAGGCTTTGTGGCGGACTGCCGGCGCAGCAGCCCGGCGTCACCTGCGATAACGCGGCCGCGCGTTGGCTCCTGATTGGCGCGCGCACGCATCACCTGATTCTTGCGCGCAGGTCCGCACTCAGGTAGCCGTGGCAGGATGATGCCACAAGTCCAATCATCTTAATCATGTCTCTACATTCAGAGTCATTCTTCGTATTTCGCATCCATTTACGAATCCGTCTTTTCTTTTATTTTTATTGCTTAGATGGGTGGACGAACTCACAGCCCGCCTGTTGTTAAGTGGTTACTGGAGTCCATAGACATCTACAACGTAAATGCGCCACCCACCTTGAGATATGAGTTCTAAGGTCTCAATATACCTAGTTACAACGCCTACCCCACCCTTCAAACTGAAACGCATTACTGTTTCACGGCAGAAAATAGACCGGGTGGTGGTACCTACCCGTGCGGACTCTCAAGAGGTCCTACCACCAGTAATTACGCAAATTATAATTTTGCGGGTTTCATTTTTATTACAAGATGTTATTCCTTCACCGTGGAAGTCAATCGTGAACATTTGTTAAGTACGTATTTCATTAGAAAAATTGGTACCCGCCAGCGGGATTCGAACACCGGTGCATCGCTAGATACGAATGCACCGGACGTCTTATCCTTTAGGCCACGACGGCTTCATACGACGACATCTTTGTATCGTTCAACGCGCAGAAGGTCTGTGCTTGCAGATGAAATGATCTCACTACGACAGCACGTCTACTCTGTCTCGTCTCTACAAATTAATTCCCGCTCCAGCTTACTAATCTTTAAATACCCAATACACGGGAGCAATTATCAGAGTCATTAACCTCAACGTGGCTGCCACTGTGCTAATCTAAACGCCTATAAAACTCTATTACCGTAAAGGACACCACGAAAACTAGGTCAAGGTTTGTTTGGTGACGCCGAGACCTAGATTTGGTATTACGAGTTGGCTTATATCTCAAGGTGGGTGGCGCATTTACGTTGTGGATGTCTATGGGCTCCAGTAACCACCAGGTATTAAGTGTTTGCCGCTGGACGTATCTTCACAGGATCCTCCAAAAAGTTAACTGAAAAAATATGAATGAAGATGGTATGAAAATCCCATATCATATCATCTCATTTCATTTAATTTCATTCCAGTTGATTAATATCTCAAATTAATCATCTTCATTTCATTTCATTTAATGTAATTTCACTCCATATTGTATAATATTTTTTCTTAAAAATAATATAAATTAAAATAAGACATGACCTAAAGGTCTTAGTTACCAGGTCATAAAATGCCTTAAAAAAAGGAAGACTTTAATTAAAACAAGTGATATTGAATACATCGCATTAAAACAATTTTGAAAGTGTGAATCATAATTTAACATCCAGTGAATTGTGATTCCTAAAGTTCTCTTTTAGACCATTAGGAGGATCCAATGGATATCCACATTCCAATCACTACTCAGCGATTGCACTAAGAATTTATCTTTCTACTAATAAATTACCTGACAAACATTCGTTCTTAGTTTTTAATGCATGTTTAAAAAAAATTACAAACGTGCAATCAATCAGATTACACAATTAATATTATAGGGATTAATTGATTGTACAGATGGTAAAATAAGAAAATTTAAATTTTGGGGCTGGCTTCTTCTTAGGACTGCGCTCATAACACTGATACCGGTCTACGAACCGGTCTCTGACCTTGCCCCGCGAAGGTTTCCGTATGGCCCCTACTGGAACTTGAATGGATGTAAGTTTTTTTCCTGTTTTTTTATGTTTTTTATTTTATGTTTTCTTAAAACGCCTTTTGAGAGGATTTTTGACAAGTTTAGATGCACGGTAGTTCGTCTAATGAATTCGGTAATTATAAATATAAGCTTACCGTCTTACATCTAAAACGACAATGCGTTTATATTTCCGACGTCATTTTTAAAGTCTGAGCTCGTTTTTCGATCAAATCTATATATCTATATAATATATAAAAATGAATTGCTGTTCGTTAGTCTCGCTAAAACTCGAGAACGGCTGGACCGATTTGGCTAATTTTGGTCTTGAATTATTTTTGGAAGTCCAGAGAAGGTTTAAATGATAGATAAATATGAAAATGCTCGGAATTAAACAAAAATAACAATTTTGTTTTTCCTTTGACGTGTCCCCCGTCAGACGGATTCCTTTTGTTTGTTTTAAGTTTATTTTATACAAGAGTTTAGGTCTTTTATTTATCGATTGAGGCACTACGAAGTCTGCCGGGTCAGCTAGTCAACAATAATATTAACAGAAAATCAGTTTCACTGCTTTTTAAGATCGTTACGTTTCAATCACTTGTTTAATAAACAACGATCTAAAATACACACATATCGTAATCAATTGCATGAGCTTCGCAAGCCGAGGTAAATACGACAGGTGCCTGTTGAACAGAGAACTTGCCAAAACATAAATTACCGATCGAGTTGGAATAGAGCCAAATTAATAACAAAAACAAAAAAAAAAAAACGAAGTTCTTAATGCCGTTTCAAATGTTTTAGCAGTTTCTTCATAATTCTGTACTTACACGTTTAAGTCTTTATTATTATCTACAAGCCTAATGCTACTAGTATGCAAATGTCCAACGACGGCTGTAGAAGGTATTAAAAAATTATTACAGTACTCAGAGCTGTAATGACGTTACTACCTTAAAGATCAATAATGTACAGTCGACTGCAGAATTGCATGAATACCTACCTACTTATATTATAATCTTTCGATATTCAGAGCAACTTAAGGCATCTGCATTAAAAAAAAAAACTAGCCGATATTGGTGGTGTTATTTGCTAGATGCCTGGCATTAACTCATACCTCATCTCTATAAACATAGCGAGTGTAATAATAATACATTACTACAACCGAGTCTCCAGTAAAATAAAACTACCGCTAATTTGTAGTTCCTTTAAGAAGAGATGGCGTTAATTGAGGCCGTCAGCGTAAAAGCGTACCCACAATTCATATTCGCGCTTATGTATTGCAATTTATTTAAAACATAATAAATTTTGATGCGTAATCGGCCTATCCCTAGTTTCATCCATAGATAATAAATAGCCTTTATAAACATCATTTTAGCGCGTATTTTTTTGCGTACGAAGGTAGATTGTAAAGGTAAATTCTAATCTCATTATCTCCATACTAACTATGGTAAGCTTAGGCCACTTTTGCGTTAACAGACTCTATGGCAATTTGGTAAGATTCTTACTGTACCAGTTGTGCACTTTTGCATCCCACTGTACACTATGAAATGTTAGAATTTTTATTTTTATAAGATTAACGTAACCAACGCATATCAACCTCATTTCACACAAATATTCCATACCGTTCGTATATATTTTAATGGATCGAAATGCACGTTAATGAATATTGTTTGGAAACAATTTCAGACTATGCCCTATTTTCCTAAAAAACTGGACTACTTTTATGGAAAGTTTTTTTTTTTGTTGCTTAGATGTGTGGACGAGCTCACAGCCCACCTGGTGTTAAGTGATTACTGGAGGCCATAGACATCTACAACGTAAATGCGCCACACACCTTGAGATATAAGTTCTAAGGTATCAGTATAGTTACAACGGCTGCCCCACCCTTCAAACCGAAACGCATTACTGCTTCACGGCAGAAATAGGCGGGGCGGTGGTACCTTCCCGTGCGGACTCACAAGAGGTCCTACCACCCATAAATTATTCGAAACGAGCAATGTCAGCAATCACGTGGTAGTCAAAAAACCATGTTTTTGTAGGCTTTTTCGCGTCAAGTTTCTAATCTAAGTCTAATAATTCTTGAAGTGCCCAGTCCTGATTAAGTATGACGTAAGTAAATTATTAAATCCGTTTTATCATCACAGCTGTTTGAAGCTGTAGACATTAACGAAAATGTGTTTTTTTCTTTAATAAAAAAAAAGTCACAACACCATTCTAAGCATTTCGATTCAAGGTGCTTATTTTAAAACTAGCCTGACCTTCACGTACGTACGCAATTTAAAATAGACTTAGTTAACATTTATTTTTGCCTAAAATTAAATATTCCGAATTATACACACATTAAATTAAGAAGCCAAAAATAGCTAAAGGTATTCGATGAACAAAATTAAATGGTTGTTTCATTTATAATAGCTTCGAGAAAATATAATCTATTCAAATATAATTTATTTTATAGCACTTCTGAATACATACGTGGACTGAGCCATTGACAAATTCTTAATATGATTGTACCTATCTGACGTTATAATAAGAAGTTATTCATTATAATAAGATGTCTATCGTCTATCTATCGTAGTTGTCTACGGGCTCCAGTAACCACTTCACACCAGGTGCGCTGTGAGCTCGTCCACCCACCTAAGCAATAAAAAAAAAAGAATAAGTAAAAAGTCTTTCTAAACCATACTAAATGTATTATTATTTGTAATATTAGAAAGAGAATTTTGTTCTCACGTAAACAAAATCTCGTACGGTTGATTCCTGTCTAGTTTGTCAACCCCGTGTAACCTTGTAACGTCGTATTAAAGCTACTGGCATCATTTAAAGTGCACTACGAGCGGCACAGTAATCTAATAAGCAAATAAGGACGGATGTGGGGATCGAACCCCATATCGTGCATGTGTGAATCTAATGTTGATGTCGTAATAAACCCGTTTCGATCATGTGATATTTTTTTGAGGAGACTCGTGTTTTGTACCGCATGTTCTACGGGAAGGGCTCTATCGTAATATCGAAATGTTTGGGATGATCCTTCATCATATTTTTACCGCTGTTACCACCGTTTTAGCAGTAATGACCGGAAAAGAACTGAACCTCACTAGCTGGAACCGCTGTATCTGACATGCAACAATGCGTTTCCAAAGACCACTTTCACCATTTACAATCGGGCTCTAGACTGAGCTATATGAAATGGTATGGTGATGTCCATGGGCGACGGTAACTACTCACGATCATCGATAGTTACGTAGTCCGTTTAAAACAACAAGATCAAAAGTGCAGATTTATTACGTTTCAAATTTGTTTCAACTAAGAACCATAATATGTATTATATTATTTTAACATCCATATCCATAAAAGACACACTTTTCTATAAAATTAAGCATTGCCTATGTATTCTGTAAAATCAATAGACACATACGATGTTTTTTTTTTAATGCTTAGATGGGTGGACGAGCTCACAGCCCACCTGGTGTTAAGTGGTTACTGGAGCCCATAGACATCTACAACGTAAATGCGCCTCCCACCTTGAGATATAAGTTCTAAGGTCTCAAGTATAGTTACAACGGCTGCCCCACCCTTCAAACCGAAACGCATTACTGCTTCACGGCAGAAATAGGTAGGGTGGTGGTACCTACCCGTGCGGCCTCACAAGAGGTCCTACCACCAGTAATAAAGAGATGTCTTGCAATGCATGATTTTCATAAAAAGATAATAATAATAATCCAAAGCTTAAACATAAATATTTTAATACGTTATATGTGCACATATGGTGTAGGGCGACTGCTCCTGTCGTTGAGGCAATAAACTGCTCTCTTAAAGGAACTGGAAAACCTTATTAATTTACCAAGTTAACCTATTTACTGTGTTAAATTAATTTCCTAATTTAAGGAATCCAATGTTTCCTCATCATGTCTTGTATAGATACCGGGAGTATTCGTTAAATTTTGTATTTGATTTTCAAGATATATCCTCATTTAGATTTTACCACATCGAATTCATTCCAATCAATTTATGAATAGAAATAAATAAAAGTGCTTATTAAATCCAAACACAGTAAAGCAAGTTGTCATAATTTTGTGCAAAAACAAACTGTTATCTACGAGTTACGTGGCTAACGAAATGAGACTGCTTTATATTATTGAAGCAGTTGAGTTGGATTGTCAAGGATTTTTATCGATGTGTGTGCGTGAGATGTTGTTGGGAAACACGCACTGTGTAGTAGTGTGCGTCAATGCGACGTTCATGGACACGTTCAAAGCGCAGGCCGGCCGTGAAGTTGTTTATGGGACTGTGCCCACGTATACAAACTCAAGGCCAAGACGAATATATGGACATTTGCGAATTAATTTATGCTGCCATCCCATACTTATCTTTTATTTACTTGTACTCAGCTACTTACAGCGCCATCTGTTATTGATGTATTGAACTACTAATAAATTATGAAAGAGTATGGTTACTTTTGATGGTGTTTTTTTTTACCTTTTTTATTTTGTTATTTAATTACCTACTAAGATGGATGGTTTAAATTGTCGCCGGAGCCCATACACAACAACAAAGTAAATGTCGCCACCCATATTGAGACATGAGTTCTAAGTCTCATTGTGCTTAGTGCGAGTTTTCTAATTTTCCCGACAACGTAAAAGTCAGTTAGAACGTTTCCTTACGTTTGCCGCTAGGGGCGCTGTTCCAACTGCAAACTTGAGTTAACTTTTACGCTGTCGAGAACGTTAAGAAACTTGCATTAAGCACACCGTTTTCAGTATAACGGCTGCCCGATCCTTCAAACCGAAACGCATTACTGCTTCACGCCACAAACGGCTCACAAGACGCTCTACCACCATTTTAAATAGGCATACCAACTCAAAGTTGTCTTTTCTAGTATTCGGATTCGGTTTACTGTGAATACTTCATCCCAATACAAAACAACAGGTAGAAGTCTTGGTACCAAACTAGTTACTTTCTGTATTGAAATTACAGGTTGTGTAGACCCACAATAGATACTCTCACTCCAACTACTATAGCTACCCTTAAAAAATAAACACCTATAACTATTTTAGACGGATATTACGGAAGCGAAAATAAACCTGTCGCAAAAGCGCAAGATCTTTGCATATTCTCCACCGTAGCTTGGAAAGATTAAACATTATGGTCATTCAGTAACTTAGAAGAAGAAGCCGTTTAACAATTCTACGATTTCTTTCATGATTCGTTGGAGATCAATCAGTATTTTTATTATAAATGAAAAATTCGTGTAGCCCGAAACCTCAAACAGAACTATATTCAAAAACGGTTTTTTAAACATCTATGTCATGTGAAGACCCCTGAAACCTTTTTTTTTGTTTTGTTTTTTCAGGCCGGGAGCCGAACCTCCTACGAGGTCCTTGACGATCTGCAGATGTTGAGAGTATACCGCGGGCCCCAGGATGTTTTTAGGGCCCTACCGCACCCGTGCGACCGAAGTTTAACCCTGGAAACGTTATAAAACGATTTTTTCAAGAAAACGCTCAGCGGAACGGCGATTACCTTTCAGCTACCCACAAAATGTAATGTAATAATATCCTTATGCGTACCCTTTAGTTTATTCATGGGATTTCTAGTTTAAAAAATTATTATAAAACAGTATTATGATAAAAATGTTATACATTAAGGAATACAGAAAGGAAATAATAAACAACGTTAGCAGTTTCAGATAACAAATCAAAGCGAGACCGCTGCCTGAATAGAAATGGCGTAAAATAAGGCGATCTGACATTAGAGTTGGGCAAATCACGTATTGAATGAATCCGCTGCCTTCAAAATAGTTATATTATTCAAATTTTTTATATAAAATATTAATGTTCCCGATAATATCAATTTAATGAGCTCTAATAAAGGCATGTGAAGAATATTGGCTAGTTTAGGCCTCCTTCAGGAGCTCTCGGATATTTGGTGACAAACTTTAACCCACCCTGCAGAGCCCTCGAGTTCGCTCATCCGTTCTGGTGAAGCTGAAAAAGCCTTCAGCCCCCACAAATGACACCATTCTAAAATATAGCGCTCTCGGTTATCTTATAACAGTAAAGTTGTTGCTGAATGTAATGGGGATGTAGAATTTCAGCCATTTTTTGGTATTTTTATTGTATTGGGTGAAGTAGTGTGCTTAGTTCGAGTTTTTAACGTTCTGGATAGCGTAAAAGTTAGCTCAAATTTTTATGCAGTTGGAACAGCGCCCTTAGCACCAAACGCAGGCAAACGTTTCAAATCCATATAAATTTGTGTTAACTTTTACGCTATCGAGAACGTTGAAAAACTCGCACTAAGCACACTGCTCCCGGTCGGCGCATTGATATCAGAGTTCATAGACACCACAACGTCAACTACGTTGATACAGAAGATCAAAGTGTAAATTTTATTGCAGTTAGGTATCTCAATCCCTTCAAACCGAAACGCTTGACTACTTCTAGGTAATAAGTACCTAATGATTTCGATTGTTGAACCTGCTTTATACATGGGTACCACTGCCAACAGCGAAATTTATTTGAGTCATCTTGAGTCAACGTTAAAAAGACATTTTTTAATTTATAAAAAAATATACGTTTCCTATATACGCCTATTTCCGCCGTGAAGCAGTAATGCGTTTCGGTTCGAAGGGTGGGGTAGCCGTTGTCACTATACTGAGACCTTAGAACTTATATCTCAAGGTGGGTGGTGCATTTACGTTGTAGATGTCTATGGGCTCCAGTAACCACTTAACACCAGGTGGGCTGTGAGCTCGTCCACCCAACTAAGCAATAAAAAAAAAAAAAAAAAAATACGTTTGGGATATTTTTGTTCCGAGAACCATTATACATTACTAATTATTAGTTAGCTAATTATTGAAAAATATACTACCTACCTATACTATTTACTCTTAAACAATAAATATACTACCTACTATACAACTAATAATATTATACTCTAGCTACAGTGCGAGAGAAGTGACAAGTAGCTGTACAATTAAACTTGAAAACATTAACAATTGTTAGGTAAATGATTGCTTTGTAAATTAGCTCCAATAAAGTAAAATTTTGCTTTAAGTCTTTTGACAAAGAGTGAATACCTAGTAGCACTTAAATGGAGGGTAGAAGAATGCAGAACTTCATTTGCGTCATAGAGTCATAGATGATAATACACTATTCCCGTCATCTCGATAATAGCTGTTCCACGTACCTATTACACAACATAAGTTTTATTTTTCACTCTAATAATTTTAATAAATTTAATACTTTTAATTGCTATTATCTCTTACTATATCTTTATTTGCTATATTCTGTAAACATTAGTATTTTTTTCTGCTTGTTTTTGTTAATTTGTCTTAACAAACACGAATATTTCATCCAACAAAATTTTTGAACGATTTTAGTGCTACCATGATTAAAAATTGTTCTACTTTAATAAGACAAAATTGACAAACGATATTTTATGTTTTGGTGAAGAATGTCAAGAAAGTTAACAAGATTTATGATTTAATGGAAATTTGCATTGCTAGTGTTCCATTTATTTTATTCTTATATGCAATGCAAATTATTACGATAATGATACGAAAAAAACTTTTGACAATTGATTTTTTGCAATCTTGCAATCTTCTTTTCTGACATTGACAACAAAATTGACGTTTCATTTCTGGATCGAACACCAGCACTACGAAAAGTAGTGAAAAAATAATTATTTGCCTATAATCTATCGAAACAAAATGAATTCTGTGGTAAGAGCTGGGCATTTGGCCCCTTATTTTAAGTCTTCTACCCAAGTCGTAGCTAACAGCCTGAAACCTCTGGTGGTCGTACCAACACCCTCCGAGAAAACGGTCGTCCTGCCCTTGCCAAAAACTTCAACTGTGGAAACTTTGCATGGATCCCTGCCGATTCAGGGTTTGAAGGTCAAAGCAGGAACTAGAGGTAAGTTACTTACGAGGTATAAATACGATAAAGTAAAATTTGTTTAAGTTTGATTGATATTGTTACATAACTTGTCATTTTCAGTACCTGCCCAAGTACGTTTCGCTCATACTGACATTTCATACCCGGATTTCTCGGCTTACCGTCGCAAAGAAACTCAGGACCCGACTTCGAAGGCCAATGAAACTATTGATGAAAGGCAATCTTTTACGTACCTTATTGCTGGTGGTTAGTATATTTTGACTTAATTTTGGTTAAGATTTCTTCATAAGTCTTCCAAAAATATTACGCATCTTATTAGTTTATATTTTATCTCAAAAAAAGATTCCATACCTCTAGTACTGTAGTTGACATCATTCCAACAATATTGACATAAAACTAATCAACAGCAGGCAATGATTTGGATGCAATCCTGACATTGTTCAAGTTATGGTAACCACTATCCAAATCAACACGGGCTCAAATGCTTGTAATATGTTTGTTGAAAACCCAATTAAAGAAAAACTTATTAAACAATCTGTAAAATCTGTAATAGTTTTGTGGCTACGTACATTTACCATACTATTATTTAATGGGCTAATATAATGAGTTTTACATGTCAGGAGTTACCAATATTTTGGGATTTATGCAATCTCCAGGATTAAAGGTAGAGAAGGATTTTTTAACCAAAACACATCTAACTTTAAAAAACAGTAAACATTCAGATATATTTGTAAAATAGGCGGTCTTATCACTAAAAACGATCTCTTCCAGACAACCATTAGGCACAATTTAAGTATAAAGGCAGATTGTTTTTGTGTGAGAACCATGCTAGGAACACATTAAATATAATTGTGAAATTAATCTATAATGCTATCACATTAATTTGAAAACTGTGTATTACAATATCCCTTGTTGCATTTTGGACACTATATTACTGGGTAGAGCATATATACTGGGGGTTTTAACTTTAAACCTACAATGTATGTGGGTTCGGAAATCGGGCTGAATTCTCACAAGTGGGCCAATAAACTCATCTGCCCAATATATATTTGAATATTTTGTTTTGTTTAATATAATATTGTAATTTATAATTCTATAAATAAATTTCCAGCTGGAAGTGTAGCTGGTGCCTATGCTGCCAAATCTGTGGTCACCCACTTTGTGTCATCAATGTCAGCGGCTGCTGATGTTTTGGCTTTAGCCAAGATTGAAATCAAGCTGGCTGAAATTCCAGAAGGAAAGTCTGTCACCTTCAAATGGAGAGGAAAACCATTGTTTATCCGTCACAGGTAAGACATGGGTTCGTCAACAAAAAAAAAACAGTATTACTTAAGTAGGTACTATGATAGTATATGAGCATAGATAGCATATTTTTGCAAATGACTTTCACAATTAACTCATAATATAACGCAAAAAGAATACTGGTAGTAGGACCTTTTGTAAGTCCACACGGGTAGGTACCACCACCCTTATTTCTGCTGTGAAGCAGTAAATACGTTTTAGTTTGAAGGGCAGGGCAGCCATTGTAAATATACTGAGACCTTAGAACTTATATCTCAAGGTGAGTGGCGCATTTACGTTGTAGATGTCTATGGGCTCCAATAACCACTTAATACCAGGTGGGCTGTGAGCTCGTCCACCCATCTAAGCAATTTTTTTTAAAAAAGACATGGTGACAATGCTTTGTCGGATACAATATGCAGAGACTGATTTCGTTTTTTATTGACATTATATTATTACAATAATGAAACAGAATATGGAATTAGTCTATTAACTATAATTTATTCACTCTGATATTTATTTTATTTATTTACTGTATTAGAAGACATTGACTTAAATCATATTAGGTAAAACTACAAAACTGCAGATTTGACAAAAAAAAATTGATTTAGATGTAGAATTTGCATTACATATTATGCATATTATTTCGTCATGTTATCCTTAAATAAAAGCTTTTACATTCAGAGCGCTCGAAATTAAAAATAAAATTAAAAAACCTGTTTAATGATATTGCCACAAATTTTATTTTATTTTAAAGGGTATTCGATGACATGTTTGGAATATAATTTCAGCCAAATGGCCGCCGCGACTCCGCTGTAGGTGATGTATCATAGTAGACCAATTTTGTATGGCATCTTCGCATAAATGGGGCTCAATTTTACGAAAAGCGCGAGTTATGTTAGCCTTCAGGGCGGCAATAGGCTGTTTAAACTAGAGTTGTCTGTATAGACTAGAGTTGTCTGTATAGACTAGAGTTGTCTGTATAGACTAGAGATTTCACGTAGCCCCACCAAAAGTAGTCGAGCGGTGTTAAGTCACATGATCTCGGTGGCCAGTTGATGTCGCCATCGCGCGAGATGATGAAGCCTTCGAATTTCTCATCTAATAAATTTAATGTTTCCCGTGCTGTATGGAAAGTGGCGCCGTCCTGTTGGAACCACATGTTTGTGAGATCCACATCATCTATCCTAGGCCACAAAAAGTTTGTTATCATCTTCCGATATCGGTCGCCATTGACAGTGAGCGCGGCCCCTTGCGCATCTTCGAAGAGATAAGGACCGATAATATCGCCGGACAAAAGCGTGTAGAGTTCCATGGTGAAATGTCACGACCAAATATGTGTTCATGCCAAATTTGACAACCATCGCTTTATCAAGATGCCAGACTTTACCAAGGCGTCAAAGTTCGAGCGTCCCTATTAAAAAAACCCTATAGTTGTTGTTAACATTTTGCCTGTAACTAGAAATACTATATATTAATACGTGAAGCACAAAAACTTTGTATCCCTTTTTACGAAAATTGCGCCGACGGAGGAGTATGAAATTTTTCACACTTATAGAAAATATAGAGAAGAAGTGCACAATGCTAAAAGTTTTTTTAAATAATGCATAAAAGATACAGTAAATCAATAAAGAAAACATTACACACACTACATACCATGTATTTGACGCACACACGCATGCATACTATTTATTGTCAAACTTTTGTTCTTGACGTCTTGTCAAATTGAGAATAAATTAAATATTGTTTGTCTTTGTTAATATTTTTTATAGTGTATTCTTGGCGAAATTTGTGATTATAGAAGTATAAAATATAATCATAATAGTGTACAAACTTACAATTCCAATTAATTATAGTCGAATTTCGACTACTGCGGGGCCTCTAGTTCAAATAAATTAATGAAAAACCATAACTTTCAGGACAGCAGACGAAATCTCGACCGAGAAGGCTGTGCCTGTCGACACGCTCCGTGACCCTCAGCACGACGATCAACGCACCCAAAACCCCAAGTGGTTGGTCGTGATCGGCGTATGCACCCACTTGGGATGCGTGCCCGTAGCCAATGCTGGTGAATTCGGGGGTTACTACTGTCCCTGCCACGGCTCCCACTACGATGCTTCCGGACGAATCCGCAAAGGCCCCGCCCCTCTCAACCTAGAAGTGCCCCCCCACACGTTCATGGACGAAGGCTTGCTAGTTGTCGGTTAAATGTTAATTTTTAGTACAATTTATTTATTTTAAGCAGAAATGTACATCAATAGTGAAACAATAAATGTATTACATTGACGTTCATCATTGTTTATTTGTTACAATAAATAAATATTTCTCTGATCGTAAATACACCCATAACTATACCATGTATCATTCGTAGAAGTTTTCATAGAAAGATTTTGATTGATATTAATCAGTAGAATTGTTGTTTGAAACTAGAAATAAAACGCAAATTTTGAACGATTTGTAATTATTTTTAATTTATCGTTATTAATATTTTTCTCAATTCTTTTTACTTAATAAGTTTTAGACGATTACAATCTACATAACATCTAATATAGACTACAGAATTTACAAACATTTACAAGAATTCTTAACTGGGAATCCAATTGATATACACATTTTGAAAAGACATTAACATTTGAAGCTAAAAGAAAATGAAGAATTAATTCGATTTTTAACAAAATTAGGCCTTATCCGTTATAATATATTTTAACGTTTAGTACTTAAACTAAAATAAAACAGCGGAGGGATTGTAAAAGAAAGGAGAACCCAGTTACAAAAGGCATATACAATGTTAACAATGATTTTAAATTCAAAAACTAGTTCTAAATAGGATTTGTAGTAAGTATGAAACGACTTATTTACAATAAAATATTGAAGGCTACAGAATATTTGGTAAAATAATTTAGTTACACTTATTCATACACATTATCAATCAACACACAGGCTTGAAGACTTCAGATCCATAAGGTCGGATTTAATATTTAGATATTAGATATATGAAACTAGTTTCTAGTAATAAAGTCTATTCTCTTCTGAGTTGGACATCCAACTTTATGGCTCTGACGATGATTAGATCAATGTAACATAACAAACTTCATTTTTTTTTTTTTTATATTTTTATCTAACATGACAAAAAGTAGCTTCAAAATAATGAAAACTCAGCTTATTTGTAACATAAGGTTTTGTTCTCAGTTTCTCAGGCACGTCTAAGGTTAAGACACATTATAATTATAGCATTGTCGTGACGCAACCAACGACTATTGACGTCCACACTAGTCGCAAGCTAGTCACTAATAAAATATTAACTTATGGCACAATTTAATCGGATAAATGGCTCAAATTTGTCGTCCGCATAACCAAATCAAACATAAGTTGGCTTCATTCGGTACAAACTATCATTAAAACGTAAATGACTAAAACTGAATACAAAATATTGGAGCAGTAAAGAATACCATGACATGGGGTAAATTGGGATCCTGGGGTAAATTGGGACAAACCTGCGGAAGATTCTCAAAGTACCTGTAGCACGGAATCTACCTAATTTTGTTTATGTTAATATTTATCAATGTATAGAAGAAAAACCAAGTTAACTATGGAAGTACTAAATATGAGTTAAGTTGGTCCCAAAAATTCGTCAAATTAAATTGAAAACAGTGGTTGAAAAGTGCGTTTTAAAACAGCTTAAAGAACTTTTAAAAAAAGTAATATTATCGTTGTTTTTTCAATAAGATCACAGTTTATATAAGTTTTTAATACACCTGGAAATACCAAAACAAACGGTAAGTTGCAATATTCTTATTTTAAATACAATATTTCGACAAAATAAAAAATGTATATTTTTTCCTTTCTTTTTGGGGAAAATTGGGACGTATGTGAGGTAATTTGGAACGAGACTGGAAAAATTAGGGACGAAAAAACACAAAATTGGAACGCGAAAAGACAAAATAGGGATGGCTTGTTAGGGTTGTCACTGATATCTTATAATAGATTTTTTAGCCTATACTATCACTCAATTGCGTGATGTAAAGAAGGTTAATCTGTTTATCAGTTAGTGTATGTAAGTATTATAGGTAAAAGAAAGTATATATATAATTACTTTTTTTTCGCGACATTTACCTTGTAATATCTGCCCGGTCGTATGTCCTTTAACTCCTTTATAGCAATAAAAAAAATTAAAAATTAAAAAGAACTCAAACGAATCAAAACTTTTGTTATTTCAGAATCTATTCACGCGTCGAATCATGATTTTTTTAACATTCACAAGACACACACAGATAAAAACAGGCCTCAGATTTTAAATGTAACATTAATTAAAAATCCGAGATATCTAGGTTCCAATTATGTTGAGTTTAGTTATTTAGCTTAGAAAGAATTTCTTTTATTTTTGTTATTATTGACAGTAATCAGATAAAGCTGCTTTTTTATCTTATTCACCTGATATCTTACTCATGTTCAAAGATTATTTTGAAAATGTTGATTAATTAAAATTGTATTATTGCATTTCCAGTCCTTTTGTTTTCTATTTTTTATTCTATTTTATGATTTTGTTTCAGAGTTGTGATTTTTAAGGAAATTAAATAATGATTTTCTAAAATATAACATGCACATACTTTTTTGATCATTGTATTGTTGATTATCATTCACGTCACATCGCTTCGGAATAGAAACCAGCTTAATTTACACTATGCTGTGTATTGTGCTTAAATTATGGATTGTATTTATCATTTCGGTCCATATAAATAATTTTATGGCACCTACCTATATATATATACAGTACTGCGAGGTGACAGCCCTTACAAATATCCCAATTTAACCCTTACCCGTGTCAATTTACCCCGGACGCAGGGTAAATTGGGACGGCCATTATTTTACCGATTATTTCTTTAAAATGAATAATTTAAATAATGTAACGGTTTTTATCACCTAGGTACGTTCAAGACTCAACTTATTTCTTTGGTTGAGCAGTGACTATTTAATTGGAACTATCTTAAAATTCAATCTGAAGTTCGATTTTGTCCCTATTTACCCCATTTTACGGTATGATAACCCGATAATTTTGGACTCGAAGAGTATCGTCTCTCATAAGACAAGTACTATAAGGTTTTGCGAAGATTTAAAAAAAAACAATTATGAAGATCTCGTTCTAAAACTCCAAATTACGGAACTTTTGGCTTTGGACTGTAACATAATAGTTTTTCTATTGGCACTGAAGCACGAACACTGTAAATTATTTTTGCACTGCGCGATACTAAGCAATTTGATACTCGTTCGATTTCTACACCCCTAAGCATCATTCCTTTTACAACAACACAATTAAATGAATAATTTTTGTTCCGAATTTATTTTTGTTTATATAATCTGTGACTGTTCTCCTTAATGCAATTTCATCAGCACAAATTTTACATCAATCAACGAGTAGGTATGTAACAACAGAAATAATATTACACACAAGTCCGTGTTGCCAATTATAAAACAAAACAGTCTATTAAATAAAAAAATAATATAATAATTGAATCAACTTATTTTCTGACTTTGATTCAGAATGCCAATCAATTTGGCTCCGTGCCAATAATATTATCCAAAACCTCCGCATCGATACCGCGTGAACTCAACTTTTAAACTTTTAAAGGGTAAGCTCTTTGTTAAGAGACACAGCTTCAATGAATACAGTATGTAAATTAATTTCACTACATTTTCAATACATATTTTCTCTTTACACAACATTCAAACTACACATTAAATATTCTCTGAACACAGTAATCAAACAATTCATTTATGTAGATATAGAAAACATCTAACTCTCTGAAAAATACATTAATAATATTCTGATTCATCTATTTATTTAAATTTACAATACAAACGCGACAAAATATATGACTTCAATTTTTACATTTTTATAATTTCGATTAAATAATTTAAAATTTTTGCAACATTACTTTAAGGATTTCTTAAATGTATTTATTTATTGTAATTTATAACGAAAATATTGTTTGTGCGATAAATAAAAAAAAGCATCTGTCGTAGGTCATCAAGTATTGTCAAATATTGTTTCTGTCTATTATAAAAAAAATCGTGTTACTAGTGGTCCGTTCATGGAACACGCTCAAAGTCTACACAACCGAGGAAGCTCGAGATAAATCTAATCATAATTTTGACACTTAGATCGTAATTTCCACTGGAATGTATGTAAGTAATTGAACCGAACGGCAACGTGCAGTACATAGTAACAATTCAATCATCAGTGCACACTAAAAAGTTTAGTGCATGAACAAGAATACTTAAGAATACTCAAGAATAATTCTTAGATATTTAACAACAATAATGAACTCCTTTCATGAAATATATTTTGGAAAAATAAATTTAAAAGTACTAAAGTACTTACTGCTACTTTTTATTGGTTAATTGCACGTCACTGTGGTTCTTTTGAAAGTGCACACATACATAAGTACGTAGAATAACAAGTAACGATAAAATAGATTTGTACGGTTAATACGTTTTTTTTTCATTACACACATTAAAGGCTCCAGACGTCACGTATTTTCTGACGAACGAACGCTTTAAAGCTTCCCAAATAATGACCCAACTTCACGTAAATTCTGAAAGCTGATTTTTATATATTATAAACTTATCATATTCTACACTCAACAAAAAATTATTCAATGGAAATTAGATCTGTATTTAAATTAAATTAAATCGATATCGACACATTGATTTTAGACATCGCATGTTTTAGTTTATCGATTTAACAGATATACTAAAACATTAGCAGTCAATGTATATTTTAATCGATATTAAAATGAGAATATTGAATTGAAACCAATGCTCGACTTTATTTTTATTTATCGATTAAGAAACGTTGTATGAATCAGTCAAATTACTGTCGACTAATCTATATAACGTGTTTTTACCAATGTAGCGATATTGATTAGCAAGTTTCAAGTTAGATTTTCATAATTTTAAATTTAGTAAAATTACTGCACAGTATTGGTTTACTAAATAAATGAGAACTATGGTTTTTATATCAATAATTATTAACTAGTTTTACAAGATTAAGATTTTAAAAATATGCCTGTTTCTCACTTTAGATAACAAAATTGATAATGAATTTATGTCAAAAATAAAATTAATGTCACATGATAATAAGAATAATAATAAATTTTAAAACCCAAATATAACAAATCATAATTTATAGAAATTAAAACATCATGAAGTCTCGTGTATAACTAGTCAACAATTACTACTTGACGAAAGTACATCTCCAAATTTTATCGATGAGGAAAACCTTTTTCTTTTGGGGTAATGAAGCAAGATGTACAAAAATGTTATTTGTAATTTTTTGTCTTTGATATTTCATTATTGCCAGTTTAAATATATCGAAACTTCCCTACCCTACTCGATTATTTCCAGCATCGATAAATTTTGTGATCAATTACTACAAGAAATAAAATGTCCGTAATTGTATTGTATTTTCCGTATCATAAGTACTTGTAGTTTACAATAGCCTTAAAAATAATTAAAGACAAGCTTAAAAAAAAATCGAATTTCATTAAAAACACGATTTAATAATTAAACATTCGAATTATATTTTTTTGTTTTGTGTGCTGAAAGCAAATTCTTTTCTTTTGAGCAACGGCGTTAAAACCATAATAAAATTTTAATTTCACAAAATTGAATATTTATCATTTCATTGACAGAAAATTGTTATTCGATATAATTATAACGTACTTAATCTTACCAAACAAGTGGATAAAATCCAATACAATTACGACAAAATACCGACTATGCGATCAAAATAAAAACAGGGCTGCCAACAACCTCGAGCTGTCAAATATTACTAGGGATAGAATATGTCGACTAATTGATACAAGAATAAAAATAGTACATTACAGCTGTAGTTTAACCCAAATATTCTTATCGGGTAGATTTTTTCATATTCAACAGACATTGTCGGCAAGCTGATTTTTATTTTGATCAAATAGTTATAATTGAGATTGAAAGGGTTAAGCAAGAGGAAACCGCTCTCGAAGCTTAAAACATAAATGGAATTAAATTTTTTTTAACACTTTATGGGCCTGTAGGATATAGCGCTCATAGCTCGAGGGTCAATAGCCTTAATGACTTTAAGCGGGTAGTTTTTCGTTACCAACATTCGGCCACGTTCGACTCTGTTGATATTTATTTTGCATGACACTGTAAATGATCCATTGGTGTTTTATTGCAAGTGCAAAAAATATATTGATGTTTCCAAAAGCGGTTCCTCGATTCTCGATATTTATCTGGTATAAGTTTAGCAGTTCGGCGTGTAGACTGGCGCCAGGTCGAGGGTGAGGTGCCGCAGGGCTCGGTCGCGGGACGCCGAGCGCGACGCCCGAGACGACTTGATGATCTGCAGCACCATCGCCTTGCAGTCGTGGCACACCGCCATCTGCACGCCGCGGAGACGCTCGGCCGCGCCGGTCGGGCTGCGGCTGTAGCGGGACCTACCGGATCAGGGGCGAGCGTGTACACACAAGCAAACGAGCAGGGACGGAAAGGTTTTTTTCCCTACCTATGCTTCGTAGAATCTACTACCGAATCGGAAACGCGACCCACTGAGAAGATCCAGCAAGAAACTCAGTGGGGTTTATTTTCTTATCGGTGAAGAAGGGACCACAGATTAATACCTATATTAATTACCTGAATGTACTAGTGTTGGATGTAGGCAACCGCAATATAAAAAGAGATGCTTGAAAGAGAGCATTGTGCAGTTATTTTTTTAAGTCATCATAGGTTAAAGAAACAGACTGATGCTGGCCTGTATATGGACGACTTATTTATTCAGTTCCAACTAAAGACACAGGCATATCGACCGCTTCTGAGATGATAGGTTTCATGAAGGCCGGTCAGTTCGAGCCGGTGAAATGAACGAGTAACTCATAGCGTACTCGTATCGAGTGATGTTCCGAATCCGGCAGGTATTTTTGTAGTGCGATACACGTTCTTGACACGTTTTCACGAAGGACTTCCACGATGAAGAAATAACATCGTATTATAAAAACCAAGCCCGATTTTTTTTCTTGGTATCGGTCATGGTAAACTCATACAGCTGGGTGGAGGTTTCTGACGCAAAACGTTCCAGATTGAAGGGACTTAAAAGTAGGTGACTTAAAAGTCCAAGAGGTAGTGTCCGGAGGCACATACCTGCGGTACAGCGTGTCTGCGGGCGCGTCCACACTGCGCGACATGAGCGGCGCGGGCGGCAGGGACAGCGGGGTGGGGCCGCGCGAGGGGGGTGCGCTGCTCGCCGCCGCCCGCCGCGCCCCCGCCGGGCTGCTCGGCGCACTGCCCACGCTGTTCTCCACCATGCTCTGTGGACGCCATTAAACGAATTCGAAATTTAAAACTTATGCTATTATCATAATAAATATTATAATATATGGTCTCTGACGTCTGGTATTCGTTTAGGTTGCAGAGGCAATATTGGGTGTAGTGCTCACGGATATTATCAAAAACACCGTGAATGCTTAACAATGGATATTTACTCTAATTGATTATTTACTTTAAAAAAAAATGAAGGATAATGTCATGGTTTTCTTCAGTCTGCAAGCTAGAGGCAATGGACGTGTATTAAACAGGTTTAAGTCCTCTTGTTACTCGACAACCTACGTCCAAATCCCAATCGAAACTAAAATCATCCGCGGCATGTGGGGGGCAAGCTGTTCCCACCACCTGGCGTACTAGCTACGGGCTGGCCGACCACTGTTCGGCGGACTCTCCAGACCCCGCCATGAAGGAGTCACATTAATCGTATAATTAGTAAAATTTTAAATTACCGTGTACTCAGGCGAGACCAGTCTCGACATGAGGCTCCTCGGGAAGGAGGAGTGAGCCTCGTCCTCCGGTGACGGCAGCAGCGATGGACTCAGCAGGACGACTGGCACGTGAGCGAAATGCTCCGTTGGTATACGCATCTGATCATGAACACATATGAAATTTAATTAAAAAAAGCTATTTTTATTTACCGCGTACTTAAATATTGAGTCAAAATGGACTGTGTTGCAATTTAGCCTCGTCTTAGTATACGTGCACTACTTTAATATAATAGCAAACAAAAATTTGTTCTAAGTATAACTTTATTGGTAATTGCATGAGCCCGCAATGTAAAAGGTACATATTACAGGGGTGAACGACCGCAGTAAAATACATTATTAAACAAAGTATTCTTTTCGCCAATGTGAAATCTCTCATTTATGGCTTTTATACCTACTATAACTTAGAACCGACCTCATTTGGAGACAGGGTATTTCGCACCCTTACAATTTTAGACACCCAATCCAAAATGATCGTTCTAGGTCCATTTTCCATTTAAGCGGTAGGCAGCGGCTTGGCTCTGCCCCTGGCATTGCTGAAGTCCATGGGCGACGGTAACCACTCACCATCAGGTGGGCCGTATGCCCGTCTGCCTACAAAGGCAATAAAAAAAAAAAAAAAAAATTTTTGAATTAAATTCGAATTCCAAATATTTCGAAATGGGCTTCTATAATTATTCTAAAGGTGCGATTTATCTAATGTTCATAATGAAACCTGCTTAAAATGCAACATTCACGCCCAATACAATCAAGGACCAAATAAATAACAAGCTCTTTTTAAGTCAAGTGTAAAATTATTATTTAACGCTATATTAATATATATAAGTACATAAAGTGGCCGTACCTTCGAACAACACTTCTGACAGACAGTCTTTTTGCACAGTTTGCATTTCTGGCCCCAAGGTCCAAAAATTCCGAATCTTGTCTTCAAACACAAGAAGCATACCTGGAAACAATTTTTAAACAAATAATTAAAACATCAAGATAGGTCTATTTGCATTTTTATATGCGATCACATGTTGATTGACTAACAAATCGCTGCGGGAAGATAACTTCAATGTTATTACCCTTCTCTTCTCAACGTCTTCCTTGACTCTGCCTTCAACAGGTAAGACCTCGAGTTCGGCTTTGGTCAGCACGGACCTGATGTGCACGATCTCCTCCAAGGTCAGCGACAGCCGATCGTCAGACATGATTGCGTCTTGCCATTGTTTCTGAAAACATCAAAGTATTATTAGTTATACAAAAAATACATAAATATACCACTACTTTTTATTTATTGCTTATTGTCTCAGTATAGTTAGAACGGCTGCCCCACCCTTCAAACCGAAACGCATTACTGCTTCACGGCAGAAATGGGCAGGATGGTGGTACCTACCCGTGCGGACTCACAAGAGGTCCTACCACCAGTAATTACGAAAACTATAATATTGCGGGTTTGATTTTTATTACAGGATGTTATTCCTTCAACGTGGAAGTCAATCGTGAACATTTGTTGAGTATTATATTTCATTACAAAAATTGGTACCCGCCTGCGGGATTCGAACACCGGTGCATTGTTAGATACGAATACAACGGACGTCTTATCCTTTAGGCCACGACGACTTCAAAAAAACTACTATCAATCCAAGCATAAAAGCTCAACGAATTCTTACATTTGATCTTAGAACGAATTTTCCATAGGGTAAGCACATGCTCTATATACTACGTCATACATATTACGTGCTCCTAAATTTGCATCAGACATCTAAATCGATATCTATATTTTAATTTCTATTCAAATTTTATTTCAAATGTTTTTGTCTTACAGCCGTACATTTGGAAAAAAAACTAGCATAGTTTTAGTTAGCGTAGCATAGTTTTTAGCGCGGACCTTTAAACTAAGGACTACGTGTAACTCACATGCGATCCATGATTGGGGCTTCCACTAACCGACTTGATCAGTTCATCCTGAAGCGAGGACCGCGACCAGGAGAGCTCCCCTAGCTGGACGTCAGCGTCACTGCTCGCGATCGAAGCCGCACCAGCGCACGATGCGCGAGAACCTGGCCTAAGAATATCAAATACAATAACTTTAATCATTATGAGAATACCATATCATTCTTTCATTGTGATTAACGGAAGAAATTAGAAACGTTATTTTTTTATAACGCGCAATGAATACGAACAAAATTATGGGGTTAATAACCGCTACCACTGGAATTCACCCTCAACCAAGTACTTGAACTGTGTTTTTATTCTATTGCATTGCGTCATAAAAAAAAAAACAATATCTTCGTTTTCGAAAATGATTCTGAGCACCAAGTCATGTTTGTAAGCTGCCGCTAGCAAGCGTCTCACAAGGCAGCTTCTTGTATTTCTAATGCATCGTCGTATATTTTGATTGACTTGTGGTCCCGCAGTAGTCAAAATTTGACTATAGTTAAATATAATTATAAGTTTAAACATTATTATTATTCTATTGTCAAACACTATTAAACTTCTAGTATAATATAATATAATCACAGATTACGTCAAAATTAAATTATAGATAAATAATATTAAAGGCGAACCATATTCTAAATTTGACCACAGACTTTAAAAAATAACAAAATTTGACAATTTACAATAAACAAAGAGTCCGGATATTTCTATGTATGTGTTGTGTCAAATATATGGTGTGTGACGTCTGTAATATTTTTTTTATTGATTTAATTTATTTTTATGCATCATTTAAAAAAATTAGCATTCCGCACTCCTTCTCTATATTCTCTATAAGTGTGGGAAATTTCATACTTCTCGGTCCGCGCAATTTTCGTAAAAAGGGTACAAAGTTTTTATTTTACGTATTAATTTAAAGATGATGATATACACCAACCTGGAGTGCGGCAAGGATTGCGCGCCATCGGTGGGTGGACAGGCCGGATGCGTCAGCGTGTGGCGTCGCATGGAGGCGCGTCGCGACGGACACTGCGTCGCCAGGTCGTATGCTATAAACATAACATTTACTGCAATTAAATATAACTAGATGACCGAGCGTTGTTCGGTTTTTTTTGTTGATAAAACGTGTTTTTTTTTTTGAAATTATATTTAATTATGAATTACATAGGTTATTTGTTATTATATTATATTATTTGTTCTTTTCTTTCAATAAAAAATAATAAGTTTAGGTTTAAGTTGATCATCGATAAAGTTGATTATTGAAAACACGAATAAAACAACATTTTCTGAAAATAAATCGTAGCTAGATCGATTTATCGCCCTCGAAATCCCCTGTATACTAAATTTTATGAAAATCGTTGGAGCCGTTTCCGAGATTCAGATTATAAAAATTCCACCGATCTTCCCAATGTATCCGGTTGCGAATTACATGAAATAACATCTAGTCTCCCTTAAAAGAACCATTTTGTTTATTTATGGAAAATAATGAGGAGAGCCTTTGTACCAAATTCTTATACTCTTCTTTGTTTAGCTGTTAGAATATAACATATTGTTTTTATATAATAATTAATTCTTTAAGATCAAATCGAACAGTCATTAAATAGAAAAAAACGATACGATTTAACTTTACGTTGTATTGATAAAGATAACTAAAATATCTACTAAAACACATTCACAATTAAAAGAACTAAAACTATAATAGATGATGATGAATAATAATAAAGATAAAAAGAGAATATGAGGGACAACAAAGTTTTGATCTAAAACATATCACAATAAGGAAGTGTTCATGTTGAAAGGTTGAAAGAAATAATTAAAAATTGATTAGAACCAAATATAATATCCACATCACTGAAACGTCAACGCCTTTCTAAAATGAAACAGCAAAGCCATTTAGTCTGCAACATACAAAGCTTGATAACTATAGAACTCTGCGTGATTGCATGCTTCCATACATTCAAGGGTCTGGTCGCAGAAGTGGTGGTACTCGTCGTGGGTGATGCGCGTGCGCGGTGGAGCACGAGGAACTTCCTCTGCACAACACCAATCATTTCAGTAGTGGTCACATCGAACTCAAAAATGGCATTTATAAGTCCCATCACATGTCAAAAGTCAACTTTCAATTTTGTGCTTTGTATCCGCAAATTAGATTAGTATGTATATTTATGTAAGTATGTATATTGGTATATAAATCAAAACGTTATTTCATATTATATATAAACGGTACATATCTATATATTATTGTATGTATATATTTTCTATTTATTGTATTGCCAATAGTACCTACACCGCAACACACCTGCTATATCTTTATCTTTTCCAGAATTTCTGTAAATCAAAGCGGTCGTCTGGAAGAGATCGCTTTTAGCAATAAAACAGCCTATTGTACAAGTCTATCTGCTTGTTGACTGTTTTTTGAATGTTAATTGTGTTTTGTTGTGTATAATGTGTGTTAAAGTGTATTCTCTCTCTTTATCTCTCAAAATTTTAATAGGTGTGTAATCTTTTAACATATGTATGATCTTACTTAATTCTACCGAGAATTCGAAAGTAATTCTTAAAATGATTTTAAATCAATATTGCGTTAATTACCTATGAAATTGTAAATATAATTCAATAACAAATCACAACATTATCTGATTATTTAAGTAATTGTGATTATTTAAAAATGAGGGCAGAAAACATATAACTTTATTGAAATCGCCCTATCGATTATTTAAAGTGATTTTTTTTTTTTTACTTTTAGCTTAACAATATCGTTGTTTTAAACTAAATCATAATTGAATAAGCTTTAAAAAGTGGGACTCACCAGTTCTCTTCCAAGGTTTAGGGGTTTGTTGTGTGGTCGGTGCAGTGTGCCTCGGGAAGGGTTGGGGAGCACACGTCTCTGGACTCGCGCAGGTTTCAGTGTCTTCCTCATCCTCATCATCCTATTTTAAGATAAATAAAAATTATTATTAGTATCTTCATCGTTCGAATGCAATCGATTTTGGTACCGTGAGTCAAAATTCTCGAACCGCAGTCAAGTCTAGTAACTGTTAGGAAGTATACTTGTACTACTGTAACTATACTTGAGACCTTAGAACTTATATCTCAAGGTGGGTGGCGCATTTACGTTGTAGATGTCTATGGGCTCCAGTAACCACTTAACACCAGGTGGGCTGTGAGCTCGTCCACCCATCTAAGCAATAAAAAAAAAGTATAAGATAATTAGCCTTGAATCCAATCCAAATCAAACTTTGTCTTCGCGTCAGGAGATGGGTGGCAACAGGCATTTTGTGGTGTCAAAAGAATAAACTCACGGTCTACATAATTACCTATACATATTTTTTATTTCAAAATCGATACATATATATGTACGTTTATTAGTTGGATATTTTCTCGTTTATAACCAACCAATTTTAATATTGAATAGAAACAAAAAAAAATAGAGCAGCCACCTCGTCTGACTCATGGAGGCCACTTAACGGTTGAATTTGAGCGCAATGACAATTATTATTATTACTGAAATACGTCGTTTCGGTGACAATACGATCACAAATAAGCTTGTGGTTGACCAATATTGTTAATAAAAAGTATAATAAGTAGTAATATGTACAATAAAAGTATTAAAAAAAGAAGTGTGTTGTCGTGGGACACCGGATAGGAACGAAGTTCCTTATTATAAAAATATTAATTTTAAATTCTATTCGAGGTATAAAGAAAATAACACTGGTGAGATCGTGGTCAATGAATGATAAAAAAATATGTTATTTTTTGTACCTTATTACAAAGTTAAGTCGTACACTGTGTGCATAATTAATAAAAATCTTACGTTACGGACGTTTTTTCCCGGTTAGGGTACCCCTCCGCATCGTCCCATAAGGAACCTCGTTCCAAGAACTAGTCAGGGCATCATGAGAAGAGTGTTTGATTATTCACCAGAAAATATACGATATTGTACAAGCAGGCAGCAAGCAGTATCTTCTCATATTTGCCTATGCAACTTAAATAAAGAGAAGGAATAACTGCACGGAGAACACTCCACAGACGTTATTTAATCTATATTATTTTTTTATGAGGAATACGAGGAATGTTACCGTACTCATGTTCCAAAATATGCGACCTTCTGTGAGAACAATTTGAAAAGAGAAGTGAAGTTGAAAAATATTCTCTGTCACAATCAATGGGCAAAGAAAATACTGCAAAATGTATTACCTAACATACCATCTATATCACTAGATATTTTAAATCAGTACAGGTCTGTAACAGATATTTATGTATGCACGCACTATTAAGCACTGGCCCAAGATAAGTACAAAAAGAATACAAATCTATTAAGTTAACCCCATGAAACATGTAATCGATTATAGATAAAGCCAATTCAGGCCAATGTATCATCAAAATTCGTTTATTGGGTTATTAATTCGATCAGTTTTCCCACCCTGAAGGGTTGGATCATAGTATGTGAAGGTCAACGACCGCTTTTATTCGATATGACTAGAAGACGGTATACTTCCTTTTAATGTTTATAGTATTTTTATTACTTAAAATAAGAAACGTCACACTCAGAAATGACTAAAACTTTTGCAATAAATGCAGAGTTATCTTTTGTTTTAGGTTTAGTTTCGTGTTTTGCCGAACAAAAGAAATCTACTAATCGTTTTACGGGCTGACTGTTAATTCTTCGGTCATGAACAATAATGAATAAAATTAAGTTTATTTTCATAAAATTAAATTCATAAAAATAATAATAAAATTAAATCCGGAACAAATTTTCTGACGCTTAATCTTTCATTGTAAGTCATTACGCTCTCTGTTTCGGATGGATGAGTTAAATTAAAAAAATTAGATAATAGTGTCAAGAAAATCTGTAAAAATATGTTGAAAAGCGTTCGACCAAATGGTTTGAAAGAATGCAGTGCAATTGTCAATATTTCTTTTATTGTGCTTGTGATTTTACTAACTGAAAATGTGTAAGGTTTCTAATTCTAAATGTAATTATCGTTTATAAATTGAATATTGAAAAACGATTTATTCTAAATAAACGTAAGTACCACAGGACGTCATTTACATATCAATTTCGAAAAAAATCGGATGCATGGTTCAGTAGTTATAACGGAACGTCCGTAAAAGTCACTGTAGATTTATAACTAGTCAGGTCATAAGTATTGTCACACAGTAAAAACTTTTCTTTTAGAATGCTGGCCACAAAAAAGTTTATTGAATTCGAATTTCGAATTGTTCATGAAAATAAAAATGTATACTTTTTTAGAATTCTACTCATTTTTAAATATGGAGTGGACGCTTAAAGAAGACCGTGTTACAGTTATTGCGTTGCATCGTTGCGGTTACGCGCCAATTCAATTTTTTAACAAACTGAAAAATTTGAATATAACCAAAAGATTCGTTTATCGTACCATCAAACGATACAATGAAGACTCTAGTGTAGATGACAGCTCAAGAAGTGGTCGCCCTCGGTCTGTTAGGACTCCAGCAGTGATAAAAGCTGTGAAGGCGCGAATTCAAAGAAATCCCAAACGTAAGCAGAAACTGTTGGCCCTTCAGATGGGGTTAAGCAGAACCACGGTGAAAAGGGTGTTAAATGAAGACTTAGGGCTTCGGGCATATCGAAGAAAAACAGGACATCGTTTGAATGCTCGTCTAATGGACCTGAGACTGAAGAGATGCCGCGCTTTGTTGAAGCGGTACGCGAGAAAAAAATATCGGGAAATTCTTTTTTCGGATGAAAAAATTTTTACCGTAGAAGAGAGCTACAACAAACAAAATGATAAGGTGTACGCACACAGTAGTGAAGAAGCGAGCAACCGTATTCCGCGTGTCCAACGAGGTCATTTTCCATCCTCGCTCATGGTATGGTTGGGAGTTTCTTATTGGGGCTTAACAGAGGTACATTTTTGTGAGAAAGGTGTAAAAACGAATGCAGTTGTGTATCAAAATACAGTCCTGACGAACCTTGTGGAACCTGTTTCTCATACCATGTTCAATAACAGGCACTGGGTAATCCAACAAGATTCGGCGCCAGCTCATAGAGCGAAGAGCACACAAGACTGGCTGGCGGCGCGTGAAATCGACTTCATCCGGCACGAAGACTGGCCCTCCTCCAGTCCAGATTTGAATCCGTTAGATTACAAGATATGGCAGCACTTGGAGGAAAAGGCGTGCTCAAAGCCTCATCCCAATTTGGAGTCACTCAAGACATCCTTGATTAAGGCAGCCGCCGATATTGACATGGACCTCGTTCGTGCTGCGATAGACGACTGGCCGCGCAGATTGAAGGCCTGTATTCAAAATCACGGAGGTCATTTTGAATAAACTTTAGTGTCATAAGAATCTATGTTTTGTTAAGTTCATTTTGGTATATGAATGGTTACATAATGAATAAACTTGTTTCAATTATTTTACATTAAACATGTGACAGAATTTATGACCTGACTAGGTATATTAGTATAAAGGTATAGATAACAATAAACGAAGAAGTGTAATAAGTAAAATTTTGATATTGTAGTCAATTAAAATTTTACATTTTTGATATATCAATTTATTTCGGAAAGGGCCTTAGATGGCCGGAAGCTAGACAGGGATCTCGCAAGACATCTGATTTTTATTTGTTCCAATACTTGTGTTAAAAAATCTAATAATCTATACTAATATTATAAAGAGGAAAGATTTGTTTGTTTGTTTGTTTCGAATAGGCTCCGAAACTACTGGACCGATTTGAAAAATTATTTTTCCATTAGAAGCCGACATTGTCCCTGATGAACTTAGGCTACTTTTTTTTTTTTTTTTTGTTTCATGTGTGTTTTAATGTTTCCGAAGCGAAGCGAGGACGGGTCGCTATACCTTATAAAATGAAAGATATTTTTTTTTTTCGCAGACGTTGTCTTATCGAAATGTAACCAAATGTATATTATCATACATTCGAATACATCAACGATATTAGATCTACAAATCCCATTTGCGTTTAAAGCAAAAAGCAAAATTCTCCAACATATCTATATGATATTTATTTCGTATCTTTCCGCCCTTTGTGCTAAATTGTGAGAATGTATTTGAGGGATATTTAAATTCAGTTTTTTTATTTTTTTATTTTTATTGCTTAGATGGGTAGACGAGCTCACAGCCCACCTGGTGTTAAATGGTTACTGGAGCCCATAGACATCAACAACGTAAATGCGCCACCCACCTTGAGATATAAGTTCTAAGGTCTCAATATAGTTACAACAGCTGCCCCACCCTTCAAACCGAAACGCATTACTGCTTGACGGCAGAAATAGGCAAGGTGGTGGTTCCTACCCACCCGAGCGGACTCACAAGAGGTCCTAACACCAGTAAAAAGTATTCGTCAGTATTCGTTCCCTTCTTTGTCGCATCAAAAATCGAACAAAGAGCCAAATTTTACTAAAAAAAAATAATGACTTAATGTTAAAACTAAGCTAGATAAATTATGTGTTTTATACTGTATGATTTAAAATATTTATTTATTGTTTTTAGTGCGTTTACTATGTATGTACATTGTTGTTCTAACTGCATACAAATTTGAGTTAAATTTTACGCTATCCAGAACGTTAAAAAACTCGCGTTAAGCACACTGTTTCGAAGTTGGAACAGCCATTGTACTATGCACTTGTGACTTAGACGTAATAAGTATTTAGTGCATTAAAATAATGTTTATTGCACTGCACGAAATCCAATAACTGTACTATTAAAATCAGCTGCCGCGCGAGGTCAACGTTCTGTTAAGACGCGGAGGGGTGGCTCCCAACTGCCCTCGCTTTGGATTGTTGATCCACGAAATACGAACTTGTTAAAATGATGTGTTTAGGCTTAGCTAAATAAAATTGTTTCCTTTTTATTCTTCTCTTCAGGTTACTTAGTTCTGATAAATAGAATACTAGAATACAACCAACTGTTTTCATGGCAGGGTAGTGTATACTACTACTACCCTGCCTATTTCTCTTGCGAAACATTCGTAAAACCTCCAATCTGAAACGTAGGACGGGGATTATAATGAACCTATCGAATGCAATTTCAAAAACTAAACCAATTTAAACGAATTCTACTTTCTGTTCCTATTGAGGTAGTTATTTATATATCATACTAGCTGACCCGGCAGACTTTGTAGTGCCTCAATCGAAAAATAAAAACCTAACTTTTGTATAAAATAAACTTAAAACATACAAAATGAATCCGTCCGACCGGGTATACATCAAAGGGAAAACAAAATTGTTATTTTTATTTAATTCCGAGCATTTTCATATCTACATATTTCATATATTATCTACCTTTTAAACCTTCTCTGGGCTTCCACAAATAATTCAAGATCAAAATTAGCCAAATCGGTCCAGCCGTTCTCGAGTTTTAGCGAGACTAACGAATAGCAATTCATTTTTATATATATAGGTAAGATAGATATAATTATCAAAGTGAAAACCGTTGCTAACCGTACGTACGATACCATTGAACTATATTTACATAATATTTACAAAATTGTACACGGGTAAGATACACTATACATAACTATAGATCTTACTTTTACAAAGTTTCTTCGTCACTTGAGCTACACAATTAATCAACGTCACAAAACGCCGCACCCTTGCTAATGCGTTATGGAAAAAAAATGGATTTCAACTGTAGTAGGCGTGCGAGTTCATGTCCATCCTGAGGAATGCGGTAGTGATGTGACCTAATTAATTAAGGTGATGTCGATAATAATTACCGATTTCAATTTCAACAGCTCTCAATTTGGTTTATTGTAACTTAAGGTAATTTTGCAAATTATGAATTATAATGATATTATACTTATACGCCATTACGTTTCGAAGACATACCCGCAAAATTATAATATAATTTGCGTAATCACTGGTGGTAGGACCTCTTGTGAGTCCGCACGGGTACCACCACCCCGCCTATTTTCTGCCGTGAAGCAGTAATGCGTTTCGGTTTGAAGGGTGGGGTAGCCGTTGTAACTATACTGAGACCTTAGAACTTATATCTCAAGGTGGGTGGCGCATTTACTTTGTAGATGTCTATGGGCTCCAGTAACCACTTAACACCAGGTGGGCTATGAGCTCGTCCACTTATCTAAGCAATAAAAAAAATAAAAATAAAAACATACAGTTGGACTCGGATTGGGCATAACAAGTTCAGAACCCGATTTCTAAGCGAAAGTCTATTTAAATAAGACTCTAGAGTGGCTTTTTTGTTTTTATTTATTTTCTTGAAGTGAGCCCTTTTTCATCGAATTAGCATCACCTTCGTAACAATTTGATTGCGTCATAGATGTTTTCTAACAAAAAAAATTAATGCTGAACCTAAGAGGAATGACGAGTTTGAACAATATTAATTACAATTTAAACTCTAATTACTATTTAACTAACAAAACAATATTCAAAATAACGTAAGTGTATGTGCTGTCTTTTTTTAATTTCATATTTTTTAAAATTTAATGTTCTGTTGTCAAACTACGTCTAATTAGTATTACTATTTTAGTATTAATAATATTAGATTTACCGAAAACTCTCACGAAATAGATGGTTCCGTCGTTTCACGGTCCAATTCACGTTCGACTAGAGTAAAAGTCACTTGCGTAATCAAACCTCTAAATTTTTTTAGAGAGCCACATGAATTTAAAACTGAAATACTTTTTAATAATTCATTTTTACTGTATAACACGTTACATGCGATGTTTCATGCAACACCACGTTATAATATCAATACAGTTAAGTAACATTATATAATACCTGTTTTACTGTATAAAACTAATATTTAGCTAGTTTCTGTATTAATTGGATCAACATTAAGCAAAAGCGACGATGGGTCATTGTGACCCATGGCAGGTACCAAATGATAACTGTGAACAGACAGCGCTTTAACTTGTGATAAATGACATTTTTTCTTTTTATTATATGAAATTCCACAAACTTCCAGAAATGTCTCGAATGAATTTCACTCACGTAACGAACGTAATCAAATCAATGTCAACGCGAGTTCAAAATCGATTATGATACAAAATAATGAGAGCAGTGACGAATTCCACAATTCGGTAACATTAATGAGTTTCTTTTGCGCACAAATTCTGATTTATTGAGAGGTTTAGTAAAAAAATACATTGGCTTTTCTACAGATACTTTTAATACTCGGAGTTTTTTATTTCTCGGTATGACCACATGAGTTTTCTTTTTCTTTCTTTCTTTCTTTCTTTCTTTCTATGTTTCTTTTTCCCTAACTATTCGCTGGTAGCCTAGGGGGCTATTCTAGTTACGCTCGGACGGGAAAATGAGCTCTTGGCCTACCTTCCATCGCAATAAAGTTGACTGAGAGCACGTGTTAACTACGCCTGATGCGGGCGATTTACCTATTAGGTAACGAAGGTTTCACATGCTTAATGCGATAATTGAATCTTTATATCATAGCCGTACACTGGCCTTAGCTTGGAATCAATGCAACTGGAACTCCATACTTAAAACTCGTTCTCACCTCATCGCCGACAACCTTCATTAACATTTGACTGGTGGTAGGACTTCTTGTGAGTCTGCACGGGTAAATACCACCACCCTGCCTATTTCTGCCGTGAAACAGTAATGCGTTTCGTCTTGAAGGGTGGGGCAGCCGTTGTAACTACACTGAGACTTTACAACTCTTATCTCAAGGTGGGTAGCGGCATTTACATTGTAAATGTCTATGGACTCCGGTAACCACTTAACATCAGGTGGGCCGTGAACTCGTCTCCCCATCAAAGCAATAAAAAAAATCTCCATATTGAAAAATAACGTAATTGGTAATTTGTGTAAAACCCATTTTATGCATATTAGTTCGAGCGTTCTGACCCGACCATTAGTATCTAGACCAGCCTTTCCCAAAGTGGGCGATAATGCCCCCTTGTGGGCGCTGCAGGTCTAATGGGGGGCGGTAAGAGAACCAAAAAATGGGGGCGTTGTGTGGAGGCTTCGGAGGCGATTTGTAATTTCATCTAAAAGGATTCTTAGACAACGACAGAGCTCTCGCTATAGTCGTTATAGTGGAGGCACTAAAAAATAATTTATTTTCAAAGTGGGCAGTAGACAAAATAAGTTTGGGAACCCCTGATCTAGACAAAGAATAGCCTCTATGGTTCTAAACGATTTCCATTTAAATTTATCAATTTCAAAAAGTCTAATCATGCATATACTTCTAATGTCCAGATTTATAATGAGTGATACTTGCCTTTAAGCTACTATCAAGATTGCTAATATAAAGCTAAGTATCAACAACATAATTTGAAATATACTACGTATTCGTTTAATAAGAATAAAACCACACCTTCATAATCATATTTGAGAGTATTGACCTTTATACGGTCTGGTTATTTACCACCATTCCAATGTATGCTATAGTTCCGTCCATGAAATATACAAACAATTTGCGATCTTATTCCTGATGTAGTAACGGTGAGAGTCACGTACCCTCAAGTATCTGGGGCAGCGAAGCCTTGGGAAATATGTTAGGACAAGTGCTTGGATATAATTTTGTGCACTATGCAAAGCTATTTTTACTTCGAACCAGTTTGATGCGGTGACAATTTTTAGGTAAGACACCAAAAAAGCTTTGATTCATTTAGTTAGTTATGCAAGTCACGCTAAGAGTGACAGGCATGGAACATCAGCCTTTTTCCTCCAAAGTTTTTCAAGTTAGGTGTGTCTTTTTAAAATAGAAAAAAATCTGGAATTGAGATCATGCCACAAAAAATTATAATGTAAAATGTTCACTGAGTACATGAGAAAAATTTGACTTGTGTACATTATGTATGTTTAAGCATTCTGTTAAAACTCCTTTTGGAGACTCGAGAGCTTATTTAACTGATAGCGTATGTATTTAAAGACAAGAAAGTATTGAAGATCGTATAGTAAATTATCTTTTGCTTTCGGCAGATTCGTCTATAATAACATACAAATCTACAGTGGTTTTTACGGATGTTCCGTTATAACTACTGAACCATGCATCCGATTAGCTTGAAACTTGGTATCAGAAGATATATGCACTTAATGGATACGCCAATATTTATATGAGTGTTGGTCTCCCTAATAATAATGACAATAAATAATAATGTTAATTTTAAATGCCCAGCGAAGTGGGCGAGTACGGCTAGTATTTTTATAAAAGTCTGTTAGATCTAGTAGAACTTTATTGCGTTGTTAAAGTGAAGGAAGCGTTAATCTAAGAACCATCTTGATACAAAGCCGGGTATTTAAGTCTAAATTTGTGGGAGCAATATCATCGTCGTATATAGAAAATTAATATCGAGGCCCCCAATTATTAGCCCCCTAATTAAAAGACGTTTCCTTGCATTCAAACTTATTAAAATATAAGTTTGAATGCAAGGAAACTTTACTAACATACTTTTCAGTGGTAGGTAATATCTGCCGAACTGCACAAGTCATTACACGCATGAATAACTTGCAAATACGTGAGTTTGTGACGTGCGGTTGCAATAAAAAAAACAAAAAAGATAAGTGGTCGAACAAAGTTATTTAAAAATCTACACGGCAATTTAATGTTGATTTCGAATATCTATTTCTTTTTGAGAATAAGGAAGACATATATTTGTTCCCTAAAATTCGAAAATCATCAAAAGAAACAAATCAGAACTTCTAAGCAGCTAGAAGATACCATGGCCTAAATGATATTGACGCCTGTTGTATATTCGTATCAAGCGACGCGACTATTTCGGTGTTCAAATCCCGGCGACATATACCATATTTTCTAAGGAAGCCCGTAGTTTGCTCAATTACTGGTGTTAGGGCATATTGTATGACCGGTATTACCATCCTAGATAATTATGCCACGAAGCAGCTTTGCGCTCCGGTTTGCAGGGTGGAAAACAGATTATGCAGTACTACCCGATCACAAAACTCATTATACGTAAAGGGTATTAATTTGGTTATATAATAATATATGGGCCACTAAATTACTTAATATCAGTTGAGCCATAAGACCGTTCACCTATCAATCAGCAATCAATAAAAAAATAACACCATTTCGTTTTCTTGGAAGCTCGATTTCGTTTGCAAAACTATTTTTTATTTTATTGCTTAGATGGGTGGACGAGCTCACAGCCCACCTGGTGTTAAGTGGTTACTGGAGCCCATAGACATCTACAACGTAAATGCGCCACCCACCTAGAGATATAAGTTCTAAGGTCTCAGTATAGTTACAGCGGCTGCCCCACCCTTCAAACCGAAACACATTACTGCTTCACGGCAGAAATAGGCAGGCACCAGTAATTACGCAAATTATAATTTTGCGGATTTCATTTTTATTACACGATGTTATTCCTTCACCGTGGAAGTTAATCGTGAACATTTGTTGAGTACGTATTTCATTAGAAAAATTGGTACCCGCCTCAGATTCGAACACCGATGCATCGCTCAACACGAGTGCACCGGTGACCTTTAGGCCACGACGACTTCAACTATTAGTAATGTCTGTCTTTAGAATTCCCCAAATGTAATACATGTCACTAAGCCCCGCATTTATCGGTTGCCTAACGCATCCAATATCTGACTTTATGAAAGCGACGTAACGCCTCTCCTAAAATACATAGATCAGTCGCGTTCTAACCTCTAGATTGTCAAAGTCGACTTTGATGAGCCTCCGCTGGGGTTGTGTGTGCGGTGTGACGTCACCCCCGCGCCGCATTTCACCCCCGCCTGGGCCGCTGCCAGATCCACTTGTCGCTGCAACAAAAATATCGATCATTAGTGCCATTTGAACATACCTATCTATGTATATATTGATATAATGAATGTAAAATGTAAGTGATTCATTATATGATGTTACTGGTATGAATCTGAACATATTTAACAAGTTGCGATCCACTAACGGTGCTTTTAGGTACCCTAAGCACCGGTCATCGTTCTTGTCGAACCCATCGCAGCGTCGCCGTCGCTTGCGATAAAGGGCTCGGCGAGTAAATAATTAACCCTTAAAAATTTACAAACACAGCCCACTGAGTTTCTCGCCGGATCTCTCATTCTTCTCAGTGGGTCGAGTTTCCGATCCGCTGGTAGATTCTGCGAAGCACTGCTCTTGCTAGGATTAGTGTTAGGAACGACGTCAGGTTTGAGCCCCGTGAGCTCACTTACTAGTAAAGATTACGCTGAAATGGTCTCTTAAGACCAGCAGCTTAGGTAGTTCCATAAAAAAAAAGAAGTTAACAAAATGCATTAACGATACGGATGAGGTATTTACTGTAAATCCAATAAGACGCTTGTTCATCTTCTAGCTTGTATACTTTGGCAACTTCACAGAATATTAAGACGAACGAAACTTTCACTTAAATAATAACGTGCTGTTGAGCTACTAAACAAAACAGAAAGAAAACAAAACAACACAAAAAGATACTTATTGGAACGTAAGTAAATAGGCAAATACGTATATAATGAATTAAATAAAACAGAAAACGTTAAACGACTTTCTAAAAAAAGATCTATAAAGAACCCATTTAAAGGCCGCCGATTCTTGTGTATATTATAAGAAAATAAGAATCGCCTACGAGACAAAAGAAAAAAATTAGATTATACATTAAAAATAGCTGACCTTTTCAGCAAGGTTGTTTCGAACGTGTGCAAGAAATTAGATTCTGAACTGTCATACCCGTATCATCATCACTTTCGAAATGTTCAAAATGTACATATTTATTATTATGTACATAATTCATTATTATGGCAAACACAAAGAAACGTTTTTTTTAATCGATAATTATTCAACTTATCGATTAATAATTAAAAATACAAAGAGAGACAGAGAGAGAGACACAGAGAGAGAAAGAGAGAGAGAGAGTATTCAGAGAATATCAGTCGTTGTTTCAGAAAAATTCCATGTATTTTCTATTCGATTTCAGTATACCTACACCCAAAATTGGAATACAGATTACAAGAACCTTTCAAATGTGAAATATGAAGGTTTTTAATTTTCTTTTTCCATCTCTTTGGGTATAATGGAATTAATATTTGATCAAACGAATAAATGGAGGATTGTTTTGCTTCGGATGATTGATGAAACTCTATATTATAAAAAAAAATATAGGTAGGAATTTTTTTATTTTCTATCATAAAAACGTTGAAGAAACAAAAACATAATTGCTTAGTACATATTTTTTAAGTTATATATACATTTGTGGTTAGATTCATAGAATTATAAAGCGGTAGCAATTTGTTCTAGTTTATACAACTTAAGATCTGATAATGAGACGGTAATTAGATACGTATAATTTTATATTATTTACACTTACGAATCCCAATACCATAGATGACGTGACTGACGTAACTTAATTGGAGATGTATGCAACCCAAATTAGATAACAGAAATTAATTACATGTTTTAAAATTGAATCTACTACATACGCTTTTAGATATTTAGATTTATCCAACACATTGGTGTAAAACTCTATCAAGTAACTACATACTTTTAGAAGTATTTTCTAAGAGCTTTAAATGTTCAGTGATCCAAATAACAAGTCAAGTAATCAATCAGTAAGCTCTACGGTAATATCAAAAGCCAAAGGTCAACTAGAAAAGGTCAAAAGGTAAGCTTTTTTTGCATCTAATACAAAAATAATTTTAGATTTGATACCGTTAAATTGCCTACACTCCCAGCTGTGTTTAAAGATGTATACGAGGGTCTATGTATAGCAAATGGTGAAGCTCTGACCTTTGGACAAAGGTTTATGTAAATTGGATTCTACGGGAGTGTTTGATTATAATACAAGAAAGGTACGCAAGAGTGGCTTATTACGTTGGAAATGTTCGAAATATTTTTGGATTCAGATTTTAGGTTGACCTTTCTCGTTTCTGTAATTAGTTTTGATGATTCAATATGAGAAATATAATATGATAAGGTATTATCTGTCAAATTTATGGAGAGACAAAGGGCGACTCGTAAAGATTACCTTCAATCTAAAGTTTTATTGACCACAAAAATAATCATTTATGTTTGAAAACATTATTCGAGATGGTAGTACATTTTATGAGCCTGCGTGGTTACTTAAGAATAGAAGAGCTGTTGATACGGTGTGATTAGCTCAACCTTATTTCTTAAGGTGAGCGATATTCAAATTAGCTTGGCATCGTCTGAATAATTATGAAAAATAAAATAGTATAATATTTCTAGAATGCTATGAAATATATACTGCGATTTTGAAATTAAAATGATTAATTCAGACTTATACGTCAATATTTAATGATTGATTCGAAAATATTATGAACGCCAAGAAGTATATCATTTATAATAAACATGAGCTTTTGAATTGCGTAACGGCTGAGTTCAAAACGTGATTAGGTGAACTTGATAACTTCGACAGAAAGCTGTGTACTGCGATGAGTGACCCAAAAAAACATTTATGTAATGTAGGAAATGACATATTTCTGTAATGTTATCTTCGTTTGTAATTTTGTAACATTAAACAAGTCCTCAGATTTCAACAACTATTTTGTTGTTCACGGAAAAGAAACTCGTAACCTATAACAAGTATATTAATTGCTTCATCCAATTTGTTATTTTTTTTATAACAACAAATATCCTACAAAGTTGTCTATTTGCCACTTATTATTAAGAAATAAATACACTACGTTCAGGTATTTTTATCTTTAGGCTATTGCACCTAAAACTCATTTCAGACTGACACCTAAATTAACTTTATTGCTATTTTTGTTTATGATACAAAATTAAATGAATGGGAATTGTTTCATCTTACCAAACAATGGTATTTTTGATGATAGACACATCTAAACAAATACAAATTGTTTGATGTTTTTAGTGTACAATATTGTGTACATAATAATTGCATATGCGCCAATACAGAACTCTGTTGAAGCCTGCGTGATATGCCATATGTAATGACTCTGTTTGATTCGCCTGCAACACTTTTGCAGATACAATTTTTTACGATAGAAACAGAAATACAAGGTCAAGAAGACTAGGCATACGTTTATTATTAATTTATTAATGCCCCAACTTTTCTTCATTTTCTATATTTCTGAACAATTTACAATGAAATTAAGTCAAATGTAACATGTGATATTAGTTTTTAATGTGTAGTCTAAGCGTTATTTTATTCTTGCTTAGAATGGCTCTGCCCCTGGCATTGCTGAAGTCTATGGGCGATGGTAACCACTCACCATCAGGTGGGCCGTATGCTCGTCTGCCTACAAGGGCAATAAAAAAAATTGACCAATATGTTTTTTTACTGAATTTTATTTCATTAAAGTTAAAAAAAATATAAAAAATAATGGGAACAAATCACGCACAGTCATCGGGCCCCAATTGAAGATTCCTTGTGTTTTAGGTACCAGAAACTGACCAACGTACTTATATACATATATAGATACATTAAACACCCAGACAAAGAGCAAACAAACCTGCTTATCAAACAATGTTTATCCGATGTAGGAATCCAACCGACTACCCTTAACGTGCAACACTCAGGGGTGCAAACTATTGCACCATCGAGTCAGTCGTTCAATTTACTATAAAGACAGGTGGGCTGTGAGTTCGTCCACCCATCTAACCAATAAAGAAAAAATAAAAAATAAAAGTTAGGAGTAGAATTATACTAATAGACATAGTTGTAGTTATAGACGCTGATAATTCCATGACCCGAAAACCAACCTTAATAGAAATATTTCCGCGTATTACAAGCACGTGTCTGTCTGTCTATGTTGCAAAAGTGTTTTACTTTCACCGGCCTTGAGATTATCTATACTAATATTTTAATGTAAAGTTTGTATGTATGTTACTCAATCACGACAAAACGATTGAACGATTTAAACAAAATTTCGTATTAAAAATATATTTATAAATTGAATTAAAGTAATTTCATACTATTATACTATTTATCGTGGCATTTTCCATAATTCCATTAACATGGGCAATATTTGTCTATATTTGTATCTTTTATATTAAATACGATAATTAGTTTTCTGATTTTTGTTACGAATCTAGAAATCTACTTGTAACTTATAAATTGGTATTTCAAATATTACAGAATTACAAATTTGGCGCCGCTGAGACCGCAGACCATGCTTAATGCAGTAGTAATCCATTCACAATAGCAGGACTTTTATTCAGTCGCACGACACTTAAGAATTAGACATGATTATCTTATTATTATTTTACTAAGCTTAAGTGGGCAGACGCGTTTTCATTCTTCCTTACTATATACCCTGCTGTTGCTATGTGAACCTCACACGACCTGTTTTTAAATAATAGAATAGATGAGCTCATCACCAAGCGGGTATTAGTGGTTTCCAAAACCCATATACGTTGTAGCTCGAATGTATCCGCCTACCATCAGACATAAAATAGAACAGTCAATTGTATATACGGCTACCTTTCAAACCGAATTAGTTTTTTTTTTCTTTTTTACCCCTATCCATTCGTTAGCAGCCTAAGGCGCTATTTCAGCTACATCCGGACGGGGAAACCCGAACACACGACTCCTTCGTGGAAAAAACACACAAGATACAAATTCATGTGTACTCATAAACCACTGAAGCGAGCTACGGCCATTACTTCCTTATCATTCGGCCGTAGTTGTATTATCAGAATTATTTTTCTATCTTCCGAATATAAATATTTCAGATACCTACTTGGGCCACGGCAGCCTACAAGTCGGAAACAAAAAGATTCGTCGCACGACACAGCTGATTAGTTTCAAATAAGTAAAGTCACTATTAATAGTACTGATCTGAAATCGTTTGATATCAAATGAAATAAAACTAAAAACCTTATGTTAAGAAACCTTCGTTCGTGTTTTATCTTTTTTATGACCATACAGCTTCAAAGACAAATAAAAAGGATTAAAGTACAGCGTAAGCTATGACTAGTTATTTTATTCTCGAGGACATTAATCCTTAAAATGAAGGCGTTATAAATGATCGTGATTTACCCAAGAAATATACTAAACATTAATACAAACTCGTGCGATAACTGTAGCTTGATAAGGAAACCAAGTCATGATGTAATGATAAAGAAGGCTTTCTGCAATTCCTAGGAAATAGTTTAACACGAGTAATTTAAATACATTTTTAACATTTAAAATAAATTTCGCCATACACCTATGTAATATTTGTAAAAACGCATTTTGAAATATAGGAAATATTTTCAATGGTTGCATATCAAAGTCAATGCATGGGTCACTGAATTGCGACCCGCTAAAAATGTAGAAATAATACTAATAAAAATAACGAAAACATTTTAGCTCACGTAACTGATACTCCTTTTTGATGTTACAGTCGCGATTTCCTTTCAAGGTCTATTGACTAACGAATTTTAATTGAGTGTCTACGCTGTAACAGTTTGTTTACGAAATAATTAATATTCAAGCTGTTTTTCAATTTGTTGAATAAAACGTTTTATTTTGTATATTTTTTTATGACGTATAGTGGTTCCAGTCACAACGGGTAGACCTTGAAGTCTTCTGCTGTTTGTCATTCAAAAGCGCTAGTAAATGTTCCCCTACATACCGAATGTTCATTTTTATAATTACTGAATTAAATGCTATTTTCACAAATAAGGGTCTTTAAATTGGCTACTTATACTTTCCCATCATTGTTTAAATGAATAAATTTCATAACTAGCTGCATTTAAAATAATAAAATAATTTATATGTGACACATTCAATGTATTCAAGACGAACCAAGTTAGGTCATTTATTTTTTAACAAAGTTATACATTGTATATTTATAACATTTTTTACCATAGCCAAGAGGGAGGTCCCAGAGACCGATGGCTATTTCACGAAAACGAAAACCTTCCATATTGAATATTTTATGTAAATAAAAACAATAAAACATTAATAGAAATCTAGTCATGATTCCAATTAAATATGCCTATATTTTTCTTATTTACCTACTAGAAACTAATCGACTCAGACATTTGACGAAACCTTTTATCTCCAAACTACATGGCTACGGAATAGGTTCCATTTTGTTCTGTAATTGAGAAGGGCAGATGACTGACGCAAGCTCGACTGAACCTTGACATTTTCAGATGGCCCAAAGTTAATTAAAGCAGCGATTTCCAGAAATAGACAATGTTATTAAAGCGCTAAATTTATTTGGTTGTCATAATAGGTTCTAGGTTTTGACTAAATTGTTCAGGACACTCTTTTATCTTTTTTAATGACTTCTGGAGCTACAGATGGACATTATTGAATTTTAAAATAATGATTTAAAAAAGGGTGCGTGTACTTATGTACGCGCGTAAGAAGTTATACTTTTTTTATTACGCTTTTATTATTTATTAGAAGTTACGCTTTATTTTTATTAACTTTTTTTTTTTAATATTAAATAATTAATAATAAATATTTAACGTTAATAATTTAATAATATTTAGTATGAATTATATTAAATAATAATTTTGTCATTTATATTACTAAAAAATGAATGCTAATAACTTTTTTTTTACGAGTGTATATGCGCGAAAGTTCACCTGCGACTATATTCAGACTCGCCAAGTTACGTCGGTCGTATTGTAATGAGCGATTTAGTGGGCAACTTCATTCTGTTAATTTTGTGTCACGGTGCGCGCGCATCGTAAAATTTCACTCTCATCAATTTTTCATAACGCGCCTAAAGAAGTATAACTTCAAAAAGAAGTATTTTTATTTGCCATTTGGCTACGTCAAAGCCACATTTTAGGTGGCGAAACTATAGCACGAAATTAATGCAAATTAGTGCAGTTTTTTTTAATACAAAATGCCAATAATGCTATGCTAATTTGATAGACAAGGTCAAAAATTAGAACACATTATATAAATTTGATCTTTGAATTTGAATAACGTGATTTGCATTTTGAACAATATGTTGCGATTCAAAGCAATTTTGTCCTTCAATCAAACGGTCTAAAGTCTAAAACAATTTTCAACAGAATTCCACAACAACAAAAAACGCAATAAGTATTAAATCGAAGAGTTACACATGATTGAATATGACTTTATATAACTACTTATCGACAGTAATACTGTCAAACAAAGCCTTAATCGATTTAGTAAAAAAAAATAACAAACACATTGTGACGATTGTTACAGAGTAACAACTCGCTTTTAACCTATACCTTGAAACGATTTTGCAGCCATGTTGAGTGTTGCGAAAAATGATAAACCTCATTCCTTAGACCCGCAATCTCGGGGTATATTATTTAAGTGCCCCGAGATATTCGTTACAGAGGTCAAAATTGAATTTATACGTGATTTCATCAGAATCATTTAACCTTATCGTACAGACTTCAGGTTTATTTTAATTTTCATCTTCATCGGAATACTTATTCTTGCGACGTTTAGATTATATGGTACTGTTTTTATGATAAGTTTTTAGCGATTACATCGGGGTGTTTTAAAAAGTACTTCTTCATTACTGTTCTTTACTACACTTCATTTTTATCTAATTGTCAAAAAATGGGATTTATACAAAAAATAGCCATAGTGAACTACTATCACAAAGTATCAATATATTCGCTAAATGTTTGAACCCTCATTCAACACAATTCTTTAATAGACTATATCGTGCGCAAACAGTTTCGTAATTACAATTAAATCACTGCAACGTGCGTGACTCGCTATGATTAACTACCTTTTGTTTGAAATACTATTCCTGGCGATTATTAATGGTCCGTTAACAAAAAAATAAAGTGCATATAGCAATTTTTTTTAACATAAATATTTAAGTGAGATGACGGCTATTAGCAGCCGGCGGTGCTTGAAGAAATGAATATCCAATATTTACACGACTGCAGAGATCGCGACACAAATAAAATGATATAATATTGTTCTATAAGAAAAATAATAATCGAACTTAAAACTATACGGGCCATGAGGTCATGTCTACTCATCAATAAAAAAATGATTTTTCTGTGCAGCTGTGCAATCTCTATTATTGAAACGAGTATTTTTTCTTGATCAATAAATTAATTAATAGAAATTGTTCTTTCAGTTCAATTAATAAAGAAATTCTAATGTAAAAAATTAATGTGTATCATAATTTATTTATAAGTAATATAGAGATTTTTTTTCGAAAGGCTCCTTTTTAATACTGTTATTTCGTTTTTCATCATCATCAGCCTGCGGCAGTCCACTGCTGGACATAGGCCTCCCCCAAAGCTCGCCACTGAACCCGATCTTCGGTTCTAAGCATCCAGTTACTGCCAGCTGCCTTGCGCAGGTCGTCGCTCCATCTAGCAGGAGGGCGTCCTACACTACGTTTGCCGGTTCGCGGTCTCCACTCCAGAACACGTCTACCCCAACGGTTATCGGTTCTGCGACATATGTGACCAGCCCACTGCCACTTCAGCTTATTTCGTTTTTGTAGGGCTCATATTTCTAACGATTAAAAGCCCGATATCCTTTTTGACGATGCATATTTGTAATCACTTGCATATAAAAACATGACAAAGGTCACTTTATTATGTACCTAAATAAATGAATATATTTAAATACTTAATATAGTGAGCTTGTCTATTCATACCGAGAAATTAAAATAGCTTTACAGGTAAATCTTAAAGCTAACTCCATCTAACTCTAAGCTTAGTTATTGAACATGCATAAGCATGTGACAATACACGGTCAATTGTGAGATTTTCTTTAAGATAAATTCAATTTACGAGAAAATTCAAAACACATTATTTTTATTGCTTAGATAGGTGGACAAGCTCACAGCCCACCTGGTGTTAAGTGGTCACTGGAGCCCATAGACATCTACAACGCAAATGCGCCACCCGCCTTGAGGTATAAGTTTTAAGGTCCCAGTATAGTTACAACAGCTGCCCCACCCTTCAAACCGAAACGCATTTTTATATACCAGTCTAGAACTATCGGACATTACCTAGGGTACAGGGTCCAAGGTTGGTATAGTTAGGTTATTGTCTTTAGTTGTTTCAAGCAACAAATTTTCATTAATCAAACATATCTATCGGCCGTCTGGTGTAGTGGTAAGTGACATGGTCACTACACAAGGGGGTCGCTGGTTCGAATCCCGCCAAGGGGAGATATTTGTATGATAAATATAAATGTATTTTCCAGGGTTATGGATGTATATTAAATATATGTATGTGTATAATAAAAATCTTAGATTTATTTCCGTTATCTGGTACCTCTAACACAAGTTCTTTACGAACTTATCACGGGACCAGTTAACGTGGCGTGACTGTTAGTAAATATTTATTTATTTTATTTATATAAATGCACATTGGCTTTCGTCAGCACTATAATTTCACGCGGCATGTCAACAGTGAATGCAAAAAGCGAACTATAAACATTTTAAATTCCGAAAATGCATTGAAACACGTACAAGCAATAACTAAATACAGTTTTATTGCAGTTGCTAGGAAACGCATGATTCATTCTGAAATAAATATATTTACATTTATTTTTATTGGTTTTACAATTTTACTATGGATATAGATATTTATTTTAAGTTTTCTTGTTTTTCTACCATAAAACCCCGATTTGTAATTGTATGTCAATGGCTTAGCTTAAAATGGGAGTAAAATCGACAGTCTCTTCTTTGAAGCACTTTCTTTGACGACGAAATCAAAAACACGTCAATATTTTTTAAGAAAACATATTATTATTATGTATCAATGTTCACATCGCGGAAGTGAGCTATTAAGCCTTACACAATTACGGCATAAATATTTGACATAAAATTTTAATGTTAAATTGTACTTGTATATTATTTCTTAAATTTACGTTGAATTGAACCTTGTAACAATATACTAATTGACTCTATTTGTAACAGTTAGTCCCTACCCAAGTTATAAAATGTTCTAAATTAAAAATTTCAATTTCAATACATGAAGACTCCTTGTACATATAACAGTTTTAAATGCAGACATCAAATTTATAATATCTTAGATCTTCAAATATCCGGTATCTCAATACAATATAGAGATTTATGAGTAGACCAGGTAAATAAGTTTCGCTTTGTAATTCAAATAGAATTTTGGGTTAAATAATCTCTTGGAGTCTACATACACGAAGGAATTTTGTGAATAACTTCAAAACGATAACAGTTATGTATACACTACATAGTATAAAACAAAGTCGCTTTCTCTGTCCCTATATCTGTCCCTATATAATATCCTTAAATCTTTAAAACTACGCAACGGATTTTGATGCGGTTTTTTTAATAGATAGAGTGATTGAAGAGAAAGGTTTATATGTATAATAACATCCATTAAATAGTGGAGAAATCAATAATAAATTACAGTTTCCGAAGCGAAGCGAGGGCGGGTCGCTTGTTTGATTATAATTAATTAATTCTATGTTGAGTAACGACGGTATATTCAATGCAAGATCTGCTTGTTATTGAGCTCAAAAGTGTATTAAAGTTCTAGTAGAGTTGTATTTTTTAAGATTCTCTGTTACGTTTTCATCAATCGTCGCTATAGCCCACTGAGTTTCTCACCGGATCTTCTCAGTGGGTAGCGTTTCCGATCCGGTGGTAGATTCTGCGAAGCACTGTTCTTGCTAAGGCCAGTGTTAGCAATACTCCCGGTTTGAGCCCCGTGAGCTCTCCTACACGTCAAGGAGAAGCTGAAATAGCCTCTCAAGGCTCTCAGCATAGGTAGGAGAAAAAAAGTTCATATTTTCTCAAGAAATTCAATCATAGTACCATTCATTCATCGGTAATTGCATTGCTACGTGATATGAAATACATTTCTGATATAATTTACATAAACTACGTAATTGATGTTTTAAATAAACTAATTTTTTTTATTGCCCATGTAGGCAGACTAGCATACGGCCCACCTGATGGTGAGTGGTTACCGTCGCCCATGGACTTCAGCAATGCCAGGGGCAGAGTCAAGCCGCTGCCTACTCTACTTCACGATAATTTTATAATCAGTCATTCACTCGTTAACCACCCTAAAGATATTTTTTTTTCATTGCTTAGATGGGTGGACGAGCTCACAGCCCACCTAGTGTTAAGTGGTTACTGGAGCCCATAGACATCTACAATGATATGATTATCATATAATTATATTAGTTACTGCTCATTGCCATGGCGACGCTGCCCCAGTAAGCCTTATCTTGCGCGACGTCCAACGCCGGCTCCTCTGGACTCCTCGCTGGTTCTATCAGCCCGGAGATGGGTCGGGTGCCCAGCAGCAACGCTGCCGGCGATACTCGTGAGCGACGCAGTTTGACGGACGTCTTACGAACCACGAACGAAGGCGCGAAATTTCTCAAAATATTTCAATATTAAACCGACGACACACTGTTTTGTATTTATGATTAGTGCAGTATATTTAATGCTTTATTGACGTGAAATATCACTAAACAGATTGAGATTGGAAATGTTTCAACAACAATTCATAATTCAATCAGATACACAATGAAACTTTGAAGCTTTATTAGTTGATGTTTAACAAAAAAAGCAACACAAATGTATAAAGACAACGTTCACTTCACAATTTTAAAGAAAAAAAAATTGATATATAATTTTGTTTGCTGCACTGTAAACGCGTGTTCAGTTCTTGGCGGTCACCGCCATATTGTGTCCCGAGGGTTGGCTTGACGCATGCGCCGCACCCTTAAATCGGCTCTTCATTCCGAACGACCACCCCGTTTTTACCGCCACAGCACATAATTTTCACAGTAACCATTGCGTTACGACTTAGAGTAAACGTAGGACGGCATCTAACGAAAACTTCGATAGTCTGTGAGCCATTTTATAGCATCACTCCGTAGACGCTCGATTTATTTCTGAACATCACGACCCTTCAACCTTTCAACTTTCATCAATATTACACGTTTACTAGTTATTCACTATACGTAAAATAATATTAAAATAACCTGTGATTTTCAATGCTTCACTTCTATTTCTACATTTACCTTAATAAAACGATAGATTTACGAATTTATTTGAAGAAATGTGTTGTTCAATTTTGGCGTGCATATCGGTTGTATATTATCTGCACATGCGAACGGTGAGCTAGTAAAATCCATTTAGGTAAAAGCCGGCAGCGGTAATTCTTTGTGAGTATTAATTAACTTGATTAAGCTCGGCAGCTAGCTTAAAGCTTCAAAATATTTGAAGACTAAATAACGATTTCGAATTTGGGCACGTGCTGATATAATATTTTTTTTTATTAATTTAAATAGCCACCAAACTCTAATGTAAAGCCGTAACTGGATCCTACAGACATTACAATTTGAAAGCCTGACCTTGAGACATTAGATTGAGGTCTCGCAATAACCGTCAGCGCTATAAACCGGAACTCGGAAATTGAGGAAGTTAGATTAATTAGTCTAAACGACGAAGAGAAAACAGTAGCCAGTTCTCCATACCTCCTGATCCAAGTCGCAGATCTTCTGAATAATAGCGACATTAACATTAATCATATTGATTGTCAGTAAGATATTAATTATATTATATTAAGGTTATTACCCAACAATATCTTAGGAATCTCTGGTAAAGGACTTCAAAGGACCATGTGTCGTGAAAGATTCGCCCAGCCCCTAAGGATAAAGTTAGCATTTTACCAAATTTATTTTTTCGTATTCAATCTTAATCTCATCATATACTGTTCCAGTTTTAAGGGTAGGACGATCTATGTACATTACATTTTAAAACTTCCACATCATATCTCGTTTAAGGCCACATTCACGTCATAACTTCTATAGGCTTTAATTATACTTATCACCAGGTAAGCTCTGCGCTCGCGGGCATGTCTTTGATTATAGAGAAACAGAAATTTTACAAAATAAACTTCTTAAATAACTAACATTTTAACGGTCAAAGCGGATTAGTTCGAAAAACACGAATTATTATTACAACATGGTACTCGTGTTAGATCAGCAACAGATTCTTAGATAAGTGGCGGTTGTTAGGACGAAGGAAGGCCTTGATCACTCGTGAATGTATGGCATTGAGCTGAGAACTTACATGAAGATTTCGATACGAGATACTTCTTCCTTTTTATCTGCCATTGGTGATTACAAGTGCTATTTCAACATGAATTCTTTTGATAATGGTTTTGCATGAAATATGACTCCTATTTTTTGTCTTTTCTCTTTATATAAAATACATTTTCCTTTTTATAAATAGTGTTACTCTGATTGACCTCTGACGTGAAACTAAAGGGCAATACACGGCACAGCCAACATATATGCAAAGTGGCTGGGAAGCCGACACTTTACGGATTGTTTATTGTAATTTATAAAGTACGAATGAAATTTTAGATATACGAATTCAATAGCCTATCCTATTCGTGCTCAATACACAACTGAAATTAATTATAACGCAAATAAATAAAGGTGCATAAAAATGCAATTTTGCATAAAAAACAAATTTATGATTCAAATATACAAAAAATGTAACAAATCATTTATAATTTTGAAATGAACTGTAACTAAAAGCTACCTATTTTGGCTCATAACAACATGGGAAAATCTAGCGAAGATTTGCTAATAACATTACAGGCAACCTTTTGAACTGGCACGGCAAAACATGATTGATACTGTACTCCGAAATACCATTGTAAAAAGTTGTGGTCCAAGTCATCGGCAAACCAATAAATATTGTGTGATTTTGAGTGCAATATTACCATATTAAACATTGTTAAGTCAATTGTGTGTATAATTAAGATACAGATATTATAGAAACAAATGTTATAAGTCATCAATATATATCAATATAAACCTTGGTACAAACATGGACATCGCGCGGTGGAGAGAGACGAAAAACTAAAATAAAAAAATGACAAAACTGTTTTTAATGATTCTGTAATTGCTATAGATGGAGAGACTAGCTCATTAGGTATTTTTTTAAATCTATCCCACAGTTACTTAATCATAACATAAAGGCACTCTTGTGTACCTACGATTACAACAGGCGTCTTGTGCAGAAAGTCACAGAAACTTCGTTATAGTTTAAATTTTCTACAAATGTATCGAATATAACATAATGTATGTATGGATCGATATTTAAGTTCTACTCACAATCTATGGTAAAATTCATAAGAAAATCAATTGATGACAAGTCACGGTATGAGCATAGTAGCACGAAATCCAATATTAAAATTTAACCGATCGAATTAAGACGATGGGCCCTTGGGGCCCTGAAGCAAAGAAATTTTTTACAGAAATCTCCAAACGCTTGAAGGAGGTTACACATGATGCTAAGGCTGGCTGGTACTTTGCACAGAGAGTGAGTCTGGCTGTCCAACGAGGCAACGTAGCCAGTATCTTGGGGACTGTGCCTCCTTCAAGCGCGTTGGAAGATCTGTTCTACTGTGTGGGTTGAGTTATGTTAAATTATTTTGATTTGACTTTTTGTTAATAAAAATAAATAAATATATAAAGTTTACTAAAATAGTTGACATAATTAAAAAATTTAATTAGTTAATGGATTTGGCGCAAAGCCATATCGTCTTTTCGCATTAAAAGTGTACAATTTCCAAAAATATTTGAAACTGAGTTAATATGCGGAATCATTTTGTATCACCAGTATTTTTCTCATAAATACTGTCAAACTACTACTATTAACAAAATGAATACATAGTTTTATCTTACTTTAAAAAACGGAATGTAACTGGTAAAAAAAAATGTTGCAAAGATGATTAATATTAAAAATAAAACATGTTAAGCCTTTAAAAAATCCTCTGGTAAAATTAGTAAGTTTTGAGATTATACAGTTTTAATGCGAGAAGACGATATGTATATTGGTGTCATTTAAAAAAGTATTGTACTTATTTGATATATATATATTTTTTTTATTTGGCAACTTTTATTTGAATTGTATATCACGTTCGAAAACACATAAACAAATAAAATCGCTCTTAACTTATAACTTGTGCTGAGCGCATTGTTGTAACGTTCATTGTGACTCGTTTCATTGTAAGAATATAACAGAGCTTACTATCCGTTTTGTGTACGATCAAAAGGCAAGGGAAACAATGACGTTATTGCGTTTGCTTGCCTGCGTTCGAAGAATTCCTATTAATCATGAGTGTTACGGAATCGGCATATAATAAGCATACCACTATTCGAGACTAACTTTTTTACACATACAATTTAAATTATAAGTTTGAGCATTATTATGGTTCTATTGTTTTTCCTACATAATATTCTATTTTTTTTCCTACATAAGCTGATACCCTTGAGAGGCTATATCAGCGTCGCCTTAACTAGTAGGTAAGCTCACGGGGCTCAAACCTGATGTCGTTGCTAACACGAACCCTAGCAAGAGCCGTGCTTCGCAAAATCTACCACCGGATCGGAAACGCAACCCACTGAGAAGATCCGGCGAGAAGCTCAGTGGGCTGTGTCTGAGGGTTAACTTACTCGTCGAGCCTTTCGTCCCAAGCGACGGGTTCGACGAGAACGATGACCGGTGCTTGAGGTACCTAGAAGCACCGTTAGTGGATCGGGAGGATCCGAAATGACGTATTTGGGGCGACGTCGACTGCTTTCCATTCTGTCCGCAGGATCGGGAATGTAGTTACCGGCGGCCACGATGAGAGGGTTCTAATGTCGTGCCACTTTATCGAAGTGGTGTATTGTCGAAGACTATATTTTTATAACAGATTTCGCTACAATATAACAACTACGCTACAATACAAGCTACAATATAGACAAACAACATTAATCTATTCTCAGTTTGACCACAGACTTTAAAACAATAACGAAACAGTATATTACGTGTTTGTGTGTCAAATACATGGTAGCTTTGTAATGTTTTTTTTTAATGATTTAAAGCACTTTTATGCATAATTAAAACCACCAAACCGTTGGTCGGATCAGATAATTGCGCTCACTGGACTCTGTTGCGAACACCCTGAGAGAATCCGAAAACCGAAGCAAATGGAAGCTGAGGGTACAAAGAGCCACGAAGGGCTTTCAAGGACACGACCTTCAGCAATGAAGTATTCGACTAAGAAGAGAAGAAGAGAATGCATAATAAAAAAAAATAGCATTCTGCACTCCCTCTCTATATTCTCTATAAGTGAGGGAAATTTCCGTCGTAGTGTTCCGTCGAAATACTCGTCCATCGGCGCAATTTTCGTAAAAAGGGGTACAAAGTTTTTGCTTCACGTATTAATATATAGATTTATAGTAACGTCAAGGAAAATTAAATATGAGAAAACAAAGGAAAATTAAATGGCATATATCGAGTTGTTTTCAAGTTCCCCTAACATAATTGGTCCATTGGTGCATTATGGAGAATATTTCCCCGACAACAGCAGCTAGCCTTGTCAAAAACACTTGGTATTTAGAATCGAATGAACATTTAGAAACCTGTCCGCGGTCTATTTATGAATGAATGTATTGCAAAATAAGTCCTATGCCTTGTTGATAAAACCGAGATTCAAAATCCTTTGATAACGGAAAGTAATTTATGCTAGTTCTGAATTATTATGAAGATTATGTTTTGTAATTATTCAATTTGACTCTAGCGAAACATTAAGAAATCAATCAAACGTCACATGAATTTATTAGTTGTCATGAGCGGTTTTTAAATGCAAAAAACCAAAGGATTTATAACAAAAGTCTATCACAAGCACGCATAAGACCTCAACCTCTTTGAGCCAGTTCTACGATATCCATATCATTCGTTAGTTGATTATATTATTCTCATATTCATTTCTTGTCTAGCACCCTACCTAATTCCTGTATTAGGTAGGCACTAGAAAGCCAAAGTATAAGCCATACTTTTTTTTAGGATTGAAGGATTACTGGTGGCCCTGAGTCCTTTCCAGTTTCACCAGGACAGGTGGTCGAGCAAAGACTCAGCCAGGAGGGATGGGATTTGCTAACAGTTGCCGAGCGCCTCTGAAGGAGACCTAACAACTCAAGAGCAGTTGCTTCGCGAATGTCAGACATACTATGAGCTATTGATTAATACCATCCACCAACTTCTTCACCCTCGAATCTTACGTTACTTATCTGTCCAATAGATACTTTAATCTCAGTCATTTAAATCTCAATATAGGCGACGTCGTCTAGGTATGTATGTGCTTCGGTAATCCTTAACAACGAGGTATGTATATGTTAGATTTCTGACCCATTAACCTCTACGAAAACTGCTTGGCTTACATCGAGTTCAATGTCTACACTCACATTTAACATTTCGCATAAAAATATCGGTCAATGACGAACGGATTCAGCAACTGAATATCGTGACCGGTGATTCATTGACCATCCAGCCAGTAGTGACGCAACTTAAGTATTCTCTTGATAACATAACGGTAAAAATTCGTCCCGGAAACGTGCTAACATGAAAGAAGCCGTTACGAAGCGATAATTCGCAAAGAATGAACCTTTTGTGAGGCTTGATTAGTCACCTTTCAAAATATTTAGTCAAAACAATTTATCATTTTACTTGGTTTATTTCACATTTCGACATTTCGCCATTTTGTATACTTTCCACGAATCTTTCGCGCCTTAAAAATATTGTTTTATGAAATTTATTAATAAACTAGCTGACCCGGCAGACTTCGTAGTGCCTCAATCGATAAATAAAACGCCTAAACTTTGTATAAAATAAACTTAAAAAAAAACAAAAGGAATCCGTGCTACAGGGGACACATCAAAGGAAAAACAAAATAGTTTGTTTTTATATAATTCCGAGCATTTTCATATTTATTCACCTTTTAAACCTTCTCTGGAATTCCACGAATAATTCAAGACCAAAATTAGCCAAATCGGCCGTTCTCGAGTTTTAGCGAGACTAACGAACAGCTAATCATTTTTATATATTTTTATTATTTGGCTAATATTCTGGCTTGAACCTATTACAGTGGAGAAGCAGATGTCAGACAACTAGCAAGGTGATTTATAATTATCAAAGAAACCACCGTATTAACCATTTTAGTGACATTCGCGCATTAATATTACATAGGTTAATGCAATATGTAATAGTAATTTTCCTGAAATATACACATTTTTGATACATCGAACAATTCAATCAATACGATCTTCAATATAAAAAAATATATAATGTCAAACACTTATATCGAGAATATTTGAATCAATATATACCTATACTTTTTAAATACAGAGAATCTAAATTAGCTCACCATCAATATATCAAAGCTGTCACTTATCTAATCCATACATATTTTATTAAAAAGCACTTCATACACTCATATTCAAGCTTAATTAATATGAGAATATTTAATTCAAATATAATAAATAATGATAAGAGAAAATCAATACTATGATCTAAATTTTTTCTCTTCTCAATCTAGATAAAAATGTACATAAGACTTGATAAAACGTACATATATGACTTATATGTTAATGATACTTTCGATGACGTTTTAAGGTTCAAACTTGTATGTCCAATATATCCACTTTCGAAGCACAAGGTCGTATCTTTTTGGTGCAAAAATCATTTCATGTGGATTCTTAATTAGTTCTTTTTTCTTTTCTTGTGGGTGTCATTTTCTATGAATTAATTATGTATTCCAAATTATTATAATAACATTGATCGCATAGATTTCCATAGTAGATAGATCAGAATCTATTACAAATAGAAATGTTAAAATAATGGTTATACAAAGTCTTGATTCTAAAGGTATATTGGTTATTATTTATTGGGCTTTTTAAATTTTAACCGTATGTGTCTCGACATGAAACTACTAAGATATTTAATAAGCTTAAGCGGATCTAACTTGTTTCTATCTAAAATAAATAATGCATAGTGATCATCTTTTTTTTTCTTTTTTCCCTACCTATGCTGATAGAGAGGCTATTTCAGCTTCTCCTTGACGTGTAGGTGAGCTCACGGGGCTCAAACCGGGTGTGTTGCTAACACTGGCCCTAGTAAGAGCAGTGCTTCGCAGAATCTACCACCGGATCGGAAACGCGACCCACTGAGAAGATCCGGCAAGAAACTCAGTGGGCTGATCATCATGATAGTCGTAAATTAAATTGCAATGAAAAAAATGTTGAGACGTCCTTACGGTACGACCAAGGTCGGGCATTCACGTTTTAAAGGCGCCAGTTAACATGTTCTTATGTACGGAAATAAAATTTAACACACATCCACATAATATCATTATAATAACAGCAGTAGGCCGTCCACAGTAACTATAATGATTTTTTAAGTCCCCGTATAAATTACTAGGTAGGTAAGTAAACATAAAAATATGCAAACTATTTTGTTTTACATTAAATTTCCTACTAAGACATCAAAACATAATCATATAGTTAAATTGGTAACTATGTAGATTATTCGAAACACCATATCATTATTATTTTTAAAAACATCAGAAGGTCTCTCATTAAACATAATTGCTTAAGCTTGAAAAGTTCGTGGCGTTTACCGAGAATTCATTGTTGCTCAAACTAAATTAAGTCTAAAAGCTGCGAATGAGATTATGAAACGTGTTCTTAACGAGAGCTTTTATACCTCATTACAGCAAGACAACCTTCACAGAATTAATAGTAGACGTCATGCAATACGTTTTCTTTACTTAAAATGAATAATACGAAATAAGCTTATGTTATTGCATGTTTTTCTTGGATACTTATAAATTCATGTTTTAAATAATTTTCTTAACGATTTTATTATACGTTTCTAATTTTAAATTTTTTGAAAACTAAAATTCTACTATGGCGATAGTTTCTGAACTTATACCTAGTCAGGTCATAAATTCTGTCACATGTTTAATGTAAAATAATTGAAACAAGTTTATTCATTATGTAACCATTCATATACCAAAATGAACTTAACAAAACATAGATTCTTATGACACTAAAGTTTATTCAAAATGACCTCCGTGATTTTGAATACAGGCCTTCAATCTGCGCGGCCAGTCGTCTATCGCAGCACGAACGAGGTCCATGTCAATATCGGCGGCTGCCTTAATCAAGGATGTCTTGAGTGACTCCAAATTGGGATGAGGCTTTGAGCACGCCTTTTCCTCCAAGTGTTGCCATATCTTGTAATCTAACGGATTCAAATCTGGACTGGAGGAGGGCCAGTCTTCGTGCCGGATGAAGTCGATTTCACGCGCCGCCAGCCAGTCTTGTGTGCTCTTCGCTCTATGAGCTGGCGCCGAATCTTGTTGGAATACCCAGTGCCTGTTATTGAACATGGTATGAGAAACAGGTTCCACAAGGTTCGTCAAGACTGTATTTTGATACACAACTGCATTCGTTTTTCCACCTTTCTCACAAAAATGTACCTCTGTTAAGCCCCAATAAGAAACTCCCAACCATACCATGAGCGAGGATGGGAAATGACCTCGTTGGACACGCGGAATACGGTTGCTCGCTTCTTCACTACTGTGTGCGTACACCTTATCATTTTGTTTGTTGTAGCTCTCTTCTACGGTAAAAATTTTTTCATCCGAAAAAAGAATTTCCCGATATTTTTTTCCCGCGTACCGCTTCAACAAAGCGCGGCATCTCTTAAGTCTCAGGTCCATTAGACGAGCATTCAAACGATGTCCTGTTTTTCTCCGATATGCCCGAAGCCCTAAGTCTTCATTTAACACCCTTTTCACCGTGGTTCTGCTTAACCCCATCTGAAGGGCCAACAGTTTCTGCTTACGTTTGGGATTTCTTTGAATTCGCGCCTTCACAGCTTTTATCACTGCTGGAGTCCTAACAGACCGAGGGCGACCACTTCTTGACCTGTCATCTACACTAGAGTCTTCATTGTATCGTTTGATGGTACGATAAACGAATCTTTTGGTTATATTCAAATTTTTCAGTATGTTAAAAATTTGAATTGGCTCGTAACCGCAACGATGCAACGCAATAACTGCAACACGGTCTTCTTTAAGCGTCCACTCCATATTTAAAAATGAGTGAAAATTCTAAAAGTATACATTTTTATTTTCATGAACAATTCGAAATTCGAATTCAATAAACTTTTTTGTGGCCAGCATTCTAAAAGAAAAGTTTTTACTATGTGACAATACTTATGACCTGACTAGTTATAGGAAATCATGTAATAAAATTGTTCCTAGCTAGTAATAATGTAAATTTTAATTAACTCAACACCAGTCCGTTATTTAACTCTATATTTATATTTGGAATTGTTTTTATTTGCTTCAAAATTTTATTCACCAATTCGGAATCGAAACGAAAATAGATTGTTGACATAATTATGAATTCCAATATATTATCGATATATTAATACGTGAAGCAAAAACTTTGTATCTCTTTTTACGAAAATTGCGCGGACGGAGGAGTATGAAATTTTCCACACTTATAGAAAATACAGAGAAGAAGTGCATAATGCTAATATTTTTTTAAATAATGCATAAAAGATACATTAAATCAATAAAGAAAACATTACACACACTATCATGTATTTGACACACACACGCATGCATACTATTTGTTTATTGTCAAACTTTTCTTATTGCATATAGTCTGTGGTCAAATTGAGAATAGATTAAATATTGTTTGTCTTTATTAATATTTGTCTTTAGGTAGTCTTGGCAAAATCTGTGACTATAGAAGTATAATAAATAGACTTTGATAATTTAGAACCCTAATAATGTTCAAACTTATAATTTCAATTAATTATAGTCGAATTTCGACTACTACGGGTCCACTAGTTATATTTATTTTTTGAACAGCAACATTGAATGTTATAACAAGAGTTCACACGAGTCTTCTAAGCGTAATTCAAATTCTAGTTATCGTTATTTTGCTAACAAAATGAATTTAAATCTTTTGAGATACCATTATCACTAAACAAGTAACTTAAATGGCACACATATCAAATGAAATCTCTTTAAACTATTTTAATAATAACGTCACCTGTTTGTTTGTTTGTTATATCAGACATAAAGAAATAGGTATAGTCTTATTTATTATTTGTCCTAGTATTTATTATGCCTACACGTAATAAGCAGATATAGTGTATATTTTATTTTATCTAACTACTAAATCCAATTGTACATACTTAGACCAACTCCAAACAAAGTCCAAAGAATGCAGATCATCGACAGACCAAACCCTATCTCGCGATTTTACAACAAAGCTTAACATGATTATGGCAGAATGCCAAGGGACATTTCCTTGACCAGGCAAGCTTTCAAAAGAACCTCGTTTTCAACTGACAACCTTCAACATAAACAAAGCATTGAAAAAAATCTGTATATCAAGCGCCCGGTTGCATTTTTGCCTTTCATACTATAATGGTGTCACTAATTCGAGATACTGCACGTATTAATATGTTATCAGTGTTCATACTATTATTTTTATAGTCCTAGAATGGTCGCATTATCATATTGTTAAAAAAAATTATGGATTAAATGATGCTCCAATACCAACCTACAAAAATATTAGAAGAGGAATAAACTTACATTCTATTTCTTGTTACAAAACCACACTTTGAGAAATAAATCTGGTGGTAGAAACTCTTGGAAGTCCGCACGGGTAGCACCCTGTCTATTTCTGCCGTAAAGCAGTAATACGTTTCGGTGTGAAGGGTGGGGTAGCCGTTGTACTTTTACTTAGACTTTATAACTTATATCTCAAGGTAGGTGGCGGCATTTACGTTTGTAAATGTCTATGGGCTCTGGTAACCGCTTAACACCAGATAGGCCGTGAGCTAGTCCACCCACCAAAGCAATAAAAAAATAAATAAGTAAAGATAAAATATTTATAAAATGTGATGAAAGGACTCTTCAAAATATGATAGACCGCTGATAAATGGACCGAAAGGTCATTTTGCCTTTCAAAAATATACACGAGAGACCTTCGATAGACGATCGTATCCACATGATATTTAGAACTTTTTTTTTGAATGATCTCTATAATAAGTGGTATTAGTATTTTGAAAATATTCTGTAGCATATTCCAGTATAAAATTTTTACCTGTCGCTTATTTTGTATTGTGATGTATCCAATCACAAATATTTTCTATATTATATTTTAATAAACGCATTCTATAAATGTCGCCTAGCGGTTTGTTTGCGTGTACATACATTCCACGACAATTATAAAACTGTCTAAACACTACCAGATTATTTAAAAGTTATTTGCTGACGATTTTGTACTTTGGCCTATAGAAAAATCACAAATGAATTTCAATTTTCCTAGAATTCAATGTAATCCGAAGCGTTCATATAGATTAAAGAATAATGTAACGTAGTGATGTAATTGTTTTATTAATAGTCTGTGAGCCTTCTACATAGTTACACGTGAACATAATATATGTAAGTATTTATCGATAGAAAAATCATAATTAAATAATAATAATAAATAATAAAAATCATTTATTGCCTTTCACATCACAGAAAATAAAATGAAATACAAATTAAAAAAAAGAAAAAAAAGAGAAAAAGGCAAAAGGTGGTGGCTCAGCTATTGCTGTTCAAGGTTGATAAATCGAACAGCGCTGATTTTCAGTCACCCCCGTTTCCCTTTGGTTCTTTGCGGGAATGAAGGCTAATTACGTGTGTACATACTTAGAATATGGTATAAATTAGTAAAACTAGTAAATTATAAAAATTTAAGAAAAAAACAAAACAAAAATCAAGGAATCATTATCATCTTCATTTTGCCAATAGCGAGTACCAATAACCCCCAATAACCCCACCAATATTTTATTCTATTTCACAGTACGAGTACAAAAATTAAAACGACTCGCAAATGTGTTAATGTAATACTTAATTCCGTTCGGAATTTATTATATTATTAACATTTTAGTTGAAATTCACATTACATTATTATTACATATGAAGTTTTCGCGCAAATTCCGTGACGTGACTGTTTTTGTATAATCTTCCGACTCAGATGTATATATAATATATAATAAACTATGTGCCTTTTGAATAAATAAGCATATAGCCCAGTTTCTATCAAAAACCGTTTCGGTTCCGAACCTTCCAGAATTGAATGTCTCTTTTTTTAAATTTACATGCAGATACCACTCTGCATTCTAAGCTGCATTCACCACAAGGTACAAAATATAAGTGAAAGCGTTTGAGGTTCTAGTTAAATAGGATGTTATTAATGAAATTAATCGTTTGGAAATATCATTGTTTTTGAACTCAGGATAATATTTGTATCATTTAAATATATACTACCCGGATGATAAAAAAAATATCTTTTGACTTCACTGTGTGTAAGTGTGCGAGCTATTAGAAAAAAAGTTCTGGCGTTTTACAGTTCAAGCAGAAAGAAATGTGACAAGAAGACAAGAAAGATGACACAAACAACATGTTTACTTTTGTCCATGTAACATTATTTAATTTAATTTCTTTTATGAAACATTTTAAAATGACTTGTGTTTAACATAAACCGCTGTAAACTTAACACTCGGACCCTAAATTATGTATGTTAGGTTTCGTAAGAAGACGCGGGTAAGGCGGACCGCGGTCACGACCCAGACTTTAAGATGCACAAAAACTATCCAGGACAGAAAATACGTGAGAGACCAGAAGTAAGTTTTGAACACACGGCCCATAAATATTGCACATAAATACCTACATATTTTTATTTCATTTATGACCTGCTTATTTTCTGCTTATTATAGTCTCAGTATAGTTACAACAGCTACCCCGCCCTTCAGACCGAAAAGCATTACTGCTTCACGGCAGAAATAGGCAAGGTAGTGGTGCCTACCCGTGCGGACTCACAAGACGTCCTACCACCGGTAATTACGCAAATTAAAATTTACTGGTTTGATTTTTATTACACAATGTTATTCCTTCACCGTAGAAGTCAATCGTGAACATTTGTTAAGTACGTATTTCATTAGAAAAATTGGTACCTGCCGGCGGGATTCGAACACCGATGCATCGCTACATACAAATGCACCGGACGTCTTATCCTTTAGGCCACGACGACTTCAAAACGTTTTTTCAGTGCAATAGTGTTTTTTTTTTTGTTATTTAATAATTTTCATCAAATTCTAAGCGCTAAATCTCAGTTAACAATTTACACGACAATTAAATCGCAAAAATCTGCTAATTGAACAACACTGTGGACGTTTGTCTGCTTTTCAAATTTACGAGGTCAATGTTATAAAATATGTTTATGTTTTCAATCGAACTTGTTATAGTCAATCAAAGTGAACGGCTTGTAGCTAGCTGTATTAAAATTTAATTGGGCGATCATTGATTCACAATATTCGGTTTTTTTTTTTTTTTTTCGTTTGATATATCCAAGTGCCGGCTGTTTCTTAAAACTTATTCGTTTTTGTTGGAAGTAAAAGAACGAATAGAATTTAATTAATTTTACTAACTTTCGGTACTTTTACTACGCCTATTATTAAGCGGTTATTTTTGAATTAGAATCATAGAATTTTTAATTAAAGGAAATGACCTTTGCTTTGTCCTTGTCAAAGATCCTGTCTGTCAAACAATTTCTTTATATTATTGCATGCGTGTAACTTACTTGAACCAATATTACTACTTTTGTTTAGTTCTGTATCTGAAAGTTTGTGATTAGCTTTTCTAAGAACCTCACTTATATCATTTCTGTAGCAAATTTTTTCACGATTTAACCCTTTTGCTTACACAGGCAGATGAGCATACGATCTACCAGATAGGAAGTAGTCACCATTGCTCATGGACATCGACAATGCCAGGGGCATAGTCAAGCCGTAGCTTCCTACTGAAGACTTTCCTTAAATCTCGTTAGAAGAAGAATATGTCGTCATGAAATATATCGCAGTAGCCAAATATTAGCTACATAGTAACAATTTATTTTGTGCCTTAAAAGATGATCTAAACAATAAATTATACATTAAATCTATATTATATTATTTTAAAAGATTTCAATATACGAAAATCATAAAAATACGGCCCTTCAAACATGGTTTCACCACTAACAAGACGAAGCCAATTGCCGATTGCGGCTAAAACAAATCACAACCAATTTAGTTCCAATCTTACGAAAGCTAGTCTCGCTTCGCTGACGAAATTCTTCCACGGCGGAAGATATCCGAATCGAATCAATTCAGTGGTCAAAGATACAAATTCTTGAACGGACAATAGGAATACTGTCTGTTTACACCTCAAGCAGAGGTCGGGTAATCGATTTCATACTTTCTTTATTACCTGATCGTTGTTTCCAGATTAACAATTGGTTATAATGTTCAAGGCACACTTTGTGAGCATTAACCTACTGTTTTTTTTATTTGGGAAATGATTTGAAACTTATATTAACGATCCAACATATTGTTAAAAACGAACCAACAACAGTGAAACTGAATATGAAAATCAATTGTACAGATATTTTTTTTGCGTGTCATTTTTTGTCTTTATTTTACTGGTGGTAGGGCGCATTGTAATCTCGTACGGGTAGGTACCACCGCCCTGCAGCAGTAAAGTGTTTAGGTTTGAAGAGTGGAGTAGCCGTTGTACTGTAAAATCTGAAACTTAGAACTCATGTCTCAAAGTACATGGCCGAATTTACGTTTTTAATGTCTATGAACTCTTGTAACCAATTAACACCAGGTGGGCCCTGAGCTCGTCCACACCTGTAAGCAATAAAAAAATATAACAATAGTTATTTTGAATGGAAAAGATACGGATCAACTAGTGCATGCGTGTTAAAAGTCCATAAACCTGTAGACTATGTTCAAATATTATTATTTTTTAAGTAAGCCTGATTTATGCGCCGTCTTCATAGAAAATTGGACATTTCGCATGCACTCCACCCAGAGCAGCCGTGGCGGACATTTAAACGATGTCATTTTCGATGATATCTCACACATACCTACTTTATTTCATTTAAATTTAAAGATAGGAAACCAACAATGAAAGACCCTTTATTTTGCTTGAGGTGAAAGGTTACAAAACCTATTCTCTTTTCTTATAAATCGTTTCTAGGATCAATCTTCTTATAAATTTATCTAAATTTCAAGTTTTTTACTTCTTTTAAACTAGTATTGGTAGAGTATGACATAAACCTGCAGTTATGAGTAGCATAACTCCGGCTATTTCTCCGCGAAACAATAATACGTTCGTTTGAAATGGTAAAGCCATTGTGTGAACTCAGTTGAGATCTCGAGGAAGACAGCGACATTATCGAGATTAAAGCAATAAATAACTGCAAATTATATTAATATAAAAGATTAAAACAAACAATAGGCTCATTGGAATAGATGCTCTATTTCAGTGATCCTTAACTAATGTGCCTCGGCACTATTTTGGGCCGCCAAGTTCTTAAGATGCGTTACCAAATTCCACATTCAATTCAAAATTATTTTACATAATTCATTTATTATGTGCAACTTTTAAACTTCAATATCTTTCTTTGTGGTCCGTTAAATTCTGAAATTGTTAAATGTGTGCCGCAAGAAAAAAAAGGTTGAGAATCACTGCTCGCTGATTGATGTAACTCTTAAGGCGTGTTATAAATATGGGTCTTATTCCTACCAACATCGAGCTGGAGTTGCCATAACTTATCTAATCTCAACTCCCACGTTTCAATCTAGTTTCGCAAATCCTTTCAATATTTCATCACTTTAATATTACGTAAACTCCATCACAGATTTAATATCTATATCTAATCCTAGTACTGCAGTACACATAACTCGCAGTACGGTAACTCATTCTTAACACTCGTTTCGATTACCGTGAGATAACTTGGAATCAAGCAATATGATCAGCTTTTTAACGTTTAAAACGATCCAATATAGCCTTTCTATAGAAGTGGATAGAGCTCACTTTTGCTATTCCTGCCGATTCTTAACAGAACCATTTTACTTTCCATGGTGCGACATTTTTTAATACAATACAAGCGTGATCACGGCTTATTTTGTAAATAGACTAATGGACTATTCTGTTATTGTAAAATACGTCACAGCTCATTATAAAACTAAGATTATCGTGAAAAAAAATAGAAAAATTTTAGGATTTTATACATAAATTATTCATTGAGTAAATGAATCTCATGTGTACACTATTTCAATGCTTATAACTTAAAAGTGAGCCAAGCGACGCAATTGAACAACGTACGTGGTGTATTTGAACCGTTCTAAAAAACGAAGGCAAGTAATCATCTAATATACAAAAATGAATTGCTGTTCATTAGTCTCGCTAAAACTCGAGAACGGCTGGACCGATTTGGCTAATTTTGGTCTTGAACTATTTGTGGAAGCCCAGAGAAGGTTTAAAATGTCAATAAATATGAAAATGCTCGGAATTAAATAAAAATAAAAATTTTTTTTTTCTTTTGACGTGTCCCCCTTTGGACGGATTCCTTTTATTTCTTTTATTTTATACAAAAGTTTAAGTCTTTTATTTATCGATTGAGGCACTACGAAGTCTGCCGGGTCAGCTAGTCATCTAATATAAAATTGAAATCACAATCTGAATACTAAAACCGTATCATATTATAACCACGTAGGAGCGCGAAAGGCGTAATTAGAAAATATACTGGTTCCCCGTTATAATTAATTGAAATTATAAGCATAGATAATACACATTAACTAGTTAATTTTAAGTTTGGACATTATTATGGTTCTACTGCCGGCTTGAGCCTCATGAGCTCACTTACACTTCAAGGAGAAGCTGAAATAGCCCCTCAAGGCTATCAGCATAGGTAGGAGAAAAAAATGGTTCTATTGTCAAAAACTATTATTTTACTTCCTATATTCACAGATTTTGCCAAGACTACATTATAGAAAAATAATATTAAATACAAACAATATTAATGTATTCTCAATTTCACCATAGACTTTAAACAATAACAAAAGTTTGGCAATAAACGAAAATGCGACAAAAATGCATGTCTGTATCAAATACATGGTAGTGCGTGTCATGCTTCGATCAACAATAGTAACTGTTGATCGAAGGTGTCATGTTTCTTTTGTTGATTTAATGTATTTCTAGGCATAATTAAAAAAAAATAGTATTCTGCACTCTCTCCCTCTCTATATTCTCTATAAGTGTGAGAAATTTCATACTCGTCCATCGGCGCAATTTTCGTAAAAAGGGGTAGGTACAAAGTTTTTGTTTCACGTATTAATATTTAGATTAAATTTATTCTTACTGGTGGTACGAGCTCACAAGACGCGCAATTGCTAGTAAACTTTTTTTTTAAATGAAGACGATCTCTGCCATAAATTCAAAGGTCTAAAACTGTCAGATGATTATCTAATCTAAATTCAAGAGCGCTCCGATCTCGTTTCGCCAATCGTGAGAAATTCTGCAACGTATTGTAGCGTAACCGATTTCAAATTAGCCTACGAGCGTGTATTACCCAAGTCAACAACACACCTCACAGTTCTCGTGCTTGCTTGCTTATAAGTCACTATAGTTTGTTTATTATTAACGTGGCACAGTTCTAAATAGTTGCGGTATTCCCGCCGTATGAACCTACTATTATTACTGGTGGTAGGACCTCTTGTGAGTCCGCACGGGTAGGTACCACCGCCCCGCCTATTTCTACCGTGAAGCACTAATGCGTTTCGGTTGGAAGGGTGGGGCAGCCGTTGTGACTATACTGAGACCTAAGAACTTATATCTCGAGGTGGGTGGCGCGTTTACGTTGTAGATGTCTATGGGCTCCAGTAACCACTTAACACCAGGTGGTGGACTGTGAGCTCGTCCACACATCTAAGCACTAAAAAAAAACCTCGATTTGAAACTTAAATCGATTAATTTTTTTTAACGATTTTAGAACTAGATCTAAAAGATAGCATATTATATACATAACAAAATAATACTAGTATATAGCTATATATATTTAGGTATATTTTACGTTATAGCATATGATCATAGATCCATATTATAAAGGACGATTTACATTGAACGATGGCAGATAAGAAGTTGCTCCGGTATGATCGAATCATATTCTCCGGTTTAAATGAAGGATTTGATTGATATAATTCATTATGTTTTTAAATCAATACCTTGTATAGCAGCTACTATGCTCACGCCAACTATATGTGTCGATATTTCTCTGCGCGTATTAAATATAGTATAAATACATTTTCAATCAAATGTTTATATGGTTCTATCCTTCGTAACTATAATGTTTTGCTCTTATCTTAATCAAACGACCTTCGGTCTCAGATAGGTTGATCCAGTAAACATTATGATACTGTGACTCATTTAGAACACCATGTCGCCAAGGTGAAAACGCAATTTAGAAAAAATATTAAGATGATTTTAATTATGAAGAAGAAGAAGATTTTAAAGAGAAATCAGTAGTTCAAAACGGCAATTATCACCAGTCGTATGTTCAGACACAATTTGCAATACTGCTTTTTAATTGTGCTACTAAAAATTATATTATCTATGGGCTCCGGCAATCTAGACGTGAACACAAATAATTACAATTTAATTGTCTATCTGTGACCATTATTTCGAATAAGCCGTTTTTCTAAGGTTATTTATTAAATACTTAACTAAAATGAAAAAAAATTATTTTAATTTCTCTCTGTCTCTTAATAGTCTAATTATTCCGCAAATTTGCCAAATTTGTAAACAAATTATTTATTGACTTTCTTCAGATTTATCATCATAGATTAATTTTGAGACGAGTTTTAAATCTACCTACTTATATTCAAATTGTGACGGTAATTTTACTGATAGGTGGTAGTTAAATAAAGACAATAAATACTTCATCTCGAGAATACATACAGCTTTGGTTGGATAATTAACTATTTAAATAAATAAAACATAAATAATATTTGAAGCGTTTTTTACTAGTTTAGTGGACCAAATAATACTGAGACCATAGTAACAACAGTTGATTTAAATATTTAGTACCAATCCCCTTCTCTAAATATGTTATTACCTCGAGGAATACACTATCAACTTGTAAACAAAGGTTAATTATAATGTTAAATGATACTATCCACGTAACTGATGAAACAAACATTGGAGGGCTTATTGAAAAACTCAAATTAAAATCAAAGATGCTTTTTTTTTGTTGCCATTTTGTTCAGACTAGCGCAGGACCCATCTACAGTCGCTATCTCTTATGCATCTCAGCAATACCATAAGGACTCTCCCTAAGCCTCGTTTAAAATCCGTGAAATGAAGTTCAGTCCAAAGCTGGTAAAAAAATCTAGATACGAATTGTAGATGAACAAAGTGGTTCCAGGTAGTATTGAGAACTGCTCTCCAGTGCCGAGCGGCGTGATGGCAAAAGAAGATGAACTGTACGAGATGATCCTCAGCTCTTCAGAGCATTCCTTTTTCCCTACCTATTGGCTGGTAGCCTAGATGGCTATTTCAGCTACACCTAGACGGGCAGGCGAGCTCACGGACTCCCATGATCTCTTGAAATATAAATTATCTCAATCGAATCTTTCCTCTACCTAATCACTGGTAACTTGTTTGGCTATTCCAACTAAGCGCGGTCAAATAGGTGAGCTCACGGGCTTAAGCTGAGAAAATTTGCTAATACTAGCTCTAGCAAGAGTAGTGCTTCCTAGAATCTACCATCGGAAGTTTTAATATGAAAAACCCGTTTTATACAATATTACGTCACTCAAACAAGAACGGTTCCCTTGTAAGACAAAAGATTAATGAGATTTTACAGTCACCGAAGGCTAAGTTAAGCCCAACTCATCGGTCAAAATGATGGTCAATGATCACCATCGCTCTTAGATATCAGCCATGCCAAGGGAGTCCTTATTTACCGCATACTAATTCTAAATTTCAATTTGTGATATGAAATTCAATTTGCATTAGCATAATTCGTAATCATTGATAAGATCTATATTTAATCTAAAATTTAAATGTCACTTTATTTTTACTATTTTCCGTAAAAACTTTTCGTTAGAGAAAAAATATATATGAAAACATTAGATATTATTTTCTGTCTCTCTATTCCGTTAAAAAGAAAACTTATATAAGAGTACTCACGGCTTATTTCCATCGCCAAAGTGTTGGTAATAAAAACTCCCATATTTTGTGAAATTTTAACGAATTAAACACAAATACAAAATTCAATTTTAGCACGATACAATAAAGGTCACTTCAGCACTAAGATAACTGCAACCGCCACTAATGATTTTCCGCGAAGTCGGATCCGTTCGTAACAGAAAATCCTATTAGAACTAACTGGCAGTGGCGCGTTGAATTGGAAGCCACACAATAGGGAATGATTAATCTTATTTACAAATGTTTTATTCTTTCCATTCGCATATTCAAAATCTACGCGCCACAATCCATGTCAATTTTTTTTTTAAATTAAGAGTCACAGACGGGCGTGCTCCGTTACATCCTAAGACGGACTGCGGCAATTCTTGGAGATTGTACGCGCTGCTGTACTGAGGCCAGTAAGCGGTCTCTTAAATTCATTTCATTGTTTCATTTCTTCTGCTTATTTTAATAAGTAACAATTCTCGTGTATGTATAAACCTGTTAATATAGTTGATTCATTCTGTTTTAATTACTTCACTTATTGTTTTTACATAGAAAATTTTACAAAATCGATTATATATTAATTAATATATCTTCAAGACTGTTATTAAAAAGAGTTTTATAAGTAATTAGATACAGAAATTGTAAAATTCCAATATTAAGTCAAGGTAATCATGAATAGGTCCGACCAGATCAATAGACTCGTTTTATGCAACCAACCTTTTTCAACCAGTACCGGCTATTGTGTTCATGCTTTTTGTCTTTTCTTTTTACAGAGCAGTATATTCTGTGCAACAATCCTTTCGGTTTGGAAAATAAGATTTAAAAACGTTGGTATTTTTAAAAAGAAAAATTGAAATCGATTTATGTAACCTATTCATTTTAAATTTTTGCAGTGTTATCTATCTACATGTCGATGTCCACGCCACATAAGGTTGAAGTTTCATAACTCGAAACTAAAAACCTTCAAACAATCTATGGCCTAATAGGTACAGGTATGTGTAGAGCAGCCGGTGTACACGAATTCCTATCAAACAATGCGACAATGACCTGCTAGTTTGAAGTCATTTGAATCAGCTGTGCGGGACTTTTCAATTCAACCATGTACCGATATGGTATGAATTAAAGGTTAATGAAATAAATTCTGGGATGTTCGACGTTTTCGCCAATGGTATAAGATATACATATTGACAGTCAGAATATATAAAATAAAGGTAAGTTAAGTCTGAGGTCACCATTAAATTGGTAATTTTTTAAAGATTTCCTTAAACTCCTAGCTCAGGTTTTATTGCTTAAACGGGAAACGACTTCACTCCCTTAGACACCAACCTCTGGCCCTCCATAGACACCAACAAAATAAATGCTACCACCCCTTTGAGACATAAGTTCTACGTATTAGTGTCATCCATTGTGCTATTAAAGTACAATGGGTTACCCATTTTTCAAAATAGGACATATTAATGATTCGCGACAGATATAGCCAAGGTGTTGGTATATACCCGTGCGGGCTCAGAAGACGCCCTACCACCATCCAGTAATTTATGATATATGTATGTACCTTTTTCCAGCCCACGGACGTCCAATGCTGGCCATAGGATTCCCCCGAGGCTTATCGTGCCACATGCTTTAGCCATGTGGGAGGCCTACCTACGCTTCGCTTTCTTTACTAAATACCTTATTAAAACGCCGTGATATCCATGGACTTCACTAGCCCCTTGACACCAGGTAGGCCGTGAATTCGTTCGCCCTAGACGAATGCAATACAAAAAATGAAGAAAGTAATAAATAAAAATTAAAAAGTCGAAATATTTCAATATTCAATTGGTTTTTTAAATGCAATTTTATGTAGAAAGTCTTGGCGTGCCTAGTTTCGCTATTAAATTTCCCATTAAAATACGAACATTAAATAAACTTAAAACTTATGGGACTTTGACAGTTTTTGACATTTGACCAAAACTCAGAGGCGTTATCAACGAACGTGGTGAAATCTCGCATTTATCCATAAATAGGCAATTAAAAAGTAGTTAAGTACCTACCATATTCTTCTCTGTTTATAAATCGTTTTTGTTTGTTTTGTTTTAGTAGTCATTTTAACAACAACATACGAGCTGTGTGTAGGCACACAGAGTAAGTACATATCAAGAAGGCAAACGTGACTAAGCGACAATGCGTGAACTTTACAGTAGACTAATTTAAAGTTGAAGAAATACCTGAAACCAAAATTTATTTTAACGTATCTAACTGTAATATAATCCAGCTAGTAGCTGTAGGATTGAAATGATTTTAATAGACCTAGAAATATATATTTTTTGCGCATCGAATATGGTATTTGCCTATCATTTACGTACAAAGCAGTTATTGTCGCTTAGTCATGTTTGCCTTTCAAGCGTCGATATGTATATCAATCGCGAGCAATTACAGTTCCACGCGGCGATCGTGACGAACAGTTACGTAAAGGAATTCTATTTTCTAGTGATAATATTGTTATCGGGTCTGTCTGTCATTGTGTTTTATTTGTTATGCGAAATAGGTCTTACAGATTCTATGTACATTCAACATAAGTACTTTGTTCGTACTCACAGAATATTTATAAACGCATTGCTTTGTTCTTTCTTCTTCTGCTAATGAACATAAACAGAAAGATTGTGTAATTGTGTAAACTGGTTTAGAAAAAAATTGATTGCCTATAAAGACGGTTTACGGACGATCGGACGGTCAGTAGCAGAACTATTCCAGCTGCGAGAAGAGAGATAAATGTGTCACAAGCCAACGCTTGGGCCGATCGTGCATCTCCATCACTTGTTCCGCGCTCTCGCTTGCACCCTCAGCCTCAGGCGGAACGTGACACTTTTTCGTGCGTGCAACCGGTGTTCATCGATTTATAAGACGTAATCACGTCAAATTTTTTTATAATGAATTTTTATGTTGCTTTTCCAAAAAAAAATAATTCCATAGATATAATATAACATTGGCTGAACCTCACATTCCTGTGCTAAATATTATCATAGGCGATACGCGTTATAACGTGAACGCTACCTTCCACCTTGAGACACAAGGTCTAAATCTCAGTGGCATAGTACATATAGTGGCGGCTCGACCCTCAAATCGAAACGCATTACTGCACCACTTTAAGAATAGTTCGAGAGATAGAGAGTACATGGTCTCACACAAGTTTTACGGCTTACTAATTTATAGCCTCCAATTACCTCAGTAGGAGGACTTCGTGACGTCAGAAGGTTCTGGATTTTCCGCAAACGAATATCGAATTCAAATTAGTCACTTTTTCTTAAGAAATAAATAAATTCAATGCCAAATTCTTTATATCCGAAGTACCTGTTTTGTGTCATCGTAATTTGGGACGATCAAAGAGAAATAGAGAAATAAATAACCAGGGATCAATCACACTCATTTCCCCAAAGTGGGATTCGAACCCACCCATTCAGCTCAGGAATCAGACTGCGCCGTAACCCACTGAGTTCCTCGCTAGATCTTCTCAGTGGGTCGCGATTCCTATCCGGTGGTAGATTCTACGAAGCACTACTCATGCTTGAGCTAGTGTTAGCAAATTATTTCATATTAAGCCCGTAAGCTCACCTACCCCTCGGCCCGTAGCTGAAATAGCCCCTTAGATAGCGAATAAGTAGATAGAGATATAAGATAGTTTCACTAACAATCGACTAAGTACTATTGTTCAATTTAGCAAAAATTTACAGGACGTCGTAGGATATGAACAGAAAATGGTAAAAAAATAAAAAAACAATTTCCAGTTTCGCATCACAGATATACTCCAAGAGAAATGTTTCATAAACTAATGATTTTTGTCTCCTAGATAATTGATAACTCTCTTAAGAAATATCAAATTGAATAATCATACATACAGTTTGTGTGAAAGAGCCGGAACCTCATTTAAGCACTTAATACATGAAAATCAACTTACTTTATTGACTACTAAGGAAGGTTTTTCTCTGTGCCCTACAAATAAAACAGTTTTGTTCGCAAAATTCTGAAGATAAAATATACGGCTAAGACGTAAAAGGCGTCAGCTCGTCTGGCAAATATAAATGGGTGTCTAGGTCACCGGGCAATTCGGGTATCGACCGGGTTCTTATGTAATAATATTAGGCGTTTAACCTCCTTGGTGGAATAGTATTTTTGCGATTCGTGCTGTTAGAGTAACTTAGTTAATTTCATATTTTGAAAATGGTTTACTCATACAACTACAAGAAATAGGGCCACCCCATGTTTATAGTTATGCTAGGGCGTTTAGTAGAAGACGATAAGGGTAAAGTTCTCTTTACTATACAGCGTACTGCATGTATTGGTGGAAGGACACCCTAGGCACGTCCTTACGGATCCACCCGATCCACTAACAGTTTTATTAGACAACCGTTCTCGTCGAAGAACTCGATGTAAAATCTAGCTAACAGCATCAGCCCACTGAGTTTTCGTTTCTAGCTGTCAAAGTGTTATACTTATGTTTTTTTTTAAATCTATATATTAATACGTGAAGCAAAAACTTTGTATCCCTTTTTACGAAATTTGCGCGGACGGAGGAGTATGAAATTTTCCACACTTATAGAGAATATAAAGAAGAAGTGAAATATAAAGAAGTGCATAAAAGATACATTAAATCAATAAAGAAAACATTACACACACTACATACCATGTATTTGACGCACACACACATGCATACTATTTATTGTCAAACTTTTCTTCTTGACGTCTGTTGTCAAATTGAGATGAAGTATTGTTTGTCTTTGTTAATATTTTTATAGTGTAGTCTTGGCGAAGTTTGTGATTCTAGAAGTATAAAATACAATCCTAATAGTATACAAACTTACAATTCCAATTAATTATAGTCGAATTTCGACTACTGCGGGACCTCTAGTTCATATAATTTCAGGTTAGAGATCCCAAATAAGTTCTCTCGGTTCAAATATGCCTGGAAGAGTTTTCTTTAAGCGTATTTATTCGCTTTGTAGAACTCTAGTTCGTTATTGAATGCGTCATAGACGTTTTAATTTCCGCTGGTGATTAATGGTGGATTAACGGTCAATAAAGAGTTTAAATACTACTTGAGACTTTGAGATCGTGTCTCAAATTGGGCGGTGGCCCATTCGGTTTGTGATACCTACAGCCGTCAGCTCGTATATTGATAAAAACCTTTAAAAAAATTACTCTAACCAAGGAAAAAAAAGTCAGTTGACGAAAAGAAAAAAAGTACATACTTACAGTATTATTTCATGAATGAAAAATCATTTTTTTTTTATAACACCTAATTATGTATATTATATATAACGTCTATATGTACTTTAATTTTCTATGGAAGAACTAAAATATCTATCTATCTATCTCTTAGGTTTAAAGAACTAAAATAAGTAGTGGTTTTAGCGTTTGATTATGTCGTAATACATATTATATTATCAGTATGTCAGTAGTCAAGACTAAAGACCTATGTTTTTGACAATACAAAGATTGAAAACAATTTATTATATCTCAAGAAAAACAACATCTCTGAAATCTACCATACTTTTTTTCTCCTAAAGACATTTAAACAAAAACAAAAAGATAAAAAGCAAGTCTCAATTTCTACTGAAATAAAGGTAAAATCAGTTTCCATATAATTTATTTCACATATACCAACTTTTAGATAAGGATATGGTTCGGGGGAGGACTTTCCAGTTAGGGTAGGGTGGGATCTGTGAAATACAATTAGGAACTTGTTAGATATCCTCCTAGACACGGTAATGCCACAGCTTCATAAAACATACTTAAGTTGTCATAAATTCCTTTGAAATTACAGTAACATATAACAAAACACAATTCAAAATAAAAAACTTACAATTTTTACGCAAAATTAGTTAATACGCGGTGATAATTTACGAAAGAAAACTGCTATTTCACATACTAACGCCATCTATTGATAAGTAACATGAACAAAAAATGATTCTTCAAGAAGATTCTTCATGAATTTCAGATAAAATAAAATAATCGTACTCACATAGCCTGTTGGAGTATGGTGTCGGTCTCAGTCGCCTGCCGACCTGGATGGAAGCGAGGAGTTTCTCCCTTGGCGTTGCCTCTCGTTTCGGTGGGGGTAATTTACGTTCTGAGGCCTGAAGAAGGGGTTTGAATTTTAAAATCTTCAACTATTCAAGTCAATGAATATTTAACTTTTTCTTGAAGTCGTCGTTATTTTAATTTACACTTCGGTTCACACTTTATTACTGGTGGTGTAGGACCTCTTGTGAATCCGCGCGGGTAGCTACCACCACCCTGCCTATTTCTGCCATGAAGCAGTAATGCTTTTCGGTTTGAAGGGTGGGGCAGCCGTTGTAACTATAATTGAGACCTTAGAACTTATATCTCAGGGTGGGTGGCGCATTTGGGTTGTAAATGTCTATGGGCTCCAGTAACCACTTAACACCAGGTGGGCTGTGAGCTCATCCACCCAACTAAACAAAAAAAAATTTTTTAATGGCGTCAATTATGTTTGTATGTTTTCTGGATCATCACAATTTATTCAAAAAAGAACATTTGGAATGTAAGCCGTGTGTACGAGACAATGTCTGTCGGTTTGTCAATGTGTAGTACATTCTAAAATTCATAACGCAATACTTCACATACCTTTTTCAGCGGAGGTCTACTTCTAATGAATTCGAGAATCATAGCGTGGGCGTCCTTCTTCACACTGCAATGCAAAACAAATTTAACTTACTACTTACTTGACGGACTTTCAATGCGCTTAATGCGAGTTTTTTAACGCTCTCGATAGCGTAAAAGTCAAATCAAATTTGTATGGATTTGGAACGTTTGTCTACGTTTGCCGCTAGGGGCGCTGTTCCAACTGCATACAAATTTGAGTTACTTTTACGCTATCGAGAGCGTTAAAAACTCGCACTAAGCGCACTGATTAACGCAGAAGTTGTTATTTATATGAGTTCAAGTTACAACTCAAGCTGTGGCTTGTATGTATATGGATACAGCTACAAAAGAAAACATGTCTTTCGAACTATTTCAACCAAAGTTAGACCTAAAGTACTCGATGACTTTAAAATACAACATCATAGAGCATGTCACATGAAAACTAGTAATCCGCATAGGTGAGATTTAAAATCGCAGTAAATTAAAAAAATGGAGCGCCTGCAACTTGGTACACCTGAAAGAAGTGAAACTTCTTTTGCGGTGTGCAGTATTGTAGTTTTCTTCATTTTTCGTCCTTAAATCAAATTTATCTTGTAATAAATACTGTGTATAAGAGAATCGACCTAGCTCGCTTCGTCCTTTCCCTCTCTCCACGGTCGAGTGGTTCGCAAGACGCTCTGTCTATTTTCTCACTCGTGCTCTTCCTAAATTGTATGTTTTCTCTCTAGCCGTACAGAATCTGCCGCGGATTAAATATTACTCTCAACTCATTTAAAGAAGTTTCACTTCAATGCCCATCAGAAGACAGTTTTATTATATCCAAATACTGGTGGTGGGACCTCTTGTGAGTCCGCACGGGTAGTTACCACCGCCCTGACTATTTCTGCCATAAAGCAGTAATGCATTTCTGTTTGAAGGGTGGGGCAGCCATTGTAACTATACTGAGACCTTAGAACTTATATCTCAACGTAGGTGGCGAATTTATGTTGTAGATATATATGGGCTCCAGTAACCACTTAACATCAGGTGGACTGTGAGTTCGTCCACACATATAAGCAGTAAAAAAATTTTCAAAGACAGCAGAAGTATAAACACTTGTCTCCCTCACCTCTGTGGTATCGCTCCATCGACTTTCCTCAACGTATATCTTCTCGATCTGATGTCGTCCATAAGGATCTCGTACGGTGTCAATTCATATTCAATTGGCGTTCTTGAATAATTCACTTTCTTTAACTTCACGCCCATTCGGAGTTCGCCGATAACTTGCATCCAAAATCTTGCCTTATTTAACAAATACACAAAAAATATTTTACACCATTGCCATTCATATTTCTCAGGAGCTAAGTTACATCAAACTCAAAGTAAAACATGATTGCTATTAATATTTATCAGGATTTTTACAGTAGATGGTAAAAAATAAAAATTATTAAACCTAAACTACAATGGATGCATAGTTTTTTTTATTTAAACATGCTAAAAGAAAATTAAGTACGAATTACAATAAATTTTGAATAGTACTTGCCCATTACTAAAAGATTACGCCTTAAAAATATAAATAGCAAATTAATGAAACAAAATTGCTATTTTTAGATTTGAGAAATGTATGCATACCGAAAATCTTATTATTATCATAATAATATACAGAATTATGATACAAGAAATATCTAATAAGACACGTTAAAATATTGCGCTATTCTGTAATATTTCTGAATCGTGATCTGTTTACTTTGAATATAATAATTTTAATGCTAAAATTTTAATGCACATTACCTCATACTATTAGGTATGTATCCTCACATTTTAATAACACAAAGGATCTTTAATTTCTGATCAAAAAAAACAAAATCCACAACCTATCTATCAATTAAACATATTACTGTTTAATCAATAAAAAATTCAAATTAAATTTTTCTTACAATAATAGAAAATAATGCATGCTATGTAACAACATATTTATATTAATATTATTCTCAGCTTGAAATACGTATAATAAAGCCATAAAAACTACACAAAAAAATAATGTACACAGTACACAAAACTATTCAAGTTTAGCTCACGTACTTGCAAAGCTCTCCATATCCTTCGGTTTGACTATAACAAAATATTACCATTTTAAAAACAACGTGGTATTTCGAATTGTGTTGCCTCCGTGCTTACTCTATACATTTGTAAACTCACTGGACCGGGATTACGAGAAACGAGCTTCCATTTGTTATTGGCTATTTTATTTTACTTTTTGATGAACAATATTATCAAAAGTCTTAAGGGCGTCACACACGGCAAACTATCACACTATCATCATACATGAACTATCACACATGGTTAAGATAATATATATTTTCATATTATAGTATCTTCGCCGTGTGTGACGCCCTTTAAGCCTACTTTTCGAGTAGGAAGCCCTAGTGTCAATCTTCCCAGAAATCTACCAACTTTTTGGCTAAAACAATATACACGGCTTATTCAATAGAAGTCCTAATTACCAAACTTGTGAAAAAAATGAAATTGCAATAATACGTTAATGTATTTATCATTTAAGTATATATATTTTAAGAAACCAATGGCCTTAAGAAACAGTATTCCAAGCAATTTAACTGTGAACACAAAACTTCAGCACTGGCCCATGAAATGCCTTTTACTGGTGGTAGGGCCTCTTGTGAGTCCGCGCGGGTAGGTACCACCATCCTGCCTATTTCAGCCGTGAAGCAGTAATGCGTTTCGTTCGGTTTGAAGGGTGGGGCAGCCATTGTAACTATACTTGAGACCTTAGAACTTATATCTCAAGGTGGGTGGCGCATTTACGTTGTAGATGTCTATGGGCTCCAGTAACCACTTAACACCAGGTGGGCTGTGAGCTCGTCCAAATATCTAAGCAATAAATAAAAACCTTCTTACAAAATGTATAGCGAGCGACGTTGTATGTTAAGATAAAATATTATAGTATCTTCGCCGTGTGTGACGACGCCCTTTAAGCCTACTTTTCGAGTAATGGCCTTAAGAAACGGTATTCCAAGCAATTTAACTGTGAACACAAAACTTCAGCACTGCCTCATGAAAACTAAGCCTAGATTACTAACTAAACATAGTCAAACGTACCCAATCAGAGAATTGCAGCGTGTCGAGATGCGTGGCGGAGTCTTCGGCGGCGCCCATGTCTCTCGCGCCTCCGACCCTGACCCTGGCAAGGAACGAGGCCAGTTCGAGGGCCTCCGCGACCAGAGCCCGGCACACGGCGCGGTAGTGAGCCGCCGCCGCGTCCCGGGCGCAACGACCGCCGCCTCCGCAATGCCAAACGCATCTCTGAAGAAGAAAAAAAAAACACGTATTCAATTGACAGTTCCTTCGTATGAAAACATTTTTCTAAGATCAAACAATATCTGAAAAATAATAGTTTAAAAAAAAACTAACAAAATGCTTTTATAGAAAATCTAACTAAAAAATAGCAATATAAATTTTAATAAATTTGAATTAATAATAGTTTATCAAAATAACCCTTCTACTCATATCAGCTGTTCATAAAATATTTATAACTACTGATACCATGCACCCCACGCTTATTGATACGCTTTTATATTACAATAAATCAATTTTTCTTACACTATTTTTAATTCAAATTTATTAAAATTTATTTTATATTTTTAGTTGGATTTTCTATAAGAGCGTATTTTGTCAGTTTTTTTAAACTATTATTTATTTTTCATTTTTTAGTTGAATTTCAATTATTTATATTTTTTTATAAATATCGAATTGTCATCGGTCCTTAATAAGTTTGGTATACTTTACTGGTTTGGTATACTATTTGGAGTTAATCCGACGTTTTGAAGGGGATCAAAATCCGGGGAAGTACCGGCTTAAAAAAAAAAACATGCTGATAAACGACCTCCATTGTAAATGAATGACATCGTGTAATAAAAGCCTGCAAAAAGTTTAGAAATTTACGGTACTGATGGCAGGGTGAATCTTAACTCCTCAGCATTAGGTACCACCCCTGATTTCGGAGACGTCATTCTTTCTCATTTGAAGAATGGGTCAGCCGTTTTACAATACAATTGAAACTTCAACCTAACCATAAGAATAATATTTTGGTTGTAGCTTTAGCTTATCTACTATTGGATTACGATTTATTAATTTCACACAATACCCTCACCGCATTATGACGTCAAAGTACTATATTTTCTCCATTTCTCATAACGATTCATCACCGCGTACTGACGTAGATAATATTAATTATCAATACATTCCGATAAACGTATCCAAATTTAATTAATCGTATGTAGTTTTAATGAAATTCACTTATTTGATATTTATCAATATCGTTTCAAGCATTTTCCTTGTGTGACAACACTAATAATAATTCATATGATAATTTAATTTTTTTTTTTTTTATAGCTTAGATGGGTGGACGAGCTCACAGCCCACCTGGTGTTAAGTGGTTACTGAAACCCATACACATCCACAACGTAAATGCGCCACCCACCTTGAGATACAAGTTCTAAGGTCTCAAGTATAGTTACAACGGCTGCCCCACCCTTCAAACCGAAACGCATAACTGCTTCACGGCAGAAATAGGCAGGGTGGTGGTACCCACCCGCGCGGACTCACAAGAGGTCCTACCACCAGTAAGAATGTTTTTTATATTTAAATGTTTTTTACTAGCCGCGAAATAAGGTACGTGGCTTTTTGGTTTGAGTCCGTGAGCTTTTAATTATTGAACTACATCGATTATGTCGATTTCTGTTAGTTTATTTATTCACAACACTACAACTGTCAAATTAGAACTGTCATCAAGAAAATAAAGAAATGGAAATAGTAGTAGTAGAAATGGAATAGAAGCGCCCGGATTGAATAACTGCCTTCTTTTGTTTGTTAATGTAGTTTTTAGTCTTTTAGGTTTCTTAGGAATATATTCATTCTCAGTATTGTAAGGTTTGTTGTAAAATAATTAAAATAAAATGTATCTTGTTAAAATCAAGGCAATTATCGGATTGCCAAATAGCAACACTGTTGGTGGGAGCAATGGCAGCAGTGGGGACGTGATATAATAAAAAAGGCGGTAGTCTGAAAAAAAACGGGAGAAAAAGCGGTGTATTCAGTAGTGAGCACATATCAAAAGATTGTACAAGTGGAGTTACAAATGAGTCGTCTATTATCAAAGGCGGCAATCTGTGCATTTGGACAAAAAAAATATTATTGATATGTCAATACAGATTGATTTGAATATAATCGTCTCCTTCAAAGAATACGCTTCAAAACCTGCATTAAATAAAGGTTAATAGTTAACCTGTTATTTATCTAAGATGTCGTTCCGAAGAGTTTTGTGACTGCCAATGGAATACAAAGTCAATAATTCGTTTTTCTGATTTACCAATCATTGTCCAAAAGTCAGATTGCCGGCTTTGATAATAGTCGACTCAAATAAAGCAATACAAAATGTAGTGAAATATTGCAATCTGTGTATTATTTCCTGACTGTTGGAAGCGGAGTTCAACAGTATCATCGGATTCGCCTTTTCAAAAACTCTTTATTCTGGCGCCTTAGTAACAGAAATCGACATAATTACTTCAGTGCGGCGCGTAGGGCACCGGTGACCTACACGGGAGACAAAGGGTTAAAGTCGTTCTTAAAGGTTTTTTGACTACATCCCAACGTCATCGTGTTCCTTCGCCTTCATAAAATTTAGTAATGGTCCACAAAAATAAACGAGACATGAACGAAATGCGATATTATTTTTTGCGGAAATCCGACATGTATTGACGACTCACTCGCTCTACTGACCTAGAAACACGAGATTTTCTTTGATTAAACCCTTGAAAGAAAAGTCTAGAAAACGGCTTAGCCAATTGACCTACTAATTTCAACAATTCACTAAGTCCCCTTACTTTTAAAACGTAACTTTAGATTTCATTTTTATTTCACTAGACGCGACGACGATTTCGCGAGCCATGTACTGTTAAGCCGTTACTGAAGTCCGTGGACATCACTACTACCACCTTGAGAGATGAGATCGAAGTGTCAGATGTATTTTGTAGCGATTGTCTCGTCGATTATGTCGAAAGGCGTGGGTGTTACACAGTCTTACAAAAACATCCCTAAAAATATTATACATATAATTAACTTGTAACTTTGGTGGAACGCTACTGTGTACCGTAAAAATTCATAATTAATAAGGTTATAAACGTGAAAGTGAATTTGTGTCTTATGCTTTCACGTCTTAACGACGCGGCAGATTTGTATACGCGTTGTTAAGAGTTCAGATACAGTATATAGAGTATGTTTCATCCGGAAAATGAGGACTATTACGGGAATATATTTTTGTTTACATTAACTCGAGGCGAAGTCGCGTTTAAATAATGAGATAAGAACATCGGCATAGCTATGTAAGACGCGAAATTAATTACAACAGCTGTGTAAAAAAGAAAACCTACATAAAGTTACGTGTCGACCATTACAAATACATAAAAAAATATAATAAAAAATCAAACCATAAAAATTTCGGGACTCGATTTTAAACCTTAAATTTAACGTAAAATGTCATATTAAACTTAATATCAGCGAGCTTTTACAATTTGCATACTTAAATAAACTTGAGTGTTATTTTACGCACGCTTTATGTGTACCCACCGATCAAGTTAATAACGATAAAATTTTAACTCAAATAATAAATGGAATGAATGAACTTGCATACACTATATAAATTTATAAGTGGAAATATGATACATACATAATTTTACTGGTGGTAGAACCTCTTGTGAGCGGGTAGGTACCACCACCGTTGCTATTTCTGCCGTGAAGCAGTAATGCGTTTCGGTTTGAAGGGTGAGGCAGCCGTTGTAACTATAGTTGAGACCTTAGAACTTATATCTCAAGGTGGGTGGCGCATTTACATCATACATGTATATGGGCTCCAGTAACCACTTAGCACCAGGTGAGCTGTGAGCTCGTCTACCCAACAAAGCAATAAAAAAATATTTACTGTTTGTTTACAACTAAGGTGTTACAACTAAGGTGTAGACGAGCTAATTGCCTACCTGAGGTTAGGTAGTGTGTTTTTATTACGAGCCGGCGGTAGCATTAGCTGAGCCACCTTTTTTTTTCGGCCCGGGGGCGTAACCTCCCACGAGATCCACGTGCCTAGGGGGCGCACGGGGTATGGCACTGGTCCATGACTGTGAGACCGCGGGCGCAAGGATGTTTTTAGGGTCCTACCCACTAAACGACTCCCCTGTACTTTTCGCCCAAGTGTCCAATCCCCTCCGAGGTCAGAACCCGGATGAGGTAAGGGGGTTACCGCGGTCAACACTACAATCAGACGGCGCAGCTCACCCCAAGGACGCCCGGCCAACGGAGCCTTTGAGGTGAATCGAAGGCCCTGAAGAGGTTAGGCAGCTATCCGAACCTTCGTTTTTTTTTTCGGGCAATGAGCCGAACCTCTTACGAGATGTCCGCGTCTAAGGGGCACGCGGTATATGTGGACCTTGACGCTTTTCCGAAGTTGACGCCAAAAAACTACAGGCAGTTATTCGAACCTGAATTAAGGAACACTACCAAAATTTGCAGTGACGCCAAGACTTTTCTACCATAGCAAACCGGAAATCAGTGAGTGCAGCAATATACACCCGTCGTCATATAAATTCAAACCCTATAAAAACAGCGAATGCACACTTCAGCTATAAGAGAATGGAAGAAATCCGCCAAAAAGCTGAATCATTTACAGTACAAGCTTGTATAGTTACAATAAATTCCCGACAGCAATATTCCGCCCGTCGCTGTCGCTATTAGATATTTACCTCTGTTATTCACTAAACCAAACTTTAATCGTAAAACATATATCAAACAGGTTCTCTCCATAAACATAAATCCGAAAAAACCAATGGTTTATAGTTATTATGTACAACTACCATAATATTCACTTAACATTACACACTAATAACCCTTAAAAACTGAAGTGAAAGCATTCGTATGACGCAACACGTGTCATACCTTTCAAGGGCCGGACTACAAACGTAGGATCTAAATAATATATCATTTATCACGGTATTTCTCAATATCTGCTTTTTTTAGGTTGATTTGCATTCGATGGAATCGTTGCGCTAGTTGGTTGGTCAGGGACTATAATTCTCGGTGTGATATCTTTGTTATTGATGTTTAGAGCATCGGGTCTGATGAATTCATAAAACACAGAAGAAAATGGCTGTTCAAACCATTTCTCTTGTTTGTTTTTATAGGGTTTGAATTTATGTGACGACGGGTGTATTGCTACACTCATTGATTTCCGGTTTGAATGGCAGAAAAGGCTGTACGTCACCGCAAGCTTTGGTAGTGTGTCTTAATTCAGGTTCGGACAACTGCCTGTAGTTGGTTGGTGTGTAAAGCCCTAAAAACATACTCGGTCATGCGGTCTTCTTTCAACATCGGCAAAGCGACAAGTTCCACATATACCGCGTGCCCCTTAGGCGCGGATATCTCGTATGAGGTTCGGCCCATTGCCCGAAAAAAAAACGAAGGTTCGGATAGCTGCCTAGCCTCTTTAAATTAAATAATTAAACTACTAAACATCTTCAATAAAGAAACTGACTCCAAATGAATGCTGATCGTATCTAGTTCTGGGGCACACTATTCAAAGCACTAACCATGTGAGGACCAAAGAGCCGGTCGCGACTAGATCGATATACTTGTAATTCATCAAAACTGCTCGTGCATTTCGCGAGTAAATCTCCGTTTTATTTTCATTTTATAGTCGGAGTCAGGATTGGATGTCTTCTGGCTGCTTGCTCATACATTTTTATTACAATCCTGATTGAATTTACCGCATGACTTAATTTACTGCGTTATTACATAGACGAAGACCATTAAATATTATGTTTCTGGAAATCATTGGATTGGATCAAGGATTTGCCTCGAAGACTCCGTCGGCCGGGCGTCCTTGGGGTGAGCTGCGCCGTCTGGTTGTAGTGTTTACCGCGGTAACCCCCTTACCTCATCCGGGTTCTGACCTCGGAGGGGATCGGACGCTTGGGCGAAAAGTGCAGGGGAGTCGTTTAGTGGGCTGAAAACATGCTTGGGCCCGCGGTCTCGCAGTCGCAGACCAGTCCTACATACCCCGCGCGCCCCTGAGGCGCGGGGACCTCGCAGAAGGTTAGGCCCCCGGCCCGAAAAAAAGGTGGCTCAGCTAATGCTGTTCAAAGTACATGAATCGAACAGCTCTGATTTTCAGTAAATAAAAATTTTTTGATGAAAATCCGGTGTGTGTATCCCAAACTTAACATCATCTAAATAATTTGAAAAGCATTCATCCATAAATAAATATAGGCGTAATGTAAATATCCGAGCCCGATAAGGATCACGAAACGTGATGCGTTCTCGAGTGAAAGTTGTACATATTTTAAATAGACCACTACACGTACGTTCAGGGTTACCACCTCATAATGGCTTTCGTTTTACGCCGAGCTTCATTGGAACACCCACCTATTTCTGTTTACTTGTACGAGATTCCTGCATATGAAATCTTAGCTCAGATAAATTGCTGATTTTCATATATAGTGTTACGCGCTGGGGTTCGGAATAAATAAATGTTCCACCAAAGTACAACTTAAAACTGTATTTATCACTTAGAACACTTTAAAACTCTTAATTCACTTCTTCCGCTTCGCTTCAGGTGATCCGTTCGCTGTTTCGCTTCGAGTATTTCCGATTACTAACTGACTGCATGCCATCTCTGCAACGCTATTATAGTCGATACGACATCTCTAGCATTATCGAGAACATTCTTCACAAGTCGAGTATTTACGATGTGTGTTTCCGCTATTTGACAATAGATGGCGTTTTAATTCTCGAGCGTTTTAGATGTTACTAGATCCTTTGATATTCGTTTCGGCTATTCAGCGATAGATGGCGTTACTCTTACGGGCGTAACAACAGTTATTAAATTGGAGAACTCCATTCTGCTTCCTATTTCTGTTAAGGAGAAAGCGTTCACTTCGAAATGAATTATAGAGATTGGCAAAATTGTTTTGTCTACAAACCATGCTGTTCCTACACGAGCCAGCAATTACACTCCACGCTCTCATTTCGAAAGCGAAAATCACCTAAAGTTACAGCGAAAGAAAGTTTAATATTACAAAATGCGTGGTGACCCTGAAGTGTGGTTATGAAATGAACGTAAAACCCTTTAGTGTCCGAAGCAGGTGGCGATCGGAAGGTAATCGGGAACATATCCGAGTAGGTATAGAACAAGCTCAACGACGAAGCTCCATTGATAAGTCTATTACTATGTAATTTACGGTGCTTAAATTTAATATTATACATTCGATTTGATAATAAACTGTATTTGTATACTAAGTGGCTTATTAAAATTAAATTTAGTGGAATTATTGACGCATTTATTAAAATAACAAAAACATGATTTTTTTAGTGCCTTTTAAGTAGAATAAATAATTTGTACAAAGTATAAAACGGTAAACCAGAATGAACCCGAACCTTTTTTTTAATTTTTTCTTTTATTGCTTTGATGGGTGGACGAGCTCACAGCCCACCTGGTGTTAAGTGGTTACTGGAGCCCATAGACATCTACAACGTAAATGCGCCACCCACCTTGAGATATAAGTTCTATGATTTCAGTAGGTATAGTTACAAAGGCTGTCCCACCCTTCAAACCGAAACGCATTACTGCTTCACGGCAGAAATAGGCAGGATGGTGGTACCTACCCGCGCGGACTCACAAGAGGTCCTACCACCAGTACCACCTGACGACGAGCATACGGCCCACCTGATGGTGAGTGATTACCGTCGCCCGTGGACTTCAGCAATGCCAGGAGCAGAGCCAAGCTGCTGCCTACCGTTGAGAATCAGAATAAGTATGCGTTACAGGTCCATTGCGCGACTTCCATTACCCACTCAAAAGTCCGCAGAAGTTAACTGATCCTTAACCTTTATTTTTAAGAACCCTTTACAATAGCCCAACGATCGGGGAACTTTTTTAATTATTACCTTAAAATATGTTTGTGTAAGTTGATAATTCTTGTTATTTTATAATTCATATGATATTTTTCTTGTATTATTAGACGAAACCACTAGTTTAAATTTTATATATAGCCCCCATAAAAAAGCTTTTTTAAATTTAAATGTTTTTTTTCGGGAAGTTTAAAAATTAGAAATGACAACGATTCTAAAGAAGTTTCACTTCAATATATACTTTTTACTCACAAAAGTTTCATTTTTACCCCCCCACAATTTCATTTTACCCCATTTGGGGTAATTAACCCCCCGGTTCCCCGACCGCTGCAATAGCCCATCTAAGTTTCCTCAGTGCTTTACCTCTATAACATCTTTGAGCATGAACCGTCTTCGTCGTCTGCGTCTCCTGGGAGCCGGCTCCGAGTCCCGTTCTATACCCTCGTCGTCGGTGTCGGCGCGTCCACCTTCAGACGTCTCCGAGCCCTCGGACAGCGCGCCGCATTCTTCATCGTCATCTGCAAACAAAAGAACTATATATTAATCGTATGTTAAGTGGTTACTGGAGCCCATAGGACATCTACACCGTAAATGCGCCACCCACTTTGAGATATAAGGTCTCAAGTATAGTTACAAAGGCTGCCCCACCCTTCAAACCGAAACGCATTACTGCTTCACGACAGAAATAGGCAGGGCGGTGGTACTTACCCGTGCGAACTCACAAGAGGTCCTACCACCAGTAATTACGCAAATTATAATTTTGCGGGTTCGATTTTTATTACACGATGCTATTCCTTTACCGTGGAAGTCAATCGTGAACATTTGTTGAGTACCTATTTCATTAGAAAAATTTATACCCGCCTGGGATTCGAACACCGGTGCAACGCTCAACACGAATGCACCGGACGTCTTATCTTTTAGGCCACGACGACTTCAAATTAGAATACATGTTAGTAGTCATACATTACACATACATTAGAATACAATACATTAGAAATTATTTGCTACACCAATAAAAATATTTTTCTATACTCCAAATATTCGTCATATTACAACAATTCCCGATCAATTACTGAGATCGTGCTAATGAAATAAGTGAAATATTAACGACACGTGCATGACAAGTACAGTAACAGCTGTGATACAATAGTACATTGACTTACTACTCGTAATACGTGACCAATGTCAAGATTGAAGCTTTCAACGATTGCGATTGAAGTTAAGCCGCCCGCGGTGTTACGCAGCGCTATGAAGTACAACAGTAAGGCAACTTATATAAAAAAAACAGATGACTAAATTTTTTGATCTAAAGTGATTAGTGTGGTCCAATGAAACCACAATATAATTTACCCAAATTGAGATATGAGGTTTAAATTTCAACTTCATCAAAATGATACATAATATGTCTTCAACAATTATTTATTGTTTTGCAGCATAATTAGACAAACCAATAGTGTCAGTACACAACACACCATATACTGAAGCATAATATACTGAAATTCGGAAACTGGTAAGTGAACATATAAAATACTAATATACTATTCCTTATAATAGTTCACGGCGGATCCAAATGTATACTATTTTATTGAGATAAGCCGAGACGGGAAAAGCAATACGTTCTGCGCATTGTGGGAGCTGTAAACATTATTAGTTAAATATGAAAATGTTATGACTTATTAAAATTTTGAATAACATTAAGGTATAATAAAATTTTGCAATACAAATAATATTATTTCTCAGTCTATTTAAAAAACAATGAATGACAGAGAACACACAACTTCAACGATGGTTTAAGAAGAACTACATTTTATAGAGTAAATTCTTAGACAAAGTTTAGTTAAAGTTGAAAGCTTATCTTCTGTTAGAGCTAATCTGTTGTATCTTCAATAAATATCCGATTGTTTTTAACTAGTCTTTCTGTAGTTGACTTTGGGCATTAATGATACTTGTGATGAACAGTACTATATCCTTACAAGAAAAATAAATTAAAACCGTTTTAAAGTTTACTTATTTTGAATGCACTACAAATGAAGATATTTTGAAAATATTTACATGAATAATCATCATCATAATTATCCTCATTCAAGTTTTGTATTAATTAAGAAACAAATGTATCAAAAAACTGTTTATGCAATTTTAGCGAATTGTAATAAGATTCTTTAAGAATTCACCAGACGACGTAACTTCAATATGCTACCTTAAAAAAATCGCGTTACTGTATCATAAGTGTGTTGTGCAATCATTGTACGTATCTAGTGGGCTTGCGCAATATTCGTCACGGGGCGAACAGTGTCAATAGACAATAAGCGTTGCGTATCAGATCGTTCGTTGCTAGCTGTCAAACAGCAGAGCGCACGTGCTCACAACACAAAATATGGGCATGAATTTTTTTACACTAGAATGTACATGAGGTCAATATCGCAATTGGGTTGTCTAACTTCAAACCAAAACGTATGCTGCGTCGCGGCAGTAATAAGCCGTTGAACGTTGGCCGTCGTCTAGTCCCGATCTTAATCCGCTGGATTATGATTTATGGTCAGTTTTAGAGAGTACGGCTTGCTCTAAACGCCATGATAATTTGGAGTCCCTAAAACAATCCGTACGATTGGCAGTGAAAAATTTTCCGATGGAAAGAGTGCGTGCTTCTATTGATAACTGGCCTCAACGTTTAAAGGACTGTATTGCAGCCAATGGAGACCACTTCGAATAAGCTTTTTATACTTTAAATTGTTTTATATTTATGTATTAAACTAACACACTGTAAAACTAATAAATGTTATTGGCAATAGAAATTTTCTTTTTTCCTTTGTCTCAGTATTTATGGCAAGACTAGGTATATATATATAAAGATTATCCGCCAATGAATGAATGAATCAATGAATGAAAGATTCAACTACTCATTAACACTTTGACTGCCACGTAAGTCACCTATGTCCTAGGTTTCGCACTGAAGTAATGATGTCTATTTCTGTTACTAAGCGCCTGGATTGCCCAACTTTACGTTCTTTTGTTTTAATGAATGTTTTAGTATTTTATGTCTCTTAGAAATAGATTCATTCTCAGCACCTACCGATTCGTCTTTCTCAGAGTCTACTAGATATTTCGGCGTTTTAGAAAAAAGATCGAAGAGAGAAATCCTACATGGCAGTCAACGTGTTAACAAGATTTTAAGCGTCTTATCATCCGTGACTGCGAAAACATTAAGGTATTTAAAACGTCATAATTAACAGAATGCCAAAAATGTACGCAAAAACTTAATATTTTTCATTTAGCACAAGTTTTTTGCCACTAAACAAAAAACAATTTTGGCCGACCTAAATAATGAATATTACGCAAAAAAAACTGCAGTAAAATGAATACGTAATGTTAATATGTAATATTGTTAAACAAGGTTATAGCCCGTAGTAAAAGGTATTGCTTCGTATAATTTAACTATTAAATTTGAAAAGAATCTTTTGTTACGCAAAATCAACAAAGCTATTGAACTTTCAAACTTAAAATAGTAACGATTGTGTATTTAGTATCATTGCAGAAGTTTATGATCGACTTTAATAAGGAGAAAGATTAATTATGTTTTTCAAAAACCTAATTAAAATAATATAAGCAACAACAAAGATGTTTGAAGCTTATATTTGTATTGATACAATTAATCATAGATTACAAATTAAAATATGGCGATTGTTACGACATCGCGACCGGCGCCAAAATCTGTTGGCAAATAAATCTCTGACCACAAATCGCTTCACACGACAGCTGGGCGCCGACATGATGTTGCCAGTGTTACTATTGCAGTACGAGTGACGGGAAAATTACAAGAGTTTTTAGAGAGACATAAAGAAACTAGTGAAAAATCAGTCAGTCAGATTTACTAGTATGCATGATTACATTCCGACAGAAATAAGCAATCCACCCACACAATAGGATCTACTATTAGTAGCCGAAATCAGTATTAACAGAAGAATTAGGATTTACATTTAAGAATTAAATGGTAATGGTGGTAGGACCTCTTGTGAGTCCGCTAGGTACCACCACCCTGCCTATTTCTGCCGTGAAGCAGTAATGCGTTTCGGTTTGAAGGGTGGGGCAGCCATTGTAACTCTACTTGAGACATTAGAACTTAAAAAAAATCAATAAATTAACTACTTTTAAAACTTTTAGTCATGAGCAACTGCAGGAAGATCATCCCTAGCGAAATTTAGATGCTTTAAATATAGTAAACTATTTGTAATAATAAAATGATTTTAACACATATTTTAAATTTGGAATTCTAATTGGAAAAAGTGCAAAGGTTTAAAAAAAAACCGTTCGTTCAATAACATTAGAGCCAACTTTCGCTTTGGCAAAGTTGGCAACATTGCAGGTTGTCAGTTGTGACCGTATAATCTATGATTGGGAAACATAATATTTATGAGCCCTCACTGCCAACTTCTGTGACTCAGTCGCGACATAAGCCCTGATACTTTGACCCTTTGTCTTCATATCAATCTATGGAATACTTATTACAATAGAACTGAATAATGGTTATTGAGACTATTAATCGCTTTCATACATGAAGCATACCTACATGAATTATCTGTATAATGTTTCACTTTTATTTTAATTAAGTACTTGCAAATCATAGTAAAAAATAAGTCGTATCACAAAAATATTTCGGATATACGTCTGAAAACTTACATCTATATTAAAATTGAAGAAAATCTACAGTAAGTCAGTCAATATTTTTTTTTTCAATCTATTAGGACTGAATCACCAAAAATGAAATATAACAAAAATGTTTATAGCTGTATAAAAAATCAATACACATAATTAATTCATTCAAAGTTTAATATAAAAAGTCATCGACATTTTCGTATCAAAACGTTACTAAAACTATAGAAATTATTACAAAAACGTAACTGTGATAGGAGAAGAGGCGATAAAACGTTGTAACATCAGTGATATCTGATTGTACACTTGCCTCGTAAAAGGTGAATATCTGTTCAATTTACTTTGTACGGCCATACATTTTGAATGAGAATTTCATATGCATCCAACGGGAATACGTTCAAGAATTCGAACGCAGTTTCGTCTTGATAACGTGCTAGTAATGTAATAAATTAAGAAATGCAATTTAATAAAAATAGTTATTTTTTGTCCAAGTAATTTGAAAATAGCAGTTAAGCTTTTTTTTCTCTTATGGCTGACACGGGTGGACAAACTCACGGATAACTTACCGAAGTCCACAACCGCGCATGAATATTTTTCCTTACCCTATCGTTGGTGGCATAAGGGACTAATCTTACGCACGGCTTGGTAGGGGAGCGCCATGTGGCTCAACCTGAGGGACCTGCTAACACTGACCCTATCAAGAGCAGTGCTTAACTGAATCCGGATCGGAATCGCGACCCACTGAGAAGATCCGACCAAAGAATTGGTGTCTATGGGTTAGTTCGCACGTGGAAATCTTTGTTGTATTCGAAGAGCTCGAGGAGAACGGTCACCGGTGCTTGGAGAGGCTAAAAATACAAAGACATATTTTGGGCAATGGCGGCATTGAGTTGCCCCGTCGCCTAGGTCGGATATGCAGTTAGCGACGGCAACGAATAAAGGGATATCGTGGCTAGCCGTTTTTTCAAAGAAGCCCACGTGAATACCGCCACCCATTTTGAAACGCAAGATCTATGTCTAAGATTTGTACAGTTAGAACGGCTCCATTCCGTTCAAATAGTAAACACAGAGATAATCAAAGACCCAGACCCAGACATTCTAAAGGCACACTTTATTTTGTAAGTGAACATTATAACGCCTAAAAACTATGTCAATGTGAAAGCCTAAAGGATAAGACGCCGGATGCATTCGTATCGAACGATGCGATTGTGCCGATGTATGAAACCCACAGAAATCTTTAATTTTTTGTAAAGAAATACAATACAATACATGTTTAAGGAATGTTCACAAATGACTTTCACGGTGAAGGATTATCGTCGGGTATTAAAAACCAAACCTGTAAAATTTTTTGTTTCCATATTTTTACTTGTAGTATAACGTCTTTTTTTTTTTTATTGCCCTTGTAGGCAGACGAGCATACGGCCCACCTTTTGGTGAGAGGTTACCGTCGCCCATGGACTTTAGCAACGCCAGGGGCAGAGCCAAACCGCTGCCTACCGCTTAATACTCTCCACAAGCCTCGTTTGAAGAAGGACATGTCATAGCGCTCGGGAAACACCGTGGAGGGGAGCTCATTCCATAGTCGAATGATACGTGGCGAAAAAGATCTCTGGAAACGCACTGTGGATGACCGCAGTGGCTCCAGGTAGTATGGATGAACTCTACTCCGGTGGCGGGCGGTGCGATGGTAAAAAGTAGAATGACACAGTTTAAGTTGATGTAGTTATGGACTCCTACAACCACTCAATACTAGGTCGTATGTTAATTTATGTATCCGTAACAACGTTAAAAAAACTATTATATTTTTGACACTTTATAAGTTTGTTTGGGACAACTCGATTTCGTTTTAAAATATCCATTCTAACGTACATTGATCCCGCAATTCATAATTGCATTCGTATTCCGGAAGCACTTTGCTTGATTTATTAAAGCAATTTCCATCAGGAAACGAAATCATACAAGTTAAACAACATTTAATAAAATGACTAATAAAAGTGTAAGCTTATTTCGCCTAATTATAATTATCGTGTTTTGTTTATACTAAATGTACAATTTAGAATTTTCAATACGGAATAATATAATATAATAAAAATCTAACAATAATTACAATAGATATGATTGTGATCCTACACAAGTTTGGTTATTCTCCACATTTCTACCGTGAACTATTCATGTAGTTCAGTTTGGATAGTAGAAAAGCTTTTAATACATGTAAACTCTATATAATTTATGTCATAAATTTTAAAAAGAGGTTAATGTGTTATACAAGTGACACAAATGGTAATTTGAATATTGAAACATTAGAAGAAGGAACAGTAGAAATATTAAAAACATTTTTGAATATTGAAAGAAAAAAAAAAACATAAAAACTGGTGAAGCAATAGTTTTAAATGTTGTTTCTCTTTATAGAGCAACTCAGTTTGTGCCATAGTTATACAGGGCTAAACTTTATTTTGATATGAATAAAATAATACATTATATACATAAAAAAAACAACAGTTCAGAATTCGGTTTGAAAGATTGTATTTACATTGTAGTGTCAAGTGCATCTCAGCTCATCGCTGTTCTTATCATTCAAAGTCAAGCTGTCCGTCAGTAATTTTCACAAGAAGTTTGGAATTTTTTTCTGAGTTGATGTCGATAACCACTTGCAACCGTGGTGGTCATAAACTGGTCTGCCATTGTTGGCAATTTACCCCACAATACCAAGTTTAAGTGTAAGGTTTGATGTAAAATAATTAAAATAAAATTTGACATGTTAAAATTAAGACAATATTGGAATTACCAAATAGCAACACTGTTGGTGGGAGCAATAGCAGTAGTGGGGACGTGACATAATAAAAATGCGGCAGTAACTAATTTATGTGTATTATCTATGGGCGGGACTTTTTGGCGGGAACGCGAGGAGTGAAGTTGTGTGATTTTGTTTTATTTTGTCTAATGAGTGTTTCTTCAGGTTCAAATGTGTAATAGCGGTGGTTTATTAACCGTTTAATATCTGTGAAAGTGCACAAATGTGGGAAAATGAAACAAAGTTGCTGGACGTAACTTCTCGGGATCTTCCAAAAAGCCCATTGAAAAAGTCTCAGTAAATGACCACCAATTTACTGTGATTATACTTGATCTCATATCATCTCATTTTATTTCGTTTCGTTTTTATTTCATTTCATGCCATGTTTCATAATAATCAAATTCATTTCATTTCATAATATCATATTTCATATAAAAAAGTTATCATTAAAATTAAAATAAGACTTGTACTAAAGGTCTTAGTTACCGGGTCATAAAATCCCTTAAAAGTTTTTATCTATGGGCGGTAGTCTGAAAAAACGGCAGAAAAAGCGATGTATTCTGTAGCAAGCACACATCTAAAGATTGTACAAGTGAAGTTAAAAATAAAGTAGTACAGAATTAAGTGAACTATTGCAATCTGTGTATTTATTTCCTGGCTTTGGAAGCTAAGTCAACAGACGTATATATTTCATTTGCCAATGTACGATACTAAAGTTATATTTCGCAAAAACCTCCTATACAGGGTCCGTCAAGGATGAATAAAAAAAAAATCACACACTAAGAAACTTTACGTACTTTAAGGTTAAACGCTTAAAATGGGAAAATCGAAACAAAACCTACGTAAGCGCACACATAGAATTCTGACTACCTAGTTTTTTAATGACCATAAAATATTTACGACCTATAACAATTTGACACAACGAATATTTCACGTATAGCAATTCCACCGCGCCGGCTAAATCGTTTAGTCGTCGCTTCGTTCCAGAAAGTTCTACACGGAGGCAAACGGGAACATATAACAGTGCATTTTAATTGCCAGAATGTGTTAAAGGTTAATAAACAGTGGTATTGTTCAGAAAATTCTATTTTGTTTGTTGACTTCTCTCGGGAAAACTTTCGTGAATCGATAATTAACCGCGCTTGATCGCTACTTTCGACGAGACCAAACACATACGGAATGCTTATTTTAATCAGGATATTCACTGTTTATGTCGTGTTATTCCCGGAACAAATAGGAGTAAGACATATTGGATTCCCTCTTGCTGTGTGCTAAATTTTCATTTATTTCGGCCGCGAAAAACTCGTTCCTTCGGATCTAAAGGCTAGGATAGCATTTTATGCAATGGTGCGAGGATTCAGCTGAAAAGTGGGTAGGACCTCTTGTGAACTGTTGGTAGAACCTCTTGTGAGTCCGCGCGGGTAGGTACCACCACCCGGCCTATTTCTGCCGTAAAGCAGTAATGCGTTTCGGTTTGAAAGGTGGGGCAGCCGTTGTAACTATACTGAGACCTTAGAACTTATATCTCAAGGTGGGTGGCGCATTTACGTCGTAGATGTCTATGGGCTCCATTAACACCAGGTGGACTGTGAGCTCGTCCACTCTAGCAATAAAAAAAAAAAAGATTTGTAGTGGGCAACACCATTTACGGACAGCGTTTAGATTATAATTATGATAAATCATCATATCGGCTCCGAGACCTCATAATACAGTTACAGTTTAGATACAGTTACATTACGTACATACATTACAATTTAAATGTTCAAATCAATTCAATAATAGTTCTGATATCAAGCTTTTACGTGTACAAGTGTACGGATCATTGACATTTACATCACAGCGTTATACACTCATTATAATTCGTCTACAACTACGGTCTGGAGTTTAAGGTTATGCAAGAATGTGCCAAGAACGGTGACTAAGAAGTTAGATTGATGACTGTCGATTGAAATGCAGTGCTTAATTCAAGTTTAGATGTATAGTGAATGTTTGTTACATGCACCGTCTGTTAGCGTGTGTTCAGTGTCATGACGTTGCAGCGGCAGCGCGGGAATTAACCGTCATCCTGTCGCTAGGGAGTCTTGTGTTCCTGTTTGCAAAGTGGGTCAATCATCTTGCTGTATTCATTTTATAATGTCTATGAATTTCAGGAACCACCTTCAATATAAGGTGGCCAATGGTCTATAAACGTCAGTTACCACCGTCGGGTACCACCAACCCGCCAATTTCTGCCGTGAAGCAGTAATGCGTTCCGGTTTGAAGGGTGGAGCAGCCGTTGTAACTATACTGAGACCTTAGAACTTCTATCTCAAGGTGGGTGACGCATTTACGTTGTAGATGTCTATGGGCTCCAGTAACCGCTTAACACCAGGTGGGCTGTGAGCTCGTCCACCCATCCAAGCAATAAAAAAAAAATGGAATTATTATTGTTAGGTTCTATCAACGTAACATCTGCGAAAGTTAACCTCATTATTTCTCAAGGAGGCGTCGTCTGGACAAGCTCTGAACATCGCATAGGCGGAGAACTAAGTACCTTCGACAATAATCAGAATATGTACGTCCATTATGTAAATACTATGTTGCGAAAATTGTTATTCGTTTGTTGGTTATGAGCCTGCCTGTAGAAACACTCATGTTTTCCGGTTTTGAGGATGAAATATCCAATATACTAGCTTATAAACACAAACTCACTTTCGCTTTCAAATTTTGTTAGTACTTACTATATGTGTCAACATGTACAATCGTATTTACAGTGTGATACATATGGGCTTTTGTACATATTTAATATCAAATGAGTAAGTAGTAAGCTCGTTTTCCAGTTTGATAAATAAACAAAATTAAGCTATGATGTGAAATCGTGTAAATGCGGCGGTCGACTTGTGCTTCTCTTATATTGTATTTTGATATTTACGAATTATTAAAAACTTTCTAGAGTATTTTATTATTAATCAGGGGTATCTCCATTATTATAATTAATACACATACACAGTAGGTATTATTTAAAGGATTATTATTAAGCTTCGCACGTTTCATGATCATTCTATTCGTATAACTTCCAACGTCACCAAAATATCCGGGAAACTCATGAAATGTGAAAATCTTCTACAAATTTTATTGACATGTTCCTATTGTATTATGCAAAAAAAATATTATCATCGTGATTCATGCACCAAAAAAAACTTCTCAAATTTTGAACAAAATAACTTCAGATAAACTTCAGTCCATTACGATAGGATTTATCGGAATAACAACTTCAATTTGAAAACCAAAATAACGATGATGATCGACGACGATGAAAATGACGATGATGATAACGATGATAATCAAAATAACGCCGAAGCACAATAGAGTTTGACTTGCTCGATAGAGCTCAGGAACAGGAGACTTCGTGATGACAGTCGCTCAAAGATATCGGCAATCGCAGAGGCACATCCAAGCGACTACTGATAAAACTCCACAAGTTCAACATTACAAAATTTACTTACTCGTAATATAACCGGGTACTGATCGTAAATTGGAAATCAACAGACTACTCAATTAGCATAGCATAAAACAATGAGCTGTTGCTGTTGCATTGCTGACAAACAAATCTTTCACAATTGCAATGATGAATAAGATATTATTCATATTACGTAATTAGGCATAGATATTTATTTATTAGGTGTGCATTATTCATGAGAATTCGAATTAAACAGTAGCCGTTACAATTTAGTGTTTTATAATTAAGTTACTAACGTATTTGATTAATATTTCGACGGTGGTGAATTGTTAGAACGCAGACTACCACTAGTAATGTGTGTGATTTTTTAAATAAAATAAAACCCCACCCATGCCCAACGGCATGAATATTTTGGACAATTTGAACCTTTCTTTAAATAAATTTAAGGGGTTACGTGAATAATTTCAATAAACTAGATTTAATTAAATAAAATACGCACCTATCCTATGTTACTTTCAATAATTTAATCCCAAACAAACAAGAGAGCTGTATATCAATTCCATTGAGACAAACCGAATGAATTAAACATTTGCTTTTACATAAACATTACCTGTTGAATGAAAGAACATTGACCGACGACGTAATATTTGAATGTGAACAGCAAAAAGTGTTACATGTGGTTTCTAAGAGACACGTTATCAAACTTCAAGTGCGGACTAAAGGATAAAATTAGAGAATTTACAATTGCATCTTTATCATTGGATTAAGTAATATATTAGCAATTTAACTGATGTAAGTTATTTATGAAAATATAAGTTCTATATTAAGGCGTTTGGGCTATTACAATATAATTGAAAATAGAATGATAGACGAATGACATTTTGATGCCGAAACAAAGATCCAATTTGTAGTTAAATCAAAACCATTAAGATTTTATTCACAATGAACTAAACTATTCATGCCGTGGGAAGAATTTACTGACAAACAAACGTGCATATATGTATGTCATAAATGTAAGCTTTCTTCAATGAGAGGCGATAGTAGAATTTCGTTCCCGCCTTCACGGTTTGTGAGCTGTAATTAGTCGGACTAGACTAAGTAGAGAGGTCGACACGGCTACAAGAGAATTTAATATATTAATATTTTTTCGAAATAATGTGCTTAATTTAGGATAATCGTTACTAAATCGATAATATGTCGAAAATCTTTCTAGAAAGTTCGAACGATTTAATAAAAACCCAATCGATGAAAAACCGTCAGATCCTTTAATCGATATTGTCATCGGCGGAATGTATCGACAATAACGAACGTAAAACGAGAACAATCGCACCCGGCACGTCGTCCATTGTGTACACCACGCGTTCACCTGTCGAGGCTGTCGAGCGCGACCGACTGACCGATATTAACCTCTCTCGATCCAATCGATACTCTCGATATTATACTCGATCGCCCACTTGAAACTAAATCAACAGTTACAGGTCACGGAATGCCCATGAACATCGTGATGGGAAACGTCCGAAAAACTCCCGATTCTCCCGTCGATAGAATCGATTTTAAATCGATTCATGATTCGATAGTTACAATCGGGTTTACATCGATCACGGCACTCGACGCGTTCCAGTTTCCGTACACGGCTGCTCCCTTACAAACCTGCTTGAGTAACAGGCGAATGCAGGTGTATATTTTGATTGGCATAAAACGAGATTGAATACGAAACGGCGCGTTTTCCGGTGCACACAACTATTAAAACGTAATAAATCTGCACGTTCACCGTCGTGAGCTCTCGGAAGCTGTAATTGTGGAGACGAAGAAATTATGATTCGATTATGAATCGAGACATCGGGTCGAATGAAACACTTGCAACAGTAAAACTATGGAAAGTGACAAGATAATTTAGATTGAGTGTCCTCATGAGACTTCCGAAGGTTGATGAAAGAGATGGAAGCACGGATTATTTTGTATCACAATATTGTTTTTAGAATGTTTTCATTACTTTTGAAAAAATATTAAAAAGAACTAAAAGGATATCCACATATACAGCAAACAAAGTGTCTTGTGGATAAACTGAATGCAGTTTAATGCATATTTGGTGAAAACAAGTTGCCATTCGATGCAACCCTTCGATTTTGATGATTGTTACGTACTACATCAAAATGACATTCCTTTTTTTACTGCCCAATTTAATAACGGTGTAACTGAATCTCATTTGTACAACTGATTACATACACGACCAGAACGTAATTACAAAATTTGGACTGTTTCTCAGAAAATTATTAATATTAACAATTACGGAAAAACTGGATTGCATTCAGATTAAGTAATTGCATGCGCGGCCTAAAAATAATTATAAGATTTGGAACTTATTCTACATGAAATAATTTTAATCACTTACAAAAAAATATTAAAATTAATATGTATATAACCTCTGCCGTTTTCATTTAGCCAAAGCGACAAACAAATTAATAGTCCTAAAATTAATCTTCACCATACCAATGATATTTAAATAATTTTAACAACAACGGACATGGATTTCTAGAAGAACTAAAATATTGATTTACCCACGTTCGTATCCCATAACAGCTTAAAACGGTTTTGTAATGTTTTCAAATGTTCCAAATTCTATGAAAAACATTTCACGTAAGCCCTCATTTAATACGTATTTCATAGTTTCGAAACAAGACCACATAAAGGGCATTAAGATTACCATAATATTCGAAGCGAAAAAATTACATTGAATTACAACCAGCTTGATACCGAAATACAGTCATAACTTACAACTTACAATACAGCTTAGTGTTTGAAATGAACGTCTAGGTTTAGGTTAGGATCGCCTAGCGTCTAGGTTAGGAGTCTTTTGGTATCTGTGACTCTTTTGTAGTAGAATTGCCAGTAACCATACTCGTCGAATTCGACAACGTGCAACCTAACCCATGCATCAGCCCGCTGAGTTTCTCACCGGATCTTCTCAGCGGGTCGCGATTCCGATCCGATAGTATCCGGTAGTAGGTAGATCCGGCTGAGCCATTGCTCGCCCACCTGTTCTGGTGAAGCTGAAGAAAGGCCTCCGGACCACCAATAAAGCATAAATCATAAAAAAAGTAGAATTGTATGAATCGAGTTTGAGTATATGTCTTAAACAATTCTTTACTTACTATAAGATCAAAACGCGATCTAGTGAGGAAAGATTCGTTAAAATCACAACACGACCTGCGGACAGTGAACGATGACCGTTCAGTTTCGTCACATGATTCCTAACGGTGAACTTAGTGTACACAGAGAGCGTTCGCACGCACGACCACCATCAAACTCCAAGTTGGGTTGATTGTAGAGAATTTCCCTAAATTTCGGGTAATTTGTAATAGTGCCATTCCCACGTGGAATACGAATTTTGTGAATGAATAGATCACTCAAAGGACTCAAAAGACGTTAAGTGCTTCTGCGACTATAAAAATATGAGTATTATTCAAAATAATTTTGTGGTTTTAGTTGGCCGTGTACAAGTAAAGTCTCAGTTGTTGAAAGCAGGTAAACCATTTTTTTATAGGGTAGTATGTAATCATATTAAGATCACGATCTTTTTTAGGGGAAATTTTTTAACTAGATATAATACTTAAAAATTTTTATCTAATCTACGTACAAAATCTGATCGTTTACTAAATACTCGAAGTTTATTAAGTCTATATTTACAAGAATTGGCCGCATTAAATGTAAATCAATAACTCACTTGCAGTTTACTTTGGCCCCTAATGACATCACACGTCATAGAGCTATTTAGGGGGATTTAAGTAAGCTTACGCAGCAACTTGATCAGTCGGAGCTTGCAGATTGTAAAAGAAGAGAAGAGAACATCATAAACTTGTGCTAATCAAAGCTCAACATGGATAAATGTGGACTACTTATACTATTCTTATACGGCTACACTTATTATGGCAAAAAATAAAAAAACCCACCGCAAAATTTAGAAAATGAGGCAAAACTTTTAAGCAAATTAAAAAACTTAGTTGGCAATACCCCTCTCAGCAAGAGATCGTCACCGAACGACAAATTTCAATCTCCTCACGAACATTCTACGTTTATCCAAAACAAATTGTCAGTAATAGAAATTCATGCGTGCTTTATTCAGTTTAAATAACATTTCGGTTCGATGGAATTGCTTTTGAGTTTCTTGTGAGAAATCATCTCGTGAAAGAGGAGAGTTACTAAAAATGGCAATACTACAGTGAAGAAGGTTGAGATAAATTAAATGTACTATCTGAGTTAAAAAAAGAATTACGGTTGGTCGAAATCGTTCTGGCTCCAGCTCCACTGTGTAGGGGAGCTGACGAGGCTCAGTCTAAAAGAGTCTTTGCCAACATCTGCCTTGGCAAGAGCAGTATTTCGCTAAATCTACCACCGGACTGGAATCGCTACACGCTGAGAAGGTCCGGCGACAAAACTCAGTGAGTTGTGTCCGTGTGGGTTGCGTCTGAATACAATAGTACACTGCTGTAGCTATCAAATTATTCATAAGAAACTTAATCACCATGACACACACGCAGCAGAAAATTTTAATACATTTGAAAAATTAAGTCATCCAACGTTTAAGAAAAGAAAATAATCTGTCTGTCTGTCTGTTTGTTCCGGCTAATCTCTGAAATGGCTGGACCGATTTTGACGGGACTTTCACTGATATGTAGCTGATGATATAAAGAGTAACTTAGGCTACTATTTTTAGATTATCTTCGCCTTGCGGTATCACCCGCGGTACGACAATAACTGCGGGTAACATCGCGGGACTCAGCTAGTGCTAAATATATTTTGTAATAAAAAAAACACAATATTTTCGTTGCGACAATATTTATAGCAAGAATGAGTAGTACATCTCGTTTTATGGTATCCATTCTCAAAAGAAATACAGTCGTGCATCTGAATCTCAAATCTATTAGTCCCCAACAAATCGAACAGTGCTTACGACAATTTCCCTTAGAGCGTTTCTTGCTGTATCGGTACATCGTGACCCTGGGAAAGGTCAAGAGGGTGAAAGTTCGGCTACTGGAGAGAACTGAATTGCACTACAAGAAATAACTCAATTGACTCGAATTGAGTGAGCGTGACTCAAATAAAACATAGCAAACATTATTTTTTTTGCAGACAACAATAATAATAAAATATATATTCATGTAGTATTAAAGCTGAATATTGCTTGAGTAATTATTATTTATGTCGACTTTAATAACCAATTAGCATTAGAAACGACATGCTGGTGAATAAACGCAATCGACCAATCAATGCAAAAGCTCAATGAAATATATTAATAGTCAGTTATAACATAAAAATTATGCATAACTCCTCGTTTATTAAGCAAGGTATCTTTCCAAACAGTCAGTGCATCATAAACGTTATGTAATTCAATTTGATGAAAACAAATCAAGATATACAAATGGAAAAGTTCATCTTCATCTATATGAAGATGACTACTATTAATTGTAGATGTTTTTGAAGTGAAAACTTCTTTAGAATCGTTGTGATTTCAAACCGGATGCAACGGAAAAAACGACAGGTAAGAGACACAAATACAAAAATGTGTAGGATGAAGCCAGCAAAAAATGAGACAGAAATATACATACTATTTAATACAGCGCCATCTGTGAGATTTTTTAATACTAGCGTGTGTATGAAAGCTCTTGTAGTGAATTTTAATTTAGGATTATACGTGAAATTAAAATATCAATTCACAGAGGGCGCTACCTTACAATTATTTACTAATGACAAAATTTTACATATACTTAAGACGTTTAGGATAATTGTATTTTAATTTTGTAAGGTTTCACTTCTACCACGTGTGAATTGCACACATGTTTTTTTTTTTTAATTTACTTTCGAGGCCATATTAGCGTACGACGTGTCTGTCGGTGATTCGTTATCGATGCTCTTTGATACCAGTATTACCTGCGACAAAGCTGAGACTCTGCCTGTCGCTTAGTTAGGACATAGCGCCCGAGAAATATGGTTTACGAGAGGCCATTCGATAGCCAGATAGTATGTGGCAAAAAATAATAATAGGAAAACGCATTCTGGATGAGCGCAGTCTTACCTTGTGCTATGGATGAACTCTAACTCCGGGGGCGAACGAAATCATATCAAACCATTCCTAACTAGATCACTCCATGGAAAATAAGGTATAGATCACGGAGAGAAACAACAAAAATACAAAATTATTAAATTCTTACTAAAATAAAATTCCCTTTTTATTTTTCGAAGGAAGATTACTGGTGGCTCGGAAGCATTTCCAATTTTAACAGCACAAGTGGGCGAGTTATCACATATTTGTATGTTAAGTAATATTTGTATATGTGGGAAATGTATGTTTAAATTACATATTATTAAATATATATATCGTATTTTTACATTAATTTATATCGGTTTTTTTATTAGATGTTTGTTGACCTACCTACTTATCTGTGAATGTTTATTAAATCCATACACAAATTCGTATTATTCACTTGATTTAAGTAACGTTTCTATTAGAAAATTACCCCTCCAAAAAATAAGGGAATGTTATTTTTAGTTTATACAGTTTCTAACCATCATATTTGATTCTGACGTGAAGAAATTAAGCGTTCTAAATCGACAGCTATTATATAATACAATTGACATTCCGATGATATTTATGACATCTATAAGCTCCGGTCACTTAACACCACCACGAGGACCGTGAGCTCGTTCAACCATCAACGCAATATGTAAAGAAAAAAGTACATCTTGGCTCCAACGTCATTAACAAAATTGCAAACTCACCAACTAGATCACATGACGTCATCTCGGTGATGAGCCCCTCGAGGTCGGGCGAGATGAGCCTCTCCTCGTCCTCCGCGTGTGTGTAGTCCAGAGCATGGTATATCACGAGGGCCAGGTTCACCACCAGCTGTAACCAACGGAAACACATACCTTAATCACACTCTTCATTTTTCTATAATCGCTTTTACAAGTGAAGTTATTACTATTGGAAATGATTAAGGACGAAAACATCATCGGTAAAAGTTAATTTCAATTCGCGTTTCGAAACACTTCATACATATAATGTAAACAATAAAATGTAAATCATAGAACCTAAAACGGATCAAGTAAAAGAAACACAAAAGGTCCCTCCCTATGGTAAGCACGTTGCGGTGTATAAAATAATACAGAGAAACAACCCAAGGAGGGTTCACGTCAGGATGGCGGCTAATAGTAAATCTCATGCCAAATTCATACGTAGTATAGTCACAGTCAACACCGCGCCGGTCCCACATAATGTGAAATAAAGGCCGGTAGAAGAATAAGATTCGGTAATTAATTGACACACTTTTAATTTACAAACACAAAACTGTAAATCTAATTCTATAAGAAACAAAACAACAATCTTCTGTTACAACAAACCATCTACATGATAGATTCTTATTGATTCTAATAAACCATTATTGAAGTCTTCCCTGGCCTACAATAATATTTATCTGAACAATTACAGAATAGTACAAAAAATGAAGAATGGAGAAATAACCAAATTAATTTCAACATCATCTCGACTATATCATATCACAACTAGACCACGGCATTCACTAAATTAGCATACGCATTCATAAGAAATGGATGCAACAATTCGAATAGGTGATGCGCCCGCCGTAACTATCAGAGGCATGATGCAGAACGCCATGTTGCTTAACCTGTGAATAGTATGATCGACGAAACGACGTAAGGGACATGTTTTTGAGATCCAAAAACCCTAGAAGGTAGTCTGTTCTATTATTTGTCACTCAGACCCCTTGTCTATGAACAATCTACTTAAATCTATATCAGAATCTATCTATCTATATAAATAAAAAATGAATTGCTGTTCGTTAGTCTCGCTAAAACTCGCGAACGGCTGGACCGATTTAGCTAATTCTGGTCTTGAATTATTCGCGGAGGTCCAGAGAAGGTTCAAAAGGTGAAAAAATATGAAAATGATCGGAATCATATAAAAACAAACAATTTTGTTGTTCTTTTGATGTGTCCCGGTCGGACGGGTTCTTTTTGGTTTTTTTTAAGTTTATTTTATACAAAAGTTTAGGTCTTTTTTATCGATTGAGGGACTACGATGTCCGCCGGATCAGCTAGTAGTAGATAGAAGTATGAATGCTATAGTTTAAGTAAAATTTGATTCACAGTTCCGAGCTTGGAAATTATGTATTGCAATAAAAGCGAAAAAAGTTTCATTACCATTATTATTAAATTGGCTTTTCTTTTTTTAAATATTTATAACATTATCAAAACTACATTCAAGGTTTTATCTGATGTTTATTATTTTCATCTCATTAATTCCGCTATTTCGAACACCTTCCAGTTTTCTTGGTCACGGACACGGACGACTAAGTTGTCATTCATCGACATTTGAATACGGTGTTATCTACCTTCTAATTTACTTAAAAAAATAGATCCATTACGTTTATTATTTGCTACTGTTAATTATTTTAAGAATTATTTTTGGATTAATTTAAAATAAATTACAAATGAACTGTAATAGTCTTCCAACTCTCAGAGGTTTGTTTGCTCTTTGACTGGATGTTTATTCTATATACATATTATGTATGTATGTATGTATATGTTTAAGCCTATATAAGTATTTATTTCAGTCTCTGATACCCATAACACAGAATCTTAATTGGGAGCCGGATGACCGTGCTTGATTAGTTCCCAGTTATTTCTTTTTAATTTATTTAATAGCCACTCGACTCGGGAAAACCGAAGAAAATTCTATTTGTAGGACATTAATTGTATTAAATCAATTTGAGTCGATATTATTGTTATTATTATTTTTATTGCCCTTATAGGCAGATGAGCATACGGCCCACCTGATGGTGAGTGGTTACCGTCGCCCATCGACTTCAGCAATGCCAGGAGCAGAGCCAAGCCGCTGCCTACCTACTTTTAGTTGAACATGCCGTAGCTTACATAGAAAAACTATACATTTTACGATTTTCCAATTCAACAATTTCCTTTTCTCAATGAATACAATATGAACATCAAATCACGTGCGTAAGCTGTCGCATAGGACTTTTTAAATCAGGTACGATCTCGGTGAATGCAGCCGCGCCCGTGCGTCCTGCGCTGCACACTCCATTAAACGGATGTTTGGAAACAAGATTAATGACAGGCCAGTTTCGTTCAATGCTAGGTCCGCGCGTAGGGCTGCCGTCACAAGCTGACTAAAAATTATAAACCTAATTAATTATATCCAAGGAATATATACAAAGAGTAGATCTTAGTTCAGACCTAGATTTGGAAATTCAGAGTTAATTTTTTATGGGACGATGCGGAGGGGTACCCTAACCGGGAAAAAACGTCCGTAACGTAAGATTTTTATTATTTATGTATAGTCTTAATATGATGTCTATACAGTGTCTAATGTATAGTCTACGTGATGACGGTTATTATTATTATTCATATAAATAGCTGTTTCTTTGTATATTATTATTATATATTTTTTATAAATCATTGTGAATAAAATAAAGGTGATAACTTTGTAAAGTAGTTTTTTTATTTTTTTTTATCATTAAAAAAATCATAATAAAAATGTATACCCGAATAATTATTTTCTTTATACCTCGAATAGAACCTAAAATTAATATTTTCCTATCCGGTGTCCCACGACACCACACATTTTTTTTATTTTTGCATACCTGTTGGCATGCAGTCCAAATAATAATCATACAAAGTCTATACCTTAGTCTTACCTCCATTAATGTTATTTATTAATACGCTTTTTAGCTTTGTATGTTTATTTGTATGTAAGGGGATCCTTTGAACGTCATTTTCATCGACCTCCAAGATTGGACAATACAATATTTTTATAACTTCGTTTCAATATTCTTACCAGTATAAACGGGAAAAACAAAAAAAATGTTAATTCGTTTTGCTATTTAAGCATGTTTTCTTTTACTTTTGAAACCCTTTATTATTTTATGAATTACCTTTATGACTTTGTGACGATAATTTTTTTTTTGCCTTGATTGGTGGACGAACTCACAGCCCAACTGGTGTTAATTGGTTACTGGAGCCTATAGACATCTACAGCATAAATGCGCTATCCACCTTGAGATACAAGTTCTAGGGTCTAAGAATAGTTACAACGGCTACCCCACCCTTCCGACCGAAACGCATTACTGCTTCACGGCACAAATAGGCGGGGTTGTGGTACCTACCCGTACGGACTCACAAGACTCCTACCACCAGTAAAAATAATAATAATCTCGATTCTCTTAATTTATTAATTCTCTTGTTACATTGAATACGTTTTTATGCATTAAGACAACTGTCAGTAACTTTAAAACCGTATTCCTGGATAACATTACGAAGCTTACTTTACGGCATCATTTGGATCTGTCCTCGTGGCTAATTTGTACACATTCACTAGTTATAATAGAAACATCTATCGCACAATGAGCACGCGTATAAGAAAATTGGCGGCAGTTAATACAATATTCGAATACCGACGAATAATGCCGTGAGCATGAAAACTATAAAATATTCAAAAGGTAATAGTAGTTTTAGTTATATCTACGATTCACGAAAACCTAATAATATAATGTTCATTAAGAACATATCGTGGTTAATCGGTACGCAGCGGCTTGCAGTAGGCAACGGCTTGGCTCTGTCCCTGGCATTGCTGAAGTTCATGGGCGACGGTAATCACTCACCATCAGGTGGACCGTGTGCTCGTCTGCCTACAAGGGCAATAAAAAAAAAGTGTATTCCAATTTGCCAACCCTAACGAGCCAGTAGTACAATGGGTTAATTGCCGCCGATGATTCCGTCCGATTCTTCGGGCGGTAAACGCTTAATCGTAACAAAGGCCCTAGCGCCGAGGTTACGTAAATTAACATGTTGCAGTCCTTTGTTACGATTTAACGTAACAATACAGCACAATTATAATTTAAAACTGCCGCTTAGGTAGGTAGGAGATTCTCATTTTTATTTTTGGACCGATGAACGAGTTCACGGCCCACCTATTCTAGTAACCTCGAGGGGTTATTCTAGATTCGCCGAGCTAGTAGGTGAGCTCACGGGGCTCAAACCTGACGACGCTGCTTACACGAACCCTAGCAAAAGCCGTGCTTCGCAGAATATACCACCGGATCGGAGACACGACCCACCGAGAAGATCCGGCGAGAAGCTCAGTGGGCTGTATCTGTGGGTTAATTTTCTCGTGGAGCCCTTCGTCGTATGCGACGGGTTCGACGAGAACGATGACCGGTTACCGAAGTCCTTATACATACATCAACAACGTGAGACATTAGTCTTGTTATACAGCAGCTTAGTAAAATTGCCAATAATAAAATTACAAATCTTATCTATAATTTCATGCTCAGAGAATAGCCTCAGGAAGTGAGTTGGATTGTTATTCATGGTGCATGGGCTCGTACAAGATCGATACGAGCATAAACACTAATGTCACTCTCTTAAACAATTCCGGTCTAAGTTTAGCCTTATTCGAAAACGCTTTCCGCATTTGAGACTCACATAAACTTTTACGCCAGACATTTAGATTTCGAATCGGCGAACGTCAATCTTGCAATACAAACAGAACCATACAATTGTCTTCAATCAAAACGTCCGTATGCATAGAGCCTTATCGTTGGCATTGTATGCAAATATGCACAACGCTTGCGTGAAATTGCGCAACAAGACGCAACCCTACGAAAGTTACATCCGATCTGTGTTACGATAATACGATATTATATATTTCGAACATTTCGATATTCTGTACTTTTTTCTTTGGGACGGGGTTCGAACCTCCTACGAGGTCCCAGCGCCTAGGGGGTGCGCGGCGTATGTGGGACTGGTCTGCGACTGCGAGACGGCGGGCCCAAGAATTTTTTCAGGACCCTACCCACTAAACGACTGCCCTACATTTTACGCCCAAGCGTCCGATCCACTCCGAGGTCAGAGCCCGAATAAGGTAAGGGCGTTACCGCGGTCAACACTACAACCAGACGGCGCTGCTTACCCCATAAAGAACTAACAATAGAAACATGCCTAGACTATCTCGATGACAAAATCGAATTGAAGCGAATTCCGCATACAACAAGATAAGGTAATAGTGAAAATTGTGCGTGAATGATTTAATTATGTGTGACTAATTCAATTAGAGAATCAATTATCAGGCCGGATGCTGCTCACGAAGAAACCGACCGGGAAGTGAAGGCTATTATGTCGACTCGTGTGAAGCGAGATATAAATTATCATAAGAGGGAAGTTCATAACAATTTTAAACATTGATTTCTATTAAAATTGATGTATTTAAAGGAAATGTCAATGTCACATTCATGGCTTGGGTCCATGCTTAACGTAGATTTGGACAAGTCAAAATTATTATTTTTTATATTTATTGCTTAGATGGGTGGACGAGCTCACAGCCCACCTGGTGTTAAGTGGTTACTGGAGCCCATAGACAACTACAACGTAAATGCGCCACCCACCTTGAGGTATAAGTTATAAGGTCTCAGTATAGTTACAACGGCTGCCCCACCCCTCAAACCGAAACGCATTGCTGCAGGGCAAAATTAGGCACCTGTGGAAGGTCTGCAGGAGAGAGCCACACCCGGGCTGCCACCAGTGCGGGCACCCGGACGATGACGCGCAGCACGCGCTCGAAACGTGCCCGCGTTGGGAGCACTCGCGGCGAGATCTCGTCGCGGTGCTGGGGAGTAACCTCTCCCTGCGGGCTGTCGTCGCCCGCATGTTAGAGGATCAGGGCTCGTGGGAGGCCATGGCCAGGTTTTGTGACCTGGCGATGGCGTCCCGTGAGGCTGAGGAGCGTGAAAGGGAGTGGGATCCCTCTTCAGCACCTCAGCGCAGAAGGCGGGATGGCCGGCGCGGGCGTGAAGCTCCCACTCAGCCCCCGTAGGGACTATCAGGTGGCGGGTGCGGGGGCGCCCGGTACTCGACTGTCGGTCCGGTGGTGGGGCGGTGCAAGGTGGCTCCTGTGCGCCGCCCACGGTGTATCTCCCGAAATGACGTCCTTCGGGATTTTCCCGGAGATGAAATCCCGTCTTATCATCAGGACGGGTACCGGCGAAGGCAGACTTTCGGCGCGCACTGCGGTACCGTATGTCTGGTGTAGCCGGTGTGGTGGAGCTCGATGGGGTTTAGTCGGTAGTCGTTCTGCGGGGCAAGTGCTTCGCGCGCCTTTTTCAAGGCGTAGTCTCTTGCGAGGAATTCGGGGAGGTGGAGGACCTTCTCGTTTACTTCTATGATTTTAAGTATGTCCCAAAACGTAATTTCAAGCATCATTATTAGATGTTGTATTTTCGTGTCTACACTGCAATTATACTGGTCGTATTTTTGTATTTTTTTCAGTTTTCACCAGTCGTATTCTTGATCAGAACTAGTTTTACGGCTTAGTCGTGTCCATGACCACGAAAACTGCAGATTATTCGAAATTCCAAACAAGTTAATAGAAAATAATAAGCGTGATATTAGCCCGTAAAAGTATTGTTATAACGTATTTTTTAATACCTTCGATTTCGTTGATTCATGTGATATAAAGACTATTGAGAAGACAAACTCTGAAGCACAACAACTTTGCTGACATGTTTATCATTTTATTGAGGCCACAGCTCAATCAATCTATCGGAATGAAACCGCTTTCATTTCCAATATGATAGATGTCGGAGAAAAAAAAACTCACTCGTTCATAGTATTCACGTACATAGTATTCTAACAATTCAATAAGAGTCGGTGACAATGCGATGGACAACGAGGGCACCGGGTGAACGCAACGCACGCATTCTCCATTCAACTATGAATTGGACTGTATCATTCAAAAACTAACCAATTTCCACATACAGGAATATTTGTTTTTTAATAAATTCTAATAATATTTTAAGATCCATTAATCGGTAATTTCGCAGTGCTATGGACCGTGACAATTTTTAATTTTAACTAATTAACGGAGTGTCATGGAAGTTTGCTTACACATTATCAGGAAAATAGGCTAGGAATAGGCTAGGAATAGAGGCTTCTGAGCTGACATTCCCGTGGTCCACGAGCGAAAAATATTGTTAATATGTATATGTCTAACTGTAATACTCACCTCCATATATTGTTTTATTAAATCGAGGGAGTTTTAAAACCAAAATTAAAAATCAAATGGCCTCTCACCCCTCAAAACAGGGATAATATTATGTTGTGTCGATTGAAATGTCACGGTGGTTCAAAACCACATCTAAAATACGGAAATATTTAATATTAAAAACTAAATAAAGGTAGCTATGGTAATCATATGGCCTTATTCACGAAGATGCATAAACCGATAAAATCGTTAATTTTGTCGTAGCCAAGAAAATTAAAAATTTCCGTTTTCGTCTTGAACCTATCTTCGTGAACACCATCCCAGTCAACTCTTCGCTATTGATACCGAAAGAGCCGTGCGTGTTCAACAATGCACATGTTTTGTTTTGATCCACTTAATTGACGCGTGCCGCTGAATTAATTGTGATTTTACTACAGCCGTTGAGTACAGATTAGTATTCATGCGTTTGCCATTTCTTCATCTTTGTTTCCAATGTAGAATCATATGTTATTGATTCTTTATAGGTAATAAATGTAGATGTTACAAAGTCGAGTCAGTATCCTGAGAAATTATTGCACCAAACCTCGGAGTTCAACTAAACTCTTGTAATCTTTTGCCGCTGTTAGGACTTATTATCAACCCGTATGGGTAGGTACTATACCGATTTAGAGATTTGGATTACGCAAAACAATTGAGATTTTACCTAGACTAGACTAGACCTAGTCTCAAAACGAGTAACAACATAAATGTTTTTATATCTATGCTTTTGCTAGCCAAATATTCTTTGACCATTTAGAGCGATAACAATACATGGAATAACTACATATGACATGGCTGAATTAGTCCGTAGTGTATTCTGTTGAACACAGCGTTTTTCATCTGTTGAGTACAGTATTTTTTACTCATTCCATAAAACTGTGGTATCGAATTCCTGAATTCGTTTTACCCATGCACAATTAATTCAAACAGGGTATCAAAGTAATTCTTATAGTGAAACAACCGTAGAAAGCGTCTACCTTCATTGACTATAAAAAGTCCCACCAAGCTCGAATATATTTTGGACACACAACATTTATTGTACCATCTTTATATTAATTATATTTCCGACTGCATTGTAATTTTAATTTATTTTTTATTGCCCTTGTAGGCAGACGAGCATACGGCCCACCTGATGGTGAAAGGTTACCGTCGCCCATGGACTTCAGCAATGCCAAGGGCAGAGCCAAGCCACTGCCTACCGCTTAATAAAAATGTGGAACGCTTCACGATTTTGCGTGTCATCCTTGCGCAGGGGCCATGCTAATCTTCTCTATATCGTTCCAATTTTAGTATATGTACTGCCGAAGCAAGTAATACGATGATAAAAATAATACTCAACCAAGAGGGTGTGGAAGTCGATACAAGAATGTAAAATCTAATTCAGCGAAACGAAACGATGACCGCCGTGATAAACCTTTGCTCTCGTTAAGCTGAGTTCAATCGGGCACCGTCATACAAGGAAACATCGGGTCTGAGTGACCCTTATACGGAGCGGAGAAAGTTCCAATATCAACCGGGGTTAATATATCAGAATACAAATAAACGTTTGAACGTAAATAACGAATTCGAAATTAACTACATAGCTAAATTTATTCTTCGGTTTTCGTAAATCTTAATCTATACTAATATATAAATCTACAGTGGTTTTTACGGATGTTCCGTTATAACTACTGAATCATGCGTCCGATTGACTTGAAACTTGGTATCCATGTAGAAAATACATGAACTTAATGGATAGGCTAATATTTATATGAGTGTTGGACTCCCTACACCAGTTGCGGGGGCGTTAATGATGAGAATCTTTGTGGGGGTGAGAAATAATAATGTTAATTTTAAATACCCAGCAAAGCGGACGGGTACAGCTAGTACTTAATAATATATACCACCCTTACGATTTAATCTCGAGCTTATTGTATTTATTTTATAATTTTCGTTGTTTTAAATACAATCACAGAAATGATTTTTCGTGGTCATTGCCGATTAAGATGTTATTTGTCCTTATTTGAATATTGGATGAGCAAACCACAGAGATAAACCTTAGCTTTCCCAGGTTTTACTGTTCAAATCTTGTGTGTATTTTTCCGTTGATGTTAACACAGGAGAAAATCATTATTCTATATTTAGTATTTGAATAGGTCGGGAAATATTTTATATTATGAAATATAATAGTATTTTCATGAGATTTAGTAACGGCTTAGCATCAAATGAGTCTTGATCTCGTCTCTCCATCTGAATCTATATATAGTTATATTATTACGCGCTGGGGCTCGGGATAAATAAAAATTCTACCGGAGTACAACTTAAAACTGTATTCAACACTTAGAACACTTTAAACACTCAACAAATACTTTAAAACTCTCAATTCGCTTCTTCCGCTTCGCTTCAGGTGATCCGTTCGCTGTTTCGTTTCGAGTAGTTCCGAGATCACTGACTGTCTGCGTGCCATCTCTGCAACGCTTTTATAGCCAATACCACATCCCTAGAGTTATCGAGAATATCCCTCACATATCTAGTATTGTGTTTCCGCTATCTGACAATAGATGTCGCTGTACTTCTCGAGCGTTCTAGGTGTTACTAGATCATCGATATTCGTTCGACTATTCGACGATAGATGGCGTTACTCTTACCAGAGTAACAATATTAAATTGCTGCATCCTAATTCAACAATAGTAACAACGTCTAACGTTAGATACGTTTGTTCAAATATTGTTCAGGAAATGGTTTGTTTGCCATCTTCTGATCCTGTTTCTAAGCTGAAGGAATCCGTTTTTATCTTTTTAACGTCCTAATATAGCCGAAAACCGGAACCAGTATCGTCAAAGATACAGTTCCGTTTTATGATTACCTACCTAAACTTTAAAACACGTATTGTATTATTTTATTTATACTACACATACATGTTGTTATTCTTTAAGCAGTTGGAGTTAAACTTAACTAAAGTTAAAATTTAAAGTTAAAATTTCCGTGATAGAAATTAGGAAAGTATCCCAGCGCAATCAATGGCGGCGTGACTGTATAGTATTCTTAAGAATATTTTATTGGACAAATAAGTTAATTTAGAAAATTTTATTTTGCATTGAATACGGTAGATTCGAGATTTTACAAAAGCTTTTGAGAAAGAATCTCGATAAGCAAATGTGGCTCTAACTCAAGTCAAGTACATTAAACTAATTGTTCCTATAAAATATGTATACATGACAAAACCAGCAAATTGTACGACCAGGAATCAGACGAAATGGAAGCGAACATTTCTAGTCCCGTTATAATATAATTGATGAGAATCCCAGTCGTTCTCAATTCGGCTAATGCAATTGCGTTCACGGTCTGCGTCAAACGACCGCAGTAGGACATCGTTGGCTAATTGAATTGATTTGTCGCCTCCCCAATATTATGATTGCCTGGTACTCTGTGTACAGGACGTACGAAATATTTTATACTTGTTTTTTTTTGACCTCACACAACCAGAGTACTAAGTATGAGTGTGATACTTAACACTCTGGTTGATGATAGAGAAAGAAGTAGACCTAAGAAGAAATGGATGGATTGCGTGAAAGACGATATTATGTGTAAGAGGGGAGTGAGCGAAGAAATGGTATATGATAGAGGAGTTTGGAAGGAGAAAACATGTTGCGCCGACCCCAGATGACTGGGAGAAGGGCAGGAGAATGATGATAATGATGATGACCACACCTCCCACCTGATAATAAGTGCTTAGTGGACATCTAGTGAATTCGAATTATTTCACAACATCCTGTATACTAAACAACAGCCATATTTAATACAACAAGCAATCTAATCAATTTAAAGGCAATAAAATTCGTAAACAAGTGTCGAGTAGCATATGATGCGTCCGATTGGGCAACATTCCAACACATGAACATTGACAATATTACTGTCTATGAGCTGGCAAATACTAACTCCGGTAAACATTAGTAAACCTCCGCTAGATACGAATTGAGCTAGAACGGTAATTGTGTAGGACCTTGGGGAAGGCCTATGCCCAGCAGTGGACCTCTGTGGGCTGATGATGATCATAACGATTTGCTTAGTACCGTAGACGGCATATTTTTTTGAGCACTAGACCCCGCCAGCAAAATTTTATGCAACCTAAGTGTCCGATGCTGACTTGAAAGCTTTAGATTGTCACGCGAGAGACAACTGCATATACAGGGTGTTAGTTCTGGCCGAAAATGAAGGCAGTAGCGAAGCCTGTAATAACGAAGTGAAAAATTTAAAAAAATTACGTCCTATACATTACCATTTACTAATGACTCATGTGTTGCGCGTTAGGAGGGTGAACGCCAAAGGGAATTTTTTTTTACAGAGCCGGTGATGTTGCTCGGTAGACAGAGGATCCAAATGTTGTTGTTCCGAACTTGTTGTTTAAGTATATGCAAGCTTATCTTAAAAATACTACGCAATGGAATTCAATCAATCAATTCTAGACTTGTTTGTTAAAAACACCTTCACGATACATTGAATCATACATTTCTATTAGAAGGAATAAAAAGACGTACAGTACAATTGAGAATTTTATATTATTGTTACGTTATGAGTAACGCCATCTGCGAATAGCAGAAAATAATATCAAAATAACTAGTAATATCGAGAACGCTCGAGAAGTGTAACGCCGTCTGTTATCAGATAGCGGAAATACATAATAATATTGAAACGACTGGTTTCGCCGGGAATATTCTCCATAATTGTAGAGATGTTGTACGTCGTCGTAGACACGAACATTAGTAATCGGTTATACTCGAAGCCAAAACAGCGCACGGATCACCTGAAGCGAAGCGAAAGAAGTGAAATACGAAGTATAAAGTGTCCTGTAAGTGTTTTAAATGTTTAATAGAGTTGTAATTTGTACTTTGGTGGAAGTTTTATTTATCCCAAATCCCAGCGCGTAACATTATGTTTTAAGATGAGAAATCCCATTCAAGCGGTGACTTTGAGCTCTATTAAATACTTATTATGTTCTGATTTCGCATCTGATTTTCGTTTCTATGAGACGAAAGCGATAGAGTGAATATTGAATAAGTATTAATATAAAAAAGGAAAAATCTGCACGGAAAATTGTATTAGTACCGTCATGGTTCGTTATATAAAAAAATAAAATAAAATGTATGCAATTCACACGTGGTAGAAGTGAAACCTTCCAAAATTAAAATACAATTATCCTAAACGTCTTAAGTATATGTAAAATTTTGTCATTAGTAAATAATTGTAAGGTAGCGCCCTCTGTGAATTGATATTTTAATTTCACGTATAATCCTAAATTAAAATTCACTACAAGAGCTTCCATACACACGTTAGTATTAAAAAATCTCACAGATGGCGCTGTATTAAATAGTATGTATATTTCTGTCTCATTCTTTGCTGGCTTCATCCTACACATTTTTGTATTTGTGTCTCTTACCTGTCGTTTTTTCCGTTGCATCCGGTTTGAAATCACAACGATTCTAAAGAAGTTTTCACTTCAAAAATTTTTAAAGTACTGATTTATTCATTACGTTGTACCATGTACATTAATACTCGCATAAAATATATAATTCAAAAACCCCGCTATACCAATTCTTATTTACAATTTTGTTACCCAACAAAACGGTTTACTTTTCAATGCCGCGCGCCATAGAAATTTAATTTCCCGTGTACTGTAACATGACACGATGATTGCCCAGAACAATGGGCATTAGATAGAAGCGCAGAAAAGGTAATTCCCGACAGCAAGTTTCCACGACAGCGGGTGGCATTGCGCAACAACGAGTTCAGCGCCACCTCGCGGAAATAGAAAGCCGTATGCTAATGTGATGGAGTGGACGAAAGTCGAATAACTGTTGATGTCGCTTCCCGATACGAAACTTTGAATCCTTCGGTCAATAATCGATCGGACGTACACAATCGGAGAAATAACATTATGTTCTCCAAAAAAGATATCGTTATCTCAATAGTAACTAAACCTATAATAAATAAATAATAGTTTAAAAAAACTAACAAAATACGCTTTTATAGAAAATCCAACTAAAAAATAGAAAATAAAGCGTGGGGTGCATGGTATCAGTAGTTATAAATATTTTATGAACAGATATGAGTAAAAGGGTCATTTTGATAATATCCTGAAAAGCACCCCACGCTTTTTTACAATAAAATCATTTTTTCTTACACTACTTTTAATTAAATTCATTTTCTATTTTTTAGTTGGATTTTCTATAAAACCGTATTTTGTTAGTTTCTTTAAACTTTTATTTATTTTTCATTTTTTAGTTGAATTTAATTTTTTTTTAAATATTGAATTGTCATCGGTCCTTAATAAGTATACCAAATTTCGAGTTAATCCGACGTTTTGAAGGGGGTCAAAATCATGTTCAAAGATTCCGTTACAAACATACATACAAACTTACATACGTCTGAAGCTAATAAAAGCGTATTAAAAGATTGACACATTTATCGAAGGCGTCGAGGTGGAAGGCATGGCCTTTGATATAATATGGTCACCACCACTGACGCTAACAGCCGGATTAAGTTTTTCAACTTACTTCCATATCTATAACAGTGATTTATTTAATAAGAAACACGATTTGTATATAAACACACCCAACTTTTTAGTATGTAGTATTTAATTTAACCAAATCCATCGCATAAAACTTTAGCGATACTAAAGCAGGCATATATTATTATGTAGGTTTAGTACAAGTCCAAGCGGTCAAATCAATCAATACAATACGATGATCCATCCTGGCTACAAGGATGATTTCCGCGCAGTGTACCGTCAAGTTATTCAACCATCTGATGCATTAAATAAACACATTACGCACACCGTTACACAAGAACTATCAGCAAATTAATGAAGAGAAAAGCAAATAGAGGATAGGACAGTTCAGAATCGGTACTCCGTAGACGAACACAGAGTAAATAACCGTCAGTAAACAGACAATAGTTTTAAATGACATCGTACTGTATCGGTGCGTGAATTATCCGTCACAGACTCAATTCAGCCGTTACCGCAAACTGTTATGCCTCTCGTTATATAATCAATTATGTGCTAAAACATCCGTGTGCTTGTTTCAGGTTTATTAACATAACTATTACTTCCCTATGGATAAATAGACTTACTAAATATATAAATAAACTGTAGTCGCCATGTCGTAAGACAAACTGGAATTGATACGGCGAGTATTTGCTCGTTTTTATTTTATTTTTTATTTTTTTAATTATTTCTTCATATAAAAAAAAACAATTATTCTGTTCCTTAAACTACATAATAAGATGATTAACGATTGATAATAAGGGATTACAATAATATGTAATATATAATAAGATATAATAAGAAGAAGATTTACTTTTTTAATTAACTTAAAATTTCAGTCTGAAGATGGTAAGTACATCTCCTCGATTTGGAAAACATCCGGTCGGGCGGCCAATATACTGCTGGTTAGATCATGTCACAAAATAGATCTATGCTCTTGGAATCTAAAAGAGGTATCCAGGGATTACAATATTTTTTTCAGTCCCTTGATCCGATGTAGCAAAGAGTCTCTTAATCGATCTGATTAGTAAAGTTTAGAAATATTACACGCAAAACAAAAAACGTACCCAAAAAGCAACTAAGCCATTCTTCCAAGAACTTCCGATCTAGTTCTCCTTGTGCTTCAGATTTCTAGAAATATAGATTGGTGTATCAAATCGTATCTAAGAATACTTTGAAATTTTTTCCGAAGCAGAGCTTTATGGCAATTTCGTTAAAATAAAACGCGAAGCACCTCAAATAGATAAGTGATACTGTTAAGATAATTACACGCTACACCGCCTTTTGTCTTTACTCGTTTTCATATAATATTATTTAATTTACTTTTAACTGTAGGCCGTCACAGTTTTAACGTTTTATCATTGCTGCATTAAATCATAGTTCAAGAAACTTTTGACAAAAAAAAGTATCCGCTAAGACATAAGTTAGCGGGAATTATCATTACTGGTGCAAAGAGTTCAATAACCTTTTGTTTCATATGTGTTTTCGGTTGGTTAATTTTTAATGGGTTTTTTAATTAAATTTAGAGCGCTATCAATAAAACGAATAAAGGATAGGAAATTATAGGAACTCAGCTTTGGTCTGTTTCCCTTTTGTTAATTTTCGTCGATTTTACCATCATCATCATTATCCTGCCCTTCTCCCAGTTACCTGAGGTCGCCGCAACATATTTTCTCCTTCCATACTCTTCTATCATATACCATTTCTTCGCTCACTCCCCTCTTACCCATATCGTCTTTCACGCAATCCATCCATTTCTTCTTAGGTCTACCTCTTCCTCTATATCCTTCCACATTCATAGTTAACATTTTCTTACCAACCTCATTTTCATTTCGTCTCATCACATGTCCATACCATCCCAAACGCGCATCGTCGATTTTACCATTCGTCATAATGACCACTTTAGACTTATTAAAATTGAATTCCCTGTGGCATGTTCAACAAGAGATCTTTTGGAAAAACATGGCAATCAAAGAGCAACAAAATAACTTTGTTTAAAAACTTTTAACTTCACATTACAGTAATTTGTACCGTAACCGTTCTTTATTCGCACATTAAAAGCTCATTTTTCATAACTACTTATTATCAAATGCAAAATAAAAAAAACAAAATAAGTAAACTATCTCAAACAAAATAAAAAAAGATTTCATTAACTCAATTCATTTTTTTCGTCTACTTCATTCAATTATTGTGTAACATTTAAATTTTGTATTAAAAACGTAACGTAAATACAGATTGCTGTGTGATGAGAACTACGTGATATAAATCTGTAAGAGTATGAATTAAGTTTCACCGTTTTAATGAAACTAGTGGCCCCGCAGTAGTCGAAATTCGACTATAATTAATTGGAATTGTAAGTTTGTACACTATTATGAATGTCTTTCATACTTCTATAATCACAAATTTCGTCAAGACTACACAATAAAAAATTTAACAAAGACAAACAATATTTAATCTATTCTCAATTTGACAACAGACGCCAAGAACAAAAGTTTGACAATAAATAGTATGCATGCGTGTGTGCGTCAAATACACGGTATGTGGTGTGTGTAATGTTTTCATTATTGATTTAATGTATCTTTTATGCATTATTTAAAAAAAACATTAGCATTGTGCACTTCTTCTCTATATTCTCTATAAGTGTGGAAACTTTCATACTCCTCCGTCCGTGCAATTTTCGTAAAAAGGGATACAAAGTTTTTGCTTCACGTATTAATATATAGATTTGATGCCTTCACACAGTTAGAGTGCTTTATAATAAACAATATCAGGACGGAATTTTCTTCAGTTTTCGGGTGTCGTGTAGTCATTAATTAAAACTATATATTTTTTTTAATTAGTCATGTACGTGTATATAGTATTTTTTTTTTTTTTTAAAAAAACAGTGATACTTGTTTTTGTTATATTTTAATTCTTATGATTCAGTCTCTTTTTTTCAATCTTTCTCAAGATTGAAAGAAAAATACGATGAGGTTAATATAAATAAACTATGACTAACTTGAAATATATAATTATATATATTTTGTAAATAAATTAGGTTTACCTTTAAATTTGTGAAAACTATTTTTACGGGTTAATCTCAATTTTTTTATTATTCTTATATTATTCCGGAAATTTGAAATACATTACAGTTTTCGAGGTCATTAATCGCTAGGAAGAATATCAGGATGCATACCGAAAACAAGGAGTCAAGAGTATAATCGGTGATGCATTTTGAAATTTACTAAACATTGTATGGATCGCGAAAAGCGTTCACATGTGCTAAAAACTTGTTAATTGTAACAAGATTGAAATTTGCTTCCGTTGCTAATTATGCAATGGTGGAATGGAGATCAAATTTGCTCAGAGTACTTCATTTGAACATACCAATTTTTAGCACATGTGAACGCTTTTCGCGTTTTTCGCGATCCCAATGGATCATTATGTTATTGACACGTACGAACAGATGACATTTCCTTGTTGAATCGAATTTTGAGGAGAGTATCAGGCAGGGGCTCGGGATTTGCCCTTGGTATTACTTTTGTCTGAGTATTGGTGACCTCAGGTAGGTTGGATACTAATCTGCCATGTTGTATTGCAAAAAAAAAACACTTTCCCATCATAGTGGAATATAAAAAATGAAAAAAAATCACGCAAATATTTAATTAATTAAAGTCAAAATTCATATTCATCAATAACTGTTAATGAATGCACTGCAATCTATTTTAATTATACTCAAGTCATTTTGCAAAGCGTTTTCTCAAAGAGTAATTTTAATAACTAAAAAAAAATTACACATCCGTATTGTTATTTTATTCGTTGAATTGATCATGAAGAAAGTGAATTATTGAGACATTAAACATCTACCATTATTTCAACAGCGGTCAATAAGTAAAGTTTTTGAAGAAAACCAATTAATTCCACTTTCAGTCGTAAGAACTGACACGGCAATTTGTGGCTCAATTTGGATGGGTTTTATGACCGTTGATAGACGAACGAACCCTCTGTCTATGGGCGCCGGTAGCCTTTGATTACGCAAAAAGGCACGACCAGATCTGCCGCAGAAAAAAATAGAAGCATTAAACATTGTTAATCTGGAATAATTAACGATAGAAAACTAATACTTCGCCAAATAACGTTGAGAGGGAAAGTGGACTTTCGTTTTCGAACCTAAAATGTATTGTCAGATGAGATATACATTTGCGATCGTGGCGTTACCACGAGTTTCAGAATACGTTTATTTAACATTTTAAAGTTATCGATAAAACTCATAGTTTTGTGTGTGCGCTCAATAACGATCCGCTGGAAAAGCGTGTGTGATGAACCTCGACAATTTTCAATATTATGTCGCATTTCTCGCTCGTAAAACACACGTTGCGATGTTTAATATTTTCTTATTTTATCTTTGTATACTTTTCCGATGAAATTAACGAACAGAAAAGCATGAAACAAAAGACAAATAGATAAATATATCGATGTGACCAAACACGCATAGTCTATATCTATACTAATATTATAAAGAGGAAAGATTTGTTTGTTTGTTTGTTTCGAATAGGCTCCGAAACTACTGGACCGATTTGAAAAATTCTTTTTCCATTAGAAGCCGACATTGTCCCTGATGAACATAGGCTACTTTTTTTATTTTTTTTTTGTTGGTTTCATGTGTGTTTTAATGTTTCCGAAGCGAAGCGAGGGCGGGTCGCTAGTACAAAATAAGTTCGTCATATTTTGTCCTCGAAGATCGCCCACTTATTTATATCGAACTAAACACGGAAATCTACAACGTATTTTGCGAAATTCGATTAACTTTCATTTAAATGTGTAGGCGGGAATATCGTGACGAAGAACGTTTGAGATATAAGCATCCTACGTTCGTTCTGTGTTTGGTCAAAGCCATAATCCTTTCACGGACCGATTATTGTTTAAGATTCATTGAAGATTTAACTTTGATTACTAATAAAGACGTAAGCAAGAAGCTGCCAACGATTCTTGTTGGTTTATTTATTTGTCGTCCCAAACGAACGTTTAAACAATATTTTAGTGGTTTACTTTTCAAAGCAAAGTAAAAAAACTAATGTATTGGCAAAGTTATCACTATTTTATTTTAAAATTATCACATTTATCGAAGTCGTCGTGGCCTAAAGGATAAGACGTCCGTTGCATTCGTATCGAGCGATGCACCGGTGTTCGAATCCCGCAGGCGGGTACCAATTTTTCTGATGAAATACGTACTTAACAAATGTTCACGATTGACTTCCACGGTGAAGGAACAACGTCGTGTAATAAAAATCAAACCCGCAAAATTATAATTTGCGCAATCACTGGTGGTAGGACCTCTTGTGAGTCCGCACGGATAGGTACCACCAACCCGCCTATTTCTGCCGTGAAGCAGTAATGCGTTTCGGTTTGATGGTTGGGGTGGCCGTTGTAACTATACTGAGACCTTAGAACTTATATCTCAAGGTGGGTGGCGCATTTACATTATAGATGTTTATGGACTCCAGTAACCACTTAACACCAGGTGGGCTGTGAGCTCGTCCACCCATCTAATAAATAAATAAAAAATTATCTTTAAGATGAAAAACTTCAATTTTTTTCTTCGAACCATGCATGCCATCAGACATCTGTAGTGTAATTGTAAACAAAAACAATATGCAAATTGAATTTATACAACAACAAAAATTCAAATACAATTCCAAGAAACTGATTAAATCAGATCTTCGAAAGACAGCAAACCTTCGCAACTTTCATTTGATTTGTTAAATACTTATGTTATTTTAATACATACGCCTCGGGGTCATGTTATTATTGGAACATGTAATAATTACAAAGCATACGGTTCAACGAACTTTGCAACAATAAAATCGATGTTACGTGACCTTTCACTATCGGTTAATCGATAATAAACTCTCGTTTTTAATTAGGCGTTAAACTCGTGTTAAGGGCAGTACAGAGCGGTTGATTTTCATTATCTCGGCATATAAAATCGATTTTTATTACTTTATCGATATTTGTTTTGTTGCTTTGCAGGGTGGACGAAACTCGCGACCCACCTGATGTTAAGTGGTTACCATAGACATCTAAAACGTAAATTCCGCCACCCACCTTGAGATGAGTTCTTAGGTCTCAGATTTAACAGTATACTGGCTGCCCCTCCCTTCAAACCGAAACGCATTGCTGCTTCACGGCAGAAATAGGCGGGTTGGTGGTACCTACCCGTGCGGACTCACAAGACATCCTACCACCAGATCGCTACCACCAACCGCTTCAGAGAAACCTGGGCTTACGATATGTCCTACCACTACTACATTTTGGTCGCATTATGCTGGTATAATACTCAGTGAAGGCTGCTACCCATTGTCCGTTCAGTCCATTAGTTGAGTCTTCTTTTACGACATCCATGGATAGATAGGATCGTGTTATTCGAGGCCATCACCAGAAAGACAAAACAGTAGTAAACGCAACACAATCAAAAGTGACAAAATCACACGATTGATTTAAAATGCCAAAATAAATTTCTTTCATTTCACAAAATTAAGATTTATCTTCATTCTGAATTCACCCTTATATGCACTCCGCTAAGGCGTTACCATATTAATTATCTCATATTTAATCACAATACCGAAGAAAGTTCCCTTACACCTAGTCTTTATATTAAAAACCGGTTTCAATACTCAACCTTATTACTTTTGGGCTAAGAATGAATGTGTTTAGAATATAATTTGGCGATACATAGATTGGCGGTTATAATTAAAACTTTCGAGTGTCCGTATTAAGAACCAGCGTACAATAGTTTTTTATCGTTCTATCAACAGCGAGTGCAGTATCTATAGTCGAAATTTCGAATATATAAGTTCGTCTAAAAATTCAATTGAATTGGAAGCAAAAAAAGATATTATTGACAGCACAAAAGACGTTTTTCTAATACATTCGAAATGTTCAATTCAGTATTCCGCTCATTGACATTAGCAATGTCAGTGTCAAATTAGATTAAAGTAGCACGGACTATTCCGGCATTATGTTTAAAAACAATTAAAACAAGAGCTTTTCATATTGCCTTTTCGCATTAAAAGTGTACAATTTCCAAAAATATTTGAAATTGAGTTAATATGCGGAATCATTTGGTATCACCAGTATTTTTTTCATCAATACTGTCAAAAGAACGTAAATTAGTTTTTTTTTTAGTTTACCTATATTTTGACTACTATTAACAAAATAAATACATAATTTTATCTTACTTTAAAAGACCGATAAAATGTAACTAGCAAAAAATAAAAATGTTCAATATTAAAAATATTACATGTTAAACCTGTAAAACACTGAACTCTCCCGTAAAATTAGTAAGTTTTGAGATTAAACAGTTTTAATGCGAGAAGACGAATTATGTTGGCAGGAATATAGGCAGAATCAGTGTATTCAGCAACCATTTAACACTAGATTACTGCGAGCTTACAAGCGCGTACTGCGAGGTGTACTGCAGTACTCTGTACTGCAGTACAGTTCGTACTGCAAAAGAAACAAGAATCAAACTATAGATACCCTCATTGTACCTGCCGAAACAGCGAGTCACAGTCAGCACGACGGCCGGCTATTGTGGCCTTTCGTTTTGGATCGTTATCGTAATGAGAGATAACACGTGTGAGATTATATAATTTGTTACTTTAATGTGGGAAAGTTTTAGGTTCAAGTTCCTAACGGTTCGAAAACGTTTCTATGGATTTGTTCTAGTATGTTCTATGGCTTCGATTCGAAATTTCAAATAGCCTATCCGTATTTAGAAGTGACAAAGGACGATTTTTGAGTGTGCGTATAGAAATCACGTTGTAGCCCACGTGATCATGCAGCCGGAATTAAATAAATAATAGTTTAAAAAAACTAAAAAAATACACTTTTATAGAAAATCCAACTAAAAAATAGAATATAAATTTTAATAAATTTGAATTAAAAATAGTGTAAGAAAAATGATTTTTTTTTTTTTTTTTTTAGTTGAATTTCAATTTTTTCAATATATTTTTTAAATATTAAATTGTCATCGGTCCTTAATAAGTATGCCAAATTTCGAGTTAATCCAAAGTTTTGAAGGGGGTCAAAATCATGTTCAAAATTCCGTTACATACTAACATACATACGTCTGAAGCTAATAAAAGCGTATTAAAAAGAAGGTATCATCGCGAAATATTCCATATTGAGGAACATACACCGCGAAAAACAAGAAGATATGATTTAAAAAAATACTCACAAGACATGGCCTGTATAACTTGAAATGATTCTTATTCTACGAAATTTGAGGAGTATATTGCGATACTGAGGGGTATTTTTCGTTCTTACGATTATTTTTCTTTCACACATTGGCACCGATTTCAATTAAATCATTCTCATAAATATTAAACAGGACAAAACGTGCAAACAAACATCTATTCCACGAAAATAATACAAGCGAAGTCGTACGCAGGTTTTTGCAGTTGTTTACGACTTCTAAGATCTCCCATAAATAGTTTCGGTACTTATTTAAAATTGTACATGAATGGACTATAAAGGCACACGTTTTGTTTGATAGTTGATTGATGGTGGTCGATTGAAACCGGTTGCATATTGTGACTGTTAACCACTACATCGAAATTTAACGCTTGCGATGATAAAAAAACTGTAATGACTTAAGCTATAAAAAAGTTACTTACAGAACTGCATATCTATACTAATATTATAAAGAGAAAAGATTTGTTTGTTTGTTTGTTTCGAATAGGCTCCGAAATTACAGGACCGATTTGAAAAATTCTTTTTCCATTAGAAGCCGACATTGTCCCTGATGAACATAGGCTACTTTTTTTAATTTTTTTTTAATTTTTTTTTTTGGTTTCATGTTTGTTTTAATGTTTCCGAAGCGAAGCCAGGGCGGGTCGCTAGTCTTAATGATAAAAATATCAATGCAATGTTAATATGCCTGTGAATTTATTATTATATACTTCACGATAAACCACTTGAGGTTAATGGTTCGAGTTATCTAAGCATTCTTCCACAGGAAATTTAAAAAATGATGTTTGCATTATAACGAAATTTAAAAAAAACCCTGTTAGCAAAACCCACCCTTCCTGGCTGAGCCCTTGCTCGCCCATCTGCCCTGGTAAAACGGGAAAGACCTCCGGGCCACCAGTAATCTCTCAAAGATAAAAAAAAACTTACTTTTTTTCAACTCTAAGTCGTAGCAAGTCTACGTAACGTCGCTACGACATAGCTACGCTTTAACTATGCTACACTCATAAAAGTAAAATCAAGGTGTCCAAAAAAAACCGACAGCAAAAAAACGATGTGCCACATAGATGCAAATATCTTTTTGTGTTGTTCATTACCTGTGATATGAATATAAAAAAAAATAATGATGAGATGAAAGTGATTGAGTTCGCTTTCATGCTTTATCGGTGCGCTATAGTTTAAAATTATTACAGTAGGTTTAATTCAAAAACACGTCTGACTCCATATAGAAGTTGTGATGAATAATAGCAAAGTTTTGTGTTTCATTTGTTACAATGTGCCAAATTTTCCTCAGGTGCACTTATAAAACAAATCCAAGCCCTGCATGTGCAAACTAATTGCTTAGAGAGAAAAAAAAGATCCGTCTCTAAGCCCACTCGTAATATAGTAGTCATAACCTATATCTTCTTCTTTTCTCCACCTTATCCCACTAGGAGTCGGCACAGCTAATTTTTCTCTTCCATTCTCTTCTATCATCCGTCATCTCAACACTCACTTCCCTCTCTCTCATATCGTCATCACACACTCCATTCATGCTTTCTTCGGTCGACCTCTTCCCCCTCTACCTTGCCCTACCATTTCCATACATCTATTAGTCAAATGCATCTTCTCTCTATGCATCACATGTCCAAACCACGCTAACCGTACACTCCTTAATTTGTCTCCTCCTCCACTTCCTCTGATATACTCACTCCTTATCATATCCCTTGTCCCTCTTGTCTATGTAAGTAATAATTGCAAACATTTTGATTTTATTGATTTCTGTAGTTCTCAACACTATCAGAACTCTCATTTATCAATAAAGTAACGTTAACTAAAATAAAGCAAAAACAATAATAAGGTTTCTGTAAGATAAATGAACTATGTTCGTACAGTGTAGTGGGCACTGAGTTTTTGACACTTCGTGAAGAGCTTTAGCATTTCACTTGTTTCAATGTCAGGTTCGAAGCCTTGCCTCGTCATTCTGCTGACAAGATCACGTTATACTGTATTTGGTTTTGGAATATTAAAAGTATCGATTATTATTTTTCCTGTTGTTTAGAGATGTTTTTATTCTGAATTATTTTCGACTTTCACAATAAAAGTAGGTATAATACTTCTTTATTATGGGTTCTTGTTGCTATTTTGAAGGGTGGCAATTGCAGTGTGACGACAATGCGCTTTCGTAACCGCTTAGCCTCAAATGAGCCATGAACTCGTCGACCCGAAATATTCATAGCCGTATCATATTTCACCTATTCCAGGGTAAACACATATAATTATTTAAATTAAATAATTGTATTATGTCATACTGTTTACTGGTGGTAGGACCTCTTGTGAGTCCACACGAGTAGGTACCACCACCCTGCCTATTTCTGCCGTGAAACAGTAATGTGTTTCGGTTTGATGGGTGGGGCAGCCGTTGTAACTATACTTGAGACCTTAGAACTTATCTCAAGGTGAGTGGCGCATTTACGTTGTAGATGTCTATGGGCTAATAATAAATAAAGATAAAACCCATCTTGCGCTTTTGCCCAATAAACAGAAGGCCTTTCATCCTAACTTCTGATGAGGATTGCAATTGTGTGAGAGAAAGAGAAAGACAGAGAGTATGCTTTATTGTACATCAAAATAAATAAAAATGTAGAACATTAAATACAATAAAAGTACAATGTCTTATCGTTAAGAGCGATCTCATCCAGACAACTTGTGCTTTATAAAATCGAAGTGTGTACTGTAATAATGTATAGTATTGTAGAACAATGCGGTATCCAAATATTGGCATGTGAGCGATTTGTAGCAAATTCCTCGAGTTATTTAATTTTGACTTAATAATTAAACAACACTTAAGTCAAATTACAGTTTTGTTGTAGAATCAAGTTTAAATCAGGAATCAGCTAGACATACATTAGAGTATTACACTCATCTTTCACTTTTCCCGCTTAATTTAACAACGAATATATCATTTTTAGATTTTACTTCTTCTTCTTCTTTTTCTCCACCTGATCCCACTAGGTGGGAGTCGGCACAGTGTATTTTTCTATTCCATTATTTATAATACAAAAAAGTAACCACTACGAAAGTCGATTTATAATTCAAAATATATAAAAAACCATATTGTTTTCAAATTTTTTATTATTATTATTATTTCTTATAACTACATATTAAAAATATTAATAGAACATATACATAAACATATAATTTAAGTCCGCATTTAAAAAAAATGTTATTTCAACAGTATTCATACAGGATACACGTTCAGATGCATATAATACGTTTTTAAAAATAAGATGAAAAATATTTGTAAAAACAATCGAAGGTATAATTTTAATTGGGATGCAAAATGCCATTATTCTGTCGCACTCTGTGGTCACACAAAGGAAGTGTGCAAGGTTTGATCTCGACGGACCATGACTACGCTTTACTAATGAAACTCGATTCGATTGGGGGAACTCTTTTTTTTTTGGAGCGAGTTCGAAAAAATTCTATAGTTATCACTGAGCTGGGCACCTTGGTACTAAACATTTGACTGAATCGATGGTGTAGTAGTTAACACTCCAGACTGCTGCGCCAAGGGTCGAGGGTTCAATTCCCACATCGAGCAACACGAATGTTACGTATATACTTTATATTATTTTATTGCCCGAGCAGGCAGACGAGCATACGACCCACCTGATGTTAAGTGGTTACCGTCGCTCATGGACGTCAGCAATGCAGAGGCAGAGCCAAGCCGCTGCCTACCGCTAGCTGCTGCCTACATAAGTATGCATGTTAGTCTCTGGTACCTATAACACAGGGAATCCTAATATGAGGCCGGTCGACCGTGCCAGATTTGTTCCCGGTTATTACTATTATTATTATTATATTAATACCAACAAAAAATTAGTGTAAGCCCAGACTTCGCACAGTTACCTTTGAAATAGGGACTGCGGGAACAGCTGTCTTGTTATTCCTAGGTAGGCACGATTCAGAATGCTACCGTCGTTTACAATCTACATATCCCTCATACCTTGGAATTGTGGCTCCGTGGTAAACGGGTCCTTTACGGACGCATTAAATTCACCATTTGAGAAACACTTCCCTAAAAATGTTACAATTTCTAACATCAGCTTAATATTAAATATGCGTAATCTGACAGATAAAATTCGCTTAATACGTCGTGATAGGCTTTATTTCTCACCTGGCACATATTGGTACCCATGTTCTGTCGTGTTTTTGCCACAAAATATTCGTGTGTTCCGCTTTAGAAACTTTAGTACAGGTAATACCTACACTTGCACCGGCATGCATTTTATGATGTATATGTGGTCGGATAACCACATTCCGGTGGTCTCGACCTTCCATGTTTACTAGTAAACAAACCCCGAAAAGCTTAGCAGTTAATCGTTGTTGGAATCTTACTATAGTGTTTATTAAAGATTTGGTAAAAAAGGAGGCATAGCAATGCAGGTAAGAACACGCATACATAAATAAGTCATATCCTTCGAACGAATAACGACGACGAAAAAGAAATCGATATTATACATTAATTCTAAATGTTTTAACTTCTACTACCACTGATTTTTAACCGCCTTGTGAAATAAACACGCTGCTATTAACTAGCTGGGTAGTGGAGCCTGTAAATACAAAACAAAACCTACAACCTCACAGTATCAGGACCAGATTAGACAAGGACAATTTCTGTAATTAATAAATTAACAGGGACACGTCACACACGGTCATCTGACCTTAATTATGACAATTCTAGATTCTTTTGTATACATATAAATATTAAACTCTCAGCCAAAGGGCAAATTAATTTGTTTACGGAACACAATTACTGGTGGTAGGAACTCTTGTGAGTCCGCACTGGTAGGTACCACCATCCTGCCTATTTCTGCCGTGAAGCAGTAACGCGTTTCGGTTTGAAGGGTGGGGCAGCCGTTGTAACTATACTGAGACCTTAGAACTTATATCCCAGATTCAAAACGTCTCAAAGTGAGCGTTGACTTCCCAGGTTATAAGTTTATAGACTGTCTGAATCGCTTAACTTCATGCTGTGAGCTCGTTAGCTTGTCTACCCATTTACGGCAATAAAAAAAATCAAAGCTCAGTTGTCTTTGTGTCCAGTGAATGCGTCCGTAAAAAAGAGCGCTTGCACTTTCGAACCACACTGAGATGCGCGATTAGCGAATTCACAAAACAGAAGCTCGGCCGGCCTCCTGACCCAGTTCAGAACGTTGAACGGATTCCACGAGGCGAGAGCAACACGCGAAAACGGACATGAACTTGGAAAGCAGCCGGCTTGAAATTTAATAAGCAATCAATCGACGTGCTTAAACGGTAATGCGTCCGTAATGAAACATGTACTTTTGTGTTACGCGTATTCTTGATTACGGTGTTAATTAAATCCGAGCAAAATTCAACAGTTGTTATATTAATTCTTAGATGAGCTCGTGTAATTAGGTAATTATTGAAATTTTAAATCGAGAAAAATATTTATTATAATATTATAATTGCTTTAATAATATATTATACATATAATTCTAATGCCATTTATGCTAATAAATTGATAAAACTATTGCAAATATAATAAAATATATTTTTAACTTTCGCGTGGTGTAATCTCGCGTTTTTCATTGTCATTATAAGACCAATACCATACATCCAAGCTTCCGAATATTTTAATAATTTTCATGGTACACGGATGACCATAACGCCGTAAAAGTGATTGTAATTACGAATATCGAAAACCGAAAAAAATACTTTATTAAAAATAATTAATTAAAAACTTGATAAAAAATATACATACACAATTTAATTATATTGCTTTTAGTAATACTATATTATAATAATTGAAGCGATACAAAAGAGTAGGTAATTTGAACAAGTTTCAAACTTCGGCATCGACAATACATGAATATGTCAAACCCACACGAATTGACACACGATAAGTGAACGCGGCTCACGACGAAACAAGTGGCTTGGCGAGTTTTAAGAGGCAGCCCTGCGCCATCTGTAATATTTGGCCACTTGGTCACCGAATTCTGTTTGGCGCAAGTTAGAAGTGAAAAATCATTCAATAAAACATCGTTTAAACTTTATATATAACTAGCTGACCCGGCAAACATTGTTTTGCCATATATAAGATTAAAAAAAATAGAAAATAAATTTAATTTAAATTGTAACCATGCACCCCACGCTTTATTTAAAATAAAATATATTTTTTTACACTATATTTTCAATTTAAATTTATTAAAATTTATTTTCTATTTTTAGTTGAATTTTAAATAAAGCGTGTTTTTTAGTTTTTTTTAAACAATTTTTTTTTCATTTTTTAACTTTTATATGTCGTCTGTCCTCGATAAATTTACAACGTTTGAATGAAATCTGGCCGTTTAAAGTGGGTCAAAATCGCGTCTAAAGGAGTCAGTTACAAACATACAAACATACATACAAGTGAAGCTAATATAAAGCGTGTAATAAGAAGACCTGAAGTAAAAAAATATAGTAATCATAGACCGGGCAATTTGTTCGACATGATATTATTAGCGATGAATGTATTAATCTAAATAACCGCTTTCTTAATCTCGGGCCGTGTTAAAAACTGTAATTGCGAGTTTGACGAGCGGGGGAATCAATCCAACGTAGAATATAATTATACTACTAATGTCAATCACGAGATATTCGAAGCGTTACGAACGTTGAACACTATTTATATTCGTTTTTTATTAAATACTGAATATGTAACGCAGACTTGTCACTTGATTATTCATATAAAATCGAATCTATATATTATTATATATATGTAAATGAATTGCTGATCGTTAGTCTCGCTAAAACTCGAGAGCCGCTGGACCGATATGGCTAATTTTGGTCTTCAATTATTTGTGGAAGTCCAGAGAAGGTTTAAAGGGTAGATAAATATGAAAATGCTTGGTATTAAATAAAAATAACAATTTTGTTTTTCCTTTGATGTGTCCCCCGTCGGACGGATTCCTTTTGTTTGTTTTAAGTTTATTTTATACAAAAGTTTAAGTCTTTTATTTATCGGTTGAGGCACTACGAAGTCTGCCGGGTGAGCTAGTTTCAAATAAAAGACTTTTTTGTGACATCGAATTTAAATACTTGTGTGATGAGAACTTTAAACATCATATTTTAAGACAACACATGATACTTGTAGTTTTACGCAGAATTTGGCATAGTTTTTACACCCAGAGCAACAGTAATTTAATTTCAACCTAATATTCACAAAACAACACACACAAATTTAATACTAAATAGACTGCTTCTTAGTCTAGTTGAAAAAGAAATACTTAAACTTACTTTTCTTAAGCTTATTTTTCTTTTTATATAAATCTAAAAATGTTCCCACGCCCTAATTCATACGATAGAGGTATAATTTAATTCGACGTGGGAAGGCACGAGGATTTTAAGTTTCATATAGTTTTTGTTGCTGTTATAAAATTTTTCTGTAATGGGCATTCACGTTTTTATAATTTTTTTTTATAAATTAATAAAGAGACTATCGAGGAACTTTTGTGCAGTACAGTGTTTTATGAAGTTTTTCCCCTACCTAATCGTTGATAACCTAAGAGACTATTCCAGCTACTCCCGGAATGGTAAGTGAGCTAAGAGATCAACTTGAGAGAATTTACCAACACTAGCCCTAACGGTAGGCAGCGGCTTGGCTCTGCCCCTGGCATTGCTGAAGTCCATGGGCGACGGTAACCCTCACCATCAGGTGGGCCATATGCTCGTCTGCCTACAAGGGCAATAAAAAAAAATAAAAAAATTAGCAAGAGCAGTGCCTCTACTACCGGATCGGAATCGCGACCGCTGAGAAGATCCGGCGAGAAACTCTGTGGGTTGTGTCTATGGATTAGGTTTCACGTCAAACTCTTCCAGTAACACGACGAGTTCGACGAGAATAAAGTCATTTATTACAGAGCAGTCGAAACGAATGTAGGAAATAAGTGGTTTTTTTTTATTGCTTATATGGGTGGACGAGCTCACAGCCCACCTGATGTTAAGTGGTTACTGGAGCCCATGACATCTACAAGGTAAATGCGCCACCCACTTTGAGATATAAGTTCTAAGATCTCAGTATAATTACAACGGCTGCCCCACCCTTCAAACCGAAACGCATTACTGCTTCACGGCAGAAATAGGCAGAGTCCGCGCGGGTAGGTACCACCCTACCCGCGCGGACTCACAAGACGTCCTACCACCAGTATGTGTTCGAAAGTATCAATATTTTATTTATTCTACTTTTTTTTTCAATACACTACAATACAGTATACAACTGAGAAAATTCTTGGTAATCATAATTAGATCATAAAAGATAAATAAATAAAGGTAAGGATTGTACCATCATGAAACGTCCTATTAATGGTTTTGGAAAAAATACGCTTGTATAAGTACTGTGTCCCGCTGAACTGAATAAATCCAAAACTGCCTATTAATGAAAATTCATTCTACTGTCTTCATTAAAGTTCATTTATTTGAAATACATATATTTGTACAAACCACCGCTCAGCCAAACGCTAATTTTTCTTTGCTTTTTTCTTATTAATTGCCTTCGATGGCAGACGACCATACGGCCGATGCGATGATGAGTGGCTCATAGACTTCTGCAATACCAGGGACATATACAACTCGCCGTCTACTGCAGAAGTTTTCTATTCAGTCAAAGCTGATCCTCACATCCCTAGATCCCTTCCTTAAAAAATACTCAACTTTGTTGAAAGAACGCTAAAACCGTACAAGCAAGTAAACGTTTGTTTTTAAATAAAGTACTGGTCGTCCGGTTGTCAAAATTCGACTATAATTAATTGAAATTATAAGTTTATACACTATTATGGTTCTGTTGTCATACTTCTATAATCATAGATTTCGCCAAAACTACACTTCAGACACATATTATATATAAAGAAACAATATTTAATCTATTCTCAATTTGACCACAGACTATAGGCAATAAGAAAAGTTTGACAATAAACAAATAGAATGTATGCGTGTTTGTGTCAAATACATGGTGGTGTGTGTAATGTTTTTATGTATTAATTTAAAGTATTTTTGTGCATAATTAAAAAAAAAATTTACATTCTGCACTCCTTCTCTATATTCTCTACAAGTGTAGGAAATTTCATACTCCTCCAGCAATTTTCGTAAAAAGGGATACAAAGTTTTTACTTCACGTATTAATATATAGATGAACATTTCGTTCCCATAGATTCCTACATTTAGATAATACACTTGAAATATTACATCTGTTTATAGACTTTCTAATTTACATTCCAATAAAATAATAAGGATGTAAACGAAAAGAAATTATCTCAAATAAATGTTTCATTAAGATACATTAACCAACGTACAAAACAAGTCATGGTATCTAGTCGATCGTTAATTTCTAATTAAACATATAAATTAATGTAATATTTGATCTAATCAATTACTAATTGCGGCGTCAGTGACTAATTTATGTTTATTACTTAATGGATAAACTTTTTATAGGGTTAGATTTTTAGATTTGAATTTATGTTTGTTGGTAATACAATTTTATAATGGTGCTTGGTTAAGGCTTTTTTTTATCATGCTTCCCAGGGAAATAAAGCGTTTTAGTTCTTTTTTTTTTATAGCTTAGATAGGAGTACGAGTTCACGGCCCACCTGCTGTTAAGTGGTAACCGCAGCCAATAGATAGATATCTACAACGTAAATGCCGCCACCCACCTTGAGACATGAGTTCTAAGGTCTCAGTATAGTTATAACGACTACCCAACCCTTCAAACCGAAACGCATTACAGTTTCACGGCAGAAATAGAGAGGGCGGTGGTACCTACCCGTGCGGACTCACAAGAGGTCCTACCACCAGTAATTACGCAAATTATAATTTTACGGGTTTGATTTTTATTACACGGCGTTATTCCTTCACCGTGGAAGTCAATCGAGAACATTTGTTAAATACGTATTTCATTACAAAAATTGGTACTTGCCAGCAGGATTCGAACACCGGTGCATTGCAAGATACGAATGTACCGGAAACCTTATCCTTTAGGCCACGACGACTTACAAGATGTTTTTTTCCTAATAAATATTGTAAAGTGGTTGTTTTTAATCAATGTATAGTCAATTAGTTGTATTATAACCAAATAATAAAAGGTATAACTAAAATAAGAAAATCCCTTAATTCCAATACGAGACATAAGAGAAGAGCTGCTCCATTGAAATTGTTTCTTACGAGAATTCTTAACTAATTTAACTGCTTAACAATTCGTGTCGTTCGATTTAAATAACACTATAACCGCGTCCCATTATCATTTGACTTGGAGCCACACAAAAGCCCAGTGACACACTTATTGCCACATAATTACGCCATAACTTCTCGATTCAATAAAACGATGTAACCACATGAGTTTAAAACATGACCACTACTACGACTAGTTCTTAATTTAGTTACCTAAATCATCTCTCTCTCTCTCTTCGATCGGTTCCTCACTGCTAAGGATCGTGACTCCGTCCGATTTCGTCAACCAACTGTCTCCATCGATCCCGCCCTGCAGCCCGGTGGAGTGCGTCGCTGATAGGTGTCCCCAGTTCCTCCGCTATTTGGTCCGACCATCGTTTGGGACCTCTACCCCTAGGCCTTTTTCCCTCTATTTTACCGGTCACCACAAGGCGTTCCAAATTGCTGGTATCCCTACGTGCAACATGACCTAAATCCTAGAGTATCAGAAAACGACTACCACACTACTATCCATATTCTTCTTCTTTTTCTCCACCTTATCCCACTAGATGGGGCCGGACCAGCGAGTTTTTCTATTCCGTCCTCTTCTATTAGCCGTCATCCCAACATTTTAACGGTAGGCAGCGGCTTGGCTCTGCCCCTGGCATTGCTGAAGTCCATGGGCGACGGTAACCACTTACCATCAGGTGGGCCGTATACTCGTCTGCCTACAAAGGCAATAAAAAAAAACTCACTCCTCTCTCTCTCTCATATCGTCACTAACACACTCCATCGATGTTTTCTTCGGTCGACCTCTTCCCCCTCTACCTTGCAGTACCATTTCCATATATCCATATTATTTAGATTAATAAAAAAACAATCTAGTGCAATTTTTGTATGCAACGCAAAACTCCAGATTCTCTTTAACTTGGGTGACCAATGAAGATTGCAAGACAATAAGTCTGTATGTACATCTTGCCAACTGTGTCCGTAAACTTGATAATATTTAACTAATATTTAATAATATTTATTAATGTATATATTTATATATATGTATTTATTTAAGTACGAGTATTTGTATCTATAAATATTATGTATGTTATATATACACATATGTTTAAGTAATATCACTGTCACACTACACGTACCAAGGTCCATCTCTGCACCGTCCTAAGGTAGACTGTCAAAGAATGCCTATGGCATTAAGACCGCCTTTATACTGTCTAGTATATAAAGTTACTAGCCACCCGCCCTCGCTTCGCTTCGGAAACTGTAATTTATTATTGATTTCTCCACTATTTAATGGATGTTTTATACATATAAACATTCCTCTTCAATCATTCTATCTATTAAAAAAAATCCGTTGCGTAGTTTTAAAGATTTAAGCATACATAGAGATATAGGGACAGAGAAAGCGACTTTGTTTTATACTATGTAATGATCAATAAATAAATAAATAAACTTCGTAAATAAGTCGAAATTAAACAACAAAATTCCTAATTTCAAGTTCAATTCTCATAAAGATTTCGCTCGTGGTAGGGGTAATAGCCGGAACCGATTATTATCGGCACAGCGTTTACCGTTTTCCCGAATATCGATATGCTTCGGCAACGCATAAATTATACTTCGTGTTGGTGGAGCAGGTGCATGTACAAGAACATATGACTTCAATTTCCTTACATCGACCTGCGACAGTAGGTAATTCATTAATGCAACTCTAGGCGTTTATGTGCACGGTGTAATGAAGTGAAGAAATGAATGGTTTTACTGGTGGTAGGACCTCTTTTGAGTCCGCGCGGGTGGGTACCACCCTGCCTATTTCTGCCGTGAAGCAGTAACGCGTTTCGGTTTGAAGGGTAGGGCAGCCGTTGTAACTATACTGAGACCTTAGAACTTATATCTCAAGGTGGGTGGCGCATTTACATTGTACATGTCTATGGACTCCAGTAACCACTTACACCAGGTGGGTTGTGAGCTCGTCCTTACCCATCTAAGCAATAAAAAAAGGTATCAGTCAAAACTTGCGTTTCAACTACTGTTTGAATATTATATTCGTATATTCGTTTTTTTAGCATAGATTCATTTTAATGTTCTATACTTATACTGAACGTAAACTATACATTTGAAAGTTTTTATTTTTATCAGTCCTTTAGGCTTGAAATGGGTTTGGCTAGAATTTCGCAGAACGATATTTTATAACCTGGATTATTAAACAATTCTTATCACTCTAAATAACATAACCTGAACAATAATACTGTGTAGGTATATCTGACATACTAAAATTAAATATGACAGCGTATTTGCTAGTTCATGATTTTATATTTCAACGGATATACCTACAAGTCGAAGCTTATGGACCAAAGAATGACAAGCAGCTCTAAGAATCACAAACTAACGCAGGTAAAAGCGCGGGGAATTTCTAGTAACACAACAATTAACCAATTTTTTTTATTTTTTTATTGCCCATGTAGGCAGACAGTTACGAACCTTATTACAATAAAACAATCATATATCTAAACAGACAAAAATGCTCGATGTGTGCTTATTAGCTATCGTCAGTACTAATCACAAGTACAATCACAGAATACGGTAAGCAATTTTAAACCTTATTTATTAAGAGTAATTACAAACTATGTACTCTATACGTTTTTCTAAACGTTTAATTGAATTACTACAATTACTTTTAAGCTCTGCGTATAAGACATCAATCATCGATACGAGAAACCGAAAGTATCTGCTGAAGACGTTTGAAATATTACTCTGTATTTTAGGATTGATGTACAACATAATAATATCATATCTTTTCTGAGGAAATAGTGGGCTTAAAAGGTGAATTTGTAGCGATTGACTGTTAAAAAAAAGGATAAGGACAGATTGACGATCGCAGTACGCTAGTAAAATACTCAACGCTGCTCCGCTAGTCAATTCCTTGATCGCCTTTTCCGATACCCACGGAAGAAAGATAGTGGTACTATTTTAGGCCAACACTATCAAACTTCTAATCAAACTTTTAAACCATAAACATAGCAAATTTTGAAACCTAACATTCACGATATCAAATAAACAAACACGGCTATTAAGCACGCACGACCACGCAACTGGTAAACACCTTTTATTTCACTAAACAGAAACTGTTAGTATTTCATTCGAAACGTTAAAGACACAGAACGCAGTGCAAACTAACCTTAATCAAGTACCAGTTAACACAAAAGCGACTCTGCGGTAATTGTTAATTCGCATTCTCTAGACGCGACTCGGAAGGAAAGTCAAATGAGACGGATAACTCGACGAGAGCTAATTGGATTCTTAGCGTTTACGATTACGCGCAAAACATTCTAGAAATGTTTTAGAATTACATTCGAGATGTGCGAAAATTAACGGAGAAAGTGTTAGGTAAACTGTTTTCTGTGAGTGATTTATTTTACAATTTGATATATATTTATTAAATAATGTTTACTTTTTTTTTCCTACCTATGCTGATAGCCTTGAGAGGCTATTTCAGCTTCACCTTGGTGTGCAGGTGAGCTCACGGGGCTCAAACTGAGAGAACTGCTAACTACGCTACCACAGGATCGGAAACGCGACCCACTGAGAAGATCCGACGAGAAACTCAGTGGGCTGTGTCTACGGGTTAATTTACTCGTCGAGCCCTTCGTCGAAAGCGACGGGTTTGGCGAGGACGATGACTGGTGCTTGAAGTAACTAAAGCACCGTTTAATTTTAACAATGACGAACTCGCAACCTCGAGCGGTTGAAAATTTTTCGAAAATTCTAATGGACAAACTCAAATGCTAGAGTTCTGACATCTAGTAGTTATCAATGCTTATTTGATGGCACTGTATAATATAATAATAACTAATAATTACTGGGAACAAATCAAGCAGAGTCATCCGGGCCCAAATTAGAATTCCCTTTATTATAGATATCAGAAGCTGACAGATATACATGTCGGAGAAGCCACTATTATTAACACCATCGTCAGACATCATAGGGGCGAATAAGGTGATCGAGCTAAGAGAAATATTGAGTACACCAATCACGTTTGTTGTCTAAGAACAATTTAGAAATCTTCTCTTGATGTTAGCAAACGAAATCGAATGACAGTATTCTTAAGACGGAGGCACCGCTCTTCAAGAAGGCTGGTTGGTAAGTGTGATGGCGTCTATGCGCCTCCATCAGCTAGGCTCTGTCATAGCACGAAGTTAGCCGAGTTCCGACGATACCGCAATCGTGCTACCATCTCTCGAGAATCGTGCTGCGTTTCGTTTAGCTACCAAACTAATGATAGTCTCCGACATACTTATGTTCATTTAAGTAAATACATATGTAGATAATGAACACTCAGATGAAGCGTAAACAAACCCGTTCATCACACGAATATTTGCTCGATGTGGGAATCAAACTCACGACCCTCGGCGCAACAGTCAATGGCGCTAACTATTACACCACCGAGTCAGTCTATCAGTTAGTATGTTGCACTATTCTACTTATTTCTGTCATGAAACGAGAAGAAAGACATAAATACATTACCTAAAGTTCATATACACAGCAGCAGGTGAAACACAGCACATAGACTCCTTTGATGTCACCTGTTCACAAGCTGCCTTCAAATCGTATAGAAAAAAATAATATAATTACTCTGGATAGTGTTTTATAATTCCCTTCGGTTAATTTATCCTATCCACCTGTCATAATAATGTTGATGATATTTTATATGAGCTAAGCTTGACTGTGAACCGAATGTTCAGCGGTGCCAGAGCCTAGGGGCATCACAGCATGAATTTCGCTGCCCTTTTTGATACATAACATTGTGCGTAATTTGGGGCAAATATTCGTCGAGTTATGGTAGCTCTGGCTGTTGGCTACGTAACAAGTACGAAATATTCATAACCCTATCATATTTCACCTATTCTAGGGTAAACATCTAATTATTGAAATAAAAATAATTGTTTTGTCATACTTTCTCTGCGTCTGTCTCGATCCGTTCTTTTTTTCCTACCTATGCTGATAGCCTGGAGAGGCTATTTCAACTTCGCCCTGAAGTGTAGGCAGAAATTATTTTTCGAAACATCATCTTCTATTCGATTAAATCATTTTTATATGACCAAGGTGTGCGAGCGGTTTTTCGATAAGTGATTTAAACCTCTGGCTACAAATAGCCGTAGTGCCGCCCAAATATCATAAGAACCGCAATTTACCACATATTAATTAGTAAATACCGTCAGAATAATATGGGAGGTTTAAGTGGGTAGGAATATTTCACACGCTACCTTGATGATAAAGCATTTTAAGTGGAATTAAAAGAAAAAAAAGTCGAAGCCTTACGATCATTTGACAGAAGACAGATAATAAAAACAGCAATCACGGTACAAAAGATCTATTGGAAAGTCTTCGAAAATAATTTTGCAATTAAGTTTTTTTTTACCTTCAGTAATCTTCGTTTGAGAGGAAAATGTTTAATTTCACCTTTCAACTGAATCTTTGGGAATAAACGTTAATCACCTTACAGATATTATATTATTTTAGCTGTAAAAGTGTTTGTTTCTGTAAGAGATTCTTTTGTGTATTCGGTTGGGATGGTTTTGGACTAAGAATTAGGCCCAGATGCTCTAATCGGTTTTAAAGTTTTTAATTTATTTTCAGATGAGAAAAATGTCCGTAACCGATCGAGCTCCTCAAATATTTTCCGACTCAATTTTAACGATATATTAATATAGCAACTCAATATTATTTGTATGGCTCTAAATTAGCCCCAAAAAACCCCAACGTTCTGATGTAAAGTGATCACCAAAGCTCAAAAGCATCACAAAGTGAAACATGAATTCGAATTCTTGTTTGTATTGTACAACCGGCGTTTCCTTCGCCCAAACAAAAAACTCATTACTGTTTCTCGAAAGCAATCAGCATTATAGTAACAGGTGACCTTAGAATGCCCCTACCACCGGTAAATGTTACTCGATCATATATATCAATATAATAACTCATAGAACACTGCTGCCCGTTCTCTGGTAGAACGTTTTTTTTTAAACATGAAAATCACCCGATCGCCTCCCACGCGGCGAGTGGCATGGGGAGTTCAACCTCACTGAAAACTCCTGCCACTTACAGCCGGCGCCCTACGTTTTTTATGATTGAAGGAGGTACTGGTGGCCCGGGGGTCTTTCCAGTTTCATCAGGACAGGTGGGCGAGCAAAGGCTCAGCCAGGAGGGGTGGGATTTGCTAACAGCTGCTTGAGCGCCTCCGAAGGAGACCTAACAACTCAAGAGCAGCTGCTTCTCGAATGAATCTACTAACGGATCGAAATCGCGACCCGCTGAGAAAATCCGGCGAGAAACTCAGAGGGCTGATGGATGGGTTAGGTTGCAGAGTCAAACTCTTTGCCAAGCTCGACGAGTACAGTTACCGGAGTCTCTTAGCCTGCTGCTAGTGTTAGAGCTGAAGCAAGAGTTATTGAATCTTATGGATCCGAAAGGACGTGTCTAGGGCGACGACGGTGACTGGCTCCTGCGTGATCAGGATTCGGGGAGTAGTACCTACCACAACACGCGACCTCCTATGACACGCTATCTCCTATAACACGCGACCTCCTATAACAAGCGGCCGACTACAACGCGAAGCCTACTACAACGCCGGACCTATTACAACGCGAGACCTATTACAACGCGAGACCTATTACAACGCGAGACCTATTACAACGCGAGACCTACTACAACGCGAGGCCTACTACAACGCAGGGTTAACGGCGCGCTTAGCTTTGTAAGCTAAAAATTCTAATTCGAGGACCGGGTACTTCTCACGTAAGAATTCCGCGAGCAGAGTATAGGCTGAAGAGAACTCCATTTCTTCTGACTGCCCGGGGGGGCTGCCCCGGGACTTAAACACGCGTCGGTGACACTAAATTGGCAGAAACGATTCTAGGAATTTTATGAATGGTTCTATTGATCCCGGGCGGCAATGCCTTGCAATTAGGCGCAGGCAGAAATTCCTAGAAACACTTGGGCCACAGATGTGCCACGAACAATGAGCTATTATCACAGGTAGTCACTCCCGATAAAAGACTTGGACGTCAGATGTGCCACGAACCGAGGTCGGGCGATCGAACGGTCTACGAGCACGTCCGCACGTGACGGGTGCTTGAATCGGAATGGGCGCCCTACCCCGGACCAGGCCGGAGCCCAGTCGGGGCCAATGAGACGGCGGGAACGCAGAGCATTTTCCATCCATCCCGTCATCCGGTAAAACCATCGATATATTACCGGTAAAACCATCGATATATTACCGGTAAAACCCTTAGAAGATTTAAGGTAGAACTACTACGAGTAGAAACGAGTGATGCTATTCTAGTAAACAATCTAGAATGAATATTATAGGCGATGTTTACCGAATACAATCGAAGCACCGTTAATAGTTTTCGCGCTAAACAATGATTAATCACATTGAAAAACATAAGCACACCTCAAATTAAACAACGGTTATTGAACGTCTTCCTTTGTAAATTTACATTGATTAACGTGCAGGTGCGAAAACGTATATAAATTCGTAATCATCAGTGCAAACGTTAAAAAAGAATTTAAACGAATTTTAACGGTCGTCAAGATAACAGGTTTCCGTGAATAATCATTATAATTTGATTCGTTTTTTGCTTCTCCAGTTTCGGCAATTTGTAACAAATACTCGACGTCAGCGTGTTAAGTCAAAGAGCATACTTTACAATTATTTTCGTAAATTTTGAATGACATCTCACATTCGTCCCGGTCTCGGACTGGACCGACCACCGAGCCTGGTCCACTGGGTCACATCTGGAACAGGTTCGGAAGACTGAATCAAAACGTTCCACACTAACAATAAACGAAGGCGAAAAAATGCTTTTATCTGAGAATACATCTTCAGATACTTGTATCTTTTGTATGTTTCTTAGGACGTATTATCAAACCGCACCGGTAAGCATTACCATGCTGCTTGTTTCTGCTGCGTAGTAGGCATGCGCTTAGGTTTAAAGAGTGAAACAGCAGTTATATAATATAATTGAGATTCGGACCCATCTATGGAAACAAAAAAAAAAGTTAGGCCAAAAGCTATGCAAACGTTAGTCATAAACAATAACGTAGTTTACGAAGTCACTAAATGATGAGCAACCGTGAAGTTGGATCCGATGAAAATGTCGAGTATTTAAAATATTCAATTATATATCGGATAGAATTTTAAGATATCCATTCCAAATTTTTAAATTAATTTTGATTCCTATTATTAGAATTCTGAATTTAATAATCTCTGGAGCAACTAATTCAATTAAAATAGTACTTATTTAAGAAAAACAGAGCGTTAAATAAAATAAAAAAATTAACAAGGTCATAAAACATTCTAATGGGAACCGCGTATCACCGCAGGGCTATATAACTTGAAAATACTGTGAAAATACATTAATCAAAATAAGGCATCGCAATAAGTCCTACTATTACTATATTACTTTTCATAAATTCGTCGATAGCGCAGTGAAACTTCGTGTTTCTAACAGTTTAATTACTGACTCAATAAACAAACTACCACACCGATTTATTCTTTACGCGATCTTAGGATCGACAAACACATCGATGATTGGAACCGGTTAATGACACTTTACGACTTAACACTGTTGCCAACTACCACATAGTATATATCCCCTAGCATTGTTACGAATCTTCCATTTTTTGCTCGTTTGGGAGAAAATCCTTAATAATTGGTTAATGTTTGCTATATCGGGGAGAGAGGTTTGATTCCTATAGATGTAGGATTGGTAAGAACGGAACTTATGAAGAGATTGTAGAACGGAGCGTTAAGATATGAGTGGGAGAAAACGGTAAGAAAGGGAAAAGAGAATGACAGACAGAATTATAGAGAAAAGGAAGATGGCGAAGACGGCAAAATGAGCAAGGCGTAAAAGGTGTCAGTTGATTTTTAATTATTATATTATAGAGAAGATTTAAGAAAATAAAAATAAAAGTGTAGCTAACAGTGGAATAATTTTTATTTTATGTGCCAAGATCCCAATTCTATATAGTGCATATCGTCTTGCAAATTTGAAATCTTCTATGTGTAGAAATATAGTTTTCGAGAAAATATAATAAAACTGCCTCCTGAAAAAAAATATGCAAATATTTTTAGCACATAGTTTGATCTACAATAATATGCAAACCGACACTTAGGATTTTTTAAGATTGACGCGTAATAAAGTGAAATATAGAGATATTCACACATGGGAGTTTTTGCTGAGTATGGGTATTCAAAATAACTTTCATAATATATAAAAATATGATAAGCCACGTTTACATCGTGCTGTTTTATGGACTCTCGTTAATGGCTAAACATCACCAAACAGTTGAGATATAATAAGCCCTCCTGCTCGTTTTGACAGAAAAAGAGTGAAAAACCTGTTTTTTATCGGTTGTAATATTTCGACATCACGCTCGTTGGTCAAAGGTCCACGAGAATCAATAACCACTTATCGAATAATCCAGATGAAAATCCCAGCCAAGGGCCGCTCGCTTTATATCAAATGTTTGAAAGGACGTGTTTTTTCGCACATCCAACATGAATATTCAGATGAAGATTAATTTCACGGCCCTCAGCAGGTAATTATAGCCTATAACAGATACTCCCTTCTAATCTGCATATTACATTGTCAAACGTATAACCCTAATTTGTAAATTTTAATTATGGGCTTGGCATATCTTAGTTTCACGGGAATTGTAACTGGAAAGTATGATTGTTGTATTGCAAACAGTTGTGAGTAAACACGGAAAATATACTAAGAGATTGCTATCTTCTTTTTAATCAGTAACATCTAAAAATGTGATTTTAACTGTTTTTAAAATTTCGCCTAAATTTAAGGAAAGACGTCGAAGTTGGCAGCACTGCAACAAAACCGCACACCAATCTAAGATTTAACGCGATTTAGAAGTAGCCAACGGACAGGTTGTTGCCTCAAGTATGTGGAACATGAGGTCACAATCGATTATGATAAAGACGATACAAAAGTCGGTTAGAATGTTAAAACATCAATTTGAATGACGCGAGGCGTTAATGTTGTTAATTGATGATATCCGGCTGAGCACGGGTGCATTCGATATTTAAATTATAGGCACTTCAATAGAAAAAATAGGCAAACATAGATTGATAGTCACGGGATTATGCTGTAAGCTTGGTTCTGGAATGAGATCCGACTTACGACTTAATTATTTCTTATTAATAATTAAGTCGTATGCAGATTTTCAATTATGAGAATTTATTCTTTCGTATCGGGAGTTTATAATGATAATTGCCACCATTCGGCCTATTTTCATCATAAAGCAGCAATCTGTTCGCTCAGTGTGCAGGATTGTTGACATAAACTAGTTGGCCATGGCCACCTCTACTTGTTTACAGGCAATAAACAAATTTTGTCAAATTGAGGTAGGTATTAGTCGGACAGTGTTTCTCAACTTTTCTACCTAATTATAAATCACTAATTATATTACTTGAATACTTTTTGTTACTTAGACCAATAAGGCCACTATTTATCTACGCAATGTTCTCACATCTAGAAACTTAATAGAATTCAACGTTGAACTTATGTGACATATCGATAAAATAATTAAAATCGTGTCTGTAATGCATATGCTGCAAAAGCGAAAAATTTAGAAGTATTCTATCTCATTCTCCCGCAGACTAAATCCTATAGATATACATTTTTGTCTCTTTTAATTGTGGCATTTAGTTTTATCCAGTTCCATATCCCAGTGGTTCTATATAAGTTTTTAGCTTAATAAATATTTAAAGCAACGTCCCCCCAAATAAGACAACCAGATCCCAAATATCTTCAACTAAACTTGCGGCTTCGACGGGTTATCCCATAGTACAATAGTCAGTATCGCTAAATACTTGACCAATAAGGTCATAAAACAATTAAGATGGACAAAAATCGGTTGTCTATAAAGTCGGTTTACTGACGATAGTTGAACGTGACAACGTCATAAGAAAATACTGATGGAATGGTTTCATTTTTCAAGTTTTTTTTTTTTTACAGTGTACATAGTTTTTTTACAAGTATGAATGTGCTTTGAATTGTATTATTGTATAACAACGGCCCACGGATGCATCGCCTCAGAGCGAAGTAACGCCGCATGAGTCATGTTTTTTCGTGCGTGCAGCCGGCTCCATCGAATTATAAGACGTTGTCACGTTAAAAAATTAATTAAAAAAACATACCTTAAACATGTCATGTAAGACATTCAATGCAATCTGCCTATTAATTTCGTTCGAGAACATATTTCACATTGACCTATTAATGTCTAGAACAACTACGATTGTCAAACAAAACGCTTAGCGTATTGAAAACCAGCGTAGCGTGACAAAGACTACCACAGTAAAACTAGCTTTTACAGGAACTAAATACTGTGGTCGAAAGAGCTCGGCTATTATATCGTGATGACGACGTTGTCGGTAATGGAAGCGACCGCAGTACTGCAGATGACGAGACATCAGATCATCTTACTACTGATAGATTACTAGCGGTTTTAGCGAGATGAGAATTCACACTTCTGGGAACGTGATTAATGTGTCTTTGATTACGTAATATAATTTGTATTTTTTATTCTCTAAGACTAACATGTTATAATTAAAAATTACAGAGATGAACACATCCTGAATTAGATCAATAGGGATTGATCTTATTCATGATGTGTAGACAGCGCCATATTTATTATTCCAATAGGATATTGCTTCAGCCATACCCAATTATACTTGCAACACAATATTCCCTAAAACATCTCTTAAATTTCAAGTAAATATAACATTTTTTAAGCGTTCAATTACGTCTCCAATCCCCTGTGACTGTCATAATGAAGTTTTATATTTTTAAAACATCATCAACAATTTAAAAACTCTTCATTGGAAATAACTAAGAATCACAACTGATATCGATCGCAACTTCGTGAATGCAGGTTCGAAACGACCCACTATTCATTGTTTCTGTCTGTTGGTATTCTATAGCAGCTAATTAAAATTGTTTGTTAGACGGCAATTTCCTTTAGCTCCTTTTCTTACACTACTCAATTGAACCATAAACATCCTCTTTAAATTATCAAGGAAATGGCTCCGAAAACCACTGAAATACAAAGTTTTTCGTGATATTAAATATACTAGCTTTTGCCCGCGACTTCGTCCGCGTGAAATAGTTCACAAATAATGATTTATTTTATAAAAAATTAGTAAGCATAAAAAACGTTATAGTGAGCCAACCTTAACATAAATATTCTGTCGCGGACTTTTGTTTCGATCTTTTAGATCGTTTCTGCAGCGCACGCAGCGGAAGCTCTCAAAAGGTAAAAATAACCAAGATTTTGAAACATTATTTATTGGTGCACCGCTTGTATTGGTCTTAGCGTGATGTTATATAGCCTATATATAGCCTTCCTCGATAAATGGGCTATCTAAAACTGAAAGAATTTTTCAATAGTTTTTTAGTTCTTGAGATTAGCGCGTTCAAACAAACAAACTCTTCAGCTTTATAATATTTGTATAGATTTGAACGCTTAACCGGTCGCGGTTCAATGTGTCAGTAGCGCATCGGGGCATTTGTCACGCTCGCACTCAACAGGTCAGCCGCATCATATTATACAAATCTTTCGATTCACTCAATATTACCGTATGTGTTAATGGAATGAATTTTTCGATCACGATATTCATAAAATTATTAAAAACTAGCTGACCCGGCAGAATTCGTTGTGCCTCAATCGATATATAAACAACCTAAACTTTTGTGTAAAATAAACTTAAAACAAATAAAAGGAATCAGTCCGACGGGGAACACATCAAAGGGAAAACAAAATTGTTATTTTTATTTATATTCCGAGCATTTTCGTATTTATCTACCTTTTAAAATTTGTCTGGACTTCCACAAATAATTCAAGACCGAAATTACCAGACTAAATCGGTCCAGCCGTTCTCAAGTTTTAGCGAGACTAACGAACAGCAATTCATTTATATATATATAGATTTCGTGTACGAATGCCCAAGAAGATACAAATAAATGGAACTGCCACTGACTAATAATTGTCGATGATAGAATTAGACAAAACTCTCTAAAATTCCAATCAAAAACAACATTCAAAAATCAACAGTTAATGTTCATAATTCGAAGAATTTTAATCTGATTATAATAATATTTAGTCCTGTTTTTATTTCAAAATGTGTATTCGGATGTATTCGAATCACGATTTCCATCAGAGCATGGTCATTCATTAAACAGAGCTCACCGATATCGCTTGTCTAAAAGGAACCGTTTATAAAAAAGTAATCAAATGTCAGTTGTACATATATTGGGTTTTTGAGAAGAAAAAATACCGAAAACTTTTTTTTTCATTGTTTAGCTGTGTGAACGAGCTCACAGCCCACCTGGTGTTAAGTGGTTACTGGAGCCCATATATATCTACAACTAAAATGCCGCCACCCACCTCGAGATATGAGTTCTAAAGGTCTCAGTATAGTTACAACGGGTGCCCCCCTTCAAACCGAAACGCATTACTCTTCACGGCATAAATAGACAGGGTGGTGGTATCTACCCGTGCGGATTCACAAGAGGTTCTACCACCAGGTAAAACATTGCCATCCCGCCAAATATCTATAAAATATAAGCGAAGCATAGCTACAACTAATATGATGGCCAAGCAAAGGCCGATAAGAGATTCAAAGCGTATCTCCCGCGCGCATCCTACTTCGTAATCTGTAATAGTTGGGTATTACAGTCAGTTTGAAGACGTGACTAAAGCCTGTTTTATCTTAAGGCACAGTTTTCGTTGTAGCAACGTTTCGCTATCTTAACCGATAAAAACTAAAATATCGATTTTAAAAAAATCAAATTAATTACTTGCCCAATACTCACAAACATACTCTCTATAACAGACTATGTAAATGTGACGATGAATTTTCGAAATCGGGCTTCGGGAATGTTCTATCATACGATTTATTAAATCGCTTTTGCAGTATTAATATTTGTGATTTTAGTATGATATACTTAACTAGCTTTTGCCCACGACTCCGTCCGCGTGGAAAAATTGCTTTGGCATAACGCAAAATTTTACCCCCCACTTAATTTACGTAGAAAGTGAAGATATTTTTGAATTGTAGAATGTTCAAGAGCTATTGAAACCCCTATTTTGAAACATTTTTTATTGGTGCTCCACTTATATTGGTCTTACCGTGATGTTATATAGCTTATAGCCTTCCTCAATAAATGGGCCAAATCGGACCAGTAGTTCCTGAGATTAGCGCGTTCAAACAAACAAACTCTTCAGCTTTATAATATTAGTATAGATAACGGAAAAAATACGGGCGAAATCAAAATCAAACAGCAGCATGGAATATAAAATAACAGTATTAAATGTGACATTTTTTTATTTTTCATGATAACGCAAATGACTCGTTGACGTGATAACCTTCAATACAATCAATGTGAAAGTTCAAAGCGTTGGTTTTTCACAAATCACGCACATTTGACAATATTAATGACATCATTTCTTGTTATATACAAAACGACTTGCTTTTTAATGGATCACGTAATTTTTTCATGAACAATTTATTATAACTTAATGCACTAATTGCACACTTAATGCCCTTAATGCACATGATTTTCGGAAAACTGAATCACCATGACCATGGTTGAAGTTTCAATTGTGTTTTTTAATGTTGACCCCAACGTTCAAAACAGAACGCGTAGTGGCTATGCGGCAGAATTGTACCTAATTTATAAATTATAATGGTAGTAGGTAGGTACCACCACCCTGTTTATTTCTACTGGGAAGCAGTAATGCGCTTTTAAAAGTTGGGACAGACGTTGTGCTATAGAAACTGAAACTCTGAACTCATATTTCAATATGGGCAGCTTAACGTGGTTGATAGTGATACGTATTTGTAAAAGGGTACAATTTCCCTAACACCTCTAATTAATTACGATCGTAGTTTATTCGGCGAATCCCTTGGTCGCCTTTTGTGATAGCCACGGAAAGAGGACTACATCATACAGCCAACAAATAAAGTTAAAGAATTTATCTACAAGAGGAACAAGATACTAAAGACAATCCTAGACGAAACTGCCTTTCATAAATTCGCGCTCCAATAAAAATTCTGACAACATCTAATTTCAGTCGAGTATCATCAATTTCCACACCATCACTATTCGAGCAAACTGGAAGTTAATTTTTTAAATCAAAAATTTCCATATCGTAAGCATTCCAACCAATAACAAGGCGTATATACGCCGTTCGTTTTCTAGGGTACAAACACTCCGTAAACTTCTTTAATGTTGTGAGATATTTTTGGGGCATTGCTACCGCGACGGAACTTATATTCTATAAATACTCTTATTTTATCGTATCCATATTGGCGAATAAGATACAAATGTCGTAAAAACAAAACACGAATCAATAAATAAACGCATGGATTTGTTAATAGAATATCAGAAATTAAATAAATATTCATTTAAATTTAGAGTTTCTTGTCAGCCATACATAAAATACGTTTAAAATGACCAGTATTTTAAAACAGGCATTTATTATTATAACTATGTGTATCACGTTCTGGTTTCAACGCTTCATCGAATTTCGTTAGAGACAAAATAAACCTGTTCATTGACAATTCAAACAAACCTAAGTATAAACAACACAAATTCGTATTATTATTTTTATCTGTAGAAATCAAATGGGATATGAGTGCTAAGACTCAGTTGTCATAATGTGTATTTCAAGAGACCGAAAAACGTGACTCTTTCTTCGCATGAGCATTAAGTACCCGTGCCTAGAGACAAGAAACTATTATTATACGCATCGCGAAGTTAATTATGACTTACCTTGAGGCTTTCGATTAAGTATCAATTGCCTATTCCTAGGCCTAAGAATAAGATATGATGAACAGATATGGCGGCAGTAGCGATGACACTAACCGTCCCGACTCAATTAAAATCTAAATCGGATATAAATATGCATAGGTTACGATCAGACGAGTTTCCGTTACGGCAATTTCGTGTTAAAATTATGATAATTCTAATCTCTGAATATTAATACGTTCTTGTGAATTAACGAATTAACTAACATATTATTGATAAAAGTTTATAAAGGTGTTGTTATAAATCTTATGAAATTAAGAGTTTTATAATTAATTCGATTCGAATCGGAAAATACTACCAATTTAAAACAGTATAAATAAAACTGAAAATGCTCTGATTTCTATGGACTTTGAAAAGCTTTTAACAGAAAGCGTTCCGTAAGTCCCTAACATTCCTAAGTTACATAATTACTTTCGCCTTAATGTACAAGCCAGTAGCAGAAATCATTAGTAAGCTAAAAGAGTACGAACCGAGTCGTCCATCTGTGACGTGTCCGCGCGGTCAAGACTGGCTGTTCGCTTTTTATCGAGGCTCGCGAAAGTTCAGCGATCTCGCAGAAGACGCCACCAAACGTGGCCTTGGAAACGTTACGTAGGCCGAAGACGAATGACGTGACTTCAACGTCACGTAACGTCAATGACATATCACAAATGAAAACCAAGAAGATTTTGCATATCAGTCCTGCGAGTTAAGCTTTTTTCATGCTTACCTATCTCTAGACGTGCCCCGCAGTGTCACCAACTGTAATTCAACTTTCGTGTCTCTAATGCAAAGTTTAAATTTAATTAAGGAAATAAAAAAATAAACAAAATTTAAAAAAAAATCTAATTTATATTACAATATTTTTTTTTTTATTGCTTAGATGTGTGGACGAGCTCACAGCCCACCTGGTGTTAAGTGGTTACTGGAGCCCATAGACATCTACAACGTAAATGCGCCACACACCTTGAGATATAGTTCTAAGGTCTCAGTATAGTCACAACGGCTGCCGCACCCTTCAAACCGAAACGCATTACTGCTTCACGGCAGAAATAGGCGGGGCGGTGGTTGTTATCAAAACCGTATGAGACATTAAAATGAGTACACAAAAAGCAAATTAACCGTGCACTTAACAACTCAATTCCATTAGAATAAACAAACTATCCATTATCCGTGATATCACCGAATACTATCAAAATTTAGAACAAGGTCAAGAATAGTCTCAGGGCACGTTGGAATGGACAAAGCCATATTCACAAACACCGTGTGACCTATCTGTGGGAATCTAGATGAAACTCAACAATAGTCGTAATAAACTAAATAACTACAAATATACGGATTCACCTAAAAATGTCTTATTCAAAGAAGTTTGCTTTGAAGACGGTGGTAACTTTAAATTTGTCTCGCAGTTCGATTTAAACCATAAACAGAATTCACGTTGTACGTTTAGTATAAGTGAATGTCTATGACAAATGGAAACAATGTGTAATTCGTGAGTGCGAAGATATCCGTTAGCCATTATTGAAGTACATTTAAAGTTTGGCGTGTTTTGTGACTATTTATTTGGTGTACAAACTATGAATATTAAAAATAGAACAGCTAATACGATCTAATTGTTTAATTTCTATAACAATGGTTCACTGTTCGTTCTGGCCTTACATAATATATTTGGCCTTTTGATTATTAATTAGAACAAACGGCAATGATTAAATTTTAATTATTCTTACAACTGAGTTAGTTACTTCTGATCGTTGTTACACAAGCATAGAATCAGGTGATAGTTTAGGTTTTACACACCTACACTCAGTACCTTTAGCCAGCGGCGAAAAATCAGGAGGTTCTCAATTCAACTATATTTTTTATATCTCTTACCCAAAAAAATTTCTGGGTGAACCGATTTTTATGACTTTTTTAACGGCTGTACTCCTCGTGTTCCGTTTAAATTTCATCACGATCCACCAGTAGTTATCGGGCTATCCTTAACGATGCATATTTAATCGACTTCATTGATGATAATCTCATTTAATTTTTTAAAGTCGGTTATTTCATATTATTAATATATCACGAGCTACAAGCACCGTCACTTATTTAAAACCACAACTTCTACCATCAGGAAGTGCATTCTTAATAATCATAGCTTTGTTTTTCTAAACTAAAATAAAACACATAAGGAAATAACATAATCATTTGTTACGGCATCATCTGCCAGAGATCTATCATCATTGGACGACCCTGGCGCTAGTTCATGAGCGTCTTGTAATAACGACCTAACTGTCAATATGATCAGAACTCCGCAAACTATTAGTTTTCTATCAGCCGGTAACGGTGCCGACGCTATTGCTTTTCGCAATAGAACCTGCTTATCAGGAAACGAACTATCGTTCCTAGCCTATCATTCAAAACGAATAATTTAATTCCAACATTCAGGACGAAGGTTTAAAGTAAATAATGATTTAAAAAAGTAGTCCTTTTATCCTTAACCTCTAGGCTTCAGAGAGTCTCAACAAATTGGTATCGGGAACACGTTTACATATAGCATTTGATACTTTCAATCTGAAAACTTATATCTTTTTTTAGAATACAGAAGCTTAAACTCACCAAATTAAATAACTACATTGATCGAAAATTTTATGTTTTCAATTCCTTCGAGGACATAACGCGTGTTGGCCACGAATGCCAACCTTTCGGCAAACCTCATTGGAATGACACAGTTTTATACAGAAATTTAACCTTAAAAACAACTGAAGGAAGTAAAACTACGTAGTTCTCTTTATTATCTTTAACATTAGCGTAGTTTGTGACCCCCTTGTGGATTATGGCTTTTGACTGCATAACCGGTATAATTCAATACTATGGCTATTAATAGTATAACTGTTATGCGATTTAGTAGTATAATTTTAACAGAAAACAGTGTAGAATCCGCTTAATCACACAGCACGACTTCAGCTATGAGAACGCATACAAAAAACACTTTTAATATATTATTACCACCTTAAAACACATCTTGACGCATTGTGGGGTATTCCAAACATTTTCACATTCACAGCGCGTACATATTCGTATTATCAGCACGCACTATGGTTGTTCAATAGGACAAATTATTAAGTATTTAAAAGCCAATAGCATAAATCACGGAGATTCATATTGTATTCTGAACTCGCAGTATCTAGTGCTGACCGATAAATATATTACTTACAGCGAAATGTTTTGCAGCTTCTAAATATTCAGATAGCGTATGCATTTACCTGTAATTCTGGGAATCGTTGGTTATCAAGTTGGGTTGTGGGTCTACTAATGAGTATCGTCGTAGTCTACCTGATTAGATGCTCCGCGTATCTATACTAATATATAAATCTACAGTGGTTTTTACGGATGTTCCGTTATAACTACTGAACCATGCATCAAATTGACTTGAAACTTGGTATCCATGTAGAATATACATGTACTTAATGGATAGGCTAATATTTATATGAGTGTTAGACTCCCTACACCAGTTAAGGGGCATTAATGATGAGAATATTTGTGGGGGTGAGAATCTTTGTGGGGGTGAGAAATATTAATGTTAATTTTAAATGCCCAGCGAAGCGGACGGGTACAGCTAGTTTGCAATAAATACGACAATGACAATTTAAAATCTCAAACAGTTTCAGAGGCCAAAGAGATCTCGGGTTATTTACCACCGTCCAATACGCGACATTAACATCTTACGGACATATTTGTAATATTACATTATAATACTCGCAATCACAATCAATCGTATAATTAGGATTAAAGTAAGCAGTACAAGGTAATCGTTCGTAATACGATCACGGCTGAGGTCATGTATTGTCTCAATGCAGTTCTAATTGAGACAATTGAGAGCACATCAAATATGACTGATTGCAATGATATAAATGTGGAGTTCAATAATTATCATCTTATTAAACATATACGAGCTGGCGGTCTATATGATCATACTTATGATTTAGTTAAGAGAATGTTGTAAACTGACATAACCATAATAATATGACCATATGACTGATTACTAAAATTAACACCTTCCGTCTCTTTCCTTCTTAACGTAAAAAGCGGCTGAGAGATTACCCACAGATCGGGCAGCAGCTTTCCCCGAGTATTATAATAGTCACTGTCATCACCAATGCCTATGATACTCGATTATGGCAACGCTTTTATACTCGCGGTAAACGAACTCACGATCCACCTGGTACTAAGGCGTTATCTGAACCCAGAGACATCGCCAACAAAAATGCCACATCACCCACCTTGACACATGAATTATAAGTCTCAGTCCTATGTATAGTGCAAGGGTTGTCCCACCCTTCAAATCGGAGCGCAACATACAAAACATTTCACGTAAAACCGATAGCGATATTTTTAAATAAATTTACAAAGTTTGGTTTCACTATAAATCATTACAAACACCATTGAAAACGTTTCAGTCTTCTTTTTTTCTTTCTTATGCTGATAGCCTTGAGAGACTATTTCAGCGTAACCTTAGAGTAGGTGAGCTCACGGGGCTCAAACCTGACGACGTTGCTAACACGAACCCTAGCAAGAGCCGTGCTTCGCAGAATCTACCACAGGATCGGAAACGCAACCCACTGAGAAGATCCGGCGAGAAACTCAGTGGGCTGTGTCTGAGGGCTAATTTACTCGTCGAGTCCTTCGTCGCAAGCGACGCGTTCGACGAGAACGATGTCCGGTGCTTGAGGTACTTAAAAGTACCGTTAGTGGATCGGGAGGATCCGCAATGACGTTTTCAAAGTCGAGTTCACGTCTTCGGTTACAATAAAAACGTAAAGAAAACATTGTTTCTGTGTTTTATCAAGTGAAGAAATCAGTTTGGTGGTAATCGTTGGGCGCAACGTCGTTAAACAAGGCCCCCAAGCGTTCTGAGCACTAGAACAGCTGCCACAAACCAGAGCCGCACTGTGCAAGCATAATTATACACATTTACCAATAAAACGCCAGGGGCCTCATATAAAATGACTAGATTTTGCCCGCGACATCGTCCCCGTGGAATAGTTCACAAATAATGCTTTATTTTAGAACAAATTTGATCAGCATAAAAAACGTTATAGTGAGCCAACCTTAACATATAGACATATGCTGTCCCGGACTTTTTTTTTAAGATCTTTTAAAGGGGAACAATTCTGTCATACGTTATTTTAGCGAAACTTCAACCGTTTCTGCAGCGCACGCAGCGGAAGATCTAAAAAGGAAAAAAAAACCCGATTTTGGAGCATTCTTTATTGGTGCTCCGCTTGTATTGGTCTTAGCGTAATGTTATATAGCCTATAGCCTTCCTCGATAAATGGGCTATCTAACACTTCGAATCGGACCAGTAGTTCCTGAGATTAGCGCGTTCAAACAAACAAACTCTTTAGCTTTATAATATTAGTATAGATTTTAAACGTAACAACAAAAATAACGTTCAAGTCACTAATCCAGTTAACATTTAATTTTATAAGGTTAGGAAATTTCTATACGAACGCTACAAGGGGACAGGTGTAAATATACAGGGTGTTGATAGTACATTGCCGAAACTAAAATTGAAATACACTTCTTACCTAAAATAGACGGATAACATTATCTATATATTAACACGTGTAGCAAAAACTTTGTATCCCTTTTTAAGAAAATTGCGCGGACGGAGGAGTATGAAATTTTCTACACTTATAGAGAATATAGAGAAGAAGTGCACAATGCTAATTGCTTTTTTTAAATAATGCATAAAAGATACATTAAATCAATAAATAAACATTACACACACTACATACCATGTATTTGACGCACACACGCATGCATACTATTTATTGTCAAACTTTTGTTCTTGACGTCTGTTGTCAAATTGAGAATAGATTAAATATTGTTTGTCTTTGTTTATATTTTTTATAGTGTAGTTTTGGAGAAATTTGTTATTATAGAAGTATAAAATACAATCATAAAAGTGTACAAACTTACAATTCCAATTAATTATAGTGTAATTTCGACTACTACGGGACCTCTAGTTCGTTTATTAAATCGTAAATAATATTATGTAATCATCAAAATCAATTCATCTAGAAGAACGTTCCGAGTTCTGACATGTAAAAAATATACTCGAGTCGGTAACCACCTCCTGTTTTTTTAAAGCCGGTTAAAAATAAAGAAAATCATTTTTAATGATCACATTGTTTACTGGGAAACCATTGAAACCAGGAAACCGTCGGACAAACGGATGCGACCGTTGATAATGTTACCTCATCTACGACGCCCATTAATCGCAATGTCAATGATTTAAAACAAAAACAAAAAAACAGCAACAAAAAATACACAATTACAGTCACGATGATTGCTATGACCGTTGAAGTTAAACTAGGATGTGCGTGAAGAGTTATTTTTTGTTTCTTCTATTGGAGGCCGTCACACAGCCCACATGTTATTGAGTTTCCCTAAGCCTATACATATCACAACATGGTTGCTACCTGATCCCTCATCTCCTTTTTATCATCGCACCTCCCACCATCGAAGTAGAGTTCATCCATATTATCTGGAACCGCTGCGTTCATCGACAGTGCGTTTCTAGAGGTATTTTTTGCCACGTACCATCCGGCTATGGAATGAGCTCCCCTCCACGGTGTTTCGGTGTTAAAAGAGGCTTGTGGAGAGTATTAAGCGGTAGGCAGCGACTTGGCTCTGCCCCTCGCATTGCTAAAGTCCATGGGCGACGGTAACCTCTAACCATCAGGTGGGCCGTATACTCGTCTGCCTACAAGGGCAATAAAAAAAAAGATAATGTAAAATCAAATCGAATCTTCAAATTCACTATTTAACAGGTCAAATCGGATTGCTTCTCGGCTGTGTTCCTCAGCATTGTAGCCGAAAAGCAGTTTCTTTTACGTAAAGGCACTCATTTATTACCGTTTGATGTTTTCTTCCACCATCAGAAATATGAATTTCGTCACTCATATTATTTAGCACGCCCCTTTAACTATACAGCAGGTGCTTCAAGAATATTTACATAATGTAAGCGCAGGAAAGCTTCATAGAAAAGCACTAGACGAAGCCGCCGAAGCTGTATCGACGCCGTTATTATTTCATCGAGTTGCCTTTTAGCGAGAAATTCACAGAAGTAATAAATAAACAAGCCCGTTTACATTGTAACTGGTTCAGAGCCATTAGCTTTCATTCACCAGTTTTATAAAGCTAATGTTTTTTTTTAAATATGAAATTAGTTCATGATTGTTACTTATAGTGGACCGCATTGTGTGCCCCCACGGGTGATCACCACCGTCTCACCTGTTTCTGTCCATTTTGAAAGTTAAAATAGCCGCTATGTTTTTGTTGGCGGGTCGAGGCCAACCCCACTATCCGGGCGGAAGCGGACTGCCAAACAGGGTAGGGGTGGGCATATATCTCGTAAATGGATTTCCCAGCGTTAAAAAAAATGGGGGTGGGTATACTGCTGGGGGGAATTTGAAGGGGGCTGTTCGCAGCGTACGGCCGCAATTTACATATATATATACATAAACATAATACGATGGGCTTGAATGGCTCCAGGAATGATGCGCGGCGGCAGGACCCCCAGGCGACGTCGTGTCCTCTGTTGTTTTTTTTTCGGTTACATCTAACTAAAAATAACTACAAACTAACTACAAGTACTAATTACCTCTACAAAACAGAGAATGTCGCTTAAACCAAAGATCCGATACGTACCTACAATTAAAAGGTCAATATACGTAGATGCAATAGTAGGTTCTTCGATTTTCACGAGTCGAACCAACAGAAAAATGAAACTACTTTCACTGTGACCACGAAAACTGCAAAGTAACCGAAACGTTGGAAATAATAAGATTAAAATAATAATAAGAAGCCTAAGAAACAGTCGTAATAAGAATAATAATTTTCGGATTTCATCATACTTTAATTACACGATGTTATTACATCGGGAAAGTTCATCATACGCGTATTAATGGCACCCATATACTTGGTAACTACAAGTCGCATCACTTGAGACTAGGGCATTGAGCACTTTACTCATTAGCTTACGATGACTTAGGCTCTGGATTGGAAAGTAAGAACGTTTTTACATTATTTTCCATTATTTAATGTTTAATCTTACTTCTCCAGGTCGACGACAATAAGCATATACGTTACAAATATTTACTTATTCCTTCTGATGGTGACTTGTCACAGTCGCCAATTAACATCAGCAATAAAGAGGAGGAAGGCAAGTAGTTAATCCCATGTAAGTACTTAATGATGAACGCACAACCTAGAAGTCGAAGTCGTCGTGGCCTAAAGGATAATACGTCCGGTGCATTCGGGTTGAGCGATTCACCGGTGATCGAATCCCAGGCGGGTTTTTCTAACGAAATACGTACTCACCAAATGCTCACGATCGACTTCCACGGTGAAGGAATAACATCGTGACAATAAAAATCAAAACCGAATCCTTAAACAAATATTTTCTATGACCTCCCTTTGCGTACCGCTTCAGTAGTTGTTTCGATTTTACCACCCTATTTTCTTTTAAATTATCAGTTAAGTACCAAGTAACCAGTACGTCTGTTATAGGCTGCAAGTCTTAAGTCATCTTTTAAAATACGCGACATGGTTCTAGGTGCTATCTTCATCTCCCGAGATAAAATATTTTGCTTTCGGACAGGATTTCTTCGAATTGTTTCCCTTACTGCTTTGACCACCTGTTTCATACGAACACTACGTGGACGGCCAGATTTTTTTCTCTCACAAACGGAGGAGGTCTCATTGCACCTATTAATAGCTCGGTACACAAACATTTTACTAATACCAAGCGTATGGAGAGTTTTAAAAATTGCATTTGGCTCCATACCTACTTTGTATAATGCAATCACAGCGATTCGGTTCTCTTTATCACCCCACTCCATTTTAATATCGCAAAATATTGTACAATGTATTAGCGCCAAAATGAGAAAACTCAATGAGCAATCATATAAAAATGACAGATTCCAAATTCAAATGTAATAATATATTTTGTTTATTTTTAATTGTAACAGTATTTATGGCCAGACTAAGTATAGATATAAGTATAGATTACTTTACATCCTCATTGAATCGTACATTTTCAAAAATAACGTATTTATGTTAATGAGTTACGGTCGTCGGACACCTCTTAATTTTTTTTCGATTTCTCGAAACGACAATCCAATGTTGACCGGTAAACTCGTTCTGTCTCCGTAACACTTGAGGTAACTGTGCATTCTGGTCCGGAATGACACGATTACTGGTTATAACGAGCCGCTAAAGTGTTTTTAGCAGTCGTCGCATACCTACTTCATTGTGAAACAAATTAGGACAGCTAAATGTGCACTCACCTTTCTCGCTCGGTTACATTGGCATTGCACCATCCACCTTGAGATATAAGTTCTAAGGTCTAAGTTACAACGGCTGCCCCACCCTTCAAACCGAAACGCATTACTGCTTCACGGCAGAAATAGGGGGCTGGTGGTACCTACCCGTGCCGACTCACAAGAGGTCCTACCACCAGTGATTACGCAAATTATAATTTTGCGGGTTTGATTTTTATTACACGATGTTATTTTCCTTCACTGTGGAAGTCAATCGTAAACATTTTTTAAGTACGTATTTCATTAGGAAAATTGGTACCCGCCTGCGGGATTCGAACACCGATGCATCGCTACATACGAATGCACCGGACGTCTTATCCTTTAGGCCACGACGACTTCTACCAGCTTAGGTAGGGTAGGTTAGGTAGGTAGTAGTGCTCTGAGAAATTGTTTGAGAGGATTCCATCATCTCGTTTTTACCATCGCACCGCCCGCCACCGGAGTAGAGTTCATCCATACTCCCTGGAGCCACTGCGTTCATCCATAGTGCGTTTCCACAGATCTTTTTTGCCACGTACCATCCGGCTTTGGATTGAGCTCCCCTCCACGGTGTTTCCCGAGTGCTATGACATATCCTTCTTCAAACGAGGCTTGTGGAGAGTACTTAATGGTAGGCAGCGTCTTGGCTCTGCCCCTGGCATTGCTGAAGTCCATGGATGACGGTAACCAGTCACCATCAGGTGGGCCATATACAAATTACCCCGAACATCTGTAAAGAAAATGCTGACTTCCACCGCTATTCAATTCCGTACTTTAATAGTCATCACCTTTAATAACTTTTTTTTCCACAGGAGAAAATCGCAGGATAACCCCCCCCCCTCCCCCCGCGGCAGGTAGGTTATGTGGGAGTTGAACCTCACTAAAAACTCCTGCCGCTCACAGCCGGCAGCCTACCCCGGACCGGGCCAGAACCCAGTCGGAGCTACTGAAACGGCGAGACAGGGTTGACGCAGAGCATATTACATCCATCCCGTCGTGCCAATCGTTAATAACTCGACTAACTAGTTAACAGATAAAAATATCATTCATACAAGTAAACGTAAAAATTAAAAAACAAAAAGCATTGACCTAGTTTAGCACAAACATTATTGTCATCAAGTCAATAATACCGTGGTTCGCTTCTTGACGGTAAAAACTAAGAATCCATTCAATCATCACAAGACAAGCTCGGCGGTATCATAACTCCGTAATATTATCAGAAATACACACGATAATGATAGTGCAATAATGATAAATAGAATTAACACGACTTTAAAGATTTAATTATGACACGAGATACAGATGAAGACAATTTATAAGAGTATTTAAATAAACTAGTGGTCGCCCGGCTGTCGAAATTCGACTATAAATAATTGAAATTATAAGTTTGAACATTATTATGGTTCTATTGTCAAAGATTTCCTATAAGATTATGCTTTATAAGTCGTCGTGGCCTAAAGGATAAGACGTCCGGTGCATTCGTATGTAGCGATGCACCGGTGTTCGAATCCCGCAGGCGGGTACCAATTTTTCTAATGAAATACGTACTCAACAAATGTTCACGATTGATTTCCACGGTGAAGGAATAACATCGTGTAATAAAAACCAAAACCGCAAAATTATAATTTGCGTAATCACTGGTGGTAGGACCTCTCGGGAGTCTGCACGGGTAGGTATCACCACCCCGCCTATTTCTGCCGTGAAGCAGTAATGCGTTTCGGTTCGAAGGGTGGGGTAGCCGTTGTAACTATACTGCGACCTTAGAACTTATATCTCGAGGTGGGTGGCGCATTTACGTTGTAGATGTCTATGGCCTCCAGTAACCACTTAACACCAGGTGGGCTATGAGCTCGTCCACCCATCTAAGCAATAAAAAAAGGCTTCCAAAATCACAGATTTTGCCAAGACTACACTTTAGACAAATGTTAATAAAGAAAAACAATATTTAATCTATTCTCAATTTGACCACAGACTATCAGCAATAAGAAAAGTTTAACCATAAATAAATAGTATGCATGGGTGTGTGTCAAATATAATACATGGTTGTGAGAGTAATGTTTTATTTATTTATTTAATGTATTTTTATATTTTTTTTTTTTTAAATATTAGCATTCTGCACTCCTTCTCTATATTCTCTATAAGTGTGGAAAATTTCATATTCCCCCGTCCGCGCAATTTTCGTACAAAGGGGTATAAAGATTTTCTTCACGTATTAATTAATATACAGATATTCTCAACTGAATGATTTCAAAAATTACTATTGTAATGGATACAAGACAACAAAAAATCTACTGAGCCTCATTTTCGTTAAACGAATAAGAAAAATAAACAAGAAAAACGTGATCCGTGAATGCCTATGATTACGCATCCCTGCCGATCAACTAATGAACTCAATTACTTGAAGATGTATAGCTTCAATTATGAAGGCCGCTTAACTCATATCTCATTGACATGTTTACGTATAGCTAATGTAATAAATAACGTTATGGATCTTACAAAATACTCATGAGAAGATGCCTTTATGATTGAATGACGTTAATCCTAATTAATATTATCAATGCGAATGTTTATGAGAATAGACGGTTAGATGTTTGGTACTCTATCCCGCAAAAACTACTTTTCATTTATTTATTGCTTAGATGGGTAGACGAGCTCACAGCCCACCTTGTGTTAAGTGGTTACTGGAGCCTATAGACATCTACAACGTAAATGCGCCACCCACCTATCTACTTTATATCACACACATCCACCTGTCCTTAAAAATAAGTGTGCAATCATACACTTTACAACTAATGTCGGTAATCATTAAAAATACTTGCAGTCGTCTCATGAAATAGTTTACGCAATCAAACTTAGGAAACATCCCTATTTATACACTTACATTCACGGAAATGGCAGCTATTTTATTATCAAACTACATATTTAAATAAATATATTTGCATCGGTATTAACTATTTCTGGAAAATGGAAACCCAACGACGGCCAATAACACGAAACCGATACCAAACATATATTCACTTTCGCCCGTTTGATTGTTATCTTGTGAACTGACCGAGCGAGTACCCGACGGTGGGGTTCCTTAGTGACGTCACGTCTCTAATCAGCGTCATAACGCCGAGAACCCGAACGCCATACGAGCTCGAATATGTCTACATAATGTTGCCCTTTCTAATTTCGCCAGTTTATATTTCATTGTCCACGAGAGATGCGGTTGAACATAGATTATATTTAATTTTGTCGTTCAATGCAAAGAGTATAAAAGACAGGTTATCAAATTTTTTTTCTTTTTCCTACCTATCCTGATAGCCTTGAGAGGCTATTTCAGCTTCGCCCTAACGTGTAGGTGAGCTCACGGGGCTCAAGCCGGAGTGATGCTAACACTGGCCCTAACACGACCCACTGAGAAGATCCGGCGAGAAACTCAGTGTCTGTGGGTTGTTAATTCGCCCGTCGAGCCCTTCGTCGCAAGCGACGGGTTCGACGAGGACGGTGACCGGTGCTTGTGAATGACATGTTTTGGGCGAGGTTATCTATGCTGATTGGTATTTGTAATGAAACAGTAAGTGGGAGTTAAACTTGTGATGTGAGAGCTTCTGCGCTGAATCACGGAGCGCCCATGCTGTTAGTGGTTCTTCGATCTTTCCATCACCGATTTTGGCAGGTCTTTTTTTTCTTCTCTTTTCCTATCGGTTCACTTCTCCCCTCTTTCTGCTTTCGACAACTAAAACTGAACTGTTACTCACTAACCACTCCGTCATTTAGGGATTCCAATAAACTTAATAAAATTACATTGCTTGTTCAACGCACCGGATAAAAGTATTGTTGCAGTCCACATCATCTGACATCGCAGACAACGTATTAAAGTATCATTCGCATCGTGGGATAAAATGTAGTCAATCATGACATGACCTACCAGATATTACTTATCTAGTATTTAGGATCTAATGACCTTTTTTATTTTTCACTTCTCTCATACGAGATTTCGGGCTCAATGTCCGAATCTATTAAGTCTATGGACGAAACACCAATATTATGAGCAATAAATAAAAAAATGATACTTTTACTTAATCAACAATTACTGAGTCCAAATTGAGACTTGCTTGTCTAACGGCTATAACATATTTTCTGTCTTGGGTTTTTTGTGTTAAAGTCGTATATTTCATAAAGGTACAGATCTATATAGATATAGACGCGGCCACAACCGGTCGGGCCCCTCGTTCCGCGTTACGAGGCACATTGATCAAGTTGATCGATGTTGGTGCGTCGATAACGGACTACACTAACTCACATTCGACTGTACCGTTGAAACGACTGGTTCGTTTCGGGATGCTGCCTTCCTACTTCCCGGCGGTATCCAACAGAAGAATCATATACTTTTTTATTTGCCAATATGGATAAAGGCTCCTCTTAGCGCGAAGCAATTCGAAGCCAATAGAGATCACAATGATAGCGAAGATACTGTCCACTTTAAGACTGACCCATGGACTTCAGCAATTCCAGGGGCAGAACCAAGCCGCTGCCTACCGCAAATGTCTTAAGAATAGGAACCTATTCTACAAATTTTTGCCGATTGATGGATGGCCCATATTGTGTGGCGGTTTTTTATTTGTGATATTTCTTTTATAATGAAATAAGGCTAGCTCAATAGCAGTTGAACTAAATGCCATATTACACGCCATTAACATCTTGCTAAGTAGAGAGAACATTCTTCATATTATTTCCCTATCTATTATTTTAAGAATAACTCATCACCGTCGTATCATAAGAGCTAGAGACGTACCTATTATTGTGTAAGTACTGTATAAGTCGGCAGCGGTTGAGTATCACCAAAATAAGCAGTCGGTTCGTCGTAATAATCTATACTAATATTATAAAGAGGAAAGATTTGTTTGTTTGTTTGTTTCGAATAGGCTCCGAAACTACTGGACCGATTTGAAAAATTCTTTTTCCATTAGAAGCCGACATTGTCCCTGATGAACATAGGCTACTTTTTTCTATACTAATATTATAAAGAGGAAAGATTTGTTTGTTTGTTTGTTTCGAATAGGCTCCGAAACTACTGGACCGATTTGAAAAATTCTTTTTCCATTAGAAGCCGACATTGTCCCTGATGAACATAGGCTACTTTTTTTATTTTTTTTTTATTTATTTTTTTTGCTTTCATGTGTGTTTTAATGTTTCCGAAGCGAAGCGAGGGCGGGTCGCTAGTCTATATATAAAATTAATCCTAGTGTGTTCGTTTGTACGTGATGTATACCTTCGTTATTGTTGCCGTTTCATAAAACGGTTTTAATTACAGTACCATTAATACAAGTCAGGTGGCGCGCGATTATTTCAAAACAATTTGTGCATTTCATAAATTTAGCAAGAGACACAGAGCGGAAAGTCGTCGTCGTGTTTCACTTGTCTGTGTCTAAAAAAAACCATGTCAAAAGCCTAAAAACATTAGGACAAATAAAAAATTTAAAAGACAAACATTATAATCCTGACCCACTAACCGATAATACTAAAAACTACATATACACTGAACACACGATTTCTTCGATTTTTATATTTCCGAACGAAGTTCTGAATACCGCACGAATGAATCATCGTTATCAAATTAATTTGTATTCACAAAATTCGGACGCGTCCACTGTCAAGATTCATCTTAATACAAACACTAACGAGGATACAAAAAAAATTGTCGAAATTGTTGACCCTTGACCCGCTTCTCGACTCCTGATATGGGATAGTGTGTCAGCATTATGTTTACGATATTATTAAGTTGTTTTTTGTTAATAAAAGACAGACATACAGACACACTTACGGCCCAATCTATTCGCTACAATGTGGCGCTAGTATCTAGCAAATATTTACCAGATATACTGGTATTTTTATTGTTCAAAATGATATTAGTTAGTATCCATCTGTATGGAAACTTGTCCTTTATAAAGGGAAAGAATAATAGTTCAACAATCTAAGATTAGAAGTTTAAAGCATATAAAACATATATAACAAATCTTAGGATCAAGTGTGTATCAATATCCTAAAAACCGGTGAAAAGCCCCGATGAAACTACTGAACGATCGTAAATTCTCATCACACAACCCGTGCGTAGTACAGCAAACCTATAAAAAGACCAAAATGATCTTTAGCGTCTTACGTTGAAAAGTTATTTTCCTGTATTCCAAGCGAATCATATGACCTTACGTCTTTGTCAGAAGGTTTTGTTTGTGGACTCCGCGCCGTCTGCCGCGAGACGTTAACTGACAAAGCCAGGCTTACTGAATGAGAGCACCAAGTTGAACAGGACACAGATAACTATGTGTTTTACTAAAGATTCTGAATACATTTCTAACTTTGTGATATTTTCCTGAAGGCTTCTATCCACGTCTGTTTTGATCGATGTTCAGCTATACGCTTTCACAGTTACAATCGTATTTGTTCCATTACATCAGTAATTTTGTATAAACATTGCTAGAATAGTAATATTTAGAAGACTCGGAAATGGCTAAATATAGCAAATAAAAAAAGAACCTAAGTTTTTGTAATTTTACAATATATTTTAAAATTCTTTATTTTCTCCCAATTTCATAAAACAGACACAAAAAACGGGGGCCCTGATATAAGCGTCAATTATTATATGTTAATCAAATTTTCAATACTAAATATTATGTAAAAACCACTAATTAAGGTGTCGTTTTGTTGCCTAATCATCAACATTAAATGAAAATTGGGTTGATGTAATCTATACATCTATGCATATAAATAAAATTGGAGTGTCTGTTTGTAATATTGAAATAACCGCTTTTTACTTCATGCATATGAATATACCAAAATAACAATTTTTACAATTTTTGTCTGTCTGTCTGTCTATCTGTCTGTTTGTTCCGGCTAATCTCTGTAACGGTTGGACCGATTTTGACAGGACTTTCACTGGACTTTCACTGACAAGTAGTTGATGATTTTTTTTTTTTTATTGCCTAGATGTGTGGACGAGCTCACAGCCCACCTGGTGTTAAGTGGTTACTGGAACCCATAGACATCTACAACGTAAATGCGCCACACACCTTGAGATATAAGTTCTAAGGTCTCAGTATAGTTACAACGGCTGCCCCACCCTTCAAACCGAAACGCATTACTGCTTCACGGCAGAAACAGGCGGGGCGGTGGTACCTACCCGTGCGGACTCACAAGAGGTCCTACCCACCAGATAAGGAGTAACTTTAATATAAGGAGTAACTTTTTTTAGACTAACTTTGCTCCGCGGCGTCACCCGCGGTATGACAATAACCGCGGGTAACATCACGGGACTCAACTATCAATAATAAAATTTAATGTTTCCAAAGCGAAGCGAGGGCGGGTCGCTAGTCATACAATAATTGTTCACGTTATTTAAGAAAAGATTAATTCAAGTGTCACGAAATTAGTACACAGTACACATTACTACAGACTACATGTATTGCAATATTGATTCCAAAAGATTGTACAGTTAAATGTTTAAAATTTGTTACGTGATGTTTATCGCATTCAATACTCATAATCTAATCACAGGCGACATTAGCTACACCTGTAAATAATGACCCAATTACACCCAGTTTTAAAAATTACATAAGGAATTTGCCAAGGAAACACATGCTTAACACCTGAACAACTTCCACGATACCCACTAACGTGTCTTAAAAATCAAGACTGTTAACTTTATTTAACGTCTTTATTGGTGTTAGGGCGTATTGTTGGTACGTTCTCTTCTTCTTCTGGCCCCTATCCCACATTATATAGCAGCGCAGCATGTCTTCTTTTTCCGTTCTCTAGTCTCTCTCTCTCTCATTATCCAGTCTCTACACTCACACCCTTTTCGGGTATACCTTCTTCCACAGAGTACATCCAAACAATTTTAGAATGCCCCATTCCCATAATACCGTCTACTTTTATACCTAAAGATTGATTGATCATTAATTCTCCCCGTAATTTGCCCATACCACGATAACCTTCGACTCTTTATTTTCTCTATCACTAGTGCTACGAGTGAAAAGATTCAGAAAAGAATCATGTGCATCAATGGATGTATCTAGACTGATTTTGATATGAAGTCTCTAATTATAAATTCAAAACTTACCGTTTGTTCAGACGTAACCTCTACGCGACTGCTGTCATCTGTAACAAAGAAAAATACAAAATTAATATGGAATTTAAATTTCAATCAAACGTTCATAGGCCACAGAAGCGGAATCATACTCTAGATGTCAAAATCAAATTTACAGAATATTCCCGATTACAGATACAGATCCGGATTTTATTATCATGAATAAAATCCAGTGTTTATATCCAAATTGTACAAAACTACTTACTGGTGGTAGGACCTCTTGTGAGTCCGCGCGGGTGGGTACCACCGCCCTGCCTATTTCTGCCGTGAAGCAGTAATGCGTTTCGGTTTGAAGGGTGGGGCAGCCGTTGTTACTATACTTGAGACCTTAGAACTTGTATCTCAAGATGGGTGGCGCATTTACGTTGTGGATGTCTATAGGCTCCAGTAACCACTTAACACCAGGTGGGCTGTGAGCTCGTCCATCCATCTAAGCAATAAACTGAAACACTGAAATTTCACCTAAGTGGTATATTAGCTCTCCATTATTATTTGTTATCACAGGCACAGAACAAAACGATTTCTCCAACTGGAAACTGAGAAGCTCAATTGCTGCGATCTAAGTCGATGCACAAACGCCACAGTCTACTAACTGCGGAGACAGGTCTTTGGAGATGCCATCATGTCACCATTCGAGGTCGATGACATTTGATATCTGACGTTTATGAATGCGAAACGAATGTTAGCATTTGGTGAAACTGGAGCTTAACTTAAAACATAAGGCAATTTCTATAACAGTTTTTATCCAATCTATTAATTATAATTAAGATCACTGCCTCCACTGGAAATACTAAAAACTGTCCATTAACAAAAAAACTAGTCTAGAATCGTACCCAAAGGCAAGTTCAAGAACGAAACAGAAGTAATTCAAATTTCGTCCCGGTTTTTTCCAAGCTAATCAGCCGGGGCCCAAACAGTCTTCAGTCTTTTATATAAATTTAAAGCAAAAAGTTAAATTAAATGAAATGGCCTCACAGCAAAATGATAAGAAACTTTAACGGACTCTTTGAAAGAACCTGATTAGTATTGCTAAGATTTGCTAAGATTTGTGGACTAGCTAAAAAAAACTAGTCTTGAACCGTACCCAAAAGCGGATTCACAATAGGTAGTACTTTAAATTTCGTCCCAGTTTTTGCAGACTTATCAGACGGAGCCGAAACAGTGTTAATTCTGTCACATTGTTCTTAAGCAAAAAGTTCAATTAAATGAAATAGCCTTACAACAAAATGATAAGAAACTTTAACAGACTCTTTGGAACCTGATATGTCTTTTTGGATTTTTATTGCTTAGATGGGTGGACGAGCTCACAGCCCACCTGGTGTTAAATGGTCAACGGAGCGCATAGACATCAACAACGTAAATACCGTCACCGTCACGTGAGTTATAAGTCTGATTTTTTTAAAGTGGCAACCCTACCCTTTAAGCCGAAACGCATTAGTGCTTCACGGCAAAAATAGGCCGGGTTGTGGTACCTGCCTGTGCAGACTCACAGGACACCCTACGACCAGTAAACTAATGTCTGGTGAATTTATTCCATTTACTCGCACTTCTTCAATTTCATAAGTACTGAACATTTATAAAGTAGCCAATATTACAGGTGATGAATAAAATCTAAGGAAATACTATATTACCGAAGAAGAAAAAATTAAGAAAAACAATTAGTTTTCACATGTTTCCGGCAAACAATCCTAAATCCTTGCTACCTCGAATCTGGGTTACGACGAAATAATTCAAAGGCATTGAAAACGAAACCACCAAGAAAACATTTATTCATTATCTATATAATTAATACGTGAAGCAAAAACTTTGTATCCCTTTTTACGAAAATTGCGCGGACGGAGGAGAATGAAATTTTCCACACTTATAGAGAATATAGAGAAGAAGTGCACAATGCTAATATTTTTTTAGAATAATGCATAAAAGATACATTAAATCAATAAAGAAAACATTACACACACTAAATACCATGTATTTGACGCACACACGCATGCATACTATTTATTGTCAAACTTTTGTTCTTGACGTCTGTTGTCAAACTGAGAATAGATTAAATATTGTTTGTCTTTGTTAATATTTTTTATAATATACTCTTGGCAAAATTTGTGATTATAGAAGTATAATACAACCATAATAGTGTACAAACTTACAATTCTAATTAATTATAGTCGAATTTCGACTACTGCGGGACCTCTAGTTTAACATAAACACTTAAATATTAATACAGCAAAACAACTTTAACAACTTCTCAACTGCACATCAAAACATTTAATATCTTTGAAAACTTCACATATCTGATGTAATACCAGTATTTGACGGTCAGCAATTGCTTTAGTGCCAAATCAGAGTTGTTACGAGTATTCTCCGGTACTGCCAAAGGACGCGCCAGACTGCATTATGTCGTTTATCTTACTAATACAATGAAGGTTCTTTTGTAAATGTATTTGTTATATGTTTGTGAAGATGCTAATTAATATTTTGCTAAATTTCGCAGGTTTTATTAGCTGTGAATGGTTTGTGTGTTCATGTTAAGATTACCGATAGCTTTCATGACTATTTAAAGAATGAAGCTTTGGAGATTTAAAATTACAGTTAATCGATTGTGTACTATAAATATACTGATGATGGGCGTACCTTTTATTTCGTTAATAGGCAAAATCTTCTTGCAAACTTCTAGTGCAAGTTTGGATAAAGATGATGGTTTGTTTGAAAATTGTTGTACCGAATTGGGCAATATTATAAATCGTTAAATTTCATCTGTATATATAATATAAATACATCTGATCGAAATAATATAATAAGATTATCCAAAATTACACTACATTGAAATAAACTTTACGAAATAAGGCCTTCATTTTATCACCGTATAAGTAATTCATTGTTGTATAATTCATCATTCAATATATTCAGTAGTCCTAAGTCATAAAATATCTTAAGTTTCAAAACGACGCGATTGAATCGCGAATGTCTAAAATCTATAGTGTCATTTAAGCTCATACTCTATTGCAGTGTATTTAAAAGACAATTAAGTACATGAATAAATCATCGCTTACTTAAAAAGTATTGCTTTCGCATTTCGCCACGCTGATAAATATATCTGCAATGAATGCTGTTGACCTGTTATTTTAATTGCGAACGGTCACGCGTTTAACATTCGCCGAAATTTTTTGGAATATTTTTAAGGTAATGATTATTGTTTTTAAATCAATAAAGTAACGCTTCTTTTCTGCTAATTTCTGCGCATTAAAACTATATATTCTCAAAACTTACTAAATTTTACAGGAGAGTGTTTTTAAGGTTTAACATATGATATTTTTAATATTAATCATCTTTGCAACATTTATTTTTTAGTTTTTACCAGTTTCACTATCTGTCTTTTAAAGTAAGATAATATTATGTATTAAAATAAAATAAACTACAATAACTTAAAAAAAAAAAAAAACTAAACTACGCTCTTTTGACAGCATTTATGAGAAAAATACTGGTGATACCAAATGTTTACGCATACTAACTAAATTTCGAATATTTTTGGAAATTGTACACTTTTAAGGCGAAAAGACGAATATAACTGTTACATTATGATAATTTTCATTCGACAACTATCCATATCTGGCTTTTCATCAATGGCATGATGACTTAGAAATTCCGTGGCAACGCCGATTTGTTTTTCTAATAACTCATGTAGGTACCTTTCTGTTTATATCACTTGTTATATTGTAACGGGAATTACGGAACATTAATACCTCTTAAGCGATGAGTATCTCTGAAATGAAGCCTCAATTATATTGTAAAAACTAAAAATTGCCTTATGCTCCAAACAACGACTGCTTCGGGATAGAAACAGATTGGAGGGAGATAGCTACCCAATGGCTCAGAATAAGCCACCACAATACGCGAACCGTCTGACTTTATGACTATCATCTCACCAATGTTTCATTACATTCTAATTGCAAAACTATATGTTTTTTTTTTTTTATTACAAAAACAGAACCCACGCTAATTACTCAAGAATTTTTATTACAATTTCACTACAAATAAAGTTAATGTACCAAAACAATTTAATTATATTTTAAATTAATAAATATTGAAATTAGCTTTTTAGCCTTGGTATTTGTGTATTTTAAGTACACTCTGTCAGATCCACGCGGTGAAGGTATCCACAAATAGAATTAAAAAAAAATTTTTATTGCTTGTATGGGGGGACGAGCTCACACCTAGTGCTAAGTGGTTACTGGAGCCCATAAACATCTACAACGTAAATGCACCACCCACCTTGAGATATGAGTTCTAAGGTCTCAAGTATAGTTACAACGGACCGTGAGTACCCGTGCGGACTCTCAAAAGGTCCTACCACCAGTAAAGTTAACTACCGCGAAATAATATTTAGAAAACATGTTTACTTTTTTTGTTCTTTTAGTAATACGACAACCTTATATTGTTAGAGTTAATAAAATATGTATGCAAGTATTTGTAATACGATTATGTTAAACTGATTTATTTTTAAATGTAAAGTCGAGAAGGTACCAATTAGAACAAATTACAGAAACGACAGAGTCTCGACCGCGTGCGTAATTCGTATTCACACGACACAGAGCAACCGAACGTCTAATTAAGAAAGGCTTTTACCAACGCAGCGTTATAAATAATTCAAAAGATAATTGGGTAAAGTCAAGTACGGAATTAATCTTATCTAAGCTGTTGGATAGGTAGGGTTCCCAGTGCACTGGCGCGATCTTCGCCCAATTGAAGTTAACACCAAATGTAGGAAAATCTCATTTAAAAATCTCTTCTGGAACTTCAGAAAATGTCACGTCCGTGCTCCGCGCTTAGTCACGTATGCTTCGCAAAAATAAATAAGATAAGGTGGAGCTTTATTGTACGCCATAATAAAAAACAAACCAATGCCCTGAAATGAATACATAGAATTGTATAATATTTGTCTATATTTTCTGGGGGGAAAAAAACATGAAAAAATTTTTTGGATGAAAAAGAAAGTCGGTTTCAGATTAGCGTCTGAAGACTAAACAGATTATTGTATCCACTGTTTTTTTAAATACTTAACTGTTATATGAGATTAAGTTGATTTATTTAAGACTATAGTGAATGATGAAATGGAATGAAGGATAAAGACTTAGTAAAAATAGTTTAGCTCTTGATGTGTTTGCAACTTTTCATTGACCGGGCGTCTTGAAATCGGAGAGAACGATGTTCAGAAATTCCGTCACATACGAACTTACATATAAATCAATCTAATAAAAGCGTGTTAAATACCAATGCCAAGAACTCAGCTTGGTTTACAAAAAATACTTTTATTTTAGGAAGGAAGGATTACTAGTGGCCTTTCCAGTTTACCAGACGAGGTGGGCGAGCAAAGGCTCAGTCAGGAGGAATGAAATTTGCCAACAACTGCCCGAGCACCTCCAAAGGAGACCTAACACCTCAAGAGCAGCTGATTCGTGAATGAATCTACTGCCGAATCGGAATCGCGACCCGCTAAGAAAAGAAGAAGAAGGCAAGAAACTCACCGGGCTGACACATGGGTTAGGTTGCACATCGAACTCCTTGCCGAGTTCGACGAGTATGGTTAGCCGAAATCCCAAACCTGCTCCTAGTGTTAGAGCTGAAAGCGTCTAATGCAACAGTCATTGGGTCTAATGGATCCGTAAGGACGTGTCTAGGGCTTCGAAGGTGACTGACTCCTGCGTGATCAGGAGTCGGGGAGTAATCAGCGGCGGCAATGATGTGATTGCCGTTTCGATTTCCAGAACAATTCCCTGCTACTTTTTAATCACAAACCATCATTTGCTTTTACTAAAAATCTCATGCTATTAATTAATCACAATTCATATTCTCAACCGAAGATTTTTCGCGTACCAAAATCTAATTACGGGAGCAGATATTTTAACGGTATCGCTGTTTGTGAAGTACGTTCACCCCTTACAGTACGCAATCGTGACAAACCCATCCCGGTATGACATTAAGGCACGTATGATAAAATAAACAGGCTAGAAACAAACGTAAATCGCATTTAAGTGAACACAATAAGGAGTCTTTTACCGTGCGTTTTCATGATGGTAAACTGTGGACGAATGCTCTAAAGACGTTGACTACTTCATCCAGTCTCGTTCCACAATCTGATTATGTTGATTGTCTAAAAAAAACAAAAAAAAACAAGTCGAAACCTACGCGTTATGTGTGAGTTACCGTTTCACATACGGTTCAACGTCTCGATAATTCAATTTCGCGGTTATGGCGACGTTTACGACAAAGGTTTTTAATTTTAATTCGCATAATTAACTATCTATCAATAAATATGTTTTTGGTCATTTTACGTAATTATTTCTTGTTTCGGGGTCAATGCCGTCACGTGTACTTTCACCGATAAATTCATTTTTTTTTTTTTCGTGAATGGATTAAATGTCGGAGTCTTTGTCGATCCGGTCACCATTGTTTATGGTCATGAAACTTTCGGCTCTTCAAATCAAATACGTGGATTTAGAAAGCAACATACACCTATCATTCTTTTTATTTTTTATGAAACGTCACGATTTTTCTTAGATTCTGTGGCTTATTGTCAACAAACGAAATTCCTCATATCATTTCGGCTTCGGTATTTTAAGCTGAAAGGTTTTATGATTATATCTATTCCAGCTTAACAGGTGAATTCGCTAAAGGTAAGAATTAGAGATTAGTGCAGGAATTTTAGGTAAGAAACTTAAATGAGGACGCTACGACTCTGGACTGTTTGCTTAGGGTATCTTCTGATTAAAATTCGTACATATTAAGATCACGTAAAACCTCCAAGCCTGAAATACCCATATGACAATTCATATGGCTGTTCCATATGTACTCACCCTACACATATACATTGTATAAAAAGAAAACCAGCACCTATTTATTTATTATTATTCTTTGCCTCTTTTTTCTATAGTAACGAGCTCACAGTCTACCTGGCGAAACCTTATTCCATGGCAACGCATTGACATTTAAAAAAGTTAAAATCTCAATTGTTTTGTATACGTGACTGCCTATCTCCAGAATCAAACTTAAATTATCGATACAGATTATGTTCCACCCTACAAATCGATACGCATATGCTTCATAGCAGAAATATTGTGCTGACGTCATATTCAACAAAAACAGCCCTGAACACTTTTGCCTCAATCCTACCTTATTAAAACCATTATATTACGATGCGATAGTATTTGTAAAAAAAAAAAACATTTACCGTTATAGATAAACAAAGTAACTTTGCAATACACAAAAATATCGGCTTACATTATTATTTATCTACAATAAGTTATCTGTTCACAGAAATGTTTATTTGAGTTGCGTTGATTTTTCAGCCCACATACAATCACAATTATTAATGATGTCATCATTTCAGAGGTAAATGTGGGTGTCGAATTACAATGATAGGTTTATTTTGCTTTTTTTTTTAATTCACCACTTCCTTAACAAAAACGATTGAGTCAGTGACTCCTTTTTCGGAATCTTTAAAACAAGTTTACCTAAAATGGGGTTATCTGTATTGCTTAGAAACAAGCAAAGCCAAGTACACCGTCATGTTCCCCGCGGTTAGTGAGCTATTCCACATTTAGGTTTGGAAGAATTCAAGTTTTTAGATTTTTTAATAAGCTAAAGATATACCAACTAACCAGTGCGTCCTACCGGTAATGACTTACGGAGCCGAAACGTGGACACTCACAGTACGGTCGGTCCGTCAGCTCAAAGTCGCTCAGCGAGCCATGGAAAGAGCCATGCTCGGAGTTTCTCTGAAGGATAAAATCCGGAATGAGGTTATTCGACAGAGAACTAAAGTGATCAACATAGCTCAAAGAGTCAGCAAGCTGAATTGGCAGTGGGCTGGCCATATATGCCGTAGGACTGACGATCGCTGGAGCAGACGGGTCCTCGAGTGGAGACCGCGCAGCGGATGACGTAACGTGGGACGCCCCCTGGCTAGGTGGTGCGATGACCTCCGAACGGTGGCTGACAAGAAGTGGAAGAGGAGAGCCGCAGACCGGGCTCAGTGGTGTGGATTGGGAGAGGCCTATGTCCAGCAGTGGACGACTGTGGGCTGTTGATGTTGATGATGATGATGATGATGATACCAACTAACATATTACTACAAAAAGAAATAAATGAAATACATAATGGACGTCATATTAATCATAATTAATATTTAATTATTTATAAGTACTGACTTATTAACAAACTAGCGACCCGCCCTCGCTTCGCTTCGGAAACATTAAAACACACATGAAACCAAAAAAATAAAATATTTTTTTTTAAAAAAAAGTAGCCTATGTTCATCAGGGACAATGTCGGCTTCTAATGGAAAAAGAATGTTTCAAATCGGTCCAGTAGTTTCGGAGCCTATTCGAAACAAACAAACAAACAAATCTTTCCCCTTTATAATATTAGTATAGATCAACTTAACTGAAGCCTTAACTATCCCACTACTGTGCCCAGATTCTGACCCCGGGCGGAGATCGAACGTCGGGTGAGAGATCGCAAGGGGATTCGTTTAGCCGCAGACCCTAAAAACATCCTTGGGCCCGCGAGCGGCGCCCAATATCAGCGAACTGTCAAGACACACATTTCCCGCGGGTCATCTAGACGCGGAAACCTTACGCAATAGGTACAACATCGTGCCCGAAACAAAAAGGCTTAACTACATCTATTCTTTTTAACATTAATACGAGAAACTTCGTCTCATTTTCGTAATTCAATTATCATAAGCGGCGTCTCTAGAACTCAAATTTCTGACATTCGATTTCCAGTCCCAAATTCAACTTGACTTCAAGTATAATAATACTGAAGTTCGGTTGAAACTAATTATACGCTTGTTTTCGTCAAATTTGATTTACATTTCACCAAAAAGTTCACACGTTACATAATGAAGATCTTCCGTTTTCTAACTGACCTAGGCAAATAATTTGCCAACACTCATTACAGTACAATTATTTGTGTTCAAATCAAACGGTAAATAAATTAGATGACGGGCAATGAACTTCAGTGTGTGTTGTCTTATGTTTTAACGCGTCACCAGTGCAATTAAAACACGGTTGCCTCACACGTGTATTATACACGTGTTTCGAAATACATTCAAATGTTTATTTTAGTACTGGAGATTAGATAAATATAATATTTATCAGTTTAATGAAAATTTTGTGAGGGTCAACTGCACGTTGACGCATATAAAAACCGCTGAACAAGTTCACGTCCCGCCTGGTGTTAAGCTGTTACCGAGTCAAGTAAACATCACGAATATTGCCAATTACCATAAGGAGTGCCATAACGCGTCTAAGTCTCAACTGTATAAGATTATGCCTGTTTTATCCTTTAAATTCGAACGCATTACTGCGTTACGTGAGGAATTAGCGGATAGTGGTGATACCTCCCCGTGGGGTTTTACAGACGACCACAAGTAATTACGCAAATAGTGTTTTTTGTGGGTTTGATTTTTATTACATGATGTCTTTCCTTCATTGTCACCCTTCATCATATACTAAAAACGCATTACCGAATCAGACACCATTTTTTTGTATATTAAATCATAAAAATAATAATTTATACGTATAATTTGATTTTTTTTTACGAGATTCATTTTTCCATCTATAAGATTAAACAATTATAAAAGAGTTCGAAGAGTATTCGCGGCAACTAATCATTAAAGCTCTCCGTTTATTGACATCTTAATGCCACAAGCCTTCTGCTTAGAAAAATAACTCTTTTAAAAAAAATAACAGTTAGGTACGTTAATTTTCATCGTCATCAACTAAATTAGTGTATGACTAATGCGGCCCACTATTAGTGTTTGTATTTTTATCCACCATTATCCTACCCGAGCTGTAAGTAGAACAATTTAGATTTTATCTTGAATATCATGCATCCTTCTTAGGCGGCGCTTAAATATGTGTCTTGTTCGCTCGCAAAGAGCTCGTATTATTTAGTTGTTTTAAATGCGTCATTAGAATAGTCTTACATAGGCGGTTTTATCCTCGTATATCACTCTGGATACACAGTCTACGATGCCATACACAGCGCCGAGGACAGAGGAAGATGGCGAAACATCATCCAGGGAAGGATAATGGGAGGAGACGGTCACGACCCTCAGACATGAGGAATGCGACTCAGGGAGGAGGAGGTGGTTTTATTTTAATTTTTTAATGGTAAGTTTGGTGAACGAACTCACGGTTCACTTGGTATTGAGCGGTTATCGGAGCTTATTTACATCTTCAACATAAATGCTGCCACCCATCTTGAGATAGTTAATAAGTAGTAGTTAATAAGTTCTAAGGTTAATAAGTAGTAGTTAATAAGTGCTAAAGTTGCGTCGTCCGACATCTTATGAGGCCGCACGGGTAGGTACCACCACCCTACCTATTTCTGCCGTGAAGCAGTAATGCGTTTCGGTTTGAAGGGTATGGCAGCCGTTGTAACTATACTGAGACCTCTCAACGGAAATTTCAAGGTGGGTGGCGCATTTACGTTGTAGATGTCTACGGGCTCTAATAACCACTTAACACCAGGTGGGCTGTGCGCTCGTCCACCTATCTAAGCAATAAAAAAAAACGATTATCGCAGACTACAATGTAGCAACGTGTAATACGAAACAAACTATATCGCATCGGCAGAACTGTGTATGTATGCAAATTACAATTATTCACATCCAGAACACGAGCCGGCCAAACGTCAAAACAACCAAACAATGCCTCCGTTTTAATGTTTATAATGCGCGAAATGTTTGTTTTTGTAAACTTAGGCCCGATGCCGGCCTAAACAGTTCACACACAAAAATGTTTTTGTTTTTGAAACTATGTAGTATGATGTAGTTTCGCAGGTATGTTCTGTTGGTTTTATTATTGGGTAACGACGAAATAATTTGAATTTCAATCATTTCAATGTTTGTTCTGTCGAATTCTAATCTATAAATAATGTTTTCATGAGGTGTTGTGTACTCATTGAAAGAGAATTATACAAGTTTTTATTTCAATAAACTCTATTGCGTTATAATAAGCTGTAAAAGTGCTTTATTTACGTATATATGTTATATGAATATTGCAGACTGTATGTACTGTATTAAATATGATGTTAGCTCACGTCTTAAATAACTATCTGTTTGCAATTTTAGAGTAGACTATAATTTTGAGCAAAATATGCCGCATGTGAAAAAAACAGTTTTTTTTGTTAATATTACCATTGCATATACCTATTAGTGAACGATAGGTATACATATATTGGTCGCTCACCTTGTGTTAAGTGCTTATCGAAAACCCTTAGCTATCACCTTGTGACATAAAATTGAAATCTCAAATATACCTCAAGTTTTTTAAGAGCTGCCTCACGCTTCAAATCGTAAAGCATAGTAACAATTTTACTGGTGGTAGGACCTCTTGTGAGTAGGCACGGGTAGGTACCACCACCCTGCCTATTTCCGCCTACTGCCGTAAGCAGTAATGCGTTTTGGTTTGAAGGGTGGGGCAACCGTTGTAACTATACTGAGACCTTAGAACTTATATTTCAAGGTGGTAGCGCATTTACGTTATAGATGTCTATGGGCTCCAGTAACCACTTAAAACCAGGTGGGCTGTGAGCTCGTCTACGCACTTAGGTGGACAATGGGTTAGGCAATAAAAAAAAACAAAAAAAAAACAACAACTTATTGCCTTGGCAACTCGTAAATCATTTGAAGAAATGTTGTGGTGTCCAAATAAAAATCGAAATAAAAACAAATAGGTACATCAGACATAATGCAATTAAAATTTAACACATGAACTTCATCTAGAGCCGTCTTACGTCGAGCAAACAAAACACGAGATAAAATGATAACCGTATCTAAAACACACCGCGTGCACCGCGGAATTGGAACGGCAATTTGTGCGCGAGGATGACAACGGAGACACTATTAGGAGCACGTCTTAGTTTGACTATGATCTTAGAACTGGGACAATGATGTCAGACGACGAGACTGGTGTAAAACGGTTCTAAATCTTGAATTATCATTCTAGAATGATTAGCAAAAAAATCAGGGCATTCTATAAATTCAAAACTAAACAGAGAAAATTCCTTGAAGGTTATATTGTTTGTTTTTTTATTGGTGACCGGAGTGTCTAAAAACACCGAAAGTGCCCTACGTATTGTTGACTGAGCAGCAAATATGCTACTGGACCACCAATATCATTTTTTTATTGCTTAGGTGGATGGACGAGCTCACGACCCACCTGCTGTTAAGGGGTAAGCCCATAGACATCTACCACGTCAATGAACTCGGTACGCGGTTTGAGCTATGCCGCGTCACCTTTACTGGTGGTAGGACCTCTCGTGAGTCCGCGCGGTTAGGTACCACCACCCTGCCTATTTCTGCCGTGAAGCAAGTAATGCGTTTCGGTTTGAAGGGTGGGGCAGCCGCTGTAACTATCCTTGAGACTTTAGAACTTATATCTCAAGATGGGGGGCGCATTTACGTCGCAATAAAGAATATAGCGAAATAAAATTCAAAAAATTCACATTTTCTTTTAAATTTACCAGTCTACTTCATATATGTATTCTATTTATCGATCAAAATAAGCGTGTTATCATCACATCGTATTTCAGAATTAAAGTAAGTAATGATTTTTTTAATGCGCTACGACCAAATCAATCAAAGTTACAGGAAGTTAAAGATCGCACAAATACATGAGGTCCAAATCTCAATTGCATTGGGTGAGAGCTGTATTGGTTCGCCACTAAAACAAGCAATCGTGACAATCAAGTTAAAGTTACTATACAATCAAATCAACCTAATTTTTGGATTTGTTATTATTATTTTTATTGCCTTTCTAAGCAGACGAGCATACATGATAGTAGATGATTACCCGTCGTTTATAGACGTTAGCAATGCCAGGAGCACAGCCATGTCGGTACCTAAACCAATAATTTCGTAAACTATGATCGTATTAAGCGTTTCCTCATCTGACCCAAATGTGGGCACGGGCCGATTCTGATTAGATAACGCACGTAAACATGTTTGCTTTGATAATGACAGTATCAAGGACGCTGTTGGGATCCCTGATCGAACTTTCAGTGATGAGATGATTAGTCGGGTACGTAAGGCACAGAAACTGTCATCAAATGTCAATTTATCAGAAACTATAGCACTGACGAAGCATGCTGCGGATAATAGCATGTACTTTTAGGTTAGGAATATTATGTTCTTTTTTTATATTGACGGAACAGTAAAACAGTAGCTACCAAATTTAAACAAACAGAGATAATCGAATGTAAATTAAGCTAAATAAAATTAATATTTATCAGAATGTACCAACAGACTTTTCATGACTTCATTTAGCGAAACTTAAAAAAATTATAAAAAAGGTGTAAATTCCTTCCACGTCCCATCGAGATTACGACAAAAGCTATGGTGGATCTCTTGGTCGTCAACTGGAGAGTGGAAATATAGGATGCTTCAGTGTCAAGTCCATAATGCATTATGGCCACATGCTTACATCACCCATCACCTCTCATTTTTCGGCAGCAAAACCAATAGCCTATTTATTGCTTTTTCAAGAAAGAAAGAAAGAAAGAAAGAAATCATTTATTCGCCAAGCATAGTGAAAATGAGTTATTACATAAATTAAAAGCAGCGTGTATGCTTTCTCATTATTTGACATGCGAATTTTAGTGCAGTGCATAGTTACAATATTATATAATTTACCATTCATTCATCCATAATTCAACTAATAAGGTGAGGATTACTTTTACAACACTCTTAAAATAACTTAAAGTCTCAAAGTAAATATATAACGTGGTGATTTCAATAGACTGCACTGAAATTTTATCTACCAAACAACCATCTGCTGAATCTGTTAATTAAGATACATTCTTTTGAAAGAATACCGATTAAAATGAATGTCTTTTTTGTTTTTCAAAAATTTATTCCGTTATGTAAATTATACTGTTTTCTTGTAAAGAAATATCATTTCAATGAGAGAATTAACGGTCGCTCTTGGTAAAGTAGATCAAGGACGCAAACGCTGCAGCTCTATCGATTTTTCACTCTTTTGGCTAATGTTTTTCCTGACGTATATGTTTGCGTGAATCGTATTATAGTTAAATAAAAATTAAACTAAAAGAAATATCATGAAAAAAAATAATTAATTGAAGGTAAATAGAGGAAAGAAATATATCAATCAGTAATTTTGTATTTTGTCTTCCTTTAAAATAGGTGAACAGAAAAAAGTGACACTGATTACATTAAAAAGTGACTAAAGACATAGACAGAGATAGACATATTATATTACGTAAAACCAATTCAAAACGGTGTATTTTGCTTTTGTTCCAACATCATTTCAATACTTCTGCCAGTAATTATATGATCAATTGGTGCGTTTAAAAGCCACGGTGACTATAGGAAACTTTTTTCACCTACCTCGTAGGTTGTACGAAAAAACTTACATACTATTTTACATTAACTAGCCCTTATAACATCACCTACACGAATGAAATGCCCTAATCGATAAACAATTTGAGTTCGCGTGCTAACAGCATTCACTGAACTAATTCAAAGGGCTTGGCTGAAAAGAGCGCACCTTATATTATTTCGATAGCAACTATTACATTGACTCACCTGTTTTGTTTCAACAATTTGTTTTTTTTGTGTATGAAATAGAAAAAATAAAGTCAAATGGACCGTCTTTTCATATTTAAACAAGATAAAAAATAGTAAAACAGCCTTAATTTACATAAAGATCTTCAAACAAGCCCAAATAGAATTTGTAAGCACAAATGTCTGTCGTTTAGTACTCGTAGATCTTTGGCAGCTTTCATTATAGAAACCATTTTGTATTTTTAGTATAAAGACTAGGAAAAATTGCTATGAAAGAACAACCACAGTAACACAGTTTACTAGTGCTAGGACCTCTTGTGAGTCCGCACGGGTAGGTACCACCACTCTGCCTATTTCTCCCGTGAACCAGTAATGCGTTTCGGTTTGAAGGCCGGGGCAGCCGTTGTAACTATACTAAGACCTTAGAACTTATATCTCAAGGTGGGTGGCGCATTTACGTTGTAGATGTCTATGGGCTCCAATAACCAGTTAACAGCAGGAGGGCTGTGAGCTCGTCCACCCATCTAAGCAATAAAAAAAGTAATCATAATTCTACAAACTAAAAACATAATTCTTTTCTTCTTTCTAGACGTACACTCTTGACAGAGTTGTCGTGGTCATGCATCAGTCGAATCCTGCGATACCGGTGCTCTCGCGATGCGACGCAGAGTTTCCTTGGGGATCAAATGCCCCCTAAAAATGCTGGTGCAGAAGGCAACGGGATATCACTGCGCTAATTTCCCATGAGAGTCATGATCAAGTCATATAAGAAAAACATAATAGATAGGTTCAAAAAGTATTCTAAAATAATAATTACTTAAAATTGTCTTCTTCAATTTAGCACGCTTTATTTTTTAATATTCCCAAAAACCACACAACAGAAAATAAAAGACAATCAATAGATTGTTATTATCTTGGCTACTTGACCAGTAGTTAGTTACCGGCCACCATCAGACAACATTAACTATAGCTAATTACTGAACAATCCGTACAAAAGTAATTAGGGTTATAAAGTTTTAATACTCCAATTTAATGGAACATTCAATAAAGATAATGGGTCCCAGATTAGATATAGATCTACTAAAAATGATAGACGTATGAAATATAGATTGACATTATAGTTTTATTGTAATGAAAGTGCTCCTTTGGAGCCGAAAAGATAACATCAAAAGGTTTTGTGACTTTTTAAACGACAGTCTCAATAAAAATTGACCTCGTTGCAGCGCATGTACGAGTATATAGCAAAGGTGAAACTCTCACATCACTTCTTCATAATGCACAAGTCCACGATTCGATAGAATGTCAAGCTAAATCTTTGGAAAGATAAAAAATAGTTATTTATGTTTCAAATACATTGTATCTTTACACGATTTTGATGTGTTTAATGCATTTTCATTATCATTATTGTAGTAGGCACATGAAATCCGAGTAGATAAATACATATTTATAAAATTAAAATTATAATACTATTAAAATTTCATTTATTTCCATTTCGCTCCGGCTAATGCATATCTTTTTGCATCATGCTCCAGTTCGATATCACTTATTACACTTTTTTTTTTAATTTCCAAGGAGGAAATTAGAAACTAAACAATTTCCTCTTCAGCGAAAAACGATTTAATGTAAAAAAGTTTTATATGAAAGTTAATTTGTAATATAATCGTCCGCGGAAAATAAGCCACCAGAGCGCAAGCTTTCTATACGTCTAGAAGAAAGTTACCTCTCGGTGTGTGATCATTTTTTCTATAGTTTCTTCAATAATAAAAGGTTTTGTCAAACGTAATATTTGGATATTACTATCGGTATCGTAATTTATAATATAAAAAAGTCTGAATACGCACACCTCACACAAATAGGACAATTTTTTTTATTTACTTAACGATTTACTTAACGAATAACTTTTAACTGGAAATTCATAAATGCAGCAATTTCTCTCTGTATTCTGTGTGTTATTAACAATATTCTTGTGAATATTTGACATTTACATTATTTAGATATAAATTTGTATCGATAAAAAATTGTCATTGTTTTTACGGCTTCGCTATGATCCTAATTGATGCCCGTGAACTAATTTGTCGTAATAATCGTGTGGGACATATTACCTGCCTTCAAAGCCAAAAAAGGCCTTTTAACTATGTCTGCCACGTTTATCCCTTACATTTTACTGCATTCATTCAAATAATCAATTGCAAAAATAAAAAAGTCAACAACCTGTGTGTTCTAACGAAAACGAAAAGCGGTCATTATCCGTGCAATAAGGACATGGCGCGAAAGTGAATAATGTAATGGCTTCTCAACGCGACCATACAATTAACACCTACATTCTTGTTTCAGAGTTTAGAATACATATAGAGTTGAACGAGATGTTTATTAGATGAGTTAGGCCCGGGGACCACTTAATATATTTTTTTGGGAGTTTATATGATATTCCTCTTCGTATTGTCTATTTCTGCCAGACTAAGAGATTATGCGTAAGGATTCCTGCTGTTGAGAGTTGGATAGTCACCATACAACATTATTCAGCCATACACCAAACAACACCATACACCATATGTCCTCGTGTCAAACCGAGTGGCGGCATTTTCATTGTGATATCTATGGACTCCGATGACAAGTAAAAACTAGGTAATCCATAAGCTCGTCCACTAATTTAGAACCGAAAAATTTACATATCCTACAATATAGAGAAACGAATGTAAAATCGTTATCATAACGGGTAACATAATCGTCAAAAATTGACATCACACAACGCAACAGCTGAATTCGATTACTAGACTATCCCGAGGGCGTTCGCAACGTAACAATAATTAGAAAGTCACATTTCGAATGTTTAAAAACAATATTTTCACATTGTCGATGTCAAAGTTCACTCATACGAATACGTGAGGCTCCTGCTTCCGTGCTCGGCGGCCATTATGAACAACTAGCGACTTCTTGCACGCGAACCGAACGAGAACTGTTACCGAAAATTAACAGTACATTACGTTTTTGTTCTGTTACGCAAAGGTCGATTTATAAATTGACTATTGGCAGGGAGTGAGAACGCTCGCCACCGGAGTAGAGTTCATCCATACTACCTGGAGCCACTGCGGTCATCCACAGTGCGTTTCCAGAGGTCTTTTTTGCCACTGGCTATGGAATGAGCTCCCCTCCACCGTGTTTCCCGAGCGCTATGACATGTCCTTCTTCAAACGAGGCTTGTGGAGAGTATTAAGCGGTAGGCAGTGGCTTGGCTCTGCCCCTGCATTGCTGAAGTCCATGGGCGACGGTAACCACTCACCATCAGGTGTGCCGTATGCTCGTATGCCTACAAGGGCAATAAAAAAAACGCGTCCGTCTGGGTGGTTCTTAGCTGGGCCTTTGCTCCCACCTGTCCTGGTGAAACTGAAAAGGCCTCAGGGCCACCAGTAATTCATCATTAAAAAAAAAGCATCTTTGGTACAATCGCACTACCTATTTCGACTATAACGCAGTGTATTCCAGCATATGGCAGCATAGAGGGTGCGTTAAAGTTACCTGGGGCTAATCCATGTCACTGGGCTATTATTATTTTTATATATTTCGTATGTAATACCCGTTGTATTAATTAACATATCCTTTTAGCGCGTTTCTGTTTATGGAAAGTGGTGACCACTGATACCAACTTCCTAAATTTTGGGACAGTAAATAACTTAAGAGATTTTAGTAGAAAAATTGCCTGAGATACAATTGGTACGCTTTTATCAGGAATGACTGAATAAAAGAGTAAAAGAAAACTAAAAGGTTAGGCTGTGATTTTGACTGAAGGCTGCTGCGGTCCACGGTTTAGTCCTCATTGTCGTCGTCGCTGTTGTCGCCGGACGTACTGTGGAAGCGCAACTCAGTCGGCGGTGTATCGCGTTCCGACCCGGCTAGCTGTTTCTGACCCAGGGGGACCCTGGGAACACCGGCGATATCGCCCGGGCGGCCAATCAGGCCGCAGTACCGCGAAGACCGGCATCGTTGTTCGCCGACAATCGCCTCGACGACCCGTCGGTCGGGCGTTCTCGGGGAAGTACCGCGTCTGATTGTAGTGTTGATCGCGGGAACCCCCCTATTCTGACCAGGTTCTGCCCTTAGGTGGAGATCGGACGTCGGGTGAGAGAGTACAAAGTGGAGTCGTATGGTGCGGTCGGGCCTTAAAAATATCCTTGAGTCCGCAGTCTGTTCCCAGCATCTGCAGACCGTCAGGCCCACAAACCCCGCGTGCCCCCTAGACGCGGATACCATAAAGGAGGTTCGGCCACTGCCCAAAAAAAATTGTTTTTTTGCTCCACCCACCTTGAGATATAAGTTTTAAGGTCTCCGTATAGTTACAACGGCTGCCTCACCCTTCAAACCGAAACGCATTACTGCTTCACGGCAGAAATAGGCAGGGCGGTGGTACCTACCCGTGCGGACTCACAAGTGGTCCTACCACCAGTCAAGCCATTATTTTGACCAACTAACAGCAAGTTAACCGCCATCTTTACTCTCTTTGATAAATCGTAAAATCCAACTCCCCTAAGAGCTAATGAACTACATATTCAGATTAATAAAACTTTGACCAAACTATACCGAGAATTGCCTTGAAACATCCGCTCGAGACAAAGGTGAGTCGCACAAGAACCCGTGCGGTTTCCTTCGACCCGGCCACTTCGAAACGCGAGCAATAAGCATGCATTACAGCTGATTACGGCATCGAAAGTAAAATTATACTTAATCATAGCGAAGAAGCGAAACAATATTACTCGAGACATAACAAAATTTCACCGATTAAATCGAAACTATCCCTCCCGAGTTCATAGTTTTATGATGCGATAAATTCAAATTTCATGTAAGAAAATATTATGAACAATAGACCGAGATAGATCTCGGCGCTGTGTTATTTCGATGAGCGATAAGTACCTAACAACGTTGAATTAGTTACTATCACTTTAGAGTGGCGTGAATGGTAGTAGATAATAATGGTCTATTTGGCCATTAAGAATCTGATGGTTTTTGATTCATACAGCCTTAAGAAAGCTAGAGCTATTCTGATGCTAAGAATGCTCTATAAGAGCTAGAAGCCTAATAGAACGATAGGGCCATGTGAAGTCCGCCTGGAATAGCACCAACTCATCTATTCCATAAGGTGCCGGAAAAGACGCCTAAGAAATCATGGGAAAATAGGCATTCTCTAAGTATTATACCATAGTACTGGCATTTACGGGCGGTACGACGTATTGTAAAGCCCACACGAGTAGGTATCACCGTGCCAATTTCTGCCCCTAACAGTCATTAATTCTGGTCCATGATACAACACAATTGAATTTTCCTAATGAAATACGTACTTAACAAAAGTTCACGATTGACTTCCATGGTGAAGGAATAGCATCGTATAATAAAAATCAAACCCGCAAGAATTATAATTTGCGTAATTACTGGTGGTAGGTAGGACCTCTTGTGAGTCCACACGGGTAAGTACGACCACCAGCCTGCCTATTTCTGCCGTGAAGCAGTAATGTGCTTCGGTTTGAAGGATGAGGCAGGCGCTGTAATCGTAGACCACAGTACCAACGGAGTCCAAATATTGTTATATATGTTATTATACTAATAGTCCCATTGCATTCGATATAATCGTGAGCAAAGTCGTAACACTAACAATAACAAGATATATGAAGAAATTACAATAAAAATCACGCTGAGAAACAACGCAGAGAATGTTTTAGATAAGAATAGAAAGCCGGAATGGAATCACCAACGCATTTGTGCAATGAAAATTCTAACTTTCAATCACTTAAAGAACTATAAAGATAAGGAATACAATATTATTAATTCAATAATTAAATGAGTACCTTAATACGTAACAGCGAAAGAATGCGTTTCCAAAAGTAAACAAACTCACAGAAACATTAAGAAAGATTTCACTCAGAGCACAAGTTGAAGCTCGTATCGTCTGAGCCTATTATAAACCTTAACATTTGACCGTTTGAATGGAAATTAAAATAAAACAAGACTTTTACATTAGAAACTCAATTAACAGTAGATCTATTGTACAATTAGAGAACGCATATTTGATGCCATGATTATGCAATCATGATATTCATTTGGAATTGATGACGATTTTAAAATCTTGTGTAACAGTGAGTTAACTGCACGTATACACCAAATTAATAGAAAAATAATTTTTAGCTGTATCTAGCGAAAAAGCGTTGGAACTACTAGAGCGATCCTAAAAAAAAGCTACCCAATAAAAAAAACTATCGCTGTGTATTAAATACTACGTTTGGTTTTGATGAAATAAGTTTTCAGTTCTTGAATCTTAATAACATTTTAAATGTTTTTAAAGACGAATATAAAACTGTTCACTGCGTATATAAACTCGTATAACTCACTCATATAAACATAATTTAAAACAAAGCGTTTTAAAAAAACTAAACATAGTTCTAGATCAAAGATTTTTCACCATCAAATTGATTCCAACATAAAATAGTTCAAAGTGAATAATAACATATAAAACATGCTCAAAAACATTTCGTTTATTACGTAAATATTACATGCCGATACTTTAAAATATTTTATAATCAAATCAAAAATCAAATCAAAAAAAGTTTTTTCAACATAAATGAAAGTACATACTTGTTGAACGTCAAAAGAACTACCGTTTTAAATTTAAATCGTTTAAAATTAAATCGTTTCAAATAACATTATAAATTAAATTTAATGAGCGATTAAATAATTATCTATCCGCCATTCCGAACCGCAGACATATCTTTAAACGTCCAATGGTGAGTGCATCTCGAGAGTAATTTCGCCAATTTGTTAAACGTTAAGCGGAATACAAATAAAACAGTTACATGCAATCACGAGTTAACTGATAAAACTAATGAGTCTCTTTAACACAGAGACTTCAGCTCGTAAATACCACAGGCCGTTTGCAATATGTCTAGTTTCCGTTCTTACTTTGATGCAAACAATTTCAAACGGATAATTCAACTATAAATTTGGCACGAGCAGTAAAACAAAGAATCTTCTTCTTTTTCTCCACCTTATCCCACTAGGTCCGCACAGCTAATTTTTCTCTTCATTCTCTTTTATCAGCCGTCATCTCAACACTCCTCTCTCTCTCATATCGTCGTTCATACACTCCATCCATGTCTTCTTCGGTCGACTTTTTCCCCCTTGCCCTTCCATTTCCATACATCTCCTGGTCACATGCATGTTCTCTCTACGCATCACATGTCCATACCATGCTAACAAAGAATACAACTGTTAATACAGCTGCTGATAAGTACTACAGTCGTATTTCTAATATGAATCAGTCATAAGTTATGACTTACAAAGTAGGAACGCCGTACCGTTATTACCACACCACGATTGGGAGTTCAACATTATGTTCCAAACGAAGCGGCGGCAGTCTTATTGTGATGTATAGGAGCAAGGAATGGCCTTGTTACCAAATTCGTGTTAACGATGTTTGAGCTTTTTGGAATCCTTATATTCAAAATACCTCAACGTAACACTGAACATTAACTTTAAATATGCAATCACCAAGCATGTGTATGGCGGCATTAACTGAAAGTTCCGCGTCAGCGGTTTAAGGAATTGTATTTAATTTAACATTGTCGCTCGTATTTGGATCTACTTAAAATTATTAATATGTGGCGGGTAGCCATCATACAACGCAAGATAATTAACAGATGCCTGAATCTCGCTTACGACATTTTCAAGATAAAGCGCATATATACAAGTTCCGAACCACAACATTCGGACCGTCGGTCTACCGAGCAATATCACCCGCTCGGTGGAAGATCTTCCCTTTGTCGTCTAATCCTTCCCAAAAATACGTATTGATTCGACCTTATAAATAAATTAGGTCGAATTATATCGGAATTGCCTGATGAAAACTTCAAAGAACGTTCAATAAATTAACAAACCCGAATAATTTCCAAAGAACACATTATTCAAAGAATACCATGAGAACCCTCAAAATTATTTAACAAATTCACCGATCCATGGCTGGGTTACAATACACATAAATAATTCAAGAGTGACTCCACAATGGCACCTGCTCTTGCATGGGAACATTCGCAGAGATAGGGCGTTCCGCGCTGAGAGCTACCGTGGGTACTACATACATACGTTGCTATTAAGCACCCGTAATGAGGCAACAAAGTAAAATAAGATACAATTCTGTAAACTAAAATATTAATTTTATTATTACTATAGACGGGGCCGAAAAGTTCTTGATTGGTGACCGCGTACCGCAAGACGTAGCGTGGGTAGGCCTCCCACAAGATAGACCACCTATTGTGGTTCGCGGGGATCCGCTGGATGCAAGCAGCGCAGGACCAACCTTTGTGGCGAGGCTTGGGGGATGCCTATATCCAGCGGTGGATGTCTGTGGGCTGATAGAATAGTATAGACAGACAGGCTAGCATACCGCCTTTATATCAAATGATCTCTTAATTGCATCGGCTTCAATTAAAATGAGACCCCTGAAATTTCTTCGCGGCAGCATGGAGCATCGCGAATCCCCCGTGGAGCAAGTAACATGGCTACCACTAACCCTCAAGCTGTGTACTAAGTAATATAACTTAGACAGGAAAAAACTACAAACTATTTAAAATATCCAAGATTAGAAATTATCTATGAATATATGTTCACATAAAATACAACAAATGATATTGAGATATGGAAGCGAAAACTGCATATTCTATTGATAAGTGTTAATAGGAACATATTTCAATTGTAAAGGCCCCACGCAAGAGACAAGTGCTAAATGATAGTGCTACGCTGCAATACCGGGAATTGACAGTTTACCCTTTTCAATGCTAATAGTCTGAGAGCTAGCGACGATTTTGGGCTAGATACTCAATTTTCTAATTGCTGAAGAAATTATTTTAAGCAAATAGAATATTTAAAAAAGAAAGATTATACCGATGTTACCGAATTAGTAAAATATCAATTAATTAAAATTCTATCCATTTTTCAATTAAATATTTCTCTGATGTTTCTTTTTAAATAAATATTAAATATTTACTAACAATCACGTCACGTTAACTGGTCCCGTGCTAAGTTCGTAAAGAACTTGTGTAACAAGTACCAGATAACGGAAGTAAATGTAAGATTTTCATTATACACATACATATATTTAATATACATCCATAACCCTGGAAAAGACATTTTATATTTATCATACAAATATCTTCCCTTGGCGGGATTCGAACCTGCGACCCCCTTGTGTCCACCATGTCACTTACCACTACACAAGACGGCCGTTGTAATTGTATCGGGAAATTGAGAACAAATCTTTTTGAAACAATACTGCATTAATCAGCCAATGATCAGAAACTTTTATACTGGTGGCACGACCTCTTGTGAGTCCGCATGGGTAGGTACCACCGCCCCGCCTATTACTGCCGTGAAGCAATGCGTTTCGGTTTGAAGGGTGGGGTAGCCGTTGTAACTACACTGAGACCTTAGAACTTATATCTCAAGGTGGGTGGCGCATTTACGTTGTAGATGTCTATGGCTCGTCCACCCATCTAAGCAATAAAAAAAAAGTGGTTGGCGCAAAATCAGTAGTAGTAATAGGCAACAGACGCGCAGACCACTAAAGTAACATTCTAATTAGATAAATAAAGTCTTATTTATTGAAATCGTTTAGCGAGTACCAGCCAGAACGTGAATGTAAGAAAGTGAAACTTTTTTTTTTTTTTCGTTTAGCAAATCTAGTTTATTCTCGATTCAGGACAGTTTGCAGACTAGACTTGACATATTTGACACCTGCTGATTAATTCTCGAAGGAAAGTGTTGAGAAAGAAGCAAAAACGTAAGAACAAAACTATTCTTTCAAAATAAATTTTAATAAATTTGAATTAAAAAAAGTGTAAGAAAAAAAATTATTGTTAACTAGCTGAGCCAGCAGACTTCGTAGTGCCTCAATCGATAAATAAAAGACCTAAGCTTTTGTATAAAATAAACTTAAAACAAACAAAAGGAATCCGTCCGACGGGGGACACATCAAAGGGAAAACAAAATTGTTATTTTTATTAAATTCCAAGCATTTTCATATTTATCTATCTTTTAAACCTTCTCTGAACTTTCTCAAATAATTCAAGACCAAAATTAGCCAAATCGGTCCAGCCGTTCTCGAGTTTTAGCGAGACAAACGAACAGCAATTCATTTTTATACATATATAGAAAAGCGTGGGGTGCTTTTTTTACAATAAAATCATTTTTTCTTTAAGTACTATTATTAATTCAAATTTATTAAAATTTATTTTATAATTTTTAATTGGATTTTCTATAAAAGGGTAGGTATTTTGTTAGTTTTTTTAAACTATTATTTATTTTTCATTTTTTAGTTGAATTAAAAAAAATTCAATAATTATTTTTTCAATTTTTTTTTATATTGAATTGTCATTTGTCCTTAATAAGTATGCGGTTTTTTTTTTTATTATTGATAGTATGTATGGACGAGCTCACAGGCCACCTGGTGTTAAGTGGTTATTAGAGCCCATAGACATCTACAACGTAAATGCGCCACCCACCTTGAGATTTAAGTTTTAAGACCTCAGTATAGTTACAACGGCTGCCCCACCTTTTAAACCGAAACGCTTTACTGCTTCACGGCAGAAATAGGCGGGGCGGTGGTACCTACCCGTGCGGACTCACAAGACGTCCTACCACCAGTAAACCAGGTCTGAGCCTCAATTGTAAAGTTAAAGGATTATCCCACTCTCCCAGCCGGAACGAGTAACTGTTTCGCGGTAGATATAGTCAGGGTTATGGTACCGGTCCGTGGTGCCTCACAGGACGTCCTACCACCAGCTATCAACTATATTAATTACCCTTCAAATTAAAACGCAGCACTTTACGTCAAAAAAATAATATGCCGCGACTGTCATTTGTTTACGTACAATCAACAGCATTCACCTATAACAAAATTCCCAACACAAATACAATCCATACATCAAATTTCAAATCTTAACATTGACACTGAAAATAAGTTGTATAATTTAAAAACCGGCGCGTCCGTAATTACTGCCTGTCAACGTTTGGACTCAATTTCGGAGCATCTACGAGTAGACACGTATAAAAAGGCAGAGATAAAACTAATTGACTTAGGGTCGATTCGACCAAACAAGAGTAAATCTTATTCTTAGAATAACTCGTCAGTTAATCGAGAGTAAATCAATTTTACGTTTTACCAACTACAATTCTAAGAATAGTGGGCCTATTCGGGAATTGTTACTATACCGCCGTTTCGCACGGAATAACGGAGCTATTCCTAGAATAAAGTAATGGCGTCAGTCAGTCCAACATCTGATTTCTGTCATTTCATAAATATTTATTCTGTTTTAATTTCAAGTCAACGCAATGCACTAAATTATTATTAATAGTCTGGCATTGTATAATGCAACGTTTATACGAAAAAAGATAAAACCACACGACAAAACTTGACAATTCCCTCAAACAAACAACAAATAAAAATAATACGTTTGACAGCTGGATATCTTTCACAACAGCTACTTTTTCACACTAAAATACGGCAAAATCGAGTTGACGATATGTATGCTCTTACACTATGCCGTTGAACAACAACATTTATTTGCCGGATTTTATTTTTGTTCACCATTCACTCTGCTATTCGCGTATTGTTATTCCTAGCGCAAGTATACGTGGAAAAACGACTATGGATTTACTCGAGATTAAAATCATGGAATAGGTTATTCCTCGTATAGTTACTCGAGTATAAATTTAAGTTTGGTCGAATCCACCCTTAAGCGAAATAATGGAAACAAGATGTTTTCCATTCACATTCTAAATAGACATTTCGTTCGTAATGTCTCGATTTGACAGTCGATGTTAATGGGTCAAATTTTTTTTTTTTTTTTTATTGCTGAGATGTGTGGACGAGCTCACAGCCCACCTGATGTTAAGTGGTTACTGGAGCCCATAGACATCTATAACATAAATGCGCCACACACCTTGAGATATAGTTCTAAGGTCTCAGTATAGTCACAACGGCTGCCCCACCCTTCAAACCGAAACGCATTACTGCTTCACGGCAGATGGATACTGCTTCATGGATAAAGGTTTTATGTTGCGAACGTAAGTCACTAACCTATTGCACATTTTTGACCAAAAATAATTGCCCTTTTAACATTTAAACCATCTGTGAAGATCAAGGTTCGGTTAAGAGATAAGCTGTGAATAATTTTTATGATTATCGGAATTATATTGCCTAGATTATATTTTTGGAACGAAGTTCCTTATGGGACGATGCGAAGGGGTACCATAACCGGGAAAAAACGTCCGTAACGTAAGATTTTATGGTTTTATGTATTTCATGTTACCTTATTTATAGCTTTTGACTAGGTGAATCGATTTTGATGATTCATTTTTTATTAGAAAGGTGACGCTTTTCGTGTAGTCTCATTTCAATTTAGTCCAGTTCTGATAATGGTATCCATAAGAAAACCATATAAGCCTTAAATTTGCATTAAGTACGTGCGCGACAAACAGATATATAATTCAATAACTCAATATCACGCCAACCGATTTCCATGATTATTGTTTTAGTGTATATTAATTTGTTTGGAATATCAATTTTTTTATCAATTAAAAATAATCATAATAAAAAATGTATACCCGAATAATTATTATCTTTATACCTCGAATAGAACTTACAATTAATATTTTTATAATAAGGAGCTTCGTTCCTATCCGGTGTCCCACGACAACACACATCTTTTTAATAATGCATCGAAAACTCATTTTTTCATTTTTCATCAACAAATCCCTCGAACCCGTTGTATGTCGGCGCACATACGAGTATTACCGCCGCGGGTAACCGGAAATACAAGCACAAAAAAACAATAATAAAAAACCAATCCATAAATACATTGGACCGTTACTATTTAGATGCGGCTTCTAAGGGCCGATGCACAAAGTAACGTTTGAGACAAAGAGGACACCGTTAGATCGCCGATGGAAAGCAACACAAGTGGAACGAGAATTATCGATGCTCTTCATTTAGAATATCGGAACGTTAGGTAATTAAATAGCTAATGAAACGGAGCCAACATGACCGGTCCTCCGGTGATAACGCTTCAAGTTTCACACAGCAATAAATGGGTAGTGCTTCGACCGATGTATTTGTAGGTAAAATCCATAAATATGTTCGCGCAAAACATGTGAAACTTTCGTGGACGGTGTACCCGATTGCGGATTTGTTCTATGTACATCAAGAGCTTTTTTTATTCATAAACGATTTTTAATAGAATTTATGTTAAGCAACATGTATGTACGTGACTTAAAGCGAAATAGGTGCTCATACTCGACCAATTGCAATCTGTGTTGGCATTGTTAATGACGTGTACAATTATAACTTTCCCAACTGTAGCATTCCAAATTAAAATTCTAATTTATAATTTCTCCTAAAACTAATTGTTATATTTATTATTTCTAACTAATAAATCTCATTTTTTCGAAGTGCCTATAAGCTATGTCCCATCAATTTTCACCGCCATGCAGCTATGCGTGCCAGGCTAGACATTGCGACAGCTTTAAACTGTACAGTTGAAACTTGGACTTTAAACCCAAGCCTTAAGGTGGGTGGCACTATTTACCAAGATCTTGGTGTAGATGGTCCTTACTCGCTTCCTTTCTTCCCTTTATTTTACAATGCCGAGGTACAATCACAAATAAGAGTGAAATTACGCACTTTTCTTTCAAAAAATACACGCTATTTACACATATCACAATCAGGGAAAAAACCGAATCAGCCTTGGTGACAGATTTCCGAATATCTCTGTCATTCATATCAAAATTATCAACTCCTAATCAAGAATTCACGAAAACTTTGCATTATCACTGAAAACAATCGATCAAAATCGAAATCTGTATGAAGAATTGAAAATTAAGTTTTTTTTTTTAAACTAACTTAGTGTTTGATGCTGATCACGCATCCCGGGATGGATGGCTAAATTTCTGTGCTGACTTGTATCAGTCCGAACTTTGGGAACCACTAGACAAAACATGAGCCGCGGGAGATATTCATTTACGCTTGTCTTATAAAATTAAACTACATTACTGAGGTAAAATTTCGCTAAGTGAACTTAACTAATTAATAAGAAATTAAATATTATTGAAAATCGCATACTACGTAAACCTAACGCGCTCGGCGGTTATCTTGAAAGATTTTTTGCACAGATTAAAGAGATACTAGTGAGACTTTACTAATCTATACCTTTGTTTGGGTATCTGGTAGGTATATTTTTGGTCTACATTAAAGTAATACCGACTATATTCTTAAAGTTATTGACGAGACCAAAACACGATTCCATTAGAATTTCACGGGCGATTTGAGATAAGACAAAAAGCGGTGGCGGCGAGCGATTGATGTGACCGTCTAGCGTCAGCTCCTACCAAGGACGTTAAATTCGAATTACAGCAAACATTTAATAACATCGTTATAACGGTCAATTTACCACGTTTCGTTATCACGTTTTAAACATTTAAATATTTCTGTTTAAAAATAACAAAAATCCGTAACGAATCCTTTTTAGTCCAGTTAGATTGATTACAAACTGAAACGCCGAAAATACAGTGAAACAAGTTAAGATTCATAAAATTATAATTAACGGGCAAAACATTGCAATTACCCAGTCTATAAAAAGCACCGTTTTTTTTAAATTTGAAATACGATGTCTGAATTAAATGAGCCGTTAAATTCGAAGCGCGTCCCATTCGTTGCAGCCAAAAGGCTTGTCCATCAGAGCATCGTCGGGTACTGAGCGCTGGGGAAGCAAAACAAACGTCACGGTACAGGGAACAATGCGGGCGACACGGGCAACGCTCGGCGAGTTACTTACCTTCGCTTCAGTGACGTAAAGGTTGACAAAACAACGACCGAAACATAAAAAAAAAAAAACAATTGACATTGATTTTGAATTTTGAACTTGGAATTACGTGGAAGAACGATCAGTTGACGACTCGATACGGTGACGCTTGGTCGAGAACATTCATTAGGGGAAACCACATTTTAACCGTTGAGTGATTTAGGCGAATTGTAACAAAAAAATCTTTGGCTCTTCACCAACTAAGCAATCACGCGAAAAAAAGTGCTTTGGTTATAATGATAATAAAATACACGTATCTTAAGATGTGCCAAAATCACACGTTATCTAGAATCACGATGTGAAAGGTGTCAAAAAACAAAGATGCATTTTAGGCAAACAAGTGAAGATAACGGAAGAAACCGCTCTGATAACAGACGCTGCGTCACTACGATTATTTTTACTCGCATTAAACTCTGGACAAAGGCGGAAAATTTGTTACGATAATAGACATGAATATTTTGTTTCTCTAACATGAAGGTTAAAATGTTGGCAACAAAAATATGTATAATAAATAAATAAAGCAGCTAAAAAAGGTTCCTTTGAAATTATGTGAACTAATTTCGGAAATAGAACGATGATGTTATTCAAAACAATAACCACTGACGATCGCCCTTATTTATTTAATTTTCATTGTCAAATCCGAGTTTCTGCAGTACATCAAATAAAAAAATCCTAAAATTCCTAAGAATTTTTTTTATAACCCTTGTAGGCAGACGAGCGTGCCTACCTGACGGTGAGTGGTTACCGTCGCCCATGGATTTCAGCAATGCCAGGAGCAGAGCCGAGCCGCTGCCTTCCAAAAATCTGAAAATATTTAGAGCAACCAGCACGATTTTAACAACAGGTGGCTTGTCTTCATCTACACTACTAAAGAAGAGAGAACTTTAAATGAATATAAAACAAAGTTAAAAGTCCTTCGGTTCCTTTACATAATAATTATAGGATGGAAAGTTTTCCCAATAATAATAAAATATATTGTAAAATAATGTTAATTAGAGAGAGAGAAAGAGAGAATATACTTTATTGCTCACCAAAACACAGTAAGTAACATTCAAAAACAGTCAACAGGCAGGTATAATTGTATGATAAGCGGTCTTATCGATAAAAGGGATCTCTTCCAAACAACCATTTTATCTACAGAAATTCTGAAAAAAACCCAGCACACATGTTGCAGTGTACTATTAACAATACCTAGAGTGGCCTATCAAGATACACCAAGCCATTAGGTATACTATTAGAGAAAATATAAATATACAGAAATCTACAGTTTACATACAATGATAATGATATCTGCGACTTGCGAAGATCTAAGAACTAATTAATGTAGTAGAATCTTTACTATTGGTACAGAAACAACAGTACTTTAGATATGAGTGAGAAAAGATTTTCCTTCTTAATTTTTCGGAAAAGTTCGTATTTATCTTGCTCTCTCAAATATGTTCAGTACAATGACATTATTCATTTTGACATTTGACACTAAACAATGAAGTTCCATATTAATGGATACGAAAATGTCACTCATTTAATACGATCATTCATTGACAGTTCGGGTGTCATCGTATTCCGATAAAGATCCGAGTTTTCCCCCAGGGAAAAAATTTTGTCACTACATCTATACTACTTAATGACGGTGTCAAAAACTTAAACTAATAAATATGTAGTAAAAATAAATGAAGCGTCTTAAAAATTCTTCATTTGTATCGGTTATCGATTCGGTTCGGAACTATCGAAATTTTAACTCTCTAGTCTATGCAAGAGGAAGTTAGTTAGTTTAATACCAGTTTAAGACTCAATTTAAAAGAAAAATTATATTTATGGCTGATAGATAAGGCTCATTATAGTGTGCAAGAATTTTTAAATGATAAATGTTGTACATAATAAAATATTAGAATAAGAAGTGATAGAATGTAAAAATAGATAGATTTAGTAAATTTTGTGTTAGAATTAATATAAAAATAAGTTAAATTTTCGCATGCCTAAACAGGCGAAATATATGAAACTATGTCCTATATCCACAATATCTTGTAAACTATATTTCTGGCGAATAAAGATTTTCTTCTTCTTCTTCTTCAATAACAAAACATCGCAGCAGTAAACAAACAAGAAAACGAGCTAATAAAACTTTGTAAAAACAGGTCGATATAAAAGCCGTACGCAACAATTTATGTTCCACCAAACACCCATTAAATACATACATAAAAAAGAGCCCGATAACCACACTATCAACTTGACATTTTGCATAATCGAAGGGGAGTTGTAACTAGGGTTGCCAGATGTCTCGTATTTGCCCCGGACGTCCAGTATTTTAGGCTTAATTTAAAATATCCCGACGGGACTGACTCTGTCCCATATTCGAACCATACGATTGTAATTGTATTGATTTTTATAAATATGTTGTAACCCATAAAAATATGTTAAAAATGACTTGCTCCTCGGAGAAATATCAAAAAAAATATTAAGAATGTCACCTAGTTTAGTTTTTTTGTTGTTTTTTATTTGTCCCAGGTAAAAAACTAAATTCGCGTATATTTTTGCCTATTTAAGCATTTGCCCCTTATTGGTTAAAAAAAACCCGACAACCCTAGGTGTGACTAAATTCTTCACTATCAGTAGCCATTTAGCGCCAAAATTTTTGTTAAATATTTCGAGCGTATTACTGAATTAACTTTCATGGGACTGTAGCTAAGAGCTCTTTACTGGTGGTAGGACCTCTTGTGAGTCCGCACGGGTAGGTACCACCACCCTGCCTATTTCTGCCCTGAAGCAGTAATGCATTTCGGTTTGAAGGGCGGGGCAGCCGTTGTAGCTATACTTGAGACCTTAGAACTTATATCTTAAGGTGGGTGGCGCATTTACGTTGTAGATGTCTATGGGCTCCAGTAACCACTTAATACCAGGTGGTCTGTACGATCGTCCACCAACATAAGCAATAAAAAAAAATTCAATATATTCAAAATATTTTTTTTTATGAAATTCGCAGTTTTCGTGGTACATACTAAGCAAGTCCGAACTTCGTAGTTCTAGATTCTATGATACATACTATTTTAAAAATAATTTCAAATCAACACACAATATAGTGTGATTAAATCTAGATCTAACATTGTAAACGTGATGGGGCACCGCAACTCTGTAACCGACACTAATGAGGCGAACAACCGGTCGACGAGCGACACGCGACACCCAGACCACACTTACAGACGACCGAGCCGACCGCAAGGACGCGTGTTCCGTGAGCACTGGACTATATTATTGTAATGGAAATTATCCTCTTATATACTCTTGTTTTTGTTTTGACAATATCGCAAATCGTCAATTTGCTTACTGAATGATCAACTTTAATCTCGCATTCACTTTCATGAATATTGAATTGGCGTATAATTCGCAGTTTTAGATATATTTTAAGTCATAAAATGAAAAAAAAACATTTTGTATTGGGAAATATGCAAAGCAAACACGTGATTCAACTGTAATATAGTATTGAAGAAGTACTCGCATTAAAACTATGTGAAAAGCCCTAGTGAATGGAAATACTAGACTATATAGATTATTTTTTTTATATTTTTTTTTTGTTGCATTTATGGGTGGACGAGCTCACAGCCTACCTGGTGTTAAGTGTTTACTGGAGCCCATAGACATCTACGACATAAATGCTCCACCCACCTTGAGATATAAGCTCTAAGGTCTCATGTATAGTTACAACGGCTGCCCCGCCCTTCAAACCGAAACGCATTACTGCTTCACGGCAGAAATAGGCAGGGTGGTGGTACTTACCCGCGCAGACTCACAAGAGATCGTACCACCAGTAAACAAGAGGTCCTACCACCAGTAAATAAGGTAGACGCACGCATCCTAAGGAAGGTTTATTTCGTAAAACTTGTATGAACTTGTCCTTGTATGTACTTACGAAAAATTTGACAACACGGCCTTCGCTTTGGAGGATGTTTTTTCCCTACCTCTCCCTATTTGCTGGTAGCCTAAAAGACTATTCCAGCTTTTCGCGGACAGGTTGAAGTGTAGTAAAGACGTCGTGTTCAAGTAACGGAGCCTTCGACATAAATATTTTCAAAGGGCCTGGCTAAACCGTACTAAAATAAAATTACCCTGATCAATTATTAAAAAAATACCACATTATTATAAGATTTTACACAAAAATGTTTTTAGTTTACTACACTACTTTTGTTAAATATTTTAAAGCAAAACATTAAATTAGAAAATTAAGAAACATCACATGGAAGTTAACTCTCCTTTCCATATTAGTTAATCACACGAGGCAACTGATTTCTTATTTCCCGTGTGATGAAGAAAGCGATGAAATATTTTGAGTAATCAATCATAACGTATTATGCTCAGAGTTCCTACTATTTTTAGTACAGTTTAAGCTACACGTCAGTTTCACTTAATTAATTCCATATGAAAATAGCAAGCAATATAACAATCACAAATTTCACAATGATGCAAATTAAGAGTTTACCCCTAAAGTTCATGTTACAAAACGATTTATCAGAAATGAGATAAAAATAACGATGATTCGTAAATTCACGACCAATTTTATTACGAACAACTAGCAAGGGCCTCTCTTATCATATTTATTGAAGCGAAACATTCAATAATCGTCAAATTCAATTCGGTTACGATTATTTTCTGACATCTTTCTATTATTTTTTACGATGGCCTCAAAAGCGCTGAACGAACCACCGCGCTTGTTAGGTACTTATTTATACATACGTATGTAACAGCAAAACCAAATCTAAATGAACAGAATCATTTGACATATTTTAATTTTGATATTTCTTTATTTTACGACACATAATTCATCTGTTATAAATGCATAATCAACGCAGCATTAGCGAGCATAGGTGACGAACAAACCAAATTAAAATATCCCTAGTTTTCAAATCAATTAAAAAGCTATTTATTCCAAATTAAAATAAACAACAAAAGTCCTACATCTAAACGCTTCTTACCAGCGTGATTTTATAACAAAGATATCGAATGAGCTATGCTATAATATAGCTCTAAAAACCAAACGTAAAAAATTCACTTAAACAAAAAAATTGAACTGTTTAGTGTTTAATTTACATGTTACACATTACGATGCCTCGTTACAAATGTTACGCGTGTGCTGTGACGGTGAAATGTCAACCGTCCGCCCACCGCGGGGCATTCAAGGCCAAACATCAGGGCTGACTGTAATTTAGTCCAGAAATCATAATCGAAAATTTAAAAGAGCATCATTTTATACGTTCTTTACTGGTGAGTACTCTTAGGAGTCCGCACGGTTAGGTACCACCACCCCGCCTACTTCTGCCGTGAAGCAGTAATGCGTTTCGGTTTGAAGGGTGGGGCAGCCGTTGTAACTATACTGAGACCTTAGAACTTATATCTCAAGGTGGGTGGCGCATTTACGTTGTAGATGTCTATGGGCTCCAGTGACCACTTAACGCCAGGTGGGCTGTTAGCTCATCAAAACATCAAAACATCAAAGCAATAAAAATTAATAATAAAATTAATAATGTTTTAAAACTGACATATTCGTAACAAGATTCTATTGTAAGCTAGAGGAGGAAGAAGTCGACCGAAGAATATATGGTTGGAGTGTGAGAATGACGACATGAGAGAGAAAGGAGTGAGTGTTGAGATGACGGCTGATAGAAGAGAATGGAAGAGAAAAATTAGCTGTGCCGACCCCATCTGCTGGGATAAGATGGAGAAAAAAAAGAAGATTCTACTGTAAACTCAACTAAGGGTGTTGTATTGTTTAACTAAGGTCAGATCAGGTTAGGCGGATTGCTTATTTGGATTAGGCCGCCGCTATTTAATCTAAGTTACGCAAGAATCGGTCTAAGTCCCGAGAATGAACCGATTAGTCAAAGTTGTTAGATGGACTAGAGCACCGACCGGTGGAATACAGCAAATCCGCTGCATTTACGAACTGCAATGTTGATGCATAATAACATCGTCGAGAACTCTTAAGCTTCCTTATCAATATACACTAAAAGCTGTATCATCGCAATCACTGATAAATACGAATCGTATGCCGACATGTATAATGCTCTTTTAGCATTCGATTTCAATGAAAATCTTAAGGTAAGATCCTTACGTCCTTCGGAAGGTATCGAAATACACTGGAAGACAGATGGTGTACAATGTTCATTCCATATTACAGCTAGACTACAAGTTCATAGGCCTCAACTGATTTTTCCCAAAAATTCAACCCTGATTATCAGCATATATACAATTGCACACCCACATTCGATTCGGAGAAAGGAGTCCATTGTCGCTTGCAACGTATCTCGAGTGCCATTACGGGCCATTATTGCATGCGATTTGAATTGTCAGCATTGTTGCATTTAAAAATACTAATGGAACTAATTCCCGGGAATACTGATCGAGATTGCGACGTTTAAATGATTATGTAACTTGCTAAAGAACCATTACAGCCCACACGTTGCTTTTGTGCGATACAACCATCATGTCCTATTCATGTGTAAACGAATGATTATATATCATTACGAACATACATTTTAAATTTGATAACACACCGCTTTATGAACTGAGAATTATTGATTTTGACAAAAATTAGAAGATATGTGGAAGAGCGTATGCCCGGACTGTTCGCTTTCACCGTACTGCCTCCTTCAGGCCTGATGCAAAAAAAGTAGTGTCCTTGACACAAATGCTTATGTCAAAACCAATGACGTTTGACAGCGGCCTTGAAGCGAAGAACTCGTACCGCCTACACATGCATGTGCCTACTGTTATTCAATCCTAATGTGCTTGCATTTGCAGTGTCTCTTATAATAAATTTTGTCATATCACTTCTGCTTACTGTTTTAATCACAACATAGGTAAGTACTCGAAGAGATAAATGTGCATCATAATCCTTAATCTTGTGAAGTTTATAATTTACCGCATTCCCAAGAATCGTTCCTGCTACATAATTTGTTTAGTAAATTTTAATAATAACATTTGCAAATCGGCTGTGCCCAAAGCATCTCTAGCGACATGAGCGAAAGTAACACCATCAGTTGGCTGTATGATCTGGATACGATGACAATAAAAAAAATAAGATTACAAATAAATAAAGAATGGAACATGGCAACAATGGCATTCGAACATAAGTTAGCAATAATAGGATGAAAACTGTTTTTCTGATGGTAATGAAGATGCCTTATCTTGCCTTATACCGTGTTTACCACCGTCTTCTTTGATACTGAACAGATTATTATAGCCATTTTTTTTAGATAATTAACATTTTGTCTAGGCAGCCTGCGATTTCGGTTACCTAACCTTGCTATGAGTAAATTTGTATAATCTAAAAGAGAGGAAGTGTAGCTGTAGCTCACTGGAACATCTTCCTTTAGTCGTTATACCTACAGAAGAAATAAACGCGGCTTATTCTAGTTATGCTTTAAAAAAAAACTAACAAGACCCATTCACCATAGTTAATCGGGCTTTATTTTTTATCTACGATCGCAGTAATTCGTCTCAGTTCAAATTCGCACCCAAGCTTTCCCACGAATGTGAAACCACTGATTTTAAACAATACAGATACCTCAGGGTACTGAGATAGCTAGGGCATAATTTATAAAAGAAGAAAGCTATCGGGCTATGGCAATTTTAATTCGTACAAAACCATTCTCAATATGTCAATTCATGTTTGAATAACATTAATGACGATTTTCTTTAGTCCCCTGTCAACAAATATAATCCCTCTATTTTACAAAAGTACTCATTATTTCAAGCTACATTATCAATAAATAAATAGTAATTTAACACATTACAACAGCGTGAAGCTATGATTTTGTCTTGTGTTATTAGTATCGAAAACAAACTTGGTAAGAAATATTATCTATACTAATAATAGACTAATATTATAAAGCTGAAGAGTTTGTTTGTTTGAACGCGCTAATCTCAGGAACTACTGGTCCGATTTGAAAAATTCTTTCAGTGTTAGATAGCCCATTTATTGAGGAAGGCTATAGGCTCTGTAACATCACGCTAAGACCAATACAAAAGGAGCACTAATAAAGAATGTTTCAAAATCGGTTTTTTTCTCTTTCTACGTAAATGAAGTCGCATGTAAAATTTAGCGTTATGCCAAAGTAACTATTCCACACGGACGAAGTCGCGGGCAAAAGCTAGTTTCTTAATAAAAATGTGTGACACCGAGCATGAATTGCCCCATGTGCCACGTGATACAATATCTTGGGTAGCCAACCGCCAAACCAAAAGGAGGTGATTACTTACAAATTGCTTTAGACTTTCGTGGCTATATTATTATACACTATAGTTTAACTGGTTCTCGGCTTGGTTTTTAGTGAGATGAAATATCAGAAACTCATTAAATTAAAATGATGGGAAGAACCTATCAAATATTCTTAAAAATTATTATTAATTGTTGTTCTTAATTTTCACTAAATAAGTTAAATAAAAAATTAAAATTATTCACTAAAAATTGTGTGTGTTGTGACGTTTAATTATTTATTCCTTACATGCTTAGTTGCTTCAGTAGTGATAAATAACACAGATAAAATAGCATAAAATAGCATTATAGTTTAGAAAATCACTTTCAATATTTTTCTTGTATATGAATAACAAAGTATATATCCATGCAGTTGCTACATTTTCAATGTTAATTACTTCGCTTTTCAAACAGTACATTTATTTACCTCATTCTTCTAGTCAAAACTAGATACTAGAGAAGTAATAAAACATAAAAAAATGTTGTAAAACCGCGACCGAATCAACGTTGGGATATTTTACACGGTCATTTATAATCGACTAAACCAATAATATTCGTATCGAATATAAAATCGATTCTAATTAGGATCTGTGGCCGTAACTAAAGTTAACTAAGCTGTTTGATCGTTTGGTTTGCTTAGAATGAGTGAATATTTATCTTTTTTAGATTTGTCAGTATAGTAGGTTGGAATCCTAAAAAACATTAAATTTATTAAAACCTCTTTTACTTAAATTTATCAAGCAGTATTGGGCACTTGAAGAAAAAAAAAATTGTATGCTTAGTCCCATTTTAGGTCACTCAAAAACAATATGTAATAGTAGTAAGTATTAAGATTTAGATTTATATTCCTAATTCTAAAATATAAATAAATATTCTAAATTGATAAGTCTCGTAGACTTTTTCAGTTCAAGATTTTATGAAATACCGCAGGATAAAAAACAACAATAGACTACTTTTAGACATAAATGTAAACTTTACTAATTATTCTAAAAAACTTTCATCACACAATTCAATTTTATCGTTATCCAAAAACGGTTAAATTTAAAACGTTATCAATTAACATACGGTAAATAAAAACTATTAAAAAAAGTAATTAAAAAAAAAACACTATCGATCGATTCCACGGAAAATTACTACTCATTCATTACGAAACAAACAAATTTCAAATGAATTATCTCACTGATCATTCTAAACTAGTTTTTCCATCAACTGACGACACCCAGGGGCCTATTCGAAATATGTTCCACGACGTAATTACAAAAAGATTGAAGCTGTACCTATTGTGAAATGTTGTGAAATGTACTTTTTTGAAATCAACAGGGTATTAAACACGATCATGACTTCTGACATCTATATATTAATACGTGAAGCAAAAACTTTGTATCCCTTTTTACGAAAATTGCGCGGTCGGAGGAGTATGAAATTTTCCACACTTATAGAGAATACAGAGAAGAAGTGCACTATACTAATATTTTTTTTAAATAATGCATAAAAGATACATTAAATCAATAAATAAAACATTACACACACTACATACCATGTATTTGACGCACACACGCATGCATACTATTTATTGTCAAACTTTTGTTCTTGACGTCTGTTGTCAAATTGAGAATAGATTAAATATTGTTTGTCTTTGTTAATATTTTTTATAGTGTAGTCTTGGCGAAATTTGTGATTATAGAAGTATAAAATACAATCATAATAGTGTAAAAACTTACATTCCAATTAATTATAGTCGAATTTCGACTACGGCGGGATCTCTAGTACACAATAAAAATGAAAGTGTGAATGGTTTTAAAATGTTGCTTCTACTTTAAATGAGCAAACGGTCACTTAATGTACGCCTTATGAGAGACATTAGATCGAATACCGACTGATAAGGCAAAAATATAGCAAGAAAATAAAACAAAGATTTTGTATTTTTTATGATCAGAAACTCATTTCTAAGCGTAAAAACATTACGAAACTTAATCTCTAACACTTGAAAATAAACACATAATGTGTTCAAGTTACGACAAATTATAGCGTCATAAACCACGTGAGATAATCATTACACATTCATTCGATTTTCATTCGAGGACCGACTTCATAGAAACATCATTTTTATCATTACTGTCAATCATTCAGTGTAATTCGTGTTTGTATTGTGAAAGAGCGTCTGTCCTATCGGGCAAGGGCGTTTTAATTTCGAAAATCTCTTATTACAAGCGGATAAACCTCTTTTGATTGAACAGGGACTATACGTTGAGATTTAAAAAAATCAAGTATTCATTTGATAAAAGTCAGATTTTGTTTTTGAAGATAGTTTATGTATCAAATAGTATTCGAATATTTTTTTATTGTTTTTTTTTTGGATTTGAAATCAGAAAAATAAGTGTGAATTTCATTTAGATTTAAGCAGTGAAATCAAAATCTTCTATCAAATATGAGTCGTCTATTATCAAAGGTGGCAATCTGTGCATTTGGACAAAAAAATGTTATTGATATGTCAATACAGATTGATTTGAATATAATCGTCTCCTTCAAAGAATACGGTTCAAAACCTGCATTAAATAAAGGTTAATACTTAACCTGTTATTTATCTAAGATGTCGATCAGAAGAGTTTTGTGACTGCCAATGGAATACAAAGTCAATAATTCGTTTTTCAGATTTACCAATAATTGTCCAAAAGTCACATTGCCGGCTTTGATAATAGTCGACTCATATTACGTTTCTATAGTAGATTTTCGTAACAGAAATGAAAAATTGTAACATTCCTTACTGACTACACACACAACGCCCCACAAGCAATCGCCGGACTGGAGAGTGTTGTAGACCACTTTAATCGCAGAAAAAAGTGTTAAAAATAAAAATACTAACGCACCATATTAACGCGAGTAACTCTGCGGGATAATCCTTGTACTTTTTTTAAATTCATGATATCGATCAACTATTGGGCAAACTTACATATTAAGTCATGGTTCACTGATCAAGAATACAGTGTCGATGATTCTCCTCTATACTCATAAGTTTTTAGTCTATTGCTTAAAGCGTAAATAAACCTTAAGGCGTAATAATAAAAAAACTCCGTACTACGCCTACAGACGAAAATCGAATACTACATGGAACATCTATGCATAGAATATCTATCCCCGGAAAATACCGACATATTTACATCACGTCTGTAAATAATATGGGACGTTTCATAAGCTCAAGTAATAATCTCAAAGAGTCAAATATTTTAAGCCAAGTCTTTAACTAGAAAGTCACGTAGTGAACGGAAATTTTGCCAAATGAATAGTTATTGCACATGTTCACATACATAATAATTCTCACAGCTCGCGGCAGCGGGGAAACGTTTCGAAATGCTTCCTTTAAACAAAACGAAAACACAGGAAGTGTATCTGCAAATGTTAATTTCGATTTTATTCCCACCATTTTTTTAAATCTAGTTTTTTTTTCTTTATTTAATGGCAGATGAGCATACGAACCGTCCGGTGGTGAGTGATCAATTAGTGTCTTTAAGCATTGCGGGACTGCTGAGTTCAAGATATGACGAAGTTTTCCATACGCCCAGCCCAACTGTATACGCCTATTAGCTTCCTTTTCAAAGTTGACCCTGCCCAGCTGAACAATTTTTTTTCTTTTTTTTTTATTGCCTTTGTAAGCAGACAAGCATACGGCCCACCTGTTGGTAAGTGGTCACCGTCGCTCATGGACGCCAGCAATCCCAGGGGTAGAGCCAAGCCGCTGCCTACGTTGCCTAGCCTCGTTTGAAGAAGGACATGTCATAGCGCTCGGAAAACACCGTGGAGGGGAGTTCATTCCAAAGCCGGATGGTACGTGGCAATAATAATAAAAATTGGTCTAGATAGGTGTATTCAGACACAGCTTCGAGTACCGCAGATTCAACTATTACCGGTCCAGGAATGATATTATGGTCGTTGAACATGATGACCTTAGTTTTGTCCAGATTCATTCCCAGACCAACATTTCGAGACGCGGCATTGAGCTCACCCAGCATACAGCTGAGATTCTCTTTTTTATTAGACCATGATATTATATCTGTCACAATCCAGTCACGCTGTCGCTTACTACGAATTCAAACGCCCGTATGTACCCATTATGATACGGACGCATAAATTTTTATTCCAGTGACAATGTCATTCACACGACAATTAAAACGTGAAAATGATACAGAAATTTATCATGTGTACCTACATCGATTAGACAAACACAAATGTCAAGGGAGCTTATGTTTTACGTAAATGATTGACCGATAAGATAGAACACGGAAATTGTTATAAATAAAATGTTCTTTTTTTTTTTCATCAAACGAATTCGAACGTACACTGAGCACTTCCAAGTGCTACCGAAAAACACAGAAAGAACCAAAAAAAAGGGTGCGTGTACTTATGTACGTGCGTAAGAAGTTATACTTTACTTTTATTAAATTTATTTCTTTTTAATATTAAATAATTAATAATAAATATTTAACATTAATAATTTAATAATATTTAGTATGAATTATATTAAATAATAATTTTGTCATTTATATTACTAAAAAATGAATGCTAATAACACTTTTTTTACGAGTGTACATGCGGGAAAGTTTACCTGCGGCTATATTCAGACTCGCCAAGTTACGTCGGTCGTATTGTAATGAGCGATTTAGTGGGCAACTTCATTCTGTTAATTTTGTGTCACGGTGCGCGCGCATCGTAAATTTTCACTCTCATCAATTTTTTATAACGCGCCTAAAGAAGTATAACTTCAACAATAACGTCTTATTTAAATACTTTCGTTTAAAAAAGGGTCACAAGTTTTTCACCATATAAAATTCCTAAGCACACCCAAAAACGTGGGAATTCAATTTTTTTGTTAATTCAAATAATATAAAGTGAATTACTCTATCAAGAACACAATAAATAATTTCCTAAACGAAAATATGCTTATAAAGTTATAAGTTAGATGTACGATTTGTCGTAATCAAAGCATTTTCTTTAAACGACTTGTGAGATAAGAGTATCTAGCGGTACGTATATTTTTTTTGTGTAAAACAAGTGAATACCTATGCGTATCTTACACAACAAACGACCTTTGATTTAGATAACCGATAAATATAAATCGGTATTATTCATATTAATAAGACGCATATTACAAGTCACTAGTGAGTCGCGATTTTAGGCGAAGAGATGTATTTTTCGGACGCGGATCTCTACGCGGCTAGCTAGGCGGCGTAATAGAAGAACCCAGAAGAAGAAAGATCCCAAGAAGCCACGTCCAGTGACTTTGTTTTATTTTCCCAGACTAGTAATCTTTCCCAGATGCTAAACGCTTAATTAGGCACCATTAATGAAAAAACAAGAAGACTAACCTAGTGGCGCAGTATTAAATTTCCCAATTGCAGGGCCACGGGTTAGGGGTTCGTTTCCCATTTCGAGTAAACATTTGGGTTACGAATAGGGCAGTTTGCTCTTTGTCCGGGTTTTTTAATCTCAGGTACAACATGCATTTTCGCTATGCCGTACCGTAGGATTCGTCTAACGGCCGTTTTCAATAACCTATCTATCCCTAGTTTCGGTTACTAAAGATAGACAAATCTATATTTTTGTCCTTACTTACGTTCCAATAACCTATCGACGGGCAGCAGTTCCTATCGGATTTATCTATCCATCGTCGGGAGGACGGATAGCCTGCTAAAGATAGAACGCTCATACAAATCGTGCTTACTTCCGTTTCAATATGAGTTTTAAGTAACTCTCCGGTAGGCGGCGCTATCTCTAGTATGGGCATTCGCTTATCTGTCAAAATCGGCCGGTTACATGTTTATCTTTCGAAAGTAAATCGCTATAATTTAATAATTGTTTCTCTTCATATTGGCATATTGTAGCAGTGATGATAGTGATATGGAATTATTTCAAATGATAATGGATTGTGATGCAGATAGTGATAGTGAGGCCGATATCATATGGTTAGGAAAATAAAGATCGTCTGAATTACATGGCGAAGATCAATAATTACGAATTTGACTATAGATTTCTGAGCAAAGGTGTTGTGAATGAATTGATTAATTTAATGAGACCATATTTGAGTGTAACGTCAAAAAGGTAAGATAAATTTTAACCATAAAAGTACTCGTTATTACAACTTATATTTGTTTATAGCAATAGCAAAATTATACCTAATTTTTGTTGTGTTATAAAATCACACTCAACAGGAATTCTATAATACTGCTGGATTCTCATGGTGCCCTAAATGACATTCATATACTAATACAATAACCTGGTAGGCTATTTACCTTCATTCTTATTACACACTGATACCTCTACATTTTATATTTGTGTTACAGATTCAAATATAGGAGAGGAATTTAGAAATAGAAAAAGAGTATTTTGAATGTGTAATTTGTGTGCAATGCATCATTGATGTTTCAAAATGTTGTTGCTTGATGGCCTGGGTCTACTCATGATACAATTATAATTAACCATTCCGATTGAAAAGGTATTTCTTATTTATATTACCTTATTTATATTATTATTATTATATATTATTATTATATTTTTATTTATTTATATTATATATTTAGGTGTTTATATGAATTTAATATGACACTATTATAATAAATTATCTACATATCAAGAGAACATTGATAACAAGGTGGACTTGGAAATTGCTATTTGCTTGCTGATAGAGGCTATCCCCACAACCCTATCTTTTAACGTGATTAATTAACCCACATACTCAATCGGAACGATTTAAAATGAATCACATATTAAAACAAGAAATACTATAGAGAGGTAATCTTTTTGAAGTGAAACTTCTTTATCGGCGTTGGAAAAAAATTTACCGTCACATTTTTCGGTTACGCGTCACATTTTTCCGTTACGCGCCATCTTTTTTGTATTCATGTCTATGATAATAAAATCCTTTTGTTTAAACTTTATCTAATTTAACTTTTTTGTATTCATGTCTATGATAATAAAATCCTTTTGTTTAAACTTTATCTAATTTAACTTTATTTAACCAATTTCTAGAAAGTTGCATGTAGATCATTTTTCGAAAAATAAGGCCATAAAGAAGTTTCACTTCTTACGTGTGTACACTAGTACACGCACACATTTTTTTTGAAGTGAAACTTCCTTATCGGCGTTGGAAAAAAATTTACCGTCACATTTTTCGGTTACGCGTCACATTTTTCCGTTACGCGCCATCTTTTTTGTATTCATGTCTATGATAATAAAATCCTTTTGTTTAAACTTTATCTAATTTAACTTTTTTGTATTCATGTCTATGATAATAAAATCCTTTTGTTTAAACTTTATCTAATTTAACTTTATTTAACCAATTTCTAGAAAGTTGCATGTAGATCATTTTTCGAAAAATAAGGCCATAAAGAAGTTTCACTTCTTACGTGTGTACACTAGTACACGCACACATTTTTTTTTTAGTTAAGAGCTTGTTATACTGTATTGTAAAATAATTTAAGCGAATAATGTATAATTTTCAGATGCATTGGTGTTTGTAAAAGAAGACTCCCTGTATATCATTGAAAAGTAGATTAAAACTAGAAAATATGCAAGCTGTTATTATAGCTGCCATGCTGCATAATATCGTCAGAAGTATGAATTTAGAAGAATTAGAATCAGAAATTTCACTCGCAGATACATTACAGGAAAATAATATAATTGTTCGTAACAATTTTTCAAAACTTACATCTGAAATACAACTATGTACTTATAAATAATTGCTTCCAAAGATAATTTATAAAATAAACTCCAAAGATAATTTGACTATTTTTTATTTTCCAAAATGATAATTACATGGTAGTTAGTACATGCAAGATATTTAATTTAGAATTTGTACATATACTTAAAAACTATCTAAAATAAAATTATTATTGCCTACTTAATTTAGGAAATTTAATATTCCTTTTAAGTAATTTTTAATTTTTTAAATTATCTAAATCTAACTTAACTTTTGCTACAACAATCTCCTTTTCTTTATTTTCCAAGTCAAGTCTCTTTTTTGCTATTAGATATTCTGCTAATGCATTGTCCCTATGCTAGCCTTGCATTTCTTTTCTTCCATCTTGTTTCCGCTTGGCTGTAAAAGTGTTAAAAATATTATATGTGACCTACAACAATGTGCATGCTTTATCCAAAATTTCATCTGCAATCCTTACCACCTCCAGCCTGTAACAAAGAGCATAATTATTTCAAATACTACGGCAACCTGACGAAAAAATCATGTTTATCAATGTGTTATTAGAGACAAACAATCAACTAATTATACTAACCTTACTAAGGTTGTTTCTTATGTTGCCGTAGCGTTCTTTAAGTTTTCCTATTTTAGTCGAAGCTGCGATGGAGTTCGTGGGAAACGACGAATCGACGAATTAAAATCATTTACAAGGGTTTGCCAAGCCTGCTCCTTCAATTTATTGTTTGTGGCATTTGTTGCCTTATTATTGAAATGTTTTTTCGCCGCCACAAGTTCTGCTAGAATCATCGTCTCATCTTTTGTCATGGGTGCTGCCTTTCTTGACTGAAAAAGATATATTTTCTAAACTTGAACTCAAAGTTTTCAAAGTAAAATTATTATTATCAATGTAGTTCATAGATACTTACAGAATTCATTTTATTTCACTGTAGCTCTTTAATTATAAACACACTTAGAATTATAAACGAAAGTTTTAAAGCGTTTTGGAGGTAAGTCATCATCTAATATAGTAGGTAAACAATAGAAAAACAAACAAAAGAAACTGATCACTGCTTATTGGCAAACGGACTGTCAAAACGTTTCGTTTCATAATTTCGACTAGGATAAAAATAGCAATACGTCCAATTTAAAAAAATCTACATATGTTTTTATTACTTTTTGTTATAAACAAATGTGTTTATGATAGTCTACAATATGCTGGTTAAATTATAGTTATAATTTAGAATAAAATAAAATAAGTCTTGATCCTGATGTTGTTTCGTATTTGTAGTAGAACGAAACGTATCAAGAGGCTCGGATAAATCGGAGGGAAGAAGCTATCTACTGTTGGTTAAAGAGAGATAGCACTTATCCGTGATTGTGAAACGCAAACTAAGGACAGATACGCTCTTGCTGATATTCGGAGATAGCTATCTATCCGAAAACTCAGATACGTTATTGAAAACGGCCGTAACAGAAGATCGATGGGGCTTAGTGAGGTGCGGGACGGATACCTCGCGCGCATTTTTTAAGTCGTAATCTTTTAGGTGGAGTTGGGTGATGAGGTGAACCTCAGACTTCCTCTTCTCCCTCTTTTTCTCTTGAGACGCCAGAGTCCGACATAACCCGCCCTGTTACCCCCCTCGACCGGGTCCGTACCGTACCGGGACCGATCCGTAAATAGATTCGCCAGCGTTAAAAAAAAAAAAGATATAACATGTATCAATTAAAAAGTAAATAAAGATCCCATATAAAGGTTCCCATAATACTGAAAAACCTAAATTGGTCGTGTTCAAAACCTGAAGAAATACCAAATTAACGAAATAAATGAACTCACACATCTTCGCTGCTTGTGTTCCCGCCCCAAAAATATTTTGTTTACTTTTAATGGAATTAAAAATCGTATATAATAACAATATATCGATGACATAAAAAAAACAATAATGAAAAACCTTTTTCTCATAGCTGTCCACGGGATAACAGCCAACATAAAGAATCAATTATTAACCCATTTCTTAAATAGATTTTTTTTATCGCGACATAATTATAGTTAACATAGCCTTCCATTACACTGATGGGCTGGTTACATTATATAAAAAAAAGAAGATAAGTAAGCTTTCTCCTCAATAAAGTAACCTTAAGGTTTCGATAGAAAAGTCGAAAGCGACTGCAGTGCTTATATGAGGCACGTAATTGGGAACGTAGGAGGAAGTCTAATCGATCGCAGTGGACATAATTACAGAGAGCACACGACGGCACTGACACGTCACTTGCCGCGTGCAAACACGCCGATAAAGGCTTGTGCACATGGCGCGAAAATTAGTAGACGGCTTCACAAGTAAATTTCATGATATAATGCATTTATTTTTAATATTTCCGTAGACAGGTTAGACGAAGCGAATGTCTACTTAATGAGTTTAACGAGCCGCCATTGTGCTTAGTGCGAGTTTTCTGACGTTCTCGATAGCGTAAAAGTGAACTCAAATTTGTATGCAGTTGGAACAGCGCCCCTAGTGGCAAACGTAGGCAAACGTTCCAACTCCATACAAATTTGAGTTAACTTTTACGCTATCGCGAACGTTAAAGAACTCGCACTAAGCATACAGAACTCATGAATGGCCGACGCCTAACTTGACACTTGAAGTCAAAGTATTAATCGCATTGCGATACCAGCTACTCTTCAAATTGGAATGTAAGACTCGACGGAAATAAGATACTAACGACCCAAGATAAGTCTAAGCTGACATACACACATTTTTTTCTGTTTTATTACACTTTTTTTCTGAATCGTGAAACTGTTCGCAAAAACACATCCCAGATATATAATTATGTATTGTATAAGATAATCGAACCACGGTATGCAAAACGGCCAACTTATTACGCCATCGACAGTCCCGCAATAATTAATCCTAGAATTATAAAATGTAAATGTATATACTTAAAGATTCATTATTTTGGCATTAGTCGTCCGTAAGTCAGAAATTATAGTTAAAAAGAAAACATTCAAGTAATCAAGATCGAACAGTGTACCTACCCTCCAAATATAAAAAACAGGAAGAAGTTAAAATCAAAAAATTCAAAGAGCATATATCCCGTACAGGAAGTAGGTGCTATTTCATAAATTAGATTCTAGAGCATATTTAAAAAAAAACATTTGCTTTTTTAAAAATATATATTTATAGGACCTTCTTAATACTTGAGGACGTTTCAGATTAATTATTTTGGAAACGGTACATCGCAATAATAGTATGATTTACTTTTTTATTACTTAGATGGGTGGAGGAGCTCACAGTTACTGGAGCCCATAGACATGTTTTTTTTTTTTTATAACATCTAAGAAGCAAACGAGCAAGACGGGTCACCTGATGGTAAGTGATTCACCGCCGCCCACGGTCACCAGCGACGCCAGTGCGTTGCCTACCCTTCAGGTAAGAATATGCTCTTTTCTTGAACACTTAACTTGTACAACGTAAATGCGCCACCGACCTTGAGATAAAATTTCTAAGTTCTCAGTATAGTTACAACGGCTGCCCCACCCTTCAAACCGAAACGAATTACTACTTCACGGCAGAAATAGGCGGGGTGGTGGTACCTACACGTGCGGACTCAAAAAAAAAGTTGCATACGTGCTTATAACAGTCGAAGTGGCCTTTACAGTAATGCAATTTACATTGCATACGCGAGTTCACGTGCATCGTTTAAGTCTGCATTACATACGTTCGAATCCCATTTGACGGACTGTTGACGCCTTAACTACGTTCAATTATTCACTTGGTACCGTTCTCGTAAGCTTTAACAATGACGGAAATATTGTTAAGTTCGTTACGAAAACAAATAGAGGTAAAACGTAGAACAATAGTCGCTTGGGATAGTTTTAATGAGAAAGTTAATTCAATGAAGGAAGTTGCAATAGTTAGACTATTCAAAATCATTTTAACATTCGCTCCTTTTTCTCTCTATTGATAAAATTTCCACAACACGAATTAAAGTATTCAGCTCACTGAGTTTCTCGCCGGATCTTCTCAGTGGGTCGCGATTCCAATCCGGTGGTAGATTCAGCGAAGCACTGTTCTTGTTAGGGCTAGTGTTAGCAATTCTCCCATGTTAATAGCTCTTTAGGCTACCAATGATTGGGTACGAAAAAAAAATTATTCAGCCCAACCTAAAGAGGGTAGAACATTTCAAACATTGGAAACGTTGCAATGACACAACAGTTCCCACACTTTAAAATGAACTAACTGTGTTATTAATAGTCACCGTCTTATAAATAGGACAAACCCCTACTAAATGTTATTCCTGCACGACCAACTAAAAATATACTGCCATGATGACGTCATGACGCGTAGAGAATATCGACCGATCGCGCCCTTGGCTAACAGACCTTGAAATAAGCAGCCTTTGTGGCATTGAAAGGGAGGGTTTGGAATACCGATATAATTCATTGACTATTTCCCGTGAAAACAAAGCAAAAGCTTAAATCGAAAAGTGACTCTTTCAAAAACTCGAACACTGTTTTTTTTTTCCTTTGTTGGGTTATATTAGTAGTGCCTACTAAATTGTATTAATAGTATATTGTCTATAAGGTATTTAAAAACCTTTCAAAAAAAAAACAAAAATTGATCTTCAAATTATTTAAAAAAAAATATGATTTATTACTCCCCGCAATAAAACACAATTTAACACCGGCTGACTGGCCATTAGTCTAGAATGAGATAAACGTGTTTACAAAACATGAATGAACTTCCTTAAAAGACAGTCAGTAACACAAAACTAATTAAGGTAGGTGCAGAATATACTTTCAGGTAAGAAACCCGTGTTAATATTTAAACGACTCCTTTCTCCAAACATCGTCGTGACCGACGGCTCAGCGCTATGAAATGTCTCAACGCCGCAATTCTCAAGCGAATAGGAGCAACAACAGGTTATTTGAGATCGTACGCCCGCCTCCTGTAAAACAAAGTATTAGAAAGTTCATCATCATCATCATCAGCCTGCGGCAGTCCACTGCTGGACATAGGCCTCCCCCAAAGCTCGCCACTGAACCCGATCTTCGGTCTAATCTAATATCTAGATCTAATCTAGATCTAATCTAATCTAATAATAAACCGATTAGAAAGTTATCTACATAAAATTTCACTTGGCAGTCAATAATAATGCACAGAGATCAATTTCTCGAAAGACAAAAATGTTAATTCAATGGTATTATTATTGCGAGGGGACGGTCGTGTCGGGTCACGAAAAACGTGAGTCCCGATTCGAGTCCGAACCGCTGACAAACATGAATAATTGTTTTATAACAATTGACTTCATGTACCTGCCCACTTTCTATGACATGGTGGTGGTTTGGAACAGCGGAGATGAATGAACGAACATAACTCAATGATTTTCTATATCTAAGATACAGTTTATTTGTATCCATTAGGCAACGGCTTCGCTGTGGCACTGATATTGCTGACGTCCATGAGTGACGGTAACCATCCACCACCAGATGGACCGTATGCTTGTCTGTTTACAACGGCAAAAACATAATGCCGTGTAACATAGCAATATTCGCGCTGCGTTACGTCTTCTGTTATGGCAGTAAGCTTCATGAGCGATTAAGAAACGCATGTGAACGAATTATTAAGATCAAACAAACAGTTTTGAACAGTGGGGTATATCAAACAGGTACATGACCAGAATTTGCAAACTCTTAAATAAAATATTTGTTGTACTACTTGGGACAAGTGCGTGATTTTTTTTCCTAGCGTGTAGGTGAGCTCTCGGGGCTCAAACCAGGAGGCGTTACTAACACTGGCCCTAGCAAGAGCAGTGCTTCGGAAAACGGTGACCGGTGCTTGAGGCACCTAAAAGCACCGTTGCGCGTGATTAAGTCATTATTTTTCCATCCAACTCGAAAATATCGAGATTTCCGACACAAGATTATACGAGTATACCTTTCAAAACATTTGATAATAAATAGTATATGAATAGGCTTCGAATACCAATCCTCCTTAAAAGTGATTCTCCGTTTGAGCACGCTTTTATTATCTTAGTACGATCATACTTACAATACGTATGTTTGTTTATATGTAACAGAATCTTTGAACGTCATATTCACCAACTAGATAAGTCCGAGTAACTAGAATTTTTTTACACACGCATGGACAATACATGTAATATTTTATAACCTCGCTCTAATTTGCTGACCAGTATCATAATTTGATACTGGTGATATGACAAGAGATAGAAATATAGAAACGAATTGTTTGTTCGGTTTCGTGTTTAAGTGTGTTTTTTTTTTAAATAGTCAGAGACAGTAAGGATAAGACGTCCGGTGCATTCGTGTTGAAGCGATGCACCGGTTTTCGAATCCCGCAGGCGGGTACCAATTTTTCTAATGAAATACGTACTCAACAAATGTTCACGATTGACTTCCACGGTGAAGGAATAACATCGTGTAATAAAAATCAAACCCGCAAAATTATAATTTGCGTAATTACTGGTGGTAGGACCTCTTGTGAGTCCGCGCGGATGGGTACCACCACCCTGCCTATTTCTGCCCTGAAGCAGTAATGCGTTTCGCTTTGAAGGGCGGGGCAGCCGTTGTAACTATACTTGAGACCTTAGAACTTATATCTTAAGGTGGGTGGCGCATTTACGTTCTAGATGTCTATGGGCTCCAGTAATCACTTAACACCAGGTGGGCTCACAGCACGTTCACCCATCAAAGCAATAAAAAAAACATATTATATTATGAAGATGAAACTTTGTGTACATAATATTATCAAGAAGCGGCTTTATTACGATCACAAAAGAAGCTTTGATACGCCGCGTGTTTACATTCTTGCATGGATCTCGATAAGCTTTTTAAGTTTTAACATAACTTAAGCTAGTTCTTGTTGAGTTCAATGGTCTTGAACTCAACATCGTAAGAATGACAAGTAATCAACAGCTTGTTAAAGTCTTATTCTTCACAGCTCGCTCTGCTTCTGCAAAACTCCTACCCTCCTCTACCTTATTACTGGTACTGATAGGTCCAATGCAATGTGTAGCTTCGAGGTCAGATCTAAAGGTGTTTATAGGGTGTGTATGGGTTTTGAAAACCTATGAATCTTAATCGGGGCGTGCACTTGTCTACCCATTAGTCACATAGTGACAAACTTCACGTCAAAAGAAGAGACACATCACGGATCTTCACAAATAAATTTCCACGGTACATAATAGACAGTAGTGAAGCACCGCGTAATGCAAGCAGTCTATTTCTAGCAGATTATTACATAACATAATTATAGTGTAACACACTAGAATACTTGTGAATACCTACTAAGGTATAAAATAAATATTTCTTCTGCCGTGGTTCTGTGTATTATGAACGCACAGTTGTCGTGTGCGTATTTATTTTGCTGTAGCAATTTCAGTCCATTGACATAGCCATTGACGTATAGGGCTGGTACAAATATTTATGAAATCAAAATTATATTAGTACGAATAAATCGAAATTGAAAACGATGATATTAATAGCCTGTCCAAATAACAATTAGAAGACACGGGTATGCGACAGTTTGGACTTCAACTTTATTTCTCAAATTGGGCGGGATATCTGCGTATAAATAGCCACGAATATCTCGCTGCCGAGCGTCGGGACTGCGATACTTAGCAGGCACGAGCTCTGGTGGACAATGCTTGAGTTCTGTGCACCATCTTGCAGAAACAGACTATGAGAGAGAGAGAGAGAGAGAGTGATTTTCTCTTCCAGCCTGAATTCTGATTTCCTAAGTGTTTTGGGTCTCGTCCATATGCTGGATGTGGACTGCAAGGGAGACCCAAAAAGTCAAAAGGTAAATTGCTCAAACGGTACAGGCTAGCGACGCCATCTAGGCGAGCTTTGGATAGCCCACCGGCCGAGAGACCCGGCGGTCGTGGCGCCGACAACCGCCTATTTGGCGTCCCATGGCGATAGGATGGCGATAAGCAATGCATTCCGCGCAATATGTTTTATCTTGCTTTTCGGCTCACTCAGTTGAGTTTGCCTCATCAGAGGTTCGGATGCATGTAGACCAAATGAGGTTTTAATTAGTCTAACACCAACCGACATCACCTATTTCACCTACCAACCCCAATACGAAAGTATTTTCTCCAGACCCAAAACAAGCATAAAAAATTCATTAAACTTATAATATTTTCAAAATTTACATTCACATTTAATAGAATTCAAAAAAATACATAAACGTTATTCTTATAAATCTCGTAAAAGTTAAGCCTTGCATGTTACTGCAACAATTTCAAGTCATAGTTGAAGTTTAAACGTGAACCCTAACAGTTACTGGTAGTCCCAAGTGAAAAGGTAAATATGAAGGTGTCATTCACTGGACAGAGCGATAAAAAATTAACAGAGAAACATTGCTCCTTCCAAGAAAATCGGAGACAAGCAAAAACAAGACTGAACTTTATGCCAATGATATAAAGTTCAAATTGGTGAACTTATTAAACATTAAATCGATACTATTGTTGTGAAATAGGGAAGGTTTTTTGCTATCGGAAGCCATTCTGTGGAATCCGGATTTTTTATTGACTTTTTCGAAAAGGATTCCTATGTAAATCGGTTTTTATTCGCCCACGCCAAAGAAGCCGATACTAGACTTTTATTTGATAGATCCTTTAATTCATTGGATGTTTTAAAATTTACGACGGGGTATTTAAATGTGGGTCGCAACGTGAGCAATATCGACATTGCAAGATTTACTTTTGGAATTCCAAAGCTATATTAATTTGTTTATATAATCTCACAAACACTATGATGTGTGAGCAAATATTATTATTATTATATCACATATAATTACTATTTTTAATTGCCATTAATAGCCGTCGAGTTTACCGGCTACCTGATACTAAGTAGTTGCGTCGCTCACGGATACTAGCCTAGCAAATCCCACCACTCCTGGCTGAGCCTTTGCTCGCTCACCTGTCCTGGTGAAACTGGAAAGGGCTCCGGGCCACCAGTACTCTTCAATCCTAAAAAAAGGATACTAGCTAGGGGCACAGCACAGACGCTATCTAGTCCAATTAACCTCGTTTGTGTAACTTTAAAAAAACCCTCCCCTCCTCTGGGATATTGACGTAATTGTTTTTCTAATCCATCAGTGAGTTGACGCTACTTGTGTGCTAACAAAAACATATTATATTAAAGTAGCTTCATTGCATTCTTTCTTCACTCATCAGTTCGTTCCATTATCAAAGCCTTGTTTCATTTCACGCTCTGTACAAGTGACTACTTCTTCATTAGAAACGCAACTTTCTGCGATTGAACTTGAGAACACAACAGTAGCAGCACACCATTAATTTAAACTTTTTTTTTTCACAAACCAACGGAGTATACTTGGTTTCACATTGAACTCGATCTAAAAAAAGTACGATTCAAACCTCCCGGGACCGAGACCCGTTTCCCACGCCATCGCAACGGAGCCGAGAGACGTCGGATGGCTTAGTGACAGAACAATACAAGCCCGCATAAATATTGCCGGTACGAGCAAAAAGCATAGGAATTACAAGAGCACTCGGTACTGGATAGTCGACATAGCGATCGTGCTGTAATTTAAACGCCACGTCATTAATTAACTTTTTTATTTACTTTTATAAATGGCAGACACCTGAACGAGATGCCGGTTAGAGGAAATTAAGATCAACTCATAATAGAGACACGTTCTGTCGAAGAACTAGTTGTGCAAACAAAAACAAAAAAACAATTGCAAAAATCTTTCCAGTAAGAAGATGTTTTTTTGATTGATGAAAAATACATCTCGCATTTATTGTCATAAGAGATTTAAGAGCCGACCAAGGTATATTATAAAATATAACTAGCTTTTCCCTGCGACTCTGTCCGCGTGGAATAGTTACTTTGGCATAACGCTAAATTTTACCCTCACTTCATTTACGTAGAAAGTGAAAATATTTTTGAATTGTAGAATGATAAGGAGCTATATTTTAAACCCCTATTTTGAAACATTCTTTATTGGTGCTCCACTTGTATTGGCCTTAGCGTGATTTTATATTATTATAGCCTATAACCTTCTTCAATAAATGGGTTATCTAACACTGAAATATTTTTTCAAATCGGACCAGTAGTTCCTGAGATTAGCGCGTTCAAACAACCAAACTGTTCAGCTTTATAATATTAGTATAGATAATTGGTGAAAATCAATGAACCCCTTCTTGCTTCGTTATGTTATGCTATGACTTGCAACCAACTGAGACAAACCAACAAACCACTCAGTTTCTCGACGGATCTTCTCAGTGGATCGTGATTCAGATCCGGTAGTAGATTCAATGAACCACCGCTCTTTCTTGGGCAGATATTAGCAAAATTCTATCATGCCGTGAGCTCGCCCGTCAACCATGATGAAGCCAGAATATCACCACGCCATAATCGCCACGAGGCTACTAGTAGTCAGGTAGGAAAAAAATCTATAACTTGCGTAACCTTACGACTAAAATAATATCCAAGTACTTTGTTGTATGTATTCAAATGTCAACAGCTGACTAAGTTTTGTTTATACTCGAGAGATACGAGTAGAGTATTCCGATCATATTCATAATGTAAACATAAATGAGATAATATCGGTAAGCAACGACATCGGAAACGACAATGAAACAATTTAAGCGACTCACTCAATGTATCAGTTAGCACTTACACGATAAACCGTCCTTAGCGCAAGCATGAGTCGCGGCCGTTTAGTTCACACGGTCACGACCGCTGTACATATTTTGACAACGATTACAGATACGTCTTTTATCCCGGTCGCGGTGTAAACAGAAGCCATCCGGTTAAAGAAAATGCTTACAGACATCAAACCTATCCTATCCTTTAAATTTTCAAAAAAACAAAAACTAGTTAATATAACACAAACAGTTCGTAGTCTATTTGAAAAGACGACGGAGTTGCCCGTGATCTTGCGATTATACTTATTGCTTATGTTGCAAGCCAGACTTTGTTTCTTTTTACTTATGTTTTTATGTATCTTTTTAGCTTGTGATGTGTATTGTGTGCCTAATAAATAAAACTAGATGATGACCGAGCTTAGCTCGTTTTTTTTTTTTGATAACGCCATCTTGTTGTGTCTTTAAAGCGGTTAGTTGCCCTCAATTAAGAAAAATAGTATTATTATTCGCCAATAGATGTCGGGAAGAGTTGATTATTGAAAACACGAATAAAACAACATTTTCTGAAAATAAATCATAGCTAGATCGATTTATCGCCCCCGAAATCCCGTGTATACTAAATTTTATGAAAATCGTTGGAGCCGTTTCCGAGATTCAGATTATATACATACAAGAATTGCTCGTTTAAAGGTATAAGATAAGATAAAATAAAATAAAAATTAATACCATGATTCGATTCTAGACCAGAAATTCCTTGAAAGATTTTTGTATCTGACAAATAGCTTTCATTCAAAATGCAATACAGCCATATAAACAAAATCGCATTGTTTTTCTCACACAAGTCCATGATTTGTACCTTCTATTTTATCGTTGAACTTGTTGGACATTCATCATATTATTCATATTATTTTATATTATAACCAAATTTACAGATACTTTTTCGGTATTTCAAAAAAATATTGGATTTTTTTTTATTCTACAGAATTATGTTACTCGTAGTCTAATTTATTCAGTTACTACTTTTTTCCTTTAGTCCTATTTTAGAATTGACATTTGAATGTCACGCAACAATTTAAAGTTACCTTCAACAGATGTTATGTTTATTAGAGTGTTTTTTCTTGTTGGATTGTCATGGTATTTCCGTCACAGGAATTCAATGTCTTCTGAAAAGCAACGTAAGTAAAATATCCGAACCATATTACGTAGAGTACACAACGGCGGATCCAGGGGGGGCTCATGGGGGTCATGACCCCCCCCCCCCCCGAGCTAGTTCCAGGACTTGAACTAACTTGGACTAATTGAAGAACATCATGTTTTATTTATTATCTATTGTTATCAAAATTAAATTATAAGTTCTTAATTTGCCCACGACTATGTGACCCCCTCCTGGCGCCAAAGCTGGATCCACCCTTGAGAGTACACGCCTTAAGGATTCATTATTAGTCTGATTAATATAGCATATAGGGCGTATAAAACTTGAAATAGGTCGGCAATAAATAACCCAATTGATTAAGTGCGCATGCAAATTTGTAAATTGCAAGACAATAGACCCAAACGAGGTGTCAGTTAATGATTGGTGTCCGACGCTTGTCTAACCTAGATTCTCAACGTGTAGGACTCGGTGATATTTATTAATGTAAAAAATAATACCTCAATTTAAAATTGAAGAATCAATATTTATACATAATTATATTCATTCCAAAGAAATTATCGTTTTAGTCGTTTAGAAAACGTGATGTTTAAATAGACCCCAAAACAATGAAACCGTTCGTTATTGATTTTCGTGAAGGTATGACGAGTATTTAATTAGTATAAAGAGAAACATCATTAGCAATTACTATCGATTGAACTTTTATTTTTCTTTAAGCTGATAAAACTCAAACATAATAATGCATAAAAGATACATTAAATCAATAAAGAAAATATTACACACACTACATATAATGTATTTGACGCACACACGCATGCATACTATTTATTGTCAAACTTTTGTTCTTGACGTCTGTTGTCAAATTGAGAATAGATTAAATATTATTTGTCTTTGTTAATATTTTTTATAGTGTAGTCTTGGCAAAATTTGTGATTATAGAAGTATAAAATGTACCTAATCATAATACAATACAATAAACTTACAATTCCAATTAATTATAGTCGAATTTCGACTACTGCGGGACCTCTAGTCAAAATAATACGACAGGAAGATTCGGTGTCATATTTGTTCGACGTAACGACAATTTAATAGGTGCCGTGTGTACAAATTCTGCTTTGTCTGACACGGGGTGAAGGTCGTTTCACGATAAGATTAATGACACAAACTCTTACGAAAATAAGCCCCTTAAATTGTGTGCCTAAGTATTTGTGTCTTTCATAACGCAATTGTTACATGAAAAATCAATGTTCTTATTATTACAGTATATTTTTTTAAGTCGCGGTATCGACAATAAATGTTTGTTTATAATTTGACGCGGATTAATCCGTCTTTCGTCTTAAAATGAAAAGAAAGATTTTAATGATTTTTCAACAATTCTAATGTTCTATTTGGACAAACGAGCTCACAGCTTGATTTTGATGTCAATCCCAGATTTTCATAATACCGTGAAAGCCTATTCTAGCGTTGCCATTCTGAGCTGCTTCAATGGAAAATTTCACAACAAAAATAAAAGAACGTACTGCGCATAATAATGCCAGTGTTTTGTGAACACAAAAACAAAAAAAAGAAAACAAAAAAAAACATTCTCCATTAAAAGTCACCCGTCACGTTCGTAACGACAACGTGAATGCGCTACCGGCGCCACTACGCCTACGTGACGTGAGTGACGCGTAAGGCTATTCACGAATCACGAATGAACCTGGGCTCGCGGACCCTACCGGAATTACGGCTTCATAACTTTGGATGTCATACCTGCGGTAATCGATTTGTGTAACGTCGTTAATCGCTTATGTAATTTATTGTTTGAGGCTAAATTAACTTCATTAAACACTGGAACCTTTTTTGTCCCTAGTACCTATTGGCTGGTATCTTAATAGCCTTTTACAGCTACGCCCGGACGAGTGGGTGTACCCAAGGGCTCTCGACCTGACAGAATTTGCAACACCAGCCCTAAGAACAGCAGTGCGTCGCAAAATCTACCACCGGATCGGAATCGCGACTCACTGAGAAAATCAGGCGAGAAACTCAATGGACAGTGTCTATGGGTATTATTTTAATCATAAGAGTTGACTTAGTGAAATGAATCGAAATGATGGAGGCGGAGGGGCATTGAAAGAAAATATTTATAGTTTCATAATGATTGGTAAATGTTTCTATTCAATATAGAATTTCACTTTTTATTTGTGATTTAATTAGTGATAGTATCATTATAGTATATTAGTAATAACAAATTTTATTAGTGGTGGTAAGTGAAATTAATTTACTATTACTTACTGCATTTTGACTAATAACTTAAGACGAAATGGGGAATATTCAGCGCTAATACTACCACAAAAACAAAGATTGAGTTCTTGTTTTAGGGGAAATGCACAATAAGAGACTAGCGGGCTTATTACCTAAGTTATTGTGCAGTATTAAAGGCATTAAACATTTCTAAGGAGGTTCTTTACAAATGTATGTATAACTAATTATTTAATTGTAAAGCTTTTTTATTTATTTTTTTATTGCATATGTGGATGGACGAGCTCACCGCCACCTGGTGTTGCCACTCACTTCAGACTGAGGTCTCTGTATGAGGTTCTATAGTACAACGGCTGTCCCAGCCTTCTAACCGGAACGTACATATTACTCCTTCGCGGCAGAAATAGACGGGGTGGCGGTCTATCTTCCATGTGATTTTTGAATCGAGATACCTACGATATCCCGTTGTCGCATTGTTTCCGTAACTGCATTGCGTGCGATTACGCGCCTTAGTTTCTCGTCACTAATTTACGTCATCTAAAGTGTTTTCAGTAACTTTGATTGTAGCGCAAAATACTTAAATTAATAAATTTTACAATCTTTACAAAATTAAGCCGCAATCGAAATTTATTTCATTACACATATTATCACTCTTTTATATTGTGATATTCGTGTAATCACACGTTTAGGTATAGAAAATTCTTTGCAAGGTCGTTTACCAGCCAACATTAGTTTGATAACAACACCTTAAGCTGTAGTCAAATGTAATAACATGTGTTATGTTCTGAATTATCGAACCGCAGCCATTAAATTTAGATTTAATTGATGCTAGCTACGAAAAATCGGATGGTCCTCAAAGAGACATTTGATCAGACATATACTTATGTAATACTTAGGTATTTATCAAAAATGTTCATGTTGGTACAATTATAACAATTGACGATTGTATTTAAGTAATTCTTTTTGTATTATTTAATGATATTATGGATCGAAATTTCGACTTAATTATTGTTAGGCTGTAATTGGAGTTACAGTTATCGTAACGTCGTCCACCTTAATACATGAGGTCGAAATTGCATTTGAGATATGGGAAACGCACCCTTCAAATCGAAACTACATGGACAACAGCAATGGCAGAACCACAACCAAGCTTCTGCTACCGCCTTCCTGTTGATCCTGAGCATATTATTATACATACATAATTAAACTGTTTAGAATAATTGGTAACCACTTCGAGATGAGAATTAATATTAATATGCCTGTATAAATTTCAATAATCGAAAGATTTTATAGGTGTATAAGTAATTCCAAAAACGTAGCTTTTGTAGGTAATTTAGACACAAAACATCTCAGGAGGTTGAAGTGGCGGATAATTATTTTCCCAGCCCCTAAAAATTAACATAAATTCTAGACGTATTTTTTAATAATCCTACTAATATAATTTACAATATCATATTATGGTAGACGTGAGCTGAACATATCGCAGGATGAAGCTCGATAATAAAAAATGTTTTGAATATTAAATCATCGCTGCAATCGTTCCATGATTTTTGGTAATTACGTGTTTCTCGATCAGTCTGCGTGTGTAGCGTTGATAAGAGCAATTATTTATAAAATCCATCAGAATGTTGATCATAAATTTTGTTTTTAACGCACGTACCTCCTGGATGCAGCAAGGTGCTGGGATGTATATTCCCATCTTTATGTAGCAAGATATGCTTAGGCTCGGTCACCAAGTAACAGGTGTTTCCGTCCGCAATGCATCTCTGGAAGCATCGCGCCGACTGATAGCACAGTGCCCAGGCGTGCTCCTCGCTTATGGACGAGTTGAACGCCTCCAGGATCTGCTGGAGGCTGATGCAGTTCGAAGCGTTCAGCGTGAACTCCGTCCCGCCGGTCGCTCCGGCAATACCCTTGCGCATCATCGCGCTCAGCCGGCCGGCCAGCGACCATCCATCCTTACATACAACGTTCACAACACAACACCGATCGTGCCGCACTTTTATTCACATAAAAATTTCTCACAAAAATATATAGTAAACGTGTTTTTATTGTCACCGTGCCTCCCCCGAAACGTCACTGTCACCGGTTGACAAGGGGGTGGTTTGAAATATTGTGTTGTTGTGCTCGCGATCGTTCAGCGCATGCGCGAGCCGCGTCAGTCAAACGATCAGTACGTACGAACACTGCGGACGTGTGTGGCAGACTGGCAAGTGGCGGCGAGCGACAGTCCGCGGTCCGCGCTCGGCTCCCAGCCTCCAAACTCGGGGACCGAGATGCGCCCTACCCCTTACTTCCTATTTTCCTCGACCAAGCACGAGAAACTTCATATTACGCACGACTATTGGTACTTCGATTTCCCGATCGACTAGCTTCCATTTCGTTTGGCGGAGATAAGATACGAGATAGGTGCGTTTCACAATAATACAATGATAATTTGAACATTTTTATTTTATTTTATTTTATTTCAGTACATGTAAACATCACTAATCAATCCATTAAACAATCTTTCGATGACGTAATGGTTTACCAATTAGTTTAAAAAAAAAAAGGAAAATCTTTAAGGATCATCGTTACACTCGTAATATTATTTGCAACTTTTAGATAGTACACTTATTTGCAAAACTCAAAATTTTGTTGAAAATATTGACAAATTGAGTTTTCTATTATAAATACTAAAAGATAAATGGAATGTTAATACCTAAAATAAATTACACAGACAATTCAAATCAAAGATTTAATACAAAGTGTGTTTAGTTGATGAGTACAAATCAAAAAATTGTTTTGCATTAAAAGAAGTGTAGTCATTTATTTATATTTTAATTCGAAGAAAATGTATTTATTATCTTATCGAACAAATATATGACAATACCTAAATAGTTTCCTTCTATTATAATTTAAAAATCAACACGATTGTGACAAAAGATCATATGATTTACACAGGGATTACACAGGGTGTATTGGAACCGTTCCGGGACATGAAAATTCTTAGTAAAGTAAATTCATAAATTCAAAGGATAGTTCTCTCATTTGGAAAGTCTCAATTGGAAAATCATGTTTTTTTTCCGTAGCACGCGATGTAAAGCAAACAAAAGCTGACAGACTAGCGGGACTCTGATACGTACCGATGCGATGGTTAGCTGCTTTCTCATTTCATTACACTCACGTTTTAAAAAAAAAAAATTCACGACATAGCCTTACATCTCTATTCTCAAGCATTTAAAAATAGAAAAGACTCAACGTCTATCCACAACCTGCCTACAAAAAATATTGCGGTATTTTGGTCATGTCGCACGCAGGGATATCAGCAATTTGGAACGCCTTGTGGTGACCGGTAAAATCGAAGGAACAAGACCTAAGGGTGGAGGTCCCAAACGATGGTCGAACCAAACAGCGGAGGAACTAAAAATACTTCTCAGAGACGCACTCCACCAAGCTACAGAACGGGATCGATGGAGACAGCTAGTTGACGGAATCAAACTGAGTCACGATCCTCAGCAATGAAGGACCGATTGAAGAGAGAGAGAAACTCACATGAGCCTGCAAGTATTCATATTCAGTGTGTGAATACAGGTTTCCATTAACCTTAGTCTTTAGAATGAGCTCAACGGTGTTTCCTAAGCGCTGACATGTCCTTCTTCCAACGAGGCTTGCGAAGAGTACCTTACGGCAGGCAGCGACTTGCCTGTGCCCTTAGCATTGCTGACCTCTTACCATCACTCGTACGCTCGCTGACCACTTACCATCAGTCGTACCGTATCCTCGTCGGCCTACAAAGGCAATAAAAAAAAGGTTAGTGTTTATCATCCACGAATAACAAGACACTAATGTAATAACAAATAACCTTTTTTTATTAAGTTTGAGAGATTACTGGTGGCCCGGAGGTCTTCCCAGTTTCACCAGGACAGGTGGGGCGAGCAAGGGCTCAGCCAGGATGAATAACATTCAGCGGATTAAGCGACAAGACTCGCTCTGACATGAGAACGAAGGGCTCTGAACCCATTGTACACCCCCTCTTCCATTAAACAAATAAAAATCACTACCGAGACTATGAACTCGTGACAAACAGCTGATTTATTGGCCCCAACGTTTTTCACCGATTTGTAACAAATCATATTGCATAGATGGGTGGACGAGCTCACAGCCCACCTGGTTTCAAGTGGTCACCTGAGCCCAAACGTCAGGCACGCCTCCGCCCACCTTGAGATATGAGTTCTAAGGTCTCAGTATAGTTACAACGGCTGCCCTACCCTTCAAACCGAAACGGATTACTGCTTCACGGCAGAAATAGGCAGAGTATGGTACGTACCCGTGCGGACTCACAAAAGGTCCTACCGCCAGTAACTGTATCCACGAACTATACCCTAAAAATGTATTCACAACACCCGCATAGGATGGGTAATCACGTGCTACCCGTCACAGCCTAGCGAGCTGACTCCCGGGGCGAACTTCCTATATATGCGATTGTCGCATAAATCCTCTATAGACTTGACAGCTGTCAAACTTGTCATGGTTGACAGCTGAATCATTACTAAAATATTAAAAATAAAACTGATTTGCAATTCAAAAAAATTATGGGTTAGACTTAAACTTTGTTTACAAATGCTTTAATTTCAATACTTCAATAGTTTAATATGTATTCTTTTATAATAGAATAATATGTTTTTATCAAATTTAAAAGTAATTTTATGATTTACACATTTTGCGTACACGTCTTTAGTAATATTTACGTATAGATTAAATATAATTCCCTTGGAAAAAAATAATATCATTTATTTTTCATAATATCTAAAGTTCTATCTAATTTTACATTTACTTTTTATCGTTTTAATTTTATTATCAGTCGAATTTTTTTATTCAATGCAACATCGTCATTTTATTATTAACTTTTCTATATTTCTGTGACCTATTAATACTGATCAAAGAAATTAAATAACATTTTCACGTATTCGATCGAGTTGTTCGTTATTTATATGTGTATATCACTTTTTTATTTCGTGATAGTATTTCATTTTCATCATCCATTCTTTTTTTATTGTTGGCAACATTGGTGAATATTTCGTCACATGGAAACGAGGTGATTTTGTCGGAGAGAGAAAACATCGGCTTGTTCATTTTAGCTCAACGAGTGCATATTCTACACTACATATTTGGAAAATGGCCATAGTGATTCTTAGATAACGTCGACTAACCTAAGTTTTATAATCACATTATTTCTTGTAATCAGAACCAAATACTCAAAAAAACGAATTTCACTAATCCGTTTGTTGTTAATTAGTAATTATTTTTATTAATATTCAATCACAGTCTAATTTAAGCTTCTGTATATTGACCATATTAAGGTTACATCTAAAATAAATATATTTTGCTTGGATGTGAGAAAATCAGTAAATATAAATATCCGACCACTGAACCATTTCGATTCTAGTCTCGAAACTGTTTTCGTTACTTTAAACTTTATTTAACTTTAATCTGGAATCGTACAAGCTATTGGATACTATGGACGCGTCGCTCGAGACACGTACAAAGCTACCAATAGCATAGCAAACAATTTAGTAAAATCTATATAGAAACAGTCTTATTTCTTCTTCAAGCTCCACAGCGGATCCAAAAAGTTGAGGGGGTCTTTCATGTCTCCGCTCTTGAGGCCGGGAGCTTGCTTCATCTCCTCGAACGATTCCCGAGAGAATTTCTTCTGCGGCGTGGCGGAGTTGGAGTTGTTAGGGGTGGGAGTGACCGGAGGGAGGATGGAGGCTCCTGTTGGTCCGGAAACTGCTTCACCGTTGAAATTCGTTGTCCCTGTGTTTATATAGTTATTATGTAGTTGGACATGTACATATTGTGGAAGTTTTTTTTATTGCATTTATAGGTGGACGAGCTCACGGCCCACCTGATGTTAAGAGGTTACCGGAGCCCCTAGACATCATTTTTTTTATTGCTTAGATGGGTAGACGAGCTCACAGCCCACCTAGTGTTAAATGGTTACTGGAGCCCCTAGACATCTACAACGTAAATGTGCCACCCACCTTGTAATATGAGTTCTAAGGTCTTGGTATAGTTACAACGGCTGCCCCACCCTTCAAACCGAAACGGATTACTGCTTCACGGCAGAAATAGGCAGGGTGGTGGTACCTACCCGCGCGGACTCACAAGAGGTCCTACCACCAGTAAACGCATCGTACCTACGCGGTCCTACCATCTCCAACGCAAATGCCGCCACCCACTTTGAGATGTGAGTTCTAAGTTTTCAGTATGGTTACAACGGCTGCCCCGCCCTTCAAACCGAAACGCATTAAGTACAGTAAGTAATCATCGATAGAAGGTAATGTAACGTTTCGAATTGTAACAATAGAGAACTGGCGTGACGTCATTTGGGGTCATTTACAATCGATGCGTTTTGGATTCTGTAGATGATATTTATTTGTCAGAGACGGTCATTAGTTTGGTAGCTAAACGAATCGCAGCACGATCGCGGCATCGTCGGAACTCGGCTAACTTCGTTAAGACAGAGCCTAGCCGAGGGAGGCGCATAGACGCCACATCACACTTACCAACCAGCCTTCTTGAAGAGCGATGCCTACGTCCTAAGAACTATCACTCGTTTTCATTTGCTAACGTCAAGAGAAGATTTCTAAATTGTTCTAAGACAGCAAACATGATTGACGTACTCAATATTTCTCTTGGCTCAATCATCCTATTCGCCCCTACGATGTCTGACGATGGTGTTAATAATTGTGGTCTCTCCGACACATTTATAACAGAATTAGCCTGGGGATTTATTCTGCGAAATGCACTAGAATATGTAATCTATTTATTTCTGATTATATTTCTCTTTTAGACTAACCAGAACAAAGTACGCCTTGTACGTAAAACAGCGCGGTTCTGTACGCGTCGGCTAGATACTTCGTGTCTTCCAGAATGTTCGCGCGACCTTTGTACAAGTTGACACAGCCGGCGTCTAGCATATCTGTAGAGCATTACAATACATTTAAATTATCACTAAGCATATCAACGTTCTAAGATGAAAGAATATTAAACTAAATTATTGAAATTGACGAGTATTGTAAAATATGTTGTCATTACGTACCACAATTACACATTAAGACATTTGAAGCGCTTACCGCACAAATCTAGTTGTCCCGCTCGCACCTGGCACATGACCATAACGAGAACGGCGACGACGGCGCTGCGTCCCGCTCCCGCGCCGCACTGTATCCACGCGCCGCACAGTTGATTGCACAGACGATTTTCATAGGTTTGACTCAGAATTTTATCTACCAGAAGCACTAGGGGTGAGCAAACAATTCTGCAACAAAAATAAACAAAATATATATGTGGGATTTTAAATTCAGGGTGGGCCAGTGAAACGCTCGATTACTCCACAAAAACTTGATGCTTTATTTCGTCTTATTATAAGTAACTCCAATACAAACGTCTTTCGCCTTCTGGGTTAGACTGCGTCTGAGCGTCGTCGCGTCCGGCAACTACTCTCCTGTTACTTATGAAAAAAAAACTAGGTGTTCCGCTTTCATTCGCTACCTTTCTTACTTCCTAATACGACATCTCCTATCTCTCTCACTCAGTCATGCTCCTTATCTGTCATTCATACATATCGCTCCGTTCCGTTCCTACATATATATATATCGACGCAACATTTCTATTTAGTTAACTAAGATTAGTTAAACTTAACCTTAATATTAACATAGTTTGTTGACTATTGTAAGTCCAACGCGTATAAACAATTATTTAAGACGGTGTTTATAAGCATATTATCTATTGTCGCACAAAGAGCCATTTTGATAAAGCGGCACGACACGAGAACCCTTTCATCGTGGCCGCCAGTAATTACATAGCCGATCCTGCGGACCAAATGGTACGACCAAACAGTCGACGTCTCCCAAACACGTCATCTCGGATCCTCCCGATCCACTAACGGTGCTTCTAGGTACCTCAAGCACCAATCATCGTTTTCGTCAAACCCGTCGCTTGCGACGAAGGGCTCGACAAGTAAATTAACCCACAGACACAGTCCACTGAGTTTCTCGCCGGATCTTCTTAGTGAGTCGCGTTTCCGATCCGGTGGTAGATTCTGTGAAGCACGGCTCTTGCTAGGGTTCGTGTTAGCAACGACGGTTTGAGCTCTGTGAGCTCACCTACTAGGATGATGACGCTGACATGGTCATTGTAGACCGTCAGCTTAGGTAGGAAAAAAAAACCACTTTCGAGACTGAACTTATCCGAAGCCCCGAAGCAGATAAGGTTCCCGCGGTCACCACTACAGATGCAGACGACTCACTTGGCAGGGAACACGTTGATCTGGTAGTGCGTGACGGCGTGCACGCTGCTGCCGCCGGCGACGCGCAGCCTCCGCTCGGTCCAGTGCACGGTGCAGTTCACTTCTTCCAGCAGCACCTTCAGACCGTACAGCTCCAGAGACTGTCCCTTGGCCGTCGGCCAGTACGACTTTCCTTGCAGCTGTTGAAAAAAAAACAATTTTCAAATTTGCAAACATTTTGGATATCTTCTTCTTCGTTTCTTATAATATACCATCTGCTGGGGTGTAAGGGTCGAATCAAATCCTCGCATTTACATCGGTCTGGGGCAGTCTGTTCTAGGTACTCCCACGGCATGCCCAAGACGACCAGCTCCTGCTCCACCGAGCGACGTCAAGTTGTTCTGGGGCGGCCTCTATTCCTTTTGCCAGACACTTTCCAGGTCAGTGCTCTCTTGGATAGGTTTAGATATAGGAATAGAGGAGATGTATAAACTTAAGTTGTAGTAATTTCTTTTGAAAATTTATAATATAAAACAATTACCAGAAGTTTCTTTCTTTTTGATTTCACAAAACTGCACACTTCATCTGTGGCTCTCCCGGGACCAACCATGAAGTTTAATTTGATATATAAAAAGTTTGCATAATGCTACCACCTTGAAATGTAGCTCTTGGTTAATCGTCTTAAGTAAATTAATAATTACGTAATCGAAAATATAATGCATGTATAGTAGTTGATAAGATTTTATATTTTGCAAACTTAAAATAAAATCTGACCGACGTTAAACTAATTTAAAAGCTCACCTCAATCTCACTCAGTAAACACACGATGCAACTGATTTTATTTTCTAATACTGACTTCCAGAAGATTCCATATTCATCTTCACTTGGATTTTTAGAGATCACTAAGGGTATACACCATGAGGCTAATTGCTGTAAGAACACAAAAAAACAATTACTTTCTAAGCCAACTTCCATGAAACGTGCCAAGGGAAAATGGATCTTCGAATCTCAGCAGAGCACTTTATAAAATACAGAAAGCATTTGGTAACTGAGAGGATATACCAAGACTTAACTATTACTTTATCATATTTTAAAACAAAAATATATTTTAAATTAAATTCAAATAACACAAAAGCATTATTTGCTCAACACATATGTGTATAGTCTTTACATTAATACGTGAAGCAAAAATTTTGTTCCCTTTTTTTCGAAGATTGCGCGAACGGAGGACTATGCCATTTTCCACACTTATAGAGAATATAGAGGAGTGCAGAATGGTTTTTTTTAATTATTCATAAACAATACTTTAAATCAGTAAAAAAACTTTACACATACTACCAAGTATTTGACACACACACACACACACACACTTTGGCTTATTGTTAAAACCAGTTGTTTAATTGAGAATAGATTGTTTGTCCATAGCGTAGCCTTAACGAAATCTATAATTGGAGATATCTATATAGTCTTTTTTTTATTGCTTAGATGGGTGGACGATCTCACAGCCCACCTGGTGTTGAGTGATTACTGGACAGACATCTACAACGTAAAAGCCGCCACCCACCTTGAGATATGAGTTCAAAGGTCTCAGTATAGTTACAACGGCTGCCCCATCTTTCAAACCGAAACGCATTACTGCTTCACGGCAGCAATAGGCGGGGCGGTGGTACCTACCCGTGCGGACTCACAAGAGGTCCTACCACCAGTAATTACGCAAATTATAATTTTGCGTGTTTGATTTTTATTACACTATGCTATTCCTTCACCGTGGAAGTAAATCGTGAACATCTGTTGAGTACGTATTTCATTAGAAAAATTGGTACCCGCCTGAGATTCGAACACCGGTGCATCGCTTCAACACGAATGCACCGGATGTCTTATCGCTTAGGCCACGACGACTTATTAAAAAAAACAAAATGTGTGCAATTCACACGTGGTAGAAGTGAAACCTTCCAAAATTAAAATACAATTATCCTAAACGTCTTAAGTATATGTAAAATTTTGTCATTAGTAAATAATTGTAAGGTAGCGCCCTCTGTGAATTGATATTTTAATTTCACGTATAATCCTAAATTAAAATTCACTACAAGAGCTTTCATACACACGTTAGTATTAAAAAATCTCACAGATGGCGCTGTATTAAATAGTATGTATATTTCTGTCTCATTCTTTGCTGGCTTCATCCTACACATTTTTGTATTTGTGTCTCTTACCTGTCGTTTTTTCCGTTGCATCCGGTTTGAAATCACAACGATTCTAAAGAAGTTTTCACTTAAAAAAATTATCAAAATTTATGCATGTAGTAAAAAGCGGTTAATTCAATATTATAAACAGACACTCCAATTTTATTTATATGTATAGATGTATAGATTAATTGTGGTCGAATTTCGACCAATGGGCGCCCGCTAATGTAGTATAATACTACATAATACAATAAATATGATGATACCTTGTAATGAGAGGCGTTTATGTAAGCGTCAGGGTCGGACTTGAGCGTCAGGCGCGAGTCGTCGAAGGGCACCACCTCCGTCACAATGTTCCCGCGGCTGTGTTTCATCGCTATCGTTTTAGACCTAGTCATGTTTTCCTTCAGCTAAAATACGATCCAAATTAAATCATACTAACAAATTCTTTAAAAATACGTTAAAATCTTAACATACTATCGCACCTTTAGAATTGAAGTGGCTTAAATAAGAATTTAAAGAAAATGTGCCTTATACTTCGAGGGACTTATAAAGAGGTATTTACAAGGGCTCCCAAACTTATTTTATCTACTGCCCACTTTGAGAATAAATTTTTTGCGCCCCCATTTTTACACCTACTTAACAAACCACTATAGCCAGCGCAAAGTCGGCGTCTAAGGGTCCTCTTAGATGAAATTACACATCGCTTCCCAAGCCTCTACACAACGCCCCCATTTTTTTGTGGGTCTCTTACCGCTCCCCTTTAGGCGTGCAACGCCCACAAGGGGGCGTGATCGCCCACTTTGGGAAAGACTGACGTATTATATCGGTTTATAAAATTATGCAGTCTCTTTTGTTCCTAAAAAAGACAAACATACTCTTTCAGTCTCTTTTAAATCAAGCGCATATCTTAAAACTAAAAAATTATATAATAATTCTTCAATTACGTTTTTAGAGATTACTAAATAACAAAAAAAATGCATTAAGCTACTTCAATTCTAAAGGTGAGATATACTTATTGACTAATTTTTGGTGTGTATAGTTTTTGGTCTGAAGTGTACCATCGTCTTGGTAATTTCTGCAGTGAAACTTTGCGGTTAGTAGGGCAGCGCATTAGTAAAAAGTCAGGTTACTTGTGAGCTCTTCTGTTCGTTTGTACAAGGCTAAAATATCTATTTATATTGTAATTCTTTTTTCGTTATTCTCTTTGTTACTATGGACACTTTTTGATCTGTGAGCAATTATATCACACAGACAAACATCAAGTTTAGTGTCCACTCTTCCCCCCCCTCCCTCTTTACTACTTCTACTGCACTGTCGCGAGGATCCCGAAGTTGGGTATTGGCCTCAAACTATAAACACCGCCATGCATCTCAATCTAGAGTCAACGGAACACCTGGTGTGAATCGGTTACAAAGTCCCTAGTCATGTTTTAGCTTCATATTGTGCCGGACCCTTTGAAGGGCTATAATTTATTAAAATAACTTACTTGTACATCTTGATACATTTTCCATTTCGAATCCAATAGCGTCAGTCCACTGGGAGTTCTGTTGGTCAGCGAATCCACCAGTCTCTGCAAGTTCTTCACTTCCTGCGTGAACTGGTTGAGTAGACTGGGGTCCGAGAAGATATCTCTCTTGGCCGGTCGGACAAGCGCCTCTTCTTTGGGAGCCTTCGCTGGCTCTGGTTTAGGTAGCACTTGCTTCCGTATGGCACTTTCGGATATTTGTGGCACTTTTATCTCGGGCATCAACGGTTTTTGTTCAACCGTAAAATCTATGTCCGATAGAAGATCGAATACGGAAATTTCCGGCTTTGGCTCGATTTCCTCGATCGGATTCTCCGCAACTTGTTCTGTAGTCTGTACCGGTGTTGGAACAGTTTCTTGGACCGAGACGTCGTTACTCTGCGGAGCCTGCAGCGCCTCCATTGTATCACGCGATTCAGTCGACACTCCATTTTGTTCAGTCGACTGAACATCATTCTCTTTTTGCGAAAAAACTGAAACGGAAATAATTAAAATAAAAAAACCGTCATATTTACAATATGTTTATTCATAAATAATATATTTATACATTGTTATTTTAATTCAAAGCAACAAGTCCTTACCTTGATTACTGGTAAATGTAACGCTGGTATCGTGACCTTGACCGGACTGCATGTAAGTCGACTGATTGACGTTGGCGCCATAGTTGGTCCCGATCGTTTGCGGAGTGGCGACCATTTCATTCGACTGGTTAGTGGTCGTTATGTACCCGTACGGCGCGTTGTAATACTGATTGCTGTTCTGTTCTTGGGTCGGTGCTTGGGGGACTTGCGTTTCAGAGGGGGACTGCACGGTGTGGCATCCGCCGGCGCTGGTGTAGCGCTGTCCGGCCCAATTCGAGTCGTTGTGCACGGTCTGAGGGTCCACATTCCCTTGGTGGTTTGCGTACGAGTTTTGCGAACCGTAATTGTATTCGTAATTACCGGTAGCCTGGTTGAGTGTATAGCCCGGATGATTTTGGTAGGTCTGGCCGTAATTAACTTTGCTTTGGTCCTCGTAGGTGCTCGTCGGCTGGTAGCTTTGCACGTTTGGATTTTGGTAATTCTGAATATTGCTGTAATTCTGTGTGTTATAGTTCGACTGGAAACTAGACGAGAGAGCTTCGCCCGTCACGTGCGATTTGATCGGTTTATCGAACGCGTCCATCTGCGCTAAAGCGGGGTTGTATACCTCAGCCTCGGGTGGGTACGTGTAAGGCAGTGACGTCACTGTGCTAGTGACGTTTGTCGTCGACGTGTTCGCACCGGTCGCGATCGTTTGCGTCGCGTAGTGTTGGGACGCGCTGTCGAGCGAGCTCGTGACGTAACTGTACGGTTGTTCCGGCACACTGTAGGGTGCGCTGACGCTGTACTGGACCGACTCGGTACTGTATTGGTAACTAAGGGAGCTGTAGTCCGTCGGGAGCTGTGACCCAGGAGCGGGCACGCCCGTGTTCAAACCGGCGTTATACGCAACACTGGGCGTGGACGATTGCGGGTACTGCATGTAGTAACCGTGCGAGGGATCTACAGACGGTTCAGACTTTGGAGCGTTTATATGCATTTGTGCAAAATTCACATTCAAATCTGTCTGGTTATTCGCATACGCCTGATTAGCAGAAGCGTAAGTATTGGAGCCGTGACTCGAGGCCACAGACTGAACATTCTGCGCGTAAGGGTCATTGTAGACTGGATATTGAATATTTGGATTCGTGTTCATGTTGGGTGGTTGGTTGCTATATTGCACGGATTGCGGCTCCGACACGGACGCGGCGCTGTTCTGGGGCGTGCTGTAATAAGGGCCGGTATACACTTGCTGCGGGTCTGGTATCTGAGGCGGATATTGTTGCGTGTGCGGATTGTACGCGGAGTTATCCTTGTCGTAGGGTTTCTCGGCGGCCGGGTAGGCATAGTTCTGGGCATAAGAGGTTTCGGGCATGACGTTAGGGTTGTAACGGTCGGTGAATGAAGTGTTCTGAGCTTGAGACATCAGAACTCCGTCGGGGAGCTGCATCTGTGCCACGTCTGTAGCTGGAAGAAACATAAAAGAAACCATCAAATAGCGTCTCCTGGAATAACCAGTTTTTCTGTTTGTTGTCTTTACATTTCGATTTTTTCATGATCATAAGATTTTTACAACAATCGAGACTCCTATGGAACCCTGAACTATAGACCAAGTCCATAGATCACTTTGGGAACTAAAGATCTAGGGTTGCTCTAACAACGAAAAATTCAACAAAATTCCTATAATGCTCATTAAGTGCCAAACCTAAAATAGAAAGTAAAATAATGTTCTTCTGAGTGCTAGACCTAAAACAGAATATCGAAAAATTTAATTGGTAACGCAACTAATTTAAAATTACTGTCTAAAAGTTGGAAGATGCTAGAGAGGGACAAAACGCTACCAACTACCCACATGGACGTACAATAGTTACACAAACTCACCCTCAGAGCCAACAGGCGCCGGTCTTACGGAGGGGAGGTACATCGTTTCCGGATAGTACGTGTCTGGCGGGAAGGCTTCCATTTGAACTGAAACAATTAATTTTACGTATTTCAATTCTGTCTATATTTTTTTTCAATCATCTCACAACTCTTTTGGTTTCGTTCAGTAAGGATGGGTGAGCTAACATAAAAGGCAATGTTAATAATATTATTGCTATATTTATTATTCCGTCGGCAGACGACTCTACTAGCCAAATGTTTACCAAGACGAATAGATAAAAAATAAGACAAAATGCTCTGATACAAATCCTAATAACAGTTATGGATCTTTTGTTTTTATATTGCTTTGATGGATGGACGAGGTCATAGCCACCTGATGTTAAGTGGTTACTGGAGCTCATAGACATCTACAACGTAAATGCGCCACCCACCTTGAGATATAAGTTCTAAGGTCTCAGTATAGTTACAACGGCTGCCCCACCGTTCAAACCGAAACACATTACTGCTTCACGGCCGAAATAGGCAGGGTGGTACTTACTGGTGCGGATTCACAAGACGTCTTACCACCAGTAATGACGTCACGTCTTGAGAAGTTCAGATTTGCATTCAATCGATATTAACCTGGAGGGGCTGTGTTTCTAGGATTGCTCCTGTTCTTCATATAAGGCAGGTAGTCCTTCAGCTTCCGGGGCGCTCCGGTGGGCGGCAGGCCGGCCACGTCTGGGACTTTGGGCGCCGCCGCGGCGGGCACGGCCGGGCCTGGCGCTGACGTCACAGCTGCAAGGGAATTATGGCGGCTCATGTGGTATACTTTAAGAGGAAGGAAAGATCTTCCACCGAGCGGGTGATTGTGCTCGGTAGATCGACGGTCCGAATGTTATTGTTCGGAACTTGTATAAATGCAAGCTTATCTTGAAAATGTCAGGCATCTGTCAAATATCTTGTGTACTGTGATGGCTACCACCACTCTTACATTATTAGACACACTGAAAACAATTCCCACACGACCTTAGCTCACGGGGTGACAGACCAGGGGAACTGTGGAGTCCAGTGTGCTTAGTGCGATTTTTTTAACGTTCTCGATAACGTAAAAGTTAACTTACTAATTTGTATGGAGTTGGAGCGTTTGCCTACGTTTGCCACTAGAGGCGCTGTTCCAACTGCATACAAATTTGGGTTAACTTTTACGCGACGTAAAAACTCGTTACTCTACTAAACTACGTTAAAAAACTCGCACTAAGCACACAGGCAGGGGCGGTACTCCCACAGACACAGCCCACTGAGGTTCTAGCCGGATCTTCTCAGTGGGTCGCGCTTCCGATCCGATGATAGATTCTGCGAAGCACGGCTCTTGCTAGAGTTCGTGTTAGCAACGTCGTCAGGTTTGAGCCCCGTGAGCTCACGCTTAAGGTTACGCTGAAATAGCCTCTCAAGGCTATCTATCAGCTTAGGTAGTAAAAAAAAGGCTGTACTGTTTCAGACAGGACACAGTCAAAAGTGTTGACTATACAATGCAAGTATACCTTTAGTGTTCTGTTTGGAGAGCAGCTGCGCGCGCTCCTCCTCCTGCACCTGACACGTGCTCTTCAGTCTGGACAGCAGCTGGTTCACGTTGTGCGATAGCTTCTTGTAGAACTCCTGGCCTTTCTGGGACTTGCCCAGCAACTCCTCGTACGTGTCGTATGACGTCACTAATGCTATATAACATTACGCTATGCGTTATGTAATGTCGAGAAAATATCTCATATTATTATTATTTAATTCGTGAACCCGCAATGAACACCGCACCTTTATTTTTATTGCTTAGATGGGTGGCCGAGCTCACGGCCCACCTGGTGCTGGAGTGGTCACCGGAACCCACAGAAGCCTTTTTTTTATTGCCCTTGTAGGCAGACGAGCACACGGCCCACCTGATGGTGAGTGGTTACCGTCGCCCATGGACTTCAGCAATGTCAGGGGCAGAGCGAAGCCGCTGCCTACCGCTTAATACTCTCCACAAGCCTCGTTTGAAGAAGGACATGTCATAGCGCTCGGGAAACACCGTGGAGGGGAGCTCATTCCATAGCCGGATGGTACGTGGCAAAAAAGATCTCTGGAAACGCACTGTGGATGATGGCAGTGGCTCCAGGTAGTATGGATGAACTCTACTCCGGTGGCGGGCGGTGCGATGGTAAAAACGAGATGCCGGTATCATCTCAAACAATTCCTCAGAGCACTCCCCATGGAACGACCTACAACGTAAATGCCACCACCCACCTCGATATACGAGTTCTAAAGTCTGAGTATAAGTTACAACGGCTGCCCCACCCTTCAAACCGAAACGCATTACTGCTTCACGGCGGAAATAGGCGGGGTGGTGGTACCTACCCGTGCGGACTCACAACACGTCCTACCAGCAGTGAATATGTTACATCAGTAGGGTGTATACGGACCGTTGATGAGGCCATCTCGTTTCCTCAGCACCTCGGACAGCAGACGCCGCGAGTCTCCGTACGACGCGTACAACGACGTTAGCTTGTTTATAATATTCTCTTGAGCTCCCAAATTCTGTTCGAGGATCTTTACCTAATTAAACAGAAAAAAAAATCAATTTTTGGCTGTCTGTAAAGTCGGTTTACGGACGATAGTTTTACGTGATAACGTCACTAGCAGAACTAATCGAACTGCTAGCTGACGCCACGCGAGAAAGAGATAAATGTGTCACAAGCCAACGCTTGGGCCGATCGTGCCTTTCTATCGCTTGTTCCGCGCTCTCAGGCGGAACGTGACACTTTTTCATACGTACAGCTATTGTTCATCGATTTATAAGACGTTATCACATCAAAAAAATGATGATCGACAAATTTTTTAAGTAAAATCTATGGAGGGAATATATCTATGGTATGGAGGGAAGTAGATTATCTTGTATAGGGGACAAGTTAAAAAGTGTCCACCTGTAAACGGCAAGTTACAGTTCGAACAATCACCGAAATAGTGTTCGTGTGGGAAGTGGAAACGATATGAGTATAACAGTTTTAAACGGAGTTAAGTGTGGTAGTTTATGGTGGGGTTTTTAAAATATTTTCATTTGTTACTATGGTGCCACGTCAATTTTCTTAAGTTTCAGCGGGCACTTACAATACAATGAGATGGTGGTTCTTATTTTTACCCTCCATAATAAAATCAAACGATTAGAACATTCTAACATAGGTTGACAGTTTATAAACAAAAATTGAACTGAGTAAACGTGATATTTAATTTAATAAGACTCGGCGGTGCAATAGTTAGCACCCATAGCTGCTGGGTCGAGCGTCGTAATTTCGGTTCCCAGGTCGGCCAAACATTCGCGTGATGAACAAGTTTATTTGCTCTATAACTATTTGTCTAATATATAACGATGTATGTATATCGGTCTCTTTAACATAGTACAGGAATGGTTTAGTGTCAATTTTTTACAGCAATGTCCACTCATTCTGCTGTAACAGTGTGGCGATAAAAGATTTATGAATAACAAGGCATCGAACCGTGGGCGCGTGTTTTTCGATTTCTCGTTTGAAGAGGTCCTCGGGCGGCTCGTTGGTGACGAGCAGCAGGGCGGTGACGTCGTCGGCGGCCACGGCGTCCCGCAGCTGCTGCACCAGCGCGTCCCGCTGCGCCTGCATCTCGCGAGCCTTGCCCACCACGCGACGCATCTCCGACATCGTCTCGCGGTCCAGACCTTCTGATATAGCCAGATAGCGAAGCCATCACTACAACTGGTATATTACATAGTAGCAGTCTTTTTTTTATTGCTTAGATGGGGGACGAGCGCACAGCCCAACTGATGTTAAGTGGTTACTGGAGCCCATAGACATCTACAACATAAATCGCCACCCACCTTGAGATATAAGTTCTATGGTCTCAAGTATAGTTACAACGGCCGCCCCACCCTTCAAACCGAAACGCATTACTGCTTCACGGCAGAAATAGGCAGGGCGGTGCTACCTACCCGTCCGGACTCACAAGAGGTCCTACCATCAGTAAATGCCCAAGAAAATCTACGCCACACTATACCATCACACCACAATATCCCCAAAACTTGTTCAACGTCATTTCTAAAAGCACCTCGGTAACAATCTATTTATAAATAAACCAAGACAAAAAAGTAAGTTGAATTTTCTCAATTTTATTTTGTGGAACAGTTCATTAGTTGTTTGTTTTTTTTATTGCCTTTGTAGGCAGTCGAACATACGGCCCACCTGATGGTAAGTGGTCACCGTTGCTCATGGACGTCAGCAATGCCAGGGGCTGAGTCAAGCCGCTGCCAACCATTAAGTACTCTCCGCAAACCTCATTCGAAGAAGGACATGTCATAGCGCTCGGAAAACACAGTGAAAGGGAAGTTCATTCCAATGCCGGATGGTACGAGGCAAAAAAGATCTTTGGAAACGCACTGTCGATGAATGCAGTTGTATTTATTAATGCTCATTAGTTCTATTAGATTACTATTTCTTAATAAAAAATTTTTAGGGGATATGAGGTTTTTTAGATGTCTATAACGAAACAAAAGAGAACACGTAATAAATAAAATGAAACCTCAAAATAAAAAACTAAATTCTGAATTTCTCAACTGACCAATATTGTCAATGCTTGGTATCTTCTCTTGCAGCACGTCCAAAGGTTGGGCCAACAGTTTGAGGTTGGCGATGTGTAGCGTCATGGCCTTGTGCAACACTTGGTTGCTCTCGTTGGTCCTTGTGTGTGCTTCTTGGTACTTGTGGTATTCCCGGGACAGTTCTGTTTGAACGATAGATGGCGGTCGTGGACCCATTAACTTTTGGAATTCTTTCTCTTTCATTGTTTCCTCCTGTTACGAAAAAAAAAAAGAAACAAAAGCTCATAATAATGTATTCGTAACCTTCATTCGCAATTAACAAGGTGTATTTTCAAATGAATAAAATTTGGATCATATCATAAACCAATATTTGCAAATCAACAAGTAGCAGTCCCTACCGCGACGAATTAGTTTATGCATTAGTAAAGTTCAACCACTCCATCGGTTTTTACAGTTATGTGTTTTTTTTTTTGGTTTATCGATATACACAATAATTAGTAACCAATTTCACTACATCACTAAATACAAATAAAATTTGTTTAAAAGCAACTAATTAAAAAAAATCTACTAAAAAAGTACTGCATTTTGCAGCAGCATTAAAAGCATCTAAAGAATGCAATGAGTGAACAATAAGATCGTCAACTTTGCCTCACCTGTATGAGATTTTTTATTTCTCCCAACGAGTGTTCCACGTCGCTGATAGTTTCGGCCAGACTGTTCATCGAATCAACTAGTGACTGTATTATTTCCGACTTGGCATTCATCGCCGCACACCGGTCGACTATATCTTGAGGCACCCTAAAGTTAATAAGGATTTTTTATATCTATCTATATACTAAGCCATTGTTGCTTAAAGGGTAAAACGACGCTAGTATCACACTACCACACAGGTACCACAGGTATTTCTGAGGAGAAGCAGGCTAGTACATAATGTAAGGATGAAAAGCTCACAACCCATATGGTATTAGGTGATCATCGAAGCCGGCATTACAGCAGGCATTTTATCCATTAGGACACAATGACCTTTAAACATTCTAATCTTAGGTACTACATGTAGAGCGTTAACCATAAAGTTTGAGCCATAACAGGTCAATTCTCCCATCCTGCATATTTCTGCTGTTCCAACATAAACCTTATCTCTACAGTTGTAGGGTCTGTAGCATGACTCAGGTGCGTCCACGATCTGGCCTACCAACATAATTTCGGTAGTAAGTCTTCTTACTTTTGTTCCGAATCCAGCACATCGAGCTGATCGAGTTGCAGTGACGACATAAACTCCGTTAGCTCGGTGTTCTTGGCGTCGATCTGGGTCATCACGTGCCGCAGCAGCTTCGCCTTCTGCTCGGAGTACACCGAGGACACCTCGTGTGCCGCGATCGGCACTAGGCGAGCGAATAGGTCCGAACCTGACAACTGACAAATAAATATGTTTATGATACAGCTATTAAATCACGGTAACGCTTCTCTGTCAATATTGATTAACTAGCTGTAGCCGTCCGCTTCGCTGGACATTTAAAATTAACATTATTATTTCTCACCCCTACAAAGATTCTCGTCATTCACGCCCCAGTTACTGGTGTAGAAAGTCCAACACTCATATAAATATTAGCCTATCCATTAAATGTATTTTCTACATGGATACCAAGTTTCAAGTCAATCGGATGCATGGTTCAGTAGTTATAACGGAACATTCGTAAAAACCACTTGAGATTTATATATTAGTATAGATACATGAATTTGTTGCGAGGACTTGTTGCTTACATTGAGGGTACATCGGAAACTATCAATCAAGAAGTTTCAACAACAATTGTACATATTCAACGTTTTAGATATGTTTAAAAGCCCACTCACTACCACCCACCATCAAGTTAGGCAGTATGCTCTTCTGCCTACAAAGGCAATAAATAAAAAATGTTTTCCAGATATTACAAATAGTTTTAAACGTAAAGCAAGCATTATCACATTTGATAGTTTTAATATTAGATTATGCCGTTGTTTTTTAACATTGTATTCAAATTTAAACAAAAAAATCCAAAGCTTCTGCAGCACTATAATATAATATGTTCTTTAGGTGAAGTTTGAAGAGTAGCAGCCAGGCATTTCTCGTCTCTATGAGCCATGTCTCTGCAGTAGTAACAGCTTATCATCAAAAGGATGTTAAGCTGCTTTGTTGTAACTCAGCATTAAGTAATAGAAAAAAATCTTCAGGAATAATTACCTCAGGATCATTAAAGTTAATTGGCAATGGTTTCACCAAACACACTGGTTTTAGTTCCGTTAACATGTCCTTGTCAGGTACCTCCTCATGATAAATAAATTCATTTTCATTCTTGGCTGCTTTCTTTTTGCCTTCGATAACGTCGTTCATAAAGTTCAAAGCTTCCAAAATCACCTAACAATTTAAGGTATGTTAAGAAAACACACACAGTAGTGTATTACTGACGGTATCATTATCATATCATCAATGATATGCAATCGCAAAGCCGATTTTCATGTTTTAGGTGAAGAACAAGAATAAGAACCATCTTATACTTGATATTGGCACTTACTATCGACCCCGCTAATGAGAATCCAAAGAAACGAAAATTAAAATTATTTTCCTCGTAAATAGTCATATGTAGTACTAATAATCTACGAAAATTCGAATATTCTTTGGTCTGATGACGTACAAGTGCAGTATAGTTTTTTTTAAATGTATGTTTTCATGTGTTACTAACAGTTTGTTAAGGGACAATTAGTAACATCAACTTTTCAGTTTTATTAGAAATCTAAAGTTTGAGCCGATGATATTCTGACACCGAAAATGATAAATAAATTTTTAAAGTGTGTGTTCTATTAACTATCAATGTCAACACTTTTTCTGTTCAGTCTGATTACAACAATGTCACCAATAAATCAATACAAATTACCTTGTTGGAGTCCATGTTTTTGGCAATTTTCCTGGCTTCTGCCAGTTTTTCAGCTGCCAGTTGATAAAAGGCAACTCTCTCACCCATTTTCTGCTGCTCTTCAGCATGCATTCCTGAATCAAATTAAAATAACTTGAGCTGTTGGTACTTATAACAGTCTAGAAGTGGTCACTACCATTAAATTTTACTTTATAATTAAATTATTTTTTTTAATAATTTTATATTCACATATTTGATTTCATTTGGAAGTGTATGCCCTCTGAGAGACCATGAAAAAGCACAAGAATTTCTTCAAAGTACAATAAAATTAATCATGCCGGAATGACTAATCAACATTATGCTATGCTTCTTCTGTAATTCTTTATTTTACATTATTATAGCTTAGACTCTGTTTATAGATTAAGCCCTATTTTTGTGTTAATCTTTTTATTGTTTTCTTTCTTTCTTCTTTTTTTTTATGTGTAATATGAATTTCAAAAGCATTTGCACTACTGTAATATTTCTTATCAGTGTACATATACACTTCAAGACACTCCAGTCCTTTGGTATAAACAATCTCTTATCTAATTAGTTTCTAGTTACAATATTACAAAAATTGTACATATTGAATTACAAAAACGAATATTGATGCATAGTTATGAAATTTCCAAATATTTTTTGACAGTTTATTTTATGCATCTCCTATTTACCACCTATAAACAGATTGTATTGTACACCATTAAGCCTATAAAAGTACAAATTTTCTAATAATTATTCTTACCTTGATACAGACAGGCAATAGATCCAACAAATGACATTTTAAAAGAAAGGGACCGATACCAATAGTTGTACAGGGTTATACCAACAACTTCATAAACATTTTCTGAACCAGTGGACGGTCCAAGTAAAGCCAGAGCATTTTTGCAGAATAAAACAACTTGTATTGCTACTGCTCCTGAAATTTAAAATTCATGATTTCAAATAACTAGGTATAAGACAGGCTGCTATAAATTTGAAAGTGTACACGCACACCAACAAAAACAAACCTTACTTTCAATTCACAGATAGTAACCTGAAGCAGTGATTCGAGTAAAAAAAAAATCATTGTTTTTAATCAAAACATGGTGATGATTCATCAACATAATAATATGTTATCTACAACAATACTTTTACTATACATGTATAAGATATGTTTTGTAGTGTATACTTAACAAGTGGACTTCAACTTTAATGTATTCTTATTTTGAGTTCACAAATATTCCTTAAACAACTGGTCTTCTATAAAACTACATTAATTACCAATAACACGGGGCTTTCTTGTATCTTGTATACTCTTCTCTAGAATACATTGCTGGGCTTGACCTAAGCAAATTTCCTGGAGAAGTCTCATTATTTCTGAGGAAATATCAACACCTGGAGGTTGAGTAAATTGCTCTCTCAAGAGTTGAAATGAGTATGCAGCATGCTGGAAGTGAGTGCAAGTGGCTTTCAGGCTTTCAGCTGTGGTACGTGGCTCCATTGCACCAAGTTCGGTATTTAGGGCACCAATATTGTAAAGAATACATCCTAATTCAAACCTAGCAGATGCTGAGGTACAATTCATGCTTGCGTAGAGATCCTTCCTGTTAAGAAATAAATAGATTAACAAGAAAATTATTTTTACTAAAGGTAGGAATAGTGTAAAGTGTAAAGAATCAAGAATATTGAACAATGCTTATAGATAATAATCTTCTTTAGGTGAATCAATGATTCATACATTTTTAACTAATCAAATCAACTTAAGCTAATTAGATTACCTACCAAGTGAAATTGCAAGCCGCCGGCTGGCCTTTGCTCATTGGGAATCGGCTTTGCATGGCACGAAGTTGGCAAAAATATCTAATTAAAGATTTCAAGCCTGCCGTATCCATTGTAGGCCTCACGGCGGCCGATCGTAGCCCTTCGAGCGAATGAATCTCATTACTGTAGCTTTCTGGATCTTCTTTATAAACTTCGGCAATGTACTAGAAAATTCCAAAGAAAAAAGTGGACAAAGAAACAACAAACAAATCTTAGCCGTAGACAGATTATAGACCTATTTACCTGTTTAAGTTTTGTTCCAAATTTTGTATTCTCTGTTGATACTTTTAATTCGAAACTGATAAGGGGTATCTTCGGTACCGCTTCCATAATTAATGGAAGCTAACTTCGATTAGAAACGTAGTTAAGGAAATTTCACTTGAACGACAATTTCATCACAAACAATTTTATCAAACTATCAGTTGCGGAGATTATTTACTTTCTTTTTTAAATTATAATGGCTTTGGCTTCAGTACCATTTGGCAAAATTTATGGAGGAATAATAGTGCCCAAAAAATCAACAAACCTTTGTTTCGTAATATTAAAATACTTTACAAAGAAAAATAATTTGTTATAGTCATTTTAAATATTTATAACTAAAAAAAGTATAAATAAGCGAGATTTAAAACACAAATTGCAAAATAAAAAGTCGCTTCGTCCTTAATTTCCAGAAATGTTGGCTGTATAATGTAAAATCACTTTGCCGATAATATCGAAATCGAACAAAACATCTAAGTACTCTGTGAAAGCACAGATCAATGTGAAAGCGTCAGACATAGATAATACACATAATCATAGATTATACACTTAATATCACAATATAAATGAGCCTCTAATAAATGTAGGTGCATCAGATGCTAGTGAATTTTTACTATAATATGATTTGAACAAACTTACATTATGAAGCTAAAGAAAGCTAAGTCAGATACCGAGGTAAGTGAAATAATTACCGATGTTTCCTTCAAATGCCAATATCCATAACCATCTAAAGTACTTTTTAGGAAGTCATTCCACCTCAAGCCGAAATCATTGAAGCCGATCTCTACAAGAGATCGTATTTCGGTCCAGACATACCAACATTAGAGCTAGAATGCTGGGAAGAAGAACTATCAGAAGTCCAACTACAAGCATACAAAAATGCCGACGATGAGTACAAAAGTATCCAAAACAAACTGGACGATATAGTTAAGAGCACTGGCGGCCAGATTGTTTACAACGGCGATCAATTCACCGCGTATCAGTTGCTTGGAAAGTAAGTAAATACTAGATTTTTATGAATCATTTATTTCTATCTTCCTCCAGAAATAAGGTGTCTGAATCCAAACCCAATTTTTTTAATTTATTGTTTATTACACTTCATAAACATGAATGTAGATGGTATTGTCCATCAGTCAAGCAACGGTGAGAACATAGTTGGTGGATTAATTGATAAATTATTAATATACATAATTATAATTATTAAAATATAAATTGATAAATTTTGATTCCAAATTAAATGCATAATGAAAGTATTTCAAAACCTTTATTATATTCTGATCTCACAATATAGATTAAATTAAACCAATTCCATCTAATCTACATGAAATTTATTGAATTGAACTGACTTCTGTGAGATATTAATTATAAAATGAATGAAGTCGTTGATCTTGTGTCACAAGATTGAAGCAGTTGGCTTATAAAATTCAAATTCACAAGTATATATTATTATTTTGTATCTGTAATATTTAGTAAACAAACATACTATTCCACAAAGGTCTAAAGGTAATAATATATTTCATAAATATTTCTTTTGTGTTTAGACAACCAGCATTGAAAGACTTGGAGCGTCAAAGTGCGGACATAATAAGATCTAGATCACGTTCTATGTCTATCTCAAAGGACAGACCAACAACACGAAGAGGTAATTTTGATATTCCATTTTGATTTCTACGTAAAACTTAATAGAAGGCTCATTTGGTATAAAACAGCTATGGTTGTGCATGTCTTTGAAACTACCACCAATCACTTAAATGCAATTCTGCAAAAAAAATCCTGTAAATGGAATTCTGAATTGGAAAACTTATTGAAAAACCACCTTACATTTCAAATTAGTATATAGGAATTGCCGTTGCTTCTTGGATAAATGCAGGGATACAAACATTTTGTACCAATCCAGGTGTGCTCAATATCTATGCTAATGTTATTCAGAGTAATTATACAAATTTTGTGGAGTTCCATTTTATTAAATTGTGCTGATGTTCAATCATCTTGGTAATATTTGTGAACTAACAGTACATACATTACTTAACTTTTTTTTATTGCTTAGATGGGTGGACGACCTCGCAGCCCACATGATGTTAAGTGGTTACTGGAGCCCATAGACATCCACGACGTAAATGCGCCACCCACCTTGAGATATAAGTTCTAAGGTCTCAAGTATAGTTACAACGGCTGCCCCACCCTTCAAACCGAAACGCATTACTGCTTTACGGCAGAAATAGGCAGGGCGGTGGTACCTACCCGCGCGGACTCACAAGAGGTCCTACCACCAGTAATTACGCAAATTATAATTTTGCGGGTTTCATTTTTATTACACGAGTTATTCCTTCACTGTGGAAGTCAATCGTGAACATTTGTTGAGTACTTATTTCATTAGAAAAATTGGTACTCGCCTGGGATTCGAATACCGGTGCATCGCTCAACACGAATGCACCGGACGTCTTATCCTTGAGGCCACGATGACTATACATTAGAAAAGTTTGTACTCGCCTGGGATTCGAACACCGGCGCATCGCTCAACACGAATGCACTGAAAAACCAAAACAGTAAAATGATTACTTAGAGTATTAACTGTCACTTCAAGAATTATAAAATCGTCTGGCACTTCAAATCTTAAAGAAATAAAATTATCTTTACTTTGTAATTATCAAGAAATTCTTTAATTTTAATGTATTTAAATAGAAATGGTTAAAATGGTAAAAAAAATATGGTTAAAGTTGTCATCGAGCACGGCAAATGTACCCTACATTTCATAGACCCTATTGTACCCACCATTACATTACTACATGACTAAATTGACATAAATTCAAGGGCGGCTCATACTTCTTGCCTTAAAGCAGCCAACACAGCTAAACTGCTGCTGAATATACTATTCCTAAATACCGAAACTTTAAAGTTAAAGTTTAAATGTAGTTAGCTTAACGTTAGTTTAAAGTTGAAGTAACTTAAAGTTAGTTTCATTTGCCATTACCTTACATATTGAAGAACTTCATCTTCAAGAATTATAAACTGTGAATGTTTGTAAACTTTTCATTCTAGGACGTCAGAAGAGGACTCGTGGTGAAGAAAAATACCATTCTCCTTCACCAGAAAAAACCAAATCTCCTGAACCGAAACACAAGAAAAAAAAGAAAGATAAAGAGAAGAACAAAGAAAAGGACAAGGAAAAAGAGAAAGAAAACACAAAGACTAAAGACAAGACACTTGCACCTTCTAGTAAGTTTCAAGAGAATTAATTGATTTGAAGGACGTATTTTAGGACGCTTTCCGGGTCATCGTTCTCGTCGAACCCGTTCTTTGCAACGAAGGGCTCGGCGAGTAAATTAACCCACAGACACAGCCCACTGATTTTCTCACTGGATTTTCTCAGTGGGTCGAGTTTCCGATCCGGTGGTAGATTCTGCGAAGCACGGCTCTTGCTAGTGTTCATGTTAGCAACATCGTCAGGTTTGAGCTCACCTATTAACTCGGCGACGCTGACATGGTCTCTGTAGACCATCAACTTAGGTATGAAAAAAAAGGACGATTTTTAAGGAAATCATCCTACGTATTTTTTAAGTTATACTTCTTTAGGCGCGTTATGAAAAATTGATGAGAGTGAAATTTTACGATGCGCGCGCACCGTGACACAAAATTAACAGAAATGAAGTTGCCCACTAAATCGCTCATTACAATACGACCGACGTAGCTTGGCGAGTCTGAATATAGCCGCAGGTGAACTTTCGCGCATGTACACTCGTAAAAAAAAGTGTTATTAGCATTCATTTTTTTAAATCAAAATACGAATTAAAATTTCCATATACAGGGACCAAGTACAAATAAAATGAATATCAAAACACTATGAGGCAGAAAGCTATAAAAATAACGTAATAATTTAAAGAGAGATAATAAAAGAATGATAAATTAAGACAGAAAGCTGTAAAAATAACGTAATTAAATTAATTCGAATGTAAGCCCGAACACTGCCTTCAGTTGCGATCCGCTGTACTGTGCGTTGCGATACACCAGTTGCGTTAGCAACTCTAAATGAAACTGTCAACATCTTTTACGATTTCTTCTTCTTCTTTTTAAAAAAAAAATCAAAAATTATGTTTGTCGGCCGACGATTTAAAACACTATTATGCTTTGGTGGCATCTTTGTTAACGAATAGTATAAAATAGTATAAATGCCAAGGGACACTTAATACTAAAACAAATTTAAACACAAACAATCTTAAAACTAAACAAAAAACTGAGCACTAAACAAAAACAGTATAATAATAACAAATCAATGAAAACTTTTGTAGCCGCCCGTACTCAAGACAGAGATCCAATATGCGTGTTTGAGGATGTTGTTTAATCGATTTTTTTTCAAATTGATTAAAATTTAAATAAAAAAATATATCTATATTCCATTTTGTAGGAGATTTAAAATATTCACAAACAGTCCCTATTGTAGTAGTTGTTTATAAATCACTGATATTCAACTAAATCATGTCTTTCAACCAAGAAAATAAAGTGTTATTAGTTTTTTATTAAAGATGAAGTCTCGTTTACTAATGACAACATTCAAGAAGTTTGTAAATCTATTTCGTTCAGTATCTCATAAAAACAAAAATCAATAAATTCTAAATCGATAAAAACCGATTGCGATATTTGATTGAATAAAGGGACGATTGTGTTTACACAGAGTCAATCCCTAGCCTAGACCTCCGCCCCGCGCACGTCCGTCATGCCACCATTTGGTTCTTAAAAACGTTTGTGCGCAGCCTTCTGCGCGAAGTTCGGACTCGCCAAGATACATCGGTCGTATTGTAAGTTGAGGAAATAAAAAGGGTGCGTGTACTTATGTACGCGCGTAAGAAGTTATACTTCTTTGGCATTATTAAAAAATAGTTTTTGATTGCATACAAATAATTAATTACAATAAAATAATCAAAGACTGGAAAAGGAGTCATTATAGTCAATAAAGTTCAGTTTACATTTGAAAATTTAAATAAATAAATATTTATTATTATTCTCTTACATTAAGCGTAACATAAATTCTATTATTATTCGAATGTTGTTTTAAAATTATGTCCAATGCCGTAGCATCTTCCGGTAATGTCTGAATTGGAACTTTAGTTATCAGTCGCCTATGATAATTAAAGTACGATATGAAATTTTTTGTATTAACGGCGTTTAGATATCGTGAATTCTCTTCAATGAAACGATTTCGCTCGTATTTACAGGTTTATTAAAGATAAACAACTGAAGAACAAATAATAATGAGGTTGAATATTGTAGTAGATAATGTATGTAATCGTTAAAGATGTATATGCATGCGTTCGCGATCGCTCGATGAAGTGAAGCTCGGTGGTGGGCGAGAATAAAAACTTGTTTGAAGGGGGATTTAGAGATCCTTAACAGTAGGAAATATAGTCGGTTTACCAAACTGTCTGATCATAGCAAAAAAAGGGTGCGTGTACTTATGTACGCGCGTAAGAAGTTATACTTTATTTTTATTAAATTTATTTCTTTTTTTTTTCATTTAAATTTTAATCAATTTGAAAAAAAATCGATTAAACAACATCCTCAAACACGCATATTGGACATCCCTTTTCTTGACATCGTATAAATTCGGTAATTCTCGGTACGATTCGGAAAGTTCACCTGCGGCTATATTCAGACTCGCCAAGTTACGTCGGTCGTATTGTTATGAGCGATTTGATGATGCTATAACTTCGATGTTATAGTGATGATATAACTTCTAAGGTCTCAAGTATAGTTACAACGGCTGCCCCACCCTTCAAACTGAAACGCATTACTGCTTCGCGGCAGAAATAGGCAGGGCGGTGGTACCTATCCGCGCGGACTCACAACAGATCCTACCACCAGTAATTACGCAAGTTATAATTTTGCGGGTATCACTTTTATTACACGATGTTATTCCTTCACCGTGGAAGTCAATCGTGAACATTTGTTGAGTACGTATTTCATTAGAAAAATTGGTACCCGCCTGCTGGATTCGAACACCGGAGCATTGCTTCAACACGAATGCACCGGACGTCTTATCTTTTAGGCCCCGACGACTTCAATGCTAAGGTATATCTGGATATTTAAAACCATTGAATGTGGACATTGAAGGAATATTCTTCTTGTTTAACGCTTGTATGCATGTGTTGCAAAGCTTCGTATTTCTCGCTGATATATTAGGTATAATTTATGTTAAAATTTCTTTATGTTCAAGAGACGGACTTTTCAAGTCATTTTGAAACCACAACCTGTCACATACTGAACATGGATATCCAAAAGGATTATCAAGAAACTTTTTTTTGAACTCCTGATGAGCTCTTTTTAGTCATGGAAAATTACTATACGGTAAAGAAGTATCTACGTCCATATTAATTTGTTCATCAATAGAAGTATTAATAAACTGTTCCGGAGAATTGGAAGGAACGGCTTCTCCGTCTTGTGGAGGTAATTCCTGGTCCATAATCGTGTCTTGATTTAATCTATCACGCTCCTGATCATGTACAATGTCTTAAGTAGATAAAATATGTACATTCGAGGCATCAGCTAATTGCTGAATAGTTTCTTGGGCATGAAGCAGTCGGCTTTGCCCCATGTCTGCTAATAAAATATTTTCTGATGTACGTTGATTATACGGCACAAGAGAATTAGTCATATGCATCTCAGCTTGTACAACTATAAAGTTGCTATTGTCGTGTGTTGAAGCAGATAAAAATGAATCGTTTGAATTACCGCCATCATGATCAGCGATACCAGCACTGGACAGCGTTGAGACATCTGGTTGATTTGTACTAGCACTGATGGTAGCTAACCGAAATGATGGCGCAAAAGCCCTTATTCGTGAACTTGAAGTTGACGGTGTGGTTAAAATCTCAGCCCTGGATGATTCGTCTACTTGTGAAAGCATTTTTTTTCGCAGCCTATAGGCACGATTACGTTCTGCTCCTGTTTTTCTTATTGGCTTGTTTACTGACAAGCCTTGACGAGCTTTTTCAGCTTCTTTGGCAGCTTTTTTTCGATTGTAATAGTTTTTACAATGTTCCGCATTTGTTTTAGCCATCTTGAAATCTGAAATAGAAATTGAATAGTACCATTAATAGTCATCAAATGTAAGCGAAAAACTCTTAGATCGATAGTAAAAAATTTGATATAAAAATTAATAACAAATATTAAAAATTAATAATAAATATTAAAAATTGACATTTAATAATTCAATAATATATATACTACATACTCATTTGTACTACATATTACAGGATTCTTCATTTAAAATATTTATTTTTTAATAATTAATTCATATTTCAAGAGTCAATGAATGAACTTATTGATAAATTTGAAAATAGTATTTGAACTTATTCATTTTTTTAATATTTATTATTTATTCAATTTATTTCTTTTTTTTTTTAAATACTAAATAATTAATAATAAATATTTAACGTTAATAATTTAATAATATTTAATATTTGGTATATTATTCAATTATTAATTAATAATAATTATTATTATTGATTATTTTATTATATTATTCATTCAATTTAATAATAAATATTAGAAATTAATATTTAAATTTGATGCTCAATTTTAATTTTTTATCACAAATTTTTCACGTAATGTTTTATTAAATTTATTTCTTTTTTTTTAAATATTAAGTAACCAATAATACATATTTAACATTAATAATTAATAATATTTAGTATGAATTATATTAAATAATAATTTTGTCATTTATATTACTAAATAATACATACGGATAGTTAACCTCAATTGTATTAGAGCACTTAAGAAGGTTGATGAGTACAGTTTTTTCACAAATATTTTCTAATACTAATTAGTATTGATTTAAATATTCAATTTAAATCACCTGCTGATTATAATTCAGACGCACATATAAAATTCGCACTTATATAATGAAAACAAAATGAAAACACGTGTTTTAAATGTAGAAACTCAAAGCATGTGGATAAATATTATAAATATAAATACACAGTGAACAGAGGCGGCGTGCGTGCCAACATGCGCCACTAACAGAGGCTCCATTTCTGTTTTGTTGGTAGCATTTTGTCCTCAACTTACAATACGACCGATGTATCTTGGCGAGTCCGAACTTCGCGCAGAAGGCTGCGCACAAACGTTTTTAAGAACCAAATGGTGGCATGACGGACGTGCGCGGGGCGGAGGTCTAGGCTAGGGATTGACTCTGTGCAAACACAATCGTCCCTTTATTCAATCAAATATCGCAATCGATTTTTATCGATTTAGAATTTATTGATTTTTATTTTTATAAGATACTGAACGAAATAGATTTACAAACATTACATTTAATGTTGTCGTTAGTAAACGAGACTTCATCTTTAATTAAAAAAAAACTAATAACACTTTATTTTCTTGGTTTATTTTTCTGTCTTAATTTATTATTCTTTTATTATCTCTCTTTAATTGATTACGTTATTTTTATAGCTTTCTGTCTCATAGTGTTTTGATTAAGTGTGTATTAGTGTATAAGTGTAAATGAAGACAAAAAGATGTAAAAATAACGTAATTAAATTAATTCGAAAATAAGACCGAACACTGCCTTCAGTAACGATCCGCTGTACTGTGCGTTGCGATACACCAGTTGCGTTAGCAACTCTAAATAAAACTGTCAACGTCTTTTACGCCTTCTTCTTTTTATTTTTAAAAAATATATCAAAAAGGAGGTTTAAAATATTCACAAACAGTCCTTATTGTAGTAGTTGTTTATAAATAGCTGATATTCAACTATCTCATGTCTTTCAACCAAGAAAATAAAGTGTTATTAGTTTTTTTTTAATTAAAGATGAAGTCTCGTTTACTAACGACAACATTAAATGTAATGTTTGTAAATCTATTTCGTTCAGTATCTTATAAAAATAAAAATCAATAAATTCTAAATCGATAAAAATCGATTGCGATATTTGATTGAATAAAGGGACGATTGTGTTTGCACAGAGTCAATCCCTAGCCTAGACCTCCGCCCCGCGCACGTCCGTCATGCCACCATTTGGTTCTTAAAAACGTTTGTGCGCAGCCTTCTGCGCGAAGTTCGGACTCGCCAAGATACATCGGTCGTATTGTAAGTTGAGGAAAAAATGCTACCAACCAAACAGAAATGGAGCCTCTGTTAGTGGCGCATGTTGGCACGCACGCCGCCTCTGTTCACTGTGTATTTATATTTATAATATTTATCCACATGCTTTGAGTTTCTACATTTAAAACACGTGTTTTCATTTTGTTTTCATTATATAAGTGCGAATTTTATATGTGCGTCTGAATTATAATCAGCAGGTGATTTAAATTGAATATTTAAATCAATACTAATTAGTATTAGAAAATATTTGTGAAAAAACTGTACTCATCAACCTTCTTAAGTGCTCTAATACAATTGAGGTTAACTATCCGTATGTATTATTTAGTAATATAAATGACAAAATTATTATTTAATATAATTCATACTAAATATTATTAATTATTAATGTTAAATATGTATTATTGGTTACTTAATATTTAAAAAAAAAAGAAATAAATTTAATAAAACATTAAGTGAAAAATTTGTGATAAAAAATTAAAATTGAGCATCAAATTTAAATATTAATTTCTAATATTTATTATTAAATTGAATGAATAATATAATAAAATAATCAATAATAATTATTATTATTAATTAATAATTGAATAATATACCAAATATTAAATATTATTAAATTATTAACGTTAAATATTTATTATTAATTATTTAGTATTTAAAAAAAATTAAGAAATAAATTGAATAAATAATAAATATTAAAAAAATGAATAAGGTCAAATACTATTTTCAAATTTATCAATAAGTTCATTCATTGACTCTTGAAATATGAATTAATTATTAAAAAATAAATATTTTAAATGAAGAATCCTGTAATATGTAGTACAAATGAGTATGTAGTATATATATTATTGAATTATTAAATGTCAATTTTTAATATTTATTATTAATTTTTAATATTTGTTATTAATTTTTATATCAAATTTTTTACTATCGATCTAAGAGTTTTTCGCTTACATTTGATGACTATTAATGGTACTATTCAATTTCTATTTCAGATTTCAAGATGGCTAAAACAAATGCGGAACATTGTAAAAACTATTACAATCGAAAAAAAGCTGCCAAAGAAGCTGAAAAAGCTCGTCAAGGCTTGTCAGTAAACAAGCCAATAAGAAAAACAGGAGCAGAACGTAATCGTGCCTATAGGCTGCGAAAAAAAATGCTTTCACAAGTAGACGAATCATCCAGGGCTGAGATTTTAACCACACCGTCAACTTCAAGTTCACGAATAAGGACTTTTGCGCCATCATTTCGGTTAGCTACCATCAGTGCTAGTACAAATCAACCAGATGTCTCAACGCTGTCCAGTGCTGGTATCGCTGATCATGATGGCGGTAATTCAAACGATTCATTTTTATCTGCTTCAACACACGACAATAGCAACTTTATAGTTGTACAAGCTGAGATGCATATGACTAATTCTCCTGTGCCGTATAATCACCGTACATCAGAAAATAGTTTATTAGCTGACATGGGGTAAAACCGACTGCTTCATGCCCAAGAAAGTATTCAGCAATTAGCTGGTGCCTCGAATGTACATATTTTATCTACTCAAGACATTGTACATGATCAGGAGCGTGATAGATTAAATCAAGACACGATTATGGGCCAGGAATTACCTTCGCAAGACGGAGAAGCCGTTCCTTCCAATTCTCCGGAACAGTTTATTAATACTTCTATTGATGAACAAATTGATATGGACGTAGATACTTCTTTACCGTATAGTAATTTTCCACGACTAAAAAGAGCTCATCAGGAATTTAAAAAGAAGTTTCTAGACAATCCTTTTGGATATCCATGTTCAGTATGTGACAGGTTGTGGTTTCAAGTTGACTTGAAAAGTCCGTCTCTTGAACATAAAGAAATTTTAACACAAATTATACCTAATATATCAGCGAGAAATACGAAGCTTTGCAACACATGCATACAAGCGTTAAACAAAAAGAATATTCCTTCAATGTCCACATTCAATGGTTTTAAATATCCAGATATACCTCAGCATTGAAGTCGTCGTGGCCTAAAAGATAAGACGTTTGGTGCATTCGTGATGAAGCGATGCTCCGGTGTTCGAATCCAGCAGGCGGGTACCAATTTTTCTAATGAAATACGTACTCAACAAATAAATGTTCACGATTGACTTCCACGGTGAAGGAATAACATCGTGTAATAAAAGTGATACTCGCAAAATTATAATTTGCGTAATTACTGGTGGTAGGACCTGTTCTGAGTCCGCGTGGGTAGGTACCACCGCCCTGCCTATTTCTGCCGTGAAGCAGTAATGCGTTTCGGTTTGAAGGGTGGAGCAGCCGTTGTAACTATACTGAGACCTTACAACTTATATCTCAAGGTGGGTGGCGCATTTACGTTGTAGATGTCTATGGGCTCCAGTAACCACTTAACACCAGGTGGGCCGTGAGCTCGTCCATCCATCTAAGCAATAAAAAAAAAGCATCTGCCACCTTTAGATCTTGTTTCCGAAAGACTAATTTCACCTCGTATTCCCTTCATGCAAATCAGAAGACTGAGGCATGTTAATGGTCAGTACGGTATTTTCGGTCAAATAATTAATGTTCCTGTTTCAGTTAATAATATGGTGAAATCCATTCCAAGGAATATTGATGATGACTGTTGTATAAATGTACATATCAAACGAAAGAAAATTCATCGGTCGAGCTACTTACAAAGTACTGTTAATAAACGTACTATTAAAAGTTGGCTCAATTTTTGAAGTTATACTTCTTTAGGCGCATTATGAAAAATTGATGAGAGTGAAATTTTACGATGCGCGCGCACCGTGACACAAAATTAACAGAAATGAAGTTGCCCACTTAATCGCTCATTACAATACGACCGACGTAATTTGGCGAGTCTGAATATAGCCGCAAGTGAACTTTCCGAACCGTACCGAGAATTACCGAATTTATACGATGTCAAGAAAAGGGATGTCCAATATGCGTGTTTGAGGATGTTGTTTAATCGATTTTTTTTTAAATTGATTAAAATTTAAATAAAAAAAAAAGAAATAAATTTGATAAAAATAAAGTATAACTTCTTACGCGCGTACACGCACCCTTTTTTTGCTATGATCAGACAGTTTCGTAAACCGACTATATTTCTTACCGTCAGTGCTAATGAAATTGGATGGAACGATCTGCTCCAAACGCTCTACAAATTCAAACACAACGGTGAAACTATTTCAGAAGAAAGACATCCAGAAAGAAATTGAAATTTCTCGAAATTTATGCCGAGAAAATGGTTTGAATGATGAAACTGAAGTACAAGATGTTGCTAACATCGCATCTGAACCAAATCCATTCCAAAATTTATATAACAATCCTCTTTCTGAAATGAATAGTGATCTTCGTCTAGCAGTACTTAATAAGCTTGGATCTATTGCTAAAAAACGAGAAAATTTGATGCCAAATACAGAATTTTATGAATTGATGAGAATGGCAAATGATAAGCAAAAAGAGCTTTTGTTACATGTCATTTTAAATCTATTAAATCCGAACCGTAGTCCATTTCAAATATTTTTCACGGGTCCAGCTGGATGTGGTAAGACTTTCGTCATAAAATTATCATGAAAATTTATAACCGATGTAATGAGAATGGTGGATGCTGTAACTCATACATCGCCTGTGCTTCAACAGGCAAAGCTGCTGTTGCCATTGACTGAACTACCGTACATACTGCCCTAAAAATATCTTAGTCGAGATTACTTCCACTAAGCACTGAAGTAGCACATCAATATAGAGCACTATTTAAATACGTCAAAGTGTTAATCATTGATGAAATAAGTATGATTGGTGCTGAATTACTTTCTCAGATTGACTCTAGGTTGAAGCAGATTACTGGAGATTTTAAAACTAACTTTGTGGTTTAGACGTTATTTTGATTGGAGATCTACGCCAGTTACCACTAGTTCGAGCTACTCTAATTTACAAACAGCAGAAGCAGAAAATTGTTGGACCTATTTTATGGCGTGGATTCAGATTTTATGAATTAGATCAAGTTATGCGGCAGGCAAACCAAGAGTTTTCTGCAATATTGACAAAAATTGGGAATGGTCGACAGCACAACGATCAGGAATTAATTTTATTGGAATCGCGATTTGTAACAATGCAGGAAGCCGAACAAAAATGTCCACAATCAGACTATTTAATACAAACGAGGCTGTTACAAAATACCTAGTCAGGTCATAAATTCTGTCACATGTTTAATGTAAAATAATTGAAACAAGTTTATTCATTATGTAACCATTCATATACCAAAATGAACATAACAAAACATAGATTCTTATGACACTAAAGTTTATTCAAAATGACCTCCGTGATTTTGAATACAGGCCTTCAATCTGCGCGGCCAGTCGTGTATCGCAGCACGAACGAGGTCCATGTCAATATCGGCGGCTGCCTTAATCAAGGATGTCTTGAGTGAATCCAAATTGGGATGAGGCTTTGAGCACGCTTTTTCCTCCAAGTGTTGCCATATCTTGTAATCTAACGGATTCAAATCTGGACTGGAGGAGGGCCAGTCTTCGTGCCGGATGAAGTCGATTTCACGCGCCGCCAGCCAATCTTGTGTGCTCTTCGCTCTATGAGCTGGCGCCGAATCTTGTTGGAATACCCAGTGCCTGTTATTGAACATGGTATGAGAAACAGGTTCCATAAGGTTCGTCAGGACTGTATTTTGATACACAACTGCATTCGTTTTTACACCTTTCTCACAAAAATGTACCTCTGTTAAGCCCCAATAAGAAACTCCCAACCATACCATGAGCGAGGATGGAAAATGACCTCGTTGGACACGCGGAATACGGTTGCTCGCTTCTTCACTACTGTGTGCGTACACCTTATCATTTTGTTTGTTGTAGCTCTCTTCTACGGTAAAAATGTTTTCATCCGAAAAAAGAATTTCCCGATATTTTTTTCCCGCGTACCGCTTCAACAAAGCGCGGCATCTCTTCAGTCTCAGGTCCATTAGACGAGCATTCAAACGATGTCCTGTTTTTCTTCAATATGCCCGAAGCCCTAAGTCTTCATTTAACACCCTTTTCACCGTGGTTTTGCTTAACCCCATCTGAAGGGCCAACAGTTTCTGTTTACGTTTGGGATTTCTTTGAATTCGCGCCTTCACAGCTTTTATCACTGCTGGAGTCCTAACAGACCGAGGGCGACCACTTTTTGACCTGTCATCTACACTAGAGTCTTCATTGTATCGTTTGATGGTACGATAAACGAATCTTTTGGTTATATTCAAATTTTTCAGTATGTTAAAAATTTGAATTGGCGCGTAACCGCAAGGATGCAACGCAATAACTGCAACACGGTCTTCTTTAAGCGTCCACTCCATATTTAAAAATGAGTAAAATTCTAAAAGTATACATTTTTATTTTCATGAACAATTCGAAATTCGAATTCAATAAACTTTTTTGTGGCCAGCATTCTAAAAGAAAAGTTTTTACTGTGTGACAATACTTATGACCTGACTAGTTATAATAACCGAATTTTAAGTACTGCTCCAAATAAAACTACTTCAATTGCTAAAGACGTATTTGTTGGCTGTACTTCAGCAGAACAAACAGCTTTTGTCCGTCAACAATTATATAAAACAACAACAAACACCGATGTATCAGATGGCCTAGCAAATGGAGCTGTTGGAAAATTAGTTCATCTTGAATTTAATGATAAAGGAGAGGTGGATGTCGTATGGCTTGATTTCCCAGACTCACCAAAAATTGGTCAAAAAATAATGAAAAAAGTCGCTGGACATGTAGCTTCTCATCAAATTAGTACAACTGCTGTACCGATAGGAAGAAGATCTGCAACTATTCCACTTAATAACAACAAAACGATAAATGTTAAACGATCGCATCTACCTTTAGTTTGCCCTTGCGCAACTACGATTCACAAATCTCAGTGTAGTACGTGCCCTGAAATTGTTTATGAATATGATAAAAATCATCAACTATCATTAGTGTATGTTGCATTGACATAGGTGACTAGCCTCCAAGGTTTATACATTACAACAAAAAACAATGATAAAACTTTATCATGGCCGGAGAGCGTCCATAGCTATAGATAGTCTTCAAGAAGAATTCCGTAGACTCTCGCTTAATCGCTTACAAACTATCAGCAATGATCTGTTAGATTTTATTAATCAAAAGAGCGGGTTAATAATATATAATTTTAACTGTCAAAGTCTCCGGGCTCATTACACTGATCTCCTTGATCAAATTATGCAACAATCGAATGTTTTACTTTTAAATGAGACCTGGTAAGCCAATGAAGAGTCGATTAGTATACCAAATTTCAATTGCACAGTACAATATAAGCGATCGAACGTTCGAGCCGGAGGAGTTGCCATTTAGCAGAATATGCACGACACTAGCAATATTATTACTTCCGAGCGCTATGACATGTCCTTCTTCAAACGAGGCTTGCGGAGAGTACTTTATGGTAGGCAGCGGCTTGGCTCTGCCCCTGGCATTGCTGACGTCCATGAGCGACGGTGACCACTTACCATCAGGTGGGCCGTATGCTCGTCTGTCTACAAAGGCAAAAAAAAATAATAATATTGATATGACTGTAAGACAGGCGGAATTGACAAGTTCAACAGTGACATCAGTTGGTGAGTTTTGTGTAGCTGAATGCAAAATGGAAGATGGCAACAAAAATGTTTTAATGGTAATTTACATTACTCCAAATCAAAAAATGGAGGACATCATACATTTCCTGAAAAGAATATTATGGCCATATACAAATACTGGAGGAGAATATCTTAGTAGAGGAGAAGATAAATTACCGATAATTTTAAGTGGAGACTTCAACGTCAATTTTTCCCGTGAAGATGCTCGTCCACTTATTGATTTCCTTCAAACTCTGATTTCGACAACACGACACGGCACTACCATAGATGCTGTATTTTCACGATATCTAAACGCCGTTAATATAAAAAATTTCATATCGTACTTTAGTTATCATAGGCCACTGATAACTAAAGTTCCAATCCAGACATTACCGGAAGATGCTACGGCTTTGGACATAATTTAAAACAACATTCGAATAATAATAGAATTTATGTTACACTTAATGTAAGAGAATAATAATAAATATTTATTTATTTAATTTTTCAAATGTAAACTGAACTTTATTGACTTTAATGACTCCTTTTCCAGTCTTTGATTATTTTATTGTAATTAATTACTTGCATGCAATCAAAAACTATTTTTTAATAATGCCAAAGAAGTATAACTTCTTACGCGCGTACATAAGTACACTCACCCTTTTTATTATTGTGTATTGGTACCTTACGTCTTAAGTGGTTATTGGAGGCAACGGACATCATAATGTGTAACCTATCATTCACCTTGTATTAAATTATTGTTTGTATCATATAACAACTATCCCTAGCCCTAGCAGAAATATGGAAGAATGGGCTAGTAGCTACTCCAAACAGTTACAACATTGAATTGGTCCATTTACAATGTCTTTCAACTCAGGTGAAGTAATCCCCCTCTGCCTACATTTCAGATGTACACAGTGTTGTGACAAATGTTCGTCCATCTGAGTCGACAGCTATTGGTGGCCTGCTAACTGGCAACACTACTAAAACAACAGCGATCGTAGACCTCACTAAAGAAGAGAGCAACAAACATGTTGCTGATTCACGTGAAGTTTCGTTCAATAAATTACAAGGTATGTAGAAAAGATATAGCATAATTAATATAAGATAAGCATTTTTTTATATCAATCGATCTATCTTCTATATATTATATAAAAATGAATTTCTGTTCGTTAGTCTCGCCAAAACTCTAGAACGGGTGGACCGATTTAGCTAATTTTGGTCTTAAATTATTTGTGGAAGTCCAGAGAAGGTTTAAAAGTTAAATAAATATGAAAATGCTCGGAATTAAATAAAAATAACAATTTTGTTTTTCCTTTGATGTGTCCCCCGTCGGACGGATTCCTTTTGTTTGTTTTAAGTTGATGTTATACAAAAGTTTAGGTCTTTTACGAAATCTGCCGGGTCAGCTTGTTATAATTAAAAATACGATTACGTTCATAATTTTGTGACAATAGCCTTAACATATTATATGCTTTACTATATTGCTCTAATTTATAAATTTACATAGGTATAAATTAAATATAATATGAGTTTGTAATGAACATATTAGTTTAATGAGCCTTATAAGGTTTTATAAAGGTAGGTTATATAAAGGTTTCAAACCTTGTCTTTTACAACATTCCATGTTGTTGAAATTGTTATCAATTTAAAAAGCCAAACATGTTTCCAGGTAAAACATTCCCCTCATTGGTGGTAGTGGCCAGGCCATACCTACGTTCGAAGGACCAGTCCCCTCCTTCAGATCGCGCGGCGCTAGACAGCAAGGTCAAAGCGGTCCTCATGCACACCCCTATGAAGTTCACCGAGTGGCTCATACAGCAGGGACTCGTTAAGTTCGAACAGTGGTGCGCTGTCCATCCCGGGAACAAACTGAAACTTGGTTAGTATTACTTTTAATTTAATTATTAACAAATATAATTTATAACAAATTAAAACTATTTCAGTTTAAGCTATAATTTAATTATGTGTGAAAAATCTAAATGAACTTAAAGATAAGTAATTGAGATAAACTCAATTAAACGCTGAATCGACTGGTGGACTGACTTTTTCTGGAAGCTTGGTGGTCCGGTGGGCGGCCGGCGACGTCTCTGCCGCTCCGCCCGCATACATGCCCCCCAAAGACTAACTATAGTAGAGTTATTTTGTCACTGCAGTTTGGGTCATAAAAAGTCGGAGCGGTGAAGCGAATATTTCGCTCTCTCTTCCACTAACGAGCCTTATGGACTGGCATAGTGATGCGTATTATTGTTGCCGATAAGCGTTATCGATAGTGTAATTAGGTTTGTTCACGAGAACGGCAGAAATTAACACTTTGTAACTTTTTAGGATCTATTTTCATTTCAGTGAAAAATTTTAAAACATGATGACAACACGTGCTTGTGCTGGTATATTGATGCCAACAGGCAAAATATTATTTTGAATAAATTGTGCCGTTTTGGTACAAAACAAAGGAGTAGCTATTGTGTCACTAAAGAAATTCAGAGAACGAATGCACAAAAACAAATTTCTCTTCGACTATGACTGCATTCGATAACTCATTTTGTATCGATAACGGGGTTGCGCCCGCGCAACATGCTCACCGCCATTAGCCCGGCTGTGTTTTATGACCCAAACTGCAGCGACAAAATAACTCTACTATAAGAGTAACTAATATGGATGTGCGCTTTATAAACTATAATATTACTTTTAATTTAATTATTAACAAAAATAACTAAACATAATGTGTCTATAGATATTAGGTACCTTACTTTGAAATTGAATTCCCATGCTGTGAACATGTTGTTGATTTTATGGTTAAATAGTAGGTAATAGTACATAATATAGAATGTATGGTTAACCTGCAACTATTGTTCCCACAGGAATGTACTCCGATGTGATGAAGTTTCCATATTCTGGTGGCTACGTCTGGATATCGGAGTGCTGTCCCACACGTTTCGTGTCAGTGTACTGCAGCTCGATATTCGAAGGCGCGACCTTCCCTCCGAGCGTGCTGCTCAAGCTCATCTACCACTGGGCTTGTCAGACGAATGTACAGAACGTCGTGCAGTGGGTCAAGGTCGATAATCTATATGTGAAAGGTCTCTTCACGTGGTTGAGAGCGGTTTGCACATCAGCGATACACCAGCACATGAGCCTACTTGGTGGACCAGGGAAAAAAGTCGAAGTTGGAGTCATTTCACTGGGCACTACCAGTCATGATGGAACCCAGCGACAGGTCAAGGTCGAAGTTCTAGGAGTATTGGATCCTGTTGAAAAACTGGTGAGTCAATATTTAAAAAGATTGAACATAATCATATATCCAATGAGATTGACATAATATGGCCAATCTTTTAATACGCAACCACCACCATGTATGAATTATCTGCACCTCAGTCAGCTGTGCCGTTATATTTACTTTTTTATTGCTTAGAAGGGTGGACGAGCTCACAGCCGACCTGGTGTTAAGTGGTTACTGGAGCTCATAGACATCTACGACGTAAATGCGCCACCCACCTTGAGATAAGTTCTAAGGTCTCAAGTATAGTTACAACGGCTGCCCCACCCTTCAAACGGAAACGCATTACTGTTCTTTCTTATTTTATTTTATTTATACTTCTTGTACACAAAAAGAAAATTCAATAAAAACAGATTTAAAGAATGACTGTTCTTTCTTCATATTTCATATTTCTAGATTTACTGTTATTTCTTCATATTTTTTAATTAATTTGAAATCTAAATATTCCTCTTGAAACAGATTCGTCTGCGAGCCGTGGAACCGCTAGCAGAACACGAAAAGAATTACAAGAAGCGCTTTCAGAAGATCCTAGAGCCGTTGACTGGCTGGGTGCATCTGACGTCCACAATCCTCACGGACCTGACGGTGGACAGGGGCACCCTGGTGTCTATGGGCTTCAAGAGCGTCCACCAGTCGTCAGCCCACTCGGACACCAGCACCAAGAACAGCAATGCCAACATCATGGAGTATTTGCGGCGCATCGTGCCTAGAATGTTTCAGAACACTCTGTCGTTGCTCTCGAGACAGATAATACAGCAATTCCTAGATGAACTGGTTTGGAGAGAGAGGTAAGTTTATTTTTAATTCATTTGAAATACTCTGTATATATGCGCGGTTCTGTTGTAATTAATTTAATTTTTAATACGCTTTAATTTATTAGCCTCAGACATATGTATCTTAGTATATAACGGAATCTTTGAACATGGTTTTGACCCCCTTTCAAAACGTCGGATTAACTCGAAATTTGGCATACTTATTAAGGACCGATGACAATTCAGTATTAAAAAAAATATTGTCAAAATTACAATTTAACTAAAAAATTAAAAATAAATAATAGTTTATAAAAACTAAAAAAATACGCTTTTAAAGAAAATCGCACTAATAAATACAAAATAATTTTTTATAAATTTGAATTAAAAATAGTGTAAGAAAAAATAATTTTATTGTAAAAAAACTATTATTTATTTTCATTTTGTCATTGATATAATTAATAATCTTAGGTAAAATCAGCATTATAATTTAAGATAAGATTAATAAAAGCATCATGTGCTATTAAGTGGAGTTTGCTGCAAGCATATGATTTAATTACATACCATACATTAAAAAAAGCACGTGCAGCAAGTGACATACATTACATTAAAATGCAGGTACGGTGTCTCCCCGGGCCAGGCCTTCGACAACATCGTGACCCACATCTCCGAGCAGACCACCATGGAGTGTAAGGACGTCATCACAGTGCGCCTCAACAAGATCGCGGCGAACCCATTCAAGAACTGGAAGTATCCCAGCAACAAGGTTACTACTCCGCGTGTAGTGAATAGCGACGTCATCATCACCACACAACCGGCGCCCGTATCGATAGGCGATCTTGTAGTTTTTTTCTGTTATTGCTTAGATGGGTGGACGATCTCACAGTCCACCTGGTGTCAAGTAGTTACTGGAGCCTATGGACATCTACAATGTAAAAGCGCCACCCACCTTGAGATATAAGTTCTAAGATCTCAGTATAGTTACAACGGCTGGCCCCACCCTTTAAACCGAAACGCATTACTGCTTCCCGGTTGTAATTGGCAGGGTGGTGGTACCTACCCGTGCGAACTCACTAGAGGTCCTACCACCAGTAAAAAAATATATGTATGTATGTATAGAGCACGAAACCTTTATGAATATGCTTTTCTACATTTTAGAAAAAAGATAAAGACAAAGATAAAGCCGAAGAAGCTCTTGCTGATCAGGAAATGGGTCGCGGCAAGCGCGGCCGCAAGAAGAAGGAGCCCTCGCCCGCTCCGCCGCCCAAGAGGAAGCGCAGGGAGAAGACCACCTACGTGGACGACGACGAGGAGGAAGAGGTGAGCGCTGCTCTGCCGCGAGGGTCTCAGTGGTTTGGTTTTTGCATGGATGGGTGGACGAGCGTACGGCCTATTCTGTTAAGTGGATATTAATGTCACCACCCAATAGACATGAGTCTTCATTGTAACGGCTGTTTCACTCTTCAAGCTGGGGCCCGACTGCTTCGCGGTGCAGGTAGAGTCACCCATGGGGACTCACAATGTGAACTGCCACAATTAGATAGGAAAACTTTGCCGCTTGTTTATTTCGTCACATAACGTTTTTCTTTAGACGTGGAAATCGCTCGCGTACGTACTTCCGTAGGAGAAACGGTACCTATACGTGGGATTTGAACACCATCATATATAAATTCATTCATTCCTAAAATCTAAATGGCATTAACATTAATTTAAATGAATCATCCAATTAAGCCCTTAACAATAACAATCGACCATCGGTCCAAAGAATAGAGACATATGCTCTTTGGAATTTCTACCAACAAAAGTAATACGACACAATCACAACCTGTCCTCCCCAGAATTAAAAATATGTAAAACTCCTTTGTGAAGCCTAACATTATAATATGCAATTACTATTTCAGATACCTCTGGCGCAACGACGTGCTAAGATAAAACAAGAACAGGACAAGACTAAAGAGAAGAAGGAGAAGGAGGAGACTCCCAGCAGGAGGAGCCGCAAGCAACCCAAGACGTATGTGGATGACGACCTGGATGACATACCGCTGAAGAACATCAAGAAGGAGATCCAACCCGAGGAGACCGTGTCGATGGAGAAGTATTACTTCGGGAAGCTCGGCAGCGACGAACCCGGACCCAGGGTGGCTATTGCAGTACAGGTACGTGTAGTGTGTAGTACTTAATGTTTGCTCTTTTCTGGAATAAAGAGGTCATACAAATATTATCTATACTAATATTATAAAGAGGAAAGATTTGTTTGTTTGTTTGTTTAGAATAGGCTCCGAAACTACTGGACCGATTTGAAAAATTCTTTTTCCATTAGAAGCCGTCATTGTCCCTGATGAACATAGGCTACTTTTTAAAAAAAAAAAAAAAAATATTATATTTTTTTTGTTTCATGTGTGTTTTAATGTTTCCAAAGCGAAGCGAGGGCGGGTCGCTAGTAAATACATATAATGTAGTGATGACATATTATACTAATTCGAACTTACTTAGTCTAGGGTGAATTATAAAAATATTCTGTGATTTCTGCAGTGAGAACACATTACAGTGTTTCCAACTTATATAATGGAGTCACAAAAAGCCTTAAGCTATCTACAGCAAGGCAAGCAACATACAAGCAATTAGGATCTCGGCTATTGTTGTGGTGAAACACTAAAGATCTAAAACTAGTGCATAAATATACAAACAATTTTTTAATAAAAATAAAACTTTATTTGGCTATAAAAATTACAATCAGGCATGTGGTGTATTGCAATTGCTCCTGTAACCGACAAGGGTTAATATACCTACCATCTTAATTGAAGAAAAATCGATATTATTGCATTTTTAGAATAACTTTGTAATATGGTGTTTTTAATATGCTTTGATTTTCACATCCAAACCTGCTATTCTTTTATTTATAATTTGTACTCCAATAGTTTGTGTTCATGTAAACTCAAATATGTGGATCAAAAGATAGTTTTGCCCTATTTTGCTATCAACATAATAAAAACTTTGTTTTTAAGAGTATAAGCTCATCCAAATTTTTGTTCCAGTGCCCGGTCTGTCACGAGGAGTTCCACAACAACATAACCCTGATGACCCACATCTATAGCCACGTGGTGGAGCCGCCGGCCGGGGCCTCGCCCTCGGCGCCGCAGTGCTGCTACTGCCTGGTGCGCTTCGCCACCGAACAAGAGCTGGACACGCACTTGAAGCACACGCACCCCTCCGATACTAAGTCGCCGGAGCTCTTCACCTACGCCTGCTTGATTTGTGAAGTATGTATGAGGTTGTGTACGAAATTTACAGTCGCTATGAGACTAAAAGATTAGTTAGCAGTTCACTGATATAGTGCTTACAATATTAATGGATTGAGGAAATCAAACAAAAGGTAAATAATACAGAAAATATTTTTTTCAAACTATATCATGAGCATGTGATCTTTTATACAACAATGTACGCACACTTAATCTTACCCTGTGCTTTTTATTTAAAACATACTTAAATGCTTTCCACTGTTAAATAGCCCTCCACTTTTCAAATCAACTAAATCAATCACAATAAAATTATTAAATAAATAGTGAAACGCAGTGTCGGCAGGTATCTCATAAGTGACTTCGTTATTGTTTATCTGTACCAAATTGTGTTGTTAGGCTTGTTTAGACTTTTTGGCGGGAACGCGAGGAGTGAAGATATGTGATCTGCTTTATTTTGTCTGTTTAGTGTTTCTTCAGGTTTAAATGTGTAATAACGGTAGTTTATTAATTGTTGAATATCTATGAAAGTGCAGAAATGTGGGAAACTGAAACAAAGCCGCTGGACGTAACTTCTCGGGATCCTCCAAAAACTCAACTGAAAAAATTTCAGTAAATGACCACCATTTTACTGAGATTATATTTCATCCCATAACATCTCATTTAATTTAATTTCATCCCATTTGATTAATGTCTCAAATTAATCATCTTCATTTCATTTCACTCAATATTATCATTTTTTATAAAAATAAGAATACGCATAAATTAAAATAAAACCTGACCTAAAGGTCTTAGTTACCAGGTCATAAAATCCTTTAACAAAAATTGGCCTTGTTTTGACACAATTTAATAAAGAGTAATATTAATAAGTGGTTGGTTGTGTGCAGACTCGTTTCGCGGCCGTGCTGACCCTGGCGTCGCACATGCAGCGCTCGCACTGCCCGCTGGAGCTGCCGTACGCGTGCGCCCGCTGCCCGCACCGCACGTCCTCGCACCGCGCCGCCGCGCTGCACTACCGCGCCGCGCACGCGCACGACGCCACGCTGCTGTGCCCCTACTGCCTCACGGTGCGACATTCATTGATGCTTTCCAATTTTGTCATTAAAGTTCCCCTACGTTTTACTGGTGGTAAAACCTCTTGTGAGTCCGCACGGGTAGGTACCGCCACCCCGCCTATTTCTGCCGTGATGCAGTAATGCGTTTCGGTTTGAAGGGTGGGACAGCCGCTGTAACTATTCGGAGACCTTAGAACTTATATCTCAAGGTGGGTGGCGTATTTACGTTGTAGTTGTCTATGGGCTCCAGTAACCACTTAACACCAAGTGTAACAAAAAAAAAAAAGAAAACGAATTGATCATTAATGCTCTATTACAAAACTAACTTGCTTCCTTCAATTCGTTTTCATAAGACAATAACGGTGTACGCGGACGGCTACGAACTGACGGCCAACTTGAAGTTGTTCATGGAGCATTTGAAGCAGCATCAAAATAAGCTTGACGTCAAATGTTCCCGGTGTGTGCTCAGATTTTTAAATCTTGGTAAGTTTCTAACACAAAATTGTGTTTTGTTTAACAACAATACGGTTTCATTTGTAAAAGTGTATTAAATGCGAACGTTATTTTATTAGGTCACCTAAAAGACCACCAAGTACGTCATCACACCACCGTCCCGGATGCTGTCCCGCTCTGCACTGAAGAACATCTCATCACCAAACCTAAGGTGGGGCGAATTATCTTTGTATTAATTACTGCTGCCCTTTATCTTAACATATACGGTAATATAAATAAGGCAAATTGTAAAAAGGCTTAGATGGAATGTGTTAACGAGGATATTTGAGCAAGGGTGTGAGTAGAGAGGTGACATATGACAGACCTCAATGGAAAAAGAAGACATCCTACACCGACCCCACATGATGTGGGATAGGAGCAAATAGACAAAGTTCTTTGACTTATGATCACTTTCAAATCTTACTCTCTCTGTACAGTTGGGAGAAGTGAAATTTGATGTCACAGTTTCATCCAATGGAAACGTTTCGTATATATTTTCTAGACCAAGGCTCGTCCGCCGGTGAAGGACTGCGCCAACCACAACATCGTGGAGACGTACGAGCAGATGACGCTGGTGCTGCCCGAGGGCATGCTCTGCCGCGAGTGCGACGCGCCGCTCGACAGCAACAAACACTTCCTGTGAGTCGTCCGGCGGTATTTTGCCGTTGTACTTTCAACATAAATACTGCATGTCGTCTTCTCGCATTAAAACTGTTTAATCTCAAAACTTACTAATTTTACAAGAAAGTCTTTGTAGTGGTTTAACATGTCATTGTGATATTTTTAATAGTAATCATCTTTGCAACGTTTATTTTTTATTTTTTACCAGTTACATTATCTGTCTTTTAAAGTAAGTTAAAATTGTGTATTAATTTTGTTAATAGTAGTTCCGCATAGGTAAACTAAAAAAAAATTTAAACTAAACTACGCTCTTTTGACAGTATTTATTAGAAAAATACTGGTGATACCGAATGATTCCGCATATTAACAAAATTTCGAATATTTTTGGAAATTGTACACTTTTAATCCGAAAAGACGAGCGTCGGCTCAATTCGTCTCCTTTGTCCGCTAGGAGGCGTGTTGTAGATTTTCACAGAGCCGATAAATGGCGTTGATCGGGAAAAGGTATATTGAGTCGGTTTCGTAACAGTAACGTGTGTAAATTACAGAGGGAAGACAACGTGCTCGAAGTGTTCGTTCTCGACGTCGTGCTACCGCGCGCAGCTGCAGCACGCGGCCGTGTGCGCCGGCCCGCACTGCCTGGAGGACGCGCCGCGCGCCGGCCCGCCCGCGCACTGCGTGTGCTCCTACCGCACCGCCGTCAGTCAGTACCGCGCAACCACTACCTTGCCTACGAAATACTTAATTAAACATAATACTTTAAATGAAGTAGCTATCAGTGTGCTTAGTGCGAGTTTCTTAACGTTTTCGATAGCGTAAAAGTTAAGCCAATTTTTTTATGCAATTGGAACAGCGTCCCTAGCCTCAAACATACGCAAACGATCCCATTCCATATAAATATGAGCTAACTTTTACGCTATCGAGAACGTTAAAAAACTCGCACTAATCACCCTGGAATACAAAATGCAAAATACTTTTAAATGAAGTATTTCAGATACCAGATTCTAGAACGATATCTGAAATACTAGATGTAAAATACGTACATATCTTTTAAATACGTTTTATAGATAAATTTTCTTTTTTTAAACGCTTTGAGTTAACTTTTACGCTATCGAGAACGTGAAAAAACTTGCACTAAGCACACAAACAGGTTTAAATAAGGGCTTAGTATCGATGAGTGTGGTGCATACAAGTGTTAACGACGTGCTCGGAAGCTCAATATAAAAAGTTAAATATAGTTGAAATAATGGGGTCATTAGTGGTACAACACTCGTGAGTGTCACTTCAAACAGAACGGTTAATGTGTCTTTCATTAGAACCTGTTCATAATTTTATTGAATCATGGACCTAGCTCGTCATTATAACAATATACTAATTGCATTATTTACTGAACTAACAATAAATATTTGTCGTTTTGATAAATTTATATTCCGTGAGCACCCAAAGTAATGTGATCTCAGATATAAGACGCATACAGCCTGCTTTAGAAACCGCAAATGAGTCACGACTGTACTAAAAAAAAAGGACAACCCAATACGGTGAAAAAATATTTTTTTAAATCTCTAGTATTATCCTAATTTTTATGCTGCCAAAATAAGTTTATGTACCTACAACTTCGATTTAAACGCGAATTCGTTCTAAAATATTTATAATTACCAACGCAGTGTCTTCCATACTGAATGTGTAAACTTTATAATTACAAACAGGTACAGATATGCTGACACACTTGCTGGCGTGCGAACACAAGACTGCCTACAGTTCTGAGGAGGAAGCTCGTGCTAACATCGTACGAGCCGATGAACCCAAGCCCCCTGAAGAACCGCAGCCGCAGCCCCAGCCTCAACCGACACAGGAAACTGTAAATTTGCAAGCCTTTTTCTATTTGATTTTATCTCACGAAATGACAGCTTATTTTAATGTCTCAAAGTTGGCGGCTAAATTGCGTCATTGTTGAGAATGTAATCCTTCGTAGTTTGTGCAGCAATCTAACCCAATCTTGATGATGTCAAGTTAGATAGTAGCTACTATATAAGTTTAAGTAGTAGTTGCCAGTCTCACGTTACGATTGCCACTGGTTATGTGATACAATGATTTAGTATATAAATTTATATAATAAAATGTAAATAATAATTAAGGAAAACAATTGATAAAATAAAATTTAAGTAAAGAACAATATTATGTGGTTGACATGGGGCACCTGGGGCTATTGGCGTAAAGGTCTTTGTAATTAAAGTTTAGTATGTATTAGGTAATTTTTTCTTTTAAGGTTTTTGCTTTTTGTTTTATTAAACCATGACATATTATTATGTGATCAAATTAAATTGAAATATTCATAATTTTTTCTTTCAGCCTGTTGTAGAAAATGTCCCCACTATAGCCGATTATGCTCCACCATCAGTGCTGAACACTCAGTTGTCCCTCGACGACTTGGCTCCGCCCTCTGTACTACAAACTGACCAGGTAAGTCTATATAACAATTTAGTTACAGTTAAAACTACTATATGCATATAATTTTCGAATACTTAACAGTTTAATTGTGCTCCTATTATTTCTGATGTTTCTAATAGTCTATAGTTTTTTTTTGTGGTGGACTAAGATTTTACTCATCAACATTTAATTTACGTGCTAACTATTGCTAAACTTTGAGGAGAAATTATTTCTGTACGTTTTTTTTTATTACATCTTAATGTGTGCTTTTTATTACATCTATTATAACGAACAGTATTTGTAATCAGTAACAGAATCTGACAATTTATTTTACTTGGCCTTTCATATTCTATGAGAAAATTCTAGGTCTCAGATAAGCCCCAGTGATGTCTCATTTGTAAATGTATTTAATTTCAATAGTCTCGCTTGTATCCCATTTGTAGAAATGACTTGTTTTCTTTAGTATTTGGGTTTTGTCAAATTTTGTAAAATTATTGTCACCATAGCCTTGAGTATGTGGACAAACTGCAGACTTGTTTTGACACCTGATATCCTGAACACCAATCAAAATGTGCCTCTTGGTATTTCTTGTGTATTTATTGCTTTTTTGTAATTTAAATGACATTAAATTTTTGGAAAAGCTGTCTAGGGTTTAGGCACACTAATAATTCAATAATTTACAAGAAGTAAGTTTCGTAATTTTAACCCATTTCCACAGCATGATCAGGAATTGTTGAAGGATGCATATGATCGACCCCTGGCTACCCCACGACACGAAGACCCTCATTACAGTCTTGGAGATTTTGAACCTCTTCCACAGGAACCACCCCCACAACCAGACTTTGAGCAATTATAAAATGTTTATTTAAGGTGTAGAAAATAATTCTCATATTATGATATACTTTGCATAATTTAATTTAAGCAAAAATATATATTTACAGCTTTTCTAATTTAGATCTAAATTCCATGAAAACACATTGTGACAAAAAATTCAACCATATATAAAACTTTAAAGGGTTTTTTTTTCATTTTGCTTGCAATTTTACTGTATGGCTATAAGCTTTGTTGGGTCTAAGACGTGGACTTACGTGTCACGAAACCTTTTTCTTATCATAAAAAAAATTAAGTTAATAAAGCGATTGGAATATACTTATTGTTTTATTTTTTTATTTTTTTTAAATGTTAAAACCACTTTATTACATACACCATAGTCTTCAATGCACTGGTCATCATTATCTAAAATTAAACTATCATATGCCAAATGGTAAGTTTTCCAAATGTATTTCCAAGATATCTTCACTTTGAGCCCTGTTCTCTTTTGTTGGAGTTCAAAATGTCTTGCCGTTGCTTTTTTCAGATCACGAACTGTTGCATTTTGTGGTACCTACCAAAATTCAGTCATAATACTTTAGTATTATACATACAGGTCCCTAAGTAGTTTTTAAAATGTAGATACATACAATTACTTTAAGAGTAGGTTCTGGGTCTCTAGATATAAATATTGTTATTGACTGTCCATTTTCCACAGCAATCTGAAATAAACTCAGAAATATTCTGATTAAACAATTTCATAATATAATAATATAAAATGGCACCTGTTTTCCTTCATTTTCATGGTAATAATTATAATTAATAAAAGAGCTTGAGCGAAATTGTTTCCTATGTTACTATTGTTATAGACTTATTTATGAAACATTAATGTACATACATAATATTTAATAATAAATATAATATTTGAGTCGTCTATTATCAAAGGTGGCAATCTGTGCATTTGGACAAAAAAAATTTATTGATATGTCAATACAGATTGATTTGAATAGAATCGTCTCCTTCAAAGAATACGGTTCAAAACCTGCATTAAATAAAGGTTAATACTTAACCTGTTATTTATCTAAGATGTCGTTCCGAAGAGTTTTGTGACTGCCAATGGAATACAAAGTCAATAATTCGTTTTTCTGATTTACCAATCATTGTCCAAAAGTCAGATTGCCGGCTTTGATAATAGTCGACTCATTTGTACAAAGATACAAACCCTGGACAGAAATCATACTGAGATTCAGAGTATAGTAAATGATCACTGATAATTATACTGAGGCTCTCTAAAAAGCATGTGTAGTAACGTTAAGATTCTAATACAATTAGAGTTCTTCTAAATCAATTACTTCATTGTAAGATTTTTTGATTTGAAGATACAAGAGATTTTGGAGATTTTTAATTGCAGTGATATCCTGATATGACCAATGAGAATAAACTCAAACTTTTTTAAATGGTTTTTTACATACTATGGTATAAAATAGAGGGTTTCAAAAAATACATTTTAAACAAACCTTTAAAGTGTAAAATTAGTGATGATTTTTTAATTTAACAAAAACTATCTTTCAATGTTCAAATTGTAATTTACTTTTACCCGTTTTACCTGAGATACAATTTCTTCTAAAATAATATCTTGTGGAAGATCACTAAGCAGAGGATCAGTCCTAAGTAGCGTTCCAAGGGTTAATTGAGTTGATTCTATAAGATCATCGTGACTAAGGTTACTTAAATTATCGATGTCCATCTTATAGCTGGTAAGGAACTATTATAATTATTACATCGAGAGATACTAGTTAGTTTCACATGGCTATCACTTGGCTCTAAACATTTTCCAATTAGTTTCTTTATTTACCTACCATAGAAAGTAGTATTATTTTTCCAACTGGAAAGGCAAACGTATCGTACCACAAAGCCTTATCTTTTAAACATTTTTTTGTATGAAAACTGATATTATGAAAAGAAATGAAATGAAATCATATGAAATGAGATGAAATTATATGGAATGAAATATAATCTCAGTAAAATGGTGGCTATTCTGAGACTTTTTAGTGGACTTTTTAGAGGATCTCGAGAAGTTACGTTCAGCGGCTTTGTTTCATTTTCCCACACTTGTGCGCTTTCACAGATACTAAGCAGTTAATTAAGCACCGTTATTACACATTTAAACCTGAAGGAACACTAAATAGACAAAATAAAATAAATCACACAATTTCACTCCTCGCGTTCCCGCCAAAAAGTCACCCTACCATAGATATTTTTTTTTTTTCAATTTTTCCTTATTAGGAAAGGCAAGGGGATCTAAGCCCAGACAACTGTGTCTGTTGTTTAGAATTTGTCCTACCATAGATAATACACTTATGTTTAAGAGAGAAGTTTATCATTGTTTATTTTTTCGACGACTAGGATAAGCAAAGGGAACAATGGGAACAGCTAAGATTTTATTTTGAATAGTAATAGAGAATGCTGTGTTAAACGAACTAGCTCGCTTTGTCTTTTCCCTCTCTCCATGATCGAGTGGTTCGCGAGATGCTGTGTCTATTTTCTCACTCTCGCTCTTGCTAAATCGTATATTTTCTCTCTAGCCGTAACGAATCTGTTGCGACTTAAATTTTACTATAAACGTGCCTAAAGAAGTTTCACTTCAAAAATGGAATAGAATACAACGATATGAAATTGGTAAACTTGGTAAAATTGGTAAAAAAAAATGTATTGTAAATACAGCCACTGGCAGCGTTCTCTACAAATTGTTATGGGCGTAGTAGACAAAAAGTACGCCAAAACCGAAACCTTTAAAATTTGCATTCTTCAAATGTTAATCGTGAAATATTGTTCAAAGTAATATTATAAAGAGGAAAAATTTGTTTGTTTGTTTGTTTTGAATAGGCTACGAAGCTACTTAACTTAACGAAGATTTGAAGTATTCTCTCACTGTTTGGAAGCTACACTATCCCCGAGTGACATGGACTATATTCTTTTTTTTTTAAATATGGATCCTTACTAAAATTCCAATAATGTGACCCAAGGTGTGAAAAAATTCTCTAAAATATTCTTTACATCGCGTGCGCTGCGAAAACTATTGATGATAGAATAAAATAATGTACTATGACTTTGTATAATTATACCACAATAAGTGTTCTTTTACTAAAAAAAAATGAAACAAAGTCAAATATTGCTTACAGGGAAGCTCTGACTCAATATACTCAATGGCTTTTGTTTTGTGTGTGAAAAATAATAATATAAAAAAAATTACAAAAAAATTATCATTTAAATGAAAATAAAAGTTCATTAAAACAATAATATTCAAACTATCTTTATAATTTTATTTTTTTAACCTGATGCAAATAGAAGGGTTGATGTGTGTGTGTTATAATTTTTTGTTTTCAAATTTTTTTTTAAGACCCGAGCGAAGCCGGATCGGGCCGCTAGTATTTTATATTTTCAACTAACATTATATAATATACAACGTATAAAATTTCGTTGCTTAATTAAACATGAACTTAGTACATAAATACCTCCAAATTACTTAATTAATAATAAAGCAAAATATTTCAGAAAATCATAAAAAGACGTTTCCAGCGATTTTGTTCCATTTCTTTACATTTAAAAGAACAAATCATTAGAAAGTAATTATCGTTACATATTAGAACCTGGTAGATACTTAGTTAACAAAAATAAATAATTATTCTTATCAAGTACAAACTCAGCTTATATAAATGGTCTTTTACATTATTATAAGAATTTGAATAAAAACATCGAATTATGATTTGTTTTATCTACTAAACACAGAAAAATAACATTCCTTATGAAATTAAAGGAAACTTCAGAATGATTAAAGTATCAGGCAGATGTTTCGTGTAAAAAAAAACCACAGTTGAACATTAAAAATACCTTAGATTCAATAATTAGGGTTTATGGATTACCTTCCCCTTGCTAGTCAAACATAGTTTTCGACTTACTGTCACTCACTTTTAAATTTAGGCCATTTTGAGGTTATCTAATGCATTTAGTTATTCTACATTCTATCTATAATTAAAAATAAAATAAAAAACACAATCTTAGAATTGTTGCAGTAAATAAAAATAATAATATAATGGATGCATTATCAACTGGGACGCTCAGTGGCGCGCAAAAAGAAGAATTGATGGATCAAGTAAAACAACAGATCGCCATAGCGAACGCTCAAGAACTCTTAACAAAAATGACTGAAAAATGTTTCAAAAAGTGCATCAATAAGCCAGGTACTTCTTTGGATAGCTCCGAACAGAAGTGCATAGCTATGTGTATGGATAGGTACATGGATTCATGGAATCTCGTATCGAGGACATACAGCAGTCGAATTCAACGCGAGAGAAACAACATGTAAGGCTGTAAACACTACTTCGGGAGTAAAAACTTTGATGTAAATATAGACTGTAGTAGTTTCATAAACTTTTATCGATGCCGCTGGTTTTGTTAATGTGAAAATAAAAGGATTTTAAGTTGTTAACCTCTTCTTTTTTGTACTCTTTAGCACTAGCGAATCGTCTTTTGCGACGCCCGGTATATTCGTGTAGAGTGATGTAACTAACTATATGGATGTTCAAATCATACAGGCTGACTTAAAGTTTTCCATAATCACAAGTCACTCATTTGGAAGGAATAATGCACAGTAAAACTCATAAAATCAAGTCTGTTTAAATTGTTTGGGGATTTTGTGTGCCTGATAAAAATACACATAAAATTATAATCTCATCTTAAGCTTAGTGGTGACATACACATTATGAATATGTCCATAAGCTTTGGTTGGCACTAATATTAGGAGAGCAATCAGCTTATCAATCCTACTAGGGCAAAAATAGCAAACTTCTGTTTTACTCAACAGTTTTCAACTCTCAATACAATGATAAGTCAGTTTAGATTTTTTACTGAAGTAAAATTTGGAACACTAAAACACCTTATAAATTAATATAATTAAAAAATGAGCACGTGTTATGAAAATACAGCTATGCATATATATGTAATAGTAGAAAATAGTTAAAAAAAATTAGTCTCAATTTAAAACCCAACAAGTAAAAACTGGTCCATAAAATCAAATATCTTAAACACTGACTCAGACAATTAGTTAAACTTAGACCGTGTGGTACAGTACTGGGTTCAACATCATCAAATTCAAATTCAAATTCAAATTCAAAATCATTTATTTCAACTTGGATGTCATCAAAAACACACTTGTTGAATGTCAAAATGTAAAAGAAAATGTTAACTCTACCACCGGTTCCAAAAAAGCCACAGTCCTGAGAAGAACCGGCGAAACAAACTCAGCGGGCTTTTTTATGTATTTTCTCAACTATTTTCTTCTTTTTTTTTTTTTAAACAAGAAAACATATTTACAGTATACAAAAAGACAAGTCAAAAAAATACAATTCAAATAAATAATAATAATAATGAAAAATGAAAAGGCCAGGAGCGAACGCCTCATTCCCACGTAGTGCCATCTAGTAAAAAATCCTTAACTTTATAATATGCCTTGTTGCACAAACGTTCCTTGACAGTTTTCTTAAATCTATGAACAGGTAGTAGTTGAACGTTTTGTGGGATCTTGTTGAAAAGTTGTACACCCAGCCCCCTGAAAGAGTTGCTTATTTTCTTAATTCGAGCCGCCGGTAACGCAAGCCTATGTTTGTTCCTAGTGTTCACATTATGCAAATCGCAGACTCTGGGGAATTCTACAATGTTTTTACGCACGTACAATAAATTTTCAAAAATGTATTGGGACGCTAAAGTTAGAATTTTGATTTCCTTAAACTTGTCCCTCAAGGATTCCCTCGTGTGCATATTATAAATAGCACGAATAGCCCTCTTCTGCAGGATGAAAATCGTTTCGACATCGGCAGCATTGCCCCACAGCAAAATGCCATAGGACATAACACTATGAAAATAACTGAAATAAACTAGACGTGCCGTATCTTCATCAGTATACGTTCGTATTTTTTTTACCGCAAACGCTGCAGAACTAAGTCTATTCGCTAACTTGCATATGTGAGGACCCCACTGCAGCCTGGAATCAACTGTTATACCAAGAAAAACTGTCGAATCAACAAGCTCCAGTGTCTCTCCACTTACAATGATATTAGTGTCTACTTGTCTAACATTGGGTGTGGTAAATTTTATACATTTTGTTTTTTTGTTATTTAATAACAGATTATTAACACTAAACCAATGTACCACGCGCGAGATAGCATCATTCACATCGTCATAATCTTCCAATTGTCGTTTAATTTTAAACAATAAGGATGTATCATCAGCGAATAATACGACCTCGTGACGGGTTTCAATAAACTTTGGTAAATCATTGATATACACAAGAAATAAGAAGGGACCCAATATGGAACCCTGAGGAACACCCATATTAAGTAAGACACCGGAAGATCTCTTTCCTTTAACGTCTACCTTTTGGATTCTTCCGGATAAATAAGATTTAATAAGTTCTAATGAAACGCCCCTAATACCATAATGGTGTAATTTCCTCAACAATGTATTATGCTCAACACAATCAAAAGCTTTAGATAAGTCGCAGAATACCCCAAGGGCATTATGCGATTCCTCCCAAGCCTGAAAAATATTTTTAATAAGATCTACACCTGCATCAATAGTCGAACGGCCTCTAGTGAATCCATATTGTTTGTTATGAAGCAGGTTATTGGAATAGAAATGGTTCAAAAGCTGTTCCAAAATAATTTTTTCAAAAATTTTACTCAATGTAGGTAGTACTGAAATGGGTCTAAAGTTAGTGGGGTCAAAAGTACTACCAGATTTAAACAGAGGTATTATTTTACTATATTTCATTAGATCAGGAAACACACCATTATAAATACAGTCATTAAATATTGTAGCAAGGTAAGGTGCGATTATATCAATAATGGATTTTATAACCTTAATTGATATTCCCCATAAATCACCAGTTTTTTTAATATTAATGGTCTTGAAATTATCAATTATGTCCTTTATAGCAATATTTGTGAACTTAAAGTTAACACTGCATTCATCAACATGATCTTGCAGTAATGATTCGGCGACGGTAGGAGATGAAATTAAAGATTTTGTAGTAGAAGCTGGGATATCAGCAAAGTAGCGCTCAAAAGCACTGGCCACTTCTTGATGAGAAGTTATTATTTTATCATTGATTTTCAAAATTGATTCAGCATTGCTGTTTCTGACATTCCCAGTCTCCCTATTAATGATATTCCAAGTCATTTTAATTTTGTCAGGTGCATTTTTTATAAGTTTGCCTAAGTGCAATGACTTGGCCAATGTACAGACTTTTTTAAAAAGCTTGGAATATTTACAGACATACTCATGAAATGACTTATTATGATTATAGGATTTTTCATGATAAAGGTCATATAATCTCTGCCTACTTTTGTGAATTCCAACAGTCGCCCATTCATTGAATGATCTTTTATTATGTAAGATCAGAGTTTTAGAAGTAAAGATGGCACTAAATTCATCATTAATGCAATTAAATAAATCCATGTAGTGAACATTAGGATCTTCACTATAACAAACATTCGCAATTCTTGCCAAAACTTTACCTCTAAACTTCTCCATACGTCTAATATTAATAGGAACAAACTGTAGGTTTCTTGAACTATTAACATCTGTAACAGATTTAATTTTAAAAGATATGAATTGTCCACTGTGGTCTGAACTTAAATGATTAATAATATATTTATGCAAAGGTTTTACGTTTGTGAAAATATTATCTATACAGGTTGCCGATGTGCTAGTTTTTCTTGTGGGCTCTGAAAATAAATTGCTAAGGTTATATGATTTTAACAATGTTCTGAATCTAATAGTGGCATTTGTATTTTCTAATAAATTTATATTAAAATCACCACAGATAAAAATATGTTTATTAGAAACAGAGAGCTTTAATAAAACATGTTCCAATATATTTTCAAAAGAATCATATAACGAATTCGGGGGCCTGTACACACTTACAACAATGAATCGCTCAAGCTCTACACATGCCATTTCAATAATCCGTTCCACAGAGAGGCTCACAATGTCTCTACGTTCCTTACATTTATAATCTTTATTAACAATGATAAGAGAGCCTCCTCGTATAGCATTCTCTCTGCAGAAGGAACTCATAACCTGGTGATTTTTAAAATTACAATTTAATTCATATTTTTTAAGCCAATGTTCAGTTACACATAGAAAGTTGACTTTGTTGTAATCTAGAAACAAATCAATTTCAAGTTCTTTACCCATCAAACCTTGTAAGTTCTGATGCACCAGGTTGATCACAGTTGTTTTCAAAGAAACAGTATTTGTTGATGGGCTGTGTCCAAATAAATCATATTTACTGCAAGAGGTAAACTCTGTTGTCTTAGTATTTAATTTAAATTACTTGGAACGGATTCCAAATTAATAGATGTCATATTTTTTTCCTGCTCAAAAGAAGCAGTAGGTTGATTAGCCAAATTCATGGCTAGATAAATGTGTAAAAAATAATGTAGCGAGTTTGCTACTTGTCTAAAATTGTAGCTACCTAAATAGTATTTGTTAGGTTTTGTCATACTAATACATTTATTTTTTATCATGCAATTAATGTCAATAGTGTAAAATATATTTTGTGACTTGCATGGTGTCGTGACATAATAATTATTTACATTTGAAATTGTTTGCATAAAATCATTAATACTATGTCTCATTTTGTTTTCCGCTGGCATACTCTGAATAAATGGAAATGCAAACATAATGATCTTTTTCACCTGTAGTGTTAATAATTGATTTATTTGATATTTTATATCTCTTATATCTGCATTTCCCCTTCTCCCAATCATTATAATTATTGTTGTGTTTGGGCAATGAGTCACTTTTAAAATTTTATTAAGGATGTGGGTACATGAAGCCCCTGGCATACAATAATTTATCACAGATTGTCCCGAACACAGATCATTCAGCGCTACACCCATATTTTTCCCTAGTTCATCACTGAATATTTTAATAATGTTTGTTGTAAGCAAAGGTTTAATTATATTGTTTACAACGGGCTTACAGGTAGAAATAGAATATTGATTTTGACTATTGGAATGGTCTGGTAGTGGAGAACCTGATATAGAGCAGTGGCACTTGCAATTAGCATATTGTAATGTCAAAGATTCAAATCGCTCTTTATTATTATTACATAAATCAAGCAGATTATCCATCACCGATATATGTTCACATATGTCCTTTTGGGCATATTCATAATTTTTAGTAACACTGTCCAAATCTGTTTTCAATGAATTTATTTGTGAGGTTAACTTTTCTATTTCTAACTCATGATTGTGATGAACATATTGTAATTTTTCAAGTGAAGTATTTAGTTTTGTACGCAGTGCATTTCGTTCTTTGCATATAGTTTTCATATAATTAATAGATTTTCTAGATTTCAATAGTTGCTGCGTTTTATTTATAAACTTATTTAATTTAGTGAATCTCTTATAATTTTTCTTACTAAGAATTAATCGAGAGGAATGTGTACTATCGGAGTCACCACCAGTCAAATCTATTGTAGGTATGTCACACTCAGAGGTGGTGATCACTGTTCCCGAAGCTGGTTCACTCTCGATCAGTTCCGAGTACAGGCTCTGTGTTTTTTGGGCTTTTAGATTTGTTATCTCTAACTGTAAATTAGAGATACAATCATGTGCCTGAGAAAGTTTGACTTTCAGTTCAGCTGAGAGTTGGAGCGACTCAACATACTCACCGCTGCACTGATCGAAGCCGTCTACAACATTTTGTAATTTCTTGTTAGTCTCAAGAACTTCATTGTATTCAATGGAGAGCTGAGACAACTGTCCTTTCAACATAGTATTTTTCTTAATTACCTGGAGTGTTTCGACCTCGTTGTCTTCTCTCTCTTTTAACAGTTGTTGACACTGTTCCCGTGATGTTTTCAGTTGTTGAAGAGCCATTTGAAGTTGGTCATCAACTTGACGAGCTTTGGTACCTCTGGTCATCATTTTGGAATTGCAGAAATTGATAGTACCCACGTAAAAATAAAAAATAAAATTTTTTACAATTATGCAGTAAAATGCACTAATTAAATATTTTACGTAACAATAAACTTATATTATCACTTAGGTATATGTTTTATACAATTATAAGTACAATAAAGAACTTATACTATTTAATTTAAATAATAATTGGGAGAGCACAATAATATTGACAAGTAGCGGTCAGTGTTGCCAGCCGAAAAGTTCATCAAAATGAATAAACAAAAAAATTCAGCAATAGAAGGCTTATGGCGAAGTAAGTTTGAAAACTACACACATGATGTACAGAAATGGCATTTGAGTGAAATTACCATAATAATTCAGCTTTACAGATTAAGTATAAAGTATTCATGTGGGTACTAGAATGGGAAAATGAATTTTTATGTTAAAGTAGTAAATAAAAATTGTGTAATCAAATTAGTTTAGGGATGGCTTAGTACTAAGACTTCGATACTTAAGACTGCCAATGTGACCTGGAGTGATGTCAAGGAGCAAGCACAAGACAAGATAAAGTGGAGACAACTTGTGAGGGCCCTATGTACCAGCGGGGTACCCTAGGACTACTACAACAACAACAACAACAACAGTACTGAGAATTATGGAATCTAAATATGTATATGCGAAGGAAAATCTTTATAACCCTTTAAAGCACAGTGTAATTTATTATTATATTTGAAGGTAGACAAACATCCTTATTTCTTCCTTAGTTGTTCACTCTGTCGAGAGACTTGAGCTATGCATAAAGCAATGCCCCCACCATTCACCTCCTTTCAATGAGTTTTGGCCTCCCTGGAGAATAGTATGATGATCCAACCAACCGAAGAAGCTAGGGTAGCGACAGCTATCAGTATGATAGTATGTGCAGGAACCATGATTTCTGAATTAGTTTACTAACTGATTTCTACAGATACTAATTCTGTAGTACCACAATGTAGAAATTAATGGAACACTACTGTGATTCCCACAAGAGTTGAATGATGAAAATTCAATACAGACGCCCTGACTAATGTTGCGTAGTTACCTCTCATGGTCATGTCACAGCAGTCAGGACACACTGCAAGGGGGTTCATTCTAAAGACGCCTGGTACGCGAAAAAGAAATGTATGGGCACCGTGGATCAAACCTGTAGTTCTAAGCATACATTTCGGAAGGTCTCTGTTCTGATCGTGGCTGCATGCGATGGAAAAAGGAAATGGTGGGATAATCTTTAACACTCTTCAGTGCAATCCCCATGATAGCATACAATAAGAAAAAGAAGGTTCTAAATGGTCCTTGAGAATGAAATATAAATATATACCAATACTATCAGTATTGGTAGTATTTGGGAGCGGCAGACCAGAAATAGGACTAGTACTCCACAAAGGAACAACCCATGGTTTGTAAAGCATAAGTCTTTATCCAAGCCTGAAATTCACTCTGGATTTACATTTAATTTTCCCACAAACAATTGAATTTTCTAGTGTTGATAAACACTCACAAGACACTACCACAAGTAAATACTTACAGAGTTCACGCTCTTGACACAGAAAGCTTAAGCTGTATTTTATTTTATTTAAAATCTTGTCCCGATTGCTCATAAGCAAGTTAGCTGAATCAAAACAGGATTTACAGAGCCTTTATACTGTATACTTTTAACCTATTAATTACTCATTCATTAATTTTTGCTATTCATTTTTTTAAAGATTTTTCTATGCTAGTAGCATTGTAGATTACTATTTTTTTTTCATGAAGTGATTGTAATGATATCATTTTGAACGAATAGGCTTTCTATACACTAATACCCATTAACCGAGTTAGATTATGGGTCAAATATCAAAGCAGTTGTGGTAGAAAAGTTCTGGCCTTCATGGGTTCATCATTGATGTAAATATAATTTTAATACTGATAAAGATTTGATGTTGAATTAATTGACAATACATTTTCTTATGCATTATTACTTTATTACTACATGAAATACTTATATTTCACCTTTCAGCATTCTCTTCCTGTACTGAAATAATTTTTTTATCCACATTTCCTTTAAATCTTCTTCATTTGGAATTTCCTGTTAACAAAATAGATTTCAAAATTATATTTGATCACAATTACAATAATATTATCAGGTAATATATATAATATAATGTGTATTAAATATACATAGATTTTGCAATATATATAACAGTGTAGGGATATAAAAAAAAGTAACATTAGATTGGCACACATTGTTATGATCAGCTTTTCTAAATATATGTTTTGAATATATTTAAATTAAAAACTCACATTTAAATCAATTACAGAATCTTCCTTTTTAATCTTTACATCCGTTTCTGGAACCATAACAGTCTCTGAGTTCAAATCTATCACTATATTCTGTTTTTTACTCTTTGATGAAGTGAATGTTTTCTGTACAAATGAATCACTGTCTAATTCTAGCAATAAATTCCTGTCATGTATGGTTGGCATGTCTTCTTTGATCTCTTTTTGCTTGTATTCATATGTGGGGATCTTGGTTAATGTGAGGCCTGCAGCATTTGCAGCTTTGATGGCCTTTTCCACTTCTGTTTCAGTGTCTTCAAGATGTATTTTTCGTGAGCTTATAGATTCTGAGCAGAAAACTTTATTTTAGTATCAAGATTTTTTATACTAAACACATCTTTTAAAATTTTTAAAAACATCGTGAATGTAACTCACTCCTAAAGCCTGCAAATTGATATATATCCAGATCTAACATGAGTCGAGTCAAAGCATTTATTTCGTTAACACCTGCAAAAATTAAAAAGCTATTTAATACATACCTATGTCAAATGAACTTGATCGACTCCTGGAGCGTGATCTTTTTGATTTCTTACTTTTATATTTGGATCTACATTGTGAGTTTGACCTGGAACTATCCCTTTTGGAGCGTGAACGTGAACTTGATCGTCTCCTAGATTTCGATTCATATCTGTCTCTAGATACACTTCGAGAATGACTTCTTCGTTTGTGCTTTGAGCGTGAACTTGAGTGTTTTGATTTGTGGCTTGACTCTGAACGCTCTCGAGATCTCGATCTACGCTTGTGTTTACTCTTTTTTCTTCGATCGTACGACGCATCCGAACTGCTTGAAGATAGTTTTCTCTCACGATATTTACTTTTCTCGCGGGGCATTTTCCTTGTCTTGTAATTGAGCTATAGGTTATCCCATACGGTACCTAACAATTTTATAATAAATTACCGTACGATAACCTCCACTCACTCAATGTTTTAAAGTTACTTCTTGATTATTGTTTAATACGTATGGCAACATGATGGCAACTGGCATTGATTTGTCATTTATGTCAAATGCCAATTGTGTCAATATATTTTTATATCGACGCTTGAAAGGCAAACGTGACTAAGCGACAATGCGTGAACTTTACAGTAGACTAATTTAAAGTTGAAATACCTGAAAACTAAATTTATTTTAACGAATCTAGCCGTAGTAGAATCTAGCTAGTAGCTGTAGGATTGAAATGATTTTAATAGACCTAGAAATATATTTTTTTTGCACATTGAATATGGTTATTGCCTATCATTTATGTACAAAGCAGTTATTGTCGCTTAGTCACTTTTGCCTTTCAAGCGTCGATATATTTTCGTATAAACACAGCATTTTAATCATAATAGGTTAAACGGAACAAGAACCACACAATATAATCTTTTGAAAAAAAGTTTCACTATAAGACATGTCTATTGTTTAATTAGTGAAATAAAACAGAAGAAATAAAATTAATGATGGATTTTTTATTATTTACATGTGTAAAATATCTCAGGGCCGACTTGATATACAATGGTTACCGAAGCCTAAATATATCCCAACATAAATGCTGAAAAATCCATAAACCCGTGTTGGGGTATGAGGTCGAAGTCTCAATTGTAGTCTGTCCCTCTTTCAAACAGGAAGACACGAATGGTTTATGGCAAAAATATGCAAGATGTATCTACCCGTGCGGGATTAAAACACACCATACCAAAAAAAACTTCCTATTGTCGATCGTAGAAGGATGGTGTTTCACTCAGAAAATGCACTTGCCAGTTCTCCCAGTCCAATTTTTCTCACATCCATGGGAAGAAGTAGGGTGGTTCTCTTCTAGGTCGACACCCAGACTGAATAGGTTAAATTAACTAAAAATGAAATGTGGAGGGATTAAAACCACCGTAGACGTTGAATGAGTTATTACGAAATAACTTTTAGTAAAATTGTAGGAATTTACTGAAGCTACATGGACATTATCCTTAGATACTAAAGTGCTAGCACAGATCCAACTATTTTATGAACTGACAATTTTACAAGTAGTATTTCGAAAAAAAAGTTAATTTTTAAAACAAAAGAATTTTTTAGAACTTTGCCAATCATGCTCCCGCAGAGAAATCTCGTGGCTGTTAGATTAGATGCAATTGAATTGTCAGGCAATAACATGGAGTTATTGCATGTTTTTCTGGACTTTTTGGCGGGAACGCGAAGAGTGAAGTTGTGTGATTTGTTTTATTTTGTCTATTTGGTTTTTCTTCAGGTTTAAATGTGTAATAACGGTGGCTTATTAACTGTTTAATATCTGTGAAAGTGCACAAATGTGGGAAAATAAAACAAAGCCGCTGAGTGTAACTTCTCGGGATCCTCCAAAAAGTCCACTGAAAAAATCTAGTTAAATGACCACCATTTTACTGAGATTATATTTCATCCCATATCATCTCATTTCATTTAATTTCATCCTAGTTGATTAATGTCTCATTAATTATCTTCATTTCATTTCATTTCACTCCCTATTATCATTTTTCATAAAAATAAGAATATAAATTAAAATAAGACATGACTTAGGACTTAGGTCTTAGTCACCAGGTCATAAAATCCTTTAAAAAAAATCATGTTTTTCTATTGGACAGGCAAAGGAATAGCCAACTTTGAATTATTTCTATTAGTTTTTTTTTTTCTAAAAGCGGATTTTGTCCAATTTTCTCATAGTATAGACATTGCCGTAAGTCGTCTTTTTTTTTATAAACATAAAGATAGTGAAAATACCTTCTATGTGTATCCCATTACTTCATCCTATATATTGTTACATTTATTTTCCACATTATGAAAAGGATAATGACGACAAACATCGTAAATTTATCTTAAAAATTTGAAAATCTACAATATTTACGGCAGTCATCACAGACAGACAAGTTCGAGTTTTTAAGATTTATAACTGTCATCGTTTGCAAACGAAAGAAAATCGGAACGTCGCGTGGGGTAGCGACCGTCAGTCAGCCTCGATGACGGAATGTGTGAAAATTATAAGATGGTGATCAACTGTATTTTGTATTTTGGCTATTGCAATTAAAAGTAGTGCTTTAATTTTATAAAAAAATGTGAAAAATGTGTTAAAGAGTGATCTCACACCATCCGAAATTTAAAATAAGTATAGTGAACTCAAGAGTGAATAGCTTGTAGGTGCAATCGTTGACATTGTTTCGTTAAAAATCTTTGAGCCCATCGAGATTGATATGTTTATACTGGTCCTGTGCGCTTCTTTGACACCTAGCATATGGCTTAAGAGATCCTGATGTTGCTGAAGTTATGGAGAAACTGGATATAACGAATGCCAACATGGAGGCTACAGACTTTGTAGACACAAAACAGGTGAGAACTGTTTGGCCAACTGCCGGTCTTTCAATAATTTCTTCCTCGACTCGTTTACGTTGCCTTGATGGTTGTGACAGTTTTGTCACAATATGTATAAAACCTTCACAAAATCCAACATTTACACTATTTCAAAAAGTTTTCGAGTTTGTAATTTTGAAAGAAAAAAAAAACAAATATAGGAAATCTAACAGTTGTGCGTTTAAGTATCACCTTTTAATATAAAAAAAAAAACTAAAGCTATGCAAGGTAAGAAGTGGGCGAAATAGTCTCAACCCACACTGAATAAATTATTGGTATAATGCTGTCATGAACTTTATTAGTCATGTCCAATACTACACTAAAATGATTGTCACATGTAATCCACTTGTGTAATATTGAAAAAAATAATCTAATTTCTATAAAACAGTCAAACAATATCTGTATCAATAATCACACTGTATAATATCATACTCATTATTAAAGCACAATATGTATGCAAAAAGATTCCAACCAGATCATAATGAAATAGGCGAAATATCTGATACCATTCATCTGAAAATCAAGTAAAGTATAAAGATGTTAGTAAAAGGACTAGGATAATTAGTAAAATTGCTTATTCAAAAGAAACTATTAACGTAACTATTAACTTAGTCTGCTCACAGTTGCATTGGCTGCGGGATTAAAGCAAACAAAAGAGTTTTATCTACTTGTTTAATGCCTTATAAACTTAAGAAAATTGTTTAATAAAAACCAAAATTAAATCACAACGATACTGAAAACATTCTTAACTGTTCTAAATTTGGCTATCAAAGTGATAACACACATTCTTATGTAAATGTTTGATAATAGAGTCACAAGAAATTCATTTGTTTTCTGTGAGATTAAGAGTGACTTCAACTCGACAGAGTGTATGAGCTTTGCATTCGTCACTTTTCTGGTGTGAACTTCTTTGAAGAAATAATTAAAACTATTTTTACAGTTTAATCTCAGGACTTTTTAATGGTCGTTATATTATTTCCATTGTTTTTTAATGATGCCATTAGTAATTTATCTTGTCAATATAAATAAAATTTTCACATTTACAATACACTTCATCTTACAAAGGTAAGGGTTTTTGCTGCGTTTACAAGCACGTGGTACAACTGATTATGAGAGGTTACCATTGATAAAGCCCAGAAAGATCTTATTAAAAACTTGTAATCTTTAAAGTTTATTAAAATTTTATTAAAAATATATTTTTCAAAATGGTATAAAAAATTATTGCATAGATGGCTGGACAAACTCACATCCCATCTGGTGTAAAGTGTTTACTGAAGCCCATAAAGATCAACAACGTAAATGTTGCCTTCCATCTTAAGACATGAGGTCTAAGTTATAGGCTTACCGTAAAACATCTGCATCCCCTTCAAACAGAAATGCATTTTCGCTATCATACTATCAGTTTTATTATTTAAATATAATTTTTTTTGGTTATTTTCTCTAAGTTTTATTTTTGTTATAAAATGTTATTTCTTCAACATGGAAGCTATTCGTGAACATTAAATGCTCACATATGTAAATACCACCATTCATTCCATCTATTCCTGCTGCAAAATATCAATGAGTATATTATTAAACATTATAATGGAAACCCTCCCACTTTTTTGTGCTTGTTGCGGCTTTCATATTGTGACCTCCAATAACTTCAATAACCACTTAATATCTGGAATTTCCATCTAGCAAAAAAAAAACATACCTACTTCTTATTTTGAGATAGGTGTTCTGCTTTTTACAGAGGGACTATACATTACATTCATTATCTTTAATATTGGTATATTAGTATATTTAATTTTGAGGCCATAAATTTTAAATGAGTAGGTTGAATATGTTAAAATTTACAAGTGAGAAGATGGTGCTTAAGAAACCCTAGGTTGTTTTTGATCACTAGCTTAAGATAGATAATTTGTAAGCCATCTGAAGTAATTATAGGTATTTATGAGTAATTAAGTAATTTATAGGCAAGGTACTAAAGTATTTATAAAATCACCTATAATAATGGTCATTCTATGTAATATGAATCATGCTCATTAAGAATGTAATATCTTTCCTCTTGAAAAATTTTCGTTCATCAACGTTCAACTTCCTGAAAGCTCAGAGGGAAGTCACGACGGAAGTACAAAAAAACTAATAGTTCTTATCTTTAGTTTGGCATGTAACCGCTCCTAAAGCATCTTGGTAGGGGGCGCGGACGCAGATCCAACTCTGAGTTCGACGCGCAGTTGGAACGGAGTCGGGCGCACTGCACGCCGTGCGCCTCAGCGGCCAATAAAAACATTCTCGCGCGAGTGATGTCACCTCGAGTACTAGTGTTGTAGTGTCCTGTGATTGTGCGTCTAATATGGTAGCAATGGTAGCGTCTGGATACGGCACGCTACGCCGTTTTCTAAGCGCCCCCGAGGGCCAGCACGGCGCCAATGAAGCAGGCGTCGCGTCCAGCGCCTCCGTAGCCGTCTCGGTAAGTTAACGAGAACAGCTATCTCGACGAATTACTAGCGATAACGTTTGGAATGTGCATGATAATGATGCAGTTTATCGTAAGGTGTGACACACGTGTGTCGATGATTTAATAATTGCCTCGATATATTCATTATATATCGATATTCTGCGGTGTAATATAATGTTGATCGTGAAGTATAAAATATAAGATTGATTCTTAAACGCGCATTGTGTTTTGAAATTTATCAAAAAAACGTGACTGAACTAAGTTCCTAATACAAAAGCTAGAAAGTTGCACTACACAAGTTCATTAGAATGTCTACGTGCGTATTATATTTTGCGAAAGACGAAAAAGCAATGTTTTGCATACGCATGCGTGAGTGGTTGGCGAAATATTTAATTTAACCGGACCGTTGTTCGTAGCAGTCAGTTTCCCATATCGAATATGAAGTTGTCAAATCGTTCTCTATTCATTCGAAATACAAAAAAAAGTTGAACCGCTAAAAAAAGATTCCGGACAAATCCATCAGTCTGGCTGTAACCGTCCAGTGAGAGTTCATCGAACTTACTTTCCTTTTTAATATTCCGATGTGTTACATTATCGAATCAAAATTCCGGCCTTGGCCTATCGCGGAGCATTAGATTATTGTTTTTGCCGATGATGTCACTTAGTCGGGAATATGCGGGATGATCGTTCAAGGCTAAGCCAACAGACCGTGGCTGTATCTCGAGAACTACGGCTCGTTGGTCACCGTCCGCGAAAGGAGTGCATCACTCACAGTACTGGTTGTGGTTACCGACCCAGATAACTTCGCTTACTCGCTTTTTACCTTGCCAAATTAATAAGACTTCCGTAGATTCTTGATGTGGATAATTGAAACGGCACGGTCCAATTCTTCACTCTGCAACAACAAGGGAGATCATGTATCTAATAAATTTTAAAACATAAGTAAAACTGTTTTAATACAACTATTTGAATGGACAATTGAGGCCTATAAAATCAAAGGCAGCTAAACGCCATAATGTCGTAAAATGGATTAACAATGGCGCTATCTTGCTTAGTTAGTTGGACACGCTTTAGTGTTTTCATGTTATAACAAATGCAGCTAAATCTAACAAATTTAGTTCAAAAATTTATTTTTACTCAGTACCAAGTACTAATATAATATAATAAACGAAGTTTTATCATTTAAAGTTCAGGTTATTAGTAATATTCTCATTCTTTATAAATCTGCTTTAAAATAAAGAATATCGTAGCTATTCGAACAAAGTTATTTCAGCTTCTAAAACCGGGAGTGTTGCTAACACTGGCCCTAGCAAGAGCAGTATTTCGATGGATCGGGAGGATCCGTAATGACGTGTTTAGCGCGGATTTTTGTAGTTTACCTGAATATTTGAGAGACTTGGATTTAGCTGCCTTTGATTTTATAGATCACAATTATAAGCCATCAACAAGAGAACTTTTGTAACCGGAATTTTTTTATTACTAATAATCACGATTTGGTAGTCAAAGATCAAATTCTCGCAACATGTAATAACCCTTTCTAAATATATGTGGGGAAAATCACGAAAGTATTATCGTAATTGTGGTCTCGTAATATGCTCTAAGTTCCATTACTAGAATTGTTTACATTTTGAAATTTACTTATTTGATGAATGAAAGTGTGATGTAATAAAATAATACTTTATTGGTTGCGCATTAAACCTATGTGGATAACGTAACTGTACATTACTTGCTTGCAACATAGGAATGTGTGTTTGTAAAAGGTAAAGAAGCCATAGAACTCGGAGCCGATCGATAAAAGTGAACTAGGATTTATGCAATCTGCACGCATAGTGTATGTTTGGGTAATCAAACGTAATTAAATATAATAACAACTGAATTGTAACAAAAATATTGATTAAAGTAAGAACGGCTTGATCCTAAAATAAGTCGTCACAACACAGTGAAGGTCCCATGAGCTCCGTCATCCGACGTCTTGTGTATTATTAAATACCAATGATAATTTTTGTAATAATAAAAGAGAAATACACGTATAATAAAATTACGAAATTCGAATAAAGTGCCTGATTTCAGTTAAAAAATAGCAATATTATGTAAAGGTAACCCTCCTATTATAACACGGTAGATACGTTCCTACAAAGTCCCGTAATGTGCGAAACCGTGTTATATGAGACTAGAAGTCAGTACAAAAAAGTGAGTAATTTTCTGAATGAAACATTTGAAGTATGTATTTTTTTACCTATTTAAAATAAAAAACAAGCAGTATAATTTCGCTTATTGCCATATATTGTGTGTTCATAATGGATAATGTAATTTTTCTAAATTATTTTAAACAAAAATCTCGATATCGTTTTGTAGAAGTACCGTTTTATAAGACGGTTTTGGGTAATTTCTTTTTTTTTCGAGTTAAAGTGGAACCGTGTTGTAAAACACAGTGTTTTTTTCCCCTACCTATGCTGATAGCCTCGAGAGGCAAGTTCAACTTCGCCCTAACGTGTAGGTGAGCTCACGGGGCTCAAACCGAAGTGGTGCTAACACTGGCCCTAGCAAGAGTAGTGCTTCGCAGAATCTACCACCGGTTTGGAAACGCGACCCACTGAGAAGATCTGCCGAGAAACTCAGTGGGCTGACACCGTGTTATAAGAGGGTTACTTGTATTGTCTTTTAGAATTAAAAAAAATTATATAACTCAGTCGCCAACTATAGTTTCAAGTTTTCTAATTTTTAACTTATCTTATCAAAAATGTTAGCAAAAGTAAACCTGGTCAATATACCGAATACCAATACCAATATACCAAAATAAATGTATGATCTTATTTTCATGACTAATATTCTTTTTTAATATCGTCATCGTAGTAAATAAGGTATTTTGAGTGGTTGATGTAGTTACAGGACGATAAAGAGAAATAAAAAGGTCAAAATGTCGTCAAGTATGATAATTCGCGAATGAGCGAATGAAATAGGAACTAGTATTAAATACCTAAATATGAATTTCGATAACTTGTAAATTTGCAAATCGATTAGAATTTGTTCAAAAGCTGACATAATTAAGTGGCCCACCAAGTTGTGCCATTGCATACTATGCCACCTATGTTGACGATGTGTGCTTCCGCCCACAGCCCACTTATAAGGAGAGGAGACCTTGTTAGGACTGCTATACGAAGGCACAACCAACTAGATTTTGCAATAATACAGTATCACCTTGTCCATAAGCCACTCTTATTAAATTCACCGCCTCTCCAACTGTCTTGATTGTTTGATGCGAATTTGATGTGTTGATCCTTGGCTGCCGTTTAAATAGAACAATGAACAGTTTTGTAAGAAGCGTCTAGTTCACTAATAAATGTTCATTCTACGTGTCGAGCGCAACCATAGTCAGTTAGTCGGTCACCATAACGAAAGTTGCGCAATGTTGGCGTTCCAAAAATAAAACAGATTACTCACTGCCTACTTTAAATGTAAAAACTTTCAAAATTGATCAAAGCTAATTGAAATGATAAAATAAATCATAAGTAGTCCGCGTTCGAAGGCGCCGTCCATCAAAGATTATAGAGAAACTTCTCGAATCTAGTACACAGATAGTGCGAAGATTTGTTCCCAGATTAATGTCTACTATGTAGTTTCTTTGTAATTACATGCATCGACATCGAACAATGACAAATGAATGATACCGTGTTTTCTAAAGTGCGTTCATTGATGTTTTCTTCGCATCTTAGAATATTTAACCGTCTAGTTCTTAAAGTGAAGCTTTTTAATTCTTAATAACATCACTGATTTGCATTATCGGCCGAGACTGGAGTTGTAGAAACGACAGATATCTAGAAAAGTCGATTGGCACTGATGATTTAATGATAGATATTGAATAAAAATAAATAGTACCCGGTTAGTTTTACAACACGAAACTGGTTAAAAGGCTTTATCGCCAAGAATGACATAATATAAATATTTGTCAATAAATAACTGGTTGTAATCTTTTAACCTTCACAACTTTTTCGTCATATGGGTGCGAACTTAGCTAATATGATTAATTCTCGCTATGCGTTGGACCCGACTTTCAACATTGAACATTTAAAATTGTAATTTGTTCCACTGTATTTATCACGTATATATTTTCGATACGCATGCGACCATTTTACAATAATACTTCTTTAAATAGAAAAATATTTAATAAACCTGTCACTAATGTCGAGACTCTGTATTTTTAGCATCAGTAGAATTATGGCCAACCTTACCATATTACCAGTATAAGACACGACTACACAAGGAATATCCTCCACCATTCGGGTGTTTGTAGTCCGTAGATCGATAGGCCGGTTGTCGTCGTCCTTTCCATTTAAGGATTTTTCAAATGAATGTTCGCACGATTCGGCTGTTTCCAGTTTACTTCCATTTTCCCCATTAGAAAACCGCTACACAAGGAAAGTCTTGCTGTAGATAAATATTGTTGACCGAAAATTGTTGTAGATCCATTCGGGCGGAACCAGGGCACTGAAACGGCGATAATTTAGACAAATATTTTCCTGTATTTTTTTTTTATTGCCCTTGTAGGCAGACGAGCATACGGCCCACCTGATGGTGAGTAGCTACCGTCGCCCATGGACTTCAGCAATGCCAGGGGCAGAGCCAAGCCGCTGCCTACCTTTTCCTGTATGGAAACTAGCGACATCTTGTAGCGGATGTCCCTAAACCTATACGTTGTTAAAGTTAAGGCATTTAATTATGGTATCGCCCGGTCCTCTCGGACTGGGTGAATCGCGACCGAGGACGTCTCACCTTCCGGGCGACGCAGGTGCTCACGGGACACGGCTGTTTCGGTCGCTACCTGCACCTAGTCGCCCGGAGGGAGCCGACGCCGAAGTGCCACTACTGCAGTGGCTGCAACGAGGACACGGCGGAGCACACGCTCGCGTACTGCCCCGCTTTCGCGGAGCAGCGCTGCGTCCTCGTTGCAAAAATAGGACCGGACTTGTCGCTTCCGACCGTCGTGGCTACGATGCTCGGCAGCGACGAGTCCTGGCAGGCGATGCTCGACATCTGCGAGTCCACCATCTCGCAGAAGGAGGTGGCGGAACGGGAGAGGGAGAGCTCTTCTTCCCTCTCGGCGCCGTGCCGCCGCAGTCGGGCCGGGGGTCGGAGGAGGGCGTTTGTCCAGCTCCAGCCCCTATGAGGAGGCAGTCTCCTCTCGGTGATGGTCACGGGGCGACCTAAGGGGGTTGAGGCTGCGCCGCACGCTACCGCCACTCTAGCGCGCTGGCACCAGGAGGACTGCGATGGGGTCCGCATTTTCGTCGTCGCTGTCGTCGCCGAACATACTGTTGAAGAGCAACCCGGTCGGCGGTGTATCGCGTTCCGACCCGGCAGGCTGGTTCTGGCCCAGCGGGGTATCCCGGAACACCAGCGGCACCACCTGGGCGGCCTGGTAGGGCCGCCGTACCGCAGAGACTGACGTCGTTGGTCGTCGACTATCGCCTCGACGACCCGTCGGTCGGGCGTCCTCGGGGTGGCGCCGCGTGTCTAGTTGTAGTGTTGACCGCGGGAACCCCCCTACTCTGAACGGGTTCTGACCCCGGACGGAGATCGGACGTCGGGTGTAAGTGTGCAGGGGAGTCGTTTAGTGGGTGGGTTTATGGTATAACTAAACACGGAAAATAACGAAATAATAAATCATACAAGTCTTTATTTGTTAGACAAATTGATTAAATTTTATCAATTTGTGGTTTCTGAAAATTTACAAATTCCTTCATTAAAAATAAAATATATGTTACTGCTATGTACAGGGGCAATGAGAAACTAATCGAAGCGAAGCCATCTAGTGGCCGACGCCCCTAAAAATGTTTGTTGAGTGCTTGAGTTGCTGATCTATAACTAATTGATGTGTATTATCTATGGGCGGAACTCTACCACCCGCGGGTAGTACAGAATAATCTGAATTCTTTAACGTCAAGATCCGCTAACAGATTTGCTTGAAGTTTTAACTACGTACTAGTGGTCCCCCGGTAGTCGAAATTCGACTATAATTAATTTAAATTATAAGTTTATACACTATTATGATTCTATTGTCGAAGACTTATACTTTTAGAATCACAGATTTCAAGACTACACTATAGACAAATATTAATAAAGATAAACAATACATATTTAACCTATTCTCGATTTGACCACAGATATTAAGCAATAGAAAAAGTTTGGCAATAAACAAATAGTATGCATGCGTGTGTGTGTCAAATACATGGTAGTATATGATACGTTTTTTTATTGATTTAATGTACATATTTTTTATGCATAATTTAAAAACATATTAAAATTCTGCACTCCTTCTCTATATATTCGCTATAAGGGTGGGAAATTTCATACTCCTCCGTCCCCGCAATTTTCGTAAAAAGAGGTAGAAAGTTTTTGCTTCACGTATTAATATATAGATGAATATAATGAATAATTATGTATTTTGAATAGGAGCGAGTGTTTTCTTAGCAGCGGAAATAGACAGGCAGGTGGTGGTACCTCACACTTTACATCGGACCTCAATACTTTAGTGTGCATGTTTTATTTCTTTGTTTTTATTGTTTACATAGTTGGACGAGCTCACAGCCCACCTGGTGTTAAGTGGTTACTGTAGCCCACAGACATCTACAACGTAAATAGGTCACCCACCTTGAGATATAAGTTCTGTCTCAAGTATAGTTACAACGGCTGCCCCACCTTTCAAACCGAAACGCATCACTGCTTCACGGCAGAAATAGGCGGGGCGGTGGTACCTACCCGTGCGGACTCACAAGAGGTCCTACCACCAGTAAGAATACAGAATGTAATACAGCATCAGTGAAAGTTAAAAACGGAATGCTTCGTACGGCCACTTTCGTGCGGTCGAGCTTTTGGGTTACCAACTCGCAACGTTGAAATTGGCTGTTCAAATCATATTATATCCGCTTAATGCATCTTGTTGATTTACAAGTGTTACGCGTTCGATTTGTTTCTCTTTGATGTTGTAATCGTTAATTAAATATTAGTTTTCGATACAATACAATGATTATTATGATCAAAGAACTTTTAATACCATACTTGGCCATCGCCATACTTGGATGAAAGGCGATTGCATGCAGCAGAGATGGGAATGTTGCGATGGATGTGTGGAGTAACGAGAATGGATAGAATACGGAATGAATATGTTAGAGGAAGTCTGAAAGTGGCACCTGTAACAGAGAAGCTGAGAAGAGCGCGTTTGGATGGTATGGACATGTGATGAGACGAACTGAAAATGAGGTTGGTAAGAGAATGTTAACTATGAATGTGGAAGGATATAGAGGAAGAGGTAGACCTAAGAAGAAATGAATAGATTGCGTGAAAGACGATTTGGGTAAGAGGGGAGTGAGCGAAGGAATGGTATACGATAGAAGAGTATGGAAGGAGAAAACGTGTTGCGCCGACCCCAGGTAACTGGGAGAAGGGCAGGATAATTATGATGATGATGATGACTTGGCATCGCAAGTCGCGAATGTGAAAGAATCAAGGAATCGTTTATACAACACCGATGACGCCTTTATTGTTCACAATACTGAGTGTTTAGTAAATAAACCTCGAGGAGTATGTTTTTCGACGCCATGAATGAAGTATTGTCGTTTTGTACGGCACAAAAAATTATAATAACAACTGTGAATTATAGACTGACTTAAAATGGGATTGTTAGGGAATATCGTAATAAAACTATTGTGGTTGTTATATTCAGTGGAAAATCAATTGCAAAATCGAAATCAATGAGAGTAAATCCCGAATGTGATTATGTGCAGGTTCGCTTTTTATTGGTGGAATAACACTTTTTCTAGCCGGCGCGGCGTAAGAAAACGTAACTAATAATAAAAGCTTTTTTTCCCCTACCTATACTGATCGTCTTGAGAGGCTATCTATATCAGCTTCTCCTTGACGTGTAGGTGAGCTCACGGGGCTCAAACCGGGTGTGTTGCTAACACTGGCCCTAGCAAAAGCAGTGCTTCGTAGAATCTACCACCGGATCGGAAACGCGACCCACTGAGAAGATCCGCCGAGAAACTCAGTGGGCTGTGTCTATGGGTTAATTCACTCTTCGTCGCAAGCGACGGGTTCGACGAGGACGGTGACCGGAATAATAGTTCAAGCTACAGTCTGTGCTGTAAGGATGTCAACGTGATTTTTATCATGATCCTCAAAGAAAAGAGGGTCTGTAGTGGGAAATTATGCGATTGAAATAAAGTAATACAGAGTCAGAATTGGCAATACCAACTGGCAAAAAAATATCAGCTGTAGGAAATAGGTAACTTCTCCCAACGTAATTACAGCTATTTCATAAAAATAACTAAGTACCTACCACGATAAACGAACAAACTCTTTCATATTATGTAGTTTGATTGTAAACGTTATTTTTGAATAGCACATCTCATATCCATATTCGATCGGTTGTAACGAAAATTGACCAACATTGTGAGCGACTCTCGCATAACAGTTGTGAAAAGTGAAATTGTTTGCCAGAAATGTATGATTTTTTTTTTATTAATCATCCGTCTGAGCAAACATTGACTCTCGATTCGGGGTCGTCGTGACTGTCAATTGTTTGAGCTCTTGAATTTTGAAGATAGTTTTTTTTTGTTTGTTTGATATGCCTATTTTTCGAAACTTTCACTGTTCGCTTTTATTATTTCTGTGTTTATTATTTATGACTGCATTCATGTTTTTTTATTTATTTCAATAGGTCACGTTTTAGCAAGAGATTTAAATTTTCTGACGATCTGAGGAATTATTCCTGTTCGAAAGATTGAACCCAATAACCCGTATTCGAACTTCTTTCTATGACCACAAATGATACATTTTGAGAAGGTTTACATAAAATTTACATTCATAACGTCAAATCAATACGCGTAATACTATGTGTAGTATCATATTTTACGCACTCCGATTTGTTGTGAGGCTTTGAGGCCTAGGTCATTAACTAACAATTGCTTATTTCTAACAGGTCGCCCAATATGATTTATAACGTAAAAAAATCCCTGCCAGGTGCTTATTTGAAAAAAAAAAATAATAATAACTGAAAACAAATGCTAATTAAGTGATACACGAGCTCATACAATATATAAAACACATTTTTTGTTCTAGAGTTAAAGTAAAATGTGCATAAGATAGGTACGTAAATTAAATAAAACAAAAATCTTATTATACACTATCTTCTTAGTGAATGCGAGAGTAAAGTTCAATGAACTCTTGAAGAAAGTGAAACACTGACATTCCCGAAACGCGAACATATCTTCTGATATTTGCTTATGAGATTACAATTTTAAGTACTTTAAGAATATTGATTGCGGTGATAGGCGTCCTGGGAGAGCAGAAGATTCAATAAGCGTTTTTGATTCGAGCTTTCACATGACCTCGGGAAAGGGCAATCGTGTTTGGTTTGAACATAGAATCAGCGTCCATATAATATACCATTTGATAGGAAATTCACGTAATTGAAATTTGAATATGCGCTACCGAAAATCGCAGCATAATTTTAAATTCACAAGACACTTCTTTGTAGATCCGAGGAGCCAATTGTGGTTGGCGCTTTCATATTATAACAAAATTAATCGAATATTCTGATTCAATTGGCCTTCTCTAGCTATTCACTGGTAGCCTAAGGAACTTTTCCAGATACGCTATGGCTGGTAGATAAGCTTACGGGCTAGATCTGGGAGACTTTACTAATACTGACCTTAGCAAGAGTAGTGCTTCGCAGAACCTACTATCACATCGGCATCGCGACCTATTAAGATCCGGCGAGAAACTCAGTGGATTTTGTCTATAGGTTAGTTAGTTTAGCGAAATCGTCGGCCGGTCTTCGGACCGTCGAGGCGGTGCACCCGGGTCTCACGGACTGGTCGATTCGCGACCGAGGGCGTCTCGCCTTCCGGTTGACGCAAGTGCTCATTGGCTGTGGGTGTTTCAGCCGGTACCTGCAACGCGTTGTAGTGTTGACCGCGAGAACACCCATGCTCTGATCGGCTTCTGACCCCGACCGGAGAACTGATGTCGGGTGAGAAAGTGCAAATGGAGTCATTTGGTGCGGTAGGACCTTAAAAATACCCTTGGGCCTGAGGTCTGCTCTCAAAACCTGCAGACCGTCTAGTCCCTCATATTCATGTGCCCCTAGGCGCGATCACCTAGTAGGGGGTTCGGCCCCCTGCACCAAAAAAAAATTAGTTCGCTAAGTTAGTTGCTCGTTGAAATCTTCGTCGTAATCGACGACAGTGATTGGTCCTTGAAGAACTTAAAAGCACAGAGAGTGCATCTGTGGAATCGGATAAGACATATTACGGGCGACGGCAGCTTTGCGTTGCGGGTCGAAGTGGTCAATTGGCCTTCAGTTCATCTCGACTCATGGTGGACACAGTGCAAACTAACTAGTCTTAAATATTTCCTTTGAAATTTCTGGTCCCCTACATTAAAGAAGAACAAACCAACAGACGTAATTTTTTATATAATATTAAATAACTTACACTAATAATTCAACTGTTTAGCCTTGAATTGTATTTTAATTTCACGAAAACACGTTTAAAGGAATTATTTACGCCTATTTAACTATATTTATGTATTGTACACCATTTGACATTCATTTTGTTGACTTATCATTGAGTTAAGTTAGTGTGTTTGGTTTGCTTATCCGATGACCGATAGCATATATTAAGGTGTGTATAAGCCGTTTTTAATGGTATTGAATTTTTTCTGCCTCTTAATACCATTAAAAAAATCATATAGTACAGCAGACGAACACTAATCTGTGTTATTAACAATGTCATTACATAGTCAAAAGTTTGTCAAAGAAGCAACGCTCACCGTGGAAATGATGCATAATATCTATATAGATGTATTATTATTGTATGTACACCTAACGTAAATCAATGAAGGACTTATATAGAAGGAAAACATCGTCTATTACATAATCAAACCCGACAAATACATAAATTATACAGGTATATTGGAAGCTCTCTATACTACATACTATTCCATTTACGCTAATAAAAAACAATCTATATATTAATACGTGAAGGAAAAACTTTGTATCCATTTTTACGAAAATTGCGCGGACGGAGGAGTATGAAATTTTCCACACTTATAGAAAATATAGAGAAGAAGTGCACAATGCTAATATTTTTTTAAAGTAATACATAAAAGATACTTTAAATCAATAAAGAAAAACTTACACACACTACATACCATGTATTTGACGCACACACGCATGCATACTATTTATTGTCAAACTTTTGTTTTTGGCGTCTGTTGTCAAATTGAGAATAGATTATATATTGTTTGTAGTCTTGGCGAAATTTGTGTTAAAGAAGTATAAAATACAATCATAATAGTGTACAAACTTATTATACAATTCCAATTAATTATAGTCGAATTTCGACTACTGCGGGACCTCTAGTATGTATTAAATCCGTCAGTCAGCGTATGTCATTTACCTTTGATTTGTTGACGTTAATGTTTCCTGTTCACAAACTTTCAGAAGATTTCACCTAATAACTTATTGCCGTATACTTTTAGAGTATGTATACAATGACGTAATCGACTATGTAATGTCCGTCAAATAAACGAATGTGGCTCCGTCGATATCGATCGTTCGTTGGCTGTCTAATGCCCGTAATAGCGGTTACGAAATGTTTAAACACATTTGATGTTCGGTCGCTCCCTTAAAAACTGCCTCATCTCACTTTCGTCAATCACAGCTTCAGCTTAACAACTGGCGTAATATAAGAAACGAAATAAACGTATTTAAATTCAGCTTCCGTCAGTGATAGATGAACGCGCCTAGGGTCCTTGTAATGTTAAGTGAATACAGTTTGAAGTCGTCGTGGCCTAAAGGATAAGACGTCCGGTGCATTCGTATCTAGCGATGCAACGGTGTTCGAATCCCGCAGGCGGATACCAATTTTTCTAACGAAATATGTACTTAACAAATGTTCACGATTGTCTTCCACGGTGAAGGAATGACATCGTGTAGTAAAAATCGAACTCGCAAAATTATAATTTGCGTAATTACTAGTAGTAGGACCTCTTCTGAGTCCGCACGGGTAGGTACCACCACTCTGCCTATTTCTGCCGTGAAGCAGTAATGCGTTTCGGTTTTAAGGGTGGGGCAGCCGTTGTAACTATACTGAGACCTTAGAACTCAAATCTCAAGGTGGGTGGCGCATTTACGTTGTAGATGTCTATGGGCTCCAGTAACCACTAAACACCAGGTGGGCTGTGAGTTCGTCCAACCATCTAAGCGGTAAACGGTAGGCAGCGGCTTGGCTCTGCCCCTGGCATTGCTGAAGTCCATGGGCGACGGTAACCACTCACCATCAGGTGGGCCGTATGCTCGTCTGCCTACAAGGGCAATAAAAAAAAAACCATCTAAGCAATAATAAATAAAAAACAACATGAATGGTCCTACTAACGTTAAGGTCAAATACTTAATCGTCTTTTACAACAGTTGTGCCACCATTAAAACTGGAATGAATGAATACTTCGCAGTACAAACAGTAATACCTACCCGAGCAGGCTTACAATTACCCCGTACGTTAATCTATAAATGTTCTGGGTTTAATTCTTAATAAACGATTAAATATCTCCTTCATTAAGGAAACAGTTTGTGAGTAACCGTTGGAAAAGCAATTGCTTCGTACCTACATCTTAATACACCGGGCGTTTCGAACGTAGCTTAGGCTGTTTTGGTCGTGCGATATTGGTGAGCTGTTAGATCTCACGTAATCCAACCGAATGCAAAAAACACCCAAGAATAAGAACGAGAACGTACTGGAAGCGATAAGTTATCTTTTGTGACTATTTCGCACTCCTTATCTCGGACGAAGCCGGTCGGTTGCCGGTCGTCGTGTTTTTCTCTGTCATTACAAATGTATTGTGTTACATTAATGACCACAAACGCGATTTCCTGTCGCTTCCTACGTTAGTTAATGTCAACGGGCCTTGACAATGCCTCGATCGTACCCGCGTAGGTTTTTGAGGCCATAACAATTTTCATAGATAATCGTTGCGTGCCGCTCATCACACGAATTCCAAACAAACAAAGTCATCTGCGTTATCGAATTGTATCCATGGCCGCCGTGATTATAACCTTGATTAAAGACTTTTCAAATACATTCTTTTTTTTTTTATCAACATCATAATTGGCAGTATCTTAATTCGTTCAGATTTGATAGAAACAGGCAATTTAACTAGTGTTGGTTGGAGATAAACAAAGGTTAACTCGAAGCGGTGTGGGTTTAAGTTATTTATAGAACTTTATGATTACGGAATGATATTCGGTCTGGTGTATTATTATTTTGCGTTTATAATAAGTTCTAAGATCTCAGTATAGTTACAACGGCTACCCCACCCTTCGAACCGAAACGCATTACTGCTTCACGGCGGAAATAGGCGGGGTGGTGGTACCTACCCGTGCGGACTCCCAAGAGGTCCTACCACCTCCACGGTGTTTTCCGAGCGCTATGACATGTCCTTCTTCAAACGAGGCTTGCGGAGAGTACTTTATGGTAGGCAGCGGCTTGGCTCTGCCCCTGGCATTGCTGACGTCCATGAGCGACGGTGACCACTTACCATCAGGTGGGCCGTATGCTCGTCTGCCTACAAAGGCAATAAAAAAAAAAAAAACCAGTGAAAAATTATTACATTGTACCAGTATTACTACATTGACCCCTTACTCGCTAGTGACACACAAGTCCAAAAAGTTAAATAGAATAGTTTCTACGGGCTAAGGTTAACAAACACTACCAGGTTGGCTAATATGCCTTAAGTCAGATAGTAAAGAAATATTGTCGCAATGTTGAAAAATATAAAAATATAAAAATATAATTGATAATTTCAACAATAATTCGAAGAATCCAAAATGTTTTTTTGTCAATATCGTTAGACTTTAGTGGAATTTGTCTTAGTAATCATTGATAGAGTAGATGTTTAATCTCGTAATGAGTCAGTGGAAGGCCAGTCATTTCTCGTTTCCTGTACCGCAAGCTAATTATATGTTCCATTAGTTCCACCAGCCGCGAAAGCTTACCATTGCGATCCGCTTCGATATTGATGATTACTTTTGGTTCAACGATCATATAAATATGAAATACTAGCGACCCGTCCTCGCTTCGCTTCGGAAACATTAAAACACACATGAAACCAAAAAAAAATTAAAAAAGTAGCCTATGTTCATCAGGGACAATGTCGGCTTCTAATGGAAAAAGAATTTTTCAAATCGGTCCAGTAGTTTCGGAGCCTATTCGAAACAAACAAACAAATCTTTTCTCTTTATAATATTATATAAAACATTTTCTGTAGAGTTTAAACATAAATGAAATTCTTATAAGTTCAAAAACATTCATAACATTAAACGGACTTGTAATCATGCCAGTCACGTATCAATTGTATGTAGCATCCTCCAACAGGTAAGTCCTTTTCAAACAGATCATGCGTACTGCGATTCCTTATACGTTATTTGTTTCCTATTCACCAAATAAGGTTTATGTCTGTCTGATTATAGTATGCCTTACTAGATTATTTTTTTATTCTCGAAGGTTCTCTCTATTGTGTGTTTATACAATATAGCACCGACGAATATGTATCGCGTTGCAAATTAATTCATTTCGTTGTTTTCTTTGTACCAAATTTGGAGAATCGTGAATCATGTCTGGTCGAACTTGTTTCATATACTTTTGTGCGTTTGCCATTGTACGATTTTAACTGAAGATCGAACATTAAATACCTTTGACCTCACTTCGTTATAACTGGCATATAATCGTGCCATTTCAATGTCAGTTTCCTCTTCCTGTTCTTTGAGGCTCTGATTAACCATTACAACGAATATGGGGATAACATCCGCTAGCACTAGGCCGAATAGTGACAGGTTATAGATGATAATAATTATGCTGGCTCGACACTAGCAAAAACTTGAACATCTGCCTCAATATTTATCCACATACCCACCATGCTGCGTGTTCATCAACTATTCGTGTGGTTTAATTTTTTATAGCTTCCTAAATTAATCGAGCGCTATCTGCAATCTTATTCTGAAGCTCGTTGATCAATTTATTTGTACATTTAAGTCATAAATGTCAAAATATAGATTTTATTGCTGTCTTGCTCGAAATTGAGCATATTGAAAAGGACGGTCGTTATTGTTAGCCAATGTGCAGCTAAGAATTGGCTGAAGCAAGTCTGCGGAGGTGGATGCGTAGGCGCGTGACCTCACAAGTTCGCGTAGGCTGCAGGTGCTAACGCACCTTTCCAGTTTCAGTGCTCCAAATTCTCAAGCTCTCCTTATTAACCGTTTCTTCGTGAAATCAACCCTATAAACTAAAAATTTATAACGATAAAAGGAAGCGCTAAATCCCTACAATCTTGTAAAATCACATTGCGTGTTTGAATCATATTAAAATCGGATAGTTCAGCAACTTTGTATGCTAACTCGGATAGTGAACAGGATAAATAGTACACCGCACTCTTTGTTCTAATGGTCAATGCACCCTCTTAGCCAATTAATTTCCAAAAAATACGAAACTTTTTAGACGTTACGGAGTCAAAGAAATGTTTTAATAGAAATACTTTGATGAAATTTCTTTATGAAATAGCTGATGAATTTATTAAAACAATATCGTTGTCTAAACCTGTTGTATTAATAAGTTGACACCGGGGAGTCATGAGAGAGAGTGAAATGCGGTGGCGACTCCACTAATTGCTCGGCAATTAACTAGTACGAATCGAGTGTAGAGAGTGGCCTACCCGCTCCACTTGCTATATGTTATAACGTGGTACATGAAAGTACCTAATAGTTGGGTCTATTGCTGACGAAATGTGGGTATTAACTTAAGACACACGTTTTATTTTTGTGCTACTTTACAATAAGCTATACTGAACATTGATGCTCCAACACGGAAAAATCCTAATCAAGTTTCCGTGTACCAAAAATTAGTCATAAAATTTTTGTTTCTGCATTCACAAATGTCTTCCATCATTCGATTTAAACACGCACCTGGCAAGTTGCGGTCACCGCGAATATTTCTTGTTCATCGAATCTGAAACCACAATATTCAAGCATTTTAAATAATTGTGCTTTATCTTGATAAAATCTATTTAAAGAATATACTTGGAACTTAAATAAGCCTAAAATACTTTATTTATTCGATTTCAAATATTCCTCGTCGTAACGCCGTCCATTTTTCCGAATGTAGGTGTTTTATTGTCTCGTTGAGACGTGCAGTAGCCGTCTTGAGTCCAATTAAGTATTCTTAATTTGTTTTCTTCTTAATTAATTTTAATTGTAGTATCGTGTTCGTATGCGCTGGTTTATTTAGAGATGGCTTAGTATAATTTTCTACAGAGACTTCAATCGTAGGATTGCGTCTAAAAATTACTTATATTACATGAAGATTTTTTCACACGAGGAAAAATCGTTGCATCTTTCTATCACCCGAGTAGAGGAATGAAAACGTTTTATTATGACCCCAAAGCCGGCATAGACCATCATCTACTTAAACTAATCATGCACGATTCGAGAGAAGTGGTGGTACTTAAGTCTTGGTAGTAGTACTTAACGTAAGTAATACTAACAAATTGAAGTTGTGAAAAAAATATTTAAAGCACATAATAAATCCCTGTAACTGGAACAAAATTGTAAAGATCGTTTTTTAACTACTAATATTCGGGAGTCTAATGTAAATAATTAAATGGAAATTGTTATAAAATGAAGGGTATTATTAGTCATTATGGCAAAATGTGAAAATTGTGGATGTAGATTACATTACAAACGAATCAGTCGAGGTAGTCGCAAATCCGCAGTGTCCGATTATATATTACTAGCGGCACGCTCCGACTCCGCTCGGGTCTTTAACAAAAATTTCAATGATATTTGACGTTGTTTTATATTTATAAATAAAAGAACACTTATTGCGACATAACTACAATAGTTAGACATATTATTATGCTATCGCGACACTTTTTGTAAATAATAATGTGCTCTACAAAGTTGTAGTACATCATTTTATTCTATCATCAACAGTTTTCGCAGGGCAGGCGATGTAAAGAATATTTTAAGTAATTTTTTTACACCTTGGATTACATTATTGAAGTTTTAGTAAAGATCTCTAATTTTTTTCCAAAAAGATAGCCTATGTCACTCGGGAATAGTGTAGCTTTCAAACGTGAAATAATTTTTCAAATCGGTTCAGTAGGTTCGGAGCCTATTCAGTACAAACAAACAAACAAATCTTTCCTCTTTATAATATTAGTATAGACGAAGAAACGAACTTGATTGTTGTGGAAAGACTACGACAAATATTATTAATAAAGTACTCTTTTTATTATCACTGGTGACTGTTGTAGCTGAATTTATTGGTGAAAGATTTTTCCGAATGGAACCGCTACAGGTTGGTACGAAGTTTGAAAATAATTTTCAAGTTTCAGAATGTTATTTATATTTAAGATAGCAAATGGCACGAACTAGCGTGTTCGATGCAATCAATTGAAAAAATTCCATATCTAAATGTTAAAAAAAAAAACCAACAACGTCCATATATTTACCGATATAATTAAATATCAAATATATTATGTATATTATTTATAATATGTGTATTAATAAAGAACTTTACATTAAAATCATCTACAGTTCGTTATTAGTAAATTTATTACTAGAAAATCTTAATAATCGCCATTAATAATAGAAAATCACCCAAATGTAATTCTGAAAGAAAAAAAAAACGTTTTTGTTTATTGTTTTTCATTAACCTTGTATAGTAATCTGTAGCGTTTAGTTTATTACAATACAAAGTTGTTTTTTTTTAAACGACGCTCTCGGTTGTTCAAGGAGTTTCCTATCTGAGTGTCTCGTTAATCTATTTTTAATTTGGCACCGGCATGCGTCTGCTCGCATTTATCTTAATGATCCTAATGCCTTAGTCGGTCTATATTGATGGCGTTGGGGTCAGCCTTGTAGACAGGGGAAAACATGTTTTTTTAGAAAGTAAAGGCTGTCAATAGAAGGTTTTCGGCTGGTTGTGTTGATGTCCATAGGCAGCAACCGCTCCTTTTTCTAAATCTTTGATGGAAATAATGATAAAAAGTAAATAAAAAACGATAAAGGTATGTAAGTAAACATTTAAACGATGTTCAGCTTTCAAGTATTGTTAAATATACACGTAAAATGAAGACTCATGTTTGTATATTTTATTTTTATTTGATTTTGCAGAGAAAAGTCTAGACAAATTCAACTTAACGACGAAATTACCATAAATAATTTAATTATGTATGATAATTAACATAATATTGATGAATTTCGTTATACTGGTTATTGTCTACAGTAGTTTATAGCTTGTTTATATTATAATTTAAACTAGAGGTCCCGGAGTAGTCGAAATTCGACTATAATTAATTGGAATTGTAAGTTTGTACACTATTATGATTGTATTTTATACTTTTATAATCACAAATTTCGCCAAGGCTACACTATAAAAAATATTAACAAAGACAAACAATATTTGAGTCGACTATTATCAAAGCCGGCAATGTGACTTTTGGATAATTATTGGTAAATCAGAAAAACGAATTATTGACTTTGTATTTCATTGGCAGTCACAAAACTCTTCTAAACGACATCTTAGATAAATAACAGGTTAAGTATTAACCTTTATTTAATGCAGGTTTTGAACCGTATTCTTTGAAGGAGACGATTATATTCAAATCAATCTGTATTGAAATATCAATAATTTTTTTTTGTTCAAATGCACAGATTGCCACCTTTGATAATAGACGACTCATTTAATCTATTCTCAATTTAACAACAGAAGTCAAGAACAAAAGTTTGACAATAATTAATAGGCATGCGTGTGTGCGTCAAATACGTGGTATGTAGTGTGTGTAATGTTTTCTTTATTGATTTAATGTATCTTTTATACATTATTTTAAAAAAACATTAGCATTGTGCACTTCTTCTCTATATTCTCTATAAGTGTAGAAAATTTCATACTCCTCCGTCCGCACAATTTTCGTATTTGGCGGATATCTCTATACGTACATATATGTATATCGCTCGCACATTTTAGAGTAGGTCCCAAATAAAAACTGGCCAAACTTAGTTTAACTTCAAGAATACACCAAAATAGGATATAAATAGAATCTAATATAATATAAAAAGAAAATAGAATACGAGAGAGTACGTGTATATATTTTTAGATATTAAAGTGTACGCTTATTACATCGGAGTAAAAAAGGCTATTTGCTTTAAGCGAGATTTTGCTTAATACGCCACATTAATCTTTGTAATTAAAGGTCCGTGCTATTTAGTATCAGTATCAACAATTCGATGTTTTTAATTGAACTTCAATTACGTTTTCCCCATTCAAATAGCTGAAGAAGTTTTTTAATAAATAAAAAATATCATATTTTTTTTTAAATTTTAAATTTTCAAATTGTCGCTTAAACCAAATAGTCTTTCACACCTGGATATGTACAATAAATAACATTTAGTAACGATATCGTATTTATTATCATTTTTTATTACTACGTATTAAAATTGCGTGAAAGACGATGTGGGTAGGAGAGGAGTGAGCGAAGAAATGGTATATGATAGAGGAGTATGGAAGGAGAAAACATGTTGCGCCGACCCCAAGTGACTGGGAGAAGGGCAGGATAATGACGTATATTATTTCCACTATGTAACGATATATAGTTTCTATTGCATCATATCTCGACATCTGTTTTTCATTGTAAGATTTTCCAATCACAAAATAATGAAATGAATAACAATGAAAGCTTCAATCTCAACTTAAAAATGTATGTTTAAAGGCAAAACAATGTAATAGTAGTCTGTAAAAAACAGATTTCTTCTCATCTTCGCTATGCATGTATGTGTGTAGTATGATAATTTGATTAAAAGTGATTCAATTGCGTGTGCGTATGTGTGTATGTATTATGAACAAACACGCGTGCGATGCGTTTTCTGTTACGGTAATCCTATACACCGCAACTGGTTTTGCTTTATCATCGTAATTGAATGCTTTCGTTTATTCGAAATTTCGGTATTGACATTGATTCTTATTTATTTTATAACTAGCTGACCCGGCAGACTTCGTAGTGCCTCAATCTATAAATAAAAGACCTAAACTTTTGTATAAAATAAACTTAAAACAAACAAAAGGAATCCGTCCGACGAATTCAGAGTGTTTTCATATTTATCTACCTTTTAAACCTTCTCTGGACATTCACAAATAATTGAAGACCAAAATTAGTCAAATCGGTCCAGCCGTTCTCGAGTTTTAGCGAGACTAACGAACAACAATTCATTTTTATATATATAGATTAGCTTCTCCAATATGAACGGTATTATTGTAGTAGGGTTTTCTGAAAGTTGTGGAACAACTTTTTTTTTAAATTAGTTTAGATACGCGAGCTCATAAATCACCCGGCTTATACTGGTACCTGTAGATACAACAACCTAGATGCTGTAATCAATCTCCCATAAAATGCGAGTCCTTACAAATTGGGTAGCGGCATTAATAGGTAGCACCGTTCGTACGTACTGCCCATCTATGTGAGCTCACAAAACTATGCATTGCCATGAGGTTCTATAATAGAATGCATTAGATACTCCGCCAGAGAGGACGACTTACACGGGTTCCGCTTCTTGCCATTTGACAACGGAACCCTACAAGTTGGTTGATTTATACAAGATTTTTTCTGATTTACACACGCTATAAGTTTCGCAGAATGTATGTAAAAATCTAGTTGGTAGCGATTCCACAAAAACTTTTCCGAAATTTCAACAATTGTACAGAGAATCAATTCGATAGGATAAACAATGCACGAACGTGAAAAAATAAATATTGAAACTAAATTTTGGGAGACTAAATTATTTATAATAATTAGTTATAAGAGCATTTTGTGTTCTGTCTTGCTATTGAAACTTCGAATTCATATTTAAAAAAGGTATAACACTATCTATAATCAGTTTATCAATATAAATCTCATTTTATATGTCGTAAAATTGAACTTAATTAGAATGTATTTGACTGACGTCAATTGTGTTATGGGCAAATTAGGACAAGGCTTCGTATCTGTTCCAGCTACTGATCAATGTGTTGACAATAAGCGGACGTTGCCATAATGTATTGGACGACGGTGCTACAGACAATAATTCGACCCTGTTATGCAGAACATATCCAATCAACAATTTCATAAATTCAAGTTAGACGTTACGCGAAAATGGGCATAACGTGATTCAGATTAGTCCCTCAGAGTCCATTAAAGACAGGGCGATGCGCGAATATTATAAATATATTTTACTATTTATTTGAAGTCGTAACATTCATTCTACTGCCAAACCAGTTGTGCAGTTTTTTAGTTCCTAAACGTACTTTACTTCCTAAATTTACTGTTGTTTACTCGAAAATAATAAAACTATGCTTGGTTCTTTTCTGCATAACACGGTCGAATTCTAATGGACATTAACAGGTTAAATGGGTGTTCTATTATTACAGTAATGATCTTTAATTAATTATCTTTGTATCGTTATTTCGTAATATATTTACATAAAGGGGGCGGGCTCAATGACTCCAAGCTTTTTAAATTTTAGGTCCGAAGGTAGTATCTGGATTTTTACCTAGACGTTGAGGAGAATCTGACAGGGCACGTGGGGTGTGATTTATTAACAGCTGCCCGAGCGCCTCCGTCGGAGACTTAATAGCTCAAACGCAGCTGCATCGCGAATACATCTAGTACCGGATTGTAATTGTGACCCGCTAAGAAGATCCGGCGAGAAACTCAGCCGGGATGTTATGCGTTAGACTAGTTGACTCTTTCACGAGTTTGACGTATATGGTTACCACGACCCCTATATCTGCTGCTCTGTGTTAGGCTCGCTACTGTTAATAAGCAACGAACTCCTCTACCTTCAGGGTCCACAGTACAGTAGTCCGAGCGACCATTACACCAAATGTCACATAATTTCCGCATTTATCATAAAATTTTATATGTGACTAGCCGTACTCGTCCGCTTCGCTGGGCATTTAAAATTTACATTATTATTTATTGTCATTATTATTAGGGAGTTCAACACTCATATAAATATTAGCCTATCCATTAAGTACATGTATTTTCTACGTAGATACCAAGTCTCAAGTCAGTCGGATGCATGGTTCAGTAGTTATAACGGAACATCCTTAAAATCACTGTAGATTTATATATTATAATAGTACAAATACTCTGTATTTCAGAATGATAAGTGATATTTTTCTCATTTTTGTTGCAGTCGAAACAGCGGGCTTCAATAAAATGGTTGTTATCGAAGGCCTTCAATAACAGGGTTCCGGAAAATCTACAGGAGCCGTTCTACAGAGATCACGAGGTGAGGAATACATTATTTTGTACGTATTGATATTACGAGATATTCATTTTGTTCCTTATTTATTTTTACATTATTTTTGTGTTAAAAAGATGTATAAAAAGTAATCGTGTTAATATACTGCACACCGTGAGCACTGATAAATATAATTCACTTGACCATGTGTGTGCATATGAGCGAATGAAACTGACAATTTTTAGTAGGTACTTTGTTTTGAATCACTTTGAAACTCACCTTAAGAGCTGGGCTTCAAATTAAAGTGTGAAATAATTTTCAAAACATGTAAAGATTAGTGAATTTATAAATCAGCAGTAACGATGAAATTTAGGGACGTCGTTTAAAATCGAAAAGGTTATTTATTTACCGAATTTGTACAGTCAAAGGAGATTGAAAATGTAAAATAAAAACATGCCAAATATAACGGAAAACGGCAATACTGGAAAGATTTTTAAATTAATTTGATACGGATTAAGGTTTTCGTAACCGTCTCATTTGTATGTTGCGACGTAATGCCGTCTTAGATCTTGTTAGCTCTTTTTTAATTTGCCTAAGTAGGTATTAGGCTATTATTAAAAACAAGTTTAATCGTGTCGCTGATACACAGTCGTGGCTACGACTTTAGACAATCCTCTTAAAAAAATTATTTGTAACTACGACTTTGTATGTTCCTGAACATTTAGTTCGTAAGATTGATAGTTTGTTAACAATGATTTTCTAGAAATGTTCAAATTGGTGACAGTCAACAACTCTATCCTGACTGACAGGCAAAGAGCCTGGAGATTTCAGGAAGATATACTCTTTTATTTCACCTCCTCCTCCTAAAGGGTGGAACATATTTAAGATTTTTGAGTCATGTTCATGCCTCATTTTAAGTACATAATAATACTTTTTATAAGCAACACGTATCCATTATTTCGTTATTTTTAATAATTAATTGCGAGGATAACCGCGGACCACACCTTGTATATTGTAAAATCTTTGAATATTATTTCATTCGTCATAACTGATAAACGTTCTTCCGACTCTAATGGATTGTTGACCTGAATTACTTTTTGGATCGATTCTTAGATCAGTTTCTATTTACCATTAAAGAATCGTTTATTTTTAAATTGGTAACTCATAACGAAGATTAATACAATGAGATCGCCAGTGACTCCAAAGCTCCCGAATAATAAGGAAATTGTATGGTGTACATTAGAATACCGTGAATAAAGAGGTCCTTTATAACTCAATACTAATGTGCTTTCAGTTTTTTCGAAAGTTACATCTATCTACGTAGTTCATAGTATCGTTTACTGTCAATTGTGTATAGCATCCTTTTTAACAACATCTTTATTGTGTGCCGGATTATTGTGTTGGAAACGTTCGTAATTGAAAGCTCCCCTGGCAAAATGGTACGAAATTTGGTGTACTTGCAACGATGATGCAATGATTCGAGGTGATTGAGGGTAGGTACTACAATCTTGCGTTTTCGTATGACGAAGCAACTGCTCATTCCTGTTTTAAGGGCGTAAAAGCCGTTATAAAATACAAATGTGGCTTCAGCCTTGTGTCGTAACTCGTAAGATAGGTTACGGAATTCATATTGCAGTGATATAGCTGCGGAAACCATCTAACACCAGGTCATCCGTGGGCGTGTGTGGCGCATCTACCGACTAAAAAAAAGAAATAATCACTTGCAATGGAGAAAGTAAAGATTAAAAATTATATTGTTTATTATAAGCTTGTCTTACATTGAAAATATGTACGAGTTAATTTGACATTTATTTATACCTAACGCAGTATACAGTTTTGAGATGATAGAAGTACTACACCAGTAATCCTTCAGTCATATTATACTATTATACCGCTCTAATCACCGATATCGCCTACATTTTAGACAAATATTAATAAAGTAATAAAGATAAACAATATTTAATATATTCTCAATTTGACCACAGACTATAAGCAATAAGAAAAGTTTGACAATAAACAAATAGTATGCGTGCGTGTGTAATGTTTTTTTTATTGATTTAATGTATTTTTTATGCATAATTATAAAAAATATTAGTATTCTGCACTCCTTCTCTATATTCTCTATAAATGTGGGAAATTTCATACTCTTTCGTCCGCGTAATATTCGTAAAAAAGGGTACATAGTTTTTGCTTTACGTATTAATATTTAGATTATAGGACGTCGAATGTGGATTTCATTACCCGTTTTGTCTTTAATTTTGGTATCGCCCTTGAGTCTCCCATGTTCAGTCGAATATTGATCCGTACCACGGCTGCCCGGAGTCGGTACAGCTGAAGTCACGCGAGGCTACGTTCAGTGCCGAAGAACCGTGCTTTTGGGAGTGCCGACTCATTACGTGTTCGCGGGTGTGCTAATAAGTAAATAACGTTTAAATGCGGTCAGGGTGTGAAATGTCATGGCTGTCACTAAGCGTAAACGAAAGCAAAAAAACAAACGATATGTAGGTATTCAATTTACATGAGAAAAAAAAGATACTTTAATACCCCTTGTTGTAACAAGACAAAGTATTTTTTCTTTATTAAAATTTTTCTTATTTTATTTTAATTAATTGTCTTGGTAAGTGAGCAATTTTTTTTCGAGTTAATTCAACATCTTAAACTTGATGAAAACTACGTTAAGGAATACATAGCTGAATACAAAGCCAGTAAAAATGCGTTTAAAAAAATTTTCTTCTTCATGTCCTTATCCCACATAATTTGGAGTCGGCGCAGCATACTCTCTGATCATGCTTCATAGGAATTTGTCATGAGTTTTACGACTGGCCGCCTGTTTGACGTTAACCCTCCTTGGATTATATCTTTAGTAGTATATCCATTGCAACGTGCCACACGGACTAACTTTCTTTCTTTGGTATTTCTTTTACTACATTCGTTTTTTTATTCTATGAATTGTATTTTATTTATCACTTGTACTAAAATTTTAGATTTTCAAATACTAAAATATAAAAAATATCACATTTTTCATAATACATAGTCAGGTCATAAATTCTGTCACATGTTTAATGTAAAATAATTGAAACAAGTTTATTCATTATGTAACCATTCATATACCAAAATGAACTTAATAAAACATAGATTCTTATGACACTAAAGTTTATTCAAAATTACCTCCGTGATTTTGAATACAGGCCTTCAATCTGCGTGGCCAGTCGTCTATCGCAGCACGAACGAGGTCCATGTCAATATCGGCGGCTGCCTTAATCAAGGATGTCTTGAGTGACTCCAAATTGGGATGAGGCTTTGAGCACGCCTTTTCCTCCAAGTGTTGCCATATCTTGTAATCTAACGGATTCAAATCTGGACTGGAGGAGGGCCAGTCTTCGTGCCGGATGAAGTTGATTTCACGCGCCGCCAGCCAGTCTTGTGTGCTCTTCGCTCTATGAACTGGCGCCGAATCTTGTTGGAATACCCAGTGCCTGTTATTGAACATGGTATGAGAAACAGGTACCACAAGGTTCGTCAGGACTGTATTTTGATACACAACTGCATTCGTTTTTACACCTTTCTCACTAAAATGTACCTCTGTTAATCCCCAACAAGAAACTCCCAACCATACCATGAGCGAGGATGGAAAATGACCTCGTTGGACACGCGGAATACGGTTGCTCGCTTCTTCACTACTGTGTGCGTACACCTTATAATTTTTTTTGTTGTAGCTCTCTTCTACGGTAAAAATTTTTTCATCCGAAAAAAGAATTTCCCGATATTTTTTTCCCGCGTACCGCTTCAACAAAGCGCGGCATCTCTTCAGTCTCAGGTCCATTAGACGAGCATTCAAACGATTTCCTGTTTTTCTTCGATATGCCCGAAGCCCTAAGTCTTCATTTAACACCCTTTTCACAGTGGTTCTGCTTAACCCCATCTGAAGGGCCAACAGTTTCTGCTTACGTTTGTGATTTCTTTGAATTCGCGCCTTCACAGCTTTTATCACTGCTGGAGTCCTAACAGACCGAGGGCGACCACTTCTTGACCTGTCATCTACACTAGAGTCTTCATTGTATCGTTTGATGGTACGATAAACGAATCTTTTGGTTATATTCAAATTTTTCAGTATGTTAAAAATTTGAATTGGCGCGTAACCGCAACGATGCAACGCAATAACTGAAACACGGTCTTCTTTAAGCGTCCGCTCCATATTTAAAAATGAGTAAAATTCTAAATGTATACTATTTTTATTTTCATGAACAATTCGAAATTCGGGTTCAATAAACTTTTTTGTGGCCAGCATTCTAAAAGAAAAGTTTTTACTGTGTGACAATACTTATGACCTGACTAGGTATAGTTAAAATGTTATTATATTGCTAAAAAGTTTATGGATGTAAATAAAATGTCAATAACCCTTGTTATGGAATAATATCTTATTGGTGAGAGTAATATAGGAAACGTGCATACATTACTTATTAGTGGGATAACAATCATCGAGTGTATTCGGCTAGCAGCAACCTGCAAGGAATGTATAAATAGATCGTTACCAGCATAGGTGATCTCTGCGTCTAGTCTGCGCCATAATCTAATTATCAAGCACGTGTCAAAGTTTAGTAAAAGACTTAACATCTGAAGGTACAGCGGAATAGGTCAGATAAAGCGGCGATCGGATAGTTGACTAACGCTAGAAGTCTCCGTAAAGAAATGTGATTGAATATATAACGTATCTGGATATAATGGATATAAATAGATATAATTAAAATATAAGAACTCTGACACGCACATTTAAAACTATTGATCATTATTAAAAAATAATTTCTAGCTTTTTTCAGCAAATCGAGTGTTGGTACAAAAATTGGATTGCACATGTGAACGTTAACGTTATTTAAGGCAGTTCGTTCTCAGTGTGTCATAAAAATAAAGTCTCTTATTGCTTCCTTATTTCTAAACCCATTTTAATTTTATACTCCTACGTTTTATATTGACGAGACACAGATATGAACACTTGGCAAGCGAAAATTCAGTTAGAACTATAAAATTTTACATTATCTGTATTTTGCTTTGAATCGGATATTTAATTAGCTCATGCCCAAGATGTAATATTTTGAGTAATATCACTACAATGCTCAGTATAGTTAAGGGTCTATTGCCCAAAACACGTCGTCTCGGATCCTCCCGATCCACTATCGGTGCTTTTAGGCACCGGTCATCGTTCTTGTCGAACCCGTCGCTTGCGACGAAGGGCTCGGCGAGTAAATTAATCCACAGACACAGCCCACTGAGTTTATCGCCGGATCTTCTGGGTGGGTCACGTTTCCGATCCGGTGGTAGATTCTGCGAAGCACGGCTCTTGCTAGGGTCAGTGTTAGCAACGTCATCAGATTTGAGCCCCGCGAGCTCACCTACCAATTCGGCGAATCTAGAATAACGTCTCGAGGTTACTAGAATAGGTAGGGGAAAAAAAGGTCTATTGTTTTAATGTAAAGGCGAATTTCGATTAATGCAAGCCAAGTTTGTCGTCGTTTGTCGTTGCGTTGATGATTGGTTGAGTTCTCAGAAGCGAGAATGTTTATCAACATCAGTATTTAGTGCGGATATTCATTTACGTTGTTGAGCTGCCAAAGAGTTCAAGGACCTATTTGCTTACAACTTCGATCCCTTGTTGCTATTCAAAATTATTTATATAAAGTCGTCTGCTGGTTCGTCTTACGTGATATTTGATATCTAACGCATCCTGCTCATACCGCAACGTGAAGGTCCATCTTGAAACATGAATTCGCAGTTTTGGGATATCGACTATCCTGTATCGATTATCGGCTATTCAGTTATATTACACCAGCATCGCATCTTACGTTACTTATCCTCATTGTTATGGTAAGAGTAACCTGATCAGAGATATCTTCCAGATTTATCGAATGTCATCGACTTTGGGAAAATAATAAATTTGTAGTTGATGATAATCATTCAAATGTCGTCTCCTGACATCTTGCCATTCGTTATGCGTCGTTACCGCTATAGGTCATGGCAATAATTCAATTTACCTTTTATCAAAATTAACTATTGTTTGCTAATATATTCCCATTGCGAGTACGATATTAATGGAGGCTTTATAAAAGCCAGTTATGTCTGTCTGGCGGATTAGTTTGCAATGTACAAGTTGGATGAACTCCTATTTGTACTTGCTTTGTTTCTCAATCCTCTTTATGTTATCATTTTAGTTCAAAAAAAAAGCGCACATAAAGCGTGTTGGTTTATGCATTAGGTCCATATTTTTTATTTTTCCATATTGTCCATATTTCTGTGATATAATTGGTGATGCAATTGTATTGCACTTTTTTTTGCAAATTGTGTCTGAGCTATACTGTAGACACTGTTTAGCGCTTATCGGAGTCCATAGATAACACAAACGTAACTACAACTGTCAATTTGAAAAACCGGAATAACCTACCTACCCTGTATAACGAATTGGAACGCTTAGTAGAAATAGTCAGGATTGTGGTCCTAACACTGGCGGAACAACATAAACTGCGGTTGTTTCTGTCCTGTCGATCTCATCATGGATAGTTTTCCACGATGAAAATAGTCACTAATGAACGCGCCACAATTCACCCACAAAAACAAAATTAATTTGCCATGTTTGAATTAAATACTCCGAGTTCGACGATCCGCCTCGCCATCAACATAAGGCTCAAAATCAATTGGCATTCCGTTTAAAGTTGTGTTTTTAAATTTGTCGCGTCGTTAAAAATAGTCGACGTCGTTTCCGCCTTCGGGAAACTGTGCTCTTTTGTTCGCATCCGTAGTCCGATGACTCAGCTGATGTTGTAACGTGTGATAGGGGAGCTTTTCCTAGTTTTATTTACGGTTCAATTCGCGGTACTTAATTCAGCAGCTGTTAATGACTATGCCGTGATTATGATTGGCATTGATGAACACAACAAACCTGAGTTAGCGGTATTAATACATGTGGAAGTCAACGACCCAACACATGCATTCGTCTTGTGTAGAGTAAAAAACCAAATAAGAAATAGTTAAACACGTTGAATATCATTTTTTGCTATTGAATTTGGATATTATTTTGAGAGGTCCAGGTTTGATGCTAAAATCAAAACTAAAAAAAACTTTGTTCCAAATAGGTTTTTGAGGGGAATTGTAAATCGTCATGTTTTACTACCGATTCGAACTGGTTAATTGGTCGTTATTTTCCAATCTATAACTATATATTTATCCATATGTATATTACCCAAATTTACACAATATTACTAAATCAATAGATGTAATAAGTATATCTTTTAATTGAAAGTAATATTCGAAGTGTCCTATGTGTATGAAAAGTTTACATTAAAATGTCGTTTTCGCCATAAACATTTTTCAGGCAACACGACGTTTTAGAATTTATTTGGAATTTATTTCGTATTGGTCAAAGATATTCGTATTATTCCTCTGTGAAGATCAAATTGAAACTCAATTTAATTCGTGCGTGTCTATCACATAGTTGCTATTAAAATATATAACTTGAATTATAAATTTGAAATTCAAAATAACCCCGGAGGTTTGTTGTAATTTACACACTAAAATGCATAAGTTCAGCTCTAATGCTTTGAATTTTGGATGTCTATGAATATCTTATATATAGTTTCGCATCAATGAATCCTGTGATTCACCCATTCAATAGTAGATAATATTAAAAGCGAGTTGGATTTCACGAAAATAAAGTGATTCAAATCGTTTTCGATTTGATTCGAAAGGTCAATACTTATTTTAATTATAACTGTGCAAAGGAATTTTTGTGTGTATCATTTAATGTTCTCGTAACTCGCAAAAGATTATTTTATTCGTATACTCTATATTATTATACTGAATTTATTAAAATCGTTGTGAAAACTCCTTTTATTATAACCAATTACAATTGAAATGTACACAAAGCAAGTCAACATGTATCCGGTGGAAAAATAAAGGATCTGAGAGAATGTTGCCGCCGCCGGCGCCGCGGCGCTTTCCTCCTTGACCCTCCCCGGTCTCAGACGTCGCGCGACATGTCGCTTTGTGTTCTCATGTTCCTCATGTCGTTTTGTCATGCCGACCGCTCGCCTTAATTACACTCGTGTACCGCAAGGTGTATTCATTTTATCTGTTTAATTTAACTAGAGGTCCCGCAGTAGTCGAAATTCGACTATAATTAATTATGATTGTATTTTATACTTCTATAATCACAAATTTCGAAAAGACTACACTATAAAAAGTATTAACAAAGACAAACAATATTTAATCTATTCTCAATTTGACAACAGACGTCAAGAACAAAAGTTTGACAATAAACAGTATGTATGCGTGTGTGCGTCAAATACATGGTATGTAGTGTGTGTAATGTTTTCTTTATTGATTTAATGTATCTTTAATGCATTATTTTAAAAAAAACATTAGCATTGTGCACTTCTTCTCTATATTCTCTATAAGTGTGGAAAATTTCATACTCCTCCGTCCGCGCAATTTTCGTAAAAAGGGATACAAAGTTTTTGCTTCACGTATTAATATATAGAAGATAGCGACTTTATTTATTCTTACAACGGCTCTGTCTGCCTAATTCTATTTTAAACGTGCTATTTGAGGAACAACTTAATATATGTTTGTCTCAGGTTAAAATGTCGATCTTGTGTTTTAATGTGTCATTCTGTGCACCTGTTAGTACAATATAATTACCATATTCAACCCATCTTTTTTTCTCCATAAAGGAATTGAATTATAGGCCGATTCGGAACCGGAGAATCGAATATACCTATTCGCTTTCAGCGAATATTCTTCATAAAGTTCAACGTTTCAACTAACGGTACCTACAATCGTACAGTTATTGAAATTAATATGAAAATGACAGACTGTAAAATCGATTAAAATACTAGTTTTGACTATAACGTTCATGACTGATTCAAAATCGATTTTTAATACATTTTTGGACTATCGAGTTAAAATTGGAATTAATTCATAATGACATTTTAATAGGTATGGAATTATTTGAAGCATTGGAACATAGGATTGATTGCTTACTGCTGGTTGTGGTTTTCAAAGGACAATAATTTAAGTACAATTTGCTTCACATTTAAAAATATCGCACCTTCGAATATTTCTTAGATTTGTGTTAATTGTTCAATCTATGTTAGTTTCGCTAAAACAATTATATCATTGCGGTTACGCTTGCAAAGCTATGAGATTTATGTGGTTCTGTTGGTCTTTATGAAGGATAAACTATCTGACTTCCTTCATTATAATACAATTTTAAGTTTAGAAGTGAAATTTCATGTTCTTATTATTTGATTTCTGAACTCGTGATATCGAGCGATGTTCTCTTCATATTGAAGTACAACATTATTGAGTTTTGTCCGAACTCATAAAATTTCCTTTTTCGATCGTGAAAGTTAATAAAAAATCTATCAAATCAATTGAATTTACGAAAAGCGTTTCGGCTCCAAATGAATTGTCTCAAACATCGACGAAACCGATTGGTCATTCGTTTATTTCTTTCTAAATCAAATGCAAGAGTTTTGTATCGAGAATGCAGTCAGTCACATTTTCATGTAACTGTTTATATGCACGATATCCGATTACGTTAATCGAAAAAAAATATTAGTCGTACAGACTGAAAGTGAGAGTTGGCGAGGTCGTATGTTACATTAAAACTATTAACGTCATTTAAAACCGCACGGTCAATGGGATGATAATTTTTTTAATGTCGTAATGCTTGATTTTGTAGCGTGAAAACCGGTTGTTTAGACTCGATCTGCGAGTACCACTAGTCAGGCACGTTTTGCTACGAACGATCGTTTATCTTCCGATTATACAACCATTGGAATCTCATATCCTCGGCCTATAATTTTATGTATAGAAGTATATATGAATGTGTTAGAGTTATAATGAAATTCCGAGGTTGCTTATTTTTAATATATCTGGTGTTTATTGTACCGTATATTGTACCTACCTTCGCTGTATCACCGGTAGGCTGTCTGAAAGACACTAAGCAAGCAGATTTTTTGTTTTGTTTTTATTAACCGAATTCACTGAATGATATTCGAATTATTTAGCAGATGCTTTATTAAATTCAAACTTATGCTATTGTGAGATTAGGTCGTTATTATATTAGGGGTGCGCGTTGTTCAGTGGCGAATGACGCCATTTAAACGAATTCCGTCTGGCGAACTACACCCGTTTCGACGAGGCCAACCACTTTACCCCTATATTAAGTTGTTGAAGACGCTTCGGTTCCTTTTATACGCAGAATGAACTTAACTTTCTTTGGATGTTTAATATAATCTTCAAGTGTATTTAGGTTCAATTTTGGATTTTATTTCGGTTAAGCTTAATCGCTATTTGAAGGGCCATTGAGAAATCCGCCTTTTCTCTTAAGGTCTCCCCAATTAATTTGAGTTTATTAATTTAGTTGATTGCTGACATATAGAGTTAGTGCATACGATTAGGCACTAACTGTTTTATAGCTTATGACCCGAATATACCCATTTTTACTGGTGTAGATGGTCAGGTGGGTTCACCTGGCGGTAGGCGATCTCGTGAAGTCGATGTTTGACGTAATCGAAATATTACATGGTACTAATATTATTCCACGCGTTATGGGCGTGCATTTAAAGTTTAACAGCGAATTTCATTCTGTTGCTTAATTAATACAGCTCTGACAATTTATAAATATAGGCATGTGATTGTGTAAGTGTAGTTAATGCAACGGTCGTTTAAAAATATCGGAATTCGATTCAACTTCGGTCGCTTTTGATGCAGAGTTACGTTTTATACAAGTAATGTGTGTCGAATAATAACGTTTTTGTTTGTATTTAAAAAAAAAAGCGTTGTCGAATCCTTATTTTTTACGGTTCTGTATGATCTATTACCGATTCTGTCACCGATCGCGGCTGAAGTCTCAAATCGTTTTTATTAACGGTTGACACGCCCTTCAAAGCCGAACGCATAAATGATTTGCTTCAGTTTGGATTTTATGTTTTTGAGGTTTAGATCAATAGCTTTAAGGGTGGCACCTATAATACCTACGCCACGCCATTCTGACATCCAACAAATTGAATCACTACTTTACAAGCCTTAAAATCAACTAACGATCTCTTCAGCCTTATCCAATCATGCTCCAGGTGCCCATGTCCGCTGTCCTTTGCTTTTCTACAAAAGTTGACCGATGGCTTGTAGGAGGTTCAAATAATTAAATTGCAACCGACAAAAATGTAATAACCTAACACAATTTTAAACTTAAATGGACCGTAAGTGTTCGCTTGACGACACAATTTACAATAATACAACACAAGGAATTGTCTCAGTATTGTAAATCCCAATAAAAACTGGATCAAGAAGTGTCTTGAAGAGTTAGGTATCTACGGATATAGGACGCGACCTGACATTGATCCACAAAGGTCCGCATAAAGATTTCGTTCGTTTATTATTCGCATATTTAGGTTTGTCATGCTGAAGAGAAATCGGAAATTTTGTTTTTACCTGATAGAACAATGATACTGTGGAGAAATTACGAAATATAATAACGTTTAATTGCAATTTTATCACATGATTATTTAGTGCGTACTTACCCTTTATACTATTATAGTTAGACACAGATGTAGTTTTACTGGTGGTACCACTATCCTGTCTATTCCTCTTACAGAGCAGTCACAGGGAACACTGTTTGAAGGAAGGACAACCGCTAAACAATACAACTGAGACTTCAATCTCATGTTTCACGGTGGATGACGTACATATTCACTTTGTTATGTCTATTGGCTCTGGTAACCATTTAAAACGGGGCGATCCGCGTGCGAAGTTCATCCATCTATACCAGGGGTTCCCAAACTTATTTTGTCTGCTGCCCACTTTGAGAATAAATTATTTCTTAGCGCCCCTATTTTTTCAGGTACTTAAAAATCACTATAGCCAGAGCCTAGTCGGTGTCTAAGAATGCTAGATAAAATTACAAATCGCCTCTCAAGCCTCTACACACCACCCCCATTTTTTTTCTGGGTCTCTTACTGTCCCCCTTTAGGCTTGCAGCGCCCATAATTGGGCGTTATCGCCCACTTTGGGAAAGGCTGATCTATGCGAATAATAAAATAAAATTTGCGTTAATGTTTTTTGATTTGATGTTTCAGGACTTGGAACACTTGAAGCCACCTATATGCGGCGGTTTGGCCAACGCGGAGCTGTACTGCCTGGCGCTGGCCAACATGTACTCGGATCCGAACTACCATAGCCTCAACCATTGGAACATCCTGCAGACCCTAGTCAGGAAGGGAATCGACGTTCCCGACCCACCCGACTGCGCGCTCACCGAAACAGTTTTAATTCAAACGAATCCGCTAAAAATGGTGAGAATTGAAATTCAGATTTATTTATAACTAACTAGTTGTCCCCTGGTAGTCGAAATTCGTCTATAATTAATTGAAATTATAAGTTTGTACACTATTATGATTCTATTGTCAAAGACTATTATACTTCTATAATCACTGATTTCGCCAAGACTACACTTTAGACAAATATTAATAAAGACAAACAATATTATTCTATTCTCAATTTGACTACAGATTATAAGCAATAAGAAAAGTTTGACAGTAACCAAGTAGTATGCATGCGTGTGTGTGTCAAATACATGGTAGTTTGCTAATGTTTTTTTATTGATTTTATGCATTTTTTATGCATAATATAAAAAAAATATTAACATTCTGCACTCCTTCTCTATATTCTCTATAAGGGTGCGAAATTTTATCCTCCGTCCGCGCAATTTTCGTAAAAAGCTGTACAAAGTTTTTGCTTCACGTATTAATATATTTAGAAGTTATAAAAGAAAAAGGTCTGGTACAAATAGTGATAAATTTATTTAGTAGTGGCAAAACTATACGGAAAACTAACTAGATTAAGGTGGTGCCTGTATCTTGGCAACCACAAAAACTATTGTATAAAAAAATTGTAGAAATATGTAAGTAATAATGTTTAATGAATTAAGTCGTCACGATATATGTATAAAGTTTTGTCACGTGATATAAAAGTGCGTTCTACTTTCTTGCCTTGATCTCAATGAAGTGGAGTGTGTGATATTTCTCCGGTCGCCCGGGTTTCTTGGAAACTGAAGGCATAATAGGTATTAGTTGGAGGAGTCGTTAACTATGATAATGGTAGTGTCGATGAGGAATTCGTGACAGTAGCTCAATACAGCTCTGAAGATCGTTCACATATCTTAGAATATTTGAGTAAAGATTTATCATGTAAAATGCTCGGACGGCCCTACGTTAATTTTATAAATATACTAGACGAACATCGAGTAACCGCTCGCATTAAATTTATAATTTAGAATTAAGAAAACGCGTTGCATTCTACGACGACAAAGAATTGTTTGTTAAAAAGAAACATTGGTTCGCGGATAACAATTTAGTCATTTATTTAATAACATAAAGACAAACATTAAAGCATAGACAGTTACCGTAACCTAATTTTGATATCCATTTCTAACAAATTGCGTCACATTCTGCCCAAATCGATCGATTTATAAGTCCATTCGTAAATAAAATCCAGTCAGCGAATAAACTGTCGGGTTTTTTTATAGCTCATATACTCGGTGTTACCTGGGTCATGTCGTTCACCATTAAAAGTAACCTATGCGTTAATCCAGGTTATAAAGTGTCCGTAGCGGAATTTTCATCCTAATCCCCTTGGCGATTCTTGCGTGATGGAATAACAAAACGTCCAAACATACACACCTTCAAATTTCTAATATTAATATGGATTTTGTTTTAAATATATTGATTCGGTCGATATCGAGTCGTTTTTCGACAATGATAAATTGCCTATCTAGATTTGGCATTACATCACTGTATCACGTACATATGTATGCTCTCTTTGTTTATTTATACACACGTCAGATCATTCTTTGTTATACGGATTATAATTCCGTTTTCATCAGAAACGAAAATAAAGACATATATTTGATTCGATGTGCAAGGTATAATCGTCTTTTTGTTAATTGGTTTAAGGAAGTGTTTTAGATATGGTATATTTTCATATATCGTTTATACTCTGCACGCATCTTTGTGGTTCTGTATTAGATTCCTCATAAAAATGTGTTCTCTGTTTATCAGCAAAGTAATAACATACTACTTATCTTAATGGTTTACTTATTGGGAATAAAATAAAATAAGAAATCATAGCATTTTGTTTAATATTTGTAACATCTTTAAATATATTCTATGACTAATTTACAGTTTTTAAGATTTTCAATGTTATTATTGTTGTTGTATTTTTTATGTTTGATACCGCAGAATTCTGTTTCATTATAAAGATTATTTTTTAACTGTAAATGAAAGGATTTTTGAAAATTGTTTTAGCATTTTTTTTTATTTAGTAAAGAATTTTTTGTGTACGAAGAATCCGAAAGATAAATAAAAGTCGTTAAAAAGTTAACACGAAATTCATTCCGAATTTGGTCTTTGAACACAAAAACAGTAATGGCATGTGCGTAATAATATAACGGGTTCTACACTATGTAGTAATAGTAACTGCCAACACGAAGTTTTTGTAAGAACCCGTTAAATAATAGTGTTTACAGTAAAGCAGATAGGCGCGAAAGATTAAAACAAAATTAAAATAATAATAAACGCAGCATTGAACCGTAAAAGTGGTTTTTAATTATGTTTACGACTCGCGAAAACCGAAGATCAGAAGATTTTGATGAAAGATAGGGCAGACTCTTAATTAGTAAGTTTCTCTATTATACACTCGCAATCAATTTCCTGTGTGCTTAGTGCGAGTTTTTTAACGTTCTCGATAGCGTAAAAGTTACCGCAATTTTGTATGCAGTTGGAACAGCGCCCCTAGCGGCAAACGTAGGCAAACGCTCCAACTCCATACAAATTGCGGTAACTTTTACGCTATCGAGAACGTTAAAAAACTCGCACTCAGAAACACTAGGTATTTTTTTGCGAACCCTACTAAACATAATTTACGTCCGTTTATAAAGTTGCTTTTCGGGTTTCAGGGCGCGCACATGGTCGTAATCGAAGCACTGATGAAGCTGTACGCTCGAGAGGTTGTGACCGCGGACCGCGTGTGGGCGGCGGCGCAGCGTTTCGGTGCTACGCTGCCGCCCATCAACTCGGCCTCCACCCACGAGGCGGGTATCCTGTGTTGGGTCAACGCGGCCTGCGCTGCATTCAACAAGGCTGAGGTAACCAAATTAGAATACCACTGAGAAGATACTTCAACTAATTCCAAGAAAATGGACAGTGAATCAGTACACTTTATTTTTAGATTGCATAGATGGGACGAGCTCACAGCCCACCTGGTGTTAAATGGTTACCGGAGCACATAGACATCTACAACGTAAATGCGCCACCCACCTTGCGATATGAGTTCTAAGGTCTCAGTATAGTTACAACGGCTGCCCCACCCTTCAAAGCGAAACGCATTACTGCTTCACGGCAGACACAGACAGAGTGGTGGTAGTACACCAGTATTTACGTAAATTATAATTTTGCGGGTTTAATTTTTATTACGCGATGTTATTCCTTTACCGTGGAAGTAAATCGTGAACATTTGTCGAGTACTACGTATTCCATTACAAAAATTGGTACCCGCCTGCGGGATTCGAACACTGATGCATCGCTACACACGAGTGCACCGGGCGTCTTATCCTTTAGGCCATGACTACGCACTCGTTGCCTTTTACTACAGAGCATTTGTTGGGGCGGTATCTGATTGGTGTTTGTTTTAAATACAGGAATCAACTCCGCCCGTGCCGACGGTGTCCAGTCTCCAAGATCTGTGCGAAGGCACATCCTTGGCGGCGTTAGTGTCGTTCTACTGTCCCGAAGCGTTGCCTCGCTCTGCGCTGCGGGTGGGCCGCGTCGCTTCGATACAGGATTGTCTGCACAACCTGATGCTGGTGCACGACTTCTGCGCCAACTACCTGCCTCATAACATATTCCACATGATGCCCGAAGACGTCACTTACATGAGAGGGTGCGTATTCCGCCCGTATGGCACATTACACCGGGTACAACTGCGTAGGTTGCTCAACAAGAAAATATATTTTTAATATAGTATTGTGGTGGGCTTACTAGGGTCAGTAGACGTCATAATATGAATGACGTCACCCACCTTTAACCTTACAAACCGGTACTAAGGACTGCTTCGCAGCAGAACCAGGTCAGATGGTGGGCGCTCACCCGTGTGAGATTACTTATGTCTTTTTATCATACGATGTTATTCCTTCGTCGTGGGAGCTTAACGTGAACGCGTGTAAATAAAATATTTAATTAAAAAAATTGGTATCCGCCATCGGGATTCGAACACCGGCACAGTTGCATCGCTCGACATGCGTGGCTAGACTGGGCGTCTTATCCTTTAGGCCACGATCACTTTTAAATTACAATTGAAGATTATATTATTTCAATTTCAGAACTGGAATGATTCATGCTTGAGAATTTTAGTACAAATAAATTAATATATTAAAATATGTATTTAAATTATTTCAGGTCAATGAAACAAAATTTAGTAGCGATGCTCGCCGACCTGTTCAACGTGCTAGAAGTTCATCCGGTCAAATCAGTAAAGTGCCCGGGAAGCGGTGAGTACACGAGAGAATTATTGTCTAATCTAAACAATCCAGTCCGTGATCCTCGTCCCGGCTCTTGCATGCTAGACTCGATGGGAGTATGTGGTCATAATATCAAAAACGCATACTAATATTAGTATTAAAAAAAAAAGTATAATATTTATGGACGCGGTAATAAGTAATGCTTACGTTTCCTTTCTATTAAAAAAATATATATAAAATAATTTTCGGCTGTTGAATGATTTTTTTTTGTTATCCGTGTATTTTTTTTTAAGTCTGGCATTGCGCTAATGAAGTCGTCGACGGTAAGTTGAGTTAGGAAGTGGCTCAGATTGGCGAAGCTGCAGTTTGGTTTCTTGTCGCCCTGTCTTGCTTGCGCCGTATGATGCTTGACGCTTTTATTGCGCGAGTTTACAACGATTTATATTAACGTTATTAACGAGCTTTATTTTAACGTGTAAAGAGTTGCTGACCAACATAAAACAGTTCTGTTCGCTCAGTGCGAGTTTTTTAACTCCAAGTTTTGCCGCTAGGGGCGCTGTTCCAACTCCATACGAGTTTGAGTTAACTTTTACGCGATCGAGAACGTTAAAAAACTCGCACTAAGAACACTGAGAGAAAGTGACGACAACACCTTGTTCAGTGCTTTACTACTCTTTTACTCGATAAACGTTATTGGACAGTTTCGTTGTTTTCGCATCGAACACGCCGAGTCAAGACAGGGTGATCGAAAACGTTCACGTGTTTGTGAATTACGTCGAACAATTAAATTATCACGTTCCGTTTTACGCATCCTGTAAATTGTACAAACATTGAATTAAGTTTTATGTCTGTATGCGTAACAAGGATTTGGTATAAGAGAATCATGGTGTGCTTTTTTTGGATTGTGTTGGGATTGTGTTTTGGCGATTGTGAAATTTGTTGGGCGTGCCATAATCGAGATAAATATGTGAAGTTTTATTTAGTTGGGCTACACAAACGCGAGACAGACATGTCTTTCGAACATGTTTTGTGTGAGAGTTTTATTTATCGTTTCTGTTGATGAAGAATGATTGTGTTGGTTTATATGTGTTGTAGGGACCACAAATGTCCCTAAAGCAACCAATAATTATATGTATGTGTTAGCGGTAATTATATTGCAATGATGCTACGTCAGTCTCGGGATTGTCGGGCTGTCGATAGCACGTTAGGTTGTTATCCCAATATACGTTAGTGACTTAACTGAACACGTGTCTTTTTAATCCTTGCCCGATATAGAGACTCAACAGTGTGTTGGTTGCATCGAAGAATGATTGGTGATTATGAGTTTGTATGTGTGTCGGTTGCATCGAGGCGGTGATGGATGGTATTGCTTGGTGTACAAATGTGTGTCATGCGGGTCGCGCGTGGGTAGCGCGTGGCGGTAGTGACGGTGCGGTGTGCGCAGAGCGCGAGGCGTGCAACGAGCACGGCGTGCGGCCGCGCCGCGCCCTGCCCGCCCCCGCGCCCTCGCCCATCCCCGACCTGCGCCCCGACCGCCCGCCGCACGACCTGCACCACGCCGTGCCCTTCGCAGGTACACGCGCCGACCGCCACTGCACGCATACACCGACACTACACACAACACACATACACCAACACTACCCACATACACCGACACTACACACATGCACCGACACTACACACTACACACATACACTACTACACTTGTGAACGTTCATTTTCCCTTAGAGTCGCCGCACACGGGCCACTGGCCACAACCATGAGACGCCGCCACCGCCATATTTCCTGTAAATTTTACACATTTTATATGGACTCGCCGCACACGGCGAAGTCGTCGTGGCCTAAAGGATAAGACGTCCGGTGCATTCGTATCTAGCGAAGTACCAATGTTCGAATCCCGCAGGCGGGTATCAATTTTTCTAATGAAATACGTACTTAACAAATGTTCACGATTGACTTCCACGGTGAAGGAATAACATCGTGTGGTAAAAATCAAACCTGCCGTGAAGCAATAATGCGTTTCGGTTTGAAGGGCGGGGCAGCCGTTGTAACTATACTGAGACCTTAGAACTCAAATCTCAGAGTGGGTGGCGGCATTTACGTTGTAGATGTCTATGGGTCGCAGTAACCACTTAACACCAGGTGGGCTGTGAGCTCGTCCAACCATTTAAGCTATAAAAAAAGGACATTCATTTTCTTTTACTTAATCAGTTGTACAGTTAAAATACCTATGTATTTCTAAAGAAAATCCCTTGTCTCTCGATTCTCACTATATTTTGAATGACGTCTAAACTAACATTAAACCCAATCAATTCAGTTCAGTTATTTACTTTGATACACTGATTTCTGCCTTATTCACGACGAAGACGAGTAGTGGCTGTTTGCAGTTTTGTTTTATTGCTGTGTGTGTCTGTGTGTGAACGTGTTTTTTGTTTTGCGTGTCTCTTTAAACACTTTTAATTTTTATATGTCACCTCTGTTTTTTCTATGCTCTGCTTTCTGTACCGTCTGTTTACTCTTGTATAGATATTCTTAATTATAATAGTATATGTTAACCTGATACGCTTTTATTTTGCTTATAAACTGGGTTTGCATGGATAAGCTTTTTTTGGGCGCACTTTCTCATTAACGAGACTATACAGTAGGAGTCGTTGACGTTATGTCCATATGACTCCCAAGACTTTTTTTAAAGTATATTCATCGATATTATTTCGTAGTTACGGTAGTGTTGTCACACGATTAATATAACAGTTGATAAATGCTGTTCTGCATTTTTCATTGCTTAATATGGTATTGCTCGCCATAGTATAATAAATATCTTTCTTGTGAATAATAATAATTCTCCAATCCTTTCGATCGCAACGCGTGAGCACGTCACTAGTTTTATATTATAATATGTCACGCATAGTAATGCCATTAAAATTAGTTTAAAAAAAAACACATAAGTAAATCAGAATAGCGTAAACGAAAAAAAAAACACGTAAAAAAATTACCGCATTAAAATTTTTCAGTTTTCCAAAGCGAAGTAAACAAAGATTATTGCATAGTATGACTTCTTGAAGTTTTTTTGCTCTAGAAAAATGAAACTAGCGGTGGAGAGCCCAATATTTTTTTATACTCATTAGCGAGTAATTTTAGCAAGATGTACATCTAGTCTTAAGGTTTTTTATTTCGGTTTTTGAAAGAACTGTATTTGTTGTCGTTTACGTGTTTTCGCTACCATGTAGTTCTGTATTTTTTTGTAGATTTTCAGTAATGTTTGTTTTTATTTCGTAGATTATCATCATATTTATCCGTTAGATTTTAAGTAATTGTAAAGATTTTCTTAATCTACCTCAATAACCCTTAAAATAGAGTAACTACCCAGTCATTTTAATGACGCTTTTAAAAATAAATTCACAATGTTTTTATTTTGGCATGTCTATATAAAAACGTTTGCATAGTAAAATTTAGAAATGTGGAAAAAATCATTAAAATAATTATAGAATCGTTGAAGAAATACAATATTAGGTTCTCTTACTGAATTTGAAAGAGGATTAAATGATTTAAAATCAAATAGGTAGGTAGATAATTAATTTAAATTTCGAATTTCTAATTTCGAATATCAACAGATAGACTAGTGTTATTGTATGTGTACGACATTGTAATGGTGGTGACGTAACGCAGTGCCCCGTTCGCCGTCGGCGTGCAGCGGGCGGCCCGCGCCCCGCCGCTCGGCCAGCTCGACGCCCGAGCGGCGCAGCTGCAGCCCGCAACGCGATCAGTTCGTCGTGCACCGCGGCAAGGCGGTCACCACGCTCGCCTCCCTAGCCAGGAGGGACGACGACAATGGTAACTGAATAACTTTATTTATTGTACTTACTTTTTACTGGTGGCAGGGCCTCTTGTGAGGCCGCACGGCTAGGTACCACCACTCCGCCTATTTCTACTGTGAAGCAGTAATGTGTTTCGGTTTGAAGGGTGGGGCAGCCGTTGTAACTATACTGAGTGAGAACTTAGAGCTTATATCTCAAGGTGGGTGGCGCATTTATTTTGTAGATGTCTATGGGCTCCAGTAACCACTTAACACCAGGTGGGCTGTGCGCTCGTCCACCCATCTAAACAATAAAAAAAAGAAGAAAAAACTTAATGAAACATTTGAAAATCATGAAACTTTATTTTGAAAATGTCGATCGATGAGAAACTGATCGATGAGAACACTTAGTCTTATCGATGAGAAAATAAAAATAGTGCTTAATTTGTTTTAGTAGTTCTCAAAATCGATGATTTTAATTTTGGAAACATGAAAATACCGTCTATCGTGAAGACTAAAGGTTGAATATAACAAATAGTATCGATATCGGCGCAGGATACGAGGCGGGTCCCATAGTGCCGGCGGGGCGGCCCACCCGCGGCGAGGGCCGGGACAGCTTCGCGGGGCGGCGGTCGCGGCGCGGCTCCGTGTCCGACGACAGCCAGCTCACGGTCGAGAACTTCGGCGGCTCGCAGGACACGCTGCACTTCGCCGGACGGAACCCCGAGAAGGAGCTGGCCATCGTCACCAACGTCAGGAAGATATCTGCGCCCGCAGGTTGCCGAGTTAACTGCTTTCTTACGATAAAAGTCAAAGTCTCGCACCTCATTATGACACAGAAACTTCTTAAACTTCACTGGTGCCAAACCAAGCTCTGGTCCTACAAAGTGTGAAATTTATATAACTAAGTTAAGCGGGAAACGGACGTTGAAATTATGGCATACTGTGTATGTGCACATTATGTATTGAATAATTAAATTCACGCATATATATCGATCATTGTTATTATTAGGATTTAGAGGAAGAGGTAGACCTAAGAAGAAATGGATGGATTGTGTGAAAGACGATATGGGTAGGAGGGGAGTGAGCGAAGAAATGGTATATGATAGAAGAGTATGGAAGGAGAAAACATGTTGCGCCGACCCCAGGTGAATGGGAGAAGGGCAGGATAATGATGATATCGATCATTGTGAAATATACGATATTTCATGTTTGCGCTCACAAGTGTGTGAGCGAGAGGTGAATACAGTCATCTATTTTAATATATCTAACATTGTTTTTGTTATTAATAATCTTTTTTTTTATTTAGTTTTTATTGCCCTTGTAGGCAGACGAGCACACGGCCAACCTGATGGTGAGTGATTATCGTCGCCCATGGACTTCAGTAATGCAAGGGGCAGAGCCAAGCCGCTGCCTACCGCTTAATACTCTCCACAAGCCTCGTTTGAAGAAGGACATGGACAATCGAATAAAAGCAAATTGAATATCACTATAATATATTTGAAAACGTTCGCAGGACCCTTAGACAGCTACAACCCACCCCTGCGATCATCGCGACAAGACATCCGAGGCTCATTCCAACTGTTCGACGACTACAACGGCGCTCCCGACGAACGATTCAAGGTGGAGCGGCCTCCGCCGCAGCTCAGCGACCCCCCCGCGCCGCTCCGCCGCCAGCGCAGCACGGACGCCGTCAACTCGCCGACAACCAACTACTTCACGTACAAGGGCGGCGGGGACGGCGGCGGCGGCGGCGGCGGCGGCGGCGGCTTCTACCTCGGCGATAACAGGGACGCCACCGACGGCGAAGCGATCAAGACTAGCTTCGCCGATCTCAACAAGATCAGGACTAACGGTGACCAGACAGGTTAGAGAATCGTTTGAAAACATGAGATGTCACGTTTTCAAACAACTCGTCGACGCCAGAGCCCCCTGGTGTCGGCCTCACTGCACGTTAGCTCGTCGCTTTCAATGTATGCAATGTAAGCGTGTGCCTCCTTAATCACGCATTACTGTTTCTATTACCAAAACTAGCATTTTATATTGTCATTTTACTAAATATGTTTTTTTTTTTTAATATAACGCTTTGTCAGACCACATATTCCCATTATCTGTAAATATCCTCGGATTTTCAAAGCTAATTTATGTTGTAACCCGAGTGACGTGTGTGGGTGTGGGCCGCTTCCAGGCGCCGCGTCACAGTTCGGTCCGGTGGAGACGGAGCAGACGGATCGGCGGAAGACCACGACGTTCTCAACGCCGCCGCTGAACACGACGACGTGGCAGCAACAGTTCTTGCAGCAGGAGAACCAACTCAGTATGTCGAACTACACTGATATAATAATATGTCGAACTTGTATTTTTTATAATACTTGTATTTTTTTAGCGGTAGGCAGCGGCTTGGCTCTGATTCTGGCATTGCTGACGTCCATGAGCGACGGTTACCCCGGTAACTGTACGCATCGAACTCGACAAACAGGTCGACGTGCAACCTAACTCGTGCATCAGCCCGCTGAGTTTCTCGCCGGATCTTCTCAGCGGGTCGCGATTCCGATCCGGTAGTAGATTCATTCGCGAAGCAGTTGCTCTTGAGTTGTTAGGTTTCCTTGGAGGCGCTCGGACAGCTGCTAGCAAATCCCACCCCTCCTGGCTGAGTCTTTGCTCGCCCACCTGTCCTGGTGAAACTGGAAAGGCCTCCGGGCCACCAGTAATCCTTCAATCATAAAAAAGAGTGACGGTAATCACTTACCATCAGGTGGGCCTTATGATCGTCTTCCTGCTCGGGCGATAAAAAAAATAAAAAAAAATAGATGGGCTTGTAAATTGTTAAATTTTCATTTCTAACTATTCTGAAATATTAAGATGAGAATGTAGTATATCTGGATGCGTCTGCGCAGACGGCGAGGAGGGCGCCGGCGAGGGCGGCGCGGGAGGGGGCGGCGCCATGGCCGCACAGCTCAACAACATCCGCCTCAAGCTGGAGGAGAAGCGGCGGCGCATCGAGCTGGACAAGCGGCGCGCGGAGCAGGCGCTCTCCCGCCAGCGCCAGCAGCTCGGCCACCAGGCCTTCCTGCAGGCCGTCACCAGGGTACGCGCGCCTCCTGCACACTCGCAGCGAGCTCATTACCACCTTCCTCTATTCAAATTCTAAATAGAACGTCTGGTAGTTTTGAATAACTTTTTTTTTTTGGTAGGAATATAAAAAAGAAAGTGGTTATATATCCTAATTTAATATTAGTGTCCATATTTTAAGGAATTTTCCCATTTTATATAATTATAACACTTGAGGGAGTTGGTTTGCAAAAGTTTTCGTAGACGATTGTGATCTTTATATTTTGAAAGTTGAGATTTAAGTTCAACAAGCTTCTACCACTAACTGTCTATTTCACCGAGTATTAACAAATACCTTCTGCGACAATTTCACCTACTGTACTCTGTGCTAACGAATGAAAGAAAGTTGTTTTTAATATGAAAATAGATGACATAACTTCGCACGATAATTCAACTGTAGTCAACCAAATATGAGTAACACGTCCGTAACTCCGAACAATGGTCAATTGAATACAATCGATATGTTATAATATTTTTTTATTCCATTAGGATGCATATTTGAAATACCAGTTGGCCTCTTTGGTGAGTGGCCGGTTGTAATACAATGAATATAATTAATTAGATTAGACCCTTTGTTTACAGTTTACGTTCATCTATTATCGAATCAAAGAGTTTCACAAATCGATTATTTATTTACAAATAATGTATTGTTTTCAAATTTGTACTGAATATCCCGTCTTGGATTAGGTGTTGACCTAATGATGTTGATTTGATGTTGTCTTAAACAAAATCTATTTTAAACGGTGCGCGTGCAACTTGCTGCACGTGAAAGAAGTGAAACTTCTTTTGCGGTATGTAGTACTGTGGTTTTCTTCATTTTTCATCCTTACATCAAATTACTCTTGTAATAAGGAATGCTGTGTATAAGAGAAACGACCTCTTCCCTTTTATATAAATTTTAAATTATATATATACATTTTTTTTTTTAAATACTTCAATAAAAATAAAGTTTAAGATAGTTAATATGTTACTGTCATTTACAGGAGCAATAAGAAACTAATAACAAGTCATCTAGTGGCCGAGGTCCGTAAACAATGTGTATAAGAGAAATGACCTAGCTCGCTTTCTCCCTCTCTTCACAGTTGAATGGTTCGCGAGACCCTTTGTCTATTTTCCCACTCTCGCTCTTCCTAAATTGTATCAATTTTCTCTAGCCGTAATTAATCTGTCGCGAGTTAAGTTTTACTTTCAACGCGCCTAAAGAAGTTTCACTTCGAAAACCACCTACAAAAAATATATCTACTAAAGACCAATCCAAGTTTCAAATATTCTGTATTAATTTGTTATATTTTACACACGCTTACACTCGCTTACATTTTATATGAAATTTAATTCATTACCATCACACGATGCAGTTAGCGTTGCCTTTTCTACAGATAAGCAGCTTTGAATCATTGTAAATTACGAAAACATTGCCTAAAAGTTCTCGGCAATCACTAGACAATTTTATTGCGCAATTAAACAACGTTCAGAATTTCACGACGATGTACATTCCGCAATAGTTTACAAAACGTATCAGTCCCACTCCAGATCTCCTCACCCCCGCATCTCCTAGTGATCAGAGAGCACATCTACGAATTTGTCTAATTATAAATATGTACTATTGTATCTGATGGCATGTTTTGTTTCATTGGTATACAAAACGTTTGACGAGAAATGCAAGAAATTTTTTGCGTTTAAATCAATAATTATTTATTTATCTATATATTTTTCAATAAATAGGTATCTCAAAATTATCATGATTAAAAATAACACGGGTCAACACCAAATTTGATTTTGATTGCAGAGTATACAATTTCGATATTTTAGATCGTAATTAGACGAAAAAAATACATGGCATGAAACAATTTGGTTTTGAACTTTAATAAATGGACCACATATAAACAAAATGCATCAGCATCGTATTTACACTTTCGTGACATTATAAGTATTTCTGGGCTTGTACAAAACAGCTGATCGTTTCGAAACACCCCACTTTCATATCGCGGTTTTTTTGAAAGTATTAAAATTTATAAAAAAATTTGAAAGTGAGTATTATTACTATAACTATCACAAAAGCAAACTTTATACAAAAAAAAAGGTATTTTATTTTCGTTTTTGTGAATAATTAACCGGAAAAACCTAGTATAAACGTTAGGACAAAGAACGAAATTTTCTTTGTAGAGTTGTGATTAGTTTGGTTTATGTATTTGTAAGTTTGCGATCTGGCGTTTTGTATACCGATGTGACGTCACGGCGTGTGCGCGTGTTGAATGTTCTGTGTTACGGTGTCGGGTGCACGCGCGTGTTGCAGGGCAAGGGCGCCCGCACTCCGCCGGAGGACGAGCCCAAGCAGGAACCCGCACTAACGCAGGTCAGTCTCGCACCCGCCCCACTAAGGGCTGACCCCCACACCCTCTAGGAATAACGCCGTGTAATAAAACTAAAGGCTTCGTCAAACAGAACGCGTACTTAGCGCGCGTCAGAACGCTAAACTCACGCCGCGTTATGACGCTGAGTTGTGTTGTACTACTATGGTCCTCCTTCTCCGTCTGTGCGTCGTATTCCTCAGTTCTGAGGGTCGTGACCTTTACAGAGCACTTTTGTTAGAACTATGTACCTCCATTCACTCTTGTCCTCCGCGCAGTGGATAGCGATATTGATGCTGGATTCCAAAGTCGTCTTAATCTGACTGGACCAGCGCATGGGACTAAGCCACCTAGGAATCTTTCCTTCCACTTTGCCGGTGATGAGAAGTCTTTCGAGATTGTCACCCTTTTTCCTCGCAACGTGACCGAAAAACTCTAAAATCCTACGTAGACAAATGGTAATATACTGTCTATAATAACACAATACTACTATGGTAATAATGTCAAACAGAACGCCAGCGCTAGCGGTACGCAACAATCTGTCGCGGCTTTAGGACGCTTTGACGTCAGGCGTTGTAATTTTTTACAAATTTTTATTTTAGCGTCCGAGTGAATGTGTATTAAAATACTGGATAATGGCCGAAAAATTTATAGAATTAGTTAGAAAATACCGATGCTTATACAATGCCACATCTGAATCTCTCGACATCTTAATACTTTTAAATTTTCAGACTGCTATAGAAAGGCACTATGATTTGGCGAATTGTATGTTGCGTCAAGGAGCGATAGGCCCGTCTAGTCAATTTGTGTGACATGAAAAGAGCGCGACGTTAAAAGGCAGCGCTAAGTACGCGTTGTTTTTGACGATGCCTTAAAACCAGTAATATTTATAAATTTGCGTACTTATCGGCGGCCTTCAAGCCCGCGAGGCTAACTATCGCCATTCTAACAATACTTCTTCTTTATTTTTTGGCTCCGGCACGGTTTGTGCATTAGCCAGCGTCAAGTAATAAGATTTTTATAATTCGTCGTTTTAATTATTTACAGTTTATGATTAATAAAAAACGAAGGAAACTCCAATTAATCAACTGAAATTAAATGAAATGAGATGATATGGGATGAAATATAATCTCAGTAAAATGGTGGTTATTTACTGAGAATTTTTCAGTGGACTTTTTGGAGGATCCCGGGAAGCTACGTCCAGCGACTTAGTTTCATTTTCCCACTTGCACAGTTATTAAACAGTTAATAAACCACCGTTATTATACATTTAAACCAGAGGAAACACTAAATAGATAAAATAAAACAATTCACACAACTTCGCTCTTTGCGTTCCCGCCAAAAAGTCCATTCGAACAATTATTCCTGTCAAATAGCCAGGAAAAATCATTAACGTTTCACAGTGTTGCCAGACGTGACAGCAGTTTTTTTTCATTGTGTGTTATTTGTGTTTGTGTTTTACGATCATGTAACGGTGTTGGATTTATAATCGTTTGTTTTGTGTGCGTGAATATTTATAACACATCGTTATCATATTTTATGCGAATTGCTTACGGGTCGTAAACGTTTTGTTTGAAATAAATGAGGCATGTTTTCAATAACAACGCATGCGTCACCACTCTGGATGTCGGTTGAAATTAAGAAAATAACTTACGGTACAGCTTCACGTGCGCGTGTCGCTGTAACGGTCATTAGCGTACTTTTTACATAATACCTTCATCGAATCTTTTATCATTTGAAAGATGAAGCGTGATTTAAACTGGATTAAATAATTAATTCTAGAAGATTACGAAAGTTGAAAGGCTGTTTTGTTTAAGTGACATTTTTGCAACTTTACAAGAGCGCTATTAAATGTTTAAGATTTAAAAAAAATATCATAACAAAATAACTTCTTCAGCTATTTGAATAGAGTAAATGAGTAATTGAAGTTCAATTAATCGAACTGTTGATGCTAATACCCAATAAAATGCACCTTTCATTACAAAGATGAATGTCGGGTATTAAGAGGTGTCATACGATTATTATATATTAGTAGTAGCCAATATATATTCTGTTTATCTATAGCAGGTATTCGCAAAGTTTCTTCAGAGATCGCCTCAAAGGAAAACTGATTTTTGAGGTCGATGAGCACTAAAAATTCGACCCTTGTTAATGTTAACACAAGTTCTAATTTGAAACTTTCAAGTTACTTTTTAAGTTGAGTTACGCGTACCAAATATACCAAATAGTTTTAAGTATATATTTCATGGATTTTATGTCTATTTCTTTTGTTAAATTTCTTTTACTGCTTATCCTTAATGCTCTGTGTGCTATCCCTCAGGACATGGTTGTTGAACCGCCGAGTCAATCTGTCGATAACGTGGTTTTAGAGCAATACCAGCAGTCGATAGCCAAGTAAGTATTGTACTACTGATAATGTTCGCTTAGTGATAGCTGCATGGTTGTTGTTCTGAATAGATAACTATGGTATTGAAACGTAGGACAAACAGCACTGGTGAAGCTTAATCGTGAGGTTCCATATAGGCACATGATTTGTGTATAGATACAACTGATAATAAAATACACATCTCTAATGTAGTCAATTTTGTTTGATACAAATTTAATCTGTTTAAACTCGACTTATAAGCAATGTCCTTAGTGCGAGTTTTTTAACGTTCTCGATAGCGTAAAAGTTAACTTATTATGCAGTTGGAACAGCGCCCCTAGCGGCAAACGTAGGCGAACGTTCCAACGCCATACAATTTTTTTCTGTCCTGGGGCCGAACCCCCTATGAGGTCCCCGCGCCTAGGGGGCGCGCGGCGTATGTAGGACTTGACGATCTGCAAGGTGTTGGGAGCAAACCGCGGGCCCAAGTAATTTTAGGGCCCACCCACTAAACGACTCCTCTGCACTCTTACATCCGACGTCCGATCTCCGTTCGGGGTTAAAACCCGGCCAGAGTAGGGGGTTTCTTGCGGTCAACAGTACAACCAGACACGCGGTGCCACCCCGAGGATGCCCGACCGACGGGTCGTCGAGGCTACGCCATACAAATCTGAGTTAACTTTTACGCTATCAAGAAACTTAAAAACTAAAGCACTGTCAGATTGAATAACGTTCTGAAGTTAAATACTAAAACTAAATAAACGTTTTTGGTTTGGTCGTTGAAGTGACGCGGCGCTCCGGGCGCGGATGCCGGACTTGAGAACCTGGTTGTGTACCATGTGTCCTAGTTTAAGGTTAGAATCATGTATTGCTTGGATGTATCGGCTTCGCGCTTGTCGCACGACATGTCGGACTGTAGGTTTGCATCATACGCCCATATGACGTCACACTTATTCATTTAGCAGAGAGCTAGAGAGGTTTTGAATGATTTTTCACAGGAATTATGCTATAATTACATTGAAAGCTAAAAAGGGGCATAGTAGGCAAGTGTTATTTTTAAAATAAATAAAAAATACATAGTTCAATAAATACATATATACTGGCAAAGTTTTACACATTTCAGTTTTACTAATGTAGAAAGTGTAAACACATTTAATTTTAGTTAAAATATTGTTCTCTGTAATATGAACGCGTTGAAAAAAATCTCGACGTTGGTACTCAACAGCTTATTTAAAGTACTGCAAAGTTACCACATTGTTACCATAAAATTCTGTATTATAATATTTGATGAAGACAACGCGCACTATTTTCGTCACTATTTTGACTCAGACAAGTCGTTAAATGCTATGCTAGTATTTAATTATTATTTTTTAAACATTAATAAATGGCTAAACATATTGACAATGTCAATGCCTACAGAATGAACTCGAGCCTGCAAGATATACAAAGCGACATAGCGAGATTAGCGAACCAACAGAATCAGTTGCAGCATCAGCAACATCAGCAACACCAGCATCAACAGGTAAACGCTGAAGTCAAAACTGAACGCAGATAACGGTCCGCTTATTTGTGTCGTTTGGTTTGAAGGGTATTTGAGATTTCTTTATTAATATGTCGCAAAAGATTAAAGACATACGAGTGTTAAGTTGACTTTTATGTCACAAAAAGGTTGAATAAAAATAACGTTATTTGATTGTCCTTTTAGAGCAAAAAATATATCGAGGGGTGAAAGTCGATTTGGCTTAAGCGACATTTCGCCTAATACGTGACATTCATCTTTGTGATTGAAGTTCCGTTTTATTGGGTATTTTTAAATCAACTTGAATTAAGTTTACCCCATTCAAATAAATTAGCTGAAACAGTTTTTTTTTTCGTGATATTTTTTCCAAATTTTAAACTTTAAATGGCTCTCGTGTAAAGTTGCAAATATGTCGCTTCACCTCTCGATAAATAGTTTAAAAAACTGATCTGATATTTTTTTATTGTTGATTTTAATTTTTATAAAAATATATTTCCAAGAACCTGGCTCAAAAAGTATGAGTTATATCTCGAAATTCCAAATGATTGTTGTATATTTTAAAACCGTATTTAGAATGTGTTGGCAATGATTCCGTTTTGTTTCAGGCGAAGCAGTTGTTCCAGCAACAACCGCAACCCCAGCTTGTACCGCAGTCGCAGCCGCCACCGTCGCCGGCGCCCTACCAGCAACACTACCAACCGAACATTCCACAGCTGGTACGTACCGAACATTGTATAGTGCGTGTGCGTACGCCAATAATGCGTGCGCGGATGTTGCGTGCGTGCATGCCTTCTCCGAATAATTTAATAGAAAATAAACACTACCGGGTATAAGATACGATTGTGCTTTACTAATATATATGTATACATAAATATTACATGGAGTTAATTTTTACTTTGTGTTCAAAATCTGTAGTTTTAGCTATTTTGTAATTACTTACTTTCAGTCATCACGATTTTTACATTTTAATACAATTGTTTTGCAATGTTTGTCGAATCTAACCCACACTAAAATTTGGGATGGAGTATGATATTTTTTTGTTGTTATATTCGTATTATTAATTTTCACTGTTAAACAACGATTGCACATAACGCACTCGGAGCAGCAGTTCAAAGATTACTTCTAAATAAATCAAGAATGTGTACGAACAAGAATGGTGTCATTCACAAAATCGCACTGTATATAAACGGTTCACCGCACGTTACACTTAACACGCACCGGGAGCGAATCGGGCTTGTCTCGTCGGGTGAGCGGTCGCACGCTGACCGTCGCGTCGCACTTGCAGCACAGCCAGTTCAGCTCACAGCACAACGTCGCTCGCTCCCCCCTCTCCGGCTTCGGGTCCACGCCGCACTTGCCGCGCGACCTGCGGGACCAGCGGGAAATGTGGGACCAGCGAGATCAACGGGATCTGCGGGACGTGCGAGATCAGTACTATCCGGCGCAGTACCGCGACATGGACGAGTACAGTCGGCAACAGTTCTACCTGCACGACAGTCCGCCCCCGCCGCAGCGACGCACGTGGGCGCAGCACGCGCAGCACCAGCACGAGCAGGAGCACCGCGGCTGGCAGGTCCGTACTCCGCGCACTCGCTCTACCCTCACACAATACAATATAGACTTTATTAAGGTAATCTACCATCCACAATACAATCAAAAATATACCTCAAGGTTATTGTTCTTAATTGCTGATACATTTTTATAACTCAAACATCAAACAGCTTTTGAAGCTTGTCACTGCACATAAACACACGTTGTGGTGGAGGTAAGATAATCTTAGCATGCGTAAGTCAGAACAATAGGGAGTGAAAAATAATATTAAGTAATTTAATTTTAAATTTGGTGTTTTCCAGTTACATCAACAAAGTCAGCCGCAGTACCAGAGAGAGCCGGAGCCCCGCACCTGGCGCTCTCCCTCCCCCTCCGCCTCTCCGCAGCCCCCCGCGGAACGGAGCTGGACTCCGCAAGGGTTTACGCAACCCTTCCATGTCCACTATTCCCAACAGAACGGCAACGACACACAAAATCACCTCAGCTACGTGGTCAGCGAACAGCAACACCAACATCACACCCATCAGCAACACTCCCACCAGCAACAACAGCCGCTTAAACCGCAACAACTACATCAGCGGCAAGCCTCCCCAGCGCCGCCGCCGCCCGACGACATGCAACCGCAGAACATTTCGTTCATTGGGAACGCGGAAGACGACGCACTGCGGCACGGCATCGCCCGCCTCAACATCTCGTCGGGCACCCGCACCTACCGCATCCCCTCCCCCACGCGACCCACGCTCGCCAGGAACTCGTTCCAGCAGGAGGAGCTCCCCGAGAACGAGAAAGGCTTTTACATATCGTTCGATAACGAACAGCCGAAGCGCGCGAAGCCCCCGCTCCGGCCGAAGCGAATGTCCCCGAAGAAGGAGAGGTCGAGCGAAGCGCCAAGCCCCGAGCGCGGTCCCGGGGCGGCGTGGGGCGACCGCGTGCCCGCGCACGAGGAGCCCTGCGTCCCGCGCCGCGCCCCCTCCCCCTCCCCCGAGCGAGCGCGGCCCAGCTCGCCGCAGCCCGCTGCCGCCCTGCTCATCGGGGAAATGAACCCGGATCCCGTGAGTGCCCCGCAACATTTTTGTAAACGTGAATTATTTCGAATAGTTACTCTTCATATTGAAAGTTTAACTTCAAATCAGATAGTAAAACTCGACCCAGCTACTCTTGAGTTGTTAGGTCTTCTTCGGAGGCGCTCGGGCAGCTGTTAGCAAATCCCACCCCTCTTGACAGAGCCTTGCTCGCCCACCTGTCCTGGTGAAACTGGAAAGGCCTCCGGGCCACCAGTACTACTTCCAGTAATACTTCAATAAAAATAAAAACTCGACCCAACATGATCGCAAACAAAAAACCAACATTTTGACATCATTTTGAAGTCGCCGTGGCTCAAAGGATAAGACCTCCGGTGCATTCGTATCTAGAGATGCACCGGTGTTCGAATCCCGCAGGCGGGTACCAATTTTTCTAATGAAATTCGTACTTAACAAATATGTTCACGATTGACTTCCACGGGCGGAGGCGTTGTGACTGAGACCTTAGAACTTATGTCTCAAGGTGGGTGGCGCATTTACGTTGTAAATGTCTATGGGCTCTAGTAACTACTTAACACCAGGTGGGCTGTGAGCTCGTCCGCCCATTTAAACAATAAAAAAATTAAAAAGGCTTAGTGATAATTTTGTAATTGTAGAACTCTGCGGAGGAAATGGAACGCAAGAAGGAGCGCATAATGTTGTTGTCGCTACAACGGCGGCAGCGCGCGGACGAGGCGCGCGCGCGTGCGGAGGCGGCGGCGGCGGCGCGGCGGGCGCGCGAGGACGCCGCGCAGGAACTCAAGCAGGCGCGGAAGGAGGAGCAGGCGCGGCGCCGGGAGGCCATCCTGCAGCAGTACAAGCTCAAGAAGGCCATCGAGGAAGCCGAACGAGAGGTACTTTCTATCTATACTAATATATACATCTACATTGATTTTTACGGATGTTCCGTTATAACTACTGAACCGTGCATCCGATTCACTTGAAGCTTGGTATCCATATAGAAAATACATGTAATTAATGGATAGGCTAATATTTATATGAGTGTTGGACTCCCTACACCAATTGCGGGGACGTTAATAATGAGAATCTTTGTGGGGGTGAGAAATATTAATGATAATTTTAAATGCCCAGCAAAGCGGACGGGTACAGCTAGTGCTAGTATACTATATATTCAAATTCCTTCCAAGTTAAATTTGAAAGGAAATTACATTTTTAACGTTATTAAAAAAATAGTGGTTTCAAATGAGATGATATTTTGATACTTTTTCCATAAAAATATAGCTCCACTCCTAGCCACGTAATAGCTCACCTAACCATCTGAAGCCCGTTAAGTCCACGGTCGATGTAGACCAATTTAGAAGCTTCTGTACGGCTTCGAACATCAATAATTTATAATAAGCAGAATACTCATACTTAAGATTTGTCCTAATAGTAAAAATATTATTATCTGGGTAGATTTTCTCTTAAACTTGGTGCACCGCTTAATTAATTATTTTGATTTAACCACGCTATTCATTTTAAATTATCGGTTAAGCGATGAGCGGTGCGCCTCTTTAAAACATGTCGTTGATTAAATCTCACAATCGGGTATTTTTTTTTTTTTAAGTAACGTACGTACTAAATCTGTTCATGAACGATTTTCATAATTATAGATTACATAAAAACGCTTATTAAAATTAAATCCTAAATATTTTCTAACTTGCGTGTTTGCTAGTAGGACGTATAGTTACTACAGTAAGTATGTCGGTAGATGCAATTTTCCGTGTCAAGTTATTTTTGAAAATGTGACAACTAAATGATTACTTACATGAGGAAGAGAACAGGTTCTAAACTCAAATATACATTTTTTTCAATTTATATTCAAAATATTTATTATTTCAGGGTAAAGTGATAGATAAGTCAGAATTATTGGAGAGTATGAAACACGGCAGCAGTCCAGCGAGCAGTAACCCTCGGCTGCGGTCCCGGGGCGCCACCACGCGCGCCCGGCCCAAGACCATCCACGTAGACACGGGCGCACTGCACGCCGCCGAGGGGATGCTCGCCAAGCAACCGTCCGCCACCAACCTCGCAGGTACCTACGCACAACCGCATTCTAAAGCCAATCTCTCAAAGTTAACACTTAAAGAAATTTCAAATCCAAACAACATTACACAATTTAAAGTCAATAAAGTACACCCGTCAAATACTATTAAAATTTTGGTATCCAATTGTTTTACATAATGACTTATTTTTATTGATAACTAGCTTATGCCCGGTGCGTTTCGTATCACCTAAAAAAATCTACATTGACGACATACTCACATATGAGTCGTCTATTATCAAAGATGGCAATCTGTGCATTTGGACAAAAAAATGTTATTGATATGTCAATACAGATTGATTTGAATATAATCGTCTCCTTCAAAGAATACGGTTCAAAACCTGCATTAAATAAAGGTTAATACTTAACCTGTTCTTTATCTAAGATGTCGTTCAGAAGAGTTTTGTGACTGCCAATGGAATACAAAGTCAATAATTCGTTTTTCTGATTTACCAATAATTGTCTAAAAGTCACATTGCCGGCTTTGATAATATAGTCGACTCATATGTACAAATTTTCATATCAATTCGACCTATGGTTGAAAAGATAAAAATCACAGCGCCCACCTATCTGGCATTAACGTAACTATACTGGTCGCAGTGCTCATGTCGCCCCATATATGTTCGGAAAGTTTCATATTTATTGGGCTAACGGTTCTCGAGTTTTAAGTGATATATTATATCCACACATATATTCACTTTTATAAATACATAGAGATAAACATATGGCTCGCTAATTGAACTACTGTTTCAAAATTGATTCTTAAATGTTCATTGTACACAAATCCAACCATATACTTTAATTTATTGAAAATACACCTGTACATAAAAATACACTGGCTTGTTAAAAGCTGTTTTAATATAATAATATTTTTTTTATTTTCCATTAGTTCTGCTTTTAGGTTGAAATCACAAAATTAGTGCTATATCAGAAGTTAATTCAAATATTTTTTCCCCAAAAATATCTGTGATTTAAACCTATTATTTATTACCATTGAAGCCTCACTAAATGTTAGCTACTAGTAACCTTTAATTACACTGATCTGATTTTGCTAAATTGCATGGCAACACTTTTTTTGTACCGTGCTATTTTTGTTGTTGCTATACTTCACTTGACGTATTTCTACAAACTAGTGTTTTCTGAATTATTGAAATTCGAGCTTAATCGATTCAGATTCATTTGATGGGTAACATTTTCACTTTTGATAAAGACAATTTTTTTTTGTAAATGTTAAAGCCAAAACAAAATGCATATGACTGTTATGTATATACATATTATATATAAACAGAAGATATTAGCGGCATTTGTGTGTCATTGTTGACTTAGCTTTAGACGAATAACAAGAATACTTGTACAAATGCGTCAAGTAAAGTAACTAGCACCTCACGAAATAATCGGGATATTTGACTTCTTACGTTCTATTACAAAGTTTATTTTCAAATTTTTCAATTGTAATTATAGTATTAAATTTTAATCGTTCTGGTGTAAAATGAGACATAATTTCATACGTATATAAACCAGACGCTTAGTGTAATGCAGTAAAAGCTCTTTATTCGCGGAGTATATATGTGCTGCGAATACAGAAATTGTCAATAATGGAATGGTAATGCGTCTCTTATCAAAGGACGGAACGTTTCATGCGACCACATTTAAAAATGTACTTTATGTGTTGAGCAATAAGGCTGATTTCATTTTGTATGTTTATATTCTCAAAAAAAATATAGTGGCGATATCATTTAACTAGGCATAGTTGTAATAATGTATATTTTATTTCTTTATTAGTCCTTTTGACGACACGCATAAAAAATTGTCAGTTCGAGATTTCAAAAATATTGGTAGTATTGGAATTTATTTTATCAATGTATATATTAATACCGATGTACCGATTACATTCGCTAGTAAAAAAATCATTAACCGCGAATATAGGAATTGGGTCGCATTTTTTTTAAATTTGCGAATAATGAAAACGCGATTGAAGGAGCTTTTACTGTATATAAAGCATAGAAGCGTATGTAAAAGCGCTCAAGTCGAATATCTCGGTGGGTCGTGTGAGTGACGTGTGTGGTGCGACAGCGGGCGGCGGCTCCGTGCGGCGCGACTACTACCGCGGCTCGCAGGACTCGCTCGCCGAGCGCGCCGGCCTCTACCGCGGTGAGACTGCACCCTTTGTTCGTCCCCCCAACACCCCCGCCCTCGTCCCCGCCGCTGCCGGTCGCGGACCAACCAGAGGCCGAATATAGTGCACTAATAAATATCTTTTACGTATTCAAACATAATTACGTATTCTTTTACGTATTAGAACTGCTATCTCAAGGTGGGTGGCGCATTTACATCGTAGATGTCTATGGGCTCCAATAACCACTTAATACCAGGTGGGCTGTGAGCTCGTCCACCAATCTAAGCAATAAAAAAAAACTATGATTTCGTTCGCTTTCGAAATTAAATCAGTAAACAATCGTAGCGCCATTCAGAAAACTAAAACTACCATCGATATTGTACTGCTTGGCAATTTAATATTTAATGAAGATGTCACATGAACCTAAGCCATTGGTTGCGCCGTGACCTGCAGTTTGATTACAACTGAATTGAAAGCCATTATACCGGTTAAAAAAATATCTGATCACAACAAAAAACTAAATTATAAATGAAAAAAAAAACCACTTTCTAGTAAAATGGCCCTTCGGTTACAGTACTGAATTCATATGAAAATATCTCCTTTGCCTAAATAGTCGACAGAACTCACTGAGCTAAACTTTTTTTGCCGCTTAAAATGTTACAGCACAGAGAGCATGTTGTAAATATGTCGAGTTATTGTTGCTATTTTTTTTAATTCAACTACATTTCAATCACTTCACAGATTATTTTTTTAGAAAATCTCACACTACTGCAATGTGTAAGAAGCGCGATATAATAAAAAAAAATTAAGGGATTTTATGACCTGGTAACTAAGATCTTTAAGTCATGTCTTATTTTTATTTATATTCTCATTTTTATGAAAAATGATAATATGGTGTAAAATGAAATGAAATGAAGATGAGATGAGATGATATGGGATGAAATATATATAATCTCAGTAAAATGGTGGTTATTAACTGAGATTTTTTCAATTTACTTTTTGGAGGATCCCGAGAAGTTGCGTCCAGCGGCTTTGTTTCATATTCCCACTTTTGTGCACTTACAAAGATATTAAACAGTTAATAAACCACCGTTATTACAGATTTAAACCTGAAGAAACACTAAATAGACAAAATAAAACAAATCACACAACTTCACTCCTCACGTTCCCGCCAAAAAGTCCTAATAAATATTTAATTATGGTAATATTACAGATTCTCCAGTAGACGACCGCGGAGGCATGTCCCCGAGCAGCGCCTCGAGCGGCCCCCTCGGCCGGAGGGGCTCCTGCAAGACTTCCAGAGGTACGTCCCTCCCCCTCGCCGCTTGCCGCGTCTTGCCGCGCACCACGAGTGTCTCCCCCAGCTCGCTCGACACCGACTAACCCGATGCTTTTGCATACCGATGCCAATTGTATGTACGAATAATCGATTCATATTTGTCGATTAAAAAGGCCATTTGACTGATCAACGTTGATTCGGTTTGAAATCGTTCTGAGGCGAGATCAATGAAGTTTTTATATTAATATTTCTGGATAGAATTTCAAGCAATTTGTCAATATTTGTAGTCTACAAAATTATCTAAGTGTATTTTTTAATGAGTTATACAAAATGTATTGTACGCTAATGAAATGTTGTCGACGATTTTTTGTCGTTTCTGTAAAATAGTCAAACGTCCTGTACCTGTGAAGAAGACTTTTATTAAAAATCGTTTTATTCGTAAATATAATTTTGCTCTAAGTGTAACTTATTTTGAATGAATTTATAATTAATAAATGATGTCTCCCAACGTTTTGAGTTTCATCAGTGAAACAAAAAATTGGAGACGAAGGCTTTATCTAAACATTTGGCGTTGATTTAAAATACTAAAATCATCTGAAAACTAAACTGTTTGAAATAAGTTGTCGAAACGATTGACCTAGTTTAGTGTGTTGAAGTGTATACACCAAGTTGATGTGAGTGGCAAAACGGCAGCATCCAGCAACAGAGTCGCTTCTTGAATATTTGGTTCAGTAGACGCTTTGAATATTATTTATCAGGCTAATATATTTATGATAATATTATGTATGATTTCGGCATCGCATAGATCTTTAGAAATACACACGGTCATGCAAATAATAATAATACATAATTATTACGCTTATAGAATTATTCTTTGGGCATTATATTGTTTCGAGTAGTCGCATTTATACTTCACTGCGATCGAGAGGTTTTCGCTTGGTGTTTTTTTTTGTTTTTTTTTTTCAACTTTCGGATTCGCCCACTAGACCTTCCGCGCATTTACTAATTGGTTGTTCCCGATTCGTAAATAAGCGACCGTCGGGCGCGTCGCGTTCCCTTAGTTTGCGTGTGCCGGATTGTTGCATGAGAGTTGCGTGACGCCATCGAACATTTCAGAGCGCGTGAATGAGGAACCGCAGTCGTCACGTGGAAGGTCTAAATATACGAGTTACCAGAGTAACTTTAAGGCGGGGCGCAAGTCAAGCTCTCTAATGAACTTGTGCGGTAAGAGTTTGAGTTCACACGGATATCGCTTGACTCACGTTGGTCGCACAGCGGTCGCTTCTGGTGCCTTGGGTTACTTTCTGTTGCTCGCTCGATGTCGATAGGAATAACGTGTATCTGTACTTTGTAAATATAAAGTGAAAAAAAAACCTTAGTACATATTTTATAAACATTACCACTATAATATATAGTATCTATAGTTGCATTAAACTCGCACTCTATAGATAGCTAAAAAATATATCCTATTGATATACATTTGAGTGTTATCAATAATAGAGACGACAAATACTGAGCAAAAGGTTTTATAATACAAACCTGAGAATGAAGCTAGTGCTGAGGGATGTATTAAGAATTTATCGATAACGGTAAACCTGTCGACATCTGGTTCTATCAGTCTTGTGCACAATTCCTTATTTTGGGTCATCAGTATGTACGTATCATATACTTGCATAATATTATGGTTACAGGTTGGTTTGTAAGGGTTTTATTTTTCTAACAGGTTCATCGTTAGTGCATGTATTATTATCGATAAAAAAATATTTAATATATATTTAGTATTTATGATGGGTGTTGGTGTGACATCGGTTGTTTTAAAAAAAAACACTCTTCAAATGTGTAAACAATAAATAAAAGGTTTGATACCTCAGTCATTAAAAATAATGAAGTGTTCGCGAACATGTTCATTGAGAAAATTGAAAAGAGACAAATAGAAAATTTTAAATTTGTCGAAAAGCAACGATTAAATACATTAAAATATAATTTTGAACATATTATGATAATTAATTATAGTTACTAGTGATAAATTTATAATTCAAATAAAAAAAAAACAAAAGAAAAAATAAGGATTGTTCCACTTTAAAAAAAATTTCCAAACCTAGATCTCGTAATTCCAAATTAAGAACTGGATTTTTTCGTTTATTTTGATAGTGAGTATATCGGTTGTAAGTGTTTAACTGGTAAATAAAAATATATTATGACGTTTTAGGCGTAAAGTACAAAATGTTACGTCTTCGGTAAATACTTGAGCTTGTTATTATTTTTTTGTTGTGCATTCTTAATTCGCTTTAACGCAGTAGACGTGTCCGTATTATTTATAATATTTAACGTATAGTATTAATAATATTTAAATGTACATTTAGTATTTTACGCTTCGTACGAAGTAAATAACATGATTTATTTCTCTAATAATACAGGTGACAAAGTGTTTAGGTAAACGTTAAAATTAATTTTCTATACTAATTTTAGTTGTATGCTAGTCGATAGTGCGGGTAAAATGTTAACTTTGAAATTAACAGAACGAAATGGGAGAGGAAAACTAATAATAATTAACTTTGAGGAGATTTTAATTTCATTAAAGTATGTTGTCACTCTGTCTTCGCTAGATATTGTTTAAAGACAGTAAAAGGGAATTAAATCGTTACTCTACAGTGATATTTTTGATATTTTTAAATAAATAAAAAAAACTTTAAAATAAATTTACTAGCAGGCATAATACCTGACAAAATATTGAGATAGTTAGAAATTAGGATTGCGGTAGTGTTGTCTGTAAGTGAACAGTAGTGTCGTTGTCGTGTGGCACGTGCGGGTCGTCGTGTCGTTACATGTGGGGGCGGGTTGTAGACTCGGGTCTCGGACGGGCCACGCCGCCGCGCCGAGCCGCCTCCCCCGCGCACCGCACCGCCGCCTCCGGGCCCGGCTCGCTGCCCGGCGCGCTGCCCGGCGCCATCGGCAAGCGCAGGCAGCACGACGACAACTCCGACGTCTCCTCCACGCACTCCTCCATCATGGACTACTCCGGTGAGTACGCACACGCACACGCACACACACCACGCCGCGGTGGAGGGACAGTGATGCAGGGACACTTATTAATACTACAGTATTTCAGAATAACACACAAATATACAGAAAAAAATCGAACATTGAACAAATGCCTTTTTTACAATTTTTTTATACTGTGCCTATGGTAGTAGAAAATGAAGTTTCACTTCTTGAATATCTTTTTTAATTATAAGCATACTTTACTTATCCTTAAAAATACTATTGAACTGGGGCGCAGTTGAAAATAAAACGAAGAAATTTTATTTATTTATTTACTTATTAAGCACATCAAAAGCAATTTTAGAATAATTCCGGAATATCGCTCTACTCCAAGCTAATTTATGGTGCGACCATATGCGCAATCCGTTTGTATCTTCTTTTTTCTCAGTGATTGCAACACAAATAAAACAATTTTGACATAAACAACGACGTAAAAACACATCTAAATACTTTTACTTTGACGAAAGATATTTATTTATACGCAAATTAAAGACTTTAAATCGATCAATAAAATTCTGGAATATAGATTTTAAAATACTGCTGATGATCGAGTCAACTTGTTCTATCTATCTCTTTCCTGTCACAATCTATTAGTACATAATTCTTATATCACACGGAATTTTTTACGTTTTTTTCCGACTTGTATGCAAAATGGAAAAAGACATACTCATTTCAGAAAGAAAAAGAATAGAAAGAAAGACAAGAAAAACTATACCCTTGATTAGTTTTTATACAGTTATAAAAGAAAGTTAATTTGCCTATTGAACACCAAACGAATTGTTCACTTTGATAATTATGCCGCTGTGATGACACGTGAAATATGTCACGTATATTTTAAGTATACAATTAAAGAAATTTATGTATGTATTTATCAGATCTTAATCAAAAATGTTTGTCTCTCCAGCGAGATCCAGTCGCGTCCGACGTTCAGTTAAAGGTCCACTAATTTACATAACTGTAGGTAGCAGCTAGTCACGCACCCGTACGTACAGGGAGCACTGGGAACGTTCTCGAAGACTAATGCAATTTTTTTTTTATTGTATACAAAACGTTTGAGCTACACGCAATGTACAGCAAAACAATTTATAATCCATTGCGGCGTGCGATAACAGGCTATCGAGTTACTTATTAGTTCGTGAAATTATTATTATTTCTAATTTATTCTATTATATGAGGGCCGTACCCCCTTCAAGAATTGTCCCTTTGCGCTCTGTACACATATTGTACTACCCACGTATATACGTAACGAACACCGAGTTACTGAGCGATGTCATGCCAACATTACACAAAAATAAACCTAAGTAAATATATGCGTAAGGCATGTTTTTGCAGATTTGTCGAGTGCATTTTGGTCTAACAGCTTAAACATGAGCTTCCTCACGGTCTGGACTAACACGGAGCTCACAAAATCATCAACTAATGCGATATCATAACGAATGTAATGTACGATCCGTTGGAGTTTGTGTTCTGTTTGTTGTAAATAATACTTTCCGTAAATCAGTACATATTTCTTGAGACTTTTTTATTTATTTCATTCAACACGATTATGCTAACGATATCTGATTCCTTCAAGTAAATTAGTACCACATAATCGACACACCAAGTTCACTGATGGTTTTATTGTAAACACATTCATAGAGTTGATAATGGCCAGAGTCGGTTTCTATATAATCTCATTTTTAGTTGTTTTTTTTTTCTCTCATAAGTAATGCTATTGATTTTTTTTTATTGCTTAGATGGGTGGACGAACTCACAGCCCACCTGATGTTCAGTGGTTACCGGAGCTCATAGACATTTACAACGTAAATGCGCCACCCACCTTGAGATATGAGTTCTAAGATTTCAATACAGTTACAAGGGCTGCCCCACCCTTCAAACCGAAACGCATTACTGCTACACGGCAGAAACAGGCGGGGTGGTGGTACCTACCCGCGCGGACTCACAAGGCGTCCTACCACCAGTAAACTTTATTTATTGCACTTAATGAAACATTTGAAAATCATTAATCTTTATTTTTAATCTACAAAAAAAAAGAAGCTTGAATTTTGAAATTGCAAAATAAAATAAAAATGGGAAACTGAACATTTGTAATAAACACCAATATAAGGTATTACGATTTTTCATGGACGGTCATATAAGAGTTACACTAAGTAACTTAACGATGAGAATGTAAACATAGCGCTTTGTTTGTTTCGGGCAGTTCTCAAAATCGATGATTTTAATTTTGGAAGGTAGGCGACTTAACTTAATAGGTGTATGGCTCAAATAAAGAATTAAAAAAATTAAAAAACATTTTGGAAGTTTGAAAATACCGTCTATCATGAAATCTAAAAGTTTGAATAGTAAAAGTGGTTGTGTCGCGTGCAGGTCCCCGGCTGTACAAGCAGCCGACGACCAAGTCGAACCGCGGCATAATGCTGAACGCGGTGGAGTACTGCGTGTTTCCGGGCGCCGTGAACGCGGAGGCCAAGCGGCGCGTGCTGGACGAGGTGGCGCGCTCCGAGTCTAAGCACTTCCTCGTGCTGTTCCGGGACGCGGGCTGCCAGTTCCGCGCGCTCTACTCCTACTGCCCCGAAACGGACCTCATCGCCAAACTCTACGGCACCGGCCCGAAAGTCGTCAACGACAGGATGTTCGACAAGTTCTTCAAGTAATTCAACCTTCGTTACCTATTCGCTTAGTTGGGCAGCTCTGGACACAATTGATACTAATACACCCGCAACTTTAATAAAGAATCGAAGTTTCAATGGGGGGGCTTTTTAGAAAGAGATAGAGATATTTTCCTGTACCCCCCTTTTTCAGCGTAGCCATCTCCATAACATTAATACAATATAATAGCTTTGTATAAATTGGATATTCGGGCTTCGAGTCTACTTGTCTTGTTTGTGTGTATCATAATATAAGGACTTCCGTGCACTTAAAACTCCACTGACCAGTCAACGTAGACTTAACTCTTACCATCGGTACTTACAGTACTTACTGTTGTCAAACCTCCGGTCACCGTCCTCGCCAAACCGGCCACTTGCGATGAAGGGCTCGACGAGTAAATTAACCCACAGACACAGCCCACTAAGTTTCTTGTCGGATCTTCTCATAGGGTCGCATTTCCGATCCGGTGGTAGATTCTGCTAAGCACGGCTCTTACTAGGGCCAGTGTTAGCAGCACCTCCGGCTTGAGCCCCGTGAGCTCACCTACCAGCTTGGTGAATCTAGAATAGCCCCTCGAAGTTACTAGAAAGTTGTCAAATAAAGTCGTCCGCAATTCCGTGGCGCCCCCCCCCCCCCCCCTCTCGCACTGACCCGCGCCTGCAACTTGCAGGTACAACTCCGGCAGCAAGTGCTTCTCGCAGGTCCACACGAAGCATCTGACGGTCACCATCGACGCGTTCACGATACACAACTCGCTGTGGCAGGGCAAGAAGGTGCAGCTACCCAGCAAGAAGGACATGGCCTTAGTCATATAAGCGGGACGAGTCGCTTTGTGAGAGCAAACGCTATATCTAGTCGCCGGCGGCGGACCGGCAGTAGGGCCAGCGGTAGTCCGCACCGTGCCGATGGTATCAAATTAATCAAGTACAGTAGATTGGGGGGAATAGGGGTCTAGAGGTAGAATAGGGACAAATCTGGGATGTCACAATACTTTCGTCGGGCTGTTAGAGATTTAACTTTGTTGAACAGAAAATGACTTTTATTTAGTGCTTAAGAATATTAAATAGTTTAATTTAGTCATCAAAGTTTTGTAACTCATTAAAGATGTCAAAAGTTTATTACCTAACTAACAACTAAACAGTGCCAGCCCTATCGAAAAACTCTATTGTCCCATTAAGTAACCCGATTCACTCCAACGCCTGGGTGAATAGGGACAAGTGAGTCTTTGTAATTTTTTATGATTATTCTTTAATAAACTATATCTTAATGCATTATAAATGAAAGTTTAAACTACCGGAACCATTATGACTTCAGTTTTATTAATAAAAAAAAAACGATAAAAATCAATGTTGAACTCAAAAAGTGTCCCGATTCCCCCCATTTTACGGTAAATTCGCGTATCTTTAAAAATAAAGGGTCTTGTGATTTCGACTTTAAATGTGAGCGGGATGTGTTCGATCGAGAACCACCATTACAACGAGAGGCTGATGATACGAGTGCACAATCTAAGCGGTAACTCGAATTCGAATCGCGATTAAAAAAAAAACTTTTAGCTTCAATAATTTGATCATGTTCAACGTGCTGTGTCACATTGTGTTATTGCATTTGTGATGGATGTTGTTAGTAGAGTCCGCCGCCGCCCGGACCAGCAGTGCTGTCTGTACGAACGCTACGTTTGCCATATGTGTTAGTGAGATGGTCGATACGTTCCAAAATATGTTTTTTTTTTTAATTTTTTTTTTTAATTCCCACAAATATTATGTTATCTGCCAAAATGTCGGGTGCATTCGAGATAATTGAATTGATTAACAAACAAACAAACAAAAAAAAAACTTATTCGTTCACAGTGAAACGTTCACAAACTAATCATTATCGCTTATTTTGTTGTAATATTTAACTCGTTAGTGATTATTTGAATTTGACTGGATGTAAGATTAAGGTGATTATCGATTTTGTTTAACTGACCTTCGTTTAACGTTAATTATTTGTATTTCCCATTTTTTACCGCTTGTATAGCTAAAAATAAGACGAGGCACATTTTACCTGGTAATTGTACTGCCTTATTCTGTAAATAATTGTTTTTGTATACAGCTATTTATTAAAAGAATGTTAAACGAGAAATGATTTAATGTCATTTTTCATTGTTCAATAATGATTGGTCATCAATAATATACTACCGATAGTATATCGTATGCAAATATATTGTATTATTAAAAAGCGTAACGAAATAATATTGAATTTCATATTATTGTGTGGTTTTATTTCCCTTTGTCTTTAATGGAGATCTGCAGTCCGATAAAAGTGAGTCTGTGTGACACCCGCTATCGATGATGACTCATACGAATAAATTAACTGAATAAGAAACTTATCCAACCGCGACGGCCAAAACACGTCTTGTCAGATCTCCCGGATTCACTCTTGGTGCTTTGAGGTCCCTCAAGCCCCGGCACCGTCCTTGTCGAACTCGTCGATTACGACGAGCGAACTAACCCACAGACACAGCCCAATGAGTTTCTCGCCGGATCTTCTCAGTGGGCTGCGCTTCCGACCCAGTGATAGATTTTGCGAAGCACTGCTCTTGCTAGGGCTACTGTTAGCAAATTCTCTCAGGTTGAGCCCGTGAGCCCACCTACCCGTCCGCTTGTAGCTGGAACAACCTCTTAGACTACCAGCGAATTGCTTGGGAAAAAATGAGAATTTCAGTACATACTGGCGGTAGGACCTCTTGTGAGTCCGTACGGGTAGGTACCACCGCCAAGCCTATTTCTGCCGTGAAGCAGTAATGCGTTTCGGTTTGAAGGGTGGGGCAGCCGTTGTAAACTATACTGAGACCTTAGAACTTATATCTCAAGGTGGGTCGCGCATTTACGTTGTAGATGTCTATGGGCTCCAGTAACCACTTAACACCAGGTGGGCTGTGAGCTCGTCCACCCATCTAAGCAATAAAAAATTAAAAAAATACTCTGTGCTGCCATTACACAATTGTTTTCATTTATACTACCTAATTAATGGTCTGCTTAGGTGGTAAAATAGATAAATCGGGATCATCTCGAATATTCTTCCGAATTCCCCATAGCATACTTAGTACGCAACACAGACAGAACCGAATTTCCTCCGTAAACCTACTAGCTATAGACGATCTGTGAGAATAGGTTTATCGAGAATTCGAAGGGCTCTCGAGCGAGCTCATGGCTCAGGTGGTATTAAGTGGTTATCGAAGTACATGAACAGCATGTCCATGTTTGTCGCCACTCAACTTGAAACATGTGGTCTAAGACTTAGACTCGAGTCTGCATTGAAGACTCAAGATGGCTTCTTCAAAACAAAAACCGGAATGCATTACTGCTTCACAATAGACAACAGGGTGATCCTATCCGTACGGGTTCCAAACCAAATAGCCTCTCTAATTAATTTTTCTATAAATAAAATAACACAATTTTAAACATTATTGTATATTTCTTTTAAAATCACAGTAATACTGGCTTATTATTATTATAATAATTGTAAGCTTTGAGAACATTTTACTTTCAATAATTAGAAACTACCCCCCATTGTGATAAAATTAAATCATTTAAATCTTTCGATAACAATCACTTCGATAAACGTATATTTTAAATTTGTTACAAATAATATTATTAATCATAAAGAGATCTGAGCATTTATTAAAGGATCGTCGACAATTGCACGGTGGTTGGAAGCTAGACGATCGTGAAGAAGTGCGTGACGGGCTCGGCCGCGGCCACCGACTTGTGCAGGTCGAGCTGGTGCACGATCGTGTCCTGACTCTGCAGCTCCTGCCGACACGCAACGGAATAATCCATTTATATTATGATATTAAAACGTGAAGCTAAAACTTTGTATCGCTTTTCACGAAAATTCCGCAAACGGAGGAGTATGACATTTCCCACATTAATAGAAAATATAGAGGAGTGCAGAATGTTAATATTTTTTTAAAATACATAATATAAATGCTCATACATTAATTAAATTAAAAAAAGCATTACACACACTACCTTATATTTGACACACACACACACACGCATGCATACTATTAGTTTATTGTCAAGCTTCTCTTATTGCTTATAGTCTGTAGTCAAATTGAGAATTAAAATAAAATATTGTTTACTAGCGACCCGCCCTCGCTTTGCTTCGGAAGCATTATATTTTATTATTAATAGCTGAGTTCCGCGTCACCCGCGGTTCGACAATAACCGCGGGTGACGCCGCGGGGTGAAGCTAGTCTAAAAAAGGTAACCTAAGTTACTCCTTATATCATCAGCTACCTATCAGTGAAAGTCTCGTCGAAATCGGTCCAGCCATTCCAGAGATTAGCCGGAACAAACAGACAGACAAAAATTGTAAAAAATGTTATTGTATGTACCTGGTACCCCGTATATACCAGGTACCTACATACAGGTATATATATTTATCTGCATGTAGTAAAAAGCGGTTATTTCAATATTACAAATAGACACTCCAATTCTATTTATATGTATAGATTATTTATTAGTCGTTGAACCACTATAATGGCGGATGAAAGGCGATTGCATGCAGCAGAGATGCGAATGTTGCGATGGATGTGTGGAGTAACGAGAATGGATAGAATACGGAATGAATATGTTACAGGAAGTCTGAAAGTGGCACCTGTGACAGACAAGCTGAGGAGTGCGCGTTTGGGATGGTATGAACATGTGATGAGACGAAATGAAAATGAGGTTGGTAAGAGAGTGTTAACTATTAATGTGGAAGGATATAGAGGAAGAGGTAGACCTAAGAAGAAATGGATGGATTGCGTGAAAGACGATATCTGTAAGAGGGGAGTGAGGGAAGAAATGGTATATGATAGAAGAGTATGGAAGGAGAACACATGTTGCGCCGACCCCAGGTGACTGGGAGAAGGGCAAGAGAATGATGATTATATCATTAACCGTTGTACTGTTAAAACTGAGACCTTACGCTGCGGCTGCGGTTACCACTTAACATCAGATGGGCCGTGAGTTCGTACACCCAACAAGGCTATAAAAAAAAATTAAACTGGAACATAAACATAGTTTTTATTATTATTGTTTGGATTGGTGAACGAGTTTATTCCCGGTTGGCGTGTGGAGCGGGGGGTCTGAATGGTCACCGGAGCTCAGACATCAATAAATTAATGCAGCCGCCTAACTCGAGACGCAAGTTCTAAATCTCAATTTTTACAGTTCAACGGTTGCTCCCCTTCGAACCTAAACGCATTATTGGCACAGTAGAAATAGGCAGAGTAGTGGCGTCTATCCAATATAATATCACTAATATTGCTCAATATAGTATCACCAGTAATGTCTAATATAATATCACCAATAGTGTCGAAACTAGTATCTCGATCACAAGCTCATATAAATATCGACTTCACATTTGCTATTGTACTATTTATTGAGTGGTGATTATTATAATACCTCATCTTCCGCAAAGCCGTTAATCTCAACTGGAATCGTCTGGCCATCCTCGGTGACGACCTGGTATAATTACAATAAGAATAATGTTAAAATAGGCACATAGATATAACTAAGATAAACAAATGGTAAAATTGTGTAATAAAATATTCTTAATAATATATTCAGCTGTGTCTGTGTCCAAGAAAAAGTGTCGGTGTAGTCCCGTGAGAGTAAATTTTTTAGGGATAAAATGTTCATGTCGATATATTGCTTTGTTTTGACGTGAAAGGAGAATAAAAAAAAAACATTTTCCATATCTATATGAATAGTTATGGATTTTAATTTTATGTACTAGATCGTCTCCTGAAAGTCCAATCTAGTTTTTCTTCAGAACGAATGAAGCTTTATATATTCCCGGTAGCAACCCTATAGTTACTACCGGGAATATATAACGTTATATAGCAAAAGTTACCATGGCAACCGTGTTTATTTGATGCGTCGGTATTATCTATGCGACGATAGATGACAAATTATTTCTGGATAGGTTTAGATTAAACCTATGCTTAGTGAGCGCCGACGATGCAGGTTTGTTCAGTCATGTAAAAATTAAAGTCGCCCCGATTGTTTCGGAGACCTGGTGATAAATTAATGTGTGGTTTATTGTATTATATTGTAATTCTTGACGAGCATACTTTTAAAGAGTCTTGCAGTAGTAAACTGACCTGCAAAGTTTTGCCGTCAGACGAAGTGATGGCGAGTCGCGTGCCGTCCTGCATGGTGAAATGTAGAGGGTTGCCTTGCTCGTCTGTGACCTGCCAAACAAAACATTCCCAATAAGTTCCCGCCACAGCGCAGTCCTGGCTGTGGGCGACGAGGCCGCCTCAGCCTCTCTAGTGTTACTTTGTTATTGCCTTCGAAGGACTAGCGGTATAGGGCGCAGCCGATCTGGTCACTGTCGCTAATTATTGCTTACATTTCATAATGAGCTTTATTACAAACGACATTAAGGTAAATATTAGTATACAATTATATTGGCACCCGTACTAGTTCTGAAGTATCAGTACTTTAGTACAGTTTAGGTCCGTACTTAGTACTCTAATTGACTACAACCAATTATTGATTGTAGTTCCAACGATTTCTTACTCGCTTAATTAACATTAATTTACAAAACCAAACTTTGATACTTATAGAAGTATATTTTAAGCCGTACAAAGCAACGGGTCAACGAACTCACGTCAATTTTGTGTGACACCTCTATATAAATAGAAAATACATTTTTTTATTACTTAGATGGGTGGACGAGCTTACAGCCCACCTGGTATTAAGTGGTTACTGGAGCCCATAGACAGCTACAACGTAAATGCGCCACCCACCTTGAATATCTGACCACCCATATTGAGTACCTTATCTAAATAGTAATTAAATTTTGTTGGTGTATAAATGAACGAACATCGACGATCGCGCGACGCGGGGACGCGGCTCTACACGCCACCGCGACAGTTGCTTGTTACTCCTTTTATAAATTAAACAATAGTTATTTGTGCAACAAGAGAGCAAAGTTGTTTTTTGTTTCGAGTGCTGATTTTGAGTCCCGAGCAAGCGAAGGATTCCATGATTGATCCACGAGCGTAGCGAGTGAGTGATTCAAAGTTAGAATCCTGAACGTAGTGAGAGACTCAATAGCACGAGATGCAAAAAACTTTGCTCTGGTGTAGCACACATAACTTTTGACCTCAGCAGTGAAAACACATATTACTTTTAATAATACTTTCAACTTTTATTAATACACAAAATATTATTTTAATAACCTACAAGTACATGTTATTATCCGCAACATGCTTTGTCAGATTTCAAAAATAGAGTTATCAGCAACATGCTTTGTCAAAAAGTACAATACTTACTTTCAGCTACAAGCGTCGTCATATCACTTAGGAGACATAGAAATGAACAGTAATAGATTGAAATAACTATTAAAAAAAACGTAATTCTTTTATTACAAATATCTTTAAATTTTAAGGTATTACGCGTTTCCGAATATGTTTTCTTTGAGGTCGCATTCCAAAATAGAATTTCGAAGGAGTTTGTTTTTTTCACTGGCTTTTTTATATGCGTGTGAAAGAGACAGAGCACAGTAAAATTCGAATGATTTAAATTTATGACTGAACAATGTCAATTCGTGGCACTGACGATTGAAAAATTGAAAAGCCAGTTTGACCCATGCTTGAATCAAAATCGCGTTTTGTTCACTGTTGTCTCGCAGCAAAAGCGGCGAGCCGCTGAGGTGAAAATATTATACCTATCGTATTAAAGTCCACTCTTTGATTTTATAAGACATCGCCGGTTTATTCCAGAGCAGTCAGAGCAAAGGATCATTACAGTATCGGAGTAGTAAGAGAGCGACAGTAAGAGGCACAGACCGGCACGGGGTCGGCGCGTGACGTCAGCAGCGACTCCTCGGAGTACAGCGTCGACACCACTTTGCTCTCGTCCAGACTCTCTGCCTGCACACAATCATAATTAAAATTGACAACTTTCTACATACGAGTTCATTGTTTCAATCAGTCCTGTCACGTAACAACAGTTTTAATGTGCGACAGAGACAACGCTCTATAAAGCCGAAATTAGCCGATTGTCTCTTTCCAAAGGTCGATGTGCAATTGTTATCGTCGGGTACTGTATCTTTTTTTTTTATTACTTAGATGGTTGGACGAGCTCACAGCCCACCCGGTGTTAAGTGGTTACTGGAGCCCATAGACATCTACAACGTAAATGCGCCACCCACAATGAGATATGAGTTCTAGAGTCTCAGTATAGTTACAACGGCTGCCTCACCCTTCAAACCGAAACGCATTACTGCTTCGCGGCAGAAATAGGCGGGGTGGTGGTACCTTCCCGTGCGGATTCACAAGAGGTCCTACCGCCAGTAAAAAATAAGTATCTCTCGGTACATTAGCTACATTTTGATCTGGTTAGAAAACAAGCTACCTGCTCTGGATCCAGTATGTGGAAGGAGGGCGAGTCGGCGTCGTCCACGTCGTAGGCCACGTATACGACGCGCTCCTGCTCCTCGCGCTGCTGTACCTCTACGGGCTGGTTCGCGCTCGTCAGCAAACTTATTTGCTTGTGCACGTGCTGGAAAATATTTCAATTATTAAATATTAATAATTATTATATTCTTTTCGAAACTACTTTTCTCAAATTTGATATGTAGCAGCAATCTTTGATAACTGTTCCGGGTTGTAAACGATTCAATCATTTAAGCGCATTAAAAATTGATGAAATTTTAATTGTATTGTTTGTATATACTTAAATATATGTCAATGTAAACAAAATTAGTTTTTAAATATATATTTTTTTCGGGATAAATTTAGCCATAGCTTGAAAAGTCAGAGGTCAGCAATACCACATGCACACAACACTACATATGATCATCATCATCATTCTTTCCTATTACCCTCTGCTGGGGTGTAGGGCTCGAATCAAATCTTTCCATTTACATCGGTCTTGGGCAGTCTGTTCTAGCCCCTCCCACGTCATGCCCAAGACTCCTAGTCTTGACATGACGCTCCACCGAGCGACGCCAAGATGTTCTGGGGTGGCCTCTCTTCTTTTCCAGGTCAGTGCTCTCTTTGATAGGTATACCCAGATATATCTCTTTGATACCCAGCTACATATGATGCGATATGAAAAATGTTTCATACGTAATGAATTACCTTTCTGTGCTTGTTGAGGTTGGAGGCGTCGGCGAAGGCCCTGGGACAGTGGTGGCAGCGGAAGGGTCGCTCCCCGGTGTGCCGCCGCATGTGCTTGGTGAGCGCCCACCGCTCGCAGAACGTGCGCTCGCAGTGCGGGCACGAGTGCGCCGCGCCGCCCGCCATGCGACGCTCGTGCGCCGCCCGGCTCGCGCCCGACACGAACCTAGCAGTGAGCACACGCGGGTACAGTGCCGGCCACGCCCACTCGTGTCGTGATGCATTGAGAATAATATTAAAGTTTCAACAACATAAGCTCTGCTGAATGTGGGAGGGGAGTACTGACAATTGTCTTAAAATATTCCGAAAATTTTATATTAAATTAATTTAAAAAAATACCGTTTAGGACATGAAGAACAAGCAAATGGCGTCCCTGCGTTATGTCTCTGTACGTGGAGTCTGTGCTGCGAGGACGTGGTGAACCTCCTCGGGCAGAGGGCGCACTTGAAGGGCTTCTCTCCGGTGTGGATGCGCTCGTGTTCCGACAGGTTGCCCTTCTGGGTGAAACTTTTGCCGCATGTATTGCAAGTGAACGGTTTTAGACCTGTTAGTGCAATATTATTCAAAATAATTATTAGGTTAGGTTCAAGATTTAAAACGCATCATGAATAGGATAGACAGAAGTGTCCGAGGACTCATAAATAAGACCTCTTGTGTACTCGTATCAAAATAATACGATTATACCTTAGAACATATGAGTCGTCTATTATCAAAGGTGGCAATCTGTGCATTTGGACAAAAAAATGTTATTGATATGTCAATACAGATTGATTTGAATATAATCGTCTCCTTCAAAGAATACGGTTCAAAAACTGCATTAAATAAAGGTTAATGCTTAACCTGTTATTTATCTAAGATGTCGTTCAGAAGAGTTTTGTGACTGCCAATGGAATACAAGTCAATAATTCGTTTTTCGGATTTACCAATAATTGTCCAAAAGACACATTGCCGGCTTTGATAATAGTCGACTCATATATGACATATCGATAGGACATATTTTTTCATCATTTAATAAAGTTACACTTGTAAAATAAAATAAAGTTAGGCTGTAGTGCAATCTTAGGTTTATATATAATAGCCGGCAAACTTCTTGAGTATTTGTTGACGTAGTGGGGGTAAGTTTGCGCATGGTACACTCACGTGCAAAAACATTATTTACTCTGCGTCATAATGCAATTAAATTTTTAAAATCAACATATGTATTTATTTATATATTTATTAGAACATCAACAAAAAATGTAGTTTAATAATTGTAATAATTTAATCTTGGGGTAAAATAGATATTCCTTCTATTAAGTCAAAACTAGAGCTGTTGCCAGGTCTTCGTTCAGTTGAAGCGAAGCTGGTATTTGTAATTTTTTTTTTCGTTATCATAATCTTGACTATTATCATCATCACTGTTTTCATCACCCGAGTCGCCATCATCGTGATAAGTCGACATAGGGCTCATAGGTGTAGTTTACGACTCGGTCGGTTCGATCTTCTTTTTTGTCTATAATTAATTATTTTTTGAAGATATTCGATTCGTAGTAATCGAATGTTACTTTTTTCAATTACCAGCTTCCGATTATTTTCTGTTTTTTTTTCCATCTGAAGCCTAGCTCTTTCATAATTCGTCGTAAGCTTCATTCCGAGCCATTAAAATGTATATCTTCTTTAAAATTTTCGAAGCCTTTCTACGGTACGGAGTTTCGCTGCTTGTTATGTAGTTATTATGATTACATCTTTTTATTACAGATTGAACGAAACTATCCATTCCGGTAACTTTCTTCTTCCCTGATCTTTTCTTACCCGGAGTCCCAAGCACGACGAGCAAGCCAGAGCCTTTAGCTTCGTTAATAATGCACCTAACAGTACTCACTGATGTTTTTGTTGCTTCCGAAGTCTGTTTTACTTTTTCCATAATATTATTCTTCCCCTGTTTTATAATGAAGCAATATACGTCGTACACAATTTTTCTACCCTTTCTTTTGAATACTACACCAGTTTGTCGCGGCATAGTGTATTTTTTATAAAAAATCAACAAACACTCAACAAATAGCAATGGCAACAAAGTCAACAAGGAATTATAACAAATAACTTAACGATTAATAACGATAGACTTTTCACTGTACGCAAGCGTACTTTTGGGAGCAAGCGGAACGAAGGCGCGGTGCGGGACGCAGGGTTCGACTGATCTACCAATAACGCGCTCGATACGATTTCCCCTGCCGTCGCGCCTCACCCTCACCACCAAAGTGATCTAAAATTCGGTTCTGCGCAGTCAAGGTCATTTGCTCACGATGTTTGCCGGTTACTATACTATACTGATATATTTCTGCATTGGAGTACTCATGTGTTATGTTTTGGGGCATAGGTCAGCCTAGAGTACAAGACGATAACGATGCATATATAGTTGACTACATTTAAATGTAAAGTCAAGGTTAGTCTGTGAGAACTTTGCTAAAGTGCTTTCGTATCGTGTGTGTTGAATTAAATCAGTTACTGAGGTATGTATTCTGGCAACATTGTTAGCTATTGGGGAAGTTTACGACCTAACAACACTGTCTTGACGTTATTACTTTATCAAATAGATATTAAATTAAGATCCAAATAATTCACAAATTGACCATGATGTTAAATTCTATAGTCAGGCAGTGTGGAAGGCCATGACCTCTCTGTGTCACATTACTATTCTCTGAATGTCTGCTGTGAGATGTTGACTATCAGGAGAGCCCTTGAAATATCTATTTAAACCCATGAGCAACGGACCAGTGTGTCGCCTGAGATGCAGCGTAAGACTCGTCTTGTGAGCAAATTTCTGTTTACAAATCTCGCAGGCATATTTCTTCACGCCGGTGTGAAGTATCTGATGGTTGACTAGGTTGGCTTTCGTTTTGAACGCAGTGTTGCAAACCTGAAATATAATATGTCATTCAATATTGTATTAATTAATGAAATTTAATATTTCCAGTCTTATTTTTTTATTCATTACAAACGCATGAAAAAAACCATCTCATTACCTATGTATATCTTAAATAAATTGAATAAAAATCTGGAGCAACATTTCTGTGTCCTCAATATTAACTCAATATGACAAGAATATTTAAATATTAAATTCGTAATTATGCCATTATACATACTACTATTATTTAGGTTTCAAAAACATTTACAAAACATGGTATTAATAAAGTCATGTTGTCATAATTTGTTATTTGTTATTTTTGCTTTTGGTACTTAAAGAGTTTATATCTTAAAAATATTAATAACAATGTGGACCTTATTTTTTGTTTACCAATATTGTTGTTTACTCAGTACTGGTATAAATTTTGAAAGGACGTAGTTGTAAATTAATATAATAATAACATAAAGACAACTGACCTTACAAATAAACGGTCTGTTTTGCGTATGGACGAGCTGGTGTCTCTGAAGCAATTGTTTATGTTTGAAATTCTTCCCACACTTGCTGCAGACGTAGCGTTGACCGGCGTGTTCCGACTCCTTGTGGTACACCACCGACGACGGATGGTTCAGAACCTAATAGCACATTTGTTGACTTTATATATGTTACAGTAAATGTACAGTCTTGGGAAATGTACACTTTTACCGGTAAATGTGGACATTTGCCAAAAAGTTAGGTATAAGTGAACTGAATATAACTGAACTGTATATCGACGCTTGAAAGGCAAACGTGACTAAGCGACAATCACTGTTTTGTACAAAAATGATAGGCAATAACCATATTCGATGCGCAAAAAATATATATTTCTAGGTCTATTAAAATCATTTCAATCCTACAGCTAGATTCGTTAGAATATTTTTTTTTTCAGGTATTTCAACTTTAAATTAGTTATTACTGTAAAGTTCACGCATTGTTGCTTAGTCATGTTTGCCTTTCAAGCGTCGATATGTACATTTCGCGGCAAATGTGTACTTTTGCCTTCACGTTTTGGTAAATGTATACACTTACTTTCATGTTTTAAGAAAAGTTGGAATACAAATAAATTATGTTGTTGCAGTAAAAAAATATTTATTTATTATAAATAAACATAATACAAAAGGTTTTAATAACGAAAATTATTTCAATTAAAAAATGTAAATGACAAACAAAACATACTTTTCTTTGCATATTATATATATATAATAGAGTAAGATCCCAAGCCCCCCAGACGTCACGTATTTTATGACGAACGAAATGTGGCCGATTGCGTAGTGGTAGTATGTACTAAGAACGCATGCCTACCTCCTACCTTGCTTAGACGGCCAATTTTCAGGATTGAGGTACTCAAGGTACAACATACAAGGTCAACCACAGTGCGTTTCCAGAGGTCTTTTTTTGCCACGTACCATCCGGCTATGGAATCCCCTCCACGGTGTTTCCCGAGCGCTATGACATGTCCTTCTTCAAACGAGGCTTGTGGAGAGTATTAAGCGGTAGGCAGCGGCTTGGCTCTGCCCCTGGCATTGCTGAAGCCCATGGGCGACGGTAACCACTCACCATCAGGTGGGCCATATGCTCGTCTGCCTACAAGGGCAATTATAAAATAAACATAAAATGTTTACCTACTTCACGTCAATTCTGAAAGCTGACTTTTATACATGTCCACCAGACAACTATTTTAAAACTTCTTACAAAAAGAACGACCGATCCAAGGGGTCAATCATCCGTTAAGTTCTTGGACTATAATATGTCGTAGGTTAGGTTATGTAAGGCTGTAGTGGCGCGCATTACTAGCACTTGCGATTTCGTATTTTGTCTGCCATGCTCACCTTTACCAAAACGACACGGTCATTGTAAATTCAATTTACATTTCCCTCCTTTGAAATCATAAATGTTACTTGAATGCACATTACCCAAACGAGGACGCAAACGTGCCCATTTACTGGAAAATGTGTACATTTGCCGCAATCTTTTTTTTAATTGCCCTTGTAGGCAGACGAGCATACGGCCCACCTGATGGTGAGTGGTTACAGTCGCCCATGGACTTCAGCAATGCCAGGGGCAGAGACAAGCCGCTGCCTACCGCATCTACTTTTACTGTAACATATACAAATATCTCATCTCAATATCCACCCGAGCGTCCATAATTTTTGCGTTACGCTTCGCGGTAATGTTTAAGCAGTGGTATAGTTAGAGGTACCTTCCCGCAGAGGTCGCAGGCGTACCGCGCGGCGGAGTGTCGGCGGTGCGTGGCGGCGTGCAGCGCCAGCGAGCGCGGGTAGGCGAACCGCGCGCCGCACTCCCCGCACGCGTGCGCGCGCTCGCCGCGGTGCACCGCCTGCGTCATACACACCCATCACAGCCATACATTGCCATACATGCCTGATATAAAGCATTTGTAGAGCGGTGCACATAGACCAGGTTATTATCAATGATAAAATGTTCCTCAATAATAAAAACAATCTTTTGTGAAGTCGTCGTGGCCTAAATGATAAGACGTTCGAATCCCAGGCGGGTACGAATTTTTCTAATGGAATACGTACTCAACAAATGTTCACAATTAACTTCCACGGTGAAGGAATAACACCATGTAATAAAAAATCAAACCCGCAAAATTATAATTTGCGTAATTACTGGTGCTAGGACCTCTTGTGAGTCCGGACGGGTAGGTAGCACCCACCCTGTCTATTTCTGCCGTGAAGCAGTAATGCGTTTCGGTTTGAAGGTTGGGGCAGCCGTTGTAACTATACCTGAGACCTTAGAACTCATATCAAAAGGTGGATGGCGCATTTACGTTGTAGATGTCTATGGGCTTCAGTAACCACTTAACACCAGGTGGACTGAGCTCGTCCATTCATCTAAACAATAAATAAAATAATCTGGTATTTTTTTTTAATAACCTCCCTTATATATTCCCTCTATTCTATAAATACTTAATTTGTTTGTTGCCTAAATTAAATTCCACTTTTTTTGATGGGAACTATATAGTGGCAGTAGCCATATATGTATTTGTGTGTTAATAAATATTATGTTCAGCTTAAATTAAGATCGAAATGTTCCTTCCGGTTTAGTGAATGTCTAACGTACCTATCTAGGACACTAAAATTGAACTAAAGGGTAATTAAGGGAGTTTATAAGAATGATGGGGATATTACAATGGACAGAGCATAAACACGTGTTTTGAATAATAAACAAACTGTTCCGAACAAAACCCTCTACTGTAAATTTAAGATAATTAAATTACTGTAATTTTATTCACCTTTATATGAACTGACTTGCTTTGTTTGCTACTGAAAAGCTTGTCGCAGTGATTACACTTGAGTTTCGGTTTCCCTTTTGAATTGAACTGTACCATGTCAGTGCTTTCATCTTCATCAGTCTTGAGCACTATCTCTTTGTTTTCTGAAGAAATAAAAGAAGAATTGGTTACATTCTACATGATGCTAGCCATGTCTGGTTCAGAAAATAGCTTCTCTCACACTGAATTCTAGTATGGGTTCCTAGAGATATGTCTTTATTTTTTGGGCTGGGAGCTGAATCTAGAATCTAGTAGAAGTTAGTTTGTAGTTTTATTGAAAATTTTTGTGTGGATACAGACCACTAAGTTTTTATCCAACATTTCTGGTTATATAAATAATTTTTGCCAACGTTTATGTTCCACGTTAGAAATACTCTGGTCATAAATTGATAGCAACGAAGCGAAAAAATTTACAGCGTTATTAAAAAAATTATATTGTAACCAGCTGACCAAATAATTCTTCTATTTAAATTTCGAAAATGGATTGAATACTTTTATATGAATATAAAAAAAAATAATAATAATATTACTGGTGGTAGGACCTCTTGTGAGTCCGCACGGGAAGGCACCACCGCCTTGCTTATTTCTGCCGTGAAGCAGTAACGCGTTTCGGTTTGAAGGGTGGGGCAGCCGTTGTAACTATACTGAGACCTTAAAACTTATATCTCAAGGAGGGTGGCGCCTTTACGTTGTAGATGTCTATGGGCTCCAGTAACCACTTAACAACAGGTGGGCTGTGAGCTCGTCCACACATCTAAGCAATAAAAAAATAAAAAAGAACCATTAGTGTCTAGGTCCTCAGTGGCATCGGCGCCGAGCGGATCGACCGGTTCCGTTTTCGGTGCGTTGTCATTCACAATCTCTGCCTGCCCCGTGGTGGTGCCCGGTGGCTCCGGGTCGAGGTCCGGCAGCGCATCAGCGGATGCTGCAGTGTCTTTCGCGATGTTTTCAATCGATACGATTCCCATTTGATTTGAAGACTCCAATTTTTCTTGAGCTTCGGCCTGAAAGTTATTTATTTATTTATTAAGTTGCACCAATAAAGTGATCATCAATACAAAACAATGACAAACTGACGAAAGTTATAAATGTGAAAGGGGAATGCCCACTTCAGGCCCAAAGTGGACAATAGATTAGAGAAAAAATACTCAGTGCATTAATTTTGGAATAAATAAATATGCATTTACTTTCTTCCACATGAGCGCCACTACAGTTTACCATAAGTGGTTAAAAAAAAAGTAACTCTATTGAAAAAAACAAGTTTTTTGATTTTTGCGGGAAAAATATTGCCAGCATCAAAGCCTTTAATGTATTAAGTAAATATTTTTTTAAGTATATAAATAAAACATTTTAAGTATTATCTTTAATCAATAGATTTTAATCGATTATAAGCACATAAAATAACATCAAAGCCATACTCGTTGGACTTTAGTGGTTGTTTGGTTACTTTGTTATTTAAATACAACAAAAACCAAAAAATAAAATATATTGTGAACTCGTAAAAAAAAAGATTAAGAAAAATAAATCAATTATCGGTTATTGTAAAAAAATAATCAATAAATCGATTTAATGTAATTATATTATAATATACTGATAACACTGAATTTAATTTGACTGACTGACACTTCGCTTGCCGCTTGTGCTTACGTTCAAAATGGATGTGTTTTGATTTTTCTTCGATTTATTTTACTGCCTTTTTTTTATGGATTTTATCCTCCCTTCAACGACGACTTTGGCTCAGGAGTTGAGGATCACAGCTACATTCGATTACGGATACTGATCAATAACGTTTCACTTATTTATATAGAAAATTAAACTCAAAACAATTTTTTATTTTATTTTTATAATAGTGGCGTCAATTTCAATATATTTTTTAGATATCCAATACATTTAAAAATTTGAAGCAGTCCATTTTTATAGTAATACTAGCTGACCCGGCAAACATTGTTTTGCCATATATAAGATTTCTAGGGAATTTCTAGTGTAGAAAAAAAAAACTTATTGTAAGTGTGTAAGGATGTGGTAAATGAGTGAAAGAGGTATGTAGTGCTGTGAACGATGAGGGAATATATAATAAAAATAACAAAACCTCATTCAACCACATAATACCTCATTATAACAATAAAAAATGTCCAAATAAAAAAAATATATGTTAGGGGTTTTTCATACCCCTAATCACTTAGGGGTATGAAAAACAGATAGTAGCCGATTCTCAGGCTTACTGAATATGCATAAAAAATTTCATGAGAATCGGTCAAGCGGTTTCGGAGGAGTATGGGAACGAACATTGTGACACGAGAATTTTATATATTAGATTTGCTATCCATTTTTGGGCCCAGCATACCATGGAGAGAGGGCATTCCCCTTTACGTTTAAAAATATATTGTGTAATAAAGGCAAAATCGTTTGGTTACAGTACTTTACTGCTCTCGTTCCATTTTGAAAACAGTTCCCTTACGCCCTCTATGATTCACATAATCACAGCAAGGTTAAGTTCGCAGGCCCAGAGGCGGCCGGTGGGAGAGAGTTACCAGTTGTCGCGCGGTGCAGGGGATGACGCGCTGTCCGGCGTGCGCGTGGTCGCGCTGGTGCTGCGTGAAGGTGAGGCGGTTGGGCAGCGCCAGCAGGCAGGCGGCGCACTGGTACAGCACGGGCCCGTGCGCCGCCACGTGCGACATGTAGCGCCCCACGCACGAGTACGACGCGCCGCAGATGGCGCACTGCTCCTGCTTGGGCCGGAGCCGACCTGGCGCAACCAAACCGACACGTCACCACACTCACCGCTCACGACTGCTCTTACTTCACGATTGACTTCCACGGTGAAGGAATAACATCGTGTAATCAAAATCAAATCCGCAAAACTATAATTTGCGTAATCACCGGTGGTAGAACTACTTGTGAGGTCCGCACGGGTAGGTACCGCCACCCTGCCTATTTCTGCCGTGAAGCAGTAATGCGTTTCGGTCTGAAGGGTGGGGCAGCCGTTGTAACTATACTGGGATCTTAGAACTTATATCTCAAGACGGGTGGCGCATTTACGTTGTAGATGTCTATGGGCTCCAGTAACCACGTAACACCAGATGGGCTGTGAGATCGTCCACCCATCTAAGCAACAAAAAAAAAATTATTTTACCTACTTGATGATTGATTAGTGAAGACATTTTATTTTACAAATGATGATAATAGGGCTATCTTATACTTCAGAGCGAATTGGATTGTATAGCATAGCAGCTTTACTGTTAAACCATAAAGTCACTGCTGCTTCACAGCTATAATAATAAAATTAGTAGTAATTTTGAAATAACTTCTACAATGTTATGCATTGTAAATTCGTGTGATTTTAGTAATATGGAAATATGATTCCTTGTGAAAATGTACAATCTATACACTCATTTGGTATAAGTTTCTCTAATGTAATAAGCATTACACACAAAGTATTTTTTTACTTCTTTATATATTCTGTGTAATAAATATCCTTAAATTCACTAAACTGGATGAATAAGAAAAATCTACATATTTTACAGTATTGTATCTATAAAAATGAATTGCTGTTCATTAGTCTCGCTAAAACACGAGAACGGCTGGACCTATTTGGCTAATTTCGGTCTTGAATTATTTGTGGAAGTCCAGAGAAGGTTTAAAAGGTAGATAAATATGAAAATGCTCAGAATTAAATAAAAATAACAATTTTGGTTTTCCTTTGATGTGTCCTCCTTTGGACGGATTCCTTTTGTTTGTTTTAAGTTTATTTAATACAAAAGTTTAGGTCTTTTATTTATCGATTGAGGCACTACGAAGTCTACCGGGTCAGCTAATTATTGTAAGGAATGATTCTCACCTTTAGGTCTACCACGTCCTTTGCCTTTCACAACGACAACTAGTTCACCGGAGTCCTCTCTATGTCCGATCACTTCTTCTTCTTGAGAAGTAGACTTAGAGTCCATGACTACTTCACTCTTTATATCTCCATCCAATTCATCATCTATGACACCTTCCTCTTTGAAAATTTTTTCTAGTTCCTTACCCTGTTCAAATGAAAATAAAAAAGTAAATTAATGTCATGAACTACCAAAAAGGTAGAATATAACTGTCTAGTAGTATCTATATATTAATACGTGAAGCAAAAACTTTGTACCCCTTTTTACGAAAAGTGCGCGGACGGAGGAGTATGAAATTTCCCAAACTTATACAAAATATAAAGAAGGAATGCAGAATGCTAATATCTTTTAAAAATTATGCATAAAAATACATTAAATCAATAAATAAACTACCGTGTATTTCACACGTACACAAACTTTTGTTTATTGTTAAAGTCTGTGGTCAAATTGAGATAAGATTAATATTGTTTGCCTTTATTAATATTTGTCTATAGTGTAGCCTTGGCGATATGTGATTATAGAAGTATGTAAGGTTTTTGACAATAGAACCATAATAATGTTCAATGTCGATTACTAGTTATGGGAATAGTTCTTGTTTGTAATAATGATTCAAACCCGATAAATGGCTTTTTTATGTGGATAGTAAGATACTTAGCCATACTCAAAACATACCATAAAATCAGTGTGAATCATGACTTCAAACACTTAACAATAAATAATACAACGTACCTGCACAACTTCCTTAAAACGAGTGGGGGTCTTTCTCCTTCTTTTACCATTAAGTTCCTCCTCCTTTTCATTTCGCTTCTTAGCTTTCAGTTGCTCTTCTCTTGCTGCAGCTTCTTGGATCAATTCTTCAGGTGTTTTCTGCTTTTTCGGTGGACGGCCACGTTTACGCTTTGGCTTCTCCAGGCCAGCCACTTGAAGAGCTACTATGTGATCATCTTGGTAGACCCCATCTGTTGTGTTTACTAAGTAATGAAAAATATATGCGTCTTAAATTATGAAGATTAACACTAAGATTATATATATACTAATTTTTTTTTTATTGCCTTTGTAGGCAGAGGAACACACGGCCCACCCGATGGTAAGTGGTTACCGTCACCCATGGACTTCAGCAATGCCAGGGGCAGAGCCAAGCCGCTGCCTACCGCTTAATACGATACCGATTATATTTCATTCAAGTTCGGTAAGTATCTCCTTGAAGCTTTATTTCACAAGTACAGAAAACAGGAAAAATTACACTCTAACCCTTTTTTATTTGTATTGCTTAGGTGGGTGGACAAGCTCATGGCCCACTTGACGTTAAGTGGTTACCCGAGCCCATAGACATGTACAATGTAAATGTCGCTACTACCTTGAGATAATAGTTCTAATGTCTCCGTTTTTACAGTACAATGGCTGCCCCACTCTTCAAACCGCAACGCATTATTGCTTCATGGCGGAAATAGGCAGGGTGATGGTAGCCTTCTGTGCTGACTCACAAGACATCCTACCACCAGTAAATCCTACCCATACCTGAACCTACCGATAATAGTCAAGATCACTAACCACTACACCAATGAAGTAATTAAGATAGAACAGTGCAAATATCTTTGACACCTATAAGTTCATACTACTATGATTTTTATTATATTTATAAATAAAATATATGTTTATTAAATATTTAAAAAAAAAATATATTAGTGTCCTCAAGTTATCATACTAATGATTTGGTGGTTGACTAATTTCAGTAGTTGATTAATTTACTGAAATCCTATGAAAGGCTTAGTGAAGAATTCGATTATGTCATTATGATGAGAAATAATTTGCATTTGTTATTGACATTCTAAAATATAATCAAAAAAATTTTTCACTGACAATGATATTCTGAAGCTTTGCTTTTTTTGGAATTTTCCCTTTGTTTTTGTTGATTGATTACAGCCTTAAAAATCACTAAACATATCAATCTCATAAAGATTCAACAATTTTAGGCAGCATTCATAAATAATGTAATAATTTAACACTATCTACCAAATTCACTTACTCCTTGAATAGAAAAATGTTTCAATAATATGTATTTGACAAGGAAAACAAAAGATAACAACTAAGACTCATACTACCATGACTATTGTTTTTTCAGGGCATAAGTCACATGTGGGTAGTGGCATTCACATATGATGTGAACGTCTATTCTATAGGGTTCAGTAATCACTTAATACTAGGTGGACTTTGAGCTCATTCACCTGTCCATAGAATAAATGAAACAAAACAAACATCATCATAGATACAATAGTATTCAGATATGAAATTGTAAGCTTGACCAATACTGGATTGATAGCACCTAGTTTAATAAAGTAAAAAGAAGAAATATGAAATTGGATGGAATTAAAAGTGAAGTTAATTACCTTCATACACAATATCCTCAGTTATAACTTCTTCTGTAGACTTGAGAGTTGATTTCTTATATTCAATCTCTCTTTGATGCAGTTCTCGAAGTGTTTTCTGAAATTACAATAACCTAGTTGACATTGGAAAACATTTTCTGAGTGCATTCAAACATAAAATGTGATTAAAATGATTAACAAGATCTAAGTTTTTGCAGTTCAAAGGCAATAAAAACTGTTGAGATTAGTTATTTGAGCAACAAACCCCTTCTTGTCGAAAACAGGTTCCTCTCCCATACACGCAGAACATAAGAATGTTAAAGAACTGCCCATATTATTGTTAATTGTTAAAGCTTTTTTTAGTTTTCAGTGTTAATTTTTTATTTCATTTTATTACCTGTCCTTTTATAATCAGATTCAAGAATTCTACGGTGGCTTCCAGCTGTATAGTGCATCCAGGACAAATTGTACGTGGTAGTTGACCATCATCGGACACCTATATTAAAACAACAAAATACATTTTATTTTCGATTTTCAAGTAAATTAAATCTGGCGCGACTTCATTTTGTGTGACAATGTGGATTAGTTGTTGTTCGCCATAACATTCATCAAGATGATCATTCGCCGTCAATGGATGAAAACTATTTGCAAATTAAATCGAATAAATGTTATGGTTTTTTAAAAATACTTTCGAGTTTAAAATGTTCATTAATTTTTGTACACTTTTAATATAGTAGCTAAATCGAAGGTCAGCTATTTTACTTTGACACTAGGTCAATACAATTTAAGAGTAAATGCAATTACCTTTATCGGTAAATACGTGTTAACAATTTCACTCAAGCTTGTATTATTATCTTCAAGTACATATAACACGGTGCCGTTATCATTTTCTTCACCACATAATCTACAAACAGTCGAATTATAAAGAAAAACTTCCATAGTTTCCTTTGGAATGGGTGGAACTGCGCCATCTATATCCGATCCATCAACTTCAAGCGATTTCAACTTTCCATTTACCTACCAATAATATTCGAGTGTCAAGTTAGAAGTTGGCCTATGTCAAAGTCAGTGAATTGCGCGATCAAATATTTTTTAGCATTAATTAATGCCTTTGAAAATAGTATATCCATTTAGGAATCTTTTGATGTACCTAATGCTAAAATATATTTTTTATATTTACCACGTACTAACATACTGTCTACAACGCCTTCAGTGCTTAATCTGAGAATTCGTTGAATAAGACGAATAAATCAAACAACTGAGATTGTGGAAAACACAATTTAGCGTTTTTGGTGAATTTGTCTACTTAATTACCGGTAGCCTCGAGGGTTATTCTGCGTCTTGATATGATACGTGGCAATTTTACGGGTCTGAGCCTGAGAAAACTTGCTAACATGCGTTAGTTTATTAAGGTTGAAGCTGTGGGTTAAATAGCAAGTCGAACTCTTTCGCATTCAACGAGTTCGACAAGAACCGCGACTGATACTTAGAATGCTTAGAAGTAGGTACTGAGAATGGTTCCAAAATGCCGAGTATTGCCGAGCTTATCGTTAGTATTTCCCTGTCGTCTGGTTCGGGTATATAATTTCATTCAAGCAATCACGATTTGATAGTTTTCGTATTGCGCCGCTTTCTCGAAGCGTTCTGACGCTGTCTTCATAAACAGTCAGCGGCACGGAATATGGCCCAAGCCTAAGCAGACCGATAACGGGCGATTTTTGTATCGCGTATGAGAATTTCGAGTGGCAGTTTATCTTAACCATTTTTTTTGTTAATTTTGAGAGTAAGCACTTAAAAATGTCCATTTGTTTCATTTCTGTGACACTTGACGTTAGTTCGTTAGTGAAACGCACAAAAGACGGGTCAGTTAAAATTCGATATTCCAATAGTCTTGCATTTAATCTTTAATGTTTAATTTTTTTATCAATCGGTAGTAATTTATGCTTCTAGAATTGGAAAACAATGACCCTAACACCTGCTCAAGTTGTTCAGGCTGTGTTACTTCGAAATCAGGGGCGAACGCAGCGAGAAATTGCTGAAACTTTAAATGTATCGCGTACAGCTCTCAGGTACGCCGTAACAAGGTACGACCAGACCGGTCTATACACAAGGAGACCAGGTAGTGGTGGTATTAGGTGTACATCAGAGCGAGATGACCGATTTATCACTCTCGCAATTTTGTGAAATCGGTTCCTTACTGCAGTCGAAATTCGGCAGCGGCTACAAATTTCAAGAGGAATCAACGTAAGTGAGCGAACAATAAGAAGGAGAATGGAGGAACGAAATCTACGTGTTCGAAGACCAGCTCGTGGTCCGAATTGCTCCGACACCATCGCGTAGCTCGACTACGGTTCGCTCGTGAACACGCGCAGTGGACTCACGAGCAGTGGAGTAAAGTTCAGTGGACTGACGAATGCCGAGTAGCCTTAAGAGCTCCAGACGGACGCGAACGTGTGTGGAGAAGTCATGGGGAGAGGTTTCTGCCAATCACTACCAGGCAAACCGTCAGTTTCCACGGTGGGTCCGTTATGGTTTGGGGAGGTATCTCTTCAGACACACGCACAGAGTTGGTAGTTGTTGAAGGTCGTCTAACAGCAGTGCGATACATTGAAGAGATCCTTCAGGAACATGTTTTACCATTCGTGGGATTCATCGGGGGCGAAGATTTCATCCGCATGCAAGATAATGCCCGACCTCACACAGCACGTTGCGTCGATGATTACCTGTCGGAGGTGAGCATCAGAAAATTTGAGTGGCCAGCACGAAGTCCAGACATGAATCCCATAGAACATGTCTGGGATATACTTAAAAGGCGAATTCGATCCAGTCCCAACCCTCCAGAGACCATCAGTCAGTGGAAAACCGCCCTAGTGGCCGCCTGGGAAGAAATACCCCAGTAAACATTATCCATAGCATGCCTGATCGTATGCAGGCGGTTATCAGGGCCAGACGTGGAAATACCCGTTATTAATTTTAAGTAACATACCCTAATTTTGTAAAAAGAAAATCAAAAGATTTTTAAACATAGAGCTGTAATGACCTTTTTGTAATTAACACAAATTTTAACAAATTTAACTCGCTTTTAGTTAATTAATCACTTTCATTTAAGTTCCAAATAAAGATTTAATTTTTACCACAAAAAAAGAACCTTGTCTCGCGTTTCATTTTGATAATAATTACAGCACTAGAGCGCATTATGCGGCATAATGCTCAACGTTGAATGTTCCAATTACAGCAACGCTTCGCACAATCGAGCACTTTCAAAAGTACTGTTCTCGCGTGATACTCGCAATCGATACCAACTCAGTAACAGACCTCAGTGAAGTGTAAACCTTTATTGCTGAAAAAATTTAAGGCTTTCGTTTCGTCGTAGTTTCTTGGAAATAATCAAAGTTAATTCCAACTGTGCTAAAAAAATAAATATAAGTATGGATGAAGGTACAAATAATTACTTTTTTTTATATTCCGCATTTAAAATGTGAATACAATTTCATTTTAGAATTCGAATCTGTAAACAAATTTATTTTACAAGAATACACTTTTGTAAACATTGCAATGGCTTGATCGAATCATCATCATGAACTTAGCGCACTCTGCTGATGCATTTGAAAACTAATTCACGTTCCAATTAAGCTTCAGCATATTTCGGCATTGTGTGCCACTGAGTCGCATTATGCATTATGCTCTGTAATTGGAAAACTACCAATAAACCTAAATCAGTAGGTAATATTTAAATTGTCCAGATTGTGCATCAAATTGTAACAACTTTTGTAAGTAGAATTTTTCAGTCTACTTAGGAGCCCATAGACTTTTTTTTTCCTACCTAAGCTGATAGCCTTGAGAGGCTATTTCAGCGGACTTTAGAATGGTACTTAATATAACTTTTTAGTTTACTGTGAGCTTTGTCGATAGATTACTATGTTACACAACCATAGATTACAAACAATATTCGACAGTCTTGTTTCATTGCTTTCTTTCACATGTCAAATGTCCTTTCCGGTTTAGTTGTTGAGGCGAGAAGCCGTTCTTTCGGTTTTTATTATTTTTAATCGCCTCCAATCCATCAAAATGAAGATCTATAAGGACATTATCACTGGTAATCATATTTTCTACGAAATGCTGCTTTTAATTTTGGTAATATTTTGTGATTTCGTGTTTAAAATAAATAATATTGATAACTGATGATTTTGACATTTGACTAGACTTATTAATTTCAGAAACCTAACTAATTTGCCACATCGACATGAGATCCTCTAAATTATCAAAAGTGAAAATTAAAAGTACGGTTTTCTCATTTCAGGTGATGAGATGTTCTCTGACACTTACAAAATGAAATTGGTCGATGAAGTTATTTACGAAGTGACCGGTAGGTTGGTGACGAGAGCACAGGGTGATATCCAGATCGAGGGTTTTAATCCTTCGGCTGAAGAGGCTGACGAGGGCACGGACTCGGCCGTCGAGAGCGGAGTTGACATAGTCCTGAACCACAGGCTAGTCGAAACATACGCCTTCGGTGACAAGAAATCCTACACATTGTACCTCAAAGACTATATGAAAAAGTGAGTGCTGTGTATATTTTATACTTAAAAACGTATTAAATTCGTTGTGCACACTGCGTTTCATGTAAAAAGAGTTTATAAGGAGTGAAAACCTTGTAAAGATTCAATGAATTTAAGGTCACGCAGACGACGCCTGGCTTACGACTTTTCAAAGTTACTGCATGGTTATGACTCAGCTCATCATCAATAATGCTTGATGACAATGCTAATAACATCCTACATAACAGCTTACAAATTATTCATTGTGGTAATGAAAATAATTGAATGTGTAATATACATGACAATGACATTGAAATCAGCTTATCATTGAAGATTAGATACTTATGAGGCTGATGTTTGCTTTTGTTTACGGATTTTCAATTTGTAGCTTAAATCACATTTTGGTTTAGTTTATGGCTAGTTATGTTTGCAAGAAGCATAATGGTGATTGTAAATCAACAAGGTGATTATATTTTACACTGACGTTTGAAAATCATTCAAACCATTGTGATTAAGTATAGTTCATTCAAATGGCTTTGTTATAAAATAATATTAAAGGGTTTTAAAACTTTGATTCAAAAACACAACAATGGTCATTAGTTCTGGATTTTTAGATCATGAGAAATGTATTTCAATATTCATAAATTTTTTATTATTCAATTTATTTATGTTACTATTTTACCCCTATAGTAAGTCACTAAGTATAGGTAGGTGTAAGAAAATCGTGAAAGTAAATTTTTGTGAGTTTATTTTTTATGATTGTTGATAATTAAAAAAATACTAACTATTTAGATACTAAATTAAAAATAGTTATTACTATATAATTATTTATTGCAGCTGATATATAAGGTTAAGTTTAAAAAAAGGGATCTTGTCTGTTTCCCTTTGAGTATTTGAAAAAGAATGGAAGAAATGTTAACTGCCTTATATAAACAGTAGCTTTGTATTACATGTATACCTATATTTGCAAATATAAGTTTTTTCATTTTCACAAGACAATTTAGTGCAAATTTATTTTTAAATTCATTATGGTGAAAAAATGCTAAAAGGCAGTAATAATAGTAAATCCCCACATTTATCTTTTAAGTCTGTTCAAAAGCTAAAGGGCATCAACCATGCCAGGCAGGCAGAGACAAAGGTTGGATTATTTGATGTGCATGCTTAATATAATAGCATCATCTAATACCAAAAGTGAAATTTTCAATGTTCACTTATGGAGCTTTTGATGCAAAAGTAATAGAACCCTAATGAAAAAACATTCATTTTTATAATGTTTGTTCATGAAATAGAGATGACAAATAACTATTTACTGGTGTCAATATTTTTTGATTGTATTTTTACAACTTAATGATGTAATTTTTTTATTATTTCAGATTAGTAGCAAAATTGGAAGAGAAGGCGCCTGACCAAGTTGAAGTATTTAAAACAAACATGAACAAAGTAATGAAAGACATCCTCGGCAGGTTTAAGGAACTTCAGTTCTTTACTGGGGAGTCTATGGATTGTGATGGCATGGTTGCCATGATGGAATATAGAGACTTTGATGGTACGCAAATACCAATCATGATGTTTTTCAAACATGGTCTAGAAGAAGAGAAATTCTAAATGTTAGATAAGAAATAACTCAATAATTCCAAACTGGCGCCTTGATACTTTTGTTTTTTTATTTATTTATCAATCATGTCCGCATCCTGGCAGGAACTGGCTTCTCTCATCACAAGGCTGAACAATTTTGTATTTAAAAAAATATACTGCATACAACAATAAAATAATTAACATCATATAAATTTGTTTTTTGTTTGTTTTATCAAACATATGCTGGAATATATAAATATTTTTCTTCATCTACTTCTGGTTAGATAGGCCTCACAGGTGATCAGGTCATCTTATGTCGTCCCTTTCTTGGTAAGCTCGCCTCCTCTCCGCTCTTCTAGCTTACTTCCCTAGCTTGGTGAACATAAATTTCACATAATATAATATGTTTTACTATCTTATCGCTTTTGTTATATTTTATACCAGGTAGGCATGACATAAGACAATGCAAGTTTGTGGTTTGGCCTTGTTTTTCGAGCAGTTGAGAAAGTACTACTAAGTGACTTCTGATACCATGACCATTAATGCTGGCGTTCCACAAGGTGCGGTGCTCTCCTCCACACTTTTAATCGAATTTCGAATCGTCGATAATCCCATTCTCACGGATCGTTTGGAACCTCTGGGTCTGCGGAGGGACTTCGGTTCCCTCTGTATTTTGTACCGCATGTTCCATGGGGAGTGCTCTGAGGAATTGTTCGAGATGATACCAACGTCTCGTTTTTACCATCGCACCGCCCGCCACCGGAGTAGAGTTCATCAGTACTACCTGGAGCCACTGCGATCATCCACAGTGCGTTTCCAGAGGTATTTTTTGCCACGTAACATCCGGCTATGGAATGAGCTCCCCTCCACGGTGTTTCCTGAGCGCTATGACGTGTCCTTTAAAAGAGGCTTGTGGAGAGTATTAAGCGGTAGGCAGCGGCTTGGCTCTGCCCCTGGCATTGTTGAAGTCCATGGGCGACGGTAACCACTCACCATCAGGTGGGCCGTGTATGCTCATCTGCCTACAAGGGCAATAAAGAAAAAATTAGAAATTCATCATTTAAGTAATAACATTAAAAATGATATTGGTGGACTTGTCATATATTACAGGGCTAGGTAGCCGTTGATTTATCGAGGTTAGAACTAAGTAGGTGCTATCTTAGTACTTATATAAAAAGGGAGCTAATTAACTAATTAAGGTGTCGCCATAGTAGCACGTGGAAAGATTTAAAAAACAACACCAATTACCACACTTCATCTGTATTCTTAATGCACTGCCAGCACTCAAAGATGTGACGTCAATTTAATATACTGCGATGTCGTTCCTTTACATTAGCTAAAATGGTTAAAACGGAACGCAGTACTACAGTATATTGTCATTGACGGTTTTTAGCGTTGTTTTTACTTGAACAGAAAATTAAGGTTTAAATTTAGTTATATTTAAGAATTGAATATTCAAGTTATTATCAGTTTAATTGATCGCTTAATAAAAATTGTATATTTTATAGTAAAAGAAAATATTGTTTTCAAACAATTTAATGCACAATAACTTAACTTAATAACTCGGTTATTAAAATAGGGATACCGTTAATGTGATAACGTGTTCGAAGTACTGAGAGCACCTAACTTCGAAAACACGTGTTCACAGTAGGAAAAATATGATGCCATATATCTCCCTATACTGTCAGTCCATAACTGAATGAATTTCTCCTCTTTTTTTTTTTTTTTTTTTTTGAAGTGAAACTTCCTTATCGGCGTTGGAAAAAAATTTACCGTCACATTTTTCGGTTACGCGTCACATTTTTCCGTTACGCGCCATCTGTTTTGTATTCATGTCTATGATAATAAAATCCTTTTGTTTAAACTTTATCTAATTTAACTTTTTTGTATTCATGTCTATGATAATAAAATCCTTTTGTTTAAACTTTATCTAATTTAACTTTATTTGCCTGGCGTCGTGGCGTCGATGCTTGGCAGCGATGAGTCATGGAAGGCTATGCTCGACTTCTGCGAGTGCACCATCTCGCAGAAGGAGGCGGCGGGGCGAGTGAGGGAAAGCTCTCCTCACTACGCAGAAACCCGCCGCCGCCGAGCAGGGGGTCGGGACCGGGGTCGTATCCGTGACCTGGCCCCCTAAGAGCTAGGGGTCCCACCCGTTTTGTGCGGGGAGGGACCCAGACGAGGGGTGGCGTGCTCTGCACGCTCACCCGCAATAGGAAGCCGGGTGATGGTAGACCGCGTTCCCCCGACCGCTCTGGGGGAAGGTGTAACGCGGCGCCATCAAAGCGGGCTCTCGGCCCGCTGAACGAGGGAACCGGTGGTCGTTTCGCTGGCGGCCACCGGTCCGGCGTCCGTGGGACGGTGGGATGGATGTAATGTGCTCTGCGTCAACCCTGTCCCGCCGTTTCAATAGCCCCGACTGGGCTCTGGCCCGGTCCGAGGTAGGGCGCCGGTTGTGAGCGGCAGGAGTTTTTAGTGAGGTTCAACTCCCACATACCCCACCTGCCGCGCGGGTGGGGATCCGGCGATTTTCTCCTGTGGAAAAAAAAAAAAAAAAAAAAAAAAAATTTAACTTTATTTAACCAATTTCTAGAAAGTTGCATGTAGATCATTTTTCGAAAAATAAGGCCATAAATAAGTTTCACTTCTTACGTGTGTACACTAGTACACGCACACATTTTTGAAGTGAAACTTCCTTATCGGCGTTGGAAAAAAATTTACCGTCACATTTTTCGGTTACGCGTCACATTTTTCCGTTACGCGCCATCTGTTTTGTATTCATGTCTATGATAATAAAATCCTTTTGTTTAAACTTTATCTAATTTAACTTTTTTGTATTCATGTCTATGATAATAAAATCCTTTTGTTTAAACTTTATCTAATTTAACTTTATTTAACCAATTTCTAGAAAGTTGCATGTAGATCATTTTTCGAAAAATAAGGCCATAAACAAGTTTCACTTCTTACGTGTGTACACTAGTACACGCACACATTTTTTTTTTTTTAGTTAAACTCCTTTAAGCGCTTTGAGAGTAAATTTCAACTCTCGACAGATTTGTGACGGTTAGAGAGAAAAGATAAAATTTAAGAAAAGCGAGAGTGAGAAAATAGACCGTCTCGGGAACTACTTGACCATGGAGAGTGGGAAACGACAAACTGGGTTAGGTAGTTTCCCTTAGGGTCAATTCCCACTGAAAGAGCAGCGGCCGGCAGCGTCTTTTTGAGGCAAAATATTACAAACTATTTTGAATCTTATCTACGTGATTAAAAAGTTCATAGTCATTTGAAGGCAAAGGAGGGGTAGCGTGGCGTCGCGAGGCTGCACGAGCCTTCTACCGACTAGTCATAAGAGGCGCCGCGCGGCTGATCGCGGCGCAGCTAGCTGACGTGCGGCCGACCGCGGTGCAGCTGACAGACTCGCGGCTGCGCGCGAGCGACCATTTCATACCCGCCCGCCCTGCCGCTTGCGCATTTCGCGTCATTTTATTAAAGGGTATCTTGTTCTTCTTCTACAGCCAGTGCTATGATACATAAATCCAAATCCACCATATTTATTGCCACACAACTTTCCCTGAGTGAAGTAGATCGCACACTAGTTTTCAAAGCTACCACGCGGAGGCTCATTGCGGCGCCTCGGGATGCCGCGCTGCCTCTCGCGGCGCCGCACTGTCCCGCGCGGCGCCGCGCTCAGTCACTTGCTCTTACGGCCGCTGCGCGCCGCTGCTCTTTCAGTGGGAATTGACCCTAATACCCAGCATTCACTATTACAAGAGAAGTTTGATTTAAGAATGAAAAATGAAGAAATCCACAATACTTTAAGTCGTGGTGGCCTAAAGGTTAAGGCGGATCTATTCAGTGGGTCGCGATTCCAATCCGGTGGTAGATTCTGCGAAGCACTGCTCTTGCTGGGGTCAGTGTTAGCATCACTCCGGTTTGAGCCCCCTGAACTCACCTACTAGATAGGTTACGCTGAAATAGCCTCTTAAGGCTATCAGCTTAAATAGGAATTGAAAAAAAAAAACAATTACCAGTTTTTCTAATGAAAAACGTACTTGACAAATGTTCACGATTGATTTCCACGGTGAAGGAATAATATCGTGTAATAAAAAACCAAACTCTCAAAATTATAATTTGCGTAATTACTGGTGGTTGGATGTCTTGTAAGTCCGCATGGGTAGGTACTCCCACCCTGCCCATTGCTGCCGTGAAGTAGTTTTGTTTTTCGGTTGGAAGGGTGGGTCAGCCGTTGTACAGTAAAAACGGAGACCTTAGATCTTATATCTCAAGTTGTGTGGTGCCATTTACGTTGTAGATGTCTATGGGCTCTGGTAACCACTTAACACCAGGTGGGCCGCGAGCTCGTCCACCCATAGCAATAAAAAAACACCCAAAGCAATAAAAAGGAAAAAAAATGCACCTTTTTTTTTCCTACTTTAGCTGGTAGTAGTTATATATACGTAGGGTATAGGGTAGTTAGGTAGTTATATAGGTATACTATAAGACTTCTTAAAAGGATTAGGACGGGAAAAGAATCGAGAATTTCAATAAATGAAAAACAATTCAATTTGAGGTATGTTATATTATCGAGTTTGTATGAAGGTAATAACTACAATAAAGAACAGACATTATTTATTTTTCTCTATTACATCGTATTGAATAACTCTAATCACATTTTCATCATATGTATTCATATCCCTTGTATACATCGTTTAGGCATTCACCAGGCATAATGCCAATATTGCTTAGTCTTTGAATCTTATATACATTTTAAATTATATGAAAAGTATAAAGATTTAAGAAACCATAAGAGTGAAAGACGTCTCCATCTAATACGGTAAAGTATCTACACAATGTCTTTATCTTATTAGTAAGTGCACACGATTTATTAAAGTATTCTCATTTTATGACGTTAGGAAAAAATATTGAAACCTACACAATCCTTTAATTCGAAATAAGGTTGTTGTCAAAACAATATCTGCTGTGCACTTTTTAGAGATTTTGAAATTTTGACTTTTACGACTAGTTTACTAATAACATTTTCGTATAGACTTCTATATGACTAAGCAATAGATTATTAAAATCTGTTTCATATATTTCACACACAATCAAAATCTCAAAGTATAGGTACTTTAAAGGTATTTGCACATAGCAGAAGCTGCTTGACAACCACGATATGTCAAGTTTACTTTGATTTACAATTTCAGCATTTATTTGAAATGAGAGATCGAATAATATTTTTGTGAGTCTCTTTTATTGTTAATTGGGTAACTGCGATTAATTAATGATAATGTTTTATGAAATAAAATTAAAAGGTTTACTGAGTGAATAGCAATACTAAATTCCCATACCATATTTTTGGAGCTCGCATTTAATTTTGACTAGGTAAATTCTACTAGTCGAATTTAACTGTCACAGTTTGTTTTCGTGAATAAAACAATAATGTCTAATAGTCGTATTAACTTTAGTTTATAAACAGATTGCAATGTAACTATTTTTCATATAATAATATATTATATAGGGACATTCCCTGGTTGAGCCCCCTAAATTTTTGGACTAAGAGCAGGAATAATTAAAAGAGATTTACTTGTAATGAGTTATCTTGAAAAGTTTGAATAAAGTATAAATGTGCTAATGTAAAGGGTAAAAAGAAATTTAAAACGTTAACATTCATTCAAATAGTCATAGCTGTGTATGATGCTACGACTGCACAAAAAACATAATTATCAATCCAGAGACAACTAATGTCTACCTATCCCTACTCTGTTTTCGGTCACGTTGCCGTTGGAATTAGTACCTTCTCAGATTAGTACTTCTTCAATACAGAACATATGGTAGTATTTTGTCTTCTACTGTGCTAAGTTTTTTTAAGGTTGGGAGTAGGACAACGCTCTGCCCCCAGAGTCTGCTAGTTTAATGCAATTATTTTATTTAAAATTCAACAATCTTTTGAGGTATTTTTGTAGTTTCATAGCAGGGACCACCATCGATTAATAAAATTTAATTCATTACCTAAATGTGCAATTGTTGTGAGATGAAAAATACTGTTAATGCAATAAAATATTTTACATTCTTCCGTTTATCATGAAGTTTTCTTGTTATTTTGTAACCAAATCAAATGTCATTGTAAAAGACAAGTAGCTCAAGAAAAGAGTAGTTTTGCGTCAAACATGATAGTATTATTTAGTCATTTAGATTTTTTACATCAAACTTATGAAATATTATAATTAAGATTGAGCATAAGGAAGTTTATAAGAGTGAGGATATTTGAAACAGGAGGTGCTTAATATCTACTTAGTATGAAGTGTTTATTTTGTCAAGAAATGTCTGACATAAAGACAACCTCTAGGATACCATCAGTCGACACAGCAAACAATACGAAATACCGAAACAATTTCACATTAAATTTAGAAGAACAAGATCATATTAAATTTTATAAATATCTCAATATAGTATAAATATATTTACATTCATTAGTACTAATTTTTTTTCTTCATATTGGTGTCTTATTTTAATGCACACTAAATTTTACATAAATTATAATTATTTAAACATTAAAAAGATTTATGGAATGGTTTTTTGTACAAAATGAAATACAAAATCCACCGCACTGGTAGAAATAATTACAAATCACAACATTTCATGATGTACATGATTATGGGAGCCCCTCTCCCCTCACCCCCCCACCGACTAGTCTGTACATTGTACCATATAAATCGAATGAAAGTTTCACTTTCAAGCTTCTCTTCATCGTCCTTGTTGAAAAATAGACGCATCACTACTTAAACTTACAAAATACAAATAAGAATTCTTTAAACCGAATACGATATAGGATAGTCCTCACTGGTCATAGTACATACACCACACCCGTTACACTAATGTCACTAACCGCTCTAGAGCACTACGTCTCGACACTGTTGCCACTCCGAATACGAAAACATAATGGAATGAAGAATTATTGCTAGGATTGCAAGATCACAAATGATTGTTATAGAACAAGGCGCGCCTTCAACAGTTGAAGGTATTGGAGTGCGAGCAGGAGCGCGGGTACTCCTCGCGGCCGTACGCCTCCGGGATGATAGAGTACTCTGGCTCACTGTACTCCACGTGGTCGCGTTCGTATTCCCGGTCGTTCCGCGGGAATCCGATTATCGTTTCGGAATTGCGTATGTACCCGTTCTCTTGTTTTCTACAGTAGCGAGTGTCCAGGTTTCGTTGGAAGTTTTCTGGATGACAAACGACGCCGTTCCGGTTGTTCTTTTTATCGGGCAAGGAGCGCAAGGAGCCATTGTTGAGATGATGGGCTGGTGCGCCATTGTTCAGGGTGAGTGGTTGATGCGGCCGGCCCTCGCCACCGATGTACGTGAAGCCGTTGGCGGGCAGCGTACCGCCGCCTCCCGAGCGGTGCGGCCGGCGCGCGGAGCCCTGGCCGCCCGACATGAAGAACACGCTCGGAGAGGCGTAAAGCTCTAGCTACAGTTCCGTCACCGGAATTGGCCTGAGGCCGGGGGTGTGCGGTGGGGGAGCGGGGTATTGAGAAGGATGGATGCCACGCACGATGCAGTCTTCTTCGGTTGATATTGGTTTGTGGTAGTCTAAGTTTTTACGTCCCTTATTCCATTTATAATCTTTTAGCTTTTCTTGCATACTTTTTCGATATCTATAGAGTATCAGAACAAGTGTTGCTAATATGGCGACGCAAGCTACTACCACGATACAAATGATAGTCTGCTGTCGTGAATCGTGGAGTACACATCCCAGATCATCGGCGCTTAATGTTCTCAAATACTTGTGTTTTAAATGTTCAGGACTAGCGCACTGGATTTGGGTAAAGTTGCTTTTGTCATTCATAAGGCTTTGTAGCCACAACAATTGACAGTCACAGAATATAGGATTGTCCGTTATGTCAAGCTGTTTGAGTTCTTTTCCAACGAATACAGATTCGCTTAGTGTTGTTATTGCGTTATCTCTCAAAGAAACGTGCTTGAGCTTAGAAAGTCCAATGAGTGCAGATTCTTCAACCACAGATAGCTTTTTATTATTTACAACAATCACGGATTCCAAATTGACGTTGTCTTCAAATGCTCCACGTTCTACTCTTTCTAGTTGGGTTGCGCCTGTTATATCGATTAACTTCAAATTCTTTAGACCCTTAAAAGAGTGACTTTCGAGTGTCAAAAAATCGTTTTGACCGATATATAGTTCTTCCAATCTAGTAAGACCGCCTAATTGTTGTGTCGGTACAACACTTAATCTGTTGCCAACGAGATTTAAACTTCTAAGTCCAGGAAGACCTCTGAACGCATTGTCACTAATGTTAAAGAGCCCAGCTCCATTTAAGTCTAGTACGGTTAATCGGTTCAAACCAGCAAATGCATCATCGGGCAAGAATGAGAACGCATTGAGACCAACGTGGAGTTCGGCTAGACTGCCTAAGAGGCTGAATGATGCTGTCGGCACGGAACTTAGTGCGTTATCATCCAAGTAAAGTATTCTAAGCGCCGTAAGACCCGCAAAGGCTCGTGAATCGATTTTGGAGATGCTGTTCTGTCCCAAGTTTAGCTCCTCAAGTCTAGGCAACGTTGCGAAAACGCCGTTCGTTAGTTCCTGTAAGAAGTTGCGTTTCAAATTCAGCACGGTCAAAGAGTTCAAGCCTTGGAATGTTGCGTTCGTCACGGACGATATTTTGTTGTGGTTTAAATGCAATTCTTGCAATTTCCGTTGATATGAAAAACTTTTTACTGGTATATTCACGAGGTGATTCTGAGAGAGATCTAAGTGTTGGAGTTCCGTGTAGAACTGCATTGAGCTGTCGATAGTTTTGATTTTGTTGTTGCGGATAATTAAACGTTGGATGGATGGGTTGAGTGCTATCGGTAGTACGTCGAGTCGGCTCTCCTCGCATACCACTACGAGCGTGTCGTCGTTGCAGTTGCAGCCTATTGGGCAGTTCGCTAGAGCGGCCGCACCACTGCACCACGCGAGTAGTTGTAGCAACATCAACAGCACCTGGAATCAGAGAATATTACCATTAGTTACACGTTACTGGTGGTAGGACCTCATCTGAGTCCACACGGGTAGGTACCACCACCCCGCCTATTTCTGCCGTGAAGCAGTAATGCGTTTCGGCTTGAAGGGTAGAACTTATATCTCAAGGTGGGTGGCGCATGTATGTTGTAGATGTCTATGAGCTCCAGTAACCACTTAACACCAGGTGGGCTGTGAGCTCGTCCAACCAAGCAATAAATAAAAAATAGTATTACTAAAATATTTAAATAAAACGAAATAAAAAGGATAACATATTGTATCAATAAGTAAATTTATTAGATTGCACTCTTCTACCCACTTATATAAAGCTGTCCGTCTTTAAAAACGGTTAGCTGGTAGATAACTCAATTGTTGAGTTAAGCTCGCTATTTTATAACTTTTCGCAATTATTGTACTGTATTAGCTGTGTGTACAATCTATATCTATACTAATATTATAAAGAGGAAAGATTTGTTTGTTTGTTTGTTTCGAATAGGCTCCGAAACTACTGGACCGATTTGAAAAATTCTTTTTCCATTAGAAGCCGACATTGTCCCTGATGAACATAGGCTACTTTTAAAAAAAAAAAAAAAAATTATTTTTTTGGTTTCATGTGTGTTTTAATGTTTCCGAAGCGAAGCGAGGGCGGGTCGCTAGTAAAGAATAAAGAAACATTTGAAAAAACGAAATCAAAAAGGATTTTTAATGAATGTCTTCATAGACGCTTTTCATTGCCATTACTTTACCACGAACACAGTTTCACTACTGAGAAGAATAGGCAAGAAACTCAAACCTTGTTCTTTTTTAAATATATGTGTACATTGACAAAAAAATATAAAATATTATTAAATAAGGATGACTTTAATAAAATCTGTATCACAGAGTATTGGCCAAAGGTCTAATGGTGCTGTGGTGTTGAGCACAAATTCAAACCCATGCGCTTTCATCATTCACGTTGTGACTACTGTATAATACTCGCAAGACTTCCTTATTAAGGTGTTGTTACTCTGCTTATTTCTACCGTGAAGCAGTAATGCCTTTCGGCTTAAGGGGTGGGACAGTCGTTGTACTGTAAAAACTCAGAAAAACTCAGAACTGAAGTCTCAAGGTGGGTATCGGCATTTAGGTACGTTGCAGATGTCTATGGGCTCTGGTAACCACTTAACACCAGATGGGCCGTGAGCTCATCTATCGATATAAGCAATTTAAAAAAAAAAGTCGTGGAAATAACTGAATTAGACAGAAGTCGAAAAGTTTCAACATCCGTTGTTTGTTTTCTTTTTCTATTGCATACTGCCGAAATGTATATCTTCCTACAAGCCCTTGAATAGGGACTGGTTTAATCATTTAACCTTGTTTAGTAGTATTCATTTCGTTCAGGTGACAAATTATTGACGTTTAGTAAATAAAACTCCTCTGGAAACTGAATGAAAAATACTGTAGCCTTTTTTTTTTAAACAAATCTAATGTTAAGACAAGTCAAGGCTTATTGAAATGATCATGTCATTTAGGATTGTACTGTACACTTAAATAAATACGTGTATTGACACTGTTGCAAGTAAATGATTTTGTAGCTTAGGTTAGATTTGATAATTCGCGAAGCAATTGCTCTTGAGTTGTTAGGTCTGCTTCGGAGGCGCTCGGGCAGTTTTTAGCAAATCCCACCCCTCCTGGCTGAGCCTTTGCTCGCCCAACGGTCCTGGTGAAACTGGAAAGGCCTCCGGGCCACCAGTTATCTTTCAATCATAAAAAAAAGATTTGATAACGAAACGCAGTACGAGGTGACCCGTAAACAGAGTAGGGTTACAACTCGTTCTTCACGTATGAATACATGAATTCCGTTAAAAGCATAGTTGAATGGCACTCGTGAGCTTGAAAGCTATCTCGATGCCACCAGGCCCATCTTGTTAAGCGCGGACTGGACCGCAAACGTCGGGATTGGTACTCGGGAAATGTTTACGTTCATTCCAATCACGCGAGTACACACGTTTACCTATCTGAAAATACTCGAAAGGTTTTTAATCCGAATTTCGTTTAGGTAGATTGCCGTTCTTAGCAAATGGGAGCGCTGTGAGACGGGCGTACGCTTCCACTGAAAGGAGGGTAGAGAGAAAAATAAAATAATATCGGAATGGGAATTTCGCACAGTTTTAATTTATTAAAATGTGCTCTCCTCGAAGCTGGCCTGGGCCGGCGTCTTCGCTTCAAAGAGCAACACTTTTATTACGTTTCCACTCTTCGACAATTAGCAAGGAGATCGGAGCGAGCGGGATCCAAGTCTACAATTACAAAGTGTAGTTAAATCGTATTACTTTGAGATGGCTGATGGATGCAAGCCCGACAATTTCTCGTTTTAAAAGACAAAGCTGACTGTAGTTTGTCGGATAACTTTGTTTATTAGTCGTCTTTTAGACTCGCTCTTGGATGGTAATTGGATTGAACATCAAGAGCAGAACCCAAGTTTTCAATGTTAACTCGCTTTTCTGTACGATTCGTAATTCGTTTTTGTTCGATCTTAACTTTGAAGTCAAATAGAAGTAGTACATTATACATAATATGTACATAGAAATTAATATTTTTTCACACAAAAGTCTCATCAGCCAGTATTTTCTCCTGTGTTCTCTACATTGAATTACCGTACATTTTTGCATACATACATATTTCTGTTCCCTCTTAATCAAGTTTCGAACTTTAACATTTGAAACGACTGTCCAACGAGCAGAGAACTCGCTCGGTGAAAGATTTCCTTTGTCGGCTCCCCAAAAATGGAGGCTGCGATGGATCAGCTGTAGCTTTCACACCACACCGTCAGGGCGTCATCAAAGTCGACTACCGCTGCTCCAAGACTTTCGCAGTTCAACGCAAGCTACTTTAAGATACCCGCATATAAGTAATAGGCAACAAGAAAATGTATATAAATAAATAACAGTCTAGCTTTTCGTAATGGCCAATTAATATTTTTTTTACATTTGATTACGCATACAAAAAACAAAACAAAAAACATTAAATTCCTTACGAAATATGTAAACCAAAATGTTTCAGTCAAGAGTCAGCATGATAAATTGAAAAGTACAGTCGTGCGCGATATTCCACCGCATCCGCAACGTTTAGCATTCCATTTTGCACGTATCTGCTCCGGCGTACGCAGGGCTGCCGATGACATTGTTAGTGTTGCAATAAATAAAATGTTTACTTTTTTGTTTCAATATTTAGGTTCACTTTCTCAAAGGCTCTTTAAGATACTAAAATAAAACATTAAAACCGTTTTAGTTTTAAGACACGACGACATACATTATATCTTAATATTGAATGTTCGCGTTTAATGTTTGTATTAATAACTGATTAGAAAAATTTTTTGGAGGTTGTATTATTTAGCGTGTAGTTTTATACTGAGTGTATCATGAAAGGTATCTTAATAGATTTGTACGTCCTTATTTCTTTGAAAACTTTTCTCATTTTGTAATTTACGATAACGAAGAACATTTGTTGAGTATTTTTGCAATAATAAAACTCGAGTCTACAATCGAGATATTGAAATAAAGTTTATTTAAAAAATATACACATTATAATTTACAGTAATATTAAATTATTAATATTTTCATATTTGCGGTCTGGCAACACAGCGTTCATACAATTCAGAATTCGTTATGGGATGCACGGGACGGCGGCAAACATTCATTCGGCTTCGCGTATATCGTCGGCGGCCTCGGCAGTATTCCCTCTAAAATCCAATAAACCATCTCGTTTGTAACTGAATAGGAGAATAACATTGATTTCACGTATATGTTCAGATAAGTTTCACGCTCACTCATATCTATTCGTTGGACCGATAAATTTGATATGATGGAGTCACAAACTGGTGGTACGATTTCTTGTGAGTCCGCACGGGTAGGTACCACCACCCTGCCCATTTCTGCCTTGAAGCAGTAATGCGTTTCGGCTTGAAGGGTGGGGCAGCCGTTGTAACTATACTGAGACCTTAGAACTTATATCTCAAGGTGGGTGACGTTATAGATGTCTATGGGCTCCAGTAACCACTTAAAACCAGGTGGGTTGCGAGCTCGTCCACCCATCTAAGCAATAAAAAAAATGAAATTTCTTTAATTTAATAGAATTTGATTGCAGCTAAAAGAAACGTATTAATGTTCTATGAGCAATTTTTTTTCTTCTACGAACTTCGTTATTTCTTCGTTATTTATTTTCAATTATACTACATATTATATTGTGTGTACGCATTATTTAATTCTGGATAATTATGGTATATTACTATATACCAGTGATTCTCAACCACTGTTCTGCGGCACTTTTGTGTGCCGCCAAATTTCAAAAGTGTGCCGCCAAATTTTGGGAATATATAATAATATTATTAAATTATATCATTTTAAAAGAAAAATATTTTAAACATGAATATATATTTAAATCCACATAAAAAAAAGTATATTTTAGTTTATTTATTAAATTTTTTTGATAAACTATGTAAGCAGTGTGTTGTAGTAAGTAAATAATTTTTATCTTTTTTTTTGTGTGCCGCCAAATTTTGAAATCGTTAAGTATGTGCCGCAACAAAAATAGGTTGAGAATCACTGCTATATACCATATGCTATATAATTATACAACAATATTAATCTTTCACCTCTTGAGTCGGGAGTTGGAATCGTTCGAATCATTGACAGCTTTGAAATAACGGTTCTCAAAGCCTCCTTAAAATTCGATCGCATAATTCATTTACCTAGTTATTTACTGAGGTGCGCAGTAAATAATTTCTGCCCCATTTTAGAAAATATTTTAACACAGCCAACATTGTAACGAGACATAAAAGCTAAACGAATGTTTTACGAGCGAATCTAAAAATTTGTGAATGCATCTTGTATGTACTACACAGTCTGATAATGTATTCCGTGAGCAAGCAATAAACAACAATGTAGGTACATTACACGGGAACCTATCGTGTTTGTATATATACGAGTAGTTGTTGAAGATATGAAATCTAGTTTTACTGTTTCTCTCTAAAAGTGCTAATTGCAGCGAAACAGATAAAGTAAATTCTGTATTATTATCTATAATATTAATACGTGAAGCAAAAACTTTGTATCCCTTTTTACGAAAATTACGCGGACGGAGGAGTATGAAATTTTCCACACTGATAAAGAATACAGGGAAGGAGTGCAGAATGTTAATATTTTTTTTAAATTATGCATTAAAAATACATTAAATCAATAAAGAAAACATTACACACACTACATACCATGTATTTGACGCACACACGCATGCTCAATATTTATTGTCAAACTTTTGTTCTTGACGTCTGTTGTCAAATTGAGATTAAATACTGTTTGTCTTTGTTAATATTTTTTATAGTGTAGTCTTGGCGAAATTTGTGATTATAGAAGTATAAAATAAAATCATAATAGTGTACAAACTTACAATTCCAATTAATTATAGTCGAATTTCGACCACTGCGGGACCTCTAGTCTATTTAATTTTTTCTAACCGTAACAGCATTAAATTAATCATTTTTGTAATAAAGCAACAGTTCGATTGATTAAAATTAAAATGTAATTTATTTCTTTGTGATCTAGGGAGTTATTTTGCAAAAAAAAAGACAAATATTTCTTAAGGTAGGCGAAATTAAGTGGCTCAGCTCGTCTGGTATATGTTCGGAGATGTAAAAAACTTGTATAATGATTTTGTTAAGATGTTATTGAGATATTTTTTTACCGCAAAATAGCGTTTGAAGTACTTGGTATATTCGCGTTTCTCGCATCAGGGAGGAACGCTAATTCACTTCACATCAATGGCGAGATTGTGCTTTTAAGAACAATGGCAACAGGATTTACAACTAGGGAGAGGAACTTAACTTTCTGGTGCCGATGGCATTATTGGGACTCATATAATGTTCTCTTTTGACTAATAAAAGAAATTTAGCAAACAACCGTATTACGCTAATAGTAGTTTCGTAAAAGCCTGTAAATTAATATAAAAATACTGAACAAAATTCAGACCGTCATCTCGGTCTACGCAGACATTCGTTGGATAAGACATTCGAAATGAGTATCAGTTGAATGGAATATTTTAAATGTATTCAACTGATAATTATTTTTAATAAATGTATCTTTTTTCTTTGATTGGTTTTGGTAATTTTAAGTATGTTTCAATGATAATATGTACAGATAAGGACTTTTTGTAGTTGTCTGAAATAAAATGAATCATTCATTCATTCATTCATTCATTATTCCATTCCTTTGTTTTTTTTATTGCTTAGGTGGATGGACGAGCTCACAGCCCACCTGGTGTTAAACGGTTGCTGGAGCCCATAGACATCTATAACATAAATGCGCCACCCACCTTGAGATATAAGTTGTAAGGTCTCAAGTATAGTTACAACGGCTGCTCCACCCTTCAAACCGAAACGCATTACTGCTTCATGGTAGGGTGATGGTACCCACCCGTGTGGACTCACAAGAGGTCCTACCACCAGTAATTACGCAAATTATAATTTTGCGGGTTTGATTTTTATTACACGATGTTATTCCTTCACCGTGGAAGTCAATCGTGAACATTTTTGCTTTGTGCTATCAAACGATAACAAGAATGTTTTCTATAATGCGATTTAGTCTAACTTCAGGTTAGGTTAGTGACATGCGAAGTTTACTTTAGTTTTCGTAATTTAACGAAGCACCGCCAAGAAATGCTAACAAAATTTTCATCGTGAAAGTAGCTATATCATTAAGTAATTTCCACGATGAACTATTTTCCGAACGACCATAATTCGTACATAAAAAAGGCGGTAACTGGTTCGGGGAGGCGGGCCGCGAACAAAAATGGCGAAGTGTACACGGCGCTTAATAGGTATGCAAATTACATAATTGAGATTCGCCAGTTTAATGTTAGAAAAATACACGAACATCGGTACATGTAGCTTGAAGTAAGGTTCTCTAAGATAAATAAAGGCTATTTTTAACTTCATTTTGGAATACTGCAAGATTTTTTTAATTTTTATTTATTGCTTAGTTCGATGGACGAGCTCACAGCCCACCTGGTGTTAAATGGTTACTGGAGCCCATAGACATCTATAACGTAAGTGCGCCACCCATCTCGAGATATAAGTTCTAAGATCTCAGTATAGTTACAACGGCTACCCCACCCTTCGAACCGAAACGCATTACTGCTTCACGGCGGAAATAAGCGGAGTGGTGGTACCTACCCGTGCGGACTCCCAAGAGGTCCTACCATCAGTATTATTAGCCTTTGGAGAAAACATTAAGGAAAGATGATCCACCGGGGTTGAGCTGTTCCTCAATAGACCGAAACGACGGTCCAAATGTTGTTCGGAGCTGTTATTACATACATGTACCTAAGCAAACGTAACTTTAAAATGTCGTTACCGCGATTTGAGTTCTAGTTATATATTGTCTATTCTATGATACTGATACTGCTACAAGTTTACGACGGAACCTAATTTGTTTAGTACTTGTGATCGATACACAACTTATGCAGCCAATGATGTCACGGGACGTGTCAAGATTCAATAGATCTGCATCATTTCTATTTGGAAGAAAAAAGCACTGGTAGATTTTGTTAACAAAAATAATAATAAAAATTTAATAATGTAATTAATGTAAATCACTTTCATTTTCTCCGTTTTAACTGTGATGCTTCTAGAATACTTGATCCTAGCTTTAGATTTTCCTTAAGCAGTGAAAACTTTCACAATTGATTAGTTAAGTGTAGCAGTTGAGATTTCCCGAGTTTGATATCAGTCCAACCAATTGAATGTTAGAATGCAAAGAAGTTTTAATTAAACGAAAATTTCTATTCATACGAATTAATTATTTACAATAAATGTAGGTACTTTTGAATGGCTTTGACCTTACAATGGGCACAGACAGAAACGAGTTTGTGCTCTTAAAACTAATCCCGTTCGCTTAATCCTTATTAGCGCCGTAATGGAATGGGTCACGCAATTCGACCCGTCCGGAACCGGCACGGGTCAAAACGTCCACATCCTAATTCCACGGGCAGAAATACGATTTCCCTGGCACAATAACAGATGTCATTTAAAATGCAAATTCCTAAGTTTACCCGTACCATTAAGTTCTAGGCCATTAGAGGACCGTTCTTAGCGAAGCATTGTTAGTGCGGAACCCTAAAACAACCCTTTCGCTGGCCACCGGCGGGCCGTTATTCAAATTAGCGCTTTCCGACGGTTACTTGATTAAAAATTCGAGATACGAAGACGAGGAGGCTGCGTTACAAATCGTTCCGGATATTACGTTGGTTGACTTTGGCTGTCAAGTGGCGTCGCCTCCGGGCTTTGGAAGGGTAAATAATTTGAGGTTGGGTTGTTGAGATTTAATATTTAACTATTTTAAGTGTTGCGGGCAATAGTAGTTGATGTTTTAGGTAAAATGTTTCAAGATGGCTGACACCCAACAATGCCGTCATTGTTTACAAAATACAAATTGTTTGAAGATTTTGCTCGTTTGCCTGATGCTAATGGTTTTACCGCAGTTGCCACGCCCTGAATGCCGCCAACTCCGTTGAGTTACGATTCATTGCCTTCGAAGGCATACGCGTCTGCAGCCTGTAAAGATGGCGAGTTGAGGTTATTCGATTGTGTTGTAAGAGCTGTTTTATCTTTCAAACCTTAGTGCTTGACTGCTATGCGGCAGAGATATCTTAGTGGTGCCTTATTTGGTAGTGGTACGAGCTCAGTACATACCAGTGAAATTCGTGCATAATAATGCTCCAGAAAAACTGACAAAAGTAGAAGCACTTAAAAAAAAATTGCATGACTATTGGAGTTATTGGAAATTCCACCTCTAAACGTCGGAGAAGATTTTTTTAGAGTTATCTTAATAACACTTGAAAAGGAATAAAACGTGATTCATTATTTTTAAATCTAATTAAAGAATTACTATATTTTTAACACTGGTGTTAGGGTGTCTTATGAAACCGTACGGGTGGATGGGCCGAAATAGTGGTAGGTATCACTACTCTGCCTATATTTACCGCGAAACAGTTATGCGTCTGGGATTAAAGGACGGGGTAGTCTTTGTACAATAAAACTAGAACTGTCATGTTAGGTGGGTGACGGAATTTACGCTCAGTAGTCTAAGACTTAGACTATAAACAATAAAAAATAATAATGTACACCTTATAATGAAGCTATGTGATATCATAAGACATAAATCATCAATAACTGTAAATTTATACACATAAATTGTTCTGGGTGCGTCTTTGTTAATTACCTCACAATTTATGTGTATGTACGTCACCATTAAATCATAATTAAACACTAATCAACTGAATGATTAAGTGAAAATGTCTATTGAATTACCAGGAGTACATAGCCTGTGGCAGGTATGTAGTAGCGTTCGCCGCTGAGATATCGAAACCAATCATCTATTAATTAATTTTGGAGTAGGTGGTTTAAACGTACCTACATACGCAAGACAGTAGTAGCGTTGGAATTCTGATATAAGCTTTTTGATAGAAACTGGATTTTATCTCTTTAAAAATATGATAAATGATCTGAATGATTGCGCGGAAACAGGAAATAACTAAACGGACATTACCCGAAGCGTACAATCAGTGTTCACTGTTTACGCGCCATTAAAGACGTGGGCTCTCGCGAATATTTGCGTTTGCAAACCGGAAGACCATCTGGCGTAGATCTGTTCAGGTAAACAGCGGCCTCAAAGACAAAGGTCATTCGAAACTGGCGATTTTAAAACGTTTTGTTCCACCGCTTCATTTGTCGTTCACAAACGTTCGGTAAATGAATGCTGCGCATTATGCAGATTGGAGAATGGAACGCATCCGAGAACAAGAATGTGTTTGTATTTTGCGTTCAGTTTCGCGTGGGCCGCGATAATTGTTCACACGATTCATTGGTGCGTATTGATGGAAACAGTCGAGTTACCCGTAAATACGACGTAGATTCACAGTGGACTTGTATTTCCATTTGAAAAAAGCTTATTACGTTATCGATAACCATTCATTAAAATCGATTTGTTCACGGCACGTCGAGCACGACACTAGATCACGTTATCGATATTTCCATCGCGATTTATTGGCGCCCGCCACTAATTGCTGCGGAACACTGAATACATTCCGTAAATTCGTCTCTTTAATGTATATTTTCGTTTTGAGCTACATTCTTACTAAACAGTTATTACAATTAAACAATTTGGTCAATAATATATGCTCAATAATAGTTTACGCCTAAATTTTTTATTAAAACTTAAATTTAAGTAAAAAATTCAATAATTATTCGCACATTTAAACTACACGAAGCGGCTCTGGCATCCAAGATCTTCTATCAACATCGATAATCGAATCGATATCTCACTGCTCTAGTGGCTAGTGAGATACGGATGGCACGAACTGTTGTTTAAAATGACCATATTAGTAGACCATGCGTTATTTTCATGCACTTCCTTGTATAGAGTTAAGTTCTTATTCATGTAAGATATACGTACCATGATATAATTAGCGGCAAGGAAGGCAAAAATCACGTGGGCATATCGCAATGGCGCCATCTGTGGATAAAGAAAAACAGAATTAGTGATTGGGTTGGACATTTTAATAGTTGCATTAAAACATTCTTTAAATCAATTTTTGCTCAAAATGTTTTGTGTACAATAAATCATGAGGTTAGGGATTCCTAAATGTCATGAAATATTATTAAATTTCAATTATATATGTACTGTTTTTTTTAAATAAATAATAACTGTCTTGTGTGCATTAAACGTAAAATATAAATGCTAGAATGATCCATAATTGGTAGTTGCACACATGGGCAGTTTTGCTAAAGTAAAAAGGCTGATTGCATGCAGTCACATGGTAAAATTCCCATGGCATATTTCCAGGGCCGTCATTAAGCCGTTAGCCGGTGTTTTTAAACAATTTTATTAAACGCAATCACAATTCATGGTGATTACTTTGAATCGGTTCAAACGGTCGGGAAGCATTCGTTTTTGAGCCCCGTCCTTTCTCATGGCGGGAATTTCATGGTAATTTTAAAATGACGCTTAATGTTTACTTTGTGTTTAAAGGTATTGTTAGCGAATAAAGTGTACGGATAAATATAAAAGAATAATATAAATAATTACAAGTCTTAGTCAGTCGCATAGTCATTGTTTGAAATTTGTTAATAAAATTTTACAGTTTTTATTATTGTATAAGCTTTATTTTATTTAGTTTATATATTTTATTAAACAACTGATTGTTAGACATATTATGTAGGTACCCAATAATAATATACGTGCTTTTATTGACATGGTTTGCATTAGCGTAAGCTTTTGAAACAATTTAGAAATATCGTATTTTCCGTGGTTTCCGCGATCATTATATTTTCTCTCACAGTTTAATCTTAGGTTTTTTGTTGTCATTTTATTATTTTCACGTGATCACGAAAACTGTAAGGTATTTTAAACGTTTACCGAGACAACGAGATTACATTGTAAAGTTATTTTTTAAATTAAATTCACAATATTTTTTTAATATTTTAAGAAAACATTTTTATGAATTGAAAAAATTTCGAAAAGTGACTCCAATGTTCTTTTCGCAAAAAAAAATATTGATGATACCTATATAGTGGATGAATCTTAAAAGTAATTTGTGACAATTTTATGCGACAGTTGATACACGCTTAAAATTATGTTAAAATATTAATTGTCTTGATATACCATCTTAACCACGTAAGAATACTTATTTATCGTAACTGAAGTTGTATTGTATAGAACAAGGACTGGACAATGCCTCAGTTTCCTGGCAGATTGAATTATCCCGAAACCGGCTTTGTGAGGCCGACAATTTAAATTCTCAATGCCTACAGACTACCAGTACCACAATGGAGAAATACGGTCTCATTAGAGTTGGAGTGTGGACCGTAGAGGCGAGGTCAGTCCTGTTATTTACTTATCATGATTATATAATATACTGCTTTGTAAATAAATAAGTGTGGCTAAAATTTTTCTGATCATGAATTTGCTTATTTATAAGCGCGTTTGTATAAAAAGCTGTTTTCTTTAAATTCAAATTTTAAGTCGTGTAGTCGAATATTCTCATATAGAGTTTGGGTCTGAAGATATTTTTTGTTTTTTCTTTATTGCTTAGATAGCTGTAAGTTATAAGGTCTCAGTATAGTTACAACGGCTGTCCCACCCTTCAAACCGGTTACGCATTACTGCTTCACGGCAGAAATAGGTGGGGTGGTGGTACCTATCCGTGCGGACTCACAAGAGGTTCTACCACCATTAAATTTTTTATAGTAAAATTTGTTATGAGCAACGTGGTCCGTTGTGGCTTAGTTTCAGACATAAAGACAGATCGGTAAATATTAGTAAACTAACTCGTCGGAACTAAAACAATTCGGCCGGAAGTCGTCCAGGGAACAATTAGTTATCGTCCCAATCATTCAGCACAAGAAGAATTCGGTTGTCATTAGTCAAATCGGACGAGCCGTTCGCTCCGTAAACGAGGACTCGTCGCTTCACGCAATTCCGACGAGAGTCGAACTTCGCAACTTAAAACTTTTAGTTGGTTTCGGTTTGTTTGCGGCCGACGACGGAGCTTTTCATTTCGGTCATTATTACGGTGAGCACGCGAAATTTCCGCTTAAAAGTAATTCTGCTTTGTCACCATTCGTTCGACGGTTCGCTTGAAAACGTTCGAATACGGAACGCAGGACGATAGCGAGAGGGTCACTTGCTTAAAAATGTTATTGTACACGAAATACGGACTTGGAAATTACCGGAGAAGGGTAGTTTTTTTTTTTTTTTTAAGTGAAAACTTCTTTAGAATCGTGATTTCAAACCGGATGCAACGGAAAAACGACAGGTAAGTGACACAAATACAAAAGAATGAGACAGAAATATACATACTATTTAATACAGCGCCATCTGTGAGATTTTTTTAATACTAACGTGTGTATGAAAGCTCTTGTAGTGAATTTTAATTTTGGATTATACGTGAAATTAAAATATCAATTCACAGAGAGAATTATTAATGACAAAATTTTAAGACGTTTAGGATAATTGTATTTTAATTTTGGAAGGTTTCACTTCTACCACTTGTGAATTGCACACATGTACTTTTTTTTTTTAATTCATTTACGAGTTTAACGCGCTGCTGTGATGTTGTTTTGATGTTTTTATTTCTAGATTTTTCTATTTTCCGATTTCAGTTTATTTAGATATAAAATAGGAATTATGGAATATTAGGAAGTAGCAAAATCTCCTTGCGGCCGTCATCCGAATACTGGGGTTACATTTCAAGGAAGGATGGAAACAACTTCGAGACTCATCGTGACCGGTTATGTGGATGGGATTCAACATTTCACAACGCCCTCAACACTGCCAGAGATAGAAACAGATAGAGAAAAATCGTGAAAGAGAAAGTGATACAGAAGGGTGGTCACGAGCCTTGGAATTGAGGAATACGACGCGAGGAGGAGAAAGAGGACGATACAAAGAGCAACAGCAACTCAGAAGATGCACGTTAAATAATCAATTATGGAATGCCCTATCATGGAATACCTAAATAAATACTCTAATATCGTTTACGCGACTTGGACACGTTCCCGTACTAGTTTAAATTCACAGTACATTTAGGGTCCAGTAGGTACCTACTTTGGGTTTCATTCGCAGTCTTTGTGACTACAAATATTTCACCTCACGTTTCGTGGTCTTGTAATCGGGAAACTTGAGTGTATTCGCGCCTTCTGACGCCGTTTAGGGTCGGCAGGATAATGTTCCTGGGAAATATTAATATTTTTTTTGTTTTGATGGGTGAATGAGCCTCCTCGTGTTAATTGGTTACTGGAGCCCACGGACATCAACAACGCAAATGCCGTTACCCAACTTGAGACGTGAGTTCTAAGACACGTTTCTATGGTACAACGGCTGGCTGCCTTACTTTTCGAACCGAAACGCATTAAGCATTACGCACGTTTCGTAGCAGAAATAAACGGGGTGGTGGTACCTACACGTGCGGACTAATAAAACCATTTGAGGTTGTAAACGGCGCAATTAAAAACTGCGAGGCGGTAAAAGATACCCTATTTGCTGTGTGACTTTTCAGACAGGCATTTTGTTCTCTAATTACAACCCCGCTGACTCATGCTTTTGTGCCCTACAATCGCGCTCGTCTTCCGATATGAAATGTTTAATATAATTATTTATGTAATCTAAATATTTTAGGCTCGGAAATTACACAGCCCTACGACCAGTAATTACGCAAATCAGAATCGGCTAGTAGATTTGGGTTTGATTTATATTACATGATGTTATTCCTTCATAGTAAAAGGCTTGGTGGAGTTATGTTTAGTACATATTTCATTCGAGAAAACGAATTGGCTCAGTGGTATGGCTCGATGCGAAAGCACCGGGCGTCTTATCCTTTAGAGCACGAAGAAGACGCATAATGTAAATTTCAAATTCACGCTTCATCCGTCTTGTGCGGATAATATCTTTGTTAAACTTTTTTGGTATGCGGGATTTATTGAGGTTCGCAAAGTGTGGAGGAATTGTAAAACCTATCACTGCAATCTGCATAGATCTCTCTTGACGTCCCCTGAGTGTTCGATATATATGTTTTTAGGCCCAAATTTGGAGGAAGTGGTCACGACCCTCAGAGAGAAGAAGAAGGCCCAAATTCGGAATAAACACGACAACTTTCCGTGGACACATATTCTGCACCTAAAGAATATGGTCTCTAAAGTGTAAGTGAGCATCTTTTTCTGCTTAAGGCACAATAATCACATAGTATGGGCAAAGGGGCTTCTTTTCCTCTTCCTCACAATATCTGCAGACTGGAGCAGCAGTATCGCCTAGCTTGTGCCTTCGTAATGCACAGTGCCCCATTAGGACTCTTGCTAGTGCTCTCGGTTTGTTGCAATTCTTACCGAGTGAATTCCGGGTGAATCCTTTTAGTGGAATTATCGCGGGAAAGTATCCTCTGTAAGAATAATCTACTTACATAGGCAAATAAAGAAAAGGCGTAACTTTTCGTCATTGGTTCTATTCATTCTAGGTTAAGTGTGTTGAAAAATACTGGCAGTAATACTATGGCCTGTTGAAATAGCATTACCGTCTCCCTACATGTCGTCCCCAGTATAAAGCGACATTACGTTTGTAATCGCCGTTTCAGAGTTCCCTTTCGTTTTCCGATACACACTAACATACCCATTCCGTTCGATGGTCGCTTTAAAACACTTCCTACGCTTAGACCCCGACAGGGCTGCCAAATAACTTTTAGTCCCTGACTTATGAACTTCTTTGTTTTAAAATAATCTTTAATTCATGCGAACAGTCATCCTGTTCATTAGCAACAATGCCAATCTTCGTTATTTGTTGTAGGGTTTTGAATATAATACTTTGACAAAAACAAGACACGGGATAGTTTGTGTTCAATTCTTCGACAACCCTATATGAGCCCAATCACCCGTTAGTGTGTAAGGACCGGGAAAAATGGGGACATGGGCCTGAGTTAAGTGACGGTGAATGGGATAAAAAACAATCGAGAATCACCCTCGGGAAACGAACGACGATTGCGAAGCAGATCTCCTGTTATTAGGTCCGATAGCAACAATTCCCCTCGTTAAGATCAATCCGTACTTGATTGGATATATCAACGAATTTTACGTTTTAGATCCCTTCATCTCGTATAGCCTCCGTATTTATTCTTACGTTCGAGAAAGGTCTCTAAAACGAATCGAGTAAACAAAATTAAGTAATTTCGTTCATAAATCACAGTTTACATTTCATTAAATATAGCCTTGTTTAGCGCGTTCTAACACGCCGAAGCCCGACATTGTACGGAGTAACGAAACACCCTAGGATCCCACAAATTAACCAGCCACCCGGGATACCGCTCAGACGTGATCCCTAATTTTCAGATACATCTCGCGGAATAAATAGGGGATTAGGGGCGGCGCCGGGCGCGTAAATAACCTCGCGTCACAGCGCAGCCGGGCCACCCAGAGATAAGGAGCCGAGTGAAATTGCTCTCAACAGAGCTCCTTCGAGATCGGCGCAACTTATACGCGATTAGCGAACACCGCGAATTGATTTGTGATTTCTTATGTTTTTTTTTGGTCGTCATTGTCTGACATCGTCTCAAACTTTTTCGTGTGTTGCATGTCGCGTGACGGTCGGCCGCGGAGTAGGGATAAAGTGAAAGGCGCTCGTCAGAGCACCCAAGGCCAATATGGCGGCGCCTATAGTTCGCAGCAGCTGACCGTGTAGTGTATAGACTATTACTCATTTGTGCCAGTGCTCCACGCTATTCTGTGTGTTTTGTCAGTGTTTAATGTAAATGTTGTTTGTCAAAGTTAAATATCTATAATGTGAAAAAAAGTTTCACTTTTAGCGTAGTTTCATAAAATCACACAATCCTTTTTTTATTGCCTAGTTGGTTGGACGAGCTCACAGCCCACCTGGTGTTAAGTGGTTACCGGTACCCATAGGCATCTACAAAGTAAATGCCGCCACCCACCTTGAGATATGAGTTCTAAGGTCTCAGTATAGTTTAAGTGGTTGATCCGTTGTTTTTTTGCAATTACCCGAAACTGATAGCCAACTAATTGTTTTGCTAAAATTGAATTATTAGTATGAGTATTATCTTAACTATGTATCACCCGTTCAGTTGTTAGTAAGAACTATTTATTATAAAGAGTACATAGTAGTTGTATTGAAGTAATTATTATTTTATATATTCTTGTACAGTAATTATTCCTCATCTCTTTAATACGCGATCATGTAAGGATTATTATTTGACAGTATTCTTACATAAGTTTGTGACTTGTATTTCAAGTTACTCTCACATATTGTTGCATGAATAATATTGCTACTTTGTTCAAAGTAAGGGTTCCTAGAAAGATTAGGTGTATGATTAGTACAATAATTATGTATATAATTTAAGATTATTCTTGGAATTGCTTATTTTCACACATAAACAGCAACATCTTGTTTGCCAGAATTATTATCCGCTATTTGGTAATGGAATACTCTGTCAAGACAGTATGACCTGGATTATTGTTTTACGACCAGCCGTCTGGATGTCGTCAACGCTCTTTGGCAACCCAGAAAAGGGTTCAATGGAAATGTTAAGTAAAATGAAAGATGAGAATGCAAGAGATACATTTATATAATTAATTAGTATAGTACAGTTGCATAATGTTTATTTATTTATTGCATACGTAGGTGGACAAGCTAACAGCCCACCTGGTGTTAAGTGGTTACGGTTAAGAGCCCATAGACAATATAAATGCCGCCACCCACCTTGAGATATGAGTTCTAAGGTCTCAGTATAGTTACTACGGCTGCCCCGCCCTTCAAACCGAAACGCATTACTGCTTCACGGCAGAAATAGGCAGGATGGTGGTACCTACCTTTGCGGATTCGCAAGAGACTCTACCACCGGTAATTACGCAAATTGTAATTTTGCGGGTTTGATTTTTATTAAATGACGTTATTCCTTCACAGTTTAATTAGAAAAATTGGTATCCGCCTGCGGGATTCGAACACTGACGCATCACTACACACGAATGGACCGGACGTCTTACCCTTTAAGCCACGACGACTTCAAGTTGTATAAACCAAAGTGATATTACTTGTTATACACATATCAAACCATACCATATCAGAGCGATGTTAAACGCATTTAGAAATGACACCGCGAGGATTGAGATGCAAGCAGTCGTCTTACTACGCAAGGTCTGTCACTGTCACTCCCAACAATGAATAAACAACAAAACGATAATTTTATGAAAATCATGACGCCACGAAGTTGGCCGCACGCTCGTTTGCCTACAAGGGCAATAAGAAAAAAAAACATATCCAGACTCTGAATTACAAATATCTTTAGCAATGACATAGTCTCCGATCGGTAACCGAACTCGAAGCCCGTGGTACCTTCGTTAGGGTTGTTAACCATTTCATCACAGAGTGGCGATCACAAGCGAGAACGCGAGCTCAAAGGAATCTTAACGTGAAGTTTGGTAGGCCGTATGCTCGACTGCCTACTAGGGCAATAAATAAATAAAAAAAAATTACGAATCTTGTAACCCGATATTGGTGTCTATAGTTATTTTGTTCCGCATCAGTCGTATCCACAAATAGACGATGGTACCTACCCTCACGCCATACGCCCGTCTCCAAAGTTATCAGATTTATTGAGCATAATACCAGAATAAACTACATTCACCTTCTATTCAAAAAGTCGGCGTAGGTACTTTATTAGGTAGCTACGTCGCCATGTCTTTACAGAACATTACTTAAAAGAACGTATTACTTCTAAGTTTGTTCCTTGATTCATATGAAATGTTTCATAATAAGCGTGTTCTCCTACATGTAATACAGATTATATGTCTTTGTAAGAGTATCATTCGTGTAGTACATACAGAAATAATATTGTACGCACAATGAACGTAAACAACAGTCTTATTTTAGCTATCCCATTCTCTAAGCAAGAACGTATGACTATTTGAAGACAGAAATAGGTAGAATACCCGCATCGTGGGTAATTATTAAAACAAAATAAAAAAACGATCACCTATATATTAATACGTGAGGCAAAACCGTTGTACCCCTTTTTACGAAAATTGCACGGACGGAGGAGTATGAAATTACCCACACTTAAAGAGAATATAGAGAAGGAGTGCAGAATGTCAATATTTTTTTAAATGATGCTTAAATAATACATTAAATCAATAAAAAAACTTTGCACACACTATCATGTATTTGACATAACTCACACACGCATGCATACTATTTGTTTATTGATAAGCTTTTCTTATTGCTTATAGTCTGTGGTCAAATTGAAATTAGATTAAATATTGTTTGTCTTTATTAACATTTGTCTAAAGTGTAGTCTTGGCGAAATCTGTGATTATAGAAGTATAATAGAATAGTGTACAAAGTAATAATTTCAATTAATTATAGTCGAATTTCGACTACCGGGGGACCATTAGTAATTATTATTACACGAAGTTATTCCTTCATTATGAAGTCGTTCGTGGATACACATGCTATGTGTGTTTTTGTAGTAGGCATTGAACACATTGTTCAAATCAAATCAAATCATTTTTTTTTATTCAACATAAATGAAAGTACACACTTGTTGAACGTCAAAAAGAACTACCGTCAATTCACAAGAACTAGCCTCCGTCCTGAGAAGAACTGGCAAGAAACTCTGCGGGCATGTGTTTTTTTAAATATTAGATTTTTTTAAATATTAATTTTTACAATGAGTTTACAACGTAACAATTATTGCAATATTGAAATGTCCGGAGCGAGCGACTCATTCCCGCTTTACGCAATCTTCTAGATAATCATTGACTTTATAGTAAGCTTTATGCACAGATGTTATTTAATAGTTTTCTTAAACCTAACGAAACGAGTACACTCACTGGGCGTTTTATTCTATAAGTCACAACAAAATTCCCAGTACAGATTCATTTTAAGCCTAATAACACAATGAAGACTATTGTGAGAGTAGAAAATGATAAAGAAAAGCGTATTCTCTAGACCAATTAAGCACAGATTAATCTTGTTAAAGCAATCCACGAGCTTGGGTTTATTAAACTGAATTTTCATTCCATTAACTGGCAGGGATGTCCATAAAATGTGTTTTAAGAGGCGATCTCGAATAGTGGTCTATTGTGAGTTAATTAATTAGTTAATAATATTTATACGTTTTCGTGTGAATAAGTTACATTTTAAATAAATTTATGTATGGCCTCGTGTTTTTAGTGCATCGAAAAAATTAACAGAATATCAATACGAATATAATATCAATGAAGTCATTTTTGAAGACAATTGGAGGGTGGTAAATTCTCAAAATCAGATAGAAATGTTTGTATTCCAAATTATACCGATGAGAGCTTTTTTTTAAATATTTTTTTATTGCTTAAATGGGTGGGCGAGCTCACAGCCCACCTGGTGTTAAGTGGTTACTGGAGCCCATAGACTTCTACAACGTAAATGCGCCACCCACCTTGAGATATAAGTTCTAAGGTTTCAAGTTATACATATGTATATCGATATTTTCATTTAATATAAAGTTATTACTGGTGTAAGAAACTACACTCGTTTAGTACAACTACTCGATAGATAGATGGCGTTATTGGTTTTCTGAATCCCGCTACGTTTGTCTACGGTTTAATAATATATTTTTTTATTAAAGTTATTACTTAAGTTCACGCAAACGTTACTATATATATATATAAATGAATTGCTGTTCGTTAGTTTCGCTGAAACTCGAGAACGGCTGGACCGATTTGGCTAATTTTGGTCTTGAATTATTTGTGGAAGTCCAAAGAAGGTTTAAAAGGTAGATAAATATGAAAATATGTACTCGGAATTAAATAAAAATAATTATTTTGTTTTGCCTTTTATGTGTCCCCCCCGTCGGACGGGTTCCTTTTGTTTGTTTTAAGTTTATTTTATATAAAAGTTTAGGTCTTTTATTTATCGATTGAGGCACTACAAAGTCTGCCGGGTCAGCTAGTAATAAATAAACTCCGTTGTTTTATTGCGAATATTATGATATTAATGTCCTTTTAATTCTACCAAAAGTACAGTATCCGTTATTCCAATCATCTGGTGTAATCGATACGTTTATTTTAATGTGTTTTAATGTGGGCAATTGTTCCTAAAAAAATAGAGAAAACCGCGAATAATCCCTTATTTGTTTCCAAAGAGAGTTTACATAACGAAATATTAGATCGATTGAAAACAATGAAAACACACGAATCATCGAATATCAATTTTAGTGTGCACACAACCAGTTGATCAAATACTGTGGTCGTATTGGCATGCAATGATTTTGAGTTTAACTTTGATATATTGATATATTTTTCGCTTTTTCCCGTTCTTCAGCACAAATTATGGACCGGGTGATTGATGTCCGAGTCTAAGTGATTATGAGTGGCCTCTGAAGTACATAAATACTGTTACAAGTGATTAGAACAATTACAAATATGAAAAAAAAAAAAAAAAAAATTCAAGTTATTTTAACTGTAGATAAATTATGTAACATGTATAAAATCGCCCATTTAGCCCATTTTAATGAGGGTTTCCCTTGTCAAGTGTCAACATTCCCACCCTTCTCTGTCTGATTAGGTGCTGCAGCCTCAAAACTATCCCCGGGCTTTAGTTAGAGTTTCTAGGGCTTTGAAGGGCGATGAGGGTCCTCCCTAATGATGCCGCAGTCGTCGGAAAACAAAAAAGTCCAAGAAAAAAAAAAAAAACTCAAACAAGAGACTGGGCAATCCAAAATTCGCAAGTACAATATTTTACCTTTTAACTTTGAGGTGGATTTTAAAAATACAGGCCTCTGGGAAATCAGAGCCAGTGGCCCCGGAAAACTGTGCAAACGTTGTTAGAACAAAGCAATTTAATCTTTGCACGGTCAGCAATAAGGAGTTCACGAGATGTAAGCTATATTTTTGCAAGTTTATTTCAAATGGGTGGGCTGGCTCTGTAGACGAAAGTTGCTGTTTCCATTTTCCGGGTGCAATCTTCTTGAAATTTTGTTTACGTACTTCCGAGTAAACAATTAATTTGGGAAGTGGTAGAGTAGCGTTTTTGTTCGTTCGTCTATTCGGAGTTCTAAAATGTTTTCGTGTTTCATTTATTCTTTACGCGGAACAAAATCAGATGTTGTTCGAAAGGGCTTTTCGGAGAGCTTTCAAGCTGCAGCACTGTGCACACAAATGCCATGAACGGCTCGCAAAGAAGCTGAACGTTGTTTATCCGTACTTTATTTACCGTCTACTCGCATCGCGCCGACTGCAAGGTTCGAACGGTCCACAATAACAGTAGTAAATAAAGCTATCAAAGATTCTCGGCGTGTGTTACGTGAACGGAAAATAGAATGGGGTTTGTTACGTTCGAGGTATCAAAAGCTAAAAAAATGATGCTAATGAATCGTGTGCATTGCGTTTTTTAAGATTAATTCACTGCTTGTCTATATATTAATACGTGAAGCAAAAACCTTGTATCCCTTTTTGCGAAAATTGCGCGGACGGAGGAGTATGAAATTTTCCACACTTATAGAGAATATAGAGAAAGAATGCATAATGCTAATATTTTTTTAAAGTAATGCATAAAAGATACATTAAATCAATAAAGAAAACATTACACACATTACCATGTACATATTTGACGCACACACGCATGCATACTGTTAATTTATTGTCAAACTTTTGTTCTTGACGTCTGTGGTCAAGTTGAGAATAGATTAAATATTGTTTGTCTTTAATAATATTTTTATAGTGTAGTGTTGGCGAAATTTTTGATTATAGAAGTATAAAATACAATCATAATAGTGTACAAGCTTACAATTCCAATTAATTATAGTCGAATTTCGACTACTGCGGGACCTCTAGTTTCTATAGTTTAGTTGGGTAGAGAGGCTCGAAGCTGACTATATGTTAAATTGTTATACTAGTGACACGTCGTCTATAGATAGGCGAGATCATAGTTCTGTCACCTCTGCTAAATGATGATCAAGTAATGGTTCAAAGTTACCGATATCGCATCGTTTAAATAATACCCGCAAATACCATCATAATATAAGTTACTTTAACACAATTACAATTATGGCATAATAACTGGTGGTAGGGCGTTATGTGAAGCCAACATGGGTAGGTACCACCACCCTGCTTGTTTGAGCCGTGAAGCAGTAATGCGTATCGGTTTGAAGGACGGGGCAGCCTGTATAAACTGACACTTAGAAAGCATGTTTCATGACGGCGGCATTGACGTGATTGAGGTTTATGGGCTCCGGTTATCACTTAACACTGGGTGGCCTGTGAGCTCGTCCACCCGTCTTAGCAATAAAATAATAAAAACATGTAAACCAATTAGCTCAGTCTCTATCTTTTGAGTTGAGAAATAAGATTCATTATAAAGTTGCACAGTAGTTTCACGGTCAGACAAATATTTAAATTTAACTAGAAGATTTCGTAGAAGAAACAACGTTCTTGAAATATTCATAAGGAATCACGGAATAAATATTACTAGAGGTCCCGCAGTAGCCGAAATTCGACTAAAATTAATTGGAATTGTAAGTTTGTACACTATTATGATTGTATTTTATACTTCTTTAATCACAAATTTCGCCAAGACTATACTATAAAAGATATTAATAAAGACAAACAATACTTGATCTATTCTCAATTAGACCACAGACGTCAAGAACAAAAGTTTGACAATAAATAGTATGCATGCGTGTGTGCGTCAAATACATGGTATGTAGTGTGTGTAATGTTTTCTTTATTGATTTAATGTATCTTTTATGCATTATTTTAAAAATATATTAGCATTGTGCACTTCTTCTCTATATTCTCTATAAGTGTAGAAAATTTCATACTCCTCCGCCCGCGCAATTTTCGTAAAAAGGGATACAAAGTTTTTGCTTCACGTATTAATATATAGATAATAGTATCAAGCAGAAATTAATCAGACGTCCAATACACAGAATTCTTGTAGCAACGTAACACGAAACAACAATGAGAAGCGAAATCAAAATGAAATATCTGAAAGTTTCCTGAACGGGGCTCTAGGCGTCTCCTTTTTAAATTATTGCGTCTTCAAGGAGACAATTTACGAAATGTATTGTTGTGAATACGTACCCCAATCCTGGGGATTACACTCAGCGTCGAGAATTTGAGGGGAATGTGCAAAATAACATTTTCTTACGTACGCGTGTAGGTACGGAGAAGGGGACACGACGGCGCTTTCTTTCTACTTCTTTTTTTTCTGTTTGAGGCTTTATTAAATGGACCGATGGGTTATGGTCTGACGTAATTAGGTTAACGTACTGTTTGTTTTTTTTTTGTTCGAGGAGAAAGAGCAATGAATAATGAGCTCGTAGATGATGATTTTTTTAAGATCGAAGACGTAACTATCCTATTTCCCGAGTTATGTACGGCACAGAAGAGGATATAGGATAGCTTTAATATAGTTTTTTTTGTCGGTAATGCGAGCGTAACCGCGTGTAGAAGCTGGGATCGAATTAAAAGATGGAAGTTCACTAAATCATTTGCACAAATAAGAATGACGAAATAAAAGAACATTAATAAGATGTTTTTATGTATATCAAACAGAACTCGAAGCGGTAATATTGTAAGTACTGCCCATAAACGGAAAACAATAGTAATTTACTGAATTGAAGTCGAATTATTTTCGCAAGTTCATATTTATTGTACCCACAATGCAGCTGGTGACCGAAAAACTCCCCGCAACACGCGATACCATTGACCCTGTCCGTCAGCTGTTTTAATACGATCTTATTAATCAGCATTCTGGTAAGCCCGATTAAGGAGCAATTTTGATTTCAATTTTAGCTTACTTAAGGTATTTTTTTAAATGCTTGTTAGTCTTTTTGACAGACACACTATTTAGTACTCCGTATATCAGTAAAATTATATTTGTCACATTCACAGTTTTGTATCTCAACGTTGATAAGCCGATTTCGTTGTATCTATCACTTTACTTTTGTAACACGCGAGAAAGGATTATGTGTCAATAATAATTCTAGATAATTTCTTTTTACTTTGAAAGATATAAATCTCAAAGTTAGTACTATAATAATATTTTAAGAAGTTCACTCGATCACAGATAGATATAAATTATTATAAGAAGCCTCTAACTTATACTTTCGTCATGATCTGCCGCAAGCATTAGGACTTGCAAGAATTCGTAGAAAATACCGTGAACTAGACTAAATCCATGAATAAATAATTGCAGACAATTTCATTAGTATAGACCGGGATAAAGCATGGTCGGCTTCAATTATCCGGGACCGCATTGTTAATGTTATTAATGACCTAACGCCGCAAAGACAATGCCGCTTATTGCGGATATTTGCCGGTTATCGCGGATATAGCCGGCTAAATTCAATACGATGCTGCGCGATTAGGTACATATATACGATTTTAAATGTAGAACCGGGCAGAGTTTGAAGCGTGCGGTTTGTTTTGAACCGGGTAATCGGTTTTCACTGAGATAATTGAGTTGGAATTTGAATTTCGATGTTTTGACGAATTCGTACGACGGAGTTCGAAAACATTTTTAATTTAATTATGCGTTCCGTTGGTTTTTCGGTTTTTGTGTGTATGATGAGTATTTGAAGCTTTCTCTTCAGTCGCAGATTTCAAACCAACTAGAGGTCCCACAGTAGTCGAAATTCGACTATAATTAGTTGGAATTGTAAGTTTGTACACTATTGTGATTGTATTTTATATTTCTATAATCACAAATTTCGCCAAGACTATACTATAAAAAATATTAACAAAGACAAACAATATTTAATCTCAATTTGACAACAGACGTAAAGAACAAAAGTTTGACAATAAATAGTATGCATGCGTGTGTGCGTCAAATACATGGTATGTAGTGTGTGTAATGTTTTCTTTATTGATTTATATTGCAATTAGCATTGTGCACTTCTTCTTTATATTCTCTGTAAGTGTGGAAAACTTCATACTCCTTCGTCCGCGCAATTTTCGTAAAAAGGAATACAAAGTTTTTGCTTCACGTATTAATATCGCAGATTTAACACGAATTATGTCTAAAATATGATTTATTAATTTACATCGACGATTATTCTACGTTACAGAATCAAAATTTATAATGCAAACATGATATTAAAATGAGTCCAATCTAATTTTACTATCAACAGACGCGTTATCTTCCCTTTAATTCAGTTGAACGTATAAATATGTATGCATATTGCAGGAATTAGCATTTTATCTCTTAACCGATTTAATATTCATGTATACGATGCAAGCGCATATCCCTTGTGGAATATAGAATTAATTTAGATTCCCTACGCGCCTATGTTTTGCTGAATTCTGTTGTTGTGGCAACGCCCTTATCTAGTTTGCCTTGGTATTTTATTTTATGTAAATCTGATACATAATAACGAATCTATTTTTATTGTAACTAGAATAAGCGTGAACCACACGATGCCGTTCCTTACTTAAAAATGAAATTGAAGTCTCACTTGTTTTTTTTTTTTTTAATTTTTTTTTTATTGTTTAGATGGTGATCGACAACAGGGTCCATGGATTACCGTCATTACCATTCCGTACCGACGTACCGATACGGTATCGTCACAAGGTGAATCTATCAACCTGCTCAATTGTATCAACTCAACCTTCAAACTAGGAACGTTAGATGGCTTCGCGGAAAAAAGTGGCAAAAACAACAGCAAAAACTTTTTACTGGTGGTAGGACCTCTTGTGAGTCCGCACGGGTAGGTACCACCACCTCGCCTATTTCTGCCGTGAAGCAGTAATGCGTTTCGATCTGAAGGGTAGGGCAGCCGTTGTAACTATGTATATTGAGATCTTAGAACTTATATCTCAAGGTGGGTGGCGCATTTAGTTTGTAGATGTCTATGGGTTCCAGTAAGCATTTAATACCAGGTGGGTTGTGGGCTCGTCCACCCAACTAAGCAATAAAAAATAGGTAGAATGATAGACACCTATCCACGCGGACTTAAAATACGTCCTACTACTATTATACAAAAAGGAACACATGTTTTGAGAACAATAACGAATTCCTTCTGAATTCGTTTTCATTCAAGCTACAATTTTATATCAAGTTAATTTAGTCTGAACTCAAGATTTTAAGACCAATTAGCTTAAACGTCTACAGCCAATTAGCGCCAATCTTAATTAGTTTTAATTTTTATATTTCGCTGGGGAAACGTTCAGGTGAGATATCCGAAATAGCGGGCTACGAACGAAATTATTATTTTTATTAGTAAAACAATACTGAAGTATTTGAATTTTTGCCCTTTAATTTTTATTTGTCAATAGCTTATATAACAAATAGTCAAAATAGTCAAATTTAATTACTTATTTGTTCAATTTTTTAGATGTTGTTGTACGCATTATAAATGTATGTTACAGGTAGTCAATGTGGCTGGCTTTGTGTGTTTCACCACATAATTCCAGTTTTAAGGGTAGGGTACGCTTACTTAAGTAAATTTGAGAAAATTTTAGTTTTGTAATCAAATGTAATTTTTGTGTGATGTTTAGGATGGTGAGTTGGGTTGAAAGACTTTTCTTGTTTGAAAAATAATAAATAGAAAATTCATTTAGCTGCAAATTAAAACATTGTTTCAATTAATTTAGATTTCAAGAATACTCTGTGCGTGAAAGCAGAGGAGAATAAAATGAGGTCATCAATGTAAACAGAATGTCATTTACGAAGCGCATGAAAGTTTTAACGAGCCCGTGTCACACTCCCGAGCACACATTACCGGCAATTCATCAACGGCACGACTCCGTCGCTCTTGTACCTTTAATTCAGTTTTGAAGGCGAAAGATTTATAGAAACTGGATGTGTGAGGAACCCTTTATTTAGGATTTAAATTCGGTAGGCAGCTTGGCTCTGCCCCTGGCATTGCTGAAGTCCATGGGCGACGGTAACCACTCACCATCAGGTGGGCCGGGCCGTATGCTCGTCTGCCTACAAGGGTAATAAAAAAAAAGGATTTAAATACAGATTTTTTATTTATTTTTAAATTCCTCAACTTTTACAATTTCGATTTAAAAACCTGAAAAAAATTACATTTAAAATTTAACCCACATTTCTTGTACTGACGTCTCGAAACAGATTGAATATTCATATCGTTTCCAGACAATTCGTCTTCGTGTGTCGTCTCTAAGTAATTCAAAGGTGTTAAATGTATTAGCTTCGAGACATCGTCATAACATTGTGTTCACGCGTTTTCGCCCTAATGTCTTGCAGCTCGGTTAATAACTTCTGACACATGTCAACGGAGCGAAACTCTTCCTTTCCGCGAATCAACATCAACTTTGATCGTCTTTTCAACGTCGTTAAGTACTTGCTCGGAGTGAAAATGATTTGTCGAGGTCGTCACAAACTTTGGTATTGGAAAACGTGAAAAGTAAATTGCTTGCTTATCTAAAGGGTAGTCGGTTCCTAAGTTTGTTTATTAACCTTTAATAAATGTTGATTTGCTTCAAATTGTTTCGTGAGTTCGACGAAATATTCATTACAAATGAAATGTTGATAAAGGTAAATTAATGTCTAGATTCAATTTTAACACACCACAGATTGTAAATAGTAATTAAGCAGTGAGCATTTATAATTCCAGTGTATAACAGCTTATCTAGTTAGTCAATGCGGTGTATTAGCAAAATGCAGTTGGAATTGCTGCACACAAACGTGTATATTACCTGATTATTGTAAAGCCCGTTTAATTAGGTATGTACGACAAATATGAGCTCTTCGATTAACCAACGCTTAATAACTATAGTCCTGATAAACGTCTGAATGGCTTAAAGCCGACCGTCTTAAAGGCAATACCACACCTGCTCCCAACTAGTAAAGGAGACATTGAACCGGCCATAGCGAAAACCTAACGCGGCTCGTACAGCTTTGAAATACTAGAATGAACCTGTTCCTTACTGAATTCAGTACATTTGGTGGTATCTTAGTTGTTTTGCTATCTTGTGTCCGTTGCTAATGAGTTTGTCAATTAACTGATACCAGAAATCTGCATTGCGACGCAGCGCTATAAAAAGTCATCTAGAAAACGGCAAATGAAACTGCAACATGCCCTGTTACGTTAAAAGGTATGATGTTTTGCTTCATTGTTTTGTTACGTAAAATGAAATTACGATTTTACGCGGCAAAATCTCCCGGTCTTCGCCTTTGCATATTTTAATCTATTCTACTTAAAAGCTGGCTTTTTCGCACCTGAACCTGGGGGTGTTTTAAAACGAATTTACCGCCTCTTTGTTAGCGAGCTACGTGTCTGTTAATTCGTTTACTCTTTCCGAGGAGGGCTCTAATGGGAGGGCTTTTCTCGCAATTAGCCGCAATTAAGATACTTCGTAAGGAAATGCCTCCGGGATTCTTGGGCGGGAATCGATGGCGGCTGAATCGTTTCTAAATCGCAACCACGTCGAATACCGACTCTGTTTCGAAACGTTGAGGAGCGGATTTGTTTGTGCTCGTAATTAAAAGCCGATTACGCGAATATTACGAGCGGTTCCCACGCCATCCATTATATCGGGATTGAACGGAATGAACGATGTAGCCGCCCTTTTCGCTTGATTGTTATCTCCCAATTAATATCCGAAATTAAGCTTGTTACGGTCATATGAACGAGTACGTCATAAATTTTTGATAAAGCAATATTTATAATGTTTATTACACGATGCTATTCCTTCACCGTGGAAGCCAATCGTGAACGTTTGTTAAGTACGTATTTCATTAGAAAAATTGGTACCCGCCTACGGCATTCGAACACCAATGCATCGCAAGATACGAATGCACCGAGCGTCTTATCCTTTAGGCCACGACGTCTTCATAAGCATACCACGGGTTTCATAAACATATACATTTCAGACCAGGATGAGTAGACAAAACTCCGAATGTTATTTAAATGTCTTTTGCATAGTGATTCAGTTCGACTAGGACTTAAGCCGCGTAATTTTTTTCCTTCGTAGGCAGAAGAGCTTACATACAGCCCACCAGCCTTTTTATGTAAAAAGGCAACGGGGTCATAACTGTTCTCCTAGAGCTGCTTCTATTCCATCCATCCTATCACCATCAGCCAACTGTGGTAGCAGTATTATCATTTTATTTTCCTATTTCACTTCCTAAGTTAGGAATTAGAAGGTCTTGAGGTCTTTCGTAGGTGGTGGCCAGTTTGAGCCTACAAAATGTATCCAACATTATTTTGCCCAGTTCTGCTGTGAGAGATTCAAGGGCAACCGAAATAATATCTTGATTAACTCCGCACTTATGCATTGCCGATATTCCGAAGTCGGCAATGACATTCACAATATATGAGCCCCTGTAATAGCGCGCTTATCTCGTCATGTGCTATAGTAAAAATTCCAACATATTTTTTATTTATTTTTGAAAGTATTTACAGTATTTTTTAGTATGTTATACAAAAAATCGTAAAATCCTATCACAATATAAACTGTTCATCTTCATGAGGTTCGTTTTAAGCGTTTAACGCCAGCTACTTAGAAAAACCACAATCGGATTAGTATCGAGCGGTTTCGTCGTAAGTTACGGCTCAAGGAACTGGTTATCAACAATAGGAATTTATCGTCGAACAGATAATAAATTAAATAGTAAACCTTCGAAATAAATCTAGTGCGGTTATCAGAGTCGAACATTAAGCTTCCTTGTCGCTCTATCTCATATTCCTGTGATTTGATCGATAAATAGACGCCGCGGCCACCTATTATAATTAAAGCCAATGTCGATACGATAAAATCGACATGTAACGCACATTCGGTATCGCTAGTGCGGTGCGTTATCGATAACTTGTGAGAATGTTGGGTGGCCGGACCACCCGCGTGCTTACGCAACACCGTCGACACAGTTTTAAGGCGATCGTAACCTAAATTAAGCGGGCATTAGTATGTTTACAGTTTGGAGACAATAGACTTGGACATGTCCAGCGCTAGGAGAGCAATTCGATGTTCCTTCGAATTTTTATTGTTCCGTAATCGAGTTCTGAACGCGCTTAACGAGTCGATTATCACGCCTCAGAACTGGTTTAAAATTGTAAGTTGTTTCAGTTTGGAACTATAAGCTATTTCATAATTTAGAGTTATGTCCGGATGTATTATCGAAAACTGGTCGAGTTGTCTTATTGAATAAGGTCCCTTGATGGTAATACGATATTAAGAAATCAAAGGTACGTAGAATCGAGATTCTACTGGCAATTACTCTCTTAGTAGTTTTCATTTTAGTCTTTAGTCCACTTAGTATTCAATTTATTAAATAATAATTCAGAGCATTATTGAAATCCACGTGTAATCTTTATTTGAACAACTGTTAATTAAAATTGATGAATTCCCATTTGACATTTCGATATACATTTACTTTAATTTTGTACATTAAAAATATTTTAAATCTCGTTACTACTAATACGTTAGTAGGTATCGATATTTATTTCAAATTATATGTAATCTTTAAAATGTATCTAATCTTTATACATCTTTACTTGCATTTAAAAGAAATTCGTTGTTTAGTATTTACTATTACAATAATCTTAATTCATTTAAATTTATTTGCAAATTAGCTGAAATAGTAGTGACTCTCTGAACTGGAATATCATTATTATTGGATATTGGGTAATCCAAAACACTTTCGGATATAAGCTTAGTAATAGTACTTAATAGCGTAAGTACTCTTAGTTATCAGCGATCAAAAACACCAAAATCTCAGAAAATAAAATTGTAATAAACTAACGTGATATAAACAAAAAGCAAACTAAGCTAGGTTACAATTTCGTGAGTTCACATATAGTGAATCTGCAATGGTAAGTGAACGGTAGTTACTGCCTACTTTACACCTGTTTGCTTAGTGCGAGTTTTTTAACTTTTTCGATAGCGTAAAAGTTAACTTTTTATTTTATTTTTATTGCTTAGATGGGTGGGCGAGCTCACAGCCCACCTGGTGTTAAGTGGTTACTGGAGCCCATAGACATCTACAAAGTAAATGCGCCACCCACCTTGAGATATAAGTTCTAAGGTCTCAAGTATAGTTACAACGGCTGCTCCACCCGTGCGGACTCACAAGAGGTCCTACCACCAGTAAAAATTGTATGCAATTGTATGTATTGTATGTATACTCAAATTTGTATGCAGTTGGAACAGCGCCCCTAGCGTAAAGCTAAGCGTACGCAAACGATCCCATTCCATACAAATATGAGCTAACTTTTACGCTACCGAGAACGTTAAAGAACTCGCACTAAGTACACAGAAAGTCGATCGCGCGCGTTGAAAGTTAACTCAAATTTGTATGCAGTTGGAACAGCGCCCTTAGCGGCAAACGTAGGCAAACGTTCCAACTTCATACAAATTTGAGTTAACTTTTACGCTATCGAGAACGTTAAAAAACTCCCCCTAAGTACACAGAAAGGCAATCGCGCGCGTTGAAAGTTAACTCAAATTTGTATGCAGTTGGAACAGCGCCCTTAGCGGCAAACGTAGGCAAACGTTCCAACTTCATACAAATTTGAGTTAACTTTTACGCTATCGAGAACGTTAAAAAACTCCCCCTAAGTACACTGAAAGTCGATCGCGCGCGTTGAAAGTTAACTCAAATTTTTATGCAGTTGGAACAGCGCCCTTAGCGGCAAACGTAGGCAATCGTTCCAACTTCATACAAATTTGAGTTAACTTTTACGCTATCGAGAACGTTAAAAAACTCGCACTAAGTACACTGAAAGTCGATCACGCGCGTTGAAAGTTAACTCAAATTTTTATGCAGTTGGAACAGCGCCCTTAGCGGCAAACGTAGGCAATCGTTCCAACTTCATACAAATTTGAGTTAACTTTTACGCTATCGAGAACGTTCAAAAATACGCACTAAGCAAACTGAACGTCGATCGCGCGCGCTTCCAATTCACATTTTTGATACATTGAGCGTAATGTATCACAAATTTCAGTAAGCCCTGTATGTATAATACTAGAGAGTCTTTGCTGGGCTCGCCGCATGCATGTGTGGCCAGATTTCGAGGATGCAGCGGAATACCGCGACGTCTGGGACCTGCATACCGATTATTATGGTATGTTGCGTCCTACCGAGTTCCCGCAATGGGCTTCCATATTCCGAGTGCCGGGTGTTTATCATACATGTACCGTTACGTCGTTTATGTAATAGTGGTATATTATGTTGACAATTAACAGGTTTGTTACGTGCTACTAGGTTAGATCTTTCGACTGGGTTATAAAAGAAATCGGAACCAAACTGAATAAATTCAGGTATTAATTTAAAAATAATTGAATTCTGAATCGTCCAAGTAAATTGGATTATTCGCACTATATTTACTGGTGGTAGGACCTCTTGTGAGTTCGCACGGGTAGTTACCAACACCCCCCTCCTATTTCTGCCGCGAAGCAGTAATGCGTTTCGGTTTGAAGGGTGGGGCAGCCGTTGTAATTATACAGAGACCTTAGAACTTATATCTCAAGGTGGGTGTCACATTTACGTTGTTGACGTCTATGGGCTCCAGTAACCACTTAACACCAAGTGGGCTGTGAGCTCTTTTACCCGACTACGCAATAAAAAAAAAACCATAAATACGAGAATGGCCACGAATCTACGGCTTTTTAACATTTGTTAACGTCAAATTTATTGTTACGTGAAGCCTATTTATACACGGGTGCTGCTAAATACATATTATAATTCTCAAGCTGACATGTTATTTGGAAGATTTACTTTATGGGTTTCAATATTTAAACCTTAAACGTTAGGGCGTCTTTGCAAAAATATTCGTAATTAAAAATGAGGTTTGTTTATTCTTTCTTAGAAACAATTTTACATTGCATATAAAATGAATTACGTCGATGTGTACATTTGAAATGGCGAATCAGGTTTATCTAATAGATCTCTGGAAGAAACTAAAGCCAAAACTACTTAGCAATCAATGCACTGATTGATATTCAAATTCTTTGGCATATACAGATTCCACGGTTGCACAATAGAACGTGATTGCGTCTCACCTGCAATTTGCGGACCAGAAGATTGACCCTTTCGTCATATACTTTGAGTTTGTTTTTGTTCAATATATTGCAGTTTTCTTGAAATTAGATCTTCGTGTTTTTTTTTTTGCTTATATGGGTGAACGAGCTCACAGCCCACCTGGCGTTAAGTGGTTACTGGAGCCCATAGACATCTACAACGTAAATGCGCCACCCACCTTGAGATATGAGATCTAAGGTCTCAGTATAGTTACAACGGCTGCCCCGCCCTTCAAACCGAAACGCATTGCTGCTTCACGGCAGAAATAGGCACGGTAGTGGTGGTACCTACCTGTGCGGACTCACAAGAGGTCCTACCACCAGTAAAACATTCGTATATCATCACCGTTCATATTATCGTCTTAATAGGGAGTGTCTTTGTTCTTATTAAATCGTATCTATCGTTTATGCATCTATTAAAAAGTAGAACCAATTGAAATTTTAATATCTAATCTTAAGATGCTTCTTATGTCTTGTGTTGTGATTTTATCATGTTTCGAGGTAATTATTTCTTTTAAAAGAATTCTTAGTCTTCATAAAGGATTAGTGTTGGATTACCATGCATCTAAGAGATTCCATTTATATCGGGCTTTATCTAAAGCCAATGAACTCGTTGCTCAGCACTAGTAAATATATCTCTTATTCAAGGCTTAATATTAAATTTTCTCGGTTATCGAAAAAGTTTGGTTAGATTTTAATTTATTGTTTTGGGTTCATACTTTTGATATCGGCAGCCGGCTAACCAATTTTGATTCTTAATTTAAACGAAAAAAAAGTCAAAATTTAATATTCTTGTTAAATTCGAATGAAGTACCTAGCTGTACGTAAATGATACAATACTTCATAAATAGCTTAGAAGTATGACATTCCAAATAATACTCGAATGTAAATAATCATTAAAAAAATTACGTCACGCGTTTTTACTTTGCTTCATATAAAACATGATATAGGCTTCTTAATCTTTATTTCACTTCAGTCAGCCAATCTCCGAGTAAATACTCGGCTCAATCCACTAAGCGAAGGCGGCACTTTTTGCAGTTTTCAATTCGCAGCACGATCAATTAGACCCGGTTTAATGACGTCGGCGGTGATCGATCACGCGTAGTAAGTACGTTTAAGCTCCGGATTTGAACACAAGAAATTCTGAAGTTAAACTTTTTATGTTATTTATCGGGTTTTGCAACTTCAAGGGAAAATGTTGATCTTAATGATATTTGATATTTTCACAATTTTAAACTACTTTTTACTTTACGTCGGAAATAATATAAATATAATTATATTATAATAAAAATACGCGAGACTTCAGAGTAGTTTTAACTATATATACGATACGCGAAACCGAAAATAATTAATATTTTCATTTCGCATTTTGTCTGTTTTTGATTCCCTTTGCCTGAAAAATCAAACGTCACGTAAAATACGTTTACCGCTGTTATTTTCTGTGCGGTTCGTGGAAAATGAAAATAAAGTTAAACTATTCAGATATTATGCTAAAATATTAATGAAATGAACCGAAGGCGGGCTTCCGTGCATCGCGGCATGTCGGTAAGTGACGCGGTCACGGAAACGTCACTTGATTAAATCCATAAATAAGAAAATAAATATGGCGGCGACTGAGCTGTGAGGAATGAAATTGTATAGCGCGTTCTGGTTTTTATTGGTATTTAAAAACAGAAATAGTTCGGATATTTTTTTTGTTTCTTTGTTTTCATAAATACGCGTAAAATATTGATTGGCGTATAAAGTTCATTTTGATTTTTAAACCGCATTAAGCAGTCCATGTTACTAAGGATTCTTGTATTGTAGTATAAAAAGAAATATGTAACTAATACAAATTACAGTGATTATAATGTCGCCCCTAACTTCAAAATCTGAATATGGTTTTTTGAAATAGCTATTTATCAAGCCGCTAAGTTGAAGTGGTATACCATTTGAGGTTAGTACAAATCTTAGGTGTGATTATAATCCTGTCACTATTAGCGTGACGGGAGTATAGTAGTTACATTATGTATGTAGTAACATGATTTAGTAGAAATACGTGAGAATAATATATAGAGACAACTTTTATATAAATATTTTGGGATTTAAGCCGACGATATATCACAAGGTAGTACCGTTGACATATGCGGGCTTGTAAATAACTCAATGGATACCGTTAATTAAACCGAATGATCTTGAATGAGACCGAGAGCATACGTAAAACGGAACGTAATCACGCGGCGTTTGTATTTCGAATTGTTTTTGTTTCGATGTGTGCGGAAGAAATTACACGGATCGTTATGTTCATTATAATTTAATGTTTGCTTACTTTATTCGTTTGGAAGCGTGTTAAGGCCAAACAAAAAATGAATATTTCCAAAGAGTAATTAGAAATGATGATTTGTTATGATGAGATTATATTTTGTTTAGCGTATGAGATGAAATCCGAGATTCAGAAGCGAGAAACACGAGAACATTCTCTTAATAATTGTTCCCCAAAATTATGTTTTTGGGTATGTGTTGTGGTTTAACTAAATAAAATATTTGATGATGTCATAAATAAAGTGACTGAAATCTATTCACATTTCTTTAACTTTACTGATGTAACTTAAGCATTTTTCCTACACATTTGATTTTAATGTGAAATGGAAATTTTAATCAATATTATTATACTACTGGTCTCTTAGTATTTTCTGTGCTTTGGTGGATCATAGGTGCGATATGATAATTCACTACCCATAGGTACATCCCACTGGGTTTCTCGCCGGATCGTCTCAGTGGGTCGCGATTCCGATCCGGTGGTAGATTCTGCGCAGCACTGCTCTTGCTATAGCTAGTGTTAGCAATTTTTCTCAGGTTGAGCTCGTTAGCCTACCTACCCGTCTAGGGGTAGCTAGTATAGCCCTTTAGGCTACCAGCGAATAGGTAGGGCAAAAAAGATAATTTATTTGACCTTGTTAAAGGTAATCAGTGATAATAAGAAAATACCTAAAATAGACGCGGGATTAAACCCGAAAGTAGCTCCAAAAAAATCTACATTTTTTTATTTTTTTTTATTGCTTAGATGGGTGGCCAAGCTCACAGTCGACCTGGTGTTAAGTGGTTACTGGAGCCCATAGACATCTACAACGTAAATGCGCCACCCACCTTGAGATATTAGTTCTAATGTCTCAGTATAGTTACAACGGCTACCCAACCCTTCAAACCGGGCAAAAATAGGCGGGATGGTGGTACCTACCCGTGAGACTTACAAGAGGTCCTACCACCAGTAAAGTCCTACCACCAGTCTACATTAAACTAATGCTATTACTTACTAACTTAAGCTGAGTGAGTAAGTTTACCGTGCTGTTAGTAGGAGATCGACCTGGCCGGCCGGTCGTCGTAACCCAAAATAGCGTAATGACAAATACGTGTTTTTCTCGGAACATTTCCGTTTTCAATTCCGCGGTAATAGGCTAGTAGGTTGCGTGCGACGTGGATGGATTAGCGCGCATTAAGGCAGCCTCCGAGAGCCTCGTGCTTCATCGTACGTCACAACGATTTGATGACGTCAAAGAATAATTCCCTGCGTTTTGTATCGATTGTTTTTTATAATCGATTTTCGAATCGTTCTCGACTTAGTTTTAAGCACATTTGCGGCTTCCGCGATAAAAGCATTAAGAGTCATATGTTATCGATATATTAATACATGAGGCAAAAACTTTGTACCCCTTTTTACGAAAATTGCGCGGACGGAGGAGTATGAAATTTCCCACACTTATAGAGAATATAGAGAAAAAGTGCACAATGCTAATATTTTTTTTAAAATGATGCATAAAAGATACATTAAATCAATAAAGAAAACATTACACACACTACATACCATGTATTTGACGCACACACGCATGCATACTATTTATTGTCAAACTTTGTTCCTGACGTCTGTTGTCAAATAGAGAATAGATTAAATATTGTTTATCTTTGTTAATATATTTTATAGTGTAGTCTTGGTGAAATTTGTGGTTATAGAAGTATAAAATACAATCATAATGGTGTACAAACTTATTATACAATTCCAATTAATTATAGTCGAATTTCGACTACCGCGGGACCACTAGTAATAACCTAAATACGCATCTTGTATAATTCGTTCTGACTTTTAAGTCCTTTCGGTCGGAAAGCGAATGGAGCATTAGAAAATGATTCCCGCGAAAGCTTTAATTGGCAATGAACACTAGGTCGACATTATTTACTTGTGTATTTAAATTCGAAGCGCGCATAGACAAGTCTAATAGATATACGCCGAGACGTAAATCTGTACCGTTAAGGAGTCCAACAAAGCTATGTTTATGTTAATGTAATGAGATTTTATCCGTGTTTAAGTACAGTTTGCTTCGGTAAACATGTCCACGTTTCCTGCGATACAGAGGAGATTTTATTTAGGACTTGTAAGTAGACGCGTTAGCGCAGGTTTGAGTCTGGGTACGACCAGCAGAGTTTCAGGCTTTATGAGCTTATAGTATTGGCCTAGATTATCGCGAATAGTAGATGTAAACTGCTTTAATATAACCTCGTTCATTAACTCGTCTAATACGTGTACGTATGTTTTCTTTTTTTTTTATTGCCTAGGTGTGTGGACGAACTCACAGCCCACCTGGTGTTAAGTAGTTACTGGAACCCATAGACATCTATGACATAAATGCGCCACCTACCTTGAGATAAAAATTCTAAGGTCTCAGTATAGCTACAACGGCTGCCCCACCCTTCAAGCCGAAACGCATTACTACTTCACGGCACGAAAAAAAAACGTATGTCTGTACCTATACAGCGTGCAGCGACTGCTTGATAACAATTGTTGTCGTTTCGCATCTATAATTAATAAAAACGTAAGAATTTTTAATCTGCTTGTATTTAAGAGGTTTTCCTTTATTGTTCGTTCAGGTATACTCGTAAATATGTAGCTATGACTGTATCACTAAATTGTTTGTTTTTTTGTCGTTGATTGTACTTAATAGTAACAACAAAGTTTTTTTTTTTACAAAATCGCTATAAATACATATACTATACTACAGAATACCGTATTACAGAATAGGAATTTATTTTAGTATTGCAATAATAATAAGTATTATAACGAGGAAGAGATCCATAAAGTTTTTTTTTTATAAATAAATATAATAAATTACATTGCTCTATTAAATAGCGTCCAGGAACCGCAAACGTCACTGAAATATATAAGAGGTAGAATTTGAAATGCATAAAATAAAAGTCACTCTTCAAGCTTAATTTTTTTTTTAAATACTTTCCCAATAACAAATTATTAAAATTGTATTAACATTTCTTCTTTTCTTCTTTTTGATATGACATAACATTTTTAGACATTTTTATTAATATTTAATTTTCAACAAATAGTACTGTTTTTTTTTTATTATTATTATTGTATTCCATTTTCGAGCCGATGAATTGCCAATGCTATGTACGCCATTGTTGTCACATGCATCAGGCCATAAATTAAATAGTTTAAATTTATTTTCAATGTTAGATGTTTGTGATGTGGCAGTACTTATTTAAATAAATAAATAAATAAAACAAAAAGTTTAAATAAAAAGAACAAATAGCATTTAATTACGACAATTTAATTTTCATTATGACTAAAAGCAGCATTGAATAATTTGTATAATATTCAAGCTAAGCTCACTATGGGACATCGATGCGTTACTACTGACAGTCATTTGTTACCCCGTTCGATTCGTGACAAAGGTTCATCGAACTGAGATTATTTATGTATTACTTAGTTGCATATTTATATTTTAAAATAATGCATAATGCAAACGGCTGTCTGGTGTAATGGTAAGTGACATGGTCACTACACAAGGGGGTCGCGGGTTCGAATCTCGCCAAGGGAAGATATTTTTATGATAAATATAAATGTCTTTTCCAGGGTTATGGATGTATATTAAATATATGTATGTGTATAATAAAAATCTTACATTTTATTTCCGTTATCTGGTACCTGTAACACAAGTTCTTTACGAACTTATCACGGGATTAGTTACCATGGCGTAATTGTTAGTAAATATTTATTTATTTATTATTTATTTATTTAATCAATAACCGATATCGTCATGGAATAAACACGAACATACAACCGTAGTTTTTACACGCAACTGGGAAATTTCATACTCCTCAGTCTGCGCTAGTTTTCGTAAAAAGGGGTACAAAGTTTTTTTTCCACGTATTAATATGTATATAGATTATGATAATTGACTCAGTAGTTAGCAGGCCTGACTGTTGTGCCGAGGGTCGTGGGTTCGATTCCTACACGGGGCAAACATTGCGTGATGGATAGGTTTGTTTGCACTTTGTCTGGGTGTGTATTCTCTATATACATATGTATACATTTAAACCTCTAGGTAGGACCTCTTGTGAGTCCGCACGGGTAGGTACCACCGCCCCACCTATTTCTGCCGTGAAGCAGTAATGGGTTTCGGTTTGAAGGGCGGGGCAGCCGTTGTAACTATATTGAGACCTTAGAACTTATATCTCAAGGTGGGTGGCGCATTTACGTTGTAGATGTCTATAGGCTCCAGTAACCACTTAGATGGGCTGTGAGCTGGTCCACCCATTTAAGCAATAAAAAAAATATATCATTTTTATAATTAAATTTTATAATAAACGAATCCTTCCTAGCGTATAACATTACAGCTTCGCATTGTTTCTTCGTTTCATATGTAATTTAAAAATTCCACTAATATATTTAACATATACAATATATTGGTTTGAAATGTAATCTTAATTAATAATTTTACAACCCTAAGCCCTCAGTTAATACTACAATTTTTAAAGTACACTAGAGTCGAGTGTGCTGTGAGAAAAAAACGCTTATAAAAAATAGCTGAACGTTAATTATAATGGCTGGTAAAGTTGCGTTAAGTTCCAGATAAGCACGTAACGGCTTCGGCTTCCGTGTTGTAACGTAATTAAACAGCACAAAGCGTTTCGCTAACAGCTATATTTTGTTCTATTCTGTTTTAATACAAGCGCTATAAAAGCGCGTTAAAATAGCGTTTTTTATGTCGCGTTTTTTTTGGTAAAAAATAATCCAATTAATTTTTTTTTTCCTACCTATGCTGATAGCCTTGAGAGGCTATTTCAGCTTCGCCCTAACGTTTGTAGGTGAGCTCGTGGGGCTCAAACCGGAGAGTTGATAACACTGACCATAGCAAGAGCAGTGCTTCGCAGAATCTACCACCGGATCGGAAACGCGACCCACTGAGAAGATCCGGCGAGCACTTCTGTTAACAACAGGAATTATACTTGTTTTTTTTTTCTTCATTAGTACTCAATAATCGTTTAATATTTTAACGAAAAATTTTAAATACAAGTCATATTTTTGAAATGAAACCTTCTTTAGTACCGTAGTGATTCGGAAATTAATGAAAAAAAAAATGACACTGAAAAAAAAATACAAACAGATCTATAAGATTTAACCTACCATAAGAATGAGAATACTTCTGAAGTTTGCATTTCAACGTTTTGCTTTACTCAGAGTGATACGTCATAGTTTGGAAGTTGGGACAACCGTCAAACATAGATAATTTAGATTTGAACCTCAAGCTGCGTGAAAGCATTAGCAGCACTTAGCATGTGTGTTAAATCACTCAGCTAGTGCATTGGATTTAATAATATTTGCTATAATAATAATTAAAATTGTGATAAGTGTAACGAACGCCGCGTTTTGTTAGCTCTAGTGCGTATGAAAATTTAAACAAACAACTATATTCGCTAGACGCTACTCTGCACCCGACGGCGCGGAAAAACGCTAAAAGCACCTACCTAATTTAAGGTCGGGATAAAAGCTGAACCTCCTTACTTAGTTACGTTTTTGTTGATTAAATCATTGATTTAAAAACGTTCTAAATAGAAAATAAATTTGGATTGTATGTAAAAAAAAAAGATTTTATTTTAGAATCTTGAAAGAGCTTGCACAATAATGTAGACTTACTAGGATACTAAACACAACTTCTATGAGCAAAATTGAAAATACATACATTGTTTACTTTGGCCACTTATATTTCATAACCAAAAGTAGGTATAAAAAAAAAATGCGTTCTATTACGAAGCCGCCATCTTGAAAACTCGAGAATCAGCTACATTGTAGCAATAAATTTATAATAACAATTTCGGAACGCTTAAATCTCGTTATGACTCACATTAGGATTACAATCCTTGTTTGTAATTAAACGTAAACAAAGGGATTACTTTAGGGCTTCAACGGAGGCATTTAAATTGATCAAACTCCAGGTGAGCGGGATAATCCGGCTGGATTAAGAATACACCAGACATTGGACGCTTGTTGAATACTTAAACACGTTCGCATTTTAATGGCTTTAACTGATAGTTTTTTGTAGAAAAACATTTGAAATTGCTTTTGATTGGAAATGCTTTCATAAATTTAAATGCTTTCTACTTTTGAAATTTGAAAATAGCAATTATTTGGCCTTTAAGTACTTTGCCTTTTGCGTGTAAACTCCAAATAGTAATTATGTAATTTCGTAAATTCCGTTGCTTTAATTTTAATTTTCTATCGTGCGATATATACATGTATTTTTTTTTATTGCCTTTGTAGGCAGACGAGCATACGGCCCACCTAATGGTAAGTGGTGACCGTCGCTCATGGACGTCAGCAATGCCAGAGGCAGAGCCAAGCCGCTGCCTACCATAAAATACTCTCCGCAAGCCTCGTTTGAGGAAGGACATGTCATAGTGCTCGGAAAACACCGTGGAGGGGAGTTTATTCGAAAGCCGGATGGTACGTGGCAAAAAAGATCTTTGGAAATTCACTATCGATGAACGCAGCGGATCGAATCTTATACCGTTAAACGAGCAATTCTTGTATATTAATATATATGTATACAATCTGAATCTCGGAAACGGCTCCAACGATTTTCATAAAATTTAGTATACAGGGGATTTCGGGGACGATAAATCGATCTAGCTATGATTTATTTTCAGAAAAGGTTATTTTATTCGTGTTTTCAATAATCAACTCTTCCCGACAACTATTGACGAATAATAATACTATTTTTCTTAATTGAGGGCAACTAGCCGCTTTAAAGACACAACAAGATGGCGTTATAAAAAAAAAACCGAGCAAAGCTCAGTCATCATCTAGTATATCTTTATATTCGATACCTGTATACTTTACAAAATTAGATGCAACTATGCTATAGTTACACAAGTGACAATAGCGTATTCGAATACAACGGGATTAATATTATGCGAGTAATCACAGAGATAGAATGTCAGAATATGTTTAATAAAAAATAAAATAATGCCTTAATATTTATCTCATCTAATATCGAATTTGTATGTATTCTTATTTTTTAAAACTCGAACTTAAGTTCATGCTTTTTTTTATTGCCTTTGTAGGCAGACGGGCATACGGCCCACCTGATGGTGAGTGGTTACCGTCGCCCATGGACTTCAGCAATGCCAGGGGCAGAGACAAGCCGCTGCCTACAAATGCTATCGTTTTTTTTTTTTTTTTTTGTTATTGAATACCAATAAATAAGCAACAGCTCAAGTCTTGTTATTCCAGCATATCGAGAGTACTACCCACTGAGTTTCTCGCCGGATCTTCTCAGTGGGTCGCGTTTCCGATCCGGTGGTAGATTCTGCGAAGCATTGCTCTTGCTAGGGTCAGTGTTAGCAACTCTCCGGTTTGAGCCCCGTGAGCTCACCACCTGCAAACGTTAGGGTGAAGCTGAAATAGCCTCTCAAGGCTATCAGCATAAAAAAAAAAAAAGAAAGAGAGTACTAAGGTAGTCATTATGCGAGTAATCACAGAGATAGAATGTCAGAAAATATTAAATAAAAAAATAATGCCATAATATTTATCTCATCTAATATCGAATTTGTATGTATTATTAATATTTTTTAAGTCGTACTTAAGTTCGCGCTTTCGTTCTTTTGTTATTGAATAAAACTTAAGTTCCCTAGATTTTCTTTTTTGTTATTGAATACTAATAAATAGGAAACAGCTCAAGAATTGTTATTCTAGCATATCGAAAGTACTGAGGTATGATCATAATAATGGCCATAATAGTGCCCAATTTGCTCTAGGTAGCCTTTTGTGCCGACCCGAATGTCATCGTTATGAGTGGCCCGACTGAAAGGGCCGTAAAGTTGACTCCTGCTCCCGGCGTGACACCACCACTTCCATCGAATAGTGGATTAACCCGTCTAATGAAGGCCCCACCACCCCCCACTAATGCTCGTACACTTATAAAGATAAATTGCCTCGCTCCACTGCTGTGTTTTGTGCCCGAAACCGGGTTAAAAGGGTTTCGTTTTCGGTAATAATTAATTGAGGTGTAGTCCATTTTGAAAATTAGCATGATTGCGTTTTTGGTAAACAAATGTGAAAGGGTTAGAACGTCTGTTTGTAGATGTTGAGATATCCTTTTTACGGTATCGTTACGTATTTAATGGGAAAGTTTGTTTTATTTGAAATACTCTTAAGCTAAGCTTTCGTAATTCCAATAGGTATATGGTCTCAACTAATATTTTTGTGATTCATTTTGTACCTACCCTGCAATTTCGCATTCAGTAACAGTTGAAGAAATTATATAAATTTTCAGTTTTTATGAATGTCTAAGCCGTAAGACAGTTTGCGCTTGCAACTAATTAATTTCCATTCATAAAACTGCATGAAAGGAATCGCTATTTCGCTTCAAGAACATAAATATTCAGGAGGTTGAGTATCCAAGCCATCGTAAATAAGAAATTGCTACAAAAGCACGAAGAAAAAAAAACCAAATCTGCGAAATTATATCTCGAAACCTTTCATCGCGCCTGCTCATCAACCACGAATTCCCAAAACTAATTTTCCATTCCGGAACACAAATATAACGTAAATAATTTGTAACGGAACAAATTTTTATACGTTCATCGTATTATTATCGCGTGTACCTCGTGCAGAGCGGAATAACGTTTTTTATAGATTTAAAAAAAAAAAAGACAATTTACGTATAAGCCGAAAAGAGAATCCATTTTCTAGTGAAAATACCGTTGGAGATACGATAGAAGGGTTCCCGGGAGCTAGTAATAAAGTAATTTATCCACTTCCGATAACGGCAATAATCCCTGAACGTTCCACGGAATATGAGGAATAAATAAGCGTTGAAGAGTTTAGGTGATCGCAAGCCAACGTGCAGCCCGGATTAGAGCCACTGTTCTATAACAAAATTCTATTTCCAAGAAGAAATTGTGTTTAATGTAATATTTTTGTTTATGACTTTTAAGTGATGCTAGTTTTAATATGGAATTCTTTAATAATCTCGGGCATAAAGCTTCGCTTGGTTATTCAAATTGTGATTAATAAATCAATATAGCGTTTGCGTTTTGCAACAAGAACTGGTATATAGAGTTCACATGATTGCGATATAAGGTCGAGATAATATTTTAGTGCTTGTAATAACCAAAAATAATTTTTTACAGTTTCGTTTTTGTAATGTAAGGTTCAATCAAGCATTTTATAACAAAATTGATTTAAATAAGGGTAAAGAAACATTTATGTAATCAGTAACACCTATATATTCGAATTTTGCTTATTTAAAGCTATTATTTCCGACATTTTTGCTACAATGTAAAGACCGCCAATTAATCACTAAAGTTTATTTGAGTAATTAATTCTAAAAAATTCTAAAAAATTTAAAATTTAAAAATCTAAAAAATTCAAAAAAATTCTGTCTAAAATATTGTTCAGATTTTGAAATAATGAATTTTTACAATTTTCTATTTGCACAAGCGAACCAACGTTCTAATTGTTAACTATAGAATTTTCTAGTATAATCACTTTGAATCATATTGTTCACGGACATCGAACCACGGTACTTCAAACAGGAGTACATCCTTATTTTGGGGCAAAATTTATGGGACTGTGGACTGCCGTAGCATCAGCCCGTGTGGTTTCAGCAATAAAAACTAACCATAAAGCGGATATTAAATGTTTCTAAGCAAATAATTTCGTCCTTCAACGGGCCACAAAACTCGGAAGCGCGCCCCAAGGAATAGTATCAAGTGTGTAAAGTTGGTAGTTAATCAGAACCGGGTATACCCGGGGCTCGTCGGCGGTTGTGATTCGCGTCACGCCCCAAGTACTGTCCCGGGGCACTCGTTCTATATCACCGGGAATGTATAGCTTCGTGCCGAAATGTATTCGCTCGGCTGTAATCAGATTCAGGTTTGGAATTTTTTAAGTTATTTTTCCCATGGCGGAATCGCAAAGTATACGTTACGGTCATTGTTGCATAGTACATTTTACATCAACGCAGGCTGGCACTTTAAAAACATTGTTATTGTCAATGACAATGCTACCGCTACTGTTTCTTACATACGTACTAGCTCTGTTTTCGTATGACTGCCTGAGCTTCTTAGCTGTTCGGTGTTTCTGCGTTACTGATCTCCCTCACCCTCTCTCTCTCTCTCTCTCTCCCTCTCTCTCTTTCTCTCTCCCTCTCTCTCTCTCTCTCTCTCTCTCTCTCTCTGTCTCTCTACTAACCCTTTACACGTATGTTTTCAAGTCACAAATACTAAGCTGCTGCGTGGCGCTATATATTAACAAAATAAATTAAACGTAACGTTCCCTAACGTCATAATGCCATACTGCATACGTCACATCCGTTCGATAGATAAGCTACTAAATGAGACAAGCAAGCAAGACTCATTGGTCATTGAGTTTTCCTACTTACTTCTCGACCTTATAAAACCTATCTAACACAAAACCTATTTTATAAGTTAAACGGACAGCTTTCTTATATGTATTGTGCTAATAGTGTATTCCCATAACGCGTAGGCTTTATCTTTAATTATTTTCCCATCTAGATGGTCTCTATTCTCCCTTCTCTACTCTACCAGTCTCTATAGTAGGGATGGCCAACCAGTAGATCGCGATCGACCGGTCGAACGTGGCTATTAGTTTAGTCGATCGTGGCAAAACAAAAAAATATAAATACATAGAACATACTGCGCGACGTAATCACCAATTTCTGCACGCATCATCTTCATCATGTATCATTTGCATTTGTGACCATTGCGTCACATTATTTATCCTCTTTTCCACACAATAGTTCTCTTTTATTATATAATTTCAGGTTTATTTTAATCTTTTTAATAAAAGACAACCTACTATTTATTTGTATACTGAACTACATTGTTTCATTAAATTTTAAAAAATGTCATTGGTAGAGCGCAGTGTTTCGTCAGTAAACCGAAGATCTTGGTTCTAATCAAGTTGGCCATCTTTGCTCTATAGACTGGTCTCTATGAGCTCTTAATACACTCTGGCATAAGATGGTAAACATGGAGAGTAGAGTATATCGATATCACCGTGCTGCATACGTTATTCAATACCATTAAGACAACCACTCCATAATGTAGCTATATTTATCGATTCCCGAACTGGTTCATACAAAAAAATGTGAACACACTTCGCTTTTCTATTTCATTTTTAAATAGAAACGATAAGAGTGGAATGCATAGTTTTGAATCAACAACCTATTGAATAGAAATGTGCTCTAGATCAACGGTTCTCAAATATCGTGTCGTAAGCCCCTATTGAATGAGTCGCGATATTTACATATACCATATTTTTATCTAAAGCGCCGTGGGGAATTGCATCTCTGGGATAACTGCGTTTTCAACTATTAATAATTTTGCACGTAAGTATATGAGTATGTATGTCGCGAATTTGTAAAGAGTACGTTAGCGCGTCGATGAATAAAAAAGTTTGAGAGCCACTGTTCTAGATCAGCAGAGTTTGTAGACAGCGGTTAGGCTCTGCCCTATGTATTGCTGAAGTCCACGGGCGATGGTAACCACTGACCATCAGGTGGGCCATTTGCTCGTCTGCCTACAAGGGCAATAAAAAAAGATCACAAACAATTTTCTGAATACTATTTTTTATTTATTTCTTAGATGGGTAGACGAGCTCACAGCCCACCTGGAGTTAAGTAGTTACTGGAGCCCATAGACATCTACAATGTAAATGCGCCACCCACCTTAAGATATAAGTTCTAAGGTCCCTGTATAGTTACAACGGCTACCCCACCCTTCAAACCGAAACGCATTGCTGCTTCACGGTAGAAATAGGCGGGGTGGTTACCTACCCGTGCGGACTCACAAGAGGTCCTACTACCAGTGGTACAAACTGAAAACCACAAAAGATTTACAAAATTGAAAAATGACGTGAACATGATTCCACAAAAGTAGCGCTTACACGACTTTACCGTGAACTACATTAATGTTATCTGTATTAACGATCACCGTTCGAATATATCAAGAACCGTGATGGTTACCGTTAAATTACCTCTGCCCTGCGCTGCGATTTAATATCGTTTACATCAATCACATCGTTCAATTAATTTTGCTGTCGACTGAAGAGATGAAACCGGCATAGCTTTGTTAAATGTACCTACATGTTGTAGATACATTATTTTATTTCTTTAAAAAAACCCTTAGAAAACCCACTTTCATGTCGAATGAATAATAATAATAAATAAATATTTTACTAACAATCACGCCACGTTAAATGGTCCCGTGATAAGTTCGTAAAGAGTTTGTGTTACAGGTACCAGATATCGGAAATAAATGTAAGATTTTTATTATACACATACATATATTTAATATACATCCATAACCCTGGAAAAGACATTTATATTTATCATAAAAATATCTTCCATTGGCGGGATTCGAACCCGCGACCCCCTAGTGTAGTGACCATGTCACTTACCACTACACCAGACGGACGTTAACGATAAACTGATATAATTAAACAACGTTTTCCTTTATATTATTTAATATATAACTTGGTATCCCTAAGATTGTGGGAGCAGTTACTGTGTTTGCCAATTACTGATATTATCTTAATAGCACAGCGTTAGATATACTGCGGTCAATATATATTATATAGCGTAACTAAGTACTCGGAGGGTCTCGGTTAAATGAGATTTAATAGATACAGCATATTTCGTATATTACATATATTCCTAAGAGGCTTATTGAGGACTTATACATATATCTATTTCCGATATTCGTGCCTTGAAAACCAAACAAAAACAACCGACAATAATAATACATTTAAGGAAATAAAACCGAATAAGTTAACCAGAGTAAATGGTAAAGTAAAAAAAACTTATTTGTTTAATGATTGAAACATAAACATTTGTTTTTTTTATTTTGGTAAGATTATTATCGGACCCACGATTCTCGTCGAAACAGCCAGGGCCGCTAAATCCTGCACCATCGAATCAGTAATTCGTACAAAATTTGTTAAGACCACTTTTTTGAGATTTTGACTATATAAATTTTAAGCAGTGCACGTAGCTAGCTTGATGTTAGATATGGATTTCGTGCACTGGAAGAAAAGAAAAATGTTCTAAAAATGGAAAAAAAAATATGGAAGTTTTAATGTTACCGTGTTAAGTATAAATTTTCGAATTTGGCTATTTTAGTGTTAAAAATTCAACTATGGCACCTGATTTCGTCAATAATTCCAATGCTCCCTTTATTAAATATAAGCATAATTTTCACAAAGCTATTCAATTTTTTAAATATCCTAGAGAGATTATCTACAGATATCGAAAAGGGTTTAACAATATACATATCGTCGCTGTCAAACCAAAATCTGTTATGTGCAAAAACTCTATTATGAATTAACGAGTAAAAACATTTTCGTATAAAATTTTATATGAAGGTGAATTTTTAAGAACTATATCAAATGAAAGCTATAGATAAATATTAAAGCTATAGACACATAACAGTTTTTTTTATACGGTAGACAGGGCTGTGAACTATACGAAAAGGTCAATAAGTAAAAATCTCAAAAAGTGAACATAGCAGATTTTGGTTTGACAACGACGATATATTAAAACATCATGAATAACGTTAACAATTTACTGTATCACGATTTCAAGCCGTCTCGTAAGTTAAGGCTTTTTAAACCATTTCATATCGAAAAGGACTGGTTTGAATGTCGGATTTATGCCGTCCCTTCCCGTACTGTCTCCGGATATTCGGGTGCGGTACATAACTCAGGTGTCCCTGACGAAGGCTCGAGGTGCTCTGTGATGAGAACGACTGATAAATGTACGCAGTTTGCGTAATTCATTGCGCACTTGACGGCGCCCTGTTATCGTATGAAAACGCTTTACGGGAATTCTTCGGATCTTTTCAGTGCTAGGAATAATTTGAATGTTTTTTTTTATAGAAATTCTGTGTAACTGATTATATTCAATGTTATTTTAGGATGATCATTGATTACGTGACTTTTCAATGACTTCACGTACATATAAATTTTCATAATAATGTTTGTTTTATTTTTATATATTTGAATATCAAATTACGTATAAAAATAAGGCTACTGTTTTTTTTTGTTAGCTTTTCATTACACGTACGGAAGCATAATATGTACTGGAAACTATTAAGCTATTGCATAGCTTTTATCGCAGGCTTTGAGCGCGGCGACCGAATCAATAAGTTCTGTAACGAAAATAAAACCTAACACCCCCACTCCGCCTACCATGTAGCTCGCGTTCAACACATTCACACGTTGCGCTTGTGTAGTGTTTGTGAATAAAAACGCGACGTGACGTCGCACTGCATGCGCATCATGAAAAGTCAGCCCATCTTTCTCTCGCGCGGTTTAGTTTATGAGTATGAAGGGGACAGTTAATATTTTGCTTTTGTTAATGTTTATAAATATAGCGTGGTCTTATTTTATTATTGTTTTAATATTAAACTATCATTGTCTAATTATAATTGCATAAGTTGATAAAAAATGCTATACAATAGCTTTACCGCGGCAATCCCCGAGTGCCACACGTGTTTTTTATTTTTACGGGATCCGTGTTTAATGTAGTAAAGTAGTAATAGTAAAGTTTTAGGGTAGTGTAGACAAACCTGCTTTATAGTTCGGCCACTAGCATATTTTTTTTTTATTGCTTATATGGGTGGACGAGCTGGTGTTAAGTGGTTACTGGAGCCCATAGACATCCACAACGTAAATGCGCCACCCACCTTGAAATATAAGTTCTAAGGTCTCAGTATAGTTACAATGGCTGCCCCACCCTTCAAATCGAAACGCATTACTGCTTCACGGCAGAAATAGGCAGCACGAAACGTTATTTTAGTCATCGAAATCATTACGTTCGACAAATACAGATGTTGCAAACGATTATTTACAAGCCAGTAACCACAATCGACGGTCTTACGAAATGAAACAGTAATTTCTTAAACACAAAGAAATTTATTGGACAAACAAAATTATTTAACGACCATTAAGCAATTCTCGTGTTTAACCAACATTAAAATAAAAGATCGAGATAAGAAATACCAACATGACGATCATGAACAAAACGTTAAATACCAACAGTATCTTGTCCAAAATTTACTATCACATTTGACAACGAGTAAATTATATGAAATATAAGCACGTAAATTTATTATTTCATTGATATGTTTTTATATTTAAGATTAAGATAAGTTTATCGTGTGAACAGATTCGAGAGATTCGTTCAATGAATTTATTGATTGTATCAAATTACTTGTATGTGTGTGTGTGTGTGTGTGCGTCATATTGGAATCATAATTACACTGTTATATATTACTAGCTGTACCCGTCCGCTTCGCTGGTCATTTAAAATTAACATTATTATTTCTCACCCCCACAAAGATTCTCATCATTAACGCCCCCGCAACTGGTGTAGGGAGTCCAACACTCATATAGATATTAGCATATCCATTAAGTATATGCATTTTCTACATGGATACCAACTTTCAAGTTAATCGGACGCATGGTTTAGTAGATAATTATAACGGAACATCCGTAGGCAGCGGTAGGCAGCGGCTTGGTTCTGCCCCTGGCATTGCTGAAGTCCACGGGCGACGGTAACCACTCACCATCAGGTGGGCCGTATGCTCGTCTGCCTACAGGGGCAATAAAAAAAAAACCACTGTAGATTTATATATTAGTATAGATAACAGTGTGATTGTTATGCAACAACCTACAAAATGTTCTTTATTTTGAATCCCGTCTTAATTTTTGATTCCTTATTTTTAAAGTTTATTGGGAGTTAGTTGGCTGTTTATGAATCAATTTCATTTACAGCCGACGGTACAAAATTTGCTTTGGTAGTAAAATCGAGCATCAAGAATCAGCTTTGCTTTTCATTCAAATATGTATAGTAACTGACTTTATCGCATGACATTGAGTACTAAACGGTAGGCAGCGGTTTGGCTGTGTTCCTGGTATTACTGACGTCCATGACGGTAACTACTCTCCATCAGGTGGGCCGAATGCTCGTCTGTCTACTAGGGCAATGAAAAAAAAAAACCCAGCGTAAAAAAGGGCAATAAAAAAAAACTTAAACCTCAAAGTATACTGTTGACGGTCTCCGATAACCATTTAACATTAGGAGGCACATCTATGCAATTAAGTCAATAAATCATCATTGTTCTTATTTATAATTTAAAAAAAGCTTCGTAACACAGTACCTGGTAATATACGGTAGTATCTACTTGTATACATGTTTACAACATGAATTACAAAAATAATAACATGCTTTCAGTAATGAAGCTTTTATTAAAGTTCTTTGTAATATACTTTCCCTTAGTAATATGTATACCTTTGTAATATACCTACATAGTAAACTTTTACAATCCGAAATCTTTTTGTAATCTGGCAACTTTAATTTTTAATATTTCAGTGCGTGTTGATTACAACATCCAATTACATTTATCCAACATTCTTTTCATTTTAATGCTAAATAATGTTATGATCTGTCAGAATGATCATTAATTTAGGGAATGTGTTAAATTTTAAATTGCGCCATCGAGTTTTCGATCTTCAGGCTATTTTGAGCAAAACATCAATAATCTCATTCGATACATCTTATTACATATTAACTTTAATATGTAAACTTGACAAGTTAGATTGTACTCAAATATGTAGGAGATTTAATATTTATGAGATTTTTATCATTTCTCAACAACAAAATTCAGAATTTGTGACATATTTCTAAGTTATATCCAACCAAAGCCTCACAAGGTATTTTAATTACTTTTTTTTATCTTACACTATCTAATTTGTTTTCAGTTTCCAATTACTTAATAAGACGCGTGTCTTTAGCAATACCAATTGTTATTTTCAATTTCTCAAAATCAAGACGTAATTGTTTATTTGTCATTGGTTTTTCATGTTTAGCGGACGTTTAGAAAATAACATTCAAATATTTCCATTACATGCAAAATACATTTGTACTATAAGCAGCAATAGTTAAGGTGTCCAGGCAATCATGCAGTCGCCTGTACCTACATACCCAGCTAACAAATGTGTGTTAAAAATGCTATCGAAATCAACAATTATCAACGATTTGTTAATAACAGAAATATTATTACTAAATTCTTTCATGACATGTTACAAAATTACAATGTTACTTAAAGGAAAATTACTTTAAAAACTAAACCCTATTTTACCAAGGGAAAGCTCAAATTTTAATGAAACGAAAGGTTTTCAGCTCAAAGGGAAAGAGCACTAAATACCTAAAGGAAACTAAACTAGCAATATCTAGAATAATCTAGATGTAGTTTAATCCGTTCGAAGGCGCGTGGAGCCGCAAGCCACTGCACTCGACAATCCGAGGCCCGCAACTATCAAAGTGAGCCGGCATTGCATCGGTGTAGTGAGGGGTGTCTATTCGGATGTGTAGTATTAAAATTGTTTCTTGTTAATTATTATTAGAAAACCCTATTTGAAATTGGAAAAGTTTTGATGTTCAAAATTTCATTGTGTTCGTTTTAAGATTTAGTTTCATATTTAGTGAAGAACTAGCGACCCGCCCTCGCTTCGCTTCGGAAACATTAAAACACATATGAAACCAAAAAAAAAAAAAAATTTAAAAAAGTAGCCTGTGTTCATCAGGGACAATGTCGGCTTCTAATGGAAAAAGAATTTTTCAAATCGGTCTAGTAGTTTCAGAGCCTATTCGAAACAAACAAACAAACAAATCTTTCCTCTTTATAATATTAGTATAGATAATATTAGTATAGATATAGATTATGTATAAACATGCTAGTATAATGTTGTTGTGTGTCATTCAATCGAAGTATTAAGTGCTATCTGATTATGATAATCAGTTAAAATTTGCTATATTAACACACCTTATATTTATACTAATGAAAGGTGCTGCAAACTTTTTTATCGCACTCTATTTGATTGTATTGTAAAAAGTAAAAAACACAGTGGGTTTTTCTAAAACTACATAAGTATTTTGTTTTCACAATTAAAAAAGTCAGCCAATGGGATCATTTTCAATGGATACCTAGTTAAACATGTCGCAAAATACTACCTTTTATCTTCGGCTTCATTTCTAGTAATGTAGGAATAAAAACGATTCTTTCGCATTAAAATACTAGTACACCTGTGTATATATATTGATAATACTACACGAATTTACAAAATAAATAACGAGTAGTAGTAATACCGTTCTTATTTGAAATTATAATTGTTAGTGCAAATTAATCATTAAGAAATAATATGAATAAAGAATAATTTACCACGTATGGACGGACATCTTAGGAAAGACATGCATACTGATTCTATTGAAATCATGGTTCTTTTTTGTTGGTTAAGACCTAATGTCATTATTACAAAATATAGCTCATCATAACTATGATGTTAATACATATCATAGATTTTTTTAATAATTTTTTTGCCTTTCTTATTAACTGACAACCCTACATATATTAGTGCCGATTTAATAATAATCTGTACGAGAAGTTTCGTGGTGAAGTTGGACCCGAGCAGACGTGAAGTTGTATTGAGATAATAAAGGTTGAATGGTTAGTTTGTTGTTTTCATAAGAATACATTCCACTAGACCTTAACTTTAAATCATTCTGTAAGCAATTTTTCACATGATTATATAGGTATATACTATTAGCGACCCGCCCTCGCTTCGCTCCGGAAACTGTAATTTATTATTGATTTCTCCACTATTTAATGGATGTTATTATACATATAAACCTTCCTCTTCAACCACTCTATCTATTAAAAAAAACCGCTTCAAAATCCGTTGCGTAGTTTTAAAGATTTAAGCATACATAGGGATATAGGGACAGAGAAAGCGACTTTGTTTTATACTATGTAGTAATTAACATTTCTTTATTAGTCATTTTAGTTGTCTTAGTTGTCTTGACTGTTAAGGCTGCGGCTTTAGTTTTATTACACTGAGACTTGTGGGAGGCCTGTGTAAAGCCGTGGACGTCTGTGAGCTGATGACGATGATGATGATGAAAGTAATTTTGAAAATTCTGTTGGTATATTATTATCTATATATTAATACGTGAAGCAAAAACTTTGTACCCCTTTTTACGAAAATTGCGTGGACGGAAGAGTATGAAATTTTCCACACTTATAGAGAATATAGAGAAGGAGTTCACAATGCTAATATTTTTTTAAAAGAATGCATAAGAGATACATTAAGTCAATAAAAAAAAACATTACACACTGCCATGTATTTGAAACACACACACATATGTATATATACTCTTTGTTTATTGTCAAACTTTAGTTTGTCAAAAACTGGTCAAATTGAAAATAGGTTAATATTGTTTATCTTTAATATTATTTGGCTATAGTGTAGTCTTTGCGAAATCTGTGATTATAGAAGTATCTTTGACAATATAACCATAATAATGTTCAAATTTATAATTTCAATTAGTTACAGTCGAATTTCGACTACTGCGGGACCACTAGTTCTATTTAAGACGTCCTGTTTACTGCGTCCAGCTTACTGCGATATCCGTAGTGATGTCCACTAGATTGATGTTAAAACTGATTAGTCTCCGTATTCGCTTCGCGTTGAGTATTAAGCCAAATGTCCCGTTCGATACTGTACCTAGAGCCCGTACCACTGGATCTAGAATTTCTTTACTTCTCTATATATGTATGTATATATTCTGCTTATCTATTATTTACTCTAAACGAGTTTTAGACATAAATATACCACCTTCTCGCATTAAAACTGTCTAATTTCAAAACTTACTAATTTTACAGGAGAGCGTTTTAAAGGTTTAACATATGATATTTTTAATATTAATCATCTTTGCAACATTTATATTTTATTTTTTGCCAGTTACATTATCTGTCTATAAAGTAAGATATAATTATGTATTAATTTTGTTAATACTAGTCAAAACATAGGTAAACTAAAAAAGAAAAACTAAAACTAAAACTAGGCTCTTATGACAGTATTTATGAGAAAAGTACTGGTGATACCAAATGATTCGGCATATTAACTCAATTTTGAATATTTTTGGAAATTGTACACTTTTAATGCGAAAAGACAATATAAAAAAAAAAAGTTTGACATTGCTTTTTGTTCTGTAAAGCGTAGCTGTAAACTATATCATGTCATATTTCGAATTGAGTAAATTTTATTTGAAATATTCCATTAAAACCGAAGTTTTGGAATTATAATGGAAACACTGGGCGAGGACTTGAAATTGGAAATTCAAATGTAAGTCTAGATTACGAACGACAGTCTTTTTTTGTTGTTATTTATTTTTGCTTTTGATTTATTCGTAAAGTTATAATTGAATTTCGCGTGAATTAGTTTCAAAACGCAAATTCTATTTTATCTTTAACGAAACAAATACTCAAATTTTTTAGGTATTAAAAGTTTCGTTTTTCTTTTTGAAGTGAAACTTCTTTAGGCGCATGAGGGTAAAATTTTTACAGAACGTCACGCAGGTATGCAACGGAAGTGACATCAAACTGCTATTGAAATTAAGTACTTGTCAAATGTCAGTAGTAGTAGTTGTTGTATTTTTCCAACTGGAAAGGCAAATGTATCATACCATACTGCCTAATATTTTTTATTTTTTTTGTGAAAAATGTTAATAGGTATTGAAATGAAATGAAAAGAATTTAGAATATTAATCAAATAGCATGAAATTAAATTAGTCAATTCAATTGGCCAAATTTTAGTCATTTACAATTTAGAAATCTAAACATAATGTGACTTTCAACACTGAGGTTTGAGATTGACATTTGACAGACTTTTGGCGGGAACATATCTTCCTTTTTCCCTTCCTCTAAGTCTCGGAAATCTAAAGTTTCACTTCTGACATGTGTACTTTGTACGCACGCAGTTTTATTTTTTTAATTAATTCCATTTTCGAGTTGAACAACTGGTGGTAGAGTTCGTGTATCCTGCGTTAGACGATTGATTAATCGTAGCGCTGTCGGCGCGGGATCGGCGCCCCGACTTAATTGAAAAGTCAACATCGAGAGCTGTACGATCGATTCCTACACGTTCGACTAATTTATATGGACTTAATATTAAATTTTAATGACACGTTCAGAATTTAGTTGAGCTATTAGGGACTTTACCGTACTGATATTAAATTGGGCAATGCTTAAAGGAACTTTAGTTGATAAATACATACTGAAATATACGAATACATTTTTTTTTTTGCTTAGATGGTTGGACGAGCTCACAGCCCATCTGGTGTTAAGTGGTCACTGGAGCCCATAGACATCTACAACGTAAATGCGCCACCCACCTTGAGATAATAAGTTCTAAGGTCTCAAGTATAGTTACAACGGCTACCCCACACTTCAAACCGAAACGCATTGCTGCTTCACGGCAGAAATAGGCAGGGTGGTGGTACCTACCCGTGCGGACTCATAAGAGGTTCTACCACCAGTGATATGTTTTGTATTTGTATTACGCGTTTAAACACCTAAACCGATAAATCAATTGCTTAACCAGCTTAAACAATATTGTTCTACGGAAATCCTTTGAACCCTGGAAAAGAATATAGTATAGTATGTATGCTCTTGCTGAGTTAGGATTCCATGCAAACGAAGCTGCTGGTGAAAAGATAAAGAATAAATGGAAAGTCTAAACATATGACATCTCATGTCCACCTATCAAGCGATAAAATGTGCGTGTTCATGTCATAGACCTCTTCAGTGGTTCATATCCGACGCAGGTGCGATCACTTTTAAAGTATGTACATACGTAGTTCGCGAAGGACTTCCGTGACGAAAGAATTTTTAATGTCATGTAATACAAAACCAGATAAATTTGTGTAATTACTGATGGTGTATACCCATGTATTACGGATAAGTACTACGAGATGCTGAATTTCTACCTCTTTCTCAGGTGTTCCGGTCTGAAGGGCGGGGCAGCTTCTACATATTTAATATATTGACTCTGACTTTATGAGGCAAAATGGCGGCGTTCATGTTGTGATTGATCTCTATGGGTGCCAATAAACAAATATCAGGAGGGTCGTGATATTTGCAGTAAATAAATTCATTTAAGCATTCGAGATTTTACTAAGTTCCTGAAAACGAAAACTGACCTCTACCAAGACTCGCACTTGGATTCCATCAACGGGACGGGTCAAGTGTGTTTTCTCGACAGCACTACGATTAGTTATATAGACGCAGCTACGAGATCGTTGGTAATTCGCTATATCGATCCTAAGCACTTTACTGGCATGAAGTATAACCGCTATTCGAGAAGAATTCGAGTTCGACTTTGTATCCCAGGGTAAGCGACGACATTTACATTGCCGCGTGATTCTCGTAACCATGATACCTACCCATTCATGGAAATCAAACGACCGCTCTCAAATTATTAACAATCGATTGCCGGTTTACACTTGACCACTTCATAAGTTGGCTGTTGGAAGCTGACATTAGTATGAAAACAATAGAAAATCGTCATAAAATGTATCGCTCGGAATACACTTATACGTCCATACGAAGCGTCACCTAATTTATTGTGTTTGTTCCACGGCACCCTACAAGCCACGATTAATCGTATAAGATAATAATCCCTCACGCTTTTTAATTAGGTTTTATCTTGCTATGTCGAAGCGAGATTAATTAATGGAAAGCCTGATTAATACCATTCTGGTTATTAATTAGCGGGGGCTCGGCTATTTCAATTATAAATGTATTTGTAACGTTTAACGACATAGTCTTTATTTGAGACTAGCGACCCGCCCTCGCTTTGCTTCGGAAACATTAAATTTTAATATTGATAGGCGAAGCCCGCCATGTTGCGCGCGGCACGACAATAACTGCGGGTGACGCCGCGGGGCGAAGCTAGTCTAAAAAAAGTAGCCTGAGTTAGTCCTTATATCATCAGCTACCTATTAGTGAAAGTCTCATCAAAATCGGTCCAGCCGTTCCAGAGATTAGCCGGAACAAACAGACAGACAGACAGACAAAATTTGAAAAAGTGTTATTTTGGTGTATATACCGTATATATATTCATATGCATGTAGTAAAAAGCGGTTATTTCAATACTACAAGCAGACACTCTAATTTTATTTATATGTATAGATTATTTACATGAAGTATGCATTGCTTTCTTACGTGAGTAGACGAATTTACGGTCCTCGCCTGATGCTGACCGGTCTCCGAAAACCGGAAACCCGACAACGTAATATTAGCCACTCGATTTAAGACGTTGTCTATTGCCTCTATCGAACTGAAATATTCTACCCATCAAAATTCTATTTCAGATTTTATCTAGATAGGAAAATAACGAGATCATCCTAACACATGGATTCGTACTAGTTCGAAATAACTATAAAATCAGTGTCAATTAGGAGAAAAAATTAAGAGTATTAAATTTTTTTAGTTAACTCTTTGACATACCTCTTGTCGTGAATATGAAAACCTAAGTCAAACGAATTGCCAGACCTTGAGTTACTAATAGTTCTTTCTGCGTGAAATAAAACGTAAAATATAAAAAAAAATTGACGGTAGTTGACATTATTCAAATATCAACGAGTAATCAGTAGTCATCCGTGATCACAAAAATTGTATACAATGACAATTAGATACAGAATTATGTTATCTATATCTACCTTTATTATTATCTATAGCTACATTTCTCTGTGTGTACATTAAATAAATGAAATAAATAGCATTTTGGTTTTGTATTTATTTCATAATCAATGTATACGTGGTCCCTAATTTTATAATCACTTTAATTTTATTTGTTTATTTATTACGCAGATGGATGAGCTAATACTCCCGGTGTATAGTTGTTTTTGGAGCATAACTACTTATATATAATCACAAACCAAATGTCATCATCCAATATATACTTGAGGTCGAAAACTCATATGTATTGTATAAAGACTGCCCTACTCTTCAAATTAGAGCTCATAACTGCTTCGCGACAGGAATAGGACGAATAGGCAAGATAGTAGTTGTACTCACTTTATTTTTGTAAACATCCAAACATCTAAAATCATCCAAAGCCGAATCATCCAAAATCGAACACATACAATTCTTTGTAATTCGTAATTGCTATATAGCATTAACAGTCTACAAGCAAATATCAAGAGGTCGATTCAGAACATATCAAAGAAAGCCCTAAACACGATTACAGGGAATGAACGGAACACAATTACTAGAAATGAAATTATTACCGGCCGAATTACGTTTGGCACAACGCAAAGCTAGTGAATATACGTGTAACGAGTTATAAGGAAAAACCTCGTGTGTTTTACGAGAACAATTAAAGGTTTTTATGTTGCCGCAACTGAAGGGAACATGCTTTATGACTTTACTAGCGACCCGCCCTCGCTTCGCTTCGGAAACATGAAATTTTATTATTGATTAGCTGACCCGACAGACTTCGTAGTGCCTCAATCGATAAATAAAAGATCTAAACTTTTGTATAAAACAAACTTAAAACAAACAAAAGGAATACGTCCGACGAGGGGCACATCATAGGAAAAACAAAATTGTTATTTTTATTGAATTCCAAGCATTTTCATATTTATCACAATTTAAACCTTCTCTGGACTTTCACGAATAATTCAAGACCAAAATTAGCCAAATCGGTCCAGCCGTTCTCGAATTTTAGCGAGACTAACGAACAGCAATTCATTTTTATATATAGGTATATAGATTATTTACGACATCACATTTGAAACCTCAAAAATAACAGTATTTCTCCACTATTTAATGGATGTTATTATACATATAAACCTTCCTCTTCAATCACTCTATCTATTGAAAAAAACTGCATCAAAATCCGTTGCGTAGTTTTAAAGATTTAAGCATACATAGGGATATAGGGACAGAGAAAGCGACTTTGTTTTATACTATGTAGTGATGACGTTATTTGCCAATGCGATCCGCGCTTTTGTCGCGATTGACGTATCGCACAAGATGGCGGACGGAATGACATTTGTAATTTATTAACGTTTTTCGAAAAAATTAACTGATATTGCACTGTTTTATTTACACTGTGCAGCTAGCGAATGTTGGTTTCTAGTTTCGTTACCCGAATATATAATTTTAGTGTTTAGCATACGTAAATCACGAATGCACTAAGGCGAAAGGCTGAGCGATAAACGAGGTTCTTTATGTGGTCTGTGTACAATGCGAGTGACCGTCACTCGGGATAACTTCGTCCGCAACAGCCAAATGCAGTGTCCGCTTCCGGGCACTAGTTCTGTAACGTTTGCACGCTTTTAATGTGTTTCAGCGTTGTTTATGACAGCTGCATGTGAAATACTCGACACGTATAGTATGAACAAATTTAAATGAGAATTATCTAATAACATTTTACTGGTGGTAGGACCTCTTGTGAGTCCGCGCGGGTAGGTACCACCACCCTGCCTATTTCTGCCGTAAAGCAGTAATGCGTTTCGGTTTGAAGGGTGGGACAGCCGTTGTAACTATACTTGAGACCTTAGAACGTATTATCTCAAGGTGGGTGGCGCATTTACGTTGTAGATGTATATGGGCTCCAGTAATCGCTTAATACCAGGTGGGCTGTGAGCTCGTCCACCCATCTAAGCAATAAAATAAAACACAATGAATATAAATTTATGAAATTTACATGTGAATTTTATACAGCCTCTATATAGCATTTTTAATTTGTTAATCGAAAAATTTTTTGTTTGAAACTATGCTCGTTTGAAACCGCATAGTTAGTTATACAACGACCAGTTAAAGGTATCAACATAACATAAATAATGATTAACGAAATCTATCGATATGAAATTCTTCGAAGACAAATTAAGAATGCATCCGACGGAGCATCACCGTGGGAGCGTTCGTGTGTCGCACAGATCCATAAATCCAGGTCTCGACACAACGATAAGGCGGCTTATAAAACTTGCATTTATTATCTGTGCCATTGGCTCGGTGTAATGTTGCCAAGTGTGGGAATTTAGAGACTAGCTTTTTATATTTTACTAGCTGACCCGGAAAACTACGTAGTGCCTCAATCGATAAATAAAATACCTAAACTTTTGTCTAAAATAAACTTAAAACAAACAAAAGGAATCCGTCCGACGGGGGACAAATCAAAGGAAAAACAAAATTGGTATTTTTTATTTAATTCCGAGCATTCTAAGCCTTCTCTGGACTTCCACAAATACTTCAACTCCAAAATTAGCCAAATCGGTCCAGCCGTTCGCGAGTTTTAGCGAGACTAACGAACAGCAATTCATTTTTATATATGTATATAGAATAGATTTTTATTTTATTGTATTCGATTGGTGAAGCCACTTAAAGGTATACCGGAGCGCATAGACGTGAATTCCGTCACCCATCTCGAGATATGAGGTCGAAATCTCAATTATCCTGCTCTTCGAACTGGAAGGCATAATAGTGGCAACGATCTGTGTCGGCTGACAATAAAAATAACATTAACAATACCGCCAGTAGCTACGTAAATTTAAAAACTTTACGGGTTTGATTACGGGTTGTGTAATTAAACCAAAACCGTGAACCCAACCTATTAAGCATCATGTTATTTCTTCATCGTGGAAGTCGTTCATGAACACGTGTTAAATTAAATTAAGTATGTATTTCATTAAATTCCTTAAAAAAAACCGGTATCTGTATGCGGGATTTGAACATCAGTGTAGTTGCATAGTTACATTATTCCGATACTGCGGTAGGCTTTCATGTATTTTTCGTGTATGGCAATTAAAGCATTACAAATAATTTGGATTGGAATGAAGTTAAAAAAAAAGCAATTTTTTTTTCTTATACAAAATAATAAAATTAAATTTGACACGTTATCTGGCAACATCAATTACAAGCGCGCCTAAATCGCAATATAAGGAAAGCCTCGGTCATCCGACGACAGAGGTCATTAGTTTGATATATTGACGCAATAAAATCTTTTTCGTGTAGTATTCGTTCGTTTCTCATTTGTGTACGCACCGGGTTAGAACAGAACGAGGGAATTTGAATTCAAAAAATCTTTGTTATTTTCTAAATTTGAATTATGATTTGTTCGGCGTTCTTTTTTTTCAAATTCAATTACAATTTGTTTTACCTACCTATGCTGATAGCTTTGTGAGGCTATTTCAGCGTAACCTTAACTAGTAGGTGAGCTCACGGGGTTCAAACCTGACGACGTTGCTAACACGAACCCTAGCAAGAGCCGTGCTTCGCAGAATATACCACCGGATCGGAAGCGCGACCCACTGAGAAGATTCGGCGAGAAACTCAGTGGGCTGTGTCTGTGGGTTAATTTACTCGTCGAGCCCTTCGTCGTAAGCAACGGGTTCGACGAGGATGATGACTGGTATTACTTATTAATATGATTTCTAGTAGTGATTTGTTGCTGGAGCATCTATTGTGAGTTGAGTTGAGTTATAATGAAAACACCTCACATGATTTAGGTGTATATAATAAGTATGTACAATATATGCAGAGAAAAACAGAAAACGTTGTGGAACTTTGTTACGTATTATATACGATCTTTGAGGCACCTGTGATACTGTTGCCGTTTTCCAAATTAGGTATTGCCAAATTATTATTTTTTCCATTTTTTTTTTGTTACAATCACTTTGGTAGGCGTATCATGAAACCGCACGGAATAGTGTTGGCATCTTCAATCGTATTGTGAATTATTCGCGTATTCCGTTTTAAAATCTCTATTACTGTAACTCTCTTATTCATTGAGACCTCGATCTGACGTCACAAGATATTTGGTGGCACTTTTGTTTTGATAGAGTTCTGTGACAACTTAATAATAATATATTTAACGACACAAAAACTTACGTAAACCTACTAATTATAAGTGAAATTACAAATTACAATGTCATTAATATGTATTTACTAGATTTGTCGTAAATTCTTATTAATGAGCGCGCGTTCTAATATTTAAGAAACGTTTTCATTAATGAATATTTATCGTATTAAAATAGAATACGTTAATAATATAAAAAAAAGCCATAAAACATTTAATGTATAATATAATATAAGATTCGTCTAGTGTCCCCGAAGTCGATCTATCAATGGCCGTCATACGACCTCATTACGTCAGCTTACTTGAAATCAGGGGCTTTACACGGGCTTTATGGCGTATTCGAAGCTTATTACACAATGAGCCTTTTAGAAGTCGATCAATCTAACATCATTTTGTTATTTACTGTCACAACTTACGTATTATGTTTATACTGTACTTGAGTTTCTGGAAGATTATTTAACTATGTACATATATTGTATTTCGAACTATTCGTAATTGTGTCATATAGCGGTATATAATTGGTAAGTTAATATAATGACAGTAAGACAATTTTTACATTATTTTATACTTAGGTAGGTTTTTTATAATAGAGGTCCTGAGTATTTAAGGCTATTAAACTAAATGGGACTTGACGATCGAATACAATAAATTATGATTTATAAGTGTTACCGTTAAAGTTCATTATTGTATTTGAATGAAAAACAAAGTTTTTCTAACGCTTCATTTTATCACTCAACAAATTTACATCCAGGTGGATTGATGAGTACACTCAAAAAACTACAATCTCTCTGCTTAAACGGTAATACCAAGCAATTTTGCATTCCTATTTCGAGGGTAGAGAAACAATTACTCTACTCAAAATTGAGATTGCAAGCCTGGTGCCCGATGGTCACTAGTAACATCTGAACACTTGAGTTGAACCCACTGAGTTTCTCGCCGGATCTTCTCTGTGGGTCGCGATTCCGATGCGGTAGTAGATTTAACAAATCACTGCTTTTACTAGGGCTAGTCTTACGAAGGCGATCCTGGACTTCTGCGAGTGCACTATTTCACAGAAGGAGGCGGCGGGGCGCGTGAGAGACGCACAAGCCCGCCGCCGTCGAGCGGGGGCCAGAGAGGCGGATCTCGCCCAAGCCCTGGCCCTCTAAGTGTTTCGGGCCCCCCTTACATGTCGGTCTGGGGACCGGCGAGGGGGGCCTAAGAAGACGACGTGCAAGCTACTCTGTACGCGTTTTATGCAAGAGCATCCCGGTGATGGAAGGCCGGCTATCCTCGACCCACGCTGATTCTGACCCAATGGGGTATTCCGTAGGATAAACCACTCTAACCGGCACCACCTAGGCGGGCTTCTGATAGCCTGCCAACACAGAGGACCGGTGGTTGTGGCGCCGACGACTGCCGGTCCGGCGTCCCGAGGGGGAGGGTGATGGGAGAGATGTGCTCCGCACTAAACACTTTACTTTCCCCCCTTTGCCTTTTCATGGGTTCTGTCTCATGCGAGGCTCGGACGTGGGTTGTTGAGCGACAGGAGGTTTTAGTTAGTTCGACTCCGACACGCCCCGCCCTCTATCCCCAGTGGAGGGTGGAAGTCCGGCGATTTCCTCCTGACCAAAAAAAAGGGCTAGTCTTAACAAATCTCCAGTTGAGTTCGTGAGCTCACCTGTCCGTCTGCGTAAGAAGTAAGAATAGTCTCTGATACTACAAACGATCCGGTAGGGAAAAAAAACTGAGTTGCGAGATTACACGATCAAAAGTTCATTTAAGTCAAGTACTTGATTATCGCAATATACTAGGCTCATAACGGAATCCCTTGTTACCTTGTGTCTGTTTTATTGATTGATGACCGAGATCAATTTGTTTTTCTGGGTCAATACATCTTGTGCAATGCGTTTGAGTAATTACTGCTCTGTACTTGTGAAGTATAAAACCTATTACCATTCAGAACATCTTTAATGTTCCCGGATTTAACGTTTTTTTACTTTAAAATTTAAATAAATCATATCCACGGGTGAAAGGGTGAAGGGTTGAACTTCAATTAAGTTTGCCCCATTAAAATAAACGAATAATTTTTTACTATAATATTTTTACCAAAATTTTAAACTTTAAATGGCTCTCCTGTACAGTTACAAAAATATGTCGATTAAACCAAATAAATAGTCTTTCACTACTGGATATGAAAGAAATACTTTATACAATTTAATATAATTTAAAATTTATTGTATATTAAAAATTTGTGTAGCTTTTGAGTCAAGAAATAGATGTTGCTAATTTACATCAGTGAAAGATTTAATTGTGTCAAATAAAATGTAGAGATAACACCCTTTATATGCGTTTCCCTTAACTGCGAGTAGTAACGGAACATGGTAAGGTCACATGAAAGGTTCGGAAGTTATTCCCTTTGCGTGCTGAAGTAGGGCAGACACTCACCCTTTTGTTTATGGATATTACATAAAAAAAACAATAGTCGACATGAGCCGTGATCACGACTGTCACATTAAAACGAAAAAAAAGAAACTTTCAACAAAATATTTGTAGCATTTTAATATTAATTTTAGTTATTTAAAATTTTAACAAAAAAGAAAATCGACTTCGTTATAATAAGATAAGATATCATCAATGTATTCTTTTTTTTTTTAAAGGAATTTTATGACTTGGTAACTAAGACCTTTAAGTCATGTCTTATTTTAATTTATATTCTTAATTTTATGAAAAATAATATAGATGAATATGGATTGAAATGAAATGAAATGAAAATGATTAATTTGGGACATTAATCAACTGGGATAAAACTAAATGAAATGAGATAATATGGGAATCAATGTATACGAATTCAATCAAATATGCATTATTTATGGATAGCTCAAAAACTACTGATCTTTATAAATAGGACCACATTTGAACACGTTCCCAAAGGTTCTAAAATGAATTTTTTTTTTCATTTTCTTTCAGATGTTTAACGGCGTCTGTCATTTTTAATGAAAACAATGAATTTTTGTAAAAACCGCCTTCTGTCTTATCAGGGCCCCTGCGTTTACCGAAGCCCGAAGCCAGTACAGCAAACACAGTGAATAAGCAAAGCGCACTAAGCAGCCATTTTATTCAAGCTCCGACGCACACGGGCGCTACAAGGGAAGTATTCTCGAGTCGTCGCGCGCCGCCTTTTGTCTAATCTGTGCGCTGTTTGGTCCACAGATTACATAGCGCAGACAATGTCACTCGTCTTCGTGTTATGTATGCAGTTTGTTTGTAACGTAAGGTGCACTACACGAGCCAACGGGCAACACTGAATGCATATTTTTCATTCTCTTTTGTCAACACTACATTGTGCGCGTATGATTGGCTATGAGAACAGCTTTTCAAATTGAGCAATACAATTTCAGGGATCGTGTAAAACATTAGATTGAATTTCGTCATAAAACGGCGTCGTCTCGACTGTCGGGGCCTCTCGCGAGACGTTACACACACCACTTACATTCCAAATTACGCAACAATGTACCGAGATATTCGTCGACGGCGAGTTATGTTGGCAATAAATTTCTGTTCTATTAAGGGTAACTTTTAGCACCACCGAAACCGAGCGAGCGTTGTAATAAGCTTCGCTCGACATAATGCCGTGACTCGTATCTAGCAGCCGCGCCTGCAATTAGAACGTCAAACAGTCGCGTGCGTTGCGAGATCCGATATAATAAAGCGACCTCACGTTATTCCGGAATAAGGACCCCGCCCTTTGCGTCACGGGGAATTTTAATAAAGCTTATGAAATGGCTAACGGGCCTCAGGTGAACAAATATTCAAGTATTGGAGCGGTAAATTAGACTCAAAATACTGGCCGTCTTAACGTTAATGAAATGGGCTCCTCACCGCGGTTTAATGAAGAAGAAGTTAATGTAAATTTAAATAGAATTACAACAGTATCTAATTTAAATAAATGTCCAAGATTGTTGGTTAAGTGAAATGTTTTAATTAGTTACAAACTATTAGTCGAACAAAAGGCTGGCTAATTGAAAACAGCTCGCAGCTGTCAGTTGAAAATGAAAGAAACGGAACGTGCATAATAATTTAAAACCGCAAACAATCCTCAAGCGTCAACAATGAGATTATTCTCATTTTGAAAAAAAAAGAAAAAACATCAAAAACTAAATTGTAAAATGGCCGGGGTGCGCGTGCTGAGCCGCTGCGGGTTGTTATTCATAGTCGAAACACGTTATTTAATTTGCGATATGCGGCAACAGAACGTACCAAAATAAACGGATAACACTGTTTGGACGCTCCGCGTTACACTTATAACTAGATTTGTCTTTGTGAAATTCAGTAAACGTCGCTCCTAATGGACGAAGAGTTTAAATTCATAACAAATTACAATGTTTCATTCCAACTTGGAAATGCAACAGTAATTCATTGTATTAAATAATGAAGGATGTTTAAAAAGTAAAAGAAACTTAATACAATTTAGGAATTTGTTTATGTGAAAATGATATGTTATATTATTATCGTTCGTTTATTTTTGAAGATATAATAGACAAATGCTCGTCGGTCTAAGCTAATTGAAATTTTAAAACGACTCTCTACCTTTTAGTCAACTTGTCATTGGTAACGAAGTTGCTCTTGAAACACCGTGTGAGTTCTAAGATATTTTCCTGCTTTCCGGGTCGTAAATTATGGCTCCTGCACAATTATGGAGGAGGAAATTAAGAGAACCGAGCACGATCACACGGAAACTATGCATTAATCATATCGGTACAAAAATTAATATATTTTGCACCTGCAACCGACATTAATCTCGGACTTAATCAAAAAAGTTGCGATGTAATTCCTTCGAATGACCTACGAGAGGCGTGGAGGTACAATAACTTGATTTTCGAATAAATGGTTCGGAAGTTGATCTACAGCGGGAGCGCCGAGTTAGACGAGCGAAGTTCCGAGTTGAATTTACATCCCTGCCTTTGTTACACTGAAAAGTTAGTATCGGCAACTAAGAGCTTCAATGTAATGGGCTTCAAGAGTATTCATGAGAGTTTCAGGGAATCTGTGCTGTCCATTTGTTGTGCTCTGCATTGAAAACTATTTTTTTTAAATATATGTATCTAACTTCAAAAGTATATCAGAGGAAGTGTGAAAGACAACAAATTAAAGAACGGACGGTTAGCGTGGTATGGACATGTGATGCGTAGAGAGAAGATGCATGTGACTAGGAGATGCATGGAAATGGTAGTGCAAGGTAGAGGGGGAAGAGGTCGACCGAAGAAGACATGGATGGAGTGTGTAAATGACAATATAAGTGCAGGATATCGGGTCATCACACGAATGTTTGTCCGATGTGGGAATTGAACCCGCGACCCTCGGCACAATAGTCTGGGGCGCTAACTATTACGCCACCGAGTCAGTCATTTATGTCGTAATTAAGCGAGAACCTGTTTCCCGTCGACAGCATCCAACAAACCAATACGATTCACGTAACTTTATTTACAATAGAATTCTCGGAGATTGAGAAGTTATGGCATCCGATTTTGCGGTACCGCCGGATTCCGCCATCGATTAGTCGACCGTTCTATTTCGAATCACATTCATTGCTCGGTGTTAGATCCCCGGTACACCGGGTGTAGAGTCCGTCGGGCACCGGTAAGTGTCACTAACCGATCTCCAAGGCACTCCACAATAGTTGAGTACTGCGTTGTAGATTGCTTTGTGTTAAAGGATTTGTGGTCGAGTATTGGTGAATGATCTACTATCGGTAATTAATTGGATAGGTCAGAACGTCGGTCGATATTTTGCTAGGGTTTCGTAATGGAGAGATAGATATTTAGTGATAGCTTTGTTAGATAAACGTAGAAAGGTTGTAGTAATATTGTAGACATGGCTTAGAGTAAAACAAAAGTGTTGATTCTGAAATGAATATTTTTGAAATATAATATTTATAAATATATGTTGTAAGTTATATTTAGTGTATTGATATTTTAAATATCCATGATTATAGAACAAATAACCTAAAATTTAAAACCTCATTTTTAGTGCTTTTGAGGCAGATAAAGTTTCGGCTAAATTCTTACTTTTTTCTCCTTGTTTTTTTTTTTAACTTAGCTGATAGCCTTGTGAGGTTATATCAGCGTTACCGGACGAGAGCTCTTAGTGAACGCTCACCGATACTCATGGACATCAGCCAATGCTTGGGACACAGCCCACCAGGTGTTAAGTGGTTACTGGAGCCCATAGACATCTACAACTTATAGAGATATGAGTTGAGTTGAGTTGAGATATGAGTTCTAAGGTCTCAGTATAGTAACAACGGCTGCCCCACCCTTCAAACCGAAACGCATTACTGCTTCACGGCAGAAATAGGCAGGGTGGTGGTACCTACCAGTGCGGACTCAGAACAGGTCCTTCCACCAGTAATTACGCAAATTATAATTTTGCGGGTTTGATGTTCATTACACTGTGTTATTCCTTTCACCGTGGAAGTCAATTCTGAAGATTTCTTAAGTACGTATTTTATTAGAAAAATTGGTACCCGGCCTGCGGGATTCGAACACCGTTGCATCGGTAGATACGAATGCACCGGACGTCTTAACCTTTACGCCACGACGACATCAAAGATCTGCAAATTGTGGGCACGCGTCCATTGAGTTCTATAGTAGAAACGTAATTGGGACTATTACTTACTTGAATGTGTATCTACCGGTTCAATCGTTTCACGAATAGAGATCGCTTACAATGAAACTCTAAGCACGTATTAATTTGTAAGTTTTCGGGCTTGATGAGTGCAGCCCGGGTTTGCAGGAGGGAGCGCCGCCGTGACCCGAATCGGTAATGAGGCAATAACACACTCTGAATGGAATTACTTGGCTATTATTTGTGGGTTCTGAAGAAAATCCTCAATAATAAATCCTGAAGTAATTCTCGATAGTTTTATTTCATAAACAAAATTATTTTTACGTTTAATTTTTGCATTTTTAATTTTCATTGCACTTTTTTTTTTATTGCCTAGGTGGTTGACGAGCTCACAGCCCACCTGGTGTTAAGTGGTTACTAGAGCCCATAGACATCTACAATGTAAATGCGCCACCCACCTTGAGTGAGATATAAGTTCTAAGGTCTCAGTATAGTTACAACGGCTACCCCACCCTTCGAACCGAAACGCATTACTGCTTCACGGCAGAAATAGGCGAGTGGTACCCACCCGCGTGGATTCACAAGCGGTCTTACCACCAGTAATTACGCAAATTATCGTTATGGGATTAAATTATGGGATCGTTTGCCTACGTTTGCCGCTAGGGGCGCTGTTCCAACTGCATACAAATTGCGGTAACTTTTACGCTATCGAGAACGTTAAAAAACTCGCACTAAGCACACAGATGAGTTCATTGACCTGTCTATCCAGTAATAATAAGAAACCCATGTTATAAACGCAACAGTAAGCTAAAATTTCTGAGAAATTTTCATAAGCTCTGCTGATCTAAATAACCGTTTACTTTCTAAATAACCTTAACCCGAACAAAACTTATAACTTGGTGTTTGTTATCTTTCATAATTTTACGGCGAATAACAAAATAGCCTTTATAATATAAACTATTATTAAATTGTGTTTTCATCTCCGCTGTATTTGTTGTTTTTTTTAGTGTAAACTAGCTGACCCGGCAGACTTCGTAGTGCCGCAATCGATAAATAAAATACCTAAACTTTTGTATAAAATAAACTTAAAACAAACAAAAGGAATCCGTCCGACGGGGGACACATCAAAGGAAAAACAATTTTATTCATATTTATCTACCTTTTAAACCTTCTCTGGGCTTCCACAAATAATTCAAGACCAAAATTAACCAAATCGGTTCAGCCGTTCTCGAGTTTTAGCGAGACTAACGAACAGCAATTCATTTTTATATATAGAGATAATTATTTTGTAAACTTTTATACTTACCTATTATAAATTATAATTGTTATAACCCTGAAACGAAAATTTACAGGAATCTTCTTTGTGTTTTGTGATTGTGTGACGTTTGAGATTTGGGGAAAATTTATTAGACTCGGACGATAATAATAATAATAATAACTCTTTATTTATATAACACCTTAATATGTACACAGTAAAGTAATAAAACAAAAGTCGGTATATAAATCGGCGGCCTTATCGCTGAAAGCGATCTCTTCCAGGCAACCTTGCAGGGAGAGGAATAAGTTAACTGGACGGTGCTATATCTTAATAAACTTACATAAAAATATATACTTAAATACACATGTGAAAAATAAATACCATATAAGATAGTGTTATGATAAACTTTACGAATGTGATTATTTTACTAGTGCATTGTGTGTGTGCAGTATAGTACATAGCGGACTCTGAGGTATAATTAACCGGTCTAATGTTAGTTGTTACTTAATGAATGTTTGTTTTCACTTATTTTTTTCTAAATGACGTGTTTCTTCCATTGGTATAATTGGTATGAAAAAACTCTTGGTGTTAAATATATTTAGGATATCAAGTATTTCTCATTTTTTTATTTGTATAGCGGTTACAATTCGTAAAAATATTCTGTGTTATCTGTATTTATTTTAAGTACGGATCCGGCAGTACTTGTACTTTGAAAAAAAAATATATATAAACTTAAAACATAATCACAGCGCCATCACCGGTTTGAGTTGTAAATTAATTCCACTAAAACCCATTGATACCATCAAAATTGGTTCAACCGTTTACAGAATAATTATCGAAATACTATTAGCTATAATTACTGATAGCCCAATATTCTTTTTATGTACTGAATTTGCTCTGTAGGTTTGTTATTGAATTTCTTCTTTACAGCTTTTAGCTAACATTTTCCAAAAAAATAATTATTGACAGTAATAAAAGTAAAGAATATTCGGTTAAAGAACAGAGGTTCCGGTACTCAACTGTTTCGTCTTTGGCTCGGCAAAATGAGAATATGCCAACCAGTCATACCAATCAACCAGTCATCATAGTTTTTTAATGATATACGCACAAAAAATAGCATTATTATTTCGAGTTACAAAATCAAGATCGTTATTAAATTTGAATAATTAATTTTTTCCAAAAAAATATTTGAAACACGTCTCCTTTTAGAGACTGTATCGTGAAAGATAGTTTAAAAAAAAACGTATTGAAAAAAGGTAATTTTGTTAGTGCCTTGTTCCAGTCGACATAAATATTTACGGCAGAATTTTACTGTGGTAATTAAAGAGAATGGCGAAAAATATTACAAGTCCACCACCAGTAGGTATGCCTCGGGTAATGAAGTTTACAGGAGCTAATTATGAGTAATGACCTCTTCGCTCTCCACTCTTCTATATTAAATGTTTTTGTTAGGCATTGTTTTTGTTTTATTATGTAAGCCTTGTGGTTTTTCACGGTTTTTCTATTTAAAATAATACACGGCGTGTTTTATAAATTAGACCAGGAGGGCATCACAATGTTTTAAACACGTTTTTATAGCTTCATATATATGTTATTTTAGGTTTGATTGCTTTGCTTAAATATAATAATTATTACAGAACAATAAGATTTAAAACTTTATGCATTCCAAGGAATACGTTCAAACTTATGTTAATATTACCCTTCGTAAAGGATTTATGATGTGAAGTCATTCTTTTAAAAAAACGATTATAGAATTTGTATGTTGAAAATTCGTTATTTAGTTCCTTATAGCTTAATGTTAAGTCTTCATGGAATTCAACACAGGATTGGAATTCATATGATGAGAAACGTGGCTACTTTTGTTGTTATTGTCGATGTAGGCAGACAAGCATACATTCTACTTGACGGTAGTATTTACTGATGCCTCTGGACTTGAGCAATGCCGCAGCCAAGCCACTGCCTAAACAATAACAATTTGAAATCTTACCACCTCGTGCTTCTAACGTTGAGAATTATTATATCCTGATCATTTCGTGCACTCCCGTAAATATGTTTCACGATCTCAAGTGTATTTATTAATCATGATAATACCTTACATTATAAATCCGTATTACACAAATTAATTACGTTGAAAATGAAGACGATATTAATTATATTAATTGAAAGATATCCGTTACGCTGGAGTTGTAATTATTGAGAATTCCTAGCGGTTTAATATCGAGTGTCGTCGAGTGGCTGTACGTACGGTCGTGGTGGCTTCTAAGAACATTCGATATTGTCTATTGGAACATTACAAATTATGCTCATTTACATATGTATATAATATAATAATAATATAATAATAATGTTTTTATTTCAAGTAACCATGACTCATATAAATTGTTAATAAGACTTAGACCTATGTTAGTAGTTATATTTACATCACAATGAATTACTGCGGTAACATCCCATGGGAGATGGCACCACAGCGACCCATGTATATACAGTCCAGCCTGCTTGCGATCATGCTCAGGATACTGTTGGAGCTGGCCCTCACTCTGTTTACCAGAGATGCACACCTCTTACGCATGGTAGCGTAAAAACAATCTAAGTGCGCGTCTGCAAACATCCCTGATGCGCTACAAAAGCGGGGCAGCACCACCAGCACCCTAAACGCGTTATTGTATTGAACACGGAGAGCGTTGTACGATCTTTTAGTATATCCAGCCCACAAGCTGCACGTGTAAAAGTTAGTACAGTAGGCCCTAAAGAGGGTGACTTTGACTTTAAGTGAACACCGTGCAAACCTGCGAGCTATCATGTTTGCTCTAACCGACAACGCTCTCCGCTCTCGTTCAATATCTTCATCATCTTTGAGATCAGGGGTCAACACATGGCCGAGATATTTAAATTTATAAACTCTTGTCAATGGCGTTTCGTTGAGTACTACGGGAGGTATTTTATCATGCGTCCCACCCCTGGTCTCAAAGACCATGATCTCCGACTTTTTACAGTTGTACACCAAACCGTGTGATTTGGCGTATCCCTCACACAAACAAACAAGTTGCCTTAGGCCACAGATAGACGCGCTCAGCAGCACCATATCGTCTGCGTCGCTGATGTTGTTTACGCATACCCCGTCTATGAAACAACCAATCCTGGTCCTCCTACTGAGCTCGCCGATCAGCTCGTTCATATACAGGTTGAAGAGCGTAGGCGAGCTCAACCCGCCTTGTCTCACCCCGCACTCCAACCTATACGGAAGAGACAAAGCCCCAGCCCATCGCACATTGTTGATCTGGTTCCCAGAATGTCAAGCTCTTAGAATGCCAATATTTGGCTTATGAAATCGATCTTAACTACATTGGAATAACGGTCAATAGTTCACACGTTGAACAGGAATAGATAAATCTTCGTATCAGACATAGGCAGAAAAGTAAGCAGAATATAACAATGTATTATTTGAGACGCATGCCGTATAGTAGCGCATGATAGGGTCAATAAGAAATTGCTTGTATCTAGTGTATCTTGCTTGTATCTTATGAATAAATAATATTATCTGATATCTTGTCTTCTTGAAAGGTCAACGAAATAATACAATATATGTAAAACTTACCGCTGTTCTTCTCATTATATCACTGTTCGTTTTCTGAGATGTTTTCTGTGAACAATTATTTATGATTAGAAATTGAAATAATTTTATTTATGGAACTTTTTGAATTTTGTATACAAGACAATATGATAGCCGCTATTCATCTCAAGACCCGAGGGCGAAGCCACTGTTTTATTTTATAACGATCGTCCCATCCTATAGCACATAGTACATGATTGGTTCACATCCGATCAGGCTTGGTATAGGTACGCTGTACCAGCAGTCGGCTGACTATACTTAGTGGTTTTCGATAATCGACAGTGGCTCGATACATATTGCGGTCCGTAGACGAAGATGATCAGGAAAGTCTCATGCACGTCTTTGTATGTCATAAAAATAACGGCTGCGTTTATAGCTTTTAAATAGCTTTAAAGAAATTTACACATCTCGTAACAACTTTGTTTTCCACGGACCTAAGAAGAATAAAACGAAAAATTAACATTTCAAAGTGAGTTTGTAGTTGTTTGTTCCGAATTTAATGCGAGTGGTATCGCGAGGAAATGTTAGTGTTCTTTTTTTTTAATTGCTTAGATGGGTGGACGAGCTCACAGCCCACCTGGTGTTAAATGGTTACTGGAGCCCATAGACTTCTCCAATGTAAATGCGCTACCCACCTTGAGATATAAGTTCTAAGGTCTCAAATATATAGTTAGTTACAACGGCTGCCCCACCCTTCAAACCGAAACGCATTACTGCCTCACGGCAGAAATAGGCAGGGTGGTGGTACCTACCCGTGCGGACTCACAAGAGGTCCTACCGCCAATAAGTATTTATAATTTGATTACATTTCAGCGGAGTGTGTAATGTTAACAACAATGCGAACTGTGCGTTTGACGGGCGCCGTCCGTGCGTTCACAGACCGGCTGGGAATGGACGCGTGCCCCAACGAACTCACTTCACACACGATTTGCTCGGCCCTACTGCGATACGACCTTGGCGATGGAATGCGTGCACCCTAAATCGTGCGCGTTAAGAACTAATTTCATTCGACGTAAGTAATTTTGCCGGTTAATCGTGATCTTGTGTGCGCTGTCGAACGCGGAAAGCCTTTTTTGTTTGTTAACGAGATGTATTGTATTATGGGTCTTTATAAAAATATCCGTGTCAGTTAATTTGATTCATATTGAATACGTTTGAAATATTTTTTACTATAAACAGAGTACCGAATATATTTCTTTAAAAGTCTAAAAGAACTAACCCTTAATTGAAATACTATTATGAATATAGACCGTATTGCGGTTTACTACAAGTACTAACTACTCTGGTAATACTACTCACAATTTCATCAAAGTGAGTGCTTTCGATCTACCATTAAAATACGAAATTTATAAGTAACTGCTCAAGTGATTACTTGAATACTTAGTGAGTATTAGCAATCACTTAATTGTTGGGAGATCAAGTTTTGTAAGAAACACAGCAAGCTTCCGATGCACAAAACCACTTTAGCTTGAGTGAACGTGACTGTTCCAATCTAAGAAAGAACAACTTGGATATTCGATTTTTGTTTTCATTGTACTATGAGTAAAGAAGCCGAAAACCGAAGCAAATGGAAGCTGATGGTACAAAGAGCCACGAAGGGCTTTCAGGGACACGACTTTCAGCAATGAAGTATTCGACTAAGAAGAAGAGATGAGTATATCAGATCAACAACCCCAGAGATGACGAGCTAATGACGTCACACTAGTAAGATTACACACACCACTAATATTATCCTGTTCTCTGAAGCATACGGCATTTTTCATCAAATGGGATACGACGAACATAATTAAGATACAACATAGTCAACTAATCATTGCAAGTACCTACATTTGTACAGTGTAATAGGGTCTCACAGAAGAGCCGACACAATTTGCAGTAAATAAGGATATAGGTTAGCATCATTATCCTGCGATACAACAGGCCTCGTAAACGGGCTTACAGTTAATGAGTTACACCCCGGTCACCTCTGTCGTGTAAGTGTTCTGTGGCATTCCTAGAGAACGATTTATAGTGGGCGTTATCACTACATAGTTCTAACAAGGAACAGTTTAGCAACATGATTCAATGGTTCGGTTTCTGATCTAATATTCTTCGACCAAGAATAATTACGATACAGAGTTCTAAATTTTCTTTAAGCGCCTATATAGTGTTGTTGTTTTAGATTACGAGAACGTATCTTATCCCACCGCAATGGGGCAACGCAAAGCCGTCATCGTCCGAAACATGTCTTGTCGGATCTCCCGGATTCACCCTTGGTGCTTTGAGGTCCCTCAAGCCCCGGTCACCATCGAACAGACACAGCCCACTGAATTTCTCGCCGGATCTTCTCAGAGGGTCGCGATTCTGATCCGGTGGTAGATTCTGCGAAGCACTGCTCTTGTTAGGGCTAGTGTTAGCAAATTCTTTCCGGTTGAACCCGTGAGCTCACCTACACGTCCGGGCGTAGCTAGAATAGCCTCTTGGGCTACCAACGAATAGGTAGAGAGAAAAAAAGGGAAATACTTTTATTTTTTTTATTGCTTAGATGGGTGGACGTGCTCACAGCCCACCTGGTGTTAAGTGGTTACTGGAGCCCATAGACATCCACAATGTAAATGCGCCACCCACCTTGAGATATAAGTTCTAAGGTCTCAAGTATAGTTACAACGGCTGCCCCACCCTTCAAACTGAAACGCGTTACTGCTTCACGGCAGAAATAGGCAGGGTGGTGGTACCACCAGTAAAAATGCTAACAGGATTGTTATGTTACAGCTTATTCCGACTAGAGATAAGGCGTTTGATGTAGTCCCCTCCAGACTTGACAGGACAAAGGAGGTACGTCCGAGATGGTTTCTAATTACGACACAGACCGTTATGCAAATCGGGTGCCGACGCGGTGGGCTCTTTGTGTCTAATAAACATGCGCGGCTCTTGCGGTCGCCCCGCCAAATTGCTCGCTCGCCTTCCGTTCGCCTCACGGGCAATAAAACCACTTCAATTGTAGTGCCCTCTCTACTATTAGTACTCACTGACCGAACGGAGCATCGTAACTTCGGAATTTATCAAAACCAGACGAAATTATTTGAGTTGAATTTTTTAAAACATTCTTTACAGTTTTACGGTTTAAGCTTGCGCTTGTACTGAATATTTTGCAATTTCTGATAATTCCTTTCGCTCCGTTGTTTTCATGGTTCACTAGGAGTAGAGACCCGGTAACCGTACTCGTCGAACTCGGCAAAGAGTTCGACGTGCAACCTAACCTAAGCATCAGCACGTTGAGTTTTTCGCCGGATCTTCTCAGCGGGTAACGATTCCGATCCGGTAGTAGATTAATTCGCGAAGCAGCTACTCTTGAGTTGTTAGGTCTCCCCTGGAGGCGCTCAAAGTAGCTGTTAGTAAATCCCGCCCCTTCTGGCTGAGTCCTTGCTCGCCCACCTGTCCTTGTGAAACGGAAAAGGCCTCAGGGCCATCAGTAAACGCTCAATCGTAAAAAAATGTTTTCGTGGTAATTATCGACTTTACAATGTCTACATTTACGACTCGAAAAACCTTATAACCTACTGTAATTCTATGGCTTTACAGAAACACGATGCTATGTCTACACTTACGTAACTAACGGACACGTAATTTCATCAGCTTTTCGAGTGCCTATTTATTTGATTTGTAGCACACGTTCCTTCCTAATTTAGTCGGTAGATGCGTTCGGGTAAATTGCACGAAGCGGTCTAGGAAAATCGGCGGGTCGTGCCGTGACTCGGCTCGTCCCGAAACTGGGCTACGGGCGTCGCTCAGCCGACCCCACCGTAGTTTTTCACGGAAACTGTCCCGTCGCCCGACGCTTGACAGAGCTTCGTTCTAAACGAGTTTACTAACAGGGTTGCGAAAAAAAAAATCGATTCGCTATCGACCCCCTATTGTTTTCGGTTCGGCTATAAATCACGAATGCCGAACGTCAGAAGTCACGAATACGTGTGCAGTTGGTAAAATATATACATTTTTCACACGAACCTCCAATATTTCCGTTTGTATTCGAACAATCGAGGTGCGTTTCGCTCGTGTCGGTGCCGGCACAAAGATCGGCCGGCGTCGGAACTTATTCGTGCGTATTTAGGAATCGTTGCATTTTCGCTTGCGTTTACAAGGGAAGTCGTTACCGGTGTCGTGTTGGCGAGCAAAAAGTACGAACCACTCTATCAGCCTTTGTAAATGCGCGCATCGAACGCGTCAACGCAATCTCGAACTTACCACTCAGAGTTTAAGGTACGTTTTAGATAATTCACGAAACTTGTTTAGTTTACGGATCATGTTAAGCGGAATGGGATAGAAATAAATACGTTTCTGCAGAAGAGGGAATGTTTTGCTGAAGTAAATGTATTGCTTACATCGGTCCCGCTAACAGTATTAGAGTAGATAATAACGAGAGCTGTCTCATAAATATATTTGCGGCCGCTATAGAATAGCAATGATATTAGCGTGTTTAGTACGCTTTCGTAGGCGTTTATTACCATTACGTACGTATTTTGTCTGAATTCATTTAGCGAATATAAATGACTTGCGTTTTTAGTTAAGACATAACGATAAATACATAACTATGTTTTATTCAGACGCGTTTATGTGCAGTATCGATAATTTGATTGTGAAAGAAAACTTTTTTTACACTGAACTTAATTAGTAGCTTTTCCTTGGTGTAGATAAGCAGACGAGCGCATGACATATTAGGTGTTAAGTGGTTTCCACAGTTTAAGCCCCTATTATAATTTTGCAACTTAAGATGAGATCTAAATCTTATCATATTTTAATGGTTGTCGATTTGAGATGTAGTCTATCAGTTTTTAGTATTAGAAATAGAGTTTAAAAAAGTTATCATATATATTTTTTTATTGCTTAGCTGGGTGGACGAGCTCACAGCCCATCTGGTGTTAAGTGTTTACTAGAACCCATAGACATCTACAACGTAAATGCACCACCCACCTTGAGATATAAGTTCAAAGATCTCAGTATAGTTACAACGGCTGCGCCACCCTTCAAACCGAAACGCATTGCTGCTTCACGGCAGAAATAGGCAGGGCGGTGGTACCTACCCGCGCGGACAAGAGGTCCTACCACCAGTAATAAAATATATTTTTCAACTTGCTCCTAGATTTGATGTAAGGATTCTCTTTAATTCGTCACTACATAGAAAATGTTCTACGCGTCCATTTTAACAGACAACTGGCCCGAACGAAGCCGAAGGGTCGAAACTAATTAACTGTAATGGTTAAAACGATCGTTGCACTTAACTGGATCGGTTAAGTTAAGGTTAAGTTACGTTAACAGTCGAATTAAGCACCGATTCGTATTCGTGCCTGAACTTCACTATTAAGTTAGAAATATAAGTTGGTTCAAATTTATGGAGTGTAGTATTCTGAATGGCTTGCGGATAAGTTGGTTCTTTGTTAAGTTACACAGTCCATGACTTGTGAAGGTGGAATCGCATGCCTATTACGTCTTACATATTTGTTGATCAAATAGATAAGACGTATTCGTAGTCACGTAAATATGGCGTAGTTCTATACGTATGTAAATTATAATTTGCGTAATTACTGGTGGTAGGACCTCTTGTGAGTCCGCACGAGTAGGTACCACCAACCCGCCTATTTCGGCCGTGAAGCAGTAATGTGTTTCGGTTTGAAGGGCGGGGCAGTCGTTGTAACCGTATTGAGACCTTAGAACTCATATCTCAAGGTGGGTGACGGCATTTACGTTATAGATGTCTATGGGCTCCAGTAACCATTTAACACCAGGTGGGCTGTGAGCTCGTATACAAATCTAACCAAAAAAAAAGTTCGGTCTTGCTGTAGGCCAATTTTTTCCGAATAATTACATGTATCAAATAAAGTATTAATTGTCATTATGTAATACGTCACACGCGTAATCCTGCACGTCACGGTATTAGCGCTTTTTTTATTTATGGCGCTAAGCATTCACATGTTCCAGTTTGAAGAATGTGGCAGCCGTTATACAAATAAGACTTCAAACTCATGTTTCAAGATGGCTAGCCGAATTCAGATTCTCGTGTCTACTGGCTCAGGTAACCAACCATCTCGGCCGTTGGGTTCATCTCTCGTGTGTGAAATAAAAAAAATATACACTAATTACACTGCCACTTATAACACTAAAGATTTACAGGGAAGCACGAAGAGACAAAGCAACGCAGCGATCGCAAGAACTCGTGTGTCGAGTGTACGAGCTCTCGAGAACCATTAGAGTCCCGACCCTCGCAAACAGCCACTCCTGCGACCCCCCGACCTTCCGTGCACAAACGAATACACTCAATGGATAGTCTCGAGGAGCGGTTTTGTGCATTTCAAAATGTGACTGATATAAACATCAGCGCAGTATTGAGACGATTTTTTTTTAATTGCTTCCTTTTTTTTCTATTGCTTAGATGGGTGGACGAGCTCACAGCCCGCCTGGTGTTAAGTGGTTACTGGAGCCCATAGACATCTACAACGTTAATGCGCACCCATCTTGAGATATAAGTATTCTAAGATTTCAGTATAGTTACAACGGCTGTCCTACCCTTCAAACCGAAACGCATTACTGCTTCCATTCCTGCAACAGGATAGTGTATTAATTGGCCATTATAAACCATGGCCACTAACGAGTAGGACTTTTTTAAATTCCTTACAAGGAGTGCATGCCAGTGAAATACAGCGGTGGGAGTTTATTCCAGAGCCGCATCGTACGTGCGAAAAGCGAAAAGTGATAACTGGAAATGCATCATCGCTGCAGGATAGAATGAATGAATGAAAAGAATTACCATTCCCACGAAGATGAAGATTCCCTTGAAAAGCAATCCCACATGTAGAAAAAATATCTTACAATTTTAGCTTTATCGTAAGCAGCGGTTTGGCTGTGCATTTGTTGTGTTGGGACATACATTGCTTATGTCCATGAGCAAAGCTGATCGCTGTTCGACAAAAGCCATTTTTTTTTCTTAAATTCATAACAATATGCAATTAGAAAAGATTGTTTCATCTTTTTTCTGCAATTATTTGGTAATAACAATTTAAATGTATGTAATTCAAATGGATTGTAAAATATTATTTTAGCAAATAGCATTATTATACTAGTTTCTGTTTGAAAAGCTTGAAGCTATCATCTAACTTTAGGCTACGTGACAATTCGGCAGGAACTTAGCCGTGTGCAATGACAGAACTAGTTGAGAACATTTGTCTTTCTTGTTTCATATAATATTGTACGATAGCTTAATATTTGTTTCACGAGAAAGTCACTAGGTGTCCACATAAGCTTTGATGTCAGTAAGATCAAAATTTTAGTACTTTTTGAAGTGAAACTTCTTTATCGACGTAGGGAGGAAAAAACGTATGTAACGTTTTTCGGTTACGCGCCATCTTAATTTCTTCCGTTACGCGCCATGTTTATTTTATTTATATTTAGTTTGTTATCAACAGATGTCGCTGCACGTAAGTTCAACAATTCCTGAATTGCGGTGACGAGATGTTAGCCAGTTGATAAACGTTCTCGTTTTACTCTTGCTAAATCTACCTGGCGTCGGGATACCGTGATCATGCAAGCGGTTCTCCCGGGGTCCGGTCATTGCACTGCGGAGTAGTTGACCCCTGCGATTATTTTTATATTTAATAAGTTTCAATTCTACCGTGTATGACTTGCATACACACACATTTTTTTTAAATAATAACCCATTAAATTTTCAAATGCCATATCAATGTTTTCGTTGATGATAGTTAGACTTGTAGTTCTGTGTCTAAGTAAACAAGACGGCCGCGTCTGTTGTCCGAAACAAACGATTTCCGTGATAAATGAAACGAATGTACGACGAATAACTACGTTCGTTCTGTTCTTTTGTCCGATTGATTGCAGATAATTCGGGAATTCCGACACAAATAATATAGAAAATTGCCTTTCGTTGCTCCGATGAAATGGGTTTTCTGATTCGCTTGTTTTCCCTTTGATTTTTTTTTGTCTTCCGCACGCAAACAGATATTGCAGCAATTACAAATTATTGTTCACTCATACAATTAATTACGAATATCGAATTATTTATTTAAAAACGCACTTCCTTTCACTCAATATTTCCGAACCTGTTTGATACCCAATGACTTAGTCCTTATCTGAAATACTGGTGATACCGCATAAGTCTGCGTGTTTACCACTATCCTAAATTTCACCACTAAATTTCAAAATTTGCGACTTGAAGGAAAAACGTTTTTCGGTTTGTATGGACATTTAATTGCCACGGAGATTACGATCTGATCTTTCGAAATGCGATGCTTTTTTTTTTATTGCCCTTGTAGGCAGACTAGCATACGGCCCACCTGATGGTGAGTGGTTACCGTCGCCCATGGACTTCAGCAATGCTAGGGGCAGAGCCAAGCCGCTGCCTACTACTACTACTTCGCTAACAACCTACCATAAGATGAGCCGTAAGCTCTTTACCGCAATATACCTTTTAATTGTGTTTACGCCTAGCAAAAACCGTAGAAAATACTATTATATAATCCCAAAAGTTTCATTATACGCTGAATACAGGACACTGTCTTTAAATACTTCGATAGCCGCTTTTAACCAGGTGTAATTACACAGAACAAATTGTTTTTCATCTTCAAACTTTCCTCGGGGAAACAAATCGAGGCTTCACACACGCTCAAGCGATGCGGCCAAGACAAATTGTCTGTTCGCACTCGAGGCAAAGTTTTCATTTACTTGAAAAGTAATTAGTGAATCCGCGGACATTCACCTGGCTGACATGAAGCTTAAAATGTATTACTATTAGGTAAGCGTAATGAAAATATATATAAAGTATATTTTTTGTTGCATTGTCGAGTGTGCGCAGTCGTATTTTATTTGGTACTAGCTGACCCGACAGACTTCGTAGTGCCTCAATCGATAAATAAAAGTCCTAAACTTTTGAATAAAATAAACTTAAAACAAACAAACGGAATCCGTCCGACGGGGGACAAATCAAAGGAAAATGAAATTGTTATTTTCATTTAATTCTGAGCATTGTCATATTTATCTACCTTTTAAACCTTCCCTGGACTTCCACGAATAATTCATGACCAACATTAGCCAAATCGGTTCAGCCATTCTCGAGTTTTAGCGAGACTAAAGAACAGCAATTCATTTATACAGAACAGCAATTCATTTATACTTAATATAGTTTGGTATTATGTGGTTACCGAAACACATTGACGTTAAAGTGTAAATGCAGCCACAGATCATGAGATCTAAGTTACAATTTTGTAGAATATCGTCTTTTTTTAACCTTTCAAATCGAATAGTATGATTGCTTCGCAGACAGAAAATGGTAGGGTGGCGGTACCCATCGGTGCGGTCTTACACTAAGCTCCATCACCAGCAAATACATAAATTATCGATAAACACTAAATCCATGTACACATGAATATTAGAGAGTTCTAAAACATTAATTTCCTATGCAGCTATTTAATGTACAATGGCTATTAAATTGCTCTACATAAAGACAATAATCATTTCGACGGTAGAGCGTAAATTCAGTTGCAGCAGCCGTAACTGTAGAGCTGCGGTAACGCAACGCAATAATGCCGGATTTATGTTGTTGGCCCGATGAAATTTATATGATTGCCAAAATTAAGACTACATTTCTGAATGAAACTAAAAGAAAGGTGTTTTTTTTACCGGCATCTCGTTTTTACCATCGCACCTCCCGCCACCGGACTAGAGTTCATCCATACTACCTGGAGCCACTGCGGTCATCCACAGTGCGTTTCCAGAGACCTTTTTTGCCACGTACCATCCGGTTATGGAATGAGCTCCCCTCCACGGTGTTTCCTGAGCGCTATGACATGTCCTTCTTCAAACGAGGCTTGTGGAGAGTATTAAGCGGTAGGCAGTGGCTTGGCTCTGCCCCTGGCATTGCTGAAGTCCATGGGCGACGGTAACCACTCACTATCAGGTGGGCCGTATGCTCGTCTACCGACAAGGGAAATAAAAAAAATAAAACTTCCATTAAAACACGGTACAACACCAAAGCCATTTCGGAGATGCAGAGGTATCAAACTATGTATGTGATCAGGATTACCGCCAATCTGCTACGGTTTTGTATAAATGTTATGTTGGCCTGGAATTTCACCACTTCATCTCTTCGTGTGGGTGTCGTAAAATTAGTCTAAAGGATTCAACGGAGAGAGCGTAGTAAGCTTATACGGGTAGCTCCATCGTACAGTTTATATATACGATGAAGCAGTATTATTGAGGTTTGGATCATATGTGTCAAGGTAGGTAGCAGCAACCCCCCCCCCCCCCCGCCCGACGAGTTAACCCATAGACACGGCCCACTGAGCCTCTCGCCGGATCTTCTCAGTGGGTCGAGTTTCCGATCTAGTTGTAGATTCTGCGAAGCACTGCTTTTGCTAGGGGCAGTGTTAGCAACACTTCCGGCCCCGTGAGCTCACGTTAGGGTGAAGCTGAAATAGCTTAGGCTATCAGCATAGGTAGGGAAAAAAAGATAAAGCAATCCCCCTCGGCGTGTAAACCTCATAAGAGCTGAGAATAGACATCATCAATATCACGCACAAAGGCAGTTTATATGTATTACCACACAACAACATTGAACAGCAATCCAAACTTAGAAAGACGATTTACGTACATATACAATATTCGCCACAACTCCCTTAACTAGTAAGTACTAACAGAATCTGCTTTGGCGCGAGGAGAGCCTTCATTAAGGGCAACCCTTCGGTCCCTTGACAGTATCGCGTGACGATCTCCCCGACACTCGCCGTGGAGCAACGACTAAGGCCGGTCGAGTTATTTATGAGATTTGCGAATTAATTTTGTGGAGATTATTTAGTAATGGGATTTTCTGATTTCTATTCATAGCCGCTTATTTTAAATTGAACTTCGTATTCTCTGGTGGTTAGCGGACATGATTTATCAGTCCTCGAATATTCCACTGCTGAGTTAGGCTTCGACGACGATTGCCATATTGATTATTTAATCAAGGGAAACCAAAAGTATGTCACTGATTTAAAGTCATCGTGGCTTTCGGGATAAGATAAATGCCTCGTGCATTTGTATCGAGCGATGCGCCCGTGCGTTCGAGTCTCGCAGGCAGGTACAAAAATATCTAAAGAAATACGTACTTAACCAATGTTCACGAATGACTTTTTTTTTAATTTTTATTTATTTATAACATCTTATACTAGAAAGTATAAAGGCGGACTTAATGCCATAGGCATTCTCTAACAGTCTACCTTAGGGGAGTGCAGAGATGAAGCTTGGTAGGTGTAGTGTGAAGGTGATATTACTTAAACATATGTGTATATATAACATATATAATACTTATAGATACAAATACTCGTACTTAAATAAATACATATACATAAATATGTACATATACATATCATAAATATATACATATAAAAACACATATAAACAAATATTATCAATTAGATGACTCTGCTAACTCTCTGAGAAACAGTTGTCGAATCTTCATCTTAAATGACGTCCACCAAAAATGGAACGGTTCTATTGTTTCTACTGTGTTTTTACTGTTGGTAGAGCGTCTTCAGTCGTCGACGACGCGTTGGTCGGGCGTCCTAAGGGTGGCGCTGTGAGACTGGTTGTAGGGTTGATTTTTTCTCCTTTGGGAGTGAAATTTCCAAAAATACTTAGTAAATAGCAGAAAAGGAATCAATTACAAAAAAAACACGTTTGTAGCCCCAGAAGCTTCGACTCCGCAATGATGAATTAGTCAGTCTGGATTTTAAATAAACAGATAAACAAGGATATAAAAATCGTTCACTACTATTTTATTCTCCTTTTGTGAACTGATTACCTTTTTTGTTTTTGTTTAGAAAATGTTGCCGAGAATATTTTTTTCATAATGTCAATGATAATAATAATATGTTATATATAAAATTAATTTAAACCTTAGGATTGTTCGAATTCCAATCATTGGACGAGCACTAAACAAAATAATATTATTATTTATTCTATCAAAGTAGGCCGCAACTGCGATAAAATACTAAAGCTAAGCAGTCCACTTTTTCTTTTTCTAGTAAACATCCAAACTGTGTAATCTCAATCACAATAAACGTGGAGGACAATCAGACAATCTCTATTAGATCGAAACGATAGCAACGACTCACGGGCAAAACTCCTAAACGAAATCTAGCCTCAGACAAATGCCCCACAAATCCCGAACTTCCTTCCGCGCAATAGCCCGCATCCGCACGATATCAGAACGATCGTTTAATGAAACTTAAGAGAATACTTTTCCAGTAATCCAAAATGGCTGACATACTCGATTTATAACCGGCTCGATACGGGTCCTGATACCCGGTTTCGCCACACGTAATTCAAGTCGCCAAATAAGGATTTCGTAGAAGCATCAAAAATAAATTATAAGGGGGATCCGGTGGATACGAATTGTCTAAATGTAATGGCATTTTTAACTTAATAGCTGGAATAGAAGCCGGGGTTTGGAACTGATCCTTTGATAACTTTAGTAACTTTCTTTAGTGATTTTGGTCGCAAGATTTCGGTACGAACCTTTTTTGTTTGAGTTAAATATTACTCTACAAGATAGTAGATCTTTTTATTGTATTCAATTGAATTAGTCGTCAGGAAATCTGAATATAAATAGTTTGTATGGTTATTAATGAGAAGATAATGCTACACTTCCCTCCCTGTTATCTGTTTCTACACTTTTTTCAACCAATTATCCTATTTCACTTCCTCTATTATTACACCTCATTTCCATCTTGAGCTATGATCTCGACCATCCGATTTTCCTACTTAATTCTGCTGTGAAGCAATCATGAATTGCGATTTGAAGGACAACATATCCGGTATCTCTTGGCAATCAAGACTTCGATACAACATTTCTGAGAATGCAATGTTAGGTTTACGATCACTATCCACCTATTCGAGTAAAAGTTCGGAGCAAATTTTATCATTGTCATTCATGGATTTCTTCTCGTTGACTCCTTTTAACATATTTCTGGAAGTGCACTACGAGGAATCTTGTTAAAATTTAAACGAAAAACTGATAAGTGTTGGGAAATTTTCACGATTGACTTCCACGGTGAAGGAATAACATCGTGTAATAAAAATCAAACCCGCAAAATTATAATTTGCGTAATTACTGGTGGTATGACCACTTGTGAGTCCGCGCGGATAGGTACCACCACCCTGCCTATTTCTGCCGTGAAGCAGTAATGCGTTTCGGTTTGAAGGGTGGGGCAGCCGTCGTAACTATACTTGAGACTTTAGAACTTATATCTCAAGGTAGGTGGCGCATTACGTTGTAGAAGTCTATGGGCTCCAGTAACCACTTAGCACCAGGTGAGCTGTGAGCTCGTCCACCCATCTAAACAAAAAAAATTATGTAAAGTCGGTTTACTGAGGATAGTGGAACGTGACAACGTCATAAGAAAATACTGATGGAATGGTTTCATTTTTCAATTATCGCAATTATCGTTTAAACAATTGACACCACATGACAAAACATGTAAATGTATTATTGTATAGCAGCTGTCCACGCGGATGCATCGCTCACTCAAGTAGGAGAGAGACAGATGTCGAACGCTGCCGAACGCGGAGGCCGATTGTGCCTCTTTGTCGCTCGATGCGCGCTCTCGCTTGCACTTCAAGCCTTAAATGTAACGCCTCAGAGCGAGGTAACGCCGCATGAGTCATGTTTTTTCGTGCGTGCAGCCGGCTCCATCGAATTATAAGACGTTGTCACGTCAAAATTACAATACCACGAATCGAACAGTTCACTCACAAAAGCGAAGACGTGACGAAAGATATTCGCTAACGTGCGATTCGTTGGACATTTACGCATTCATCATTCTCGGTCGTTTGGCTTGTGCCAGCCTCCATGAAAAGTTAACGTGCCACTCACGGTTATAAATCTTGAATAATTATGTATTACATTCAGTTCATGCGCGAAGTCGTAATTCATCGTGTATGGTGTATGAATTAAGAAATTATTCGTTCTAGATATTGAGATTATTCATTTTGAGAAGAATCAAAAAATGGAATAAACTTTGAATTTAAAACAATGATATTTTAAGTAAATTCGATTTTTTTACCTTTAATCTGGTATAAAATACTGAATAAAAAACAAATTCAATATCTGAGGCTTGATTATTGTACAATATATCATAACAGTTCGTGGCTGACTTATCGAGATGGAACTTGGAAGCATAGCTGCTCTGAGTTGCACTAAGGATAGTATTTTAAATTCTATTTTGGTAAAATTTAAACGAAACAACATCTGTTTAAGTCAATTTCTTTTAAAATACTTGTGATATAAAGGATAAGGCACCGTGTAGTAAAAATCAAAACCGAAAAATTCGAATTTTAAAATCTCAAATTCTAAATAAAATTCTACTGTAAAAACCTTAGAACACGTCTCAATCTGGGTAGTGGCATTTACAGTGGCAGCATGTCTATAGGCTTCGGTAATCACTTAACACCAGGTGGGCCCTGATCTGGTTTTTTTTTTTTTTTTTTTTTTTTTTTTTATTGCTTAGATGGGTGGACGAGCTCACAGCCCACCTGATGTTAAGTGGTTACTGGAGCCCATAGACATCTACAACGTGGACGCGCCACCCACCTTGAGATACAAGTTCTAAAGTCTCAGTATAGTTACAACGGCTACCCCACCCTTCAAACCGAAACGCATTACTGCTTCACGGCCGAAATAAGCAGGGCGGTGGTACCTATCCGCGCGGACTCACAAGTGGTCCTACCACCAGTAATTACGCAAATTATAATTTTGCGGGTTTGATTTTTATTACACGATGTTATTCCTTCACCGTGGAAGTCAATCGTGAACATTTGTTGAGTACATATTTCATTAGAAAAATTGGTACCCGCCTGCGGGATTCGAACACCGGTGCATCACTTCAACACGAATGCACCGGACGTCTTATCCTTTAGGCCACGACGACTTCTCTCCCATCCATCCATCCATGGGTCCATCTAAGCACCCATTTAAGCAACAAGAAAAAAAGAAAAATAAAATACTCCACAAAAATAAATCTCTATTATCATGCCCGACAGTAATTCCACACAATCTTCAATAAACTTGACAGATGAAAACATTTTTCGTTCATACAAATGTTTTATAATGGTGGAGCGTGAGGGTAGACACCACCATTTTAACTATTTCGGTTTGTTCCGTCTATTTGTCTACTTAAATAAATAGTTAAAATTTTTGTATGTAGATTTTTCTATTTACAATTTTCCATGTATTATATACGGAAGGTAAAACCCAACATGTTGCAAACGGAGTTCGGGACACGTCCTAAATCATCAAAGTAGGACAACTTGTAACTCTGACTCCAACCCGAAGAGCTTAGCTTGGATATTTATGTGTGGTCGTAGCCCAAAACACGGGCTCAAGCGATTTTCGCACTCAACGCTCATCATATTTGATGCACTGAATTGAGTAAATAGCTTGTTTTATTTTACAAATTAAGGCACACAACTTTCTATATAAAGTCGCAAATATTGAAATTAAATTATTAAAATCTTTAAAACATGTGTAAAAGATGTGTACAAGGCTCTGCTTGTGGGTTCGACAGAATTTATAGGATATGTGATGTCGGTTAAAATAGCATCCCCTCTCTATTTCAGAACTAAACTAAAATGATTTATCCCGCAGAATGGGTAGTGATATTTTTAAAAATAAAGTTTAAAAAAACTAAAATGTGGTGTCGTGGGACACCAGGTAGGAACGAAGTTCCTTCGGCTAATGTAGAATCGACACAATATGCAAAAAAAAGAAGGAGAAAGAGAAAGGTATTATACACTACTCGCTTGTGTATACGACTGTCGCGCTCGCGCCTGCGCACGTCTCATTTAACGGTTTTATTCCACGCACTTTTTTCCACGGATTTTTTCTTACGGTTTTACTATCACATTTTTTTCAGTTCGTTCGCGCAGCAAAATCCCTATCCCCTCCAAGCCTGCCGTAAGGAACTTCGTTCCAAAATAAGTATTAAAAATAAGAACATTATGCAAACCATTTATTATTATTATTTTTTATCTCATTAAGTTATGCGTGATTAAAAAAACGCTATTCTCTTTGAACTTAGGCCACGAGATATGCAAGGCGTCGTCAACACAAGGTGTGAGGTCAATAATAGGAGGTCAAATATTTGCGACGCTCGGCGTGCGGGCGCGACCGACATGTTTGTGTTGGGCTTTGTGTTACATAGTTACTATATAACTGTGCGAGCAACGTTTTTTTATTACCCGTTAAGGCAGACGGATCTGCAGTCTGTCTGACGGACGTTTTTTTTGGAATGAAGTTCCTTATGGGACGATGCAGAGGAGTACCCTAACCGGGAAAAAACGTCCGTTACGTAAGATTTTTTTTATGATTGAGGAATTGCTGGTGGCCCGGAAGCCTTTCCGGTTTCATCAGGACAGGTGGGCGAGCAAGAGCTCAGGCAGGAGGGTTGCGATTTGCTAACAGCTACCCGGGCACCTCCAAAGGAGACCTAACAACTCAAGAGTAACTGCTTCATGAATGAATCTACTAGCGGATCGGAATCGCGACTCGCTGAGAAGATCCGGCGAGAAAGTCAGCGGGCTGATGTTTAGGCTAGGTTGAATGTTAAACCCTTTGCCGATTTCGACGAGTATGGTTACCGGAGTCCCTGGGCCTGCTCCTACTGTTACAGCTAAAACAGATAGTATTTATTCGATGGTTGCTTAGAAATCATCACTTGCATCTTTAAGTGCTAGTTTTGTGCATGAAGTTTTGGGTACACAAACTATTGTCATTATTTCAGCCTATTAAGATTAAGACTGAATGATTTTGCATCCACCCATAAGGTTCAATTTTCATTAAAATGTAACTGTAATTGTATCCTTTGAAGAGATTTCGACGAACAAAATAAGACAATCAAGATCTGCCATTAGTAAGTGAGTGTACGCAAATAAAAATGTATTTTTTTTTTTTATTGCTTAGATGGGTGGACGATCTCACAGCCCACCTGGTGTTAAGTGGTTACTGGAGCCCATAGACATCTACAACGTAAATGCGCCACCCACCTTGAGATATAAGTTGTAAGGTCTTAGTATAATTACAACGGATGCCCCACCCTTCACACCGAAACGCATTACTGCTTCACGGCAGAAATAGGCAGGGCGGTGGTACCTACCCGCGCGGACTCACAACAGGTCCTACCACCAGTAAAAATTACATTTTAATTAAATTACGAAGTTATTCCTTGAAAGTCAGTCGTAGAATTCGTACTCAGAAACCAATGTTTTAAACCTAAAACTGCTAGGTGCGGTCCCTTTTTTACCTTTAACAAGCAAGAGCAGTGGCGCATTCGCCCCGGGCTCAAAAATTAATGGTACATATATTAATGACAAAAAAAAAACTGAAACCCTTAATTAGAAAATATAATCCTGTATTACTAAAATATTAGTCAATCAATCTTACAACTAAACGAGTTTTGTTATAGGTAGTTTTTTTTAAGCTATTGCATAGCTTTTATCGTGGACTTCGAGCGCGGCGACCGAATCAAGAAATTCCGTAACGAAAATAAAACCTAACCCCCCCACTCCGCCTATCATGTCGCTCCCGTTCAACACATTCACACGTTGCGCTTATGTAGTGTTTGTGAATAAGCGCGCGGCGTGACGTCACACTGCATGCGCATCATGAAAAGTCTGCCTATCTCTCTCTCGCGCGGTCTAGCTTATGAACGTGAAGGGGAAAGTTAATATTTTGATTTTGTTAATGTTTATAAATATAGCATGGTCATATGTTATTATTTTTTTAATATTAAATTACTATTGTCTGATTATAATTGCATAAGTCGATAAAAAATGCTATGCAATAGCTTTACCGCGGCAGTCCTCGACTGCCACACGTGTTTTTTTTTATTTTAACTTCAGGCTTATAAAGTCAAAACAAAACTGAGTGTGTGGTGGTGCCGCTCGCAGCCGTTGGTCACCCCGGGCTATGATACTTTTGGCTCTAGGGTAAATACGCCCATCGGTAAGACGCCTGGCGTATTAACTGCACGCTGCACGGTGCTTTATAAATTACACCCCGCTTCACGATTTGCACACACTTTTATGTATTCCGTAAACTTATCTTTGATTATTATTTACGACGCCAGAAACAAGTCACCTGTATATCATAAATACAACATAAAATCGGCCAGTTTATTTAGTGTACAAAGTATCTTCGATAAACAGAATGAGAATCTATATATCTAAAAATATAAAATGTTGTTATACTGAAATAGCTATTTTATATTGCACTAGTTAGGTAGACGATGTGAAGGCCAACCGAATGATAAATTTATAGCTCATAGACATGATAAATGCTGCTGTACATACATTGTGACATACGACATTAAAGTCTTAATTGTATTTTGAAACGGTACTTCCAACCTTCGAAGTGCTAAGCTATATAATATATCTACGCGGCAGAAGTAAGTAAGATGGTTGCAGCCGCGTACTTACGAAATGCCAAATGCCGTAGCAGCAATTACGCAAATTATAAATTCTGGGCATTCATTTTAACTATACGATGTTATTACTTCATCCCCGACGTTGCTGTGTTTGGTATTTCCTTTAAAAAGTTGATACCTACCTGCTTGCGGACATTTCGATTCAGTCTTATTTTTCCCTACCTATTCTAGTAAGCTCGAGGGGTTATTCTAGATTCACCGAGCTAGTAGGTGAGCTCACGGGGCTCAAACCGGGAGTCTTGCCAACACTGGCCCTAGCGAGAGCAGTGCTTCGCAGAATCTATCACCGGATCGGAAACCCGACCCACTGAGAAGATCCGGCGAGAAACTCAGTGGGCTATGTTTGAGGGTTAATTTACTCGTCGAGCCCTTCGTCGCAAGTGACGAGTTCGGCGAGGACGGTGACCGCTTAACTCTTAGAACACAGACGCTATCCACTATTACTAAGATGGAGCCATTACAAGCAATGTAATGTGCAATCTTATGCATATGTATGGATTGTGCCGTGGTGAAATTAAATTAATTGTGATTACAATACGCTGGTTTGGCTAATGGCCGACCGCCTTATTGACGATGTTGTAAACTGAATTAGCATGTGTGAATAACATTATCATGTTTGCCGCGTTAATGAGATGACTGCATGCATAGCATCTCGTTAGAACTGTAAATGATTAATGTTAGTTTTACGGTACACCATCCGAATAAATTAAAAATGGGCGGCTTTCATGCTGTGTTTTTTTTTAATAGCTAAAGACAGATAACAATTAAAGAAGTCTAGTACTTAAATTAGTTTTTTTTTTTTTCCCTATGCTGATAGCCTTGAGAGGCTATTTCAGCTTCACCCTAACGTTTGTAGGTGAGCTCGCGGGGCTCAACCGGAGAGTTGCTAACACTGACCCTAGCAAGAGCAGTGCTTCGCAGAATCTACCACCGGATCGGAAACGCGACCCACTGAGAAGATCCGGCGAGAAACTCAGTGGGCTGTGTCTGTGGGTTAGTTCGCTCGTCGAGCCCTTCGTCGCAAGCGACGGGTTCGACGAGGACGGTGACCGGTGCTTGTGGTGCCTAAGAGCACCGTTAATGGATCAGGAGGATCCGTAATGACGTGCTTTGGGCGACGTCGACGGTTTACCATTCGGTCTACTGGGTCGGGTATGTAATTTCCAGCGGCTACGATGAGAGGGTTCTCATGTCGTGCCGCCTTCTCAAAATGGCGCAGCGATGCCGACTGTAGATACTTACTAAATGAGTCGAGCTCCAGGTCATCATGGAGATCCACATTCCTAAGGAACCATGGCGCTCCGACGGCTATCCTGCAGAATTGTGATTGAATAACCTGAAGGGATTTCAAGTGGATGCGGGCTGCGTGAGCGAACACTACGCTTGCATACGTCATGACGGGGCGTATACAAGTTTTGTAGAGAGTTACCTTATTGCGGAGGGACAGTTTGCTTCGACTACAAAGCATTGGATAGAGTCGTCCTAGAATAAACGCGGCGCGGTCGCGTACCGTTTTTATATGGGGACGGAATGTCATCCCTCTGTCGAGGGTGACGCCTAGATATTTGACCTTCGAGACCCACGGTATGGGCTGGCCAAAGAGAGTGATGGGACTAACGGCGGAGGTGTTTGCGCGCCTACTACGGAGTGGGATGCTCGAAGTGATGTTCGGAGGGCGACCCCTTTTGAAGAGCACCGCTGCGCTTTTCGTGGGGTTGATGTCAATTCGCCACTTCCGGAACCACTGTCCCATGGTGGCTACTGCGATCTGGAGTCGCCGATGAAGCAGCGACATCTTCCTACACGAGTAGTAGATAGCCGTGTCATCGGCGAAGAGCGCTAGATGGGTCTCCGAAGACCGGGGTATATCATTGATATACAAACTAAATAATAACGGGGAGAGCGCGGAGCCTTGCGGGACTCCGGCAGTCAGTTGACGGGGACGAGAACGAGTTCCCTCTACTCGATATCGAAACGAACGGTTCGACAAGAAGTCTCGTATGATGAGCACAAGTCTGTCTGGCACTCCCATGTTGTACAGTTTGTAAATTAAACCGTTGTGCCAGACTTTGTCGAACGCCTTCGCGATGTCGAAGAAGAGGGCGCCGGTCGGGATTTGTTTACGCCTATTTAGTCCTATCAGGATGTGCTCCGTGAGGCGGTGCACTTGTTGTACGCACGAGTGTTTAGAGCGGAATCCGAACTGTTCGTCTATGAGAATTTTGTTCGCGGTAACAAAATCCCAGAGGCGTTTCCTAAGGAGCCGTTCGTAAATTTTTCCTATCGTCGGGAGGACCTAAATTAGTACGAAAATAACATAGTGGGATGCGTATTCGTAAAACAACGTAACTCATGTTTTCATCTAATTGAAAGATCAAAAAATATATTCGCTCTGATCCAAGTTTCTTTGTTCTTTGGTATATATATTTGATTTACGAGAGAAACAAATGAAAATTATAAGAAAAATAATATGACGATATTATAATAGTGAAAGTTTGTTTGTATTGTCTTTTTACCTACAACAACGGATGATCGTGATAGCTTTTAAAGTTTATGGCCCATTTAATGTAGCACAGAGTAGCATTGGTTAATTAGCATATACATATTAAGAGCAGAGGAATACGTGTATTATTTTAGTGAAATATTAGAAATAATAATATGAAAAAAATCCTAATAATATTTTGGAATTATATTATAATATACTCATGGCTCGTTCTCGTTCGCGTTAACGGGTTGTTTTCATTTTAATGTGTACTAGAGGTCCCGCAGTAGTCGAAATTCGACTATAATTAATTGGAATTGTAAGTTTGTACACTGTTATGATTGTATTTTATACTTCTAATCACAAATTTCGCCAAGGCTACTCTATAAAAAAATATTAATAAAGACAAACAATATTTAATCTATTCTCAATTTGACCACAGACGTCAAGAACAAAAGTTTGACAATAAATAGTATGCATGCGTGTGTGCGTCAAATACATGGTATGTAGTGTGTGTAATGTTTTCTTTATTGATTTAATGTATCTTTTATGCATTATTTAAAAAATATATTAGCATTGTGCACTTCTTCTCTATATTCTCTATAAGTGTGGAAAATTTCATACTCCTCCGTCCGCGCAATTTTCGTAAAAAGGGATACAAAGTTTTTGCTTCACGTATTAATATATAGATTTTCATAACTCTTATGTGTTGTTCACTTGTTCGACGAAATTTTATATTATACGAATTCGTTGAGTATGTGAGGTTAAAGGCGTTTGTCATGATTTTTTCCTTGTATAGGATTTCAATGTGCTCAGCCGGGATCAGTGACTATTCTAGAAGAACTAGCTGACCCGGCAAACATTGTTTTGCCATATATAAGATTTCTAGGGAATTTCTAGTGTAGAAGAAAAAACTAACTTATTGTAAGTGTGTAAGGATGTGGTAAATGAGTGAAAGAGGTATGTAGTGCTGTGAACGATGAGGGAATATATAATAAAAATAACAAAACCTCATTCAACCACATAATACCTCATTATAACAAAAAAAAAAGTCCAAATAAAAAAAAATGTTAGGGGTGGACAACCCTCTGACCTGTAGGTGGCGGCCTCCCCCCGGTGAAGGTCAAGGGGCGACCTGAGGGGGTGAGGCCGCGCGGCGCGCTACCAGCACTCTAGCGCGCTGCCGTGGAGTGATTAGAGCGACCGGTCGACGGTGTATCGCGTCCCGACCCGGCAGGCTGGTTCTGGTCCAGCGGGGTATTCCGGGACACCAGCGGCACCGTCTGGGCGGCCCGACGGGCTGCCGTACCGAGACGGCCGACGTTTCAGAGCCTTCGATTCGCCTCGAAGGCTCCGTCGGCTGGGCGTCCTTGGGGTGAGCCGCGCCGTCTGGTTGTAGTGTTGACCGCGGTAGCCCCCCTACCTCATCCGGGTTCTGACCTCGGAGGGGATCGGACGTCGGGTGTAAGAGTGCAGAGGAGTCGTTTAGTGGGTGGGCTCTAAAATCCTTGGGCCCGCGGTCTGCTCACAACACCATGCAGATCGTTGAGTCTCACATACCCCGCGCGCCCCTTTTGCGCGGGGACCTCGTAGGAGGTTCGGCCCTCTACCCGAAAAAAAAAAAAAAAAAAAAAATGGACAACCCTCTGACTCGGCGGTCCGTGCTGGAGGCGTGGTCTCGCCGCTTGGCGGACCCGTCGGCCGGCCTCCGAACCGTCGAGGCGGTCCGCCCGGTTCTCACGGACTGGGTGGGCCGCGACCGCGGATGCCTCACCTTCCGGCTAACGCAGATGCTTACCGGCCATGGTTGTTTCGGCCGGTACCTGCACAAGATAGCCGGAAGGGAACCGACGGCGCAGTGCCACCACTGCGCTGACCGCGACGAGGATGACACAGCGGAACACACGCTGGCGCGTTGCTCTGGATTCGACGAGCAACGCGCCGCCCTCGTCGCGGTCATTGGAGAGGACCTCTCGCTGCCGCGCGTCGTGGCTACGATGCTCGGCAGCGACGCGTCCTGGAAGGCGATGCTCGACTTCTGCGAGTCCACCATCTCGCAGAAGGAGGCGGCGGAGCGAGAGAGGGAGAGCTCTTCCCTTTCCGCACCGATCCGTCGCCGTCGAGCCGGGGGCCGGAGGCGGGAATACGCCCGTACGTCCCGGCCCCTGTAGGTGGCGGCCTCCCCCCGGTGAAGGTCAAGGGGCGACCTGAGGGGGTGAGGCCGCGCGGCGCGCTACCAGCACTCTAGCGCGCTGCCGTGGAGTGAATAGAGCGACCGGTCGACGGTGTATCGCGTCCCGACCCGGCAGGCTGGTTCTGGTCCAGCGGGGTATTCCGGGACACCAGCGGCACCGTCTGGGCGGCCCGACGGGCTGCCGTACCGAGACGGCCGACGTTTCAGAGCCTTCGATTCGCCTCGAAGGCTCCGTCGGCTGGGCGTCCTTGGGGTGAGCCGCGCCGTCTGGTTGTAGTGTTGACCGCGGTAGCCCCCCTACCTCATCCGGGTTCTGACCTCGGAGGGGATCGGACGTCGGGTGTAAGAGTGCAGAGGAGTCGTTTAGTGGGTGGGCTCTAAAATCCTTGGGCCCGCGGTCTGCTCACAACACCATGCAGATCGTTGAGTCTCACATACCCCGCGCGCCCCATTTGCGCGGGGACCTCGTAGGAGGTTCGGCCCTCTACCCGAAAAAAAAAAAAAAAATGGACAACCCTCTGAGGGGGTGAGGCCGCGCGGCGCGCTACCAGCACTCTAGCGCGCTGCCGTGGAATGATTAGAGCGACCGGTCGACGGTGTATCGCGTCCCGACCCGGCAGGCTGGTTCTGGTCCAGCGGGGTATTCCGGGACACCAGCGGCACCGTCTGGGCGGCCCGACGGGCTGCCGTACCGAGACGGCCGACGTTTCAGAGCCTTCGATTCGCCTCGAAGGCTCCGTCGGCTGGGCGTCCTTGGGGTGAGCCGCGCCGTCTGGTTGTAGTGTTGACCGCGGTAGCTCCCCTACCTCATCCGGGTTCTGACCTCGGAGGGGATCGGACGTCGGGTGTAAGAGTGCAGGGGAGTCGTTTAGTGGGTGGGTCCTAAAATCCTTGGGCCCGCGGTCTGCTCACAACACCATGCAGATCGTTGAGTCTCACATACCCCGCGCGCCCCTTTTGCGCGGGGACCTCGTAGGAGGTTCGGCCCTCTACCCGAAAAAAAAAAAAAAAAAAAAGGGCTGGACAACCCTAATCACTTAGGGGTATGAAAAATATATAGTAGCCGATTCTCAAGCTTACTGAATATGCATAAAAAATTTCATGAGAATCGGTCAAGCGGCTTCGGAGGAGTATGGGAACGAACATTGTGACACGAGAATTTTATATATTAGATAATAATATTCAAGGTTCGCTGCCGATGTGCTCACAGTTGCAAAAATTGTGTCGTCTGAATTTTTGAGAAGAATTCGGTTCTCTTTCTTATTGGACTTTACATTCAATAGTAGTGTACATAATAATATTTCTTTCCAACCTAATCGCGGTGTTCATCTCAACTCCTTTGTTCTTATATGGAATCTGGAGATTTGTCTTCTGTGTTATTTTTATTTATTTTCTCCTTTAATTTTTTGTTTTCAAATAAAATCCTCTCCATACTTTCGTGAGCACGACTCATATCCTTCTTCAAAGGCGTTTTGACAAGTGTCCACAACAACAGGCGTCAGATTGGCTGTGCGCGTGTTGAAGCTAGTAAAAGAATATCAGAAGCTTTTCCAAATTCACCGTGTTACACACAATAACAGTTACGAGGAAAACTAAAGCGACACTCTACTCTGAGAGGACACTACAGCTCTCGGCGACACAGAAACGGGCAGTTAATAACGGTGTCACGGACACTACGAGACCGAGTGTCACGAAAAACTGCTCCACGCAGGTGTCGGCTATAAATAACGACACCTCTGGCTTGTAAAAATGCGGCGTCCGAGACACAGCGGGTTCATTATGTGAATTTCAGACAAAACTTAACTTTTTTTTTCGGGTTTAGTCTAATTTTTTGTTTCGTGAGATTAGATTAGTAAATAGAAGTTTTTATGTTGAAATTATTAAATTGTAACATTAAGGTCATAATTGAGTAGATTTTAGTCCTTTTGTTGGTATGAAATTGTAACAGAAGTGTGTATTGCAAATATCTATATATTAATACCTGAAGCAAAAACTTTGTATCCCTTTTTACGAAAATTGCGGGGACGGAGGAGTATGAAATTTTCCACACTTATAGAGAATATAGAGAAGAAGTGTACAATGCTAATATTTTTGAAAAATAATACATAAAAGAAACATTAAATCAATAAAGAAAACATTACACACACTACATACCATGTATTTGACGCACACACGCATGCATACTACTTATTGTCAAACTTTTGTTCTTGACGTCTGTGGTCAAATTGAGAATAGATTAAATATTGTTTGTATTGGCGAAATTGTGATTATAGAAAGAAGTATAAAATACATTCATATTATAATAGTGTACAAACTTACAATTCCAATTAATTATAGTCGAATTTCGACTACTGCAGTACCTCTAGTTATTATTATTATAAAAGAAATTCGGTTTGCTTCTAATTTACTGATTATTGACATAGAAATGTCTGTCTGCCTAATAGTTTCTTCGCAATTCATTCCTATATTAGGTAAAAGATTATGAATTGATTTTGATATACTTTTAGCACTTTAAAGCTTCGAATATATCGGATGGCTATGATAGTTAAATAAATTTTTATTCGACATAAAATATCATCTGCTATGCAAAGTGAACTCCTATTTAAGTCGTTGTGGTCTAAGGAATAGAGTCTGGTATCTACTTAACACTCGATGTAGCATGAGCTCATTGATCCACATGGTAACTGTTTAATAACAGATGAACCGTAAATTTCTCTCCTCCTTAATATTTTTTAATATTAATCTTTCAGGCTGTTACCAGTATTTTTCGACGTCAAAAGAGAAAAAAAATCTACAATATGATCTAAGGCACTCTACTGACTATATGTTATATATCAAAACCGGATGTACGCCTGTACGTTGTCGAGGCATTCACTTGGGACTTCGCGAGCGGCCATCTTAAAAATAAATATGGGATGTAGGCGAGAACGTGACTCGAAAATATGTATGTGGGTTCCGTATAATAATATGAGTCGGTTAAATTATGCGAACGATTAATTAGTTGTATTTAACTTCACTGCTGGACCAGAAGAGTGATGCCCAGATAAGATATTGAAATTTGAAACTATAAGTTGAATTGGACGAAGCGGTCAGAGACGAAGGGAGAGGCCCAAGTAACGATATGATATCATAGCTGCTGAGGGCATCCGCTAGATGTCTAGAGTTCAATCTATGCAAACACTTGAAGTAATTTAAAACAAGCATATATGTTACTGAAAAGGGGCTTATACTCATGAACTTCTAATTTGTGTAAATTAAGATGAGGTTATATTTATAATGATTTAAGTAATTTTATGTCAGTCTAAATAACGTAAGTATTTATAGGATTGAGTGTAAGAAACAATTGATTATTTATTATTATTATTATTATTATTATTAGAGTTCTACTGTACGTTCGTAATAACGAAGTAAATACTATATCGCTGTCTTCACTCTACTTCATACAGAAGCTCAGTCGTAAAGCTTTAGGTTAAATTACATTACAACATAGATACAGATAGTATCGAAAATGGACAAGAACTGAGTTGGAAACTTCGCCAACTATATCTTTTTATTTGTTATTTATATACATATAACAAGGTAAATTCGGCTATCCACCTTGAGATATGAGGTTCAAGTATCTAATGGATTGTAAATCGTTGTCTCCCAACAATAGGCAGGATGAAAATATCCACCTATGCAGGCCAACAATAGGCTCTAAGTCCAGTAAATGCCGGTTGGCGACTACATTACGCGGGAATAGTACTCAGAGAATCCTATTGGTCATATTCAGGTGAATCCGTCAGATATCTTCGATGAAAGGAGACTGAAGCAAAACGAACCCAAAAAAAACCTCGAGCTCAACCGAACGTAACGGAAAAGGACGGTTACATAGTTTCCGGTCGACGATTTACTACACTGAATTATGACTCCACTACAGGAGTAGGCTGTGTACCGTTTTATTATTTATGATATTTTTACGTACCTTAACGTTTTCGGATGTGGCCTTTTTCTTGTGAAGATATCTTTAGATAGTGTATGCAAGAGCTACGATTTATTGGAAGGATTTTTTTAAGGCGGCTTTCGAAATCAATAAAAAGTTGATAGTGGTCGTCACGTAACGAAATAACGTAACGTAAAACGTAGCCTTTTTCACTCAAACTTCAAAAAAATAGATATGATAAAATGACCGTGTAAAGACTAAACTTCGATAAACTATGTACTGTAACGTTGTATTCTATAAATCATGATCTTATGGCGCGAATGGCGCTTTTTAACTTCCCAATGGAATTTTTCTTTGACATTTGTGATAAAGCTACACCAATCGAAGACAATAAGCAGACATTAAATCATTTTCGACGGGGTTCCACAGCACTTTTTATGACCTAAGTTAGACTAACTAACTAACTTAGACTTCCTCCCTGTTTATTTGGTACCAGAGTCCAGACGGCCCATATCCTTAGTGCTAAACTTTTACAACCTCTATAATCACTTATAGCCTCAATTGGCTTGGTATGTCGGATGTGCTACAGATACCCAGAACGGCTGTAGGAAGAAGCCAGCGTCACTTTCCCCTATGACATGATACCAAAAGTCATTAGGACCTTCCAAAAAGGTTTATTAATCAATCTCATATTAGCTGACTAATCGTGCAAAATACTTATAATGATATCTTAAGCTTTAAGGTATCGATTGGGAGAGGTCTACATCCAGAAGTGAATGACTGTGGGCTGATGATGATGAGGATGAAGATGATGATGAAGCGTGAATCCGAACTACTGGTGCTGTCAGGTGTAGATGTACGCAGAATGATCACAGACTACGAGTCTCTACTAAATTAAATGCATGCCAGCTTCTTACATAGTTATATATAATATAGTTAGTTCATTTATGTATGTATAATAATCATATGCAAAATGTTTTACGGAATCCAAAAAGTAGAAAAAATCTTCTAAGAAATCCCAAGCTGGATGAGAAATCACAAAATACCTTAAGAAGCAATCACGCATCAAACGAACAAAAAGACAAGCGGCCAGCTCTTTCTCTTTGGACACGTTGTGGTTCCCTCTCTCATCTCTCGTTCGCTCTTAGGAATACTGCGATGTTCAAGAGCAAGACAAACGCAACTATAGATTCGCCCCTTTGTTCTCGGTACATTAAACACGGGATGAAAGCATCAAATAATCGCTGCAGGCACAAAGAAGAGTCGAGATTAAGATTGAACGTCGACACGAACCCAACGGTACAGACAGCATTCGATTTTCGTGGCCTTAAAATGTGCATTTGACTATGAATTAGCTTAGTTGTAAAATAGGTAAATTTAAAATCAAATATCTGAAGGCGACCGTTAGATACACTGGATTTGTATTCTTTAATGCTGGTTTGATGAAGTTGTGACGTGTCTGGTAGCATAAGGACCTAGAGATTTTTTTACCCAACTAGAGCAAGAAAAATGGTCATAGAATGTTAATAATAACACGTGGGTAATATCACTCTTACAGAGCTGGTATTTCCCTCAGTGATCATGGACCTCGACTTCCTAATTAGTAATTTTACAGTTCCTATCTTAGGTACATATAACGCTATTAAGCAGGCCGAATGCAGGCAACATTGGAGGAAGCTGGTGCAAAAACTGGACCAAGGTGGTCACGACCCTCAGTAATGAGGAAACGACAAAGAAGAAGAAAAAGAAAGAATCTTAGGTACTGGTGGAATGGCATTTCTGAGGTACGTGTTTCTGTGTATACATCCACCTTATCTTGAAGGAATCACATTCTTTGGCTTTCATTTAAAATCAAGATTACCAATTTAACATCATAGTATGATTAGTTCAGGGTATTACATCAGTATAGAGAAACGTTTTACTTTCCTCAAATGGATCGTATCTGTTTATTGGCTGTTCAACTTAATGTTTCAGACAGACGTAATAAGCTGGAGCTAAAATCTTCGTTTTGGTCCTGAGAACAATAGACAGTCGAACACTTGTACACCAGTAATCTCTTCTTTGCGAGCTAATCCAGTTTAGGAGAGTTAATTCCTGTTCGAACTGGTTTGATGCGGTCCAAAGCAGATTTATAATATTGATGAGAATCACGAACTTAGTAATAGTTTTTAGCTTTTTTACCGACGAAGATAGACAGTAACGCCTGATGGAGTGTGGCCCCCTGCGATCTTGGATATCATAAAAGCCATTGGCAAAATAAAGCCGCTAAATACTGCAGCTGTCTTCTTACGTGTAAGTATATGAAATATAGTAATTTTAAACGCAGTTTTTTATACTGTCGAAGAAAATTTACGGAAAGTTTAGGAACAAGAGTAGAAATCATCATGGTTTTTTCCCCTAACTAAGCTGATAGCTTTGAGAGGCTATGTCAGCGTAACCCTAAAGTGAAGGTGAGCTCTCGGGGTTCAAAGCTAGAGGCGTTACTAACACTAGAACTAGCAAGAGCAGTGCTTCGCAGAATCTTCCTCCGGATCGAAAACGCGACCAACTGAGAAGATCCGGCGAGAAACTCAGTGGGCTGTGTCTATGGATTAGTGTACGTCAAACCATTCGCCGCAAGCGACGCGACGGGTCTGACGAGAACAGTGACCGGTGCTGATTTATGAATCCCGCAGATAGGTACTATTTGCCTGATGATTTAAGTACACATTTAACAAATCAGAACCGCAAAAATTATACATTTTGCGTATTTAGTAGTGGTAAGGTGCCTTATGAAGCCGCGCTCGAATGATTCCACCACCCTGCCTATTTCTGTCGTGAAGCAATAATGCGTTTTGGTTTGATGGGTGGGGTAGCCGTTGCACTGTAAAACTGAGGCTTAGAACTCAAGTTTCAAGGGTAGCGGCATTTACGTTTGCTGATGTCTATGGTGTCCGGTTATCGCTTAACACCAGGTAGGTCGTGAGCTCGTCCACTCAACTAAGCAACAACAAAAAAAGTACAAGTTTGTGCAACTTCTATGTCAAAAATAAATAATTTAGTTTTGGAGTATTTTCCACTTTACTTCTTAACAACAATTTTTTCATAAAATTAAAAACAGATAGGTACTAAATTTTTTACGAACGCCAACATTTAGATGAAAACAAAATAAAAAATGAAAACAACCAAAATTCCATTTTCAAAATTATTTTCAATTGAGTGGAAAGAACCGAACATAGAATTTGAATAACAGAACGAAACGGTAACATTCCCAGAACGTCCAATTGAATAATCAATCAGTTGGAATGCAAATGTTGGCGGCACGCGTTAGTTTGTGCCGTTTTTGGGCCTACCCTTAATTGGTACTCTGGATACATTCGGGTCAGTGTCAGCCGTCTCTAGCTAAATTCGTTGAGATGCTGCCTTGTTTTTCTTTTCCCGTTTGATTGTTTAACTTACCTGTAACAAATGAAAATGCAAAAGTCAGTAAAAAAAAGCTTATACTGTATACAAGTACAATGAGTTTTGATAATAAATGAGGTAAATAGAAACCTCGCCTTCGGCTGTTTGTAGAAATATTACCATCGTAATTAATAAGGAAGTGTCACGCGACACCACACGATTGTCTTCGCATAGCAGGGTATAAAGGTCATCTAAATCCATTTCGGTATTACAGCCTCAGGCCGACAACGGACGCCATAATATTATTCTCTGGACGCATGTTCGGGCTATACATACCCTCACTATCCTTACCCTACATCACATAAATATTTCATGAGACGACCGCCAGAGGACACGGCGCGGTGTTGATTGAAAAAAGCCTTCTGCAATATTACTCTTCACTGATTGAGAGCGTTCGCATCGGCGCTCTTACGTCATTTCGATGCGCTTGACGGACATTCGATTTTTGAAATTCCGGAATAGTCTAGAATATTTTTTTTGGTTAATGTCGATTATTGTTTCTGTGTAGTCAAATTATAGTATGTTGTAGCTTATTTTTATTTTTAATTATAGTATAATATTTTGTTATTTGCGTTTCATAAGGTATGTTTTATTAACAATAAAGACCTTCTTTGTGTGACAAATTTTTATTTAGATTTAAAGGAACCATCGTTGAGATTCGTTTCTAAGATAATAAATCTATAGGATTCAATATCCGTTCTTTTAATTCTTCTAATTATGTTCACGACTATGTAGCGAGAGTCGAAGAACAAAAGGTTTTTTGTCTACCTATTCGCTGGTAGCCTATGAGGCTATTCCAGCTACACCCTGAAGGGTAGATGAGTTCATGGGCTCAACCTGAGAAAATTTGAACACTAGCTTTAGCAAAAGCAGTGCTTCGTTTTTTTATTGCTTAGATGGGTGGACGAGCTCACAGACCACCTGGTATTAAGTGGTTACCGGAGCCCATAGACATCCACAACGTAAATGCGCCACCCATCTTGAGATATAAGTTCTAAGGTCTCAAGTATAGTTACAACGGCTGCCCCACCCTTCAAACTGAAACGCATAACTGCTTCACGGCAGAAATAGGCAGAGTGGTGGTGCCCACCCGCGTGGACTCACAAGAGGTCCGATCTCGTAGTAATTCGTCAAATCTACCACCGGATCGGAATCGCAGGCTGTATCTTTAGTTTCTATTGAAGCTTGAAACTGTCTTTTGTTTTGTCTTCTTACACGGTAATATTCCAATAAAATTTGATTAAGTTAATAGCTTTACGGTAGGCTGTCTGTCGCCTATTAGATTAACGATACGCTGCCTGTCCAAAATCAACCTTATGACAGACCTGGATTATGGGTGTCGTAATGATATGAAAAGATACCCATTGGGTTACTGCTACTGCCGCTATCAGAAAATTTGGTTGCAGTAACTAAGACGTTATTGTTATTATTTTGAGGTATATTACTCGCTGATGCAATAGTTAGCGCCACTGATTGTTATGCCAAGGGTCGCGGGTTCGATTCCCACATTGGGCAAACATTCGTGTGATGAACACGTTTCTTTGCTCTTTATCTGGGTTATCTTTATCTGTATTTGTATTATATATATTTAAAAGTATATAAATATGTATATCAGTCTCTGGTATTTAATAAATGTGTATCTCCATGATGACTTGGAGCTTGACTCAATCAGAAAGTATATACAGTCGGCATCATTGCGCTACTTTGAGAAGGCGGCGCGACATGAGAATCCTCTTCTCGTGGCCGCTGGAAACTAAATACCCGACTCTGTAAACCGAATGGTAAACAGTCGACGTCACCCTAAACACGTCATTACGGATCCTCCCGATCCATTAACGGTGCTTTTAGGTACCTCAAGCACCGGTTATCGTCCTCGCCGAACCCGTCGCTTGCGATGAAAGGGTCGACGAGTAAATTAACCCATAGACACAGTCCACTGAGTTTCTCGCCGGATCTTCTCAGTTGGTCGCGTTTCCGATCCGGTGGTAGATTCGGCGAAGCACTGCTCCGCACTGCAACACTGGTTTGAGCCCCGAGAGCTCACTTACAAACTAGGATAAAGCTGAAATAGCCTCTCAAGGCTATCAGCATAGGTAGAAAAAAAAACTGGTAAGCATAACACAGGCAATCCTAATTTGGGATAAGATGACCGTGCCTGATTTGTTCCCAGTTATTTATTGCACAGTAGAACTAAATCTCTATCAGCTAACTAATATTTGACAATATTTTACGTCTAATCTTCATTAAAACGATACATTTTAGCAATTTGCTTCTCTTAAAACGGCGAGCTAAGTTCTTTTGTTCCAAAACTGACATTCAAGCCTTGAATGAGCTTAAACTGACTCGCTCCTTTTCATTTAGATCGAAATAGAATCTCTCGCGGAAGTCGAAACAAATTATCTACAGCAGACAGACGCTAGTTTCTTTGAATTCCGTGAAATTTTGTAAATTCATTCCAACTAATGAGACGACTTTTTTTTTAATGTATCATGCGTGGCAACGATTGATCTTAGTATGTAATCTCGGCCATTATTGTTTGACGTCTGCTGCGAAAGTCACGGAGGTGTGGTGATTAATATAGTAATAATAATATATAGTTAGTACTAAGTATAGTGTAGAGTAGGCATATAACACTAAATAGTGCTGAACCATAGCCGAGAAGGTTAGATTAAAGAAACATTAATTCAAAAAATAATAATAATTAACAAACATTCATTCTTGCCTGGAGATTAGAAGAGAAGATTGCATCGAGTGATCAATACTTCAAGCTAGACACGACCTTCAGAAGAGACCGTCTCAGAAGAAGACGAATTCTTTCCTAATTACGACCAGGTATGGGGGTGCAGTGCCCCTGACTACTGAGCTCAGAGTCGTAGGCCATCGATTCCTATATTGAGCAAAGATTCGCGTGACGATTAGCTTTGTTTCCTTTTTGTCTGGATACCCTTATAGGATCCATTTCCACCCATTCCCATCCATTCCCACTTACAGGATCCAACCTTATAGGATTCCGCGATGGGACGTCGCAAAGCCGCCGTCGCGTCGCCCAAAACATGTCTTTTCGGATCCTACAGATTCACTCTTGGTGCTTTTAGGACCCTCAAGCACCGATCACTGTCCTCGTCGAACTCATTGATTACGACAAATAGTTCCACGAGCGAAATAACCCGTAGACACAGCCCACTGAGTTTTTCGTCGGATCTTCTCAGTGGGTCGCGATTCCAATCCGGTGGTAGATTCTGCGAAGCACTGCTCTTGCTAGGGCTAGTGTTAGCAAATTCTCTCAGGGTGAGCCCGTGAGCTCACCTATCCGACCAGACGTAGCTGAAATAGCCTCTTAGGCTACCAGCGAGAAAGTAGGAAAAAATCTGGATATTTTAATATACTGTCCATATATGAATATGTTTAAGATAAATAAGTATGTGTCACTTCAAAGTCCTATAATCCAATAATACCTAGTTTATTTCCATACGTTCGTTAGAAATTGAAGATGGCCACACTTTTTGTTCAGTTCTAAGCAATGTGTCCCATTTATTCCCTATCATATAAGAAACATCCTATTTCGTTTGTTATGACTATACGAGCACATGGATATTCGTATAACAAATAGAATGATGTTGTAGCAAATTATTTACAAGTTTTTTTATTTTTATTTTATTAACTAACGCAAGTAACATTCAAATTCAGAATAATCTTCAAAGAAGAAACAAGACGAAAACATCAACTGAATAATTCAAGAAGTATCTCTGTAGATTATCTTTTTAGACGTAATCCGACTGAGAATATTCATAACTCACTTACGATTCCGAAACAAATGGCAATTTACTTAAAGGTTTCAATTAAGTGCCTCTATTATATCGTATCATGCCCGTCCCTTCAATATTTAATAATTATATATATAGACGGGAACTTATTACATTTGATTATCTAGAGAAGGTAATGTAGAATCTCGTTTAATTAGAAACGTTTTGGATTATTAAAGTTCTAGTATCATATTGTTCCGTTAGGCTGGCAACAATGGTTATTTAAAAAAAAAAAAAGGCACTTAAATTTCATAATACGATCCTTAACTACGGAGCCCGGATGAACGCAGCAATACAACAAGGAACAATGAACTAAGCTTATAAAAATATAATCGTTCGCGCGAAACTCCGACGTGTAATACAGTCGTACATCAAAGCGTTATGGCGAAAGTGCGAGCCGAAAACGAAAAACTCGCGGCGGCGCGTTCCAATTTCGAAAATAATGAACTGGCCGGAGGGTCTCTTCGGCGAGTCGTTAACGAAACTCGAAACTTGGCCGTATCCGTATCGCGTTCGAAATTCGAAATGATCAATGAGCTAACTGCGTTTATTGAGTTGCGTTCTGTTGTTTTTTTTGTTTTTTGTTTTTGTTTATTACTATTTTTTTTTGTTACCGTTCGTTCTTTGTAGGAAGCGGGCAGTTTTGTTGTTTGTTTAACGATTCGTTCGATAGCTGGACACGAGATCATTTTGAAATTACGGGTAAATGTTGATTTTTCTTTTTAATATCTATTAATTCGTATTTATGTGTTTCATTTTGTACCAATCCCGTAAAAGCAAACCGCCAGGAGCGTTTCCCTTTACGAGCGCTTCGGAAATAAAACAATCCCACAAAACGGCGACGTCATTAAAGTAAAGTTAATTTAAATCTGTGTAAACACAACGACAATGGCTCTTGTGCGTTTGAAAATATTTACACCGCGCGATGATGTAAATGTTGTCTCGACAAACAACAACGTGGTTCAGAGAGTACGTATCGCTTAGTGCTATTTGTTTTTTTTTTTTTTTTTTTTTTTTTATGATTGAAGGATTACTGGTGGCCCGGAGGCCTTTCCAGTTTCACCAGGACAGGTGGGCGAGCAAAGGCTCAGCCAGGAGGGGTGGGATTTGCTAACAGCTACCCGAGCGCCTCCGAAGGAGACCTAACAACTCAAGAGTAGCTGCTTCGCGAATGAATCTACTACCGGATCGGAATCGCGACCCGCTGAGAAGATCCGGCGAGAAACTCAGCGAGCTGATTCATGGGTTAGGTTGCACGGCGAACTCTTTGTCGAGTTCGACGAGTACGGTTACCGAGGTCCCTAAGCCTGCTCCTAGAGCTGAAGGCGTCTAGTGCAAAGGTTATTGGATCTGATGGATCCGTAAGGACGTGCGCTATTTGTTCTGGTGGCCTCGTTTCATAACTAAAATAATATGTCTGTTATTGAAGTGACAGCTTCCATTATATTTGAAGCAATTGAAACGGAAATGCGAAACGAAAAAGAAATTAAATATGCATATAAATTTAAAGGATTAAAACTTCGAGAGTATGCCGCAGAATACTTCTGAAGGCTTCACTTTTACCGCTTGTGAACCGCACTTAATGTACATATTATTATTTTATCTCAATTATTTTATCTCAAATAAAGAACATCCCATAGAATTTTGTGAATTTAAATAGAATTTGTCAACTAAAAGTTTGTTCCCAGTTTAATTAAATAGAACTTGTTTTAATAGCCACACGTTTGTCAGAGACTCGGCAAAAACAATTTGTTTTTCAAATTTATTTCCAGCCTACACCACAAACGAATTAATTTAAATTTGAAAATAGAATAAGAGTACATATTGTGTTTGAATTGTCAGTTCAATTAAGTACAGCCAGGTACAGTGTGCTGGTGACAGCTAATATTCTATGGTGTTCCATATTTAATTTTGAAAATGTATGACCAATTTAAATTGACATGAGAGCATTTTAACGACCTATTCACAGCGCGGATCAAATTAAAATGGAATTCTATTTCAATATCAAAAGGGTTTTTGTAATATTATCAATGAATGAGGCTATTGACCTATATAAGTTGTTCAAATTCGAACTAAGAATAATATTTCAGTTATGACTAAGATCATTTTACGTCTTTAGTTTCTATTTAGTTTGGATGTTTAAATTCACAGAAGTCATACTGTTGAAGCGTGTTTAAATAAGCGTGTTTAAATAAGCACTTTAGATTATGCCAATATTTTATTGCCGTCATTGGCAGAAGATCATTCGATCTATTTGACAGTGAGTAGTTACCGATGATGTGGTGTTGGCGAAGAATGCTCCGCATACCGTAGACCGCCAAGAGAACAAATAAATCTGTCCTCGAGCAACTTCGCGTAGAAATAAGACTGTCGACGATTTGCTACCAGAGGGTTCTTGGTTACTTTGGTCACATTGCTCGGTGGCCACCAGACAACCTTGAAAGATTGACTGTGGTGGGCAAGGTAAAAGGGAAAAGACCCGCCGGCCGGCCACCAAACCGTTGTCAGATAACTGTGCTCACTGGACTTTCTTTTGCGACCACCCTGAGAGAAGCCGAAAACCGAAGGAAATGGAAGCTGATGGTACAAAGAGCCACGAAGAGCTTTCAGGGACACGACCTTCAGCGGCGAAGTATGCGACTAAGAAGTAGAAGAAGAAGTAGTTACCGATGCTCTCGGACTATTGCTTTCCGCTCGGGAGTTTTTCAAATATATTTTAGAATTTTATTTTCGTTTTTTTCTTTCATATTTCTACCTTTTTTATTTACATAAATTATTTCAACGATAGCAAGACTATTTAAAACGAATCCATCAAAATCACAGTAGGTGTTAAACTGAAATCAAGCGAAGCAAAATTTAAGGGAAACAGATTAAAAAACGCAGTCTCATTTGGGTTAAACACTGAACTCTATTTACCATTCAGACTGTAAATAAAAAGTCGGAGCGAAGCAATATCGGGGGCTCTGTCAGAGCTCCAGAGCGGAACTCGGGGGAACAAAAAAAAAAGAGGAAATCAATCGCAGCCCGATAGTGGCCATTAAAATATCGTTGAATTTCAAAAAGTCGAGACGAAGGAATCCCAATAGTTGGACGCCGCGAAGACGTATCGTTCTGAACGCTACCGAAATGGACTTTTGATGTAAACTCTGAACGCACCTTTGCAATTCGAATTTCGAAGCTTACGTACCTTATTGCGCGGTATGCAGTTTCCATTTGAATCGTGGAAACTAGCTGGCAGCTCATTTTTTTTTTTATTTATTGAAAATGGTCATCCTACTTTGGAATTAGCCACGGTGTTTCCCGAGCACTATGACATGTTCTTCTTCAAACAAGGCTTGTGGAGAGTAACGGTAGGCAGTGGCTTAGCTCTGCCCATGGTATTGCAGACGCTCATGGGCGATGGTAACTACACATCACCATGTGGGCCGTATGCTCGTCTGTCTAAAAGGGCAATAAAAACAACTTACGATTTTAAAACATATCCCTAAATCTTAATTATCTTACAACATAGCCCATAGACATCATACCGTCAATGCCGCCACCCGTCTTGGGACTTGTGGTCATGGTGCGTGGTACCAGTGTGGGGCAAAACCCCTATTACTAGGAAATGCAGATTTTTCATCGCAGTAGGCTGGTAATACTCTTATTAAAATTGCTATCTGTTCTTCCTTTAATTTCTTAGTCGTCTTTACTAACAGGAGGAGATGGGGTAGTGCTATTCTAAGCCTATGCTTCAAGAGTACTTTTAATAATGGAAATCTCCTTCTCCTCCTCTTCCCGGCGTTGCTTTCCTCGTTACTGAGGATCGTGACTCCTCCACTGCATCATTCTCTCACGTACGATTTCCCTCAACCTGCTGCGATCTTTGGCTTCGTACAGGCTATCATGGAACTTGATGTACAAACAAGATTTTGATCCGGCCATCTCACAAGACTGTGTCCTCTTAGACGTAATGGCGATAAAATAATAGAAAGCACGCGAAACTTTTAACTTATAGATTACGTAAAGGCTTCGTCAAACACAACGCGTAATTAGCGCGCGTCAGGGTGCTAAACTGACGCCGAGATGTGTTGTACTACAATGATATGTTACCATAGTAGTACAACACATCTCGGCGTCATAGCGTAGCGTTCTGACGCGCGCTAATTACGCGTTCTGTTTGACGAAGCCTTTACTAAACAACGTAAACGTATTTATTAGTAATACGTCACTATTAAGCGAAGAAGATTCCGTTTTGGAAACCAATAAAAACTCATAGAAAGTTTATCTTTGCTTGTCAGTCATAAAATGATTTACTGGTGGTAGGACCTCTTGAGAGTCCGCGCGGGTAGGTACCGCCACCCTGCCGATTTCTGCCGTGAAGCAGTAATGCGTTTCGGTTTGAAGGGCGGGGTAGCCGTTGTAACTATACTTGAGACCTTAGAACTCATTTCTCAAGGTGGGTGGCGCATTTACGTTGTGGATATCTATGGGCTCCAGTAACCACTTAAGACCAGGTGGGCTGTGAGCTCGTCTACACATCTAAGCAATAAAAAATAAATAAATAAAAAGCCACATAGATCATTAAAGATGACGCCAAGCCCTTAATACAGAATCTACATTTAGGTGAACGAAAAAAAATTTAAGAATGTCAAATTCAGCATTTCTCGGTCGACTACCTATCACCCTTAAGATGTTGAAGACCCCGATCTTTAATGAACGTGCCAACTCGCCATACATCAACAATATCGGTATTCAAGTTGTAAGATCTTAGTCATATGTTATGGGCGAAGATACATATCCTTACATTTCATTAGGTAGTTTCTTCAAACGGTCGCTCGTGACTAGGAAACCCGTAACTATAGTAATATAATGACAATGAATAAAACACGCGAGATTAAATCGTAAAATTAGTTTTAGTTGGTTGGAAATTTTTCGAAATTACATTCCGAAATCGAGAGGGTGCTGCGATGATAATCAGAAGCCAATAATCCAGACTTAATTACGTGCACATCTTCTGGAAGATATAGTACATAATACAAAGCGCACAGGCTTCTTCAAGTAGATCCAGTGGTATTCCAGAGACCAGTTTTATCAAGAGTCCAAAAGAGTGACGTTAATTGCCAAAAAAATATTTGCTAATTTTTTTATACGGAACCAATAAAAACATGAAATTTTCAAGAATAAGGACATAATGTTGTTATTCGTCGCACACGTTTCGCCCATCAGCCTAAGTTCTTTGGCTAATTGTAAAACATTCCGCGATCGGGAGTCCTCTGAACCGACCTCGGTAATGGGACTGCGGCTGACGGCTCCAAGGCACCGTGAAGGACTCTAATTTTGTAAAAAAGAAAAGAGAAACATACAGTTTATCAGTTAATATTTTATTTTGATGTTCTTGTATTGTGGCGATTTGCGTGTCTTAAAAGATTCTAAACAGAAGTGGATCTATACGATTTTCTTTTATTGCTTAGATGGGTGGACGATCTCACAGTCCAGCTGATGTTAGGCGGTTACTGGAGCCCATAGACATCTACAACGTAAATGCGCCAGCCACCTTGAGATATAAGTTCTAAGGTCTCAGTATAGTTACAACGACTGCCCCACCCTTCAAACCGAAACGCATTACTGCTTTACGGCAGAAATAGGTGGAGTGGTGGTACCTACCCGCGCGGACTCACAAGTGGTCCTACCACCAGTTTATCAGTTAATATTTTATTTCGCTGTTCTCGTATTGTGGCGATTTGCGTGTCTTAAAATATATTATTACTATAAGCTAAGTGGATCTACACGTTTAAGATACAAAAAACAAAACGTTCTTTCTAGATGTTTCTAAAGGTCTTTGCCTTTTTGCTCCTAGAATAGTTTTTCGCGTAGACACGAAAAAATTGCTACTATTACGATATTGGTACTTAAAATGTACTTACAGTAGGAAAGTGTTTGAGCAACATTTTGTTCTAACACAAAGAAAACACATTTCATTTATGTAAGAGTCTTTCGAAGTTTGTACAGCTCTGTACGGGCTAATATCATCATAATACTGGACGAAGTTTGACAAGTCTAAAAAATTAAGATAAATGGTATGAATATTTAATATTTACAGTTAATAGCTGATTTAAAAAAAACACTATTGTTATTTTTTTGAGCAGTACCTAACATACAGTGTATAGGAGATTATCAGAGTTTAAGGGCATTGAAAAAACAATAACGCCCTCATCCATCTTAAGACAGGGACCGAAGTCTTTATAATGTTTAAATAACGGTCATCCTTCAAAACGAAACCCGCGACTGCATCGTGGCAGAAACAAACAGAAACACTTTTAATAGTCAGTGAGTTTCTCGGCGGATCTTCTCAATGGGTCGCCATTCTGAATTGGTGGTAGATTCTGCCAAACCCTGCTCTTGCTAGGGCTAGTGTTAGCAAATTCTCTCAGCCCCCTAGAATAGCCTCCTACCTACCAGCCAACAAGTAAAATTATTATTTAAGGCATTAAAGGAGCACTGTCGTATATTTCGTAGTCGTCGTGGCCTAACGGATAAGACGTCCGGTGCATTCGTGTTGAAGCGATGCACCGGTGTTCGAATCCCGCAGGCGGGTACCAATTTTTATAATGAAATACGTACTCAACAAATGTTCACGATTGACTTCCACGGTGAAGGAATAACATCGTGTAATAAAAATGAAACCCGCAAAATTATAATTTGCGTAATTACTGGTGGTAGGACCTCTTGTGAGTCCGCGCGGGTGGGTACCACCACCCTTCCTATTTCTGCCGTGAAGCAGTAATGCGTTTCGGTTAGAAGGGTGGGGCAGCCGTTGTAACTATACTTGAGACCTTAGAACTTGTATCTCAAGGGTGGCGCATTTACGTTGTGGATGTCTAAGGGCTCCAGTAACCACTTAACATCAGGTGGGCTGTGAGCTCGTCCACTCATCTAAGCAATAAAAAAAAACTATCTATCGATTTAGTATTACTTATATGTATTTATTTTATATATTTAATTATATGTGTACGTGTATGTATATGTTTATGTTATTTATGTGTATAATTGTGTATGTATATAGTCTGATATATTATGTATTAGTGTTTTTATTTATTATTGTTACTATTATTGTTATTGTGTATTGTATCAAAAAGTAAATTGATTAGATTGTACTCTTCTACCCACCTACATAAAGCTCACCCTCTTTAAGAACGGTTAGCTGGTAGATAACTCAATTGTTGAGTTAAGCTCGCCATTTTATAACTTTTCGCAATTATTATATTGTATTAACTGTGTGTACAATAAAGAATAAAGAAAGAAAGAAAATAATTACTTTTTATAAAAAAGCTAACGCTAACCTAAGCTATAATTCTGATTTTGCTTTGTTACTTTGAGCTTTGGGGAGTGCTCTGAGGAATTGTTCGAGATGATACCGGCATCTCGTTTTTACCATCGCACCGCCGCCACCGGAGTAGAGTTCATCCATACTACCTGGAGCCGCTGCGGTCATCCACAGTGCGTTTCCAGAGATCTTTTTTGCCACGTACCATCCGGCTATGGAATGAGCTCCCCTCCACGGTGTTTCCCGAGCGCTATGACATGTCCTTCTTCAAACGAGGCTTGTGGAGAGTATTAAGCGGTAGGCAGCGGCTTGGCTCTGCCCCTGGCATTGCTGAAGTCCATGGGCGACGGTAACCACTTACCATCAGGTGGGCCGTATGCCCGTCTGCCTACAAAGGCAATAAAAAAAAAAAAAACATTACATTCTCTCTATATGTTTATAAGTCATTCTATTACGTAAAACACGTAACAGAAATTGAATAACAATAAAGTTTTCGCAGTAAGAACCCTATGTATCGGGTCCGCGTAGCTACACGTGCTAGTCAGGTGACCATGGTTTTTATGATAAAGCGGGACAGGGTTGTGAAATAGAATTTAATAGGTAATTTGCGTCATACCAAAATAAAATAAAGATTTTAATCGTGACTCTTAAAATACAATTATGTATTTTTATCTTGTATTAAGAGCTTTATTTCAATTGGGACATACAAGTAAACTTTATTTTATATTTGAGAGTGTAGGTCTACGAACTATAAATTCTCACTAAAACTGCTGAATCTACACCAATAGAGTAAGTATACCGTCCTATTTCCTACTAAAACAGCAGTGACATTCGATAATTATTACTTCAAAACACTTTATACTTATTGAATACGTAACGTGATGTGTTGTGTTCCAAGCCAACATTTAATATTAAAATATTATGAACTGTGACAAATTGTCAATGAATAGGTTCAATCTTAGGGCTCAAAAGGTTCACTAAATATCACATGAGTTTTGACCATTATTATTGTTTTTGTATCATAAGTCTCGAGTTGGCGTTCGTACCTATTAGTGCACAATTCATGTTTTGAACAAAAAAAATAATTATGAAAATATTAATTGAAACATAATTTCTAAGAAAAAGAAGATCTTGCGTTATAGTTTTTGTATTTGATCTACATTTTAATTATGTAATAGACTATCCCGTGTAAAAGCAAGACGCATGGTGCTCTTAGCGTACGAGGGGAGATCGGCATTGTGATGTGGACGCGTTCGCGGCAATAATCGGATAATAAATATAGTGGCGCCGTCCGACCCGCCCCCTTCTACCCTACTCTTAAGTCCAGTTGAAGATATACTATAAGCCGGTTTTAATAGTGTTATTGAACTTTAAGCGTTAGAATCTTCGATCAACAATAGTAACTAGATTTCGGGTCGGTGCATAAAATCCGTCTCGTCAAATAACAGCGCACTTGAAATGTGAGCTCTTATTTTGTTTAGTTCACTTCAAACACAGCCAATGTCAACCCGTCTCACAATACCGCAGTGTGTATTCAAAAGTTGCAAAAATAAGGCCCGAAAAAGCAATTTAACGGCCGGAATATCTTACTTTCGGTAAGTACATGAAGTATAAACTATATTGTAAGCTTTAAACTTATAAATAATATTAAACTTTGAACAAAATTACCGATTTTTAACCACCGCTACAAATGTTGGCCAAGGCTCGGCCAACACATGGACAAACTTTTGCTTAACAGAACAGTAAATGCATGGAGTAGATTTGTGTTGTAATAATTTTTTAAAATTTGTTAGCAGCACTTCAAAATTAGTTGGTTAAAATTGGTTAATGCTGCTTTTGTGTCTGTTTGTTGGACTCTCATTAGATACTTAGCTTTCCATTTTTATTTTAGCTTTCCTAGCAATCACGTGTGCAGAATGGATCTCGATTGTCGCCAGAGAAACAAGAGATGACTTTTATAAGCCAGCTAATATCTCCGTTTATTGACACTGGACATCTTTGCCTTCCGTGCTCATGGCTACCGAAACGTGGCCGAAACATTACAATAAAAATACCACGCTTGAAACCGTTTAAACGTTGTTTTATTATGTGCACTGGTCGCGAAAACTTAAAAATATATATTACACAAAAACGTAACGCTAATAAAATAATAAGTAATGTATTTTTAGCAACGGCTTAATAATTTAAATAAATAAAAAAAATACAAAAGTGGGTAGGAACGATCGACACAGAATATTAAATCTAAGACAAGTGAACGCTGCGCGCGCTTCCAGCAAAAGTGATCCGAGGTGGCGTGATGTCCCCGCTGGTCGGTCGGTTGCCCCTTCAGATGACGAGTTGCCCCTCCAGATGACGTCACGAGTCCACGTGAGTGCTCGTCGTCAATGGCTCCGCCCATCGACTTTGACTTAAGAGGGAGTCGCCTCTAATAGTATAGATACTAACAAACATACATTTCCAAAACATAAAAAGTAAACAACTAAACTTTTACTTTAATTCATTAATAAATTATTTTAGTGTTAAGCGCGACTCCCTTACCTCCTGTAGTAAATAGAAATCGGCATTTCAAGAAGCAAAAATAAATAAAGCAAAACGATGTTAGTTCTCAGAGCAATTAAGGGAAAAGTTACTTTATTTGTTGCCTCTTAAGATTGATTTAACATTAAAAGTTGTTTAAAATATGTCTTTTTATTGGTAAGTGACAGGAGTAATTTATTGCTTTGCTCGTTTTATGTGACGAATGATCGTAAGTATTAGATAATGTTTTGGAGATTTGTGACTTTATTACTAGGTGCCATAGTTGTTATTAGTTTGAACGTAAAAGTGTTTTAAAACTTTTTTCTCCGTTTGTTAGTAAACGAATGTAGCTATATAAGTATATATTCACGCGGACAGTTTTTGCTTTAATTTTGTACGTATCCCTTTATCTAGTTACTATTATTGATCGAAGGTTAGAATGTTGAATTTAGGACAATACAAAAAAAAAAGTGGGTACTCGGTACTAAAAGTAGTGTATGCGTTGTGTTATTTGATCGGATATACGGATAATACTAAAAAAAGTGGGTACTCGGTACTAAAAGTAGTGTATGCGTTGTGTTATTTGATCGGATATACGGATAATACTAAAAAAAGTGGGTACTCGGTACTAAAAGTAGTGTATGCGTTGTGTTATTCGATGTGTTATACGGATAATACTATAATAAAAAAATTGGGTACTCGGTACTAAAAGTAGTGTATGCGTTGTGTTATTACACATTTCAGCGAAATTATATAATATACAAGCGAATAATGCATATTGTTTTATTAGTGATATGTCCGTACACGTAAAACCTATACCCTTCCTATTTCTTCAACGTAGTAGTGTGTTTCGGTTTCAAATGAACCAATATGACTATGGGCCTCAGTAAACAATTAACAATGGGTGAGTAGAAAAGAAAAACAAAATTCCCGTTTGTTTAAAAAATTCAAAATAAGTTATTTGAATACGAATCTAGATACTGTATAGTTGCTATTGCGTGTATGATTAAGTCAGAAGCATATTGTAAATATTAATGACCTTTAAAAATATTATTCAACAAAAATAAGTCATAGCGTAGCTTTGCGTGAATGGGGAACTCTGAGCACGCATCGTCGACCGCGCGTAGTTAGTTCAAGCTCTAGTTATTATGTGAAACATGTTGTAATTTCCAGTCCATTTAAACGGAATTATATAATTTTATATTAATTACACAGCCGGCCGCTGCCCGCAGACCGTCCGTGGTATTACCGGTAGTGGACTGTCGGCACGTTTTCATAGACTAACATTATGTGAGTCTCGTTTTGTTTTGTGGCAACACATAATTGTTTTTGAATACGGCAACATTATAATCTGAATAACTGTCATTTTTTTATTTAAACAAAGAATCACATTCGTTCGTGCGATAATTAAAAGAGAATTGCTGAATAAGAAACTAGTCTACACTAGTTGTGTAAATACAACATAAGAAGTATGCTTTATAAATAAAAGCGCAAACTTTATGAGGGTGCGCAAATGTTTATTAGTCTTCGACGCAAAAACTATTGAACTTATTCTGATGAGACTACCCAAACAATAGCTTATGAATAAAAATAGTACGCACGATATACTATATTATATAGTACGATAAATATATTATAGTTAGCGCCTGAGTAGTTTTAGGACGTTTTCATAGCATTAGTGACACACATAATGGAGCGTGGCCGGGTTTCACTGGTGGTTCATGATTTTTCTTTTGTTTAATGGAACAATTTAGATTCTCACAGACCTGTTCATGACCGCTCACGGAAGCTAAGCATTGTTGACTATTTGATGCTTTGAGTAATCGAATGCTCTTGAGCTAACATAACCTCTAAGGGTACCCTAAAACAGATCGGTTCGATCTATGTTTCTCATAAAAAAAAATTATATTTTCTACAATTTCATTATCGTTTATGTTATGATTTGAATAAACAATAATTTCTATAATTGATTCATTTTAATCCTAGTAACACAGTTTCTGTCTATGCTCTTTGATAATCTATATCATATACAATGAAATTGTATTGCAAAATAGCGTTAAATTTGCACGCTTTAGCTTCGTGTCGTATCGATCGCTCTATATATTTAGCCAGGGTCTCCGTCCTGCGGGAATGCAGTAAGGGAGACCTTGTACAGACTAAATGCTCCAACGGTCACAGTGGGACAGTCGCCTCTTTCAGATACTAATTTATATTTGCGCTACCAGACGGAGTTTACAATGATCTATTTATCATAAGATTCTATGCGATCCCGGATACTTCTTAGTCTTAATTCTTCTTACTCAAAACCCAAACTTCTTATGTGCTAATGAAAAATATTATTTTAAAAACACTTTTAAGATAGAGCGGTATTGTTTTGTTCGACTTCGGTTGTTAGGGCGTCAGAGTGATATATTTCTTCACAATACGCGCTCGTAAGCACGTTTGCCTACGTTTGCCACTAGAGGCGCTGTTCCAACTGCATACAAATTTGAGTTAACTTTTACGCTATCGAGAACGTCACGTCCAGTGGACTAGGCTCTTAAATACTTAGCAAAGGCGTAATTTATTAATTAATTATTTATTATAAGTTAGACTCTAGTCCAATCTTGCTTGCATTGATTGTTAGCTCGTACACTTTCGTATAAGCATCACTATGTATATGCATATGCTAGTTTTGGACTGTCAAAGCAAAAGCTCATGTCAGCATAAACAGCCCGGCTTTTTACAGTAGTTTAGTTTCAATTAGGCAGCAGTTAATTCGTTCGCTAAGTGCTCGGTTTAAGGCGGTACTTAATTTATTTCCGGCCACAATTTACGTTCAGGATTAATGTAATGAAAGTCCCTCGAGGCAGCTTTCGTTGCTAATTGTCGTTCTCGATTGTCTAAACAAAAATAAAGGGCTTTAAGCTTGATGGCATGCCAAAAGTTAAAATGCCCTCTGAGCCGGAAAGCATTCACCGATGTGATCCTTTTCTTTTCATAACGATATAGTAGATTCGGGAATTTCGATGTAAATAGAAAGTGCTCAATTGAGGGAATACGTTTTTATGTATTTCAGCTTATACTACGAGTAATATAAAAATATAAGTGTAAATGTATTCGCATGTAGAAGTTTTATTCACGCTGACGATATATCAGAAAGATTTGTTTATTTTATAGACGTAAGCAGACGTGTAAGTCGCTTGGTTGGTTTTGGGAAAATTGTGTTGAAACTCCTGTGACTACATATAATTTTATCAAATGTACTGTGTCTATATGATGATTAAGAGTTGAAGGTGGTGGTATATAACGTTTATTAAATCATTTAATCCAAATTTAACTGGGGTGACACCGCGGGATATTTACTTTCTCAGAGCTGCTAATTTTCGTAGCGACCTTTCCTGCTAAAGCAACGTTCGCTTACGTCTTTTATCATTAAAACTAAGCGCTTACTGGTGGTAGGACGTCTTAGCAGTCCGCACGGGTAGGTACCACAAACCTGCCTATTTCTGCCGTGAAGCAGCGTTTCGGTTTGAATGGTGGAGTAGCCGTTGTACTGTTAAAACTGAGACCTTAGAACTTTTGTCTCATGGTGGGTGACGTCATTTATGTTGTAGATGTCTATGGACTCCGGTAGCCATTTAACACCAGGTGAGCTTGTTCACTCATCTAAGCAATAAAAAAATAGCTCTAATCAGATAATATTTATGTGGTTACCGTCTCTTGTAGATATTAAAAGACACTGGCCAAAGCGCCGCCTAACGCATTGACGAACAGACAAATCGAACTATGTATAATATTTATGGCATTTTTTTCATTTTTCGTGAGTCGTGGACTCAATTTATTATATTCATTATATTTCATTGTTATATATTTATTATATTATCCTCGAGCAACTTCGCATAGAAACGAGACTGTTGACGATTTGCTACCAGAAGGTTCTTGGTTACTTTGGTCACATTGCTCGGAAGCCATCAGACAACCTTGAAAAATTGACTGTGCTGGGCAAGCTAGAAAGGAAAAGACCCGCCGGCCGGACACTAAGCCGTTGGTCAGATCAGATAATTGCGCTCACTGGACTCTCTGCTGCGCCCGCCCTGAGAGAAGCCGAAAACCGAAGGAAATGGAAGCTGATGGTACAAAGAACCACGAAGGGCTTTCAGGGACACGACCTTCAGCAATGAAGTACGCGACTAAGAAGAAGAAGAATATTACAATTTACGGTTTAATCACTCTTTTACTATTGTCATTATAATATTGTGTATTTGCGAAGTTTCGAATACTATAGTTTTCAATTTTCATTCATTTCAAAATAATTTTAATTATGTTTTATTTGTTATGTATTTAGACAGATATATCGGCTGATACGTTATAGCAGCGGTTGGCGGTTAATAGTTGGTATTTACTACCGAAATTGACTTTGGCGCTTCCTTTGCTATCACTCTCTACATCCTTTTAATTTTAAAGCGCTTCGGCAAAAGGTTTACGTCATGTATGCACTGACAACTTTAAGTCACTTTCAGGAAAAGTACGTGCCCCGTTTTAAAAAATATAAAATTTTCATTCCCCAGACGTTTCCAGACCTATTTTTTGTAATTTCTATTCCATATAAAAATTATAACTCATTTAAATATCGTCATTATAAAACTATCATAGAAACTGCTTGATTATACTCGTAAATGACAAACATGACCTATAAACCCTGTGTAAGATTTAAAAAAGAACGTGAATTTGTATCAAAATCATTAAGCAAACCGAAAAAACAAAAAATCTTATAATATCAAATATATAAAAGAAACAATAGTATCCAAAGCCTCATTGAAACAAACAAAAACGTGGACTAACAATTCCAAGATTTATATTTATCTGCAGAAATTCCCGTTTCATACGTATATAAGGGTATTTTTGAGAGACTTGCTTATACTCACAAAAAACGGCAGACACATTTATCATTCATTTAGACAATATTGTCTATTATGGAGAGAGACGCGGCTTATTATAATCAAGGCGTACACAATTTTTTTTTTGGTCATAAATACTAGATATATAATTTGGGTTTCTTTTGCTCGTACAATTTATGAAAAGGGCGTTCGATTACGTTTCTGTTCGCAATACAATCAACATTACACGCGTGGCAGCTGCGGAGCCCTAAATTACGGCTCGTTTAGCCGTAACGAAGGGTTCCCTTAGTCGACGAAAAAAAAAAAAGGAAAAATACAAGGCCACTATTGACAGTTTAATCTGTGGAATTGCGTGCGAGCGAAGGATTCCGAATTTAAAAACGTCTGTCTAGCTCTAGACAGTCTACTGCAACACACAATTCATTTTAACTAGAGGTCCCGCAGTAGTCGAAATTCGACTATAATAATTAATTGGAATTGTAAGTTTGTACACTATTATGATTGTATTTTATACTTCTATAATCACAAATTTCGCCAAGGCTACATAAAAAAATAATGAATAAAGACAAACAATATTTAATCTATTCTCAATTTGACCACAGACGTCAAGAACAAAAGTTTGACAATAAATAGTAGGTATGCATGCGTGTGTGCGTCAAATATATGGTATGTAGTGTGTGTAATGTTTTCTTTATTGATTTAATGTATTTTTTATGCATTATTTTAAAAAAATATTAGCATTGTGCATTTCTTCTCTATATTCTCTATAAGTGTGGAAAATTTCATACTCTTCCGTCCGCGCAATTTTCGTAAAAAGGGATACAAAGTTTTTGTTTACAAATTAATATACATATGTCAGTAGACTATTTTTATTGAGTTAACTGTTTATATAATTGAGTCGTATGAACACATTCGCGTAAATTGCTTACTCTCTCTGAGTGTTTTGTCTTGTCTCTGTATTCTATAGTACAAGGGAATCTTAGATTTGAATCAGATGAGCGTGTAAGATTTGTAGCGGTTTATTAATTTAATTATTGTGATGATTTTACAATACTTTTACAATATTTTTTAAGGAAGCGCGCTGGAATTGTCTATTAACAATAAGTTCTTTATTGATCGAACCATATTTGCGGTCATTTTAAATTTGGCGAAGCGTAATATCTTAAATGATATAATGAATTGGCTTGTTGTAAGTTCGCATCAGTAGGTGTGTCGTATTATATGCTATGTTCTATGCCTATTTTTGCCACGAGGTAGTGATGGGTTACGATTTTAAATTTGGAGCTCATGTCTTGAAGTGGGTGGTAGTTTTTAGCGTTTTGATGTCTGTGGCTTCTGGTAACCAGGTGAGCCATGAGAGTCTATATAGCTCACCTACTAGGTAAGAAATATACTTACCACATCACTTTTACGATTTTAAAGTCCTCTTATAAACTACAGAACGGATATATTGTTTGACTCACAATGCGTTCCGACGGGGCTGTAACACAGATCCCTCTCATGCGACCTAAGACTTTGACAGTATTACCGACTTTTTAGTATTTCGGATGTCTGTAAGCAAACTTCAATTCATACTACAATTGACGAATCTATATGCTGCAGATTGCATTGGGCACCTGTATTCAAAAACCTCATACTAACATATAAGCTATTACGATACGATATTATTTACATGTGGCAATTAAAAATATAAATGTATAATGATATTTAAATTACATTGTTCAAACATATTTAATCTATATATTATATAAAAATAAATTGCTGTTCGTTAGTTGCGCTAAAACTCGAGAACGGCTGGACCGATTTGGCTAATTTTGGTCTTGTATTATTCGTGGAAGTCCAGAGAAGGTTTAAAAGGTGAAAAAATATGAAAATGCTGGGAATTATATGAAAACAAACAATTTTTTTTTTCCTTTGACCTGTCCCCTCGTCGGACGGATTCTTTTGTTTGTTTTAAGTTTATTTTATACAAAAGTTTAGGTCTTTTATTTATCGATTGAGGCACAACGAAGTCTGCCGGGTCAGCTAGTGTCTAATAGATTTACAGTTCGACCTAAATTTAAAAAAGAATGAAGTCGTTGCATTTTGTTTAGTTCACGATAAAACGTGATCAAATTGTTTGATTTTGTTCATAAAACACGATCCAATTTGATTTAATCTCCACTTTGCCTTTGATATTATCTGTGCTCCAATTGAAAGAATAGACTATCCGAGTAGATTTTTTCAAAAATCATAATTCTAAGCCGAATGCACGAATTTTGGTTAAAATAATTTAAAAGTCAAGGCAGTAATAAAAAGAGTAAAATTTTTCGTAATTACAGATTTAAAAAAGTATAGAAGATGTATAAGGATTCGTTTTCTTGATACTTTTGTTAGTTTCGTCCTTAAGCGATGACCTGAGTTCAACAATTAGAATATAACTAGCTGAATATTCGAATGCTTTCTATTAAAGCTTTTACGGTAAGAGTTACGACCTCAATAAAACCATTCCGAAAATCGTTTGCCCAGCAAAAAACGGTCTTAAAGCTAAGTAATGGAACGCTTATTAATCGTTTCGGTGACCTTTAGTATATTAGGTTGAAATCCCCATGACGGCGAATTCTAGACTGTTATTTTTTGGCAAATTTAGTTACACAATTTGTCTCATATGCGTTTGTTAGAATTTTTATTGGTCATTCCGATAATTAAAAAAATTACCAAAAATAATTTTATTGTGTATATAATCTTTAAAATGTCGTTCAAAAAGGCACAAGAGTAGCAGATGCACATTATTTTTTTTTATCTTTTGGCGGGAACGCGCGTAGCGAATTTGTGTGAATTGTTTGATTTTGTTTTGTTTGAATTGTTAATTTAGTGTTTCTTCAGGCTTAAACGTGTAATAACGGTGGTTTATTAACTGATTATTATCTGTAAAAGTGCAAAAATGTGAGAATATGAAAGAAAGCCGCTGGCCTCTCGGGATCACCCAAAAAGTCCACCGAAAAAGTCTCAGTCAATAACCACAATTTTACTGAGAGATTCATCCCATAACATCTGTTTCAGTTAATTTCATGCCGATTGATTAATGATTCAAATAAATCAACTTCATTTCATTTCGTCCATGTCATTTACCATAAATAAGAATTTACAAAAGATTAGGATGTATGGTAGGATCCCTTTGTCTTTCCAGTTGGAAAAATAGAACATCTACTCAATTTTTTTGATAGTAGCCGCAACGTCAAATGTTTGAATTTTCATCAATGAAATCTTGAAACTACTTAACTAAATTTCGTTTTTCTGAGGTCCTTAAGATGAATAAGTTTGCATAATACGTATTTTTGAAGAGTTAGGTCAATTTTCATGTCCGACATATTTTTCCAATTTTTTAACTAAGTTTAAGTGAACATTTTGATATGAAGTTGGATAACCGTAATTATCTACTCTTAAAATTTTAATCGCGTTGTTAAAGGTCTTTTGGTCTCCCATTATGCCAATTAAAAATAGAATATAATCAGGAAGATGCCCACAATATTTATAATTACATTGTTTATATCTGTTTCTCGTAGTGCACGTGTCTGTTCCAGTGCACGTGTCGGTTTCACAGCACGTGTTACAATAACATTACGATCAAAAACCTTGGTTTGAGAGAGATTGTTCACTCTTCCGTAACTATTGCGTGGTTAATGTTTTGGTTAGTTTAATAGCAGTCTTCATTTTGCTTTTTTCCTACCTTAGCTAGCTAACTTAGCTAGCTAACTAGCTAAGGTAGTCTTATGTAAGCATCACCGAGCGAGTACGTGAGCTCACGGGGCTCTAACCTGTGGACATTGCTAACACTAGCCCTAGAAAGAGCAGTGCTTCACAGAATCTACCATCGCATCGGGAACGCGACCCACTGAGAAGATTCGGCGAGTAACTCAGTGGGCTGTGTCTGTGGGTTAATTTACTCGCAGAACCCTTCAACGCGAGTGACGGGAAGGGTGACCTGTGCTGGAAGTACATAAAAGCACCCATAGTGGATCGGGAGAATCCGAAATGGCGTGATGTATACTAGCAATTCTTCTTCTTCGTCACTTTTTTCATTGCTGAAGGTCGTGTCCCTGAAACTTGACGGTGGCCTGTCTCGTGAGCTGTTTCCACCTCGTCCGGTCCTCAGCTTCTCGAATGGTGGTTGCGACTGGCAGCCCAGTTAGGGCGGTTATTTGATCACACCAACGGCTATACTATACTAGCAATTAGTTTAAGTATAATCCATTTTATTTTGAAAATTTCGGGAAAACTTTATAGCTAGACTGTTTGAATAATTGTCCATGATTGCAGGAATCGGTGACCGTTCACTAGTTCTGCTTATATCCCCAGCCCCAATAACAATTATTTTAATCAAGGTACTGCATAATAGCTTGAGATGTAGCCTAGAATACTGCCACTCCATTCTCGAGAGTGTCGTAAATATGACTTAATGTTCCATCGAAGAACAAACAGCAATATTCTCTGAGTATACCAGCATATTGATATCACTATCGGCATTGATTGGTCGCAGAATGTATTGCGAAGCTATTACCATCATTCTGTATATTTCTATTTCTGTTTATTATTTGTAGTAGAATGGGATAGCCGTTAGCAAAACGCTGTTCGCCGACATTGACGTTATAGTCTCAATCGGTTCCAGGAATCACTACATACCTAGAACCCCGAGTTCGTCTCTTTGTGTTGATAGCCTTTCAATATTCTTACGAAAATAGTAAGTATAAACTTTTACGATGGTCTTTCTGAGATTCTGACTGTTATTAAATTTACGATTTTTGGCCAAAAGCCCCGTAAACTTTTTCTGCAAATACCCACATTTCGATTATTTACGAAACCCTTTCTTTAAGTTCGAAGTATTTAAACTAATACGGGAGTCTAAATAAGGGATGCTAGTAATCAGGGGGCGCTCGCTACACAGGGGAGTAAGTACCCCTTGTGTTCCCTTTGAGAATTGCACATGTTATAAAGGTTGTGAGTATCAAAATTGACGGGAGATTCTGTGGGTAATATTACCGTTTTTTTTTTATTGCCAAAAAATTTTAGTTTTTCATTCTTCAATGATTAAAAGAACGGTTGCTGGTACGAGGCTAAACGTGAGCCTAGTGTATGAAGAAAAAAATCACTTGTTTACGTGAATTGTGGCCTAATAACGATTCTTGAAAATAATTATTAAATCATCCACGACCACGAAAACTGTAAAATATTCTAAACGTTGGATATAACAAAAAATACATTAAATACAAAAAACGCCTGGTAAAATCGTAAAAGTAGTTTCATGTAAAAATACTTTATAAACTACAAACAAAATCCAGATTAATTCGATAGAATTAACTTTCCGAATACACATTTCGAACAATCTAACATGTCGGAGAGAACACAAAGGCACAAAATCGCTAGAACTAAACTCAATAAATAAGTTTATCTATTCATAGGTACCACATATTTTATGAAGCCATTTAGAAAGGCCTCGATTTCTCGCAAACTAGACTTCCTTCGTAAGCCGGGAATGAATGAGGTGAAGGATACACTAGGAAAAGGATTTGTTGTCGAACTTTTATATCAAGATAAAACAAGAATACAATTTCAATTTATCTCTCATAATAAAATTGAAGGTAATATCAAATAAAATAGTGTTTACTTGAAAAACAATAGCTTGGAAAGGGATAATGTATAAATAGAAAATAAGTTCAATATATCTTCGTAATTGAAAGGAAATAAGCCGAAAAGAAAGACGTGGCAACGGATTCGACTTGAAGTACCAGGCTCACAGCGGCCTCAGGAGTTTCATTAAACAATCTGGTGTTTAGTAGGGGTGCGCCACACTTGACAGATGGGACGTCCCCAGCGCACGGGTCGCGGTGTCTTAGGTCTCATTTGAACTCGATCCGTTTGACGTTAGTTACGGGAGCGAAGGGGACAATTGAGGGGCGGCAGCACGCCGGGACCGACATGGCTTTTATGGATAATTTGCGCAAAGGAATCCGTTTTTAAAGACGGTACGGCAGGGACAATTTTACTTTCCACTTCCAACAAAGAAACTTCGGTCGAGTTTCAGTAATGAGACGGGTCGCAAACAAGTTTTTACAATTAAGGTCCCGATCGGGAGGACTTTTGGAATTTTATTGATCGAACTTTTACAATCACTTGGTTTCCCTTTCTTTTTTATTTTTAAACTTTCGCGTCACCCGTAACGTGATCCGATCGTAATCTCGAAACTAAATTGAATTACAAAATGTTATACTCGATCCTGTTACATCAAATTCATTATTGGAATTAAAATTCTTTTGTTCAATGATTGTTTCTGTTCTTCTTATTGTAATCTTTATTCGTTACTTAAGTAACTTTTTTATCGTTTTAAACAGTTTTAGCTGTTTAGCTAATGCTTGTCTATTTGAATCTATATTTTAGTGTAGTTTTGTGAATAGATTCCGTTTTTTGCGTAAACGTGTGATGATCACCTCGTGTATATTTGATTACCTTGCCTTTGGAATCACAGCATGAATGCTGCCATCTTGAAACATAAGTTAAGCTCTCAACTATTATAAAATACATGTAATAGTGATGTTGCTGTACCTCAAAACATGTTCCAAAAAAGATAGGATGGACTGCGTGAAAAAGTATAGACAAGAGAAGGGTGTGAGTGGAGAGATGACGTATGATAGGCCTGAATGGAAAAAAGGGGACAAGCTGCGCCAAGCCCACACAGCGGGATTAGGGCAAGAAGAACAAGCGATGTTGTTGTGCTAAGGTTCAAATCTTACTACCAATGTTTTAAACAAAATCGTAGGTATTTACTGACACTAAGACGCATTGTGAGTCTTCAGGTATCATAGAGCTTATTTATGCCACAGAGCACGGTCAAGTGTCCGACAACAAAGACTTCGGACTCCAAATCTCAAGGTCATCGTTGGGTAGGTTCCATTAAGCAATTTAACGAGAAATTACTGGCCTAGTATTTTTATAGAACCCATTCATACAAGAGGTCGCAAGTTCTCAAGTATGACACTGCTCACTAAAATATTCTACGGCTTTTAAATAAAACTTTAGATTGTTCACAAATATCACAACAGAGCGGCTCCGTACAAAACGATGATTTCGTATACTATTTCAAATTAACATTCTTTTTGTTTAGTCAACAAAATAGGGGTAGACCACACATTATCTTTGATGTATTGGTGTCGGAGGTTAACTAAAACGTTGAGATAACAATATCCGGGCGCCGGCGATTTGTCCGCTCTGTATGCGATCGGTCCCTAATTAAAGCTATCTGAAGAAAGCCACTTGAGTGATGGGCGCTAAGTGTATGTGTTATCTGGAACATCATCGAGGTCGTATGCGAACGTTGTTAGTTTTTTAGATACATATCGACGCTTGAAAGGCAAACGTGACTAAGCGACAATGCGTGAGCTTTACAGTAGACTAATTTAAAGTTGAAATACCTGAAAACAAAATTTATTTTAACGAATCTAGCTGTAGAAGATTCTAACTAGTAGCTGTAGGATTGAAACGACTTTAATAGACCTAGAAATATATATTTTTTGCGCATCGAATATATTTATATATCATTTATGTACAAAGCAGTTATTGTCGCTTAGTCACTTTTGCCTTTCAAGCGTCGATATATATGATAGCAAAACGAAGCTGTCTGTTTATAAATACGAGTGCTACTTTCTCAACGTCAGTCCGTGGTAGTAATATGATCTGTGGATTGATTTTTTGGCGTAAATCGACAGGTGAGCTCTTGGATACTATATATAACTTCTTAAACAGCCGTTTGGTTAAAAAAAAAGATGAGCGGTGTCGTGGGACACCGGACAGGAACGAAGTTCCTTATTATAGAAATATTAAAGTTCTATACGAGGTGTAAAGAAAATAAAACTGGAGGTTTCGCAACAACCCGCGGTCATTCGGTAACGTGCGAACTTATTGTGGTACACTTCATTCACGGTTGTTTGCATAAAAGTTAGTCTCCCAAAGGTCTTACTACCGCTTAGCTCGTACTCTCAAATCGGATACGGTAGTAACTATGCCCCCCCTCGTAGGCCCCTCAGGCCGACTCGCGGCGTTCGATGATGACGAAAAAGCAGAGCTGCTGGCCGATACATTGCAAACCCAGTGCACGCCCAGCACTCAATCCGTGGACCCTGTTCATGTAGAATTAGTAGACAGTGAGGTAGAACGCAGAGCCTCCTTGCCACCCTCTGATGCGTTACCACCCGTCACCCCGATGGAAGTTAAAGACTTGATCAAAGACCTACGTCCTCGCAAGGCTCCCGGTTCCGACGGTATATCCAACCGCGTTATTAAACTTCTACCCGTCCAACTCATCGTGATGTTGGCATCTATTTTCAATGCCGCTATGGCGAACTGTATCTTTCCCGCGGTGTGGAAAGAAGCGGACGTTATCGGCATACATAAACCCGGTAAACCAAAAAATCATCCGACGAGCTACCGCCCGATTAGCCTCCTCATGTCTCTAGGCAAACTGTATGAGCGTCTGCTCTACAAACGCCTCAGAGACTTCGTCTCATCCAAGGGCATTCTTATCGATGAACAATTCGGATTCCGTACAAATCACTCATGCGTTCAACAGGTGCACCGCCTCACGGAGCACATTCTTGTGGGGCTTAATCGACCAAAACCGTTATACACGGGAGCTCTCTTCTTCGACGTCGCAAAAGCGTTCGACAAAGTCTGGCACAATGGTTTGATTTTCAAACTATTCAACATGGGCGTGCCGGATAGTCTCGTGCTCATCATACGGGACTTCTTATCGAACCGCTCTTTTCGATATCGAGTCGAGGGAACCCGCTCCTCCCCACGACCTCTCACAGCTGGAGTCCCGCAAGGCTCTGTCCTCTCACCCCTCCTATTTAGCTTATTCGTCAACGATATTCCCCGGTCGCCGCCGACCCATTTAGCTTTATTCGCCGACGACACGACTGTTTACTATTCTAGTAGAAATAAGTCCCTAATCGCGAAGAAGCTTCAGAGCGCAGCCCTAGCCCTAGGACAGTGGTTCCGAAAATGGCGCATAGACATCAACCCAGCGAAAAGTACTGCGGTGCTATTTCAGAGGGGAAGCTCCACACGGATTTCCTCCCGGATTAGGAGGAGGAATCTCACACCCCCGATTACTCTCTTTAGACAACCCATACCCTGGGCCAGGAAGGTCAAGTACCTGGGCGTTACCCTGGATGCATCGATGACATTCCGCCCGCATATAAAATCAGTCCGTGACCGTGCCGCGTTTATTCTCGGTAGACTCTACCCCATGATCTGTAAGCGGAGTAAAATGTCCCTTCGGAACAAGGTGACACTTTACAAAACTTGCATAAGGCCCGTCATGACTTACGCGAGTGTGGTGTTCGCTCACGCGGCCCGCACACACATAGACACCCTCCAATCCCTACAATCCCGCTTTTGCAGGTTAGCTGTCGGGGCTCCGTGGTTCGTGAGGAACGTTGACCTACACGACGACCTGGGCCTCGAATCAATTCGGAAATACATGAAGTCAGCGTCGGAACGATACTTCGATAAGGCTATGCGTCATGATAATCGCCTTATCGTTGCCGCCGCTGACTACTCCCCGAATCCTGATCATGCAGGAGCCAGTCACCGTCGACGCCCTAGACACGTCCTTACGGATCCATCAGATCCAATAACCTTTGCATTAGATGCCTTCAGCTCTAATACTAGGGGCAGGCTTAGGGACCCCGGTAACCGTACTCATCGAACTCGACAAAGAGGTCGACGTGCAACCTAACCCATGCATCAGCCCGCTGAGTTTCTCGCCGGATCTTCTCAGCGGGTCGCGATTCCGATCCGGTAGTAGATTCATTCGCGAAACAATTGCTCTTGAGTTGTTAGGTCTCCTTCGGAGGCGCTCGGGCAGTTGTTAGCAAATCCCACCCCTCTTGGCTGAGCCTTTGCTCGCCCACCTGTCCTGGTGAAACTGGAAAGGCCTTCGGGCCACCAGTAAACTTTCAATCATAAAAAAAAAAAAAAAAAAAAAAAAAAAAATAAAAGTTAGTGTATTGCGCAAACGAACGCTCTGAGATCGTGGTCAATGAATGATAAAAAAATATGTTATTTTTTGTACGTTATTACAAAGTTTAGTCGTATACTGTGTGCATTACTAATAAAAATCTTACGTTACGGACGTTTTTTCCCGGTGAGGATACCCCTCTTCATTGTACTATAAGGAACTTTGTTCCAAAATAAAAAAAAAAAAACTTTGTGTCAGTTTAAATCTAGTTCCTTCCACAATTCTATTTTTAAATTTTAAATTTGACAAGCGTCTAAAGAGAGACGTGTATCGAGTCAATAGTAAGTCAGCAAATAGAGTCTAGTTAGGGGCCCAGATAGCGCATTAAGCTATGCGGAATAGCCTATTGTTTGAACGAGGCTGTACAAATAGCTTTTAGCGTTTCCTGCAGTTGACCTACTCTGCTGTTCGCTACAAGCATTTTGGTTATGCTAGCCTGAAATTGCTAACGAATATATATTTCGTAAACCTATTTTAGAATATTTTGATTAAACTAATTTTAATTTTTCAAGACACTCCATAGTTTTATTTTTCAAAAAAGGAATAGACGAACTCTATTGTATTATATAATTTACAGTTTCACCTCGCCGTTATTTTTTTTAAGAAATTTCGATTACTTTACAATTTCCGGAACCATAATCTCTTAAGTGTAATTGAAAGTTTGGATCACAAAAATCTTCAAGCCTACCTAACTGAATCCGGTACTATAAGTACCAGTGGTCACGTACATACAGACAAATGCATAAATTCACTGATCAGAAAAACCAACGGTTCAATAGGTTAGGTTGTCAGAGAGTTCAGTCCCAATAAACATCATAACGCGGACACCTATTTGAAGACATGAGCTCGAAGAATGAGCCGTTTTATGTAACAGCTGATTCATTCACTAATTGAGTTTAAACACGCTATTGCTTCGGGCAGAAGAGGCACGAGGGACCAATATATGCGATTTTACGATACGCCCTACCACCAGTAAAGGTATCTAATGGTAAATGTGATTGGGACAATGTTACTGCCCTACACCTAAGAGAAAACAGATGCGATGGTAATATTCTGGTCCTAATGGGTGGTTCTATTAAGGCGCGTCTATAAATACGACCAATAGCAAACCAAGATGCACGTTTTATCCATCACCTAATCCCACAATCGTTCCAGCCACTCTCCTGAACATACGAGCAGCGTTCGGCGTCTGCTCTGGGAACGATGCTCATTTATTTCGGCGATAAGTGCCCGAGCTCAGATGTGCAAAGTGCGAACACACAGTGCCGGAGATATTTTGTTGTTCACAGCACACATTTTAGTAGTTTTTTGTCCATTTACTCCCGGTCTCGCGTACAAGAGGAGGATTTTTTAAAAGCACTCTGCGCTATGTGTGTGCTAAGTCCCGAAACGAAATCCAAATAGGATTCAATACAGATAAAATGTGTTTGGAAAACTACGCAGATCTGTATTCGAAATTTTTTTTTTTTATAATATTATCTGGGTCCGTTTATTTTATTTCTTTGTTTTTAGTTGTTCGAGCAGAATGAAGTTAAGTAAAAAATTTCGTTTTATGCCTGTATTTATTATACTATAAGGAAATTAAAATGAAAAAAAAAACAAACAGGATTGCAGTTTTGAATAGGGACCGAATTAAACAGTTAAAAAAATATTCAAATGTTTTAAATTAAAATATTAAATTAATATACTTGTTTTTCAAGGCCAAAAACATTTTGATACATAATTTTTCATTAATACATTTTACAATTTATCAAATTCATAAGATTTTTCAAATTTCCCGCTAAGACATAATGTAATCACGATCACCGTATGTATGGTGGACAGAATTTTCCAACAATATTAACAGAATATGAAAGTTGTAGTCGACAGTTTTTTGCTTTAGAAAATACATATTTTTTATATTAATGATAATTATCCGACCTCTGTCAAAATTATCCCATCATTAGCTAAGCTCGTAATTTTCTGAACACATTTGTTAGTAAGCTCACTACAACTTTGGCGGTCATTGTTTTGTATCGGCAAAGCACGTTGTTGAACAGAAAATGCAATTTAATTTTAAAAAGCCAATTTTCATTCCGCGAAAGAAACAACACATTATTTTGTCTCCAAAACAATTGTGATCGTAATAATATTTAATGAGCTAAACAAAATATTGTTCTCATTTACGAAAACAATAACGGGAAACGGAAAAACAAAAGAGAATGTCTTCGAATCAGTTTACCTTGCTCATAATATCCTTCCCGGGTTATTTTAATACATAAATTGTAACAAAAGACAAGAGGAAACCGCGACCGAAACTTAAAATCGAGGTCCGAAACTCCGTTACAAAGTCAGGAAGGAAAAGTCCCCAAAGTTTGTCCGAAAAACCGGGAAAAACCCGAAAATTTAAGGCCAACATTCTGTTTCCGCCGGCCGAGGGACGCCCGCGTAAATATTATTCGGGCCTCTCCTTTTATTCTTTTGTTTTAGACCTTTTATTATTTGGCGGCCGAGGTGCGCGCTCTCAGCCCGATTCGCGCTTCCTAGGAACTCAAAACGACATTAACACACGGAACAGCCCTCGAAACAATACGCACTGACCGGAAACGATTCCGCGAAACATAACGAACGATCCCGAATGAGGTTTTTAAAAAGTTTTCGAATAATTTTAATTTAAAGAAACAAAGAACAAAAGTCTAATTTACGTTTTTCCCTATAAGGAAACGGACCCTCTCCGAGAGAGTAATTGACAAATTCGTACAAATACAAATAGTATATAAGGTTCACTTATTTCTTTTCTTGGACGCGGGGGGAGCGGGGGCCGAAACGTAATTAGCGTTGTTGGATTTGAAGACGGCATCCGATACATTCCTTGTCTCGACGTAAAGTCGGAATTTTATACAAGAGAATTCCGAAAGCGAGATACTATTCGTTTTATGAAAACTGTCCCCCTCTCGTTCGAAGGGAATAAAGCAAGGAGTCGCCGTAATTTGTGCTCTTTGAGTGATTCGGGCGTGATCGGGCGGCAGATGGCGCGATATTGGACGTTTTAGTTTTATGCGTGGGGCCCTGCAGAAAATGCGGACCTTCTCGAGAGTCGTAAAGAAAAAGGCTATTGTCAAAAACTAAGACAGATACGGCTTTGGATATATACCGATCGATTGATAAAAATTAATTTATTTAAACACTAGATACATTTTAAATTTAAAAGTGCTGTTAAATTAGTAAAATACTTAATTTTCTGTTGACTTCAAATTAGTTATTTAAAATGAATTTAGTTCACTATAGAATGATAGAGCATTGACAAGAAAAAAATCAGGACCCATCTATTCGCGAGATGGTTGAGTCAATATTTTATTCTCGTTACGTCCCTGCGCCTTTGAACATGATGTTCGGTTTAAATTTAAGACGAATAAGCAGAACGAAGGATATTGTGCATTGTACGAGGCTCCCACTGAAGTACTTACCGCTCGCATGATGTACGCTTCTAGGCTGTTAGCTACATTCACTGTGTCGGTTGTCTGAAAAGAAGAAAATAATACGTTTAGTTGACATTTTTTAACTAAATTCAAAGGACTAACATTCATTCATTCACATTTTTACTGGTGGTAGGACCTCTTGTGAGTTCGCACGGGTAGGTACCACCGCCCCGCCTATTTCTGCCGTGAAGCAGTAATGCGTTTCAGTTTGAAGGATAGGGCAGCCGTTGTAACTATACTGAGACTTTAGAACTTATATCTCAAGGTGGGTGGCGCATTTACGTTGTAGATGTCTATGGGCTCCAGTAACCATAAGTGGTTACTGGAGCCTGATATTAAGATATCAGGTGGGCTGTGAGCTCGTCCACCCATCTAAGTAATAAAAAAAAAATCATATTCCGTATCCACAAAAACCGAAACGTCAGAAATATTTAAATGACAATAATAAAGGCGAGATCAAATGAGATTGAAAGCAATGCGAATAACGTTACCTAATCTGCTGTCAATCGCAAAAAGACTTTAGAAGGGCACATCATAATAAAGGTTTCCAATCAATTTTCATAAAACAATATTGTAATTTTTGGTTAATAATAAAAAAATATTTCACCTAAAAACTGAAACGTTTTTGAATTTTTTCGTGCGACAGCTATTTCTGTATTAACTCTCAATAATAATAAATAAATAATAAATAATAATAATAAATATTTACTAACAATCACGCCACGTTAACTGGTCCCGTGGTAAGTACGTAAAGAGCTTGTGTTACGGGTAGGTACCAGATAACGGAAATAAATGTAAGATTTTTATTAAACACATACGTATATTTAATATACATCCATAACCCTGGAAAATACATTTTATATTTATCACACAAATATCCTCCCTTGGCGGGATTCGAACCCGTAACCCCCTTGTGTAGTGACCATGTCACTTACCACTATACCAGACGGCCGTTAGATAGATTTCTTGCCACTATATTACATTGAATTTTATTTTAATTCTATTGTTTTTTATTTAACCTGATTTGCAAACACGCTTACTTAAGTATATATGTATTTTTGGATAAAACTTCAAACTGTTGTACCAACAATGTTGACATTACGAAACAGTTCGAACCTAAGAAGCATTTGAAGTAATTTCAGAGACACCTGCTCACAAGATTTAGGCAGAGAAATATCGAAGGTAAAGCGCCTTTTTCTATTTTCCGTTCACATTATGTTTAGCAGGAGCGTTAGGTTAATAAATGATGTTCAGATGTTACGGCGCCCAGGTGTTTCAGAAGGCTGTTCGGGCGACAAAGCGAACCTTTCATCTCGACGTATCGTCTAAGTCTTCATTCAAGGTCGATGGATTTTTACTGACTTGTTTCCTTATTTATTTCCTGAGTGTTTTTTATTCCGTTATTTTTATTTACTGGTGGTAGGACCACTAGTGAGTCGCGCGGGTAGGTACCACCACCCTGCCTATTTCTGCCGTGAAGCAGTAATGCGTTTCGGTTTGAAGGGTGGGGCAGCCGTTGTAACTATACTTGAGACATTAGAACTTATATCTCAAGGTGGGTGGCGCATTTACGTCATGCATGTCTATGGGCTCCAGTAATCACTTAACACCAGGTGGGCTGTGAGCTCGTCCACCCATCTAAACAATACAAAAAAAAAGATAAACTAGCCGACATAGATATGATATGTAGAGTGCTGTTGACGATCATAAGGTCTCAAAGGACATATTATTATAGACTAAATGACACGAAATGGACGAATCATTAGAACTTCTACTTATACTACCTATGGAGACTATTCACCTTATCAATAATAATTATGTAATCATTAAAATTTTGGCATTTCACTTCACTTTGGTCGTGAAAATTGTTCTTGAATACGTGCTAGGAACGTATTTTCTATCAATTATTAGAAACCTCATTACGGATTATGGATATCGGCATGGTTGCAGTACTCAGTACGAGTATATTGTCGAATCTTTTAGGCTACGAAAATCATTATATTAAACACTCTTGTTTATTGACAATAAACTTCAAACACTACTGAAAGACACAAAATATAACAGTGGCCTGTGATTTTTTAATAGCACGAATGTATCAGGTTTGTATTTATATCAATTAAATTTATATTTGTCTATTTAAGAAGGAAATTGTAGTCTAATACTATCTATGACAGGCACATTTTTTAACATTCTGATATTGTATGTACCGTAATAAAATTACTTTACCAGTAACAAACGCAATTTCTCATAACTCAAAAGATATATTATTTCTGTTTAATCTCTTATTCACCGCTTACTGCATATAAAACAATAATATAATACCGAGAGACTTCTGTCCATATATCACGAGAGAAGCCGGGACATGTTGACATGTTTTTTTTTCTTTTTTTTTGCGGCCGCTCTGGGCTAGGCGGTTAGCGGCGAGTCGCGTGTATACTCTGTGGTTTTATTTCTTTTTTAATGCGTCAACGATGCATTGTACTTTTAGCAATTTAAATGTGTGTTGAGTGTTATTATTTTTGATAGATCTAAGGCTGGTGTCTGTAAGGAAATGTTAATGTTTTTTTTTAGTGTTTGGTGAATCACAGAAATTAACGCTTGGATAGATGATTTCTGAAAAACAATTATGAGTGGATTTGAAAAGTGGTGTTACCATTTATGGGCTATTTGTTGTTGATAAATAAATAAAAAACAGCAGTCGAATGGAATTTCACGATTAAATAAATACGATTTCATAGTCTTGCTTAACATTTTTGCACAATATTTAGTAATAATCTTAGACGATCTCTTTTGCTAAAAGATTGTTCAAAGTGAAAATTCCAACTGTACTCACTTAAAAACGTTTTTTGAACGTGCGCTCCCTTCGATATATTGTCGAATACTGGTTCTTCACTGGAGTGAACGACCAAAATAACCTAAGGAGGCAGTTATTAAAATGCCGCAAATACAAAATGCTTCGTGTAACGATATTTCATTTTTGATTTATATTTCGTTGCTGTCTGTACAAACGTGTACGGTGAGTTGCGTGTGTAAAATACCTTTGTGTAGGGTAGCAAAACTTTGTTTTTTTTTAAGACATACCCTGGTACTATTACCATGTTGTCAGAGGGACTTATACCTTAGTAATTTATCTGAATATATTTATAATAAAAAAATGTCGAGTCGAAGACGATTTCAGTCTTCTTCAGTTTAAGATAATTTCACTGTGGTCTCTAAACTCATTAGTCTATACTTTAGAGTTTATTTAGTATAGACTAATGCCATCATAGAGTACAAGATATTTCACAGATACCTGAATCTCGCTAACGACATTTCTAAGATGAGCTTACATAATTACAAGCTCTCAATAACAACAATCGGACTGTCGGTCTACCGAGCAATTTCATCCGCTCGGTGGAAGATCTTCAATTTCTCGTTTCCCGCGCCTGTTACAATCTTCACCCTATTACCGAATAAGCAATGAAAATAACCCACATAGTAACGCGACATGATAGATGTAACCAACACAAGCTTTTTCTAACCACACCCGTATTTCAGGCTCAGTCACATTCAAACCTTGAATATCCTACCTACATTGTTTTAATTTTTTTTTATTGCTCAGATGGGTGGACGAACTCACAGCCCACCCGGTGCCAAGCGGCTACTGGAGCCCACAGACATCCACAACGCAAATGCGCCACCCACCCCGAGATACAAGTTCTAAGGTCTCAAGTATAGTTACGACGGCTGCCCCACCCTTCAAACAGAAACGCATTACTGCTTCACGGCAGAAATAGGCAGGGTGGTGGTACCCACCTGGGCGGACTCACAAGAGGTCCTACCACCAGTAACTCTAATAACTTGTATCTCTAATAACATTATTTTTACGATTGTCCTTAAATCTATTTAGCGTGGCAACATTGCCGTATGTCCAGACACGTCGCGGCGTCGCGGAGACCGCTAAACTTATTTATACCGGAGAAACAGGTATTAGGAAGTCCCAGGAGAATAGCCTCAAGCCGAGTCGCTAGTTACAGTGAGCCGGGAAAGTAAATAGCCACATCGGTTCGAAGGGTGACGAACTCGGGTCTTGCGTAAATATGTATATTTATGGCCCCTAAGCTCATTTAATGTAATAATAGTTACAAACTATACAACGTGGTCGGGCGTGTTGCAAGTCTTTAATAACTATCCATCGGAAATGAATTATGCACCAGAAACACACATGTGTGAAGGAAATGAGGAACAAAGAAAGCGATTCTTCAATTTTACGTCTCAAGGTGGATAACATAACTGTTTTGGTTGATAGTGGCAACTGGATATTAAGTGAGCTATGCGTCGTCTACACAAAATGGCTACAATGTTAAACTAGTATTCATTTTGTTCGTATTGATTTACGATTTTTATGTGCGACACACATAAATTCAAAATTGTTCTTGAAAGAAGATCAAAGGTCTTCTTCTTTGTCGATATCACTCTTGACAGAGTGATCGTCGTCTTTACTTCAGGTGTTTGTGGTAAGCTTCACAACACGCCGCCACTCTTCCCTGATGCGTTCATATGAAGAGCCATTTATTGCCGCTTCTACCGGTAAGGTAAACATTCGGAATTGTGATATTTATAATAATTAAAAAACTTAGTGTAATTACTATTTAAATGGACCTTATATTTGTAGAACGACGCTGTGAATAGTTTTTTTTTTTCCTGCCCCATTGAAACGTGATCACACTACCAACCCTGTCATCATCGGAACAGAGAGAATACTAATCGCAATCCACTAGTGTAGGTTAGGCCTTAACAGTCGGTTTAAGGTAGGTGCTAACTTAGCTCTAATTGGAGATGAACAAAGGCGGGCGGGAAAGCCGGAAACGACCGACTAATGGCCGCAGCATCTTTGTGAGGGATGCCGCTGTCTAAAGGTTCGACAGGACTTTCGAAGTCAGACAACGGAAATGAGCTGGATAATAACTTGGCTCTTTTCGTTTAAGCACAAGAGTTGAGAATTGAAATAAGCGTTTACAGGTAATCTGTTGTTATTTTGCGCGCATTTATACGTGCGTGATGATAAGGGGCTTTGCGCCTTGAAAGCATGGTTTTCCTGGCGCTACGTGGTTATCGTTCACCGATACCATACCAAGACATTAGGCTTAAGATTCATGTCTCTTCTATGAAGGCTGTACTATCCTGTAAAATGAATTGGATTCAACGGAAAGATTGGATTGCATCAGAATCAACAACTATGAAGCCACACATACAAGGTCTCGACAATTGCACCAGTGATTATTATTTAGTTTAATTTGGATCATTTATGATCAAAAAGTGGGAAATTTCCTGAATTAAATGGTTGTTTAATCCTTCCGTGTTTCTGATTATGCGGATGACGCAGATTTTCCTAAACGCGAAGTTGAAATTTTGAGATTCGCACAAAAGTTAGTTCTGGATCTTAAAATATACTTAATAATTTCGTTATCTTAAATATAGTTCATTTATTTGAATTTTTCTGGTATTAATATTGCGATTCTTAAATTTGATATTTGAATGCTTAATGTACTTAAGATATCTATACAACCATCTTAAGGGTAGGATTTTACATAATTGAATTACAGATTGTATTAAAGATCCAACAGATAGAGTCCAAAGATAAGAGAAAATAATTCCATTGCCCTACCTAATAAATGATTTTCGTAAAAAGTAGATTGGACCTTATATGCTGTCGAGATTTGGTAAATAAATCGAACTGGAATGTATTTGTCGAATGTCAATACGCTAGTAATGTATTGGGATGTGGCTCCGACTATTGCTGCATCACTGAATCACTGTGGACTTGGTAGACCGTTTGTTTACAAGAAAGTAATTCGACTTTAGTAAGAAATATTTTAATTTCACATTTTTTTGCTCAATGTCGTGAATTACGTCTAAAGTAGTGACGTGATTCAGAAAAAAATCGGTTGTGTATAAAGTCGGTTTACTGACGATAGTTGAACGTGATGTGGCGCAACGCTAGCCATCATACAACGCAAGATAATTGACAGATGCCTGAATCTCACTTACGACATTTTCAAGATAAAGCGCATATACATATAAAAGTTCCGAACAACAACATTCGGGCCGTCGGTCTACCGAGCAAATATCACTCGCTCGGTGGAAGATCTTCCCAATGTCTTATATCTCTCCAAACGTGACAACGTCATAAGAAAATACTGATGGAATGGTTTCATTTTTCAAAAGAAAATTTTGAAAGAAAAGATGAAAGCACGAATATTCGAGAATATATCACTGAACATATATTTCATATCGAAAGAATCATTACCTTTATCGCCGCAATTATCGTTGCTATAAACAAATGACACCACATTCACTTTTCACTGAACTTCATACTTGACGAAAACATGTAAATGTATTATTGTAGTATAGCAGCTGTCCACGCGGATGCATCGCTCATTCAAGTAGGAGAGAGACAGATGTCGAACGCTGCCGAACGCGGAGGCCAATTGTGCCTCTTTGTCGCTTGTTGCGCGCTCTCGCTTGCACTTCAAGCCTTAAATGGAACGCCTCAGAGCCAGGTAACGCCGCATTAGTCATGTTTTTTCGTGCGTGCGGCTCCATCGAATTATAAGACGTTGTCACGTCAAAAAAAACCATTGGTTGCATTTAAATTAATTAAATTTAATCTTTCACTGTACGTTTCACTGTTATTACTCGAATGTATGTATAATACAATAAAGATATATTCAAATCATTCAAATATATCTGGCTTAAGCATTGTTTGATGAAATTTTAAGACCATTTTAAATTACAGCCTCGAATAAAATATACGCGATACGAATCGATTCCGTCGCATTGGTACGTCAACCAGTGCGTTTCAGCTCGATCCGGTTCGTTCCGGATTAGATCGGATTGGAGATCCGGCTATAAATACACATGCGGGCCATACTAATGCCATTGACGTACGCCGGATATATCTGCATTTTCGTACGCTAAGATTTCTGGGCTGTCAACTTCAGGGCTGGCTGTTAACGTGAAAAAGTTTAATAGTTAAAAGTTCAAGACGTATTTTTTTTGTCATTGAAAAGTAATTTACTATTTATTGACTAGCAAAAGACAGAAGGATTTGCTATAGCATAGTAGTAAAGAGCTCCAGTAATTTTGTTAAAGAAAAACGCTAACTAAAGCAGTCAACGGCGTTTACTCTCTCGGTCTTATTTACAGCAGATTCACAAAGATTGAGAGGCTTGCATTAAATATTCTATCTTTCTTCATCCCTATTTCAGCAGAGCGCTAACAGGCTGTCTCGACACCGAACACTACTCGCGTTTTGATTTACGAGCAAGCCCGGGTTATTACTGGACGACAAACTTGACGCAGCGTAGCCTGCGCGAAAATAGATTATGCAATAGTGACTCATCTCTTTATTATGGTGGCGTTGTTGCATGAATCGTCCATTTCGTTTTGGGGACGTGAGATCATAGAGATAGAGGACATGTGGTTTTGCTATTGTAAATTTTTATTAAGAGCTGTTATTTTCTATCTCTTTCTATAATAATATTAGTTGCATGGATGATAAACTGGGTAAAGTTAAGAAAGCGTTTCTTTTTGTGACGAAAATGGATTATTAGATCTACGTTCTAGCGTTCTAGTTTTTACTGGTGGTAGGACTCTCTTGTGAGTCCGCACGGGTAGGTACCACCGCCCTGCCTATTTCTGCCGTGAAGCAGTAATGCGTTTCGGTTTGAAGCGTGGGGCAGCCGTTGTAACTATACTTGAGACTTTTGAACTTATATATCAAGGTGGGTGGCGCTTTTACATTATGTCTATGAGCTCCAGTAACCACTTAACACCAGGTGGACTGCAAGCTCGTCCACCTATCTAAGCAATAAAAATAAATAAAAATAAAACGTATAATTTTAATTTACTCAACAACATTGGACACAGAATGCAGTGTTATGAAACTTGCATGTCGTCGGTCGGTATGGAGCGCGGCGGCGCTCGTGACAGCCCGCTGAATGCATAACGAATTTGACAGGTTTCGTCTGCGCCAGACATCCAGGGTAATACTACGTCAGTACACGCAATTTTCATTTCAAATGATTTGACGTCTTCCCTCGCATAGCATTCTTTGGACGTCGGACTTTGAGTGTGATTATTGTTTTTGTATTGCTAGTCATATAGTCACACTTTGGTACGTATGTAGGGCATTTTTCTATGTGCAAGGTGTCATATTCACTTATACATTTTACGCAAAGTAAAAGTAAACTAATCGCGGTTAATACTTGGTGAGTGAAAATTATTTGGTTCATGCCATTTGATTGTCTCTTGTACCTATAATACTGGGAATCCTAATTTGGGTTTGGATGCCTGTGCGCGATATGTTCCCAGTTTTTTTTTAATTTATTATCAATTAATAACAAAAATGGCATGAAGTTGTCGTGGCCTAAAGCATAAGACGTCCGGTGCATTCGTCTCTAGCGATGCACCAGTGTTCGAAAAATCAAACCCGCAAAATTACAATTTGCGTAATTACTAGTGGTAGGACCGCTTGTGATTCCGCACGGGTAGGTATCACCACCCCGCCTATTTCTGCCGTGAAGCAGTAATGCGTTTCGGTTTCAAGGGTGGGGCAGCAGTTGTAACTATACCGAGACCTTAGAACTTATATCTCAAGATGGGTGGCGGATTTACGTTGTAGATGTCTATAGGCTCCAGTAACCACTTAACACCAGGTGGGCTGTGAGTTCGTCCACCCATCTAAGCAATAAAATAAAATAAAAATTATATATCGTTATCAGCTTATCACATTATTGTATTCAAAAGAAAAACATTTGACACTATCTACGAATTTTATTCACAAATAGCATACAACTTGTTTTTCACCTTCGGATACGCTAAGTAGGCACTTCATAATAAAAATTGGCTTTGCTGATCGACTTGTTCCAGATCTCTCGAGCTAACAAGATTAATAATTGATGCGTACGCCATTATACACTGTATATTATGTTAATGCAAAAAAATATTTTCAGCGCACGGATTATCTTTATCACTTATCATTCTGCCTGCTAAACTTGTACACATGAAATATTAATTATTATTGTTATTATTTATTTTTGTAAGGTTTTTAGTTTTAGGTTCATTGTTAGAGTTGATTGCAGCAATAGATTGTATATTTAAGTGTTATTATCTATGATGATTGCGTCCCCGATAAAAAAAATCTCGACAAGACAATTCATTTTTTTTAAATACTTTTTTTTATTCACCTGTAGGTGAGTGATTAGCGTCGCCTATGGACTTCGGCAATGCCGTGGGCAGAGTCAAGCCGCTACCTACCGTTAATACTTTAGATTAATATACCACAACATGTGAAGGTAGATATTTTAGAAGAACAGTTACAGCTCAGTAGAAGAGTTATTAAATATGCAGAGAATTTTTTTTAAATTGAAACAAATAAAAAGCAGTTTTAATCAACTGCACTAAGGAAGCAGCATTGGGTGCGCCCGTGAACGGACACGTGATTCTTTTATTAAAACACTGCGAGTTTGTTTTGAGATACACACGGCTGCTCAGCACCGGATATTGGGCAGCGTATCGGAGCGCAAATTAAAAATTCCGGAAAAAAGCAGTATCTGAAACGGCCAACTAAAATAATAGATTGGATATTTCACATGCTTATTCCTGTATTCTTTTTTGTATTGTATTTTTCAATGAGATTTCTCCTCTATAAAACGATTTGATGGAATAGTTTGTTTGTAAACGGGAGGTGCGATTGGTTCTTGATAGTAATATTTTGTTGTTTAATAAAGATGCCTTGAAATGTTTCTGTTAAAATCCTACAAAACGTTATTATGTGGTATTACTGTTTAGTTTGTGTTTTTTTAATTCACAGAATATTAATTTTCAAATTCTATCTCTATATCACGGCCAACTAAAAGAATAGATTGGATAGTTTCACATGCTTATTCCTGTATTCTTTTGTGATTCTATATATGAGTCGACTATTATCAAAGCCGGCAATGTGACTTTTGGAAAATTATTGGTAAATCAGAAAAACGAATTATTGACTTTGTATTCCATTGGCAGTCACAAAACTCTTCGGAACAACATCTTAGATAAATAACAGGTTAACTATTAACCTTTATTTAATGTAGGTTTTGAACCGTATTCTTTGAAGGAGACGATTATATTCAAATCAATCTGTATTGACATATCAATAAAAAAAATTTGTCCAAATGCACAGATTGCCACCTTTGATAATAGACGACTCATATGTGAGATTTCTCTACTAAAAAAACGATTTGATGGAATACTTTGTTTGTAAAAGGGAGGAACGATTGGTTAATAATAATTGGTTTAATAATAATAATTGGTTTGTTTTTAATAAAGAAGCTTTGAAATTTTTCTGTTAAATTCCTACAAAACGCTTTTATGTGGTATTACTGTTTGGTTTGTGTTTTTTGGTTCACAGAATATTCATGTTCAAATTCTATCTCTATATCACACGTCTGAACTCACCGCATAGACTTCTTTTTCTTATTATCGAGATTTAAGTATTATTTTTACCTACTTTTGTCCACTTTTGTTCTTTATTTAAAAGACAAAATTGTATAGAATTTACCACAAATAATAATAGTTGTCATTTTCACTCACAATGCATCATTAAACTTAATATTAAATTAATTAGATCCATTATTAAACTTGCAAATATAACATTTATATAAAATGTAGGGAATACCTTTTTTTTGTTCTTTAGGCGTTGCTGATGTCCATGGGCGATAATGGCCAATCACCACAGTCTAAGCGGTATTGTCGTCTGTCTACAATGGAAACAAAAATCTCTTCTTACGTTCTTTGATTGATCATAATCTTTACTGGTGGTAGGATCTCTTGTGAGTCCGCACGGGTAGGTACCACCGCCCTGCCTATTTCTACCGTGAAGCAGTAATGCGTTTCGGTTTGAAGGGTGGGGCAGCTGTTGTAACTATACTGAGACCTTCGAACTTATATCTCAAGGTGGTGTCTATGGGCTCCAGTTACCACTTAACATCAGGTGGGCTGTGAGCTCGTCCACCCATCTAAGCTATAAATAAAAAAATGTATTGAGTACACGAGATATTAATCCCTACATTTTAAACACACACAAAAAAAATAACTTTTCGGGAAACAATTTATTTGTGGCCACTCAATTTCACTCCCCATAATTTGCGATAAAAAAAAATCTCGCGGTTCGAACCCTTACTTTAATAAACGGCAGTAACATCTTAAGGAAAATATTATTTTATTAAAATTGTCACGCCAGGTGAGAGGGTTCCCGATCTGATATCGCGAGACCGAATCAAAGTGCGTTGCCGAATCGAAGATATTTCAGCGGCCCACTTCACTTTACGAGAATTTCCCGATTTTTCCCCTCCCTTTTGCATACTCTTTGGTCGTGTCCCGGTTTATTGATCTATTGAATCGTTAGAATGGATTCGTAATGTGTTTTTTGGGTACGATTCTTTACTCACTGAGCTTGTTTTATTGTTGCGAAAATATACATTTATTTTTCTTCCTATTTTTTCTTTAGCTCAGTTAATGAAAGCGAAAGGAATACGAATCGAGAGTTTGAATTGAGACCGATTATAATATTGGTGGATTCATATGTACTTCTATTGATTAATTCTGGTTTACCTTTGCATTATTAGCCTAAGTATATATGAATTTACCTTTGCTTTGCTGGTTTTTTTTGTTCATTACAACTGAAGTTTTTGATAGGCCTCGTAGAATATGTTATGCTAACTACTCGTACTAATAAATAAATGCTAATACTATTGGACCAAGCGCTATGCGTGAGACGAGAACTGAGAGAGAGAGAGAGAGAGAGAGTTTTGAACTTTTTTCTGTTTAACAGAATAGCGACCGGTAGAATTACATTCCCGATCCTGCGGACAGAATGGAAAGCAGTCGACGTCGCCCCAAACATGTCATTTCGGATCCACCCGATCCACTAACGGTGCTTTTAGGCACCTCAAGCACCGGTCATCGTTCTCGTCGAAGCCGTCGCTTGCGACGAAGGGCTCGACGAGTAAATTAACCCTCAGACACAGCCCACTGAGTTTCTCGCCGGATCTTCTCAGTGGGTCGCGTTTCGGATCCGGCGGTAGATTCTGCGAAGCACGGCCCTTGCTAGGGTTCGTGTTCGCAACGTCGTCAGGTTTGAGCCCCGTGAGCTCACCTACTAGTTAAGGTTACGCTGATATAGCCTCTCAAGACTCTCAGCTATGTAGGAAAAAAAAGAAGGTAGAATTTCAATCACTTAATTACTCAACAGAAACGTAAAATATCGTCCAGATAACAGCCTAATTCACATGAATTTCACTTCGAACGGAAATAAATTCTAACACTTATTAAGATACCGCCCGTCGTCCTCGCGAGGTAATTATTTTAAACTACAAATTAATAATTCATAGCCAGAATAAATTACAATTGTTTTGTTTGTTGTTCAGAATTCATTAGGGACGTGTGGGTGGACTCGATACGGTTTTGTTGTGAAGGCTCTATTAATGTTGTCGCCTTGTTTTGAATGTACACATTTTATTTGACTAATATTGCTTGTAAAAACAAACTAATCAGTAAATGGGCTATGTGATGGTGCAAGGTGATCGCTGCCTGTCGTCAGGCTGGGTGTAGAATGATAGACATCATAAACTACTGAAGATCACGTCACTAAGAAGTATTAAATCTAGAATTTGTCAGGAGAAAAAGTACTTGAAAATGAATTGTATATATCAGGCTAGTTTTACTTCTTTTTGTTTTGTTTCATTGCTTATATGGCTGGACGAGCTCACAGCACACCTGGTTTTAAGTGGTTACTGGATAAAAATAGATTAATAAAAAAAAAAAATTAAGATTCATCCACAGTGCGTTTCCAGAGGTCTTTTTTGCCACGTACCATCCGGCTATGGAATGAGCTCCCCTCCACGGTATTTCCCGAACGCTATGATGACATGTCTTTCTTCAAACGAGGCTTGTGGAGAGTATTAAGCGGTAGGCAGCGGCTTGGCTCTGCCCCTGGCATTGTTGAAGTCCATGGGCGACGGTAACCACTCACCATCAGGTGGGCCATATGCTCGTCTGCCTATAAGGGCAATAAAAAAAAGCCCATAGACATCTACAACGCCACTCACCTTGAAATATAAGTTCTAAGGTCTCAAGTATAGTTACGACGGCTGCCCCACCCTTCAAATCGAAACGTATTACTGCTTCGCGGCGGAAATAGGCAGGGTGATAGTACCCACCAGCGCAGACTAAAATATACTTAATAAAAACTATAATAATTGTACGGCTTAATCCCGTCTTTTTAAAATTATTTCCGAACGTCTTCGTGATCGCGTACGACTGTAACGGTCTGTCTTAAATGCGAATTTAATTATCCACCCGCGAAATAATAATTTGGAATAATACTCGTGAATACTAAAGTATGCTTATTGAATGTTAAAGTGAGGACTAAAAGAAAAACGACAGGGAGTCTTGAGTAAAACCGCCGAAACAAACTCCGCGTGCTAGTATTTTTGTTATTTTGCGTGTGTATTTTTTTGCATAAAGAATATTAAGCATAAAAGGGACGGTATAATGAAAAGGTTCGGAGCAAAAACACTACACGCACATCGAGCTGAGTGAATTCCACAACGGCTGTTTAAAATTTTTGACATTACTATTCCAAAGCTTCTCTTACATAAGCATATACTAAAAGATATTACTAGTGATGTCATTTTTAGCTGTAAAACTGTTCAAATTTCTTTCAGCGGATTCCGGTAGATTACATGGGTGTATATAGTCTCTTTATGAAGGTAATAAAAACAATACAACTTCAGCCAATCGTGAAATCGGTATTAAGGGAATATTTTTGAATGTGATTATTTACCAACGACTTTTTAAGACAAAAGTTAAAAAAATAACGCACCAGTTTATGATGCAAAAATGGCTTTTTATCATCTATTTTTATTATACTAAAATAAATTGGTAATAAACAATACATTAAATGCACATTGAAATTACTAAGCTCTCACACGTACCTATATCCATTAGAATTCCCGTATTCCATCCAAAAATACCCCAAGTCCGGCGGCGTAATTTATCGAATTATCTCCGGTTATGTCAAGCAAAATGTCTCGGCGAACCTTTCTCGTAATAATCGACTGAGTATCGATAATTCACGTTGCACGTCACTATAAATCACCGAGACCTTAGTAGATAGTGATGCCCACGTTCTGCGGCCGCTGCGCGAATTTCCTAGATTCCAATTTTGATTACAAACTTTGCGAGTTAGAACAGAAGTTTAATTGTTTATTCGATTGTCTTAGCTGTTGAAATTTAAATTTGATATGGCATAAGATTAAAACCGTTTGCCCAGTAATGTTTTTGCCGGAAATACTGCGAGCTCTAAGCTCCGGTACCCGAGTGATAGTGTCTTATCCACGGTACCTAAATAGGTACCAACGACAGCTTGTCTATTTCTGCCGCAAAACACTCGTGAGTCTTAGTTTGAGATTGGCATTAGTGTGAGACAGCCATTATCCTCTAGAGTTGAGGCTTAGACATTGGTTTGAAGGTGGATAAATATTGAAATGTAAACTTTCTTCTTCTTTGTCTCCACTTTATCCCACTAGTTGGGGTCGGCCCAGCGAATTTTTCTATTCCGTTCTCTTCTATCAGCCATCATCTCAACACTCACTCCTCTTTCACACACTCCGCCCAAGTCTTCTTCGGTCGACCTCTTCCCCCTCTACCTTGCACTACCATTTCCATACATCTCATCTCCTAGTCACATGCATCTCCTCTCTATGCCTCATTGATGTGTACACCTGATAGAACGAAATTCTTAATGTAGGTAGGTAGCATCAAATTGGCCAGTGGTATTCCTCCTTTTAGGCATTGAAAAATGATCTTCATTATAAAGTTCTATATAATGGAATATTTCCAAGTATTTATAGTATGCAACTATAAATCACTGGGAACTTGTCAGATAGCCTTGCCTACGTTCAGTGGCTAGTCTACGTATTCGAGTATTTCACAAAGTTCCATGGAACCTACTGCGAATCCACGATGGTAATTAGATAAAATTGTGCACAGTTTCCTCTTGTTGAGGCTATTTGAATTGGCTTATACTTTTTTTTTTTTTTAAAGGGGCTTATTTGTTTATTATACTTAGCATTGTTTAGAGGTATTGACGACCATAGTTGGAATCATTTTTTCTTTTAACGATATTTTACATTTATATGTTATCCCTTAATGGCTGTGTAGGTCATCGGTGCCCAACACTAAATAATTTAAAGAACCTTAAAAAAATTATAATTAAAAAAAATTCTCTGTATTGACAGATTAAAGGTACTCGTAAATATATACGATTTTCATCTACCAAATTTTCATTTTGAACACTTAATTTTTGTTCCAATATTCCAATTAGCTATGTACCTACTCCACCTATAGCTATGATACACCGTATCTGTTTTTACGAGATAAAAGAAATTCGATTTTTAGCGACACAGATAAAACTGAATTACCGCCATAATCCTGAATGGTTTTTGCTCATGACAAATATTTACCTAAGGATTTTCTCGTGAGATAAAATTAATGTAAAATTTATAAAAATAGGCGAATGTAAAAGCTCCCAAAAATTGCTGTGCCATAAAGACAAATAGAAAAACGCGACAAAGAGGTCCGAGAAAACTAGGAGCAGACATTAGAAGCTGGACTGCGAGTCATCTGTGAAAATAGCTCAGGCCGTTGATAATTCAGTAATGATTACTGTTCTATTTATTATTCATGGTTTTTGGACTTTAATAGTTCCTAAAGACTATATAGTTCTGTCTTTCTCGTAATAAATATACCTTACTTGTGTAGTCTTCTTCTTCTTTGTCCTTCCTTACTCCCTACTAGGTGGGGTCGGCACAGCGAGTTTTTCTTTTCCCTTCTTCTCTATCAGACATCATCTCAACACCCACTCTTTCTCTCATAACGTCATTCACACAACCCATCCATGTCTTCTTCGGTAGACATCTTCCCCTTGCACTAACATTTCCTACCTAGTCACACGCATCTCCTCTCTAAGCATCACGTGTCCATACCACGCTATCAACAATCTATAAAATATACCTTACTTGTAGTATCTACTTATAAAATTTTGTTGTTAGAATTATTTTGTTGTTTTTTCATAAGCTCGTGAACAGGTAGCATGTTGTTTTGTTTAAAAGTTGCATTGTTGCATTGATACGATGCAGCAATGCAACTCACGCGATACTCACTGAGGCCTCAAAGTAATATTCTAAAGGAATCGCGGTTAGCACATAAAATTTTGCAGATAATAAATCGCGATTTTGTACGCGAAGTCTACTTGTTCGAGCCGGTCACCGAAACGAATGGAATCGTGCCAAATATCGTGAAATATGATTTTAGTCTGTTCAATTGAAACTGATTTACCGAAATGGTTTTTGATTTGATTCGATTTTTGATGATGTAAAGTTGTTTTTTTTGCAAAAAACTAAATAACTATAAAAAGATATCTAAATCATGTTAGTTCTTAGTACGAAAGAATAGTTAACGAAATTCAAATTTCGAAACAGCTTTTAGAAGTCATCTAAACTTTTAGAGGATGACGATTTAATTTTTAGGAATATCAAAATTTCCACAATTTCTAATAATCTTGATTTGATTTGATTGATCTTGGTGATTAATTCTTGTTAATTAGTTATCAGAAAATTCAGCAACCAATGGCAACCGCTAGGACTTTGCGACAACTTTATGTTTTAGGTTAGTGGGTCATGAGGGAATCGCCGGTCTTTCGCCTACGTGTTGATGGTTCAAGCGACTAAAAACATCGTAATAGATTGGAGCTGGAGAATGCTTTTGTGCAGATTCTCTTGCGTGGTCTCATCGGTTGATAATACCGTCCTGTCAATTTCTGTACCAAATCATTAATGCGTTTCATTCTGGAGAATTGGGTATTTATTATCCCAATGCAACCCAGACTTCAACCTGGGTCTAAAGGTGGACAAGCACCATCGTTGTCTGGTCTGGTCTGGTCGTAACTGGCGGTAAGTTGGTTTGCCCATTTAATCTTAAGATAACATTAAAAGCCTTTTAATAATTTTAAGTGCTACAAAATCCTACTATTTAAATCTCGAACTTTATTTATTGTCATTTAAAATTCACTTTCGTTAAAGAATTTTTAGATTTTCCTAATAAAAACAGAAATTTTAAAGCGTTTAAAACCGTAACAATTTTTACACCAAAAAGGCTAGAAACGTTTACAAAAACGTGCGATACCCTCATACATAAACAAGCGCTCGTGCCCGCTACAAGATGTACCAATAAAACTAGTTGTTTCCGTGTCGTCGTGCCGGGAATATTAAAAACATTTCAGCGCACGAACCTTGCAAAAATAGACTTAGTTCCGTAGCCTTAATAAAATTAAACTTATTTTCATAACGTCCGTTTTAACGTCCGTCTGGTGTAGTGGTAAGTGACATGGTCACTACACTAGGGGGTCGCGGGTTCGAATCCCGCCAAGGGAAGATATTTGTATGATAAATATAAGTGTCTTTTCCAGGGTTATGGATGTATATTAAATATATGTATGTGTATAATAAAAATCTTACATTTATTTCCGATATCTGGTACCTGTAACACAAGTTCTTTACGAACTTATCACGGGACCAGTTAACGTGGCGTGATTGTTAGTAAGATATTTATATTATATTATATTGGATCCACAATTTTACTAAACTTTGCAGTGAATGTTGTGACAGTATAGTGGTTTTGTGACTTCGAATTAGAATCCAATTTAAGTACATAGCACATTAATGTTGTCTAAAGTGTCACAATGTACCTTTTGGCGTTTATTCAGATCGACCGGGTATGTTCTGATGATATACCTGAAATGATAATAATGTGTAACTTATATTATCAAAAAAAATTTAGATCTGAATGATGGTGCTTATATAAAGTATCCCATCAAAGTCACGTTTACAACAACAAAAATATACAAAAGATTCCATTGTGTGGACGCGAACGGAATCCTAAAAAAAAGGTTGGCCAGCATCCAGCCCGCTCCGTCCCGAGACACAGACTCAATGTATGGCATGCGAACAGTCTTTTATGGTTTTTATCAAGCGCTACACCCCTTCGAGTAATTTAATACTAGGAGCTGTACGAACCGACAATAATACTTTATATATAAAAATGAATTGCTGTTCGTTAGTCTCGCTAAAACTCGAGAACGGCTAGACCGTTTAGGCTAATTTTAGTCTTGAATTATTTGTGGAAGTCCAGAGAAGGTTTAAAAGGTACATAAATATGAAAATGTTCGGAATTAAATAAAAATAACAATTTTGTTATCCGTTTGATGTGTCCCCCGTCGGACGGATTTCTTTTGTTTGTTTTAAGTTTATTTTATACAAAAGCCTAGGTCTTTTATTTATCGATTGAGGCACTACGAAGTCTGCCGGGTCAGCTAGTACTTTATAAATACGAAAACAAATCTCTTTGTAAATTGGCCAGATACATATTACTCTCCTAAATTCAGTTCTATGTCATAATTCATAAGATTTATTTATGTTCACATATAAAAATCACTTTTCGAATAAGCAGTTCTCTTAACGGTTTCTAGTACAGATAATTAATACGCATGGTATGTTTTTAAACGTGTTACTTTTCCCTTCGAGGCGTGAACGCATGGTTTATTTTTAGTCTATTTATTGGTATATTGACTTCCACCCTTCCACCCTTTATTATAATAGTATATTTATTTATTTATTTTTTATTGCTTAGATGGATGGACGAGCTCACGGCCCAACTGATGTTAAGCGGCCACCGGAGCCCATAGACATCTACAACGTAAATGCCGCCACCCACCTTGAGATATAAGGTCTAAGGTCTCAGTATAGTTACAACGGTTGCCCCACCCTTAAAACCGAAACACATTACTGCTTCACGGCAGGAATAGGCAGGGCGGTGGTAGCTATCCATGCGAACTCACAAGAGATCCTACCACCAGTAATTATTATTTATGTAACGCTTTTGACCGAGTCCTTCTTCTAAGGCTACTCAACTCCGTCATTCATAGTGACCCTTAAAGTCAATTTATCAATACTATCGTTGCCACAGTGAAATGGCTCCCGCATCCTTTGAATAGGAAGAGGTAGGCGCGTACCTACCAGGAAATACGTAATTGATATATGTGGACGGTAGTAGCCGATGACGTCATTGGACCGTGTAAGAATGTAGATTGCTGTGACTTCCCATTCTAACTTTCACCGTGTTCATTCCGAGCACCTTCGAACGTGTTACACAAGCTAAACATCGTGTGTTTTGTTTTGAAAAACATTGTTGTGTTTCGCTAATTTTGCTTTAACATAACATAACTAGTGTGGAACAAACTTTAAATTCCTTTTCAACGGTTCTAACTGTTCAATAATATTTATTTTTACTGGTGATCGCATGTGTGCTAACCTATAGTGAGTATCAGCCTATTTTAGCCACAGCTGTCACATATTATGATCAAGACTTGACTTCGCGTGTCATTTTTTTATTTATTGCTTATGTGGGTGGACGAGCTCACAGCCCACTTGGTGTTAAGTGGTTACTGGAGCCATAGACATCTACAACGTAAATGCGCCTCCCACCTTGAGATATAAGTTCTAAGGTCTCAGTATGATTACAACGGCTGCCCCACCCTTCAAACCGAAACGCATTACTGCTTCACGGCAGAAACGTACGATTAACTTGAAAATTTGGACACTTATCAAGGAGGATTTTTATTGCACGATGTTATTCCATCACCGTCGAAGTCAATCGTGAACTTTTGTTAAGTCCGTATTTCATTAGACAGATTGGTACTTACTTGCAGGATTCAAACACCTACACAGTTGCGTCGCTTGATACGAATGCACCTTAGGCGACTTATCCTTTAGGCCACGACGACTTCAAAGCTACCCCTAGTACAAAAGGGTACAAAACACCCCGGACATTTAAGGTATGTCTGTCTCTCAACGTTGTCTAGCACCGGTTACTAGCTGTTTTAGCGTTGTAACGAATTTGTTTTTGAAATTCGAATTCCTGCTCCGAGCGCGCAAGGAATTCAACGGCTTTTTTTGAGCTTTTGTTTTCAGCATTATCTAACTGTCGTTTATGTTAACCGCTGTTAATAATGGTTGGGTTAAAAAGGAAAAAACAATGTTTTTTAACTATTGATTTGTTTCGTTATTAACTTTTTTAATCACGTATTTTTATTATTCTCCACATTTCGGATACTTTATTATTTTCGTTGACGACTAAGGTCATGTATTCGTCGATATTCGAACATTGTGCTGCTACAGAGAAAACCGAAAGAAATACTTAAAAAAATCGATCATCTAATAGCTAACGAGTCAACAATATGAATCAGTAGTCTTCTACTTGCTTCGGTTTCCTCAATTCTGAGGGTCGTGACCACCTCCTCGCAACAAGAGTTTATTCCAGATCATTCTACGCCATTTACCGCTATCTGCCGCCGAGAGTAGAGCATCGAGTAGTAGTAGTAGATTGTCGAGGGTAGTACGGATCTGGTCAGTCCAACGTGTCGGGCCTCTACCTCGTGGTCTTCTTCCGTCCACCTTGCCAGTCACCATTAGCTTCTTAAAAGCTGCCGTTATCCTTTCTTGCAATGTGCCCAAAGTATTCCAGCACTCTACGTAGGCAGATTGTAGAAACCCTCGTCTTTATCTGGAGTTCTTAGAGGATCGACACGTTGGTGCAACGTGCTGTCCACGGAATTCCTAACATCTTTGGCCAGTACCACATCTCAAATGCATCGAATCAAAGGCATCACTACTACTCTAATCAATTATGCAACCCAATTGTTCAAATCAAAACCAAACGTCCTTATTCTGTGAACAAACAATTTACGACGACATTAATGCATGTAGCCGCAATGTTGTCACTCGTGACTTCGCTCGTTTACATACAGCAGAGAATCATTGCGACTTAAGAATTAAAAGGCGACCCGGTTCTATAGGAAATAGGCAACGGGTGATTTCGTAGCAGTTTGATTACGACTAATCGGGATAATCGATTCGGGGGAAATAGGTCGCGTGAGTTCGAGTTAATACGACGGCAATTACGAGAGTTGCAATTGCAGAATAACCCAGTTCTCGAAGTAATTGGGCTATTTGATTTTCATGCTTGTAAAATTGTATATGTAATTTTATTGAGGTTACTTGAATGATTCAGTGTAATTAATTTTTATTTATACAGGTTATATGATGTAATTTCGTTTTTGTCGGTGTTTTTTTATGTCGATTTCAAGATGGGTGGCGCATTTACGTTGTAGATGTCTATGGGCTCCAGTAACCACTTAACACCAGGTGGGCTGTGAGCTCGTCCACCCATCTAAGCAATAAAAAAAAAGCGATTTAGATAATCAATAATTTCAGTTACGTAGATTCTTCAGAAGTTAAGTTGCTTTAATTTGAGGCGACCGTTGCCCAATGAGAAAGACGCCTGGTATCGAGGGGTGCTACTATGTCGAAGTTTAAATATACAGAGTAGAAACAAATTTTCTAAATTAAAACAACCTTAATATGTATGTGAGGAAATGTTTTTTTTTTTTATGAATGAAGGATTACTGGTGGACCGGAGGCTTCTCCAGTTTCATCAGGACAGGTGGGCGAGCAGAGACTCACCTAAGAGGGATAGGATTTGCTAACAGCTGCCCGAGCGTCTCCAAAGGATACCTAACAACTCAAGGACAGCTGAGTGAATCTACTACCGGATCGGAATCGCGACCCGCTTAGAAGACCCGGCGAGAAACTCAGCGGGCTAATGTTTAGGTTAGGTATGAAATAAAATATAATTTTGCGCTAAAGTATGAAGTAGCAAAAATCTAAGCCACTTATAATATGCTAATTATGCGCCATAACAATTCATATTAAATAAATACATCACAGAAACTATCAAAATGAATTAATAGTATAATCCAGACAAGGGTACCGTATAATGTATGACAATTTCTAATAGTTTTTAAATTTGATATCAATTATTAATGAGTTCACTAATTAAATTCCATTGTTCAATGTCTGGGTCCCAGGTGTGCAGAAGATCTTACGGCAGCGCCCCGCACATTATTACTTGATTGCATTATGCAAGAATGAAGATCGGTTATATCACTTGGTCGAGGCAAGCCTTCGCATAGTTCTAGCCCCTGCGACCAGTGATGTGACTACTCTTTATTTCGATAAAAAAAATTCTTCAAAAATCTCATTCAGAGAACTAATATTTGTAGATATTACTGGTGGTAGGACCTCTTGTGAGTCCGCGCGGGTAGGTACCACCGCCCTGCCTATTTCTGCCGTGAAGCAGTAATGCGTTTCGGTTTGAAGGGTGGGGCAGCCGTTGTAACTATACTGAGATCTTAGAAATTATATCTCAAGGTGGGTGGTGCATTTACATTTTTACGTTAAAAAAGATACAATTTCTTGTCCTGCATTGTAAAGTAAATAAGTTAAAAATACAACACGCACGAATAAAATTGAAACTATACTTTGGATCTCATTTAGCACGTAGCATTGAAAGCGAATCGCGGTCAATTACTTCAAGAAGGACCGAAACAAACTCAAAGGGATTCATATTTTTATGAAAATAATAAGGCTTTTACCTTTCTACATTATAATTACATTTAACAATGTTCTGTTTATTTTTTATAAACGACGTCAACAAATCTTTAATATATGATTCATTCTCATAATTAATCAAAACAACCGTGAAACATTGAACGTTTAGATATGTTACAGCTTAAAGTTGTAGTTGAATTCCAATTGGGAGTGTAGTGAATTCTTACACGGCGGCGCGATTAATGTGAACGGGACGCAATTTGTGTTATCAACGTTATTGGTTCGTTTTAGGGATGTGCCGCTACCTTGTGCGATGCACGATAAAATAGCGATTTTTGATTTTGTAGATTTTTAGTGGCATATTCGGTTCATTGTAGGGATGTGCTCCTATGTTCCACGATGCACGATAAAATAGAGATTTTTGATTAGGTAGATTTTCAGGGGCATATTTGTTTTTTTATATACGACCACAAAAAGCATGAGATTTAATTTTTATATACTTAATCTGGCCATAAATACTATTACAAAGGAAAAAAAAATCTATTGCACAGAACATTTATTACTTTTACAGTGTGCTAGTTTAATACATAAATATAAAACAATTTAAAGTATAAAAGGCTTATTCGAATTGGTCTCCATTGGCTGCAATACAGTTCTTTAAACGTTGAGGCCAGTTATCAATAGAAGCACGCACTCTTTCCATGGGAAAATTTTTCACTACCAATCGTACGGATTGTCTTAGGGACTCCAAATTATCATGGCGTTTAGAGCAAGCCGTACTCTCTAAAACTGACCATAAATCATAACCCAGCGGATTAAGATCGGGACTAGACGACGGTCAATCTTCAGCTCTGATGAAGTCCGAAACGTTCGTTTCCAACCAAGACTGCGTAGACCGAGCTTTATGACCTGGCGCCGAGTCTTGCTGGAAGGACCATTCTTGATTATTGAACATGGTGTTGTTAAGGGGCTTCACTACCTTCTCAAGAATGGTATCTTAATACACTTGTGCCGATGTTTTGATACCTTTTTTACAAAAGTATGGCTCAGTCACTCCTTCATAGCTAATACCCCACCAAACTATCACTGAAGTCGGATAGTGCCCACGTTGCACTCTGTCGACTAATTGGGAAGCTTCCTTAGAGCTTTTGAGCATAAATACAGTAATTTTGTTTGTTAAAATGTTGCCCAATTGTAAAAAATTTCTCATCCGTAAACAAAATTTTTCTATGACCTCCCTTTGCGAACCGCTTCAGTATTTGTTTCGATTTTACCACCCTATTCTCTTTTAAATTATCAGTTAAGAAATGACCAGTACGTCTCTTATAGGCTGCAAATCCTAAGTCATATTTTAAAATACGCGATATGGTTCTAGGTGCTATCTTCTTCTCTCGAGATAAAATCTTTTGCTTTCGGACAGGATTTCTTCGAATTCTTTCCCTTACTGCTTTGACCACCTTTTTCGTACGAACACTACGTGGACGGCCAGATCTTTTTCTGTCACAAACAGAGGAGGTCTCATTGCACCTATTAATAGCCCGGTACACAAACATTTTACTAATACCAAGCGTATGGAGAGGTTTAAAAATTGAATTTGGCTTCATACCTACTTTGTGTAATGCAATCACAGCATTTCGGTTCTTTTTATCACCCCACTACATTTTAATATCGCAAAATATTGTACAATGTATTGGCGCCAAAATGAGAAAACTCAATGAGGAATCATATAAAAATGACAGATTACAAATTCAAATGTAACATTTTGTTTATTTTTAATTGTAACAGTATTTATGGCTAGACTAAGTATATGTATATGCTTTGAATAGAATCAGAAATTTCATTCATTCATTCAGAATATCTTCAAATTGGCCCAGCTTATTATCCTGTACGGTTTGGTAAGTATGGGTTTAAAGCCGAATCAAAGATCGACCAGGAAAGCGAGTCGAGCTTACTACATCTTATTAATCTACAACAGGTTCTTCTAAGGCATCCTACATCATTTAATTCAGCATATTTATAATACACGTAGCGCAATTGCTGAAGCCATAGTAAAGCCTGGGTCATTAAAGCGTCTGAAGTCCGACAGCCCTGACTTCTTACAGTTTTACTTAGGGGAGAAGCTATTGTAATCTGCCATAGCTCCGGTACGAAAGGTCAAGTCGTTGTTGACACCCGATCCACTCTGTCGGTGCGGAAGATCGATGGCGGTTGCTACGACACGTTGATAACTTACCTACCAATATAACCACACCTTTTTTTATTGCTAGATGGGTCGACGAGCTCACAGCCAAACTGGTGCTAAGTGGTTACTGGAGCCCATAGACATCTACGACGTAAATGCGCCACCCACCTTGAGATATAAGTTCTAAGGTCTCAAGTATAGTTACAACGGCTGCCCCACCCTTCAAACCGAAACGCATTACGGCTTCACAGCAGAAATAGGTAATTACGCAAATTATAAATTTTGCGGGTTTCATTTTTATTACACGCTGTTATTCCTTCACCGTGGAAGTCAATCTTGAACATTTGTTGACTTCGTATTTCATTAGAAAAATTAGTACCCGCCTGAGATTCGAACACCGGTGCATCGCTCAATACGAATGCACTGGACGTCTTATCCCTTAGACCACGACGACTTCAGCAGCAACGAAGTGTCAATACTAGGCTAGGTTCAAGGTTAGTGAACCGCTTCGGAGTCCGATGTACTTGTACTTTTCTTCCTACCTGTTCGCTGGTAGCCTAAGAGGCTATTCCAGCTACGCCCGGGGTAGGTGAGCTTACCGGCTCACCCTGAGAGAAATTGCTAACAAGAGCAGTGCCCAAGCAAGAGTAGTGCTTTGCAGAATCTGCCACAGGATCGGAATCGCGATCCACTGAGAAGATCCGGCGAGAAACTTAGTGGGCTGTGTCTATGGGTTAGTTTGCTCGTCTAACTCTTGCGACCAGTGGTTGAGAGGCATAAAAACACCGAGAGTGGATCCAGGGGATCCGACAAGACATATTGTTGGCAAGACATGTGGCTTTGCGTTGCCCCGTCGCGGTCAGAATACTTGTACTACAAGTCCTACAAGTTTTTCTACTCCTTGCAGCGATGAAGGATGGATTAGTTACGATTTTTCCGCGAAATCAAAATGTCCTATTGGTTTATCGACGAGCCGAACTAAGGTCTAAGTCAGTACGGGCTCACAATATGATCTACCTTACAGAAGATTTCATTTTCCAGTGTAGCAAAGTGTTCGACCAATCTGAGCGCCAACATATACTTCACTAGCGACCCGCCCTCGCTTCGCTTCGGAAACATTAAAACACACATGAAACAAAAAAAAACAAAAAAATTAAAAAAAGTAGCCTATGTTCATCAGGGACAATGTCGGCTTCTAATGGAAAAAGAATTTTTCAAATCGGTCCAGTAGTTTCGGAGCCTATTCGAAACAAACAAACAAACAAATCTTTCCTCTTTATAATATTAGTATAGATATAGATTATCCTTATAACATTTATAATGTGATTGTTCACAGTTGGCACGCCTCATAATCTGTCACCGTTGCTCTCGTGCAGCTAACCTATCTACTGTTTTATTTTTATTATTACTTCGGGTAAACGATTTCACGATTCAGTTGGTATGAATTGATTACCAGAGTTTATAGACATCGCAACGAGAATGTGCCTACCTACCTTGAGAATATATGTATATACATGACTCAGTTTTTTTTATTGCCCTTGTAGGCAGACGAGCATACGGCCCACCTGATGGTGAGTGGTTACCGTCGCCCACGGACTTCAGCAATCCCAGGGGCAGAGCCAAGCCGCTGCCTACCGAAAAGTAATTAATGCATAGTAATTACGCTAACTAAAATTTTTGCAGGTTTGATTTTACGACACGATATAGGATGATATCGTGGAAGTCATTTGTATGTATATGAAGTATGTAGTATGTATGTAGTTTGTAATATGTTGTTGACATCGGGATTTGAGCATCGCTCGAGACGAGTACTCGAGACGTATTTTTTTTTGGGCCACGACGACTTCGATTTTTGCCTATACATTTTTAATAGATTATCAACAAGAATGTGAATTGGATCATATCATATATTCTTTTAAGGTTCAATTTCGCGTTAATTGGAGTTGCTGTCGGTCGTGAAAACTAAAGTATTGAAAAACGTCGGAAATCGTGAAATTGTTTTTAATGTTATCCATGATTTAAATCGAGCTTTTAACGATTGTTTGCAGCGGATATTTTATCGATGTCTGCGGCTTTTAGGTTAATGGCTGTTATTGATACTGACGTTAAGTGGCCGACGTTGCTCGCACACTAATATTGATGTTGGAAGCATAAGGACGGTTTTCAAGTTTTCAAACTTAAATTAATACTATAATTACGGTTTCATCTCTAGTTTTTTATTGTCGTATTGTATTTTTAGTAGTTTTCATAACTGTAAACTCTTCGTATTTCACCTTCTCAGAATATTTATTAGTATTAATTGTTAATCTACTATAGTCTAAAAGGTCGCCTCTCCGAGAAAAAGATAAAATAGACTTGAACGAAAAGTCAAAAGCTGTTTTTGCAAAGTAATAGATTTGATTCGTTATTTATAATATTTTGAAAGAATAGTGATATCTCTTGATAAATAATAAAATGAATGATTGATGTATTAAGAGAGCAGCTTTACTGACTTCACAACCCTGTCTGTTTTTGTCACGCGCAGTTCCGATTTGGATGATTGAACCATCCCTAATATTAAATACTATTGAGACTTAAACCCCATTACCTAAATGTCATGTCAATGTTCAAATATTAAGACGTTCGTAATATTAAGGGCTTTACCAAGACCATTATATTATATATATATATACTTAAATTCCATAAATAGCTTAATAGCTATTAGAGAATACATGACTGTGTTCATTTAGTCTGTATCTTAAGATTTTCATCGGTAATGAACTAGAACTAAGTCTGACATAGTCTGCATTGAATCATTATTGCTGGGAATATTCTAGTATCAACCTTCTGGAATATCATCAGTATTTTGAATATATTAAACGTGCTATCCAAACAAAACGAGACAGAAGTCTATATTTGTAAGATGTCGTTTTTTTTTGTTCTCTCGAATAAATATTTTTTTTTTTCGAGAGTACGCGTTGCTTAGCTTCAATATTCATTGGAAACAAACGTTCGTCCCGGAGAGAACCAATTCCGTTTGTCAAACACAATTTGTATGCAGCTCGCGTCTCGAATGTTTATGTTCATATCTTTGTAAATGCATATCGATACGACAGTAAATAACTTGAAATAAATGAAATACGCGCTCGCCATGAGTTATTTTATACGTAATGTGACATAAAAAACGTTTGGTTGATCGCGTTAGCTGTAAAGTATTTTCAAAACGACTGAAACTTTATAGTGAACTAGCTTTTGCCCGCGACTCCGTCCGCGTGGAATAGTCACTTTGGCATAACGTTAAATTTTATCCCCCACTTCATTTACATAGAAAGTGAAAATATTTTGAAACATTCAATATTGGCGCTCCACTTGTAAGTATTAGTTTTACCGTAATGTTATTTAATCCATAGCCTTTCTCAATAAATGTGCTATCTAACACTGAAAGAATTTTTCAAATCGGACCAGTAGTTCCTGAGATTAGCGCGTTCAAACAAACAAACTCTTCAGCTTTATAATATTAGTATAGATGAAGTAATCATGTGATTATAACATAAAGCTGTTATTATACTTATATCAAACTTATTTTTTTGTTATTGAATACGAACTTTCCAACAAAGGAATGTTAAGAATTTATTTGTAAAGTATTTTCCAAATCTTTGTTCGTTCGCGCGTAACAGGTAATTCTGAAAATGCTTTTTTGATACAAAGTACGTCTTGTTTGTTATTATTATAGAATCAGTGCCTTCTAAATGTTACGTTTTAAATATGGAGATGTTAAATTTTAGTTAAGAGTAACTAACCTGATGTGTAATATTATTTAAGTAGATAATTATATTATGTGTGAAAAATGATTTAGCTTAAGTTCGCTATGTTACACAGTAATTGGGCTATCCAGCTTAGGTCTAATTCATACTGAGCGGTTACAATAACCATCCCGACCTATCGATAAAATTTATTTTAATTTATTAATACATAATTTTTTTGCATGTATTTTTTTATTGCATAGACCACCTAGGACGAGCTCATAGCCCACCTGATATTAAGTGGTTGCTGGAGCCCATAGACATCTACAACGTAAATGCCGCCACCCACCTTGAGACATGAGTTCTAAGGTCTCAGTATAGTTACAACGGCTGCCCCACCCTTCATACCGAAACGCATAACTGCTTCACGGCAGAAATAGGCGGGGTGGTGGTACCTACCCGTGCGGACTCACGCGAGGTCCTACCAACAGTAATTACGCAAATTATAATTTTGCGGGTTTGATTTTTATTACACAATGTTATTCCTTCATCGTGGAAGTCAATCATGAACATTCCTAAATACGTATTTCATTTTAAAAATTGGTACCCGCCTGTGGGATTCGAACACCGTTGCATCGATAGATACGAATGCACCGGACGTCTTGTCCTTTAGGTCACGACGACTAAAATTAAAATATCGATAATAGCTCGATGCTTCCCATCCTCACTAAACAAACACGTGTAATCATTGACCGCCTAAACATTGATACGATTAATCAAGCTCTCGATGTATTTGTAAAATCGATTCGCGTTCCGTGGGAAATTTCAATTCGATACGAATAATCGATTCTATTATGGCGCCCGTTCAGTTCGGGATCGTAAATTAAAAAAACCGGACATGCCAATTTCGTGCTACATCGGTAACGATGGACTTTTTGCGCTTTTAACATTCGGAATTACGAAGCGAATTCGTATGGTGGAATAGAATTGAAAAGAGATCAAGTTACGAGGAAGAGACCGAATTAACTAAATATTTTCATCAAACTTTATAATGTGCTGACACATCGGCCTTTATTTTATATACGAATGAGTTTTAACGGCATTAACACGATAATATTATACTTCGTATGTATTATTTAAAAAATATAACTTTTTGTATAATTCGGATTTATTTTCATTGTGTATCGAAGACACAATATCGCAATCATATTGGTGCAATCAATGATTCAAATCAAAAATAGTTTAAGGCTTATTATTTAATAGCATACATACTAATTAAATTACAAATTAAAAAGTTTTCACAAAATCTTTGATTATAACACATTACTTTTAAATAATCAAGGATATTCAGGCGTTATAAACGGTTTGTAATCTTTTGAATTTGCATACTTTTTGTTTTTATTTTTACATTTCCGGATATTTATAAACACTTTACAATTTTCTTTGTTACGAAAGACGGCGTATAGGTAAAGTGTAATTAATTCTTAGAATTTTAACAAACTTTTAGGAAGAGTTGCACATGCGAAGAAGCCCATAGATACAATCCACTGAGTTTCTCGTCGGATGTTATCAGTGGGCCGCGATTCCAATCTAGTAGTAGACCCCACCCTGCCTGTTTCTGCCGTGAAGCAGTAATGCGTTTCGGTTTGAAGGGTGGGGCAGCCGTCGTAACTATACTTGAGACCTTAGAACTTATATCTCAAGGCGGGTGGCGCATTTACGTTGTAGATGCTAACACCAGGTGGGCTGTGAGATCGTCCACCTATCAAAGCAATAAAAAATAATAAAAAATCAGCGAAGCAATGCTCTTTCTAAGGCCAGTGTTAGTGATTTTCTCAGGTTGAGGCCGTGAGCTCACCTACCACCGGTCCTCGCGAAGTTGGAATACCTCCTTAGGCTACAAGCAATTAGGTAGGGGAAAAAATACTTTGGAAAAAGACTTTCGTAGGCTATGAAAGTCTTTTTCTGCGATTAATACACAAAATAAACAGTGAGTAAACCTTCAGGCAACTTCGAGGCGTACTCGAGTTTAGAAAATTCTAATCTGAAATTCCTGGTTCATGAAATATTAACAATACAAAGTCGTTGATACGGATAGCGTGCAAATATTCAAATGGGATGCGCCGGCGCCGATAGTTCTCAGACAGAGGTCGCAGTGCGCCCTGTGTCGCCTTGACTATGCCGAGATACTGACTTTGTACTTTAAATGGTATGGCCCAAGTTATGAGAGGGAGCGAACCGTTGCTCCGTTTTTATTTTTCTAAAGAGAACTACATTTGAAGAAAATATTTAGAAGGTTATTCAACTTAAATCAATAGTCACTAACAGCGAGGTATAATTATTACAATTTTATTAACAATATAGTTTGAGGCATAGTTTTGGTAGAGCACTTTGTGTGTGCTGTTTATTTTTGACAGGAAGCAATTACGTTCTTGATTGAAACATAGACGTTGCCAAAGGAAATGAGACTAGGTTGTGGTATCTACCTAACTACTCTGTATTCTATTTGACAATAAATACGTAACGAGCAAAGTATGTTTCATAAAAAATACCACCCGCTTACCTTATTATTTTGTATTAGTAGCTAGTTTTTGAAAGGGTGATTCAAGCACGTTTTTCTTATTGTAGCGAATATTATCATAATAATATCGAAATCATAGAACAAAAATTATCGTATTTTTTTGATAAATTTTAAATACAACTTTCGCTCGTGACTTGCACGGTTCTTTTGTTACAAGAATGGACGCATCGTGCCGCATAAATAAATGCAATTTACACACAGGTGTATCGGATCGAATGGGTCGTTGTTTATGTACGTGCGCGGATGGACACTGCATCCTATTATTATTAGATACTTCCATTCACGTTATGCGGAAAGGCTGTTCTGTTTTGGTGGTCTATTTATTTAAATTGCAGCAGTCCGCTGAGGTCGTCTTACATGATAATATTATATCAGTTTTCAAATATAGAGGCATTCATATTTGAAAGAGACATTGATTTTTTCATGTTGCCTCCTTTGCTAATAACATTTATCTTTATTAATGAATTGGCTGGTTTTTCCGATAAAATTACTAGCGTTCAGCCTCCCGATAATTTAATAATTAATAAGCATATTTTTTTGTTGATTAGATGAATTAGCGAGTTCACATCCCATCTGAAGTTGAGCGATTACTGGAGCCCAGAGATACTACAACGCGAATGCCATTACTCACCTTGAGACATCAGATTGAGATTTCTATTATTTTGTATAATGGTAGCTCCATCTTTGAAGAATGACCGCATGACTGCTTCTCGGTAGAAACTGACAAGTTGGCCGTTTTTCTTTTCTTTTTTTACCTATGCTGATAGCCTTGAGAGTGTATTTCAGCTTCACCCTAACGTGTGTGGGTGAGCTCACGGGACTCAAACCGGGAGTGTTGCTGACACCGGCTCTCAAAAGAGCAGTGCTTCGCAAAATCTACCACCGAATCGGAAACGCGACCCACTGAGAAGATCCGGCGAGAAACTCAGTGGGCTGTGTCTATGGGTTAAGTTTGGTCGTTCTTAATAACACGCGTATAATACGCCTATCACTGCTGAATGCTTGTTGTTGATCACAGTACGCAAGTATTACTTAGAGAATGCAGCCTCCTATTCTCCGGTAAATGAAGGGAATCATTCAACATCATCATCATCTCAGCCTGTCCATTGTCCACTGCTGAACATAGGCCTCTCCAAGTGATCTCCAGTGCGGCCGGTCCGTTGCCACCTGCATCCAACGTGACCCAGCGGTTCTTACCAGGTCGTCGGTCCATCTCGTAGGTGGCCGTCCCACACTGCGCTTGCATTACAGGGAGTTATAATTCTATAGGGATCTCACAATATCAATACACTACTAGTTTACAAATTCATAGATCCGTGTTTCTTATGGAGGAAGTTCGTTAATCGACATTCCTTAAATGCCATCAATTAAAAAAAAAGTGTCAAATTATTAAATCATTCTTACTATTTCGAATCACGTACATACATATATCCATTGAGTTTTAAAAATCGAATCTATAGTGTGCTACGTCATATTTTGTTGAGAATTTCAGTGATTATATTGCGCACTTAATGCTCAGTGGTATTCGATGTCTATGGATATTTACCAATGTTGGGGGCATAGCTGAGCCGCTGCCTACCGCATAAAACTGTCACTGAACTTAGTTTAGAGAAGGCCATCATCGAGAGACGGATTTCTTCTGAGATCCAGAACGGTGCCTAGTTAAAAAATTTGGAAACGAAATTTCTATCAGCGTAATGTTTCCAGATAGTAAGTAGTAGTAAATCAAATCAAAGGAATTTTTGGTGATCCGGGTTTGCTTCTGTTTGCAAAACATGTTGGTCTGTAATTAATTATATTGGGAGATTAGAAGAAGAAGACCCTTAAAACGGCTGATCGCAAACGCGTGAATGCTTTTGAGATGTGGTGCTGGAGAAGAATGCTTCGGATACCTCGGACAGCGAATAGAACCAATGTGTCTATCTTGGAACAACTGCAGATCAAGAAAAGACTGTCTACATTCTGCCTTCGCCGCGCACTCAAGTACTTCGATCATATTGCTCGGAAAACACCCAATAGTTTAGAGAGACTATTCGTGATAGGGAAGATCGACGGAAAGAAACCGCGCGGGCCCAATCCAACAAGGTGGTTCGATCAAATCCGCACCACACTAGAGATCCCATTCCATGAAGCCCTTCATACGGCCAATGATCGGAGGCGCTACAGGGAGATTGCAAAAAGTAAAATCCTGTCAAAATATGATGGTCACGACCCTCAGCAGTGAGGAAATTACGCGAGTGAAGAGAAGAAGTGTTGGATTGTCCAAATTTCAAAACATTTCTTTTGAAGTATGTAAGTCAAAGTGCCGGCAAATGTCGCTTCTAATACTCGTATGATCGCACAACAGCGCATTTAATTACTGACTATAATTTTCTTGATTGAGTTTCATTTCGTGACAAGGTCAATGTACAGTAAGGAACGAAATAAGTCTGAAGACTTACCGGTTCGCCTTCCTTCCACTGCCTCGCGCTCCCTGGGCTCAGCGTCGTTTCCGGAGGTGGGACCGTCTGTCCCTTGACTGGTACACGATGAACAATTGTCGCTGGTTCTAATGGTTACGCGTGATTTGCGTTGGGTAATTTTTGTTGTTTGTAATAAAAGAATGTCTGCCGCGGAACGCGTGTGTTAAGATACTATACGACGGCGATCTCTGCCCGTAGGCTTGGAGGGGTTGCTCAGCAAGCTTCTGGTTGGCTAGCCGGCCGTCTACAGGCGAGATCGAACCTTACTGTACCTAGGTTAAGATTTGTGTTGTCTTGAAGATGTATTGCCTAATACTCGATATTAATAAAAATACAGAAACACGAAAAATCTGTTTCAGTACGAAACAGTCAATTTTTTTGACAAATAATACTCGACTATAGATCTGGCGCTAGTCTCATCGTCACTCATTCTAGTCATGTTGGCTACGCGATTCGCATATTATTGTTATAAAGCATTAGCAACGGTGCCGGGAATACTTTGAAGCAGCTGCGCACGCGCCATTGTTGTCATACAGAATTCCTTAGAATGTATATTATAAATTATATTAAGTATGTTATAAAAATAATTCCATATTTATCGTTTTTCGCATACATTTAGCGTTAGCTGGTGGTAGGACGTCTTGTGAGGCCGCACGGGTAGGTATCATCACCCCGCCTCTTTCTGCCGTGAAACAGTAATGCTTTTCGGCTTGAAGGGCGGGGCAGCCGTTGTAACTATACTGAGACCTTAGAACTTATATCTCAAGGTGAGTGGCTGCATTTACGTTGTAGCTATCAATGGACTCCGGTAACCACTTAATACCAGATGGGCCGTGAGCTCGTCTACCCATCTAATAAATAAAAAAAATAAAAAAAGTCACAATTCTATGCTAATATAAAAATATTAAGTTAATCCTATAATCAATCTTATTAGCTTATATTGGTGAATAAGCTGACAGTCCATTATTGTATAAGTTATCGTAGGCTTTAAGATGGGATGTTGCAAATATAATCGCAGAATTATCCAAAATTTGATATCCAATGGATGGTTCATACTAAATTTTTTCACGATAGGGTCTTACTACATCCGTGCGGAGATCAAATACACCATCCCACCAATTAATCCCGGCAACAGACGTGGAGTACGTCAAGAGAACTGATTACAATATACGTGAATAAATTAGTTTTTTTTTTAAAATCATTTGTTTAATTCAACTAATCTACGCCCGACCTCGTAAGAAATAGTGACGATAATAACGCATCAAAATTAACATCTAAATTATCTTCATAGGTAATTACGAGTTAATTAAAATTTAAAGCAGATACATGTATTCATAGTAACAATAATTAACAATATAACGATACAGCGGCAACGAAGAAATGCTTTTTCATTCTCATTCATTCGTTCTAATCGAATGATGCATTAATTTACTGTGAATGAGTCATTTGAAATACACAGATAATTTTTTCAAAAGATACCGTGCGTAGTTGTTGTGTTAACAAATTGGTTTGGTTAATTTCTTTTTTAGAAAATGCTTGTAATTGTTTTTTTTTTCTTTTACTGTGAACCTATAGCAGATCAAAAAAAAAACAACTGTGCCTATTATATAATTAGATTTAAAAAGTAGTTTATGAATGAAGCTTGCAATATTGGATAAAATATGTGGACAAAAGATTAGATGGTAGGGCAATAGGGTAAATACTACCGTGGGGATTGAAAGGGTTGCTATTTTGGGTATTAGACAAGACAAGCACAATAAAAATCTGAATTATAATTAGTATAATATTTATTACTGGTGGTAGGACCACTTGTGAGTCCGCGATACTATACTGAGACTTTAGAACTTGTATCTCAAGGTGGGTGGCGCGTCTGCGTTGTAGATGTCTATGGGCTCCAGTAACCACTTAACACCAGGTGGGCTGTGAGCTCGTCCACCCATCTAAGCAATAAAAAAAGTATAATTCAGATTTTTATTGTGCATACCTTAAAATATTACAATATAAATGTTTGCTGTAAGTAAATGAGAGATGGGATAAAGACGCATGTTTCGTACTGAAACAGATTTTTTCGTTTTCTATATTTTTATTGGTATCGAGTATTAGACAATACATCTTCAAGACAACACAAATCTTAACCTATGTACAGTAAGGTTCGATCTCGCCTGTAGACGGCCGGCTAGCCAACCAGAAGCTTGCTGAGCAACCCCTCCAAGCCTACGGGCAGAGATCGCCGTCATATAGTAACTTAGCACACGCGTTCCGCGGCAGACATTCTTTATAACAAACAAAAAAATTACCCAACGCAAGTCACGCGTAACCATTAGAACCAGCGACAATTGTTCATCGTGTACCAGTCAAGGGACAGACGGTCCCACCTCCGGAAACGACGCTGAGCCCAGGGAGCGCGAGGCAGTGGAAGGAAGGTGAACCGGTAAGTCTTCAGACATATTTCGTTCCTTACTGTACATATATTTTTTGGTCCATTCGAACCGAATTGCTTAGCGTGACCTTGTGTTGTCTTGAGTTAGTATTCATTTTTAATTTGTAATAAAATAAAATTCACGATAACCGCCATTAACTCGCGCTGCTCCGTAGCCATCATGGCGGATATCGAACAAGATATGTTTGAACGTGAAATAATTCTTGACGATATCAAACGTACACTACAAGTTGCTCAAATTAATGAACAGCAATTTAGATCTCGTGTTATAGACCTAACTTCTCAACACAGAAAGTTCTCAAAATTACAATCGAAAATTGAAAAGGTTCTAATAAAATCAAAATGTTTCGATAAAGATGAACAGCTTAAAATTCGTGGTGATTTTAATGATTGTTACTACGCCATAATTGCTCATATGAATAGTTTGAAAAAATCGGATGAAGAGAGTAGACGAATAAGTATTTTAAATTCTTCGTTCAATGCTCATAGCGGTGGTTGCGCAACCAAACTACCCACTTTGCCTATGCCGTGTTTCAACGGGGAACCTACCGAGTGGCCCCCGTTTTATGATTTATTTCGTTCGTTAGTGCACGACAGTGATGCCTTCACCAACACGGAGAAATTCCGTTATTTGCTATTAACTTTAAAAAATGAGCCGTATAATTTAATAAAGTCATTACCGATAACTGAGGACAATTACTTTGTGGCTTTGAACATTTTAATTTCACGGTATGATAATAAACGGGTGATCGCAGTGAAACATATCGATAAAATACTCGATATCGAACCTTGTTCCGAAAGAAACATTCTTACTTTGCGTAATTTACTGAACGTATATCAAGAAAATATAAAAGCGTTGGAAGTTATGCCATTGCCTACGAAACAATGGAGTTTTTTATTATTGAACATCTTACTGCGTAAAATACCATCCTCAATACGTAAGAGGTTCGAGTTATCTCTAATAAAACCATGCGATATTCCAGACATTGACACGTTAATAAACTTCTTAGAACGTGAGTTATCTGCATGCCAGTTTTCAAACTCAAATTCAGTTAGTTTAAATACAAATGATAAAATGGTCGCACATGGGGGTAGTTCTCGAACATTACCGCAAAATGCATCGCGTGTTGTTTCTAAGTCAAGCGAAGCCACCTTAGGTACGCGACGTTCATTTGCCACTAGCGTCATTCATGACGTTCCCTTAAGAAATAAAAACACGAAGAACAATATGTGTTTATGTTGTGAGGCTCAGCATACGTTAAATAAATGCACCAAATTTCTAAATTTATCTCCGCGTGATAGATATTCTTTCATTCAAAATAAAAACGTTTGTTTTAATTGTTTAAATGTCGGTCATGATGTAAAACAATGCAAGTCCAATTTTGTGTGTCGCTCGTGTCAAAAAAGACATCATACTTTGCTTCACTTTGATTCTCATCGTTTGTCGGTTACAGTAAATAGTGGTATGACAGAAAGTAGTTCTGCATCTCTCTCGCGCAACGATTCATCTCAATCTGACATAGCCGCTCAACACGTCATGACCGCGGTGAATCACGCACAGTCTACTGCATCGTGTGTTCGGGGTACAGTTTTGTTAGCCACAGCGCTCATCCATGTATGTGTGACTCCGCGTATTAAACACATCGTTCGATGTATTGTAGATAGTGGTAGTCAGGCGACATTTATCACAGAGGCTTGCGCGCAGCGTTTAAATTTGGCGCGTAAATATACTAACGTTCCGGTGTTCGGTGTGGGTGATAGTAAGCCTGTATACCCGAATGGCGTCGTAACGTTTTGCGTTACCCCTCGTAATGGGGATCAGCCTTCGATTCCGGTTGAAGCATTTATTTTACCAAAGATTGTTTTACAAAATATGCCAAGCGTTTCTTTACCTTTCAAGGAATGGCCTCATATACAGAATATTACATTAGCTGATCCCAATTTTCATACTCCACAACCAGTGGAAATGCTTTTAGGTGCGGACATACTGTCCCAAATATTATTAGGCAATGTGATTACGGGACCACCTGGTTCGCCGATAGCTATAAATAGCATCTTCGGTTATCTATTGTTAGGTAGTCTTTCTTTCAATCACAAGTCTTCCCCTGTTACTACAGGAATACAAGTTTATCATTCAAGTTTTAGCTCATCCTACGATGACATGGAACTAACAAAATTTTGGGAACTGGAGTCGTTGCCTGAAAGGAAAGAGTTCACTCCAGATGAAACGTTGTGCGAATCGTTATTTGTTAGCTCACATACTCGTGACAAAACCGGACGATACATAGTCCCCCTTCCGCTTAGACCGGATTCCCCATCCTTAGGTGAATCCCGGAGTATAGCTTTATCTAGATTAAATAAATTAGAATATCGTTTAGAACGTAATCATTTGTTAAAAATGGACTATCACACGTGTTTAAAAGAATACGATGATCTTGAGCACATGGAGTTAGTTCACACTCCGTCCCTGGTCCCGGACAATTCGTATTACATACCGCACCACTGCGTGGTCAAAGAATCGAGTACTACTACTCGAACGCGCGTTGTTTTTGATGCAGGTTGCAAAACTTCCAATGGAAAGTCTTTGAATGACATATTGTTAGTCGGTCCTAAATTGCATCAAGACATAGTCGATGTTTTACTAAAATTTAGATTAAATTCTATTGCTTTCACGGCAGATATAAAACAAATGTACCGAAGCATTTTAATACGCGAGTCGGATCGCGATTTTCAACGAATCTTATGGCGGTCATCATTAAATGAACCCGTACGCGACTATCGACTCCGAACAGTTACTTTCGGCATTAGTTCTTCACCATATTTAGCATTACGCACGATACGACAACTAGCTGTCGATGAGCAGACGCGGTTCCCGTTAGCCTCCGAGGTCCTGAGGGACCAAGTGTTTGTTGATGACGTAGTCACGGGAGAAAGTGACGAGTCACGTGCTTTAGTTTTACAACAACAATTAATTGGTATTTGTCAATCAGCGGGATTCGAACTGCGAAAGTGGTGCAGCAACTCGCCCGCGATACTCGCGGCAGTTCAGACGCCAAGTCTTCACGGTGAGCGGCAGGACAACATATCCTTCGCTTCCATGGAAAATGATATGCAAATCAAAGTCCTCGGTCTGCAGTGGAACCCAAAGCTTGACGTTTTTTCATTTTCTGTTCAAGTAGGAACCGATAAAATAACAAAACGTGCGATTCTATCTCAAATAGCGAAAATTTATGATCCCAAGGGTTGGCTCGCTCCTGTCACTTTATATGCCAAACATTTAATACAATTATTATGGTTATCAAAAGTTGGCTGGGACGACCCACTGCCCGTGAATATAGCAAACGCGTGGTCGACCTTTATCAATGAGTTACCACTCTTATCGCAATTAGAAATTCCACGTCATGTTTTGCCAAATACATATGCTGTCCAAATTCATGGGTTTTCGGACGCATCCGAGAAAACATATGCTGCTAGCATTTACCTACGTCTTACGGACTTACAACATAATGTTAGATGCTTTCTTTTAATTGCAAAAACTCGTGTGGCGCCTATCAAACCGGTTTTGACGATACCACGCTTAGAATTATGTGCGGCGGTATTATTGTCTCAGTTGTGTGAGAGGGTGCTATGTATTTATAAAGATCGTGTGAACTGCGAAGATATATACGCATGGTCAGATTCTTCTATTGTGTTAGCGTGGCTTCGATCACCACCTCATGAATCGAAAACTTTCGTGTCTAATCGAACGAGCGAGATACTCTCACGACTTCCTGCAAGGTGCTGGCGTCACGTTCCATCTGAGGATAACCCAGCAGATGCTCCATCTCGTGGGATGCTTCCTCAAACATTTCTAAATAATGAAATGTGGTTTAATGGCCCACCGTGGCTTGCCCGAGAGCCGTCTTACTGGCCCACGAACCAAAACATTCCTAATACTACGGAGGAAAGACGTAGTTTAACATTAATGCTGAATTCAGAAATAACACAACCGGAGGACGTGGAATTCATATCACGCTTTTCCACGTTAGGTAAACTCGTTAGAATTACAGCTCGAATATTTCGTTTTTACAATAATTGTAAGCGAATAAAAAAATCCTATCCTGATTTTATTACGGTGTCCGAGTATGAGTTTTCTTTAATGAAATTAATTCACAGAGTTCAGTTATTTTGTTTTTATGAGGACATAAAAAATATTTCACAGGGAAAATATCCTTCAAATAAACTCAGACGTTTAAATCCATTTCTTGACAAAGACAATAATTTACGAGTAGGAGGACGACTTCACAAGTCGATTTTGAATTTTGATTCTAAGCACCAGTTGATTCTACCTAAAAAACATCATTTAACTTTTTTAATAATCGATAACGCTCATATCACAAATTTGCATGCCGGATCTCAATCTGTTCAACACATTTTATTTCAAGGATTCTGGATCTTATCCAGTCGCAATAAATGGTTTCAAAATCGCGGACCACTCATACGTGAAGGCACCATTGTCGTGGTACGCGACGATAATCTTCCTCCGTTACACTGGAGACTGGCTCGCGTACACGCTCTTCATCCCGGGTCCGACAATGTTACTCGCGTAGTAACTGTTCAAATCGGTAATACCTTCGTTAAACGTGCAGTAGTCAAACTTTGTCCACTTCCAATACATTAACTTTTTATTATTATTATGTTACTCATTTTTTTATTATTATTACTTTTAATTTTCACACATACGTGGTTGAGTTACTGAGTTTTTAAATTCCTTCATAAGTAGTGTTAAAACAATTGCATTATTTTAAGGTGAGCGGCATGTTTCGTACTGAAACAGATTTTTTCGTTTTCTATATTTTTATTGGTATCGAGTATTAGACAATACATCTTCAAGACAACACAAATCTTAACCTATGTACAGTAAGGTTCGATCTCGCCTGTAGACGGCCGGCTAGCCAACCAGAAGCTTGCTGAGCAACCCCTCCAAGCCTACGGGCAGAGATCGCCGTCATATAGTAACTTAGCACACGCGTTCCGCGGCAGACATTCTTTATAACAAACAAAAAAATTACCCAACGCAAGTCACGCGTAACCATTAGAACCAGCGACAATTGTTCATCGTGTACCAGTCAAGGGACAGACGGTCCCACCTCCGGAAACGACGCTGAGCCCAGGGAGCGCGAGGCAGTGGAAGGAAGGCGAACCGGTAAGTCTTCAGACATATTTCGTTCCTTACTGTACAACGCAACAAATATAGAATTTTATTAAAGCGTTAAGTATTCTTAAATGAAGTCATATTAGCATGAAAAGTAAACTTTATTAATAGTTTAAGCATCCGCTTTAAGCTGTGAATATCGTAATAACTTGGAGAATCTACGAGTAATATGAGTCTGGTAGGGTTCAGGCTGACGACGACTTAAGGAATTCGTTACACGTGAATGAATATAAATGAAAGAGACAAACAAATAGAAAGAAGAATATAGAAATAAAAAAGAAAAATATAGGAAAAATAAGAAAGATCCAAGAAAAATATATCCACGTTATTCTAAAATTATTTATTAGGGAATAATTTTTTTGAAAATCCTTCCTTCCTTCTTAAGAAACTTCTTCCGACATTTTCTGGATTTCAGTCACGTTGGTTTCTTTTTCTTCTTAAGGTATCTCTCGTATACAAGAGCTTGATCATCTATTTGTCCCACTCTCTCACCGAGCTGCAGTTGCTCGATACCAGCGAGCCTTGACCACTGTTATTGGCTATAACAAAATTGCCACAAGTTTATGTACCCATTTAAGCAATAAAAAAAAACTTATGCTCCTCATCCAGGACCGCTTCTTCCAACGTGTCTCTTCGACGAAGCACATCATGACTAGTTGAAGCAGTTAGCACAAATCACTTCATTAGAGCCCTCTTCATTTTAATTGACCGAAGTACGGTCTCATAAGTTTAGCTGTTATTCATTTATTTGGCAGAGCCAAATTAAGTAGATCTAGAAGAACTGAATTCTCTTCATACGGAAACTGCATTCATACAAGTAATACGTGCTCACAAGAAATTCTTTATTCAAGTAAACCTCTGTTCATTGATTCAGAATCCTTTCTGGCTACACTCTGGGTAATGTTATTCAAAATTTATTCTGTTTTGAGGCGTACATTGAATATTATTACCATACAGTACGGAATGTGCTTCAGGTGACCTCCATTAAGAAAATATAGATGTTCTCAGGGAAATGTAGACACTTTTACGAAGCAACGAAGCTTGTGTACGTGGATGCGTTTTGAATGAGGTTTTTCGAGAATGTTCCTATGCTTCTCGAGAAGGTGTGCCATTATTTGGTATAGCATGGTTGAAAATATGGGTATAGAGCCTGTGATTACATTTTGAATGTCGTCGATGGGTGGATATCATTGTCGAATGTGGAAATTACCTTACAAACAGGCGCACCAAAGAAGCGCCTTAGAAGCTCCGGGAATCTGTACATTTTTGCATCTTAATTTTGGTTCTAAAAACATTCTTATAGTATTTTATTCGGTTTTTGCGAGTCCTCATAAAACTATTTATATGGTTTAATTTCGCCTTTATTGTTGTCATAATATTATTTTTGACATTTCGATTACTTTACAGTTAACGTGGTGATGGGCGCATCTTACATTACCACATTCTTAATTGTTAAATGCGTATTTTTGTTGATCTGAAATAGTCCATTACAATTTATAAACCTACCAGAGTAGCCAAGCTACGTTCTCGAATACCTGTGAAACTCTCATAGCAGTTTCCTGCCTAGTTTGAATAGATAGCACACCACCGTTATTACTTGTAATGCGCTCCAATTATGAGCATAATTTATTTGAATCAAGTTAAATTACGGCCCCTTTAAAACAGAAAGCAAAATCCGAGAAGCAATTTACGACTAAACAGTTTGAATAAAATATTTCGGGTTAAGACTCGTGATTGAAAAGTTTTAGGGTCAAGGTTACGTCTAATTAAATCGAACAACGTTAATAGTTCAAAGTTGAAGCCCCTTTGTGATTTATTTGAAGAATTTTTGGACTTTGTTCTAAAATTGATAATTTGTTCAAGTTGAAATGAAGGTGTGCCGCCGTGCCGGGTAGGAGGAAATCGGAAAGTTCGCGTTTAATTTTGGATCCTTACGAAATTCTCTTTGATGTTTATTTTCGATGGCTATTTTTCGTTTAGCCTCTTTAGTTTTTTAATTTTTTTTTTGAGATGTATGCTTCATTGATTTTAGGATATCTTAGTCTTTACTCGATCGTGAAAAATAGACATTATATGAAATGTTTCAGATTCAGTGACTACGAAGTAGGATTTAGTCCTGTGTTTCGAGGATGGGAATCATACACAGAAAAAAAAAAAGCACATAAGAGAATCGAACTGAACCTCGAAGTTCAGTTTTTTCCTATCTATGCTGATAACCTTGAAAGGCTATTTCAGCTACACCCTAACATGTGGATGAGCTCACGGGGCTCAAGCCGAAAGTGTTGCTAACACTGGTCCTAGCAAGAGCAGTGCTTCGCAGAATCTACCACCGGATCGGAAACTCAGTGGGCTGTGTCTGTGGGTTAATTTACTAGACGAGCCCTTCGTCGCAAGCGACGGATTCGACGTGGACGGTGACCGGTGCTTGGGCTACCTAAAAGCACCGTTAATGGATCGGGATGATCCGTAACGACGTGTTTTGGGCTACGTCGACGAAGTTCAGTGATAAGGTCACTAAGCATACATAAAATTAATTAGGTCATATTTTTTATTGCTCTTGTAGTCAGACGGGCATATGGCCCACCTGATGGTTAGTGGTTTCTGTCGCCCATGGACGACAGCAATGCCAGGGGCAGAGCCAATCTGCTGCCTACCGTTTAATACTATCCACAAGCCTCGTTTGAAGAAGGACATGTCATAGTGCTCGGAAACACCGTGGAGGGGAGCTCATTCCAAAGCCGGATGGATCGTACGTGGCAAAAAGATCTCTGGAAACGCAATGTGGATGAACGCAGTGGTTCCAGGTAGTATGGATAAACTCTACTCCCGTGGCGCGCAGTGCGATGGTAAAAACGAGATGATGGTATCATTTCAAACATATGTATGTATATATTTCAGTAAAGAGCGAGAGATATTTGTCATACACAGATATTTGTCATTTCAATATAGGTCGTTCTCACCTCACATGTCCTGCGGTTTGATTCCGTTTGCATATTTAAACCAGTCTAGGTTTGTAATCTGTGGACAAACAACGATTTTTTATTAGTAAACTTATTTTTTTATTTAAAATAATGAAAAATAAAAAAAAACTCTATAATGCGACTACGTTTCAGTTATTGATACATTTTAATAATTGCATATTAGCCATTTGACCTTTTTTTTATTATTTTATTGCATTGATGGGTGGGTGAGCTCACGTCCCACCTAGTGTTAAGTGGTTACCGGAACCTGTAGACATGTAGAATGTAAATGCCGCCACCCACCTAGAGATATAATAAGAGGTCTAAGGTCTATAGGATTTACGAATATATGTTTTAAATTTATTTTGTATGTTTTATTTTTTTTTGAGTTTATTGCACATGCAGGCATACGAGCATACGGCCCACCTGGTGGTGAGTGGTTACCGTCGCTCCTGGACTCCAGCAATGCCGATGCCAATTATGTTATTAAACCTGAAGATCAGTAAGTAATACAGGTCTTTGAACCTAATACAGAGGAATTATAAGGTTAATCTCTATTTTCGTACTGTACCTTTATGAGAGAAATAAATAAATATTATTATTATTTATTTATATTTATTTAAAATCTTATTAGTTACATAATATTTTTTAAAAAAGATATTAAAAATACAATTTTTTAAAAAACACTATATAAAAATAGATTGCCGCTGATGGCGGTGTCTACGACACAAGCCACCAGTGGTTAGGACTCCAGAGTGAGAAACCTCCTCACAATGCGTGCAGTATCGAGGATAACTGCTTTCTGTATTAGGCCCTTAACCCAGCTGGATAACGAAAGTTTCTTAAGATGTTGATCGAAACTTTTCGCCATCAAGCCGTGTACCGACACAACTATTGGAACAATGATGGTTGAATCAACATGCCACATGGCGGTAGTCTCGTGGGCCAGGTCTAAATATTTTATTAATTTGTCCTTTTCTGCCTTCACGAGGTTCTCGTCATGAGGAATGGTGACATCAACCAACACTGCTCGACGCGCAGATCGATCTATTATCACAATATCAGGTTTATTGGCTACAATATACCTATCCGTGATAATAGATCGGTCCCAGTAGAGCGTAACATGACCATTATCAAGAACTGGTTGAGGTTGGTATTGGTAATAAGGTACAGCAGAATCAAGAAAACCATATTTCAGAGCAAGTCGTTGATGGATAATCCTAGCCACTTGGTTATGTCTATGCAAGTACTCGCCGTTAGCAAACCGAGAACAGCCAGAAACAATATGTCTAATAGACTCTCCCGGACGGTGGCATGCCCGACAAATGTCGACCGTCCCATCCTTTAGTATATATTTCCGGTATTATTATTATTATTATTATTATTGGGAAGGCATATTGAAATTCCGTGTTTGGGTAGTTTTAGTAGTGTGTAGTAGTATTTTTTTTCTTTACCGCTAAACATCACATGGGCCGCGAACCCGTCTGCCTGGAGCAATAAAAAACTATTATATAGTACTAATGAGATTCCATTAGTGGATGTTAGTCGTAGTGCTTACGATAAGGCATTTCAATTTATACCTTTCTCTTTGCTTATCTCATAGGGCTGGCATTTAAAACCGAACGGCGATTGGAATATGATTTTGAAGTGAATTAATTAGTTATCATTTTATTCTTAAATCTTTTTGTTAAACGTTTCTATTTTTAAATAAATTTAGACGTCCTCCGTGGTTTTAATCATAATCTATACTTAATATCATAAAGCTGAAGAGTTTGTTTGCTTGAACGCGCTAATCTCAGGAACTACTGGTCCGATTTCAAAAATTCTTTCAGTGAACCCATTCATTGAGGAAGGCTATAGGCTATATAAAATCACGGTAAGGCCAATACAATTGGAGCACCAATAAATAATGTTTTGACTTTTTGCGTGACCATCAAATTGATATCTTTTTAGTGCAGGAGACCCTACTTAAGCCCGCGCGCCGTGACCCTAAAATCGCGAACTATAACATGGTCAGGAACGACAGGCTCTCTGCTCGTGGTGGTGGTACCGTCATTTACTATAGAAGAGCCCTGCATTGCGTCCCGCTCGATCCTCCCGCGCTCGCTAATATCGAAGCATCAGTGTGCCGAATCTCACTGACGGGACACGCGCCGATCGTTATCGCGTCCGTTTATCTTCCACCGGATAAGATCGTTCTAAGCAGTGATATCGAGGCGCTGCTCGGCATGGGGAGCTCTGTCATTCTGGCGGGCGACCTAAATTGTAAACACATCAGGTGGAACTCACACACCACAACCCCGAATGGCAGGCGGCTTGACGCGTTAGTCGATGATCTCGCCTTCGATATCGTCGCTCCGCTAACACCGACTCACTACCCGCTAAATATCGCGCATCGCCCGGATATACTCGACATAGCGTTATTAAAAAACGTAACTCTGAGCTTACACTCGATCGAAGTAGTTTCAGAGTTAGATTCAGACCACCGTCCCGTCGTTATGAAGCTCGGTCGCGCTCCCGACTCCGTTCCCGTCACGAGGACTGTGGTGGATTGGCACACGCTGGGCATCAGCCTGGCTGAATCTGATCCACCATCGCTCCCGTTTAACCCGGACTCTACCCCGTCTCCTCAGGATACCGCTGAAGCCATAGACATCTTAACGTCACATATCACCTCAACATTAGATAGATCATCGAAACAAGTTGTAGTGGAGGACTTCCTTCACCGCTTCAAATTGTCCGATGATATTAGGGAGCTCCTTAGAGCTAAGAACGCCTCGATACGCGCCTACGACAGGTATCCTACCGCGGAAAATCGTATTCGAATGCGTGCCCTACAACGCGACGTAAAGTCTCGCATCGCCGAAGTCCGAGATGCCAGATGGTCTGATTTCTTAGAAGGACTCGCGCCCTCCCAAAGGTCTTACTACCGCTTAGCTCGTACTCTCAAATCGGATACGGTAGTAACTATGCCCCCCCTCGTAGGCCCCTCAGGCCGACTCGCGGCGTTTGATGATGACGAAAAAACAGAGTTGCTGGCCGATACATTGCAAACCCAGTGCACGCCCAGCACTCAATCCGTGGACCCTGTTCATGTAGAATTAGTAGACAGTGAGGTAGAACGCAGAGTCTCCTTGCCACCCTCGGATGCATTACCCCCCGTCACCCCGATGGAAGTTAAAGACTTGATCAAAGACCTACGTCCTCGCAAGGCTCCCGGTTCCGACGGTATATCCAACCGCGTTATTAAACTTCTACCCGTCCAACTCATCGTGATGTTGGCATCTATTTTCAATGCCGCTATGGCGAACTGTATCTTTCCCGCGGTGTGGAAAGAAGCGGACGTTATCGGCATACATAAACCCGGTAAACCAAAAAATCATCCGACGAGCTATCGCCCGATTAGCCTCCTCATGTCTCTAGGCAAACTGTATGAGCGTCTGCTCTACAAACGCCTCAGAGACTTCGTCTCATCCAAGGGCATTCTCATCGATGAACAATTCGGATTCCGTACAAATCACTCATGCGTTCAACAGGTGCACCGCCTCACGGAGCACATTCTTGTGGGGCTTAATCGACCAAAACCGTTATACACGGGAGCTCTCTTCTTCGACGTCGCAAAAGCGTTCGACAAAGTCTGGCACAACGGTTTGATTTTCAAACTATTCAACATGGGTGTGCCGGATAGTCTCGTGCTCATCATACGGGACTTCTTGTCGAACCGCTCTTTTCGATATCGAGTCGAGGGAACCCGTTCCTCCCCACGACCTCTCACAGCTGGAGTCCCGCAAGGCTCTGTCCTTTCACCCCTCCTATTTAGCTTATTCGTTAACGATATTCCCCGGTCGCCGCCGACCCATTTAGCTTTATTCGCCGACGACACAACTGTTTACTATTCCAGTAGAAACAAGTCCCTAATCGCGAAGAAGCTTCAGAGCGCAGCCTTAGCCCTAGGACAGTGGTTCCGAAAATGGCGCATAGACATCAACCCAGCGAAAAGTACTGCGGTGCTATTTCACAGGGGAAGCTCCACACGGATTTCCTCCCGTATTAGGAGGAGGAATCTCACACCCCCGATTACTCTCTTTAGTCAATCTATACCCTGGGCCAGGAAGGTCAAGTACCTGGGCGTTACCCTGGATGCCTCGATGACATTCCGCCCGCATATAAAATCAGTCCGTGACCGTGCCGCGTTTATTCTCGGTAGACTCTACCCCATGATCTGTAAGCGGAGTAAAATGTCCCTTCGGAACAAGGTGACACTTTACAAAACTTGCATAAGGCCCGTCATGACTTACGCGAGTGTGGTGTTCGCTCACGCGGCCCGCACACACATAGACACCCTTCAATCTCTACAATCCCGCTTTTGCAGGTTAGCCGTCGGAGCTCCGTGGTTCGTGAGGAACGTTGACCTACACGACGACCTGGGCCTCGAATCTATACAGAAATACATGAAGTCAGCGTCGGAACGGTACTTCGATAAGGCTATGCGTCATGATAATCGCCTTATCGTAGCCGCCGCTGACTACTCCCCGAATCCTGATCATGCAGGAGCCAGTCACCGTCGACGCCCTAGACACGTCCTTACGGATCCATCAGATCCAATAACCTTTGCACTAGACGCCTTCAGCTCTAGGAGCAGGCTTAGGGACCTCGGTAACCGTACTCGTCGAACTCGACAAAGAGTTCGCCGTGCAACCTAACCCATGAATCAGCTCGCTGAGTTTCTCGCCGGATCTTCTCAGCGGGTCGCGATTCCGATCCGGTAGTAGATTCATTCGCGAAGCAGCTACTCTTGAGTTGTTAGGTCTCCTTCGGAGGCGCTCGGGCAGCTGTTAGCAAATCCCACCCCTCCTGGCTGAGCCTTTGCTCGCCCACCTGTCCTGGTGAAACTGGAAAGGCCTCCGGGCCACCAGTAATCCTTCAATCATAAAAAAAAAAAAAAAAAATGTTTCAAAATATGGGTTTAAATAGCTCCTTAACATTGTATAATTCAAAAATATTTTCACTTTCTACGTAAATGAAGTGGGGGTAAAATTTAGTGTTGTACTAAAGTAACTATTCCACGCGGACGGAGTCGCGGGCAAAAGCTAGTAATAATATATTTGTAATTCAGAATATAAAATAGGCTGCTTTTTTCTGGTATAAGAGTTGCTTATATTAATTACTATTATACTTCCATTGGAACGTAAAATCACGAAGTAGCAAACGCGCTGTCGTATTCATTATAGAAAATATTAATATTATATCCAGCGTTGCTCGGGTTATGTCATTTATCGTTACAAAATTTTATTGAAATCAATTGTCGATTTTTTGCGGGATTGAGTAACAAGCAAACTTTTTCATTTACGATATTAAGTATAGAGCTTTTTCAATGATATATCAATTCTTAACTTGAGTATTATACATAATAGGTTTGACTTTCTTTTTCCAATGTAAGTAAACTTAAATACAAAACTATTTTTTTTCGTTTTTTTTTTATTGCTTAGATGGGTGGACGAGCTCACAGCCCACCTGGTGTTAAGTGGTTACTGGAGCCCATAGACATCCACAACGTAAATGCGCCACCCACCTTGAGATATAAGTTCTAACTAAGGTCTCAAGTATGCCCCACCCTTTAAGCCGAAACGCATTACTACTTCACGGCAGAAATAGGCAGGGTGGTGGTACCCACCCGCGCGGACTCTCAAGAGGTCCTACCACCAGTAATTACGCAAATTATAATTTTGCTGGTTTCATTTTTATTACACGATGTTATTTCTTCACCGTGGAAATCTATCGTGAACATTTGTTGAGTACGTATTTCATTAGAAAAATTGGTACCTGCCTGAGATTCGAACACCGGTGCATAGCTCAACACGAATGCACTGGACGTCTTATCTTATCTGAGATCGTGTGAATGATAAAAAAATATGTTATTCTTTATACGTTATTACAAAGTTAAGTCGTACACTGTGTACATTACTAATTTGTACATTATTACAAAGTTATGTCGTTCACTGTGTACATTACTAATAAAAATCTTACGTTACGGACGTTTTTCCCGGTTAGGGTACCCCTCCGCATCGTCCCATAAGGAACTTCATTCCAAAACAAAAATGAAAAAAAATCGGCTGGCTAACAGTGATGAAAGGGCACTTAGCTATTGAGTCTCTACGTATTTATATATGTGTAGATAAAATAAATAAAAAATAAGCCGTATCATCCAATTACATGTAATAAAGTTCTCCGTACAACCCTGCCTTTCGTTTACGCTTGATAAATAGTCCTGAAATCAGCGACCATTCAAACTGTCGACTCACCCTTTTCTATTGCAACCTTTATTTTGGTTTCGCTAATGAGCTAGCCATAATGGCGAACCCTTCGACTGAGCGAGTCATTTAGACGCCTACAAAATATGCCGCGGGCTATATTTAACGATGTTACAGAATCGAATTTTATTGGTGAATAGTGGCATATAGTGCCATAGAGCGGTATATGTATTACGATTAGTGATTACAAGAGCTCGTTTTAGATATGTTTTTATTAGTACCTGTAATGTAATCTCTCAGTTTCAACCAACTTCAAGAGATCGGAATAACTTGAATATTGACACCGATGACAGTATGTATTATTTTGACGCATGCAAGGACATGTAAGTGTATAAATCTGAGTTACAATGTTATCCTTTGCACTTGTCGACTCTTCCATAATATCCTTACAAAAAAAAAGCCAGGGTAAAAATGCATTAATTTTTATGTAAATTTTAGTTCGATTCATTATGTATGAAGCCATGTTTTTATTTTATTTTTAAAATACATTTCTTTGCTTAAGACGCACTGACGTGAGAAAAACCATCACTTTAGAGTATGTTAACTAGTATGATATTCTATTCATCTACTAAGTTTTTTACAATAGATGTTTTAGTATAATGACGAAACACATTAATTATATCCTGCGGACGGAGGTATTTTATACTATATTTTGTGCTTACTGAACTTACTGTAAGACGGATACGAACAACAATTCGGTGAAAGTTCAATAGATACACGATGCACGCAGTGTACACAGAAAGTTATTGACTCTGTTGAAGCTTAATAAAGTAACTAACTTGTTTCCACCAATAATGGGTTCTGACAACGAAAATGTCTTGATGTGAAATGAAATTATTTAGAGAATATTAACACTGACTTTCCAAAGCGCTTCCGACAAACGAGTCTTAAGACTCATTAAATACGCATTATTCTCAGCATCGTTCTCTTGCGCGTCAAAATCTACTAAACATTCGAGAAAAGGGCCGAACTTAGGTTTCTCTGGTTAGACTGTCGACCCCCACTTTGGCTGCAAGTACAATGTGGTGTAAAGTATTATAATAATTACCAGCTAACTATTATTATCAAGTGTGAGTTGATATGTTCAGAGAGCTCCTGATCAAACCCTGGTAACAAAAAAAGGTGTCTATGAAAAGTGCTCTCGAAATGCAAGTAGGCCTGTACAATATGGAAAACAGAGAGAAACGGAGAATCGTCGTGTCTGATTTCAGGACCCTTGAGTCGTTGCATCACGATAAAAAGTAATCATGATGATTAGGAGTTCCTAAATAAGTTTTACGAAGAAAGCATTTAGTATCGACAGTATCACACAGTTTACGGTATTAAGTTGAGGGTAGTATGCGGAAATGATCCCGTATTTCCCCGCTTAGAATTAATTCAGTATTACTCCAATGACGCGAAATGTAGTTAGCGGCGCCCAAAATAAGAGGGTTATTGTGGCGCGCCGCTTATTCAAAGTAGCGCTCTGACACTTTCTTTAGATACTTACGTGTCGGTTCTAATTGAAGATCGTCGTGAAGATCTACATTCCTGTCTAGAGTACCTAATAAATTTCAATCTTGCACATATCCAAGAATTCATAATATTTACTAAGCTACTTTTAGTGACATAAATAAATTGGGTCAATCATTTACGTCCCTAATTACGGGCACGTATCAAAGGGTAAGGAACAGCTCTTTGCGTGCGAAACGAAACATAATACAGTTGCCAAGAATGTGTGGTGAAGCCTTCGTCCGTCTAATGTTCTTTAACTCTGTTGTTCCCTTTTGAATGGGCCGTTGCCATTACCCTTGGAGGGTTTTCAAAGTGACTTCAATGTGGTTTCTGGTAACCGGGATACCTTGAAGAAATGTTTACAGTGAAACTTTCGAGATCTCATTTTGGGTTAATGTAGTATGGACATCGTATTGTTCCTTTGAACACTTTCAAGTGGATAACAGGTTTTGTAACATAAAAATATTTTTCTCATCCTCCAGCTTTAAAGTTTATTTGTAATGGAACACATTTTTATCAAATAGCTGTTGTGTTACTTTTTTCAATTATTTTGTGTTCATATGCGAAAATTCCAAAACACAAGACGACAAAAATAATTTGCAAAATGTAATTAGCTAGAAATGTTAAAAGCACTAGTTCAGATTTTGTTATTTATTGAGCTGAATTATTTACTTTTGATCTTCATCACCAGTATTTATTAACATTCAGCCGTTTTCAATTAAACTAATAACCGGATAACTTGGCTTTGCCGTGTAAAATAGTAACGCCCCATCTCTTCCCATGGGTGTTGCAAAGGGCCACTAAGGAATTAATCTGAGAATTAGTAGAAGTGTACAGCGATTTCCAACAGGTTTTGACTGGTATTAACCATTACTACTATATTACCACCATGCTACCAATTATTGTTGTTGTTAACCTGTAACCTGTGTTAAGCATTTAGTGTGAGATCAATGTATATATCGGCTATTTAATTAAATAAGATTAAGTTTGACATTGAGTAAGAGTTAACTAAGCTGACGCCATGTCTCTGACGTCACCGCTCAGTCACATATAGTCACATATATCTTTCTTGTAATATTCTGTGCTGATGTATAACATGTTGGTACCCAATAAATAAAATAAAATATTTCTAAGCAGTCCTGCGTTTTGTTTGAAAGGTGATAGAGGTCTCAGCGTAGGTAGGGGCATTTTCTTTGTCTATGGGCCACGAAAACCATTTAATGCACCAAGTGTGCCGTGATCCTGTTCTTAGAGTTTAATCGTCTTTGACTAGTCAAGAATTGTGAAGTGAACTTATCTTAATATCATATTAGATACACGTGAGTGGGCCCAGTGTCTTATAGACGGCAGTGTAGACGTCTATAAGATTTTGATGTTCGAAATAGCATCAAATACTCTTGAGCTGTTGGACTGGAACAAACGTTTTCAAGAGAAGACTTTTAAATATTTCATTTATTAATTGAATTAACTCACATCTCATCAAGAGTTAAATTGTTACCGAAGTACATAGATATCAGAGCCTTCAGTTCGAAGATACAATTGTATAACGTCTGTCACAGCTTCAAATCAGAACGCTTGACTGCTTAGCTTTAGAAATAGTCAGGATTGTAGTACCCACGCACGGGTTGAGGGTTTATAACACGCCTGGCTCTTAATAATTGTTGTAAGTTAAATGAAAATGCGAGTTTCATTTAAATACGCGATTTTATTCATCGTTGAAGTAAGTATTTCCTTGGGAACTTGGTCCCAGCTTGCTCGATTTCAACATTAATCGCATAGCTTGGTACGAGTACACGGCGTTTTATGGTCATTTTTAATATCATTTAAAAGAGAATTTTGAGTCTTCGAGTCAAAGAAATTAAGTGTTTCGCAGTTCAGCGTTGAGAATCGCAGGCTTTAGATGCCACTGTTTGTTTGTTTTCTCAAATTGACATAATACATCACTTTGTATCAGATGAAGCGCTCAACGAAAGTCAATTTTGTATTCACAGCATCTGTTAGCAATGTATTCTAAATGACAAGATGACTGATGGATGCAAACATCTGTTAGATTGTAGATATAAATTTACGATTTATAACGCTCCAGCTCGAAAACCCAAAAAATCTAATTTGCTGAACCAATTGTCACCTGTCCAGTGAATATTATAGGAAATGACATCATCTCTGCTGGGTAATTAATCTGTCTCATCGAAACTCCGACATAATATGTGATTGGCAAATGAAATCATGTCATCGAGGTCTGAGCACTCCAATTAATTGCTTGGATTTCGCGTCTGAGATGTGATTGAGCTAAAAGTCAACGCATTAAACCAATTATTTTGTAGCTTAACGTAATTAAATTAAAAGGTTGCCGACACTTCGATGAAGTAAAAAGATAAATTAAAATTTCATTGCATTAAAGCAAAGGTTTATGGTTGTTAATATATTTTATGAAGCGCCAAAAAAAGCGATGGAACTCTTCCAAAAAATGCATTTACAGCAACGAGAGTGCTAATTAAATCGGTGTAAGTACATCGTTGGGGAAATTGAAACGTTATCTGTACGCGTAAAAACTGGTCTTGCAGCATTCGTACGCCTGAATGGATGTGTAATCGGCTATTTGTTGCGTAGAAAGGGTAAAAAACTTGAAGTAAGACGACATAATTTAGTACGTGAATCACACAGGTGGGCTAAGGAGGCGAAACCAGTTTGTGTGTGGTGCAATGTGTTAATTGCAGCGATTTGCTTCAGCTACACTAACTACACTAAGTTATACTAGCACTAAAAGACTTAGCTATGGCCCTGGTATTGTTTTTTTTTTATGATTGAATGATTACTGGTGGCCCGGAGGCCTTTCCAGTTTCACCAGGACAGGTGGGCGAGCAAAGGCTCAGCCAGAAGGGGTGGGATTTGCTAACAGCCACTCGAGCGCCTCCGAAGGAGACCTAACAACTCAAGAGCAGCTGCTTTGCGAATGAATCTACTACCGGATCGGAATCGCGACCCGCTGAGAAGATCCGGCGAGAAACTCAGCGGGCTGATTCATGGGTTAGGTTGCAAGGCGAACTCTTTGTCGAGTTCGACGAGTACGGTTACCGGGGTCCCTAAGCCTGCTCCTAGTGATGGAGCTGAAGGCGTCTAATGCAAAGGTTATTGGATCTGATGGATCCGTAAAGACGTGCCCTGGTATTGTATTTGTCCATGAGCAATAGTGACTGGCTAGCATCAGCTGAAGCTTTGGAAAAAATCATTACATTTGACTTTCACTGAGTTCAACGATTACTCTCGGCTGCGCTTCGATCAGAATTTGTTTTTATTTTAATCGTCTTTGATTTGCACCACAACTTTGAGTACACTCGTCATTGGTCATAGATCAAGATAAAACCGAGATGATTTGTGGTTTATCCGCTCTCCCGTCGTTACGGCCGCGGCGCAGCGTCTAATGTTTCTGTAAATTAACGAGTTTGTTGACATTCGTCATTGTTGACAGATGATATTTGGTTTACGGCTTTGGGTATTTGAGCAAAGCTTCGGGCCAAGGAAAAACTACTTCCACGGTATAAGCCTTACCAAATTATTTGATTTACGATATCTTTTAGTGCTACCAATCAAAGGTGAACCTGCCAGTTGTGAACCGATAAGTTGGAAGTTAAACAGAATTAAGTAATTAGTACCTACGTTTTGTTTTTAGCCATTCAGAATTTAAGGTAGGGTAGGTAGGTAGGTAGGTATGTAACTTTTAAGCCATTCTTATTTACATTTCCTATCTGTAAAAAAGAAGAATACCGGTGACAGACGTCTTTAGCCTCGGCACTTACCACAGCTATTTCCTTTAACGCATCGGAACAAATCGGTCGGCAAGTTCCTTTGATCATTCCGATCTGTGCGCCGGAATACTCTAGGTGTGTGTATTTATAAATAGCGGTACTCAATCTAATCTAATTAGCTCATTCATCCTCATATCGTCACGTACATATTAGGACTGTACTGTAATGGTAGAATAAATAATCACATCGTAATGTATTATATATCAATGGGATCTTCCGTGGGAAGTTAGTTTTTGGTCTCAGTCATTGCAGTTCTTGATACGACGTTACGACAGAATTCCCTATTAAAACTGTCTGATTAAAATTAACTAACTAAATTATAAATTCAGGCAAGTCGAAATTATGTACAATTTTTTTGCGTTTTGTTCAGTCAAATTATTTAAATAGACAGTAAAATAGGCATTAAGATAGAGATTACCGGCGGGACGCAAATGAGATCAGGTCTTATTCTTTCACCCTTTAAGAACGAAATACAAAGCATCAATTTATCTTGTTTCAATTCAATTTTGTTTACCCAGCATCTATCCTTTTTCTATTCTATGCTGTCAATGTTTATAATAATGCTTCTAACGAACTGTCAATTATCTGCGGTAAATGTTAGCGTCTCTATCAACATTGAAACTAGGTCCCTCTATTACAGTACTGGAGAGGTGCGCGACGAATATTAATTGTACCACCCTAGTTTAGAAGCAAGGAATTGCTGGAAGCAAAAACTTTGTATTCCTTTTTACGAAAATTGCGCGGACGGAGGAGTATGAAATTTTCCACACCTATAGAGAATATAGAGAAGAAGTGCACAATGCTAATATTTTTTTTAAATAATGCATAAAAGATACATTAAATCAAAAAACAAAATGTGTGCAATTCACACGTGGTAGAAGTGAAACCTTCCAAAATTAAAATACAATTATCCTAAACGTCTTAAGTATATGTAAAATTTTGTCATTAGTAAATAATTGTAAGGTAGCGCCCTCTGTGAATTGATATTTTAATTTCACGTATAATCCTAAATTAAAATTCACTACAAGAGCTTTCATACACACGTTAGTATTAAAAAATCTCACAGATGGCGCTGTATTAAATAGTATGTACATTTCTGTCTCATTCTTTGCTGGCTTCATCCTACACATTTTTGTATTTGTGTCTCTTACCTGTCGTTTTTTCCGTTGCATCCGGTTTGAAATCACAACGATTCTAAAGAAGTTTTCACTTCAATAAAAAAAACATTACACACACTGCATACCATGTATTTGACGCAAACACGCATGCATACTATTCGTTGTCAAAGTTTTGTTCTTGACGTCTGTTGTCAAATTGAGAATAGATTAAATATTGTTTGTCTTTACTAATATATTTTTATAGTGAAGCCTTGGCGAAATTTGTGATTATAGAAGTATAAAATACAATCATAATAGTGTACAAACTTACAATTTCAATTAATTATAGTCGAATTTCGACTACTGCGGGACCAATAGTTTTCTGTAGTTTCTTGATGTCTCGGTGTAAGTTTATTTCGTAATAAACGTTTATGGTGTCTCTTACGTAAAAAGAATATGTTGTAGGGTTGCGCGTTAATTAATGTGTTTTATATTTGGAATCTAACGTTGTGTGATCGTGTAAGAAAAATGAAACCCGAAAAAATTCTAATTTGCGTAATTACTGAAGTTAGGGCGCCTTGCGAGTCTATGAGACTGTAGACTATGAAACTGAGACTTGGAACTCATGTCTCAAGGGTTGCGGCATTTACATTGTTGATTTCAATGAGCTCCAGTAACCACTTAACATCAGTTGGGCCATGAGATCGTCCACACATTTAAGCATCCAATGTATCTATGTAAAAAAAACGTGGATATGTACACGAACAATAAACACATGAGCTTAAAGAGCTGTTAAAATCGAGGCTGTTAAAATTTACGTAAAAAGAATATGCTGTAGGGTTGCGGTAATTAATGTGTTTTATATTTGGAATCTAACGTTGTGTGAGTTCGTTATAAAATTTGTTTGTATATTGTTAATTTGACAAATAGGACAGAATTTTATATGCTATATAATATTAATGCAGTTTATAAAGTCTATCTGGTATAAAGTTTACGGCTTTATGAATGTTAATTCCGATATGTTTTATATTTGTTTTTAACGTTTCGTCCTAATCTGATCGATTTTCAACTCAATCTTCAATGTGTTATATTTCTTTTTTTATGATTGAGGGTTTACTGGTGGCCCCGAGGCCTTACCAGTTTCACAAGAACAGGCGGGCCAGTAAGGACTCAGCCAGAAGGGGCGGGATTTGCTAACAGTTACCCGAGCGCCTCCAAGGGAGGCCTAACAACTCGAGTAGCTGCTTCGCAAATGAATCTACTACCGGATCGGAATCGCGATCCGCTGAGAAGATCCGGCGAGAAACTCAGCGGGCTGATGTTTAGGTTAGGTTGCACTTTGAACTCTTTGCCGAGTTCGACGAGGACGGTTACCGGGATCCCTTAGCCTGCTCCTAGTGTTAGAGCATTTCCTTTTTATATGTTTCTCGTGGGAGGTTCTTTGGTGTTGTTTAGAATTATCGCTTCTGGAAAGTGCCGTTCGTGTAATGTGTTTGCTGCAATAATTGTTCCATAAACTATTCATTTCTATGATACCTACGTTTCTCTCCACGGGGTTTCCTAACGCGCTATGTAATTCCAAATATTATGAGCTGCCAAGTTACGATACTTACATATGGGCCTAGGCTTGCTAATGATAGAGGTACTAACTATACTGAGACCTTAGAACTTATATCTCAAGGTGGGTGGCGCATTTACGTGGTAGATGTCTATGGACTCCAGTAACCACTTAACCCCAGGTGAACTGTGAGCTCGTCCACCCATCTAAGCTTTAAAAACGAAAAAAAAGTAGATATACAAAACTTAGTGACGAGTTTTTTAAAGTAATCTGAGAGTGAATATCAATAATTATTTTGTTCGTAATGAAAATTAAAGTTAAGAAAATTAAAGTTAAAATTATATTATTTCAATTACGTTTTTATTACTAATATACTAGTAAAATTTAATGCGTATTGTTATTGCATGTGATCTTGAGCATGGCTCATCTGATTTTAAGTAGTTACCGGGGGCGCAGACGACGAAAGCGAGTAAATTTATTACCTGCCGCTTAATATCCTTTAGTTTAATTAACTGCTTCAATTAACATTGTTCTCATAATCAGCTATTGTTATCATAAATTCTCGAACGTAATCTAATCTATACTAATAATATTATAAAGAGGAAAGATTTGTTTGTTTGTTTGTATTGAATAGGCTCCGAAACTACTGAGCCGATTTGAAAAATTCTTTCACTGTTTGGAAGCTACACTGTTCCTGAGTGACATAGGCTATAATCTTTTTTGAAAAAATTAGGGATCCTTACTAAAACTCTAATAATGTAACTCAAGGTGTAAAAAAATTACCTAAAATATTCTTTACATCGCGTGCCCTGCGAAAACTATTGATGATAGAATAAAATAATGTATTACAACTTTGTAGAACACATTATTATTTACAAAAAGTGTCGCGACAGCGTATGTCTAACTATTATAGTTATGCCGCAATAAGCGTTATTTTATTTAAAAAAAATAAAACCACGTCGAATATCGGTGAAATTTTTGTTAAAGACCCGAGCGGAGCCGGAGCGGACCGCTATATGTTAATAAAGTGAGCTAATATTTTCTATTTGTTGAATAACTTATAAGAAGTGCTTGTTAAATTTGCATGAAACTTTGTAAAAGTAAACAAAAATTAACGTGAAGCGATAATATCAAAACTTTCCCCATAAACTTTCGTGTTAAAATAAACTTTATAACGTCTGCCATTGAGTTGAGAATACGAGGCTCCGTATTCCGTAGAAAACGATAAGAAACACAAGTTATTCGCGTTTCTTCGAAGCGACAAACCGCGGAGATTGCATCTGTAATGTTACATACAAACTTGCCGGAAACATAAAGTTGACGAGCTTTGTATACTTTCGAACTGTTGGCGGAGTTCAGTTACGTTTGATACGTGAACATTTTTCTACGTCTTGATAAGTAAACAGATTTAAAATAAACTAGAGGTCCCGCAGTAGTCGAAATTCGACTATAATTAATTGGAATTGTAAGTTTGTACACTATTGTGATTGTATTTTATACTTCTATAATCACAAATTTCGCCAAGGCTACACTATAAAAAAAATATTAATACAGACAAACATTATTTAATCTATTTTCAATTTTATAACAGATGACGTCTGTTATAAAATTCCGCTGAAGGAATAACATCGTGTAATAAAAATGAAGCTGCAAAATTATAATTTGCGTAATTACTGGTGGTAGGACCTCTTATGAGTCCGCGCGGGTAGGTACCACCACCCTGCCTATTTCTGCCGTGAAACAGTAATGCGTTTCGGTTTGAAGGGTAGGGCAGACGTTGTACCTATACTTGAGACCTTAGAACTTATATCTCAAGGTGGGTGGCGCATTTGCGTTGTAGATGTCTATGGCCTCCAGTAACCACTTAACACCAGGTGGGCTGTGAGCTCGTCCACACATCTCAACAATAAAAAATAAATATCTGTTTCCAAGAAAAAATCAAACAACGAAATCTAATTAAAAAACCATTCAATATACACAGCTATAATTTTAAAATTAAAACAAAATAGGTATACAAGAAACACAAAATCCGTACGTACGTATTTAAAAACGGAGAACAAAAAAGTCGAGTATACATCTTCGCTTCTGACTCGAGATCGGTTCCCGTGGGGGAATTGAGTTTTTATACGCTACAGAGAGTTCCCAGGGGCCGCTCCTGGATTCTCCGTGAAGAATGTAATACATGAGACGTTGAAACGCGACCGTGGAAATATATATAATACTAACACTATTATTATAAAGAGGAAACATTTGTTTGTTTGTTTGTATTGAATAGGCTCCGAAACTACTAAACCGATTTGAACAACTCTTTCAGTGCTTGGAAGCTACACTATTCCCGAGTGACATAAGTTATAATCTTTTTTGAAAAAAATTAGGAATCCTTACTAAAACTCCAATAATGTAAACCAAGGTGTAAAAAAATCATCTAAAATATTGCTTACATCGCGTGCCCTGCGAAAACTATTGATGATAGAATAAACTAATGTTCTACGACTTTGATGAACACATTATTATTTACAAAAAGTGTCGCGACAGCATATGTCTGACTATTATAGTTATGCCGCAATAAGTGTTCTTTTATTTTAAAAAATAAAACCACGTCAAATATCGGTGAAATTTTTGTTAAAGACCCGAGCGGAGCCGGAGCAGGCCGCTATAATAATATGTTAATAAAGTGAGCTAATATTTTCTATTTGTGGAATAACTTATATGTCTTTGTAGAACACATTATTATTTACAAAAAGTGTCGCGACAGCATATGTCTAACTATTATAGTTATGCTGCAATAATTGTTCATTTATTTAAAAAAAAAAAACTTCAAATATTTTTGGTAAAGACCCGAGCGGAGCCGGAGCGGGCCGCTAGTATAATATAATTTGTAACAGAGCGAATCGACTTTTAGTAGAAAGAAAACAGTTGAAGTGTTCTATTGAACATTGCCCTTGCCGCTTTATTTTTTCGACGTTTCTTTTGAAGTTATATTACTTACAGTTAATATCATTTGTAATTTCGTTTGTTCATTTATAAAAACGATTTATGTTTTGTGTTAATAGTTAAAGTGGTTTTCTAATTTATGTTTAGTCGCAGGCAAAATTAAAAATAAGTGTATTCATGCGCATTTAAAAAAAAAACAATAAAAAAAAACATATATTTTCTAAACTTGACCAAGTACTTAGTAAATTACAAATTTAATTGAGAAATAAAAAAAATTAAATATTCAATTTATATTTATTTTAAATGGGATGTCTTCCGTTGCTTAAAGTAAAAGCTCGTATCGAGCGATGCGACCATGTCTGTGTTCAAATCCGGCGATTACCAATTTTTCTGTTGCCTGATACACCTTTGGACTTCCTTTAAATTCATTCATGGGTATTATACCGCCGTCATATGCGAACTTTGGATCGTTTCCACCTGAAAAGTTCTCAACATATGCTGGTCTGATGTATTTGGAATGCAGAAGTGCTGCGGAGAGCCAATATCATCGGCATTGAGGCTTATCTCATGCGGCGGAAACTCCGTTAGTGTGGACACTTATCGCGAATATCTGATCAACGTAGGGCAAAGTGCATCTTTTTCTCCGAACTGGAGAAGGACAAGCGTAAACATGGCGGACAACTCCTCAGGTACAAAGATGCTTAAGAGTCACACGAGGAAGTGCGAAATTAAGCCTTCTGAGTGGGAGCAAACAGCCGCTTGGCGACCGGAATGGAAGTTTCTGGAGAAAACCAGAGTAAAAAACTTTGAGAAGAAACGCTGCTCTGAAACAGATGATCGACGCAATGAACTGAAAGCACGCCCGCTTTGTGATATCTCGTACACCTACTATAATGGTGTGCTCACCTCTCCGCAATGTGCATGAACTTTTAGCTTAGCTTTTATCTTAATTTTTTTTTCATCTCAAAACCTCATCTTTTATTTTTATTTTTTTATTGCTTAGATGAGTGGACGAGCTCACAGCCCACCTTGTGTTAAGTGGTCACTGGAGCCCATAGACATCTACATCGTAAATGCGCCACCCACCTTGAAATAAGTTCTTAGCTCTCAGTATAGTTACAACGGCTGCTCCACCCTTCAAACCGAAACGCATTACTGCTTCACGGCAGAAATAGGCAGGGTGGTGGTACCTACCCGTGCGGACCCAAAACATCTGATATCGACATCTGATGTCATTTCAATCTAGTCCATTTAATTTACAACGCAAATTTCCTCGTCTACACGCAGTCTTATGAATTTCATACGTTTATAACTTTGCCTGAAAAATAGTCTCTTCTTAAAACAGTAAAATAAAAATAAAGATTCGATGTATGTATGAGAGAGAAAAATTAAAAATGAATTTGTCATAAAGAAAGAAAATGTGCGTATTATACTAAAATGTTTAAGAAAAACGAAGAAAGAATATCGCAGCGGGGGCAGCGAAGTTAATGTCCGGGATCTAATCTCTGCCGACGCACGTCACCGAGCCTGACGAGGAATTTCGGTAGGATTTTTGTTCGTATCCTGTTTCATTAAATCGTCACATGTGGGAACAGTGCGTTATTTGATTTTAAATCGGAACGTAATAGCATTCGAAGAGACAGCTGATGTTAAATTAAACATTTGAATCGCAGTGATATTGTTGTTTTTTTTGTTTTTTTTTTTTTTTTTTTGCTATAATGTTGGACGATCTCACTGGTGTTAAGTGGTTACTCGAGCCCATAGACATCTACAACGTAAATGCGCCACCCAACTTGAGATATAAGTTCTAAGATCTCAAGTATAGTATATTTGTTAAGGCATCCCGGTCGTTGGATTTAAATTGGGTTTATTTTGAGTTTCAGCTTTCAACAATACAGTAACATTAAGAAGTAGCTGGTAACGTCAAATCGTTTCATTGAAAATTCCTTTCTATTGGAATAGTAGATAATTTACGTAGTTACGTTCAGAAACTTCAAAGTTGTTTTAGCCTGATATCAGAACCAATATCTCTAATATTGCGATGAATCGTTGAGATTGAAGTTATTATTATTTAATCAGTCGAAAAACGTTTGTAATATTTATATCGTGTGTTCTTTATTATTTACATGGACCCCACAACCTAAATCCAAACAACCTCAAGATATGAGGTCTGAGTCCGTACTGCATTGTACATCGGTTGTCCCACCGATCAAGTCTACTTCGCGACAGAAACATTCTTCATATCTTTTATTCAAAAACAGCTCAATCAATATTTCATATTTATAATGATTGGTGTGAATATATTCTTTTGAATATTTTAAAAACAATATACACATGGTTTAAGGGACATTTCGTTTAATACGGGACATTTATTTTTGTAATTAAATGTCCTTTTTATTTGGTATATTAGAAACAATAATTCGATGTTTTTAATTGAACTTCAATTTAGTATACAATTAAGTTAATAGACGTCTAATAGCCGAAGAAGATTTTTTGTTGGGTATTTTTTTTCCAAATTATAAACTTTAAATGGTTCTGCTGTGATTTTGGAAAAATGTCACTTAAACCAAATAGTCTTTCACCCCTCGATATATAAATATACATAATTATCATCATCATTCTCCTGCCCTTCTCCCAGTCACCTGGGGTCGGCGCAACAAGTTATCTCCTTCCATACTCCTCTATCATATACAATTTCTTTGCTCACTCCCCTCTTACACATATCGTCTTTCACGCAATCCACCATTTCGACAAAGCGGCACGACACGAGAACTCTCTCATCGTGGCCGCCGGTAACTACATTCCCGATCCTGCGAACAGAATGGGAAGCAGTCGACGTCGCCCCAAACACGTCATTTCGGATCCTCCCGATACACTAACGGTGCTTTTAGGTACCTCAAGTACCGGTCATCGTTCTCGTCGAACCCGTCGCTTGCAACGAAGGGCTCGACGAGTAAATTAGCCCACAGACAACAGCCCAACTCAGTGGGCCGGATTTTCTCAGTGAGTCGCGTTTCCGATCCGGTTGTAGATTCTGCGAAGCACGGCTCTTGTTAGGGTTCATGTTAGCAACGTCGTCAGGTTTGAGCCCCGTGAGCTCACCTACTAGTTGAGGTTACGCTGAAATAGCTTCTCAAGGCTATCAGCATAGGCAGGAAAAAAAAACGCAATCCATCCATTTCTTCTTAGGTCTACCTCTTCCTCTATATCCTTCCACATTCATAGTTAACACTCTCTTATCAACCTCATTTTTATTTCGTCTCATCATATATAATACATATACACACTCGTATATAGACTTATGTATGTATTTTTGTGCTTCATTTATATTTCAATGAACTTAAAAATTAATATAAACTAGAGGTCCCGCAGTAGTCGAAATTCGACTATAATTAATTGGAATTGTAAGTTTGTACACTATTATGATTGTATTTTATACTTCTATAATCACAAATTTCCCCAAGACTACACTATAAAAAATATTAACAAAGACAAGCAATATTTAATCTATTCTGAATTTGACAACAGACGTTAAGAACAAAAGTTTGACAAGAAATAGTATGCATGCGTGTGTGCGTCAAATACATGGTATGTAGTGTGTGTAATGTTTTCTTTATTGATTTAATGTATCTTTTATGCGTTATTTTAAAAAAATATTAGCCTTGTGCACTTCTTCTCTATATTCTCTATAAGTGTGGAAAATTTCATACTCCTCCGTCCGCGCAATTTTCGTAAAAAGGGATACAAAGTTTTTGCTTCACGTATTAATATATAGATAAATAACAGCATAAAATCTCTACGGTCCACTCGCGGTATCAGAGTGGGCACTTATAATTATACCGTATAATACCGTTCTTGAGGCAAGCGGTGTTAAGCGGATTATTCCGGTACCAGCGACGACGGGTGACAATAATGGTTGTCTGTTGTTAGAGATAGTACTCGAAGGCAACAAGTTAGCAATGCTCTTAAATTTATTTGATGAACGGATGAATTTTAAGCAGCTTTTTTTTTATTTGTAGGCATTTACTGATGGAGTAGAGCTTTTTTTTTTGATACGAGAAGTCAAGAAATTTTGAAGAACAAATTGTTGTTTTTTTTTAAACTTATGAGTTATGACTTAGCTGAAACGTGCTTATAGCCCAGTAACGTTGAACTCAAGTCCGTGATTGTCACTCCCTACCTAAAACTAGCAGGTCTGAATTTCGATTATATTGGATAGCTTATGTCCCAGAGCCTACGAATCGGAGCACATTATTGCTTCGCAGCAGAAATAGTCGAGGTAGTGTTATTTTTTGTATAGAATTTTATATAAATATGATAGAATTCTATATTTCATTTCTCAAAAAAATAATGTCGTTTGACTATAAATTACCTACACAATTTATATTGTACATAGTTTTAGTAATTTAACATAAACTGAACTCATATAAACCCTAAAATGCTAAGAAGGGATTGTTATCACTACATAGTATAGAACAAAGTCGCTTTCATTGTCCTTATATCCCTATGTATGCTTAAATCTTTAAAACTACGCAACAGATTTTGATGCGGTTTTTTTTAATAGATAGAGTGATTAAAGAGGAAGGTTTATATGTATAATAACACCCATTAAATAGTGAAAAAATCAATAATACACTTCAGTTTCCGAAGCGAAGCGAGGGCGGGTCGCTAGTTAAAAGATAAAACTAGAATCTAATCTTCTGTGTGAAAATTTATAACCGCCACAACAAAAAAAAATATATATATAAAGCACCGATGATTTTTCAGAATCAATGTCAAAAAGTTTGACCGGATATTTCCAGTGTAGAGTCACAATTTTTTTTTCAGCTAACAAACCAGTTTATTTACAGAACAGCTCAGGCTTTGTTTCAATTTTACTACGTCATATAAAAATATTTTTTTTGGGATTTTATAAAATGTAAACGATCCGAAAAGTGTTTGTTTTTAAATTTTCCATGCCAAACGTATTTGTGTGGTAGCCCTGCTTGTATGAAAATTCTGGAAAATTAGTTCGTTTCAGATTGAAATCTATATAATTTAATATTTTAAAAACACTTTTTTGTGTACAATAAAGAATACTTTCTCTCTCTCTTTGTCTCTCACTCTCTCTCTCTTTCTCTCTTACTCTCTCTCTCTCTCTGTCTCTCACTCTCTCCTTCCCTGTCTCTGAAATCATCTTCATTTGTTAACGTGGATTACTAGAGCTCATGTGTGGCATTATCAAAAGACAGAGAGAAGGGACGGTAGCATTTGTCTAAACGAATTCAACACACGTCAGCACCAGTGAAAACTATAGCCAGTTTATAGGCTGTATTCATTAGAGTTAGCTACAAAAACGCCCAACGCCACAAGACTTATACTTCCGAAGATGCTTTCAATAAAAATTAAGTCTATAAATCGAGTTTACTAACCAAATATACCTTCTTTATTCCCGGAGATTTTCATCATCAGCCTGTATCTCTCCATTACTGGATGTAGGCCTCTCCTATAGGCCGGAGGTTTTAAGGAAGCGAAATAAAAAAATATCGCAAACAATTTCTATACCCAAAAAATTTTACCTTTATCACGAACAAAACATAAGCTAACGAAAATTGTTATTTATCTTTTATTTTTTTTGGGTAATTTCCGAAAAACATTATCCGGGTATCAGTACGACTTGGTCCCTGCAGTACGGATTAGTTTGGTCACAATACACAGGTGGCCCGTCTCCGGGACCCGTCATAAATAAATATCACTTGACAGCTGGCAAACGTTTTAATACCCGTATTTCAGGATTCTCTTACATTATTTAATCGGTGTTGATGTTAATCTTTTGGAAAAGCATATTTCGTGTTTCGTGTTATCAGATTATAATTGTTTGCACCCAGATTTTCGTGTGTTGGTGAGATCGCAGATGTCAGAACTGATTATATAGAAAAATTAGACTTCTCGAATTTCTATTTAACTTAATACTACATTAATATTAACTTAGAGGTTAAAGTGGGGAACTCTTTAAATGATAAATCCGACAACTGTAATTCAAACGCTGACATAATCAAAATCAATTTTTTAATTTTAAGATACATTTCTTTCTTTTTTTTATTGCCCTTGTAGGCAGACGAGCATACGGCCCACCTGATGATGAGTGGTTACCGTCGCCCATAGACTTCAGCAATGCCAGGGGCAGAGCCAAGCCGCTGCCTACCGCTTAATACTCCCCACAAACCTCGTATGAAGAAGGACATGTCATAGCCCTCAGGAAACAATCCTCCTCAACCAACCCTCAACAACAAACCTTCCGTGGAGGGCAGCTCATTCCATAGCCTTGTGGTTTTTTGCCACATATTTGTTAATTATCTAATAATGGTAATGTTGTCTAGCTATCTAATATTATAATTCTATTCTTTGTACCATTAGTACTAGTACTACTACTATTATTTAAACTTTACTACAGTTCTTCTAAACTTTACTACTACTATTTTAAACTTAGCATTATAGTGAAATCAGTCCTTAAGCTAGCGCGCAATTTTTCGCTAAAAACACAAGTCAATACGATCAATAAAAATACACAAAGATATTGGTCAATTGCGAAAATAAACGGAGAAATGGTATCCGTTTTTTTGTGTGTATGAGAAAACGGAATCGCACCAAAGCCCGAGCTTATAATAAAGCTAAATAAAATATATTTAAGCGAATAAAGGGTGAAATGGTACACCATGGGGATAATCTCGTTCGAGGTGTGACGTCACGGGTAATTTTGCTATCGGGCCCACAATAAACACGGGACAATAAGGAAATACGTAGGACGAACAAAAAAGCTTCGTAAATTATTGTGTTATTATATATGGAGGAAATATGAGAGTATTGTTTAGGAGTCGGTGCTTCCTCGAATTACAATCTATCTTCGGGCTTTATGAGGTGTTAGGTTTTATTCTTAACTTGAAAACACAAGCTGAAGATGAGGTCATCGCTGTGCGTGGAAAATGGTCGAATAATTTGTAATTTGTGGTGAAGATCTTAATTTAGAAGTACCCTACTTTAATCTATAGAAAAGATTACATGCGTGGTGCATTACTTTTGATATTTCTGATTTAAAAAAATGTAAGCCGTCACGGGACGCCTTGCAGATGTGAAACATCGACATTATTTTGTAAAAGTAATAAGCAGAAAAGAACAGATTGTGATAGTAACTAAATATGTCATAATGATAAAATAAAATATTACGAAAAAATTATTTGTTTTCAAGTAAAACAGGTTATGTGTACTGTAGTAAACAACAGTGTGTACACTACGGAGTATACACTACGGAGTATACACTATAGGTATTAGAGAGATGGCTTAACGCCGGATCGAGTGGGAGAGAATCGCACAGTCGATTGCGCATGGCGACGCGTCGCCACTGCATGCGTCGCCACGGCATTCGTCGCCACGCCAGAAATCGGTTTTACGTGCGGCTATAGATGTTTCAAATCAAAACTTTGGTTGTGGTATTCAACACCATATCTCTGTATTTCGTACCTTTCTACAATTGTGGCTGTCTGGGTTTTATAAGTGATTTTAATTGGTTTTACTTTCTACGCACTTGGCATTAATGTGCTCCAAACAAACGTATCCACCTTCCACCAATATTCACCTCCTGGGCATAAATGTTTAACTGATTTTCCGTTAATGTTTAGTTTATCAATATTTGGTTTTGTTTCTAAGAATATATATCCAATATCCAAGAAATTATGGAATATGTTGAAGTAGTTATACGACCCACATAACAGAAACTGGGTTAACTGTTTATATACGCGATACTCAGTGAAATCACGAACGTCCGTGATACAAGCTATTTGTTGATGAATTATGGTATGTACAGACTTTGTATGCGTATATATTTTGTGTGTTTATGTAGATATGGAATACATATATTTGTATTGGTGAATATTCTTTTAATGCTTCCGAAGGTAGCACTTTTTTACTGGTAGGATCTCTTGTGAGTCCGCACGGGTAGGTACCACCACCCCGCCTATTTCTGCCGTGAAGCAGTAATGCGTTTCGTTGCGGTCGTTGTAACTATACTGAGACCTTAGAACGATTCGATCTCAAGGTGGGTGGCGCATTTACGTTGTAGATGTCTATGGGCTCCAATAACCACTTAACACTAGGTGGGTTGTGAGCTCGTCCACCCATCTAAGCAATAAAAAAATAGGCAGACGATCTGGCCCATCTTAAAATGAGTGGTCATCACTCATAGACATGTGGTAATAGTAGCACAGTTAAGTTGTTGTTTTCCGTTGATGATTCTTTTCAAGCGATGATTGAGACAAATGATTACAAACTTGAAGGACCGTGAAGAGGAGTTTATTCCAGAAGAATGTCGATTGTAAAATCGATATCTGGAATTGAAAGGTGAACAAACATAGCAGTCCTAGACAGTAGAAGTGACCTCTGCGCCGGTTGCAATTGGTACGGTATTAAAATAGGTGAGAATTCAAACAATTCCTCAGAAATGTGTTTATTTGGTTAGTTATCGATAGTCTTTTTGTTGTGTGACCTAGAATAGCACGACCCTATCTCTGTAGATGGGCGTAATAAAAGACTCGCAGTAGCGTTCTTAGACTATTATAGCAGCCTATTGCAATCATGCCATACTTTTGGCAAACCCTCAATTCTCTATCTCAATTTTCCAAGCCAAAGTACAAAAGTCATAGACATGACATAAAACAACTGCAATCCAAATGAAATCGCGTGTTCTAAGGTCTATTTACGGTACTAGAGTCAGAAACCGTTGCCTAATGGGTAAGATGTCAGGTGTACTTAAGTACTTAAATCGTTTGATACGATCTTGTGTTGGCTTAAGTACAGAGGGAGAGTACCAATAAAAAAATAGTTGATTGCTACTGGATACATGATTATTACGACACCCATTACTACATATAAGACTTTAAGGCCTCGTAGTAATTCGGTATTCAAATTATTTTGTTTATATTTATAAATATATACATTCCAAAAGTTTACATGAGTGTACCGGGCTCACCACAAATCGGGAGAAGTGGCGATTGCTCGTGAGGTGCATAGCATCTGCCCAGAGCAATGATACTGAATGGCGACCACGACCGCTCTGACTAGAGTGATACGACAAAGAAGTGGCGGTATCCACGTTGTGATGTCTGTGATGTGATGTAATAATCAGACGACTACGAGAGGAATTGACCATATATAATTATAAAGGCATGCAAAAGATTCATTGCACACAGCATTCTACAAACTCCCAAGACTTTCAAATGAAAAATAAAGTAACCACACGTGTAATGAAATCCAACTATTGTATGTGTATTTAGGACGTTGCCCCAACTTATATATCTTGTACATATTAACGGAAACTTTACATGGACTTCCAAGTTGGAAGTAAAGTTATTAGGGGACCATTATTTTCACATAAATCACCCTTAGTAAGGGGTTCGGACCGTATCGGTGGGAGCACGCGGACAAACGGTCTCTCGTGATTAATTGATTACTACGACGAGACGTTTTGTAAATTTTAGATGATTAGCATGCCTGCTGCCTTTATCATAACGCTTTCAGGCTTGCTTTCAGTGCGGCACAAGACATTGTTTAACACAACTACTCTTTGACGACAAGCACAGTGAGGTACATTGAATCATTTTCAGATTTATAGATGTTGAAGTGTGTAGTTGTTTTGTAGTTAAAATCTTAACAAAATACGGTTAAATCGCAAATCTGTTGATACTACTGAAAGAATCTTAAAAAAATTAGAAAAAAATTATATTAGTATTAAATTTATACGCACCAAATGGGCAATAATTTTACTCAGCGCAGTACATGGATCTTCCACATGGCTCAATATGAAATTATGCGTAAATAACAAATTTTATTTTGCAATTTGATGCTAAAGTTGTGTGTGAGTGTATTAAATTGTGTATTTATGTATTAGTTGAAGTGTATTAAATCAGATTAACGGGAATCGTGTGTGATGATATTAACAGCCCGAAATAAATATTAAAATTTTTTTTTTATTTTTTTTTATTGCTTTTGTAGGCAGAAGAACATGCGGCCCACCTGATGGTGAGTGGTTACCGTCGCCCATGGACTTCAGCAATGCCAGGGGCAGAGCTAAGCCGCTGCCTACCGCTTAATACTCTCCACAAGCCTCGTTTGAAGAAGGACATGTCATAGCGCTCGGGAAACACCGTGGAGGGGAGCTCATTCCATAGCCGGATGGTACGTCCGTATCGGCAACAATACTGCTGCGAGAATAGAGACTGACTGGCATCAAATCGGTTTACTTGTTTACAGAGTATTTTCGCGCGGGTCGATACCGCTACTTATTTCTGCCGAAGCAATAGTTTGAAGATTGCAATAGTCGTTATTTCAATTCCACTTTTTTTTTATTACCCTTGTAGGCAAAAGAACATACGGCCCACCTGATGGTGAGTGGTTACCGTCGCCCATGGACTTCAGCAATGCCAGGGGCAGAGCCAAGTCGCTGCCTACCGTTTAGTTAAGTACCGTTCAGTTGTTGTTTTTGAGGTCATCTCTCAAGCGACCCACTAAAATAAATAATTAATGTTTTTTTATAAAACTAACCTCCTATTCGAAGAGAAAAAATTGTATGCGTCGTTACCGGGTCGAGCGATGTTTCATTAAGAAATCAAGGAAAGCGTATTCAACCTACAAACATTTTAGAAAGAGCTTTTTGTAATAAATCTCCATAAAACAAACAAGAAACAATAAAAAAAATGAATTAACAATCTTCAAGAGAGAGAGAGCCTTTCTTTTGAAATTCAATTCTGTTTTTCGTTTAATGAAAAAGCTTTAAAATATAAAATGAACCTACTCAGAAGAAATAAAAAATAGATTACTTTAAGAATACTGAGTGATGTAAAGTCACCTGAAAATTGATGCGTAAGGAATGTTGTAACAAAATTAAAAAAATAATAATTAGAAAGCGCTCTTTTTTGTCAGATTTCTGTTTTGATCATCAACAGCCCACAGTCGTCCACTACTGGGCATAGGCCTCTCCCAATCCACACCACTGAGCCCGGTCTGCGGTTCTCCTCATACACTTCTTGCCGGCCACCGTTTGGAGGTCATCGCACCACTTAGCCAGGGGGTGTCCCTCGTTACCTCTTCTGCTGCGCCGTCTCCACTCGAAAACCCGTCTGCTCCAGCGATCGTCAGTTCTAAGGCATATTTGGCCAGCCCACTGCCACTTCAGCTTGCTGACTCTTTGAGGTATGTCGATGACTTTAGTTCTCTGTCGAATAACCTCATTCCGGATTTTATCCTTCAGAGAAACTCCGAGCAAGGCTTTGTCCATGACTCGCTGAGCGACCTTGAGCTGACGGACCAACCGTACTGTGAGTGTCCACATCTCGGCTCGTCTGTTTTGATAATTTTTTATAATAAATAAATATTACACGGCTTAAACCAACTTAATGGGAATTAATTTTATTAATTTTGTGGCTATCTTTGGTTCTATGGTATTATTGATGTGAGAATAAGGTTTGGGACCAGGTTCCGTAATGACTAAAAATTATATTTATATAACTATAATCAATAGAAATCATTTAATAAACCTAAAGAATACAATAATAAGGAGTAAAATACTTCAACAGCATACTAACAACAAACACATTGATGGATTAAAAAAAAGGGAACAATGGACAATTGATTTCGGCTGTGAAATGTCAAAGAGACGATCAAATCCAGTGTAAATAGAGCCGTCCGCCATCGAATGAGAGGTGATTCAATTTGGAAACCCTTAATTGGCTCTCGGAGTCGATAGCTGAAGAAATGAAAACGAGAAACGGCCTGTCGTAGAAGTAAATGTTCGAATTTAAGAATTACGTGCAAAGATCGCTGGATGTTTGATACTCATATCGGTGATTTTGTTGTTATTTAGCCTTTGGTTTTCCGTAGATGGGAGCTCACGGACCACATGCTAAATTAAGCGTTACCGGAGCCTATCAACCATGTTAATGCCGCCACCCACCTTGAGTTCTTTACAGAACAACGGCAGAGCCGCCCTTCAAACCGAAACGTATTACTGCTTCACGGCAGAAATAGGCGGGGTAGTGGTACCTATCCGTGTGGGCTCACCCGGTCCTGTAGTCATTTTACAAAAATTAAAATATTTGAAAGTTCGTTTTTTATTTATTACTCGGTGTTATTCCTTCACCGTGGAAGTCAATCATTTTGTCAAGTACGTATTTCATTATAAAAATTGGTACTTCTCGGCGAGATTCGAACACCAATACGGTCGCATCGCTCAATACGAATGCACCGGGCGTCTTATCTTTTGGACCACGACGACTTAATTAATAACAGATGCAGAAATGTAGTGATATTTTATTCTGCATCTAAGCAATATTGAATGTTCTGGAAAAGGAACAAGCAACAAGTCAGCTACTATGGCATAAAAAGACAAAGTAGATTGAATTGAATTCATGAAGATACACATTTTTAACTTCTTCTTCTCAGTCGTACAATCCCGGCGGAGTGGTGATGGTTATGTATGTCTTATAGCTTGGTTGCGGCTTTTACGAAGCTTCTCCATCTCTCTCTACTTGTGGCGTTAAGTGTACATTCAATAAGGGAACACTAGTAGATGACTTAATCAAGTCTGTCAACCTTGTGGGTGATCAGCCGCAAGAGCGTTGACCGTCTACTCTTCCTTAAACCATTAATCGTTCCAATGCGCTTTCATTATTGATGATATGTCCAAACATATTAAGAATTCACAATTGCACAAAGCTTTCGACGAAAGCTTTTGTTTCATTTGGAGCTCTTTCAGGATGGAAGCATTGGTGTGGTGAGCAGTCCATTTTATCCTCAGCAAGCGACTCCAGCACCACATCTCAAGGGCGTCAATCTTTTTACGAGTCTTTTGATGGATCGTCCATGGATTTTTAACTACTCGAAGTCAAAGCTTCTTTAGCTCTGTTGTGATTGGAAAATCAATGAACCGGAAATTATACTCGGAAAAAAACACTAAAAAGAGACAAAAAAATATATCTACGTATGTAGCGGCATGCTAGATAAAGTTGATGCATTGTAAACTTTTAGTTGAAAGATGCCTAATATTAATACTAAACTTGTCTATGTAAAACTTAATATCGTACACTAAGCTAAAATGTAAGTAATCAACTTTGAAGACTTGAGGTTATATCTGAGCGAGTTTGAGGAGTTGTAATAAATTATATTGCCGGCAAAGCTGCTTGCGACGACGCGGCTCGTTCGCTCGTCTACTCGACTGGAATTCGTTTATAGGAAGTCTTAGTTATTTAGTGGAATTAGGCCTTACGTGCTTAGCAATTAGAAGGCTTTTTGTGTCTTGACATTGACGTAAGCAGAGAAGTCTGTTTGTAACTAATTCGATATTTTTTTTAATTATTATCTGCATTGTGTTTTCCTAAATTCACTTTATTAGAGAGACAGCGAGAGAGAGAGAGAGGGAGATAGAGAGAATATCTTTATTGCACACATTATTGTTCTATATTGAATAAGTTCTTAAATTCACCGCTTGATTATGAAGTCTATTGTTAACATACAGCTCTTCTATAGAACCGAAGCGACTAATTAAAGCGGTCTGCTGGTTTTGTTTATACTGTGGTCTCCGTGATATTGAGGATATGACAGGAAACCATAAACCATCATTAATTAATATCTTCTTTAATGATGTTATGACTTTATAAGTCACAAACAATCAGATGAATCGGATCAGAACGAATGCCTTTTGTGATAACTCCACTTGCACGTACTAACTGAACTGGCCATAGATATTTTTTTTGGTACAATTTTTCCTTATTAGGAAAGGCAAGGGGATTTAAGACCATACAGCCTTGTCTGTTCTAAATAATTTCTGAAATAAATTTTCAAAAACGCCGAAGCCAGGTCTTATATGATTTATATGTATTATATCCTGAAATAAAAATTTCATTAAGGCCGAAGCCAAGTCCTTTATAATTTCTTCCTGAAATAAAAATTTCAATAAGGGCTATAGATTATACACTTAATATTTGAGAGATCTGGCTTTGTCGACGTTGTCCCCCTCACTATAGACAAGTAGCCTGCATTGACATTGACGTTTTCTAAGTTTGACAACTGACAGTCTCAATGTTCTCACGAGTGACATTGATATTGGGGTTTATGACTTAAAATATAATATATTTATTTACAAAGATCTAACACACGTCACAGAAATATTTGCCCGATGTAAGAAACGAACCCACGACTATGTACCGTCACTAATGCGTCACCAACTCAGTCACTTCTAAAAAAAACGTCCTATATAATATCAATCTTTTATATGTAAATTGCTTATTCTTATTTATGTGTAAAGAAGCAATTTTTTTAATAATTATTATTATATTATAATACATTGTGTATTAATTGTATGTATATGTACAGATATATGTATGTATGTATGTACTGGTACTTGTAACACAAGTTCTTTACGAACTTAGCACGGGACCAGTTAACGTGGCGTGATTGTTAGTAAATATTTGTATTTATTTGTATTTATGTATGTATATATGTATTTTACTGGATTGGTACACCGTGCGTAGTTCGTTTCCAAATGATTCTTGTCCACCTGATGGTTGTCTGGAAGAGATCGATCTTAGCGCTAAGACCGCCAATTGTACTTTTTTGTATTTAATGTATCGCACTGTTTATTTGTTTTTTTGGTGTACAATAAAGACTCTCTCTCTCTCTCTCTCAACTGTAGCTCCGATTTACAAAAGCGTATTAATTATTCTACATTCATACGAAAACAAGTGAAGTCACACACAAAATCTACTGCTTAACAAGCAAGTTCTCATTCGTTAGCGAAGAACGACTCGATTCGTCTCGTATAGAAACAAATTTCGCGTTCGAGAGTTTCGTGGCTACAAACTTAAACTTCACAGTTTGAATACATCGAGGATTCCTGCTTAATTAACGTATGTGTGTTTGTGTGGGTGTGTGTGTGTGTGTGTGTGTGTGTGTGAGCACGCGTATGATACCGTCACAGTTGGAGATAGTTGGTTATTTTCAAGTCAAACATAATTACAAGTATGAGGCTCGAGACTGTTTCCTTCGTATAATCTTGTTTTCGGTTATTTGTTTTATGATATTAATAGAAACGCGAAATGACTGTTAATTTATATATTTCAGGATAAACTGTTTTGTTAAGTTAATGTTTTGTAAGTCCGTAATACATACATTACATTGCATTACATGAATACCGCGCGTCAACTGACTTTCTGATTTAAAAAAGGTGAAAATATACGACTCTCAATAACTGTAGTTACTATTCCCTCAGAATTTGTCCGTTATAGTACGTTTGCCTAATTCACCATTTTAATCCTCTCACTAATACATTTCCTGATTGGCAACCCAGACCTGAACTCGTATGGCCAATTGTTTGAAGACTATAAGCCGATTCAAATTTCATCATGAATTCACTCTGTATATACATCCTAATACCATGTAGTCAAAAAAAGTAGTGTACAAGCAACGGTGTACTAAAATAATTTATATTATTGTCTACACGATGTCAATCTATTTTAAAATAATTTATATTGAAATATTGTGATAAGTTCGAATTAATATTAAATTATTATATATTACATACTTGTCTTTAAATTAATACGTGAAGTAAAAACTTTGTATCACTTTTTACGAAAATTGTGCGGACGGAGGAGTATCAAATTTCCCACACTTATAGAGAATATAGAGAAGTGCAGGATGTTAATTTTTTTTAAATATACATAAAAATACATTAAATCAATTAAAAAAATATTACACACACTACCATGTATTTGACACAACACATACAATAAAATATATTATTTGTTTATGGTTTGTTAAATTTTGTCTATTTAGTGTTTCTTCAGGTTTAAATGCGTAATAACTGTTTAATATCTGTGAAAGTGCCCACTACTTAGGTTAAAACCTCAATATTATAAATGCGATAGTTTGTGAGGATGAATGTTTGTTGAGAACTACTGGACTGTATTTGACGAAACTTCATTCTGGGGTAGTTTATAGCCTGAATTCACGTATAGGATGATTTATACGACTCGGGCTACACCGGGAATGTAAATATAAGAAAATTGACAGTATGTTTGCTGGTTTATAATTTATTGTCGAATATACAAATCCAATTGTATTCTATAAACTAGACAGAGACAAAGCAAAGTCTTTGTCTCGGAAAAATGCAACAAGTTTAATTAATTTTGAATTAAAAATTTAACGCGGTTGGAGCTGACAGGCATGTCAAATCAGTATATAAATTATACATATTAAGTTTGAAATTGTGTATAAAATCACAGGTTACAGCTTTTGTTCAATAATTACCATAGTACAGCTGTTTTTTACTTTTTTATTTTTTCTGACCTGATAACAAGACCTTTAAGCTATGAACGGCTGAACTTTTGCAAAATTCTAGTTAAATATCGAAACTACTAATACGTTTATCTATTTTATTCAGAAATCGATTGCTTATTGACCGTTTGGTGAACAATAATATGCAGGTACGTAAGCACGAAGATGCATAACACAACATGCTATTTTAAGAAAAATGCGGAGAAAAAGCTTTCTTTTATCGTGACATATTCTTTACGCGAATTCATTCTCGCGACCACTAATGGCTTTGTGGTGTCGCATAATCTCTCCGTCTCCATCCGGCTTAAACCATTATGTTACTTTAGAAGAAACAGAAAGTTGACTTTTACTGTTCGCTTTTTCGCCGGCGGGTCCCATTACGTTTGCAATTTCAAAAGAAATTATGTAGGGTAAAACCTGGATAGATGCCGCAGCGGGATAGATGCCTCATGTTCTAAAAACCTAACTTCCCGCACTCATAACAAAAAAATTATTGAAGAAGTAGGAACCACAGTCACCATATACCTTATATACCATTTGAGAATCGCGTGGTGACGAAGTGTTTTCCTTGTGCATGTAATTTTCTCCGCGCGGAATTTCACGAACACGTTAAAGATTTAAAGGTTAATATTTAGCGTGGTATAACTTTATAATAAGTGTAAAATTCCATTATATTTTTTACTACGTGAATATATTGGTTCATTGAGTCTGCATCTAGGTGTAAATAAATGCTATTATGTTTATAATTTATTTACAAAAAATTTGGGTATCTATCCTTATCAAAAAGGATAGTTGCCCTGATTTTTTGGGGTATAGGTGCCTTTAGGGGCATCTATCCCTCTATACTCTGCCATTTCAGAATATAGCTGAAATATGGCACGAAAACATAAAACACAAATAAAATAATAATAATAAATGATTTACAGTTCAAGCAGCGAATATGAAGACAATCCACTTAACTATAAAATGAAAGGAAATAAAACAATAGATTTGCCCCTAAAGAAATCTAAGGGATAAACCTAAAACGCATGTAAATATATCTGCATTGAATGTTTTGAAAACTATAAAAATACGAAGTCGCAATCCGAAAATTGAAAGCACTATCCAGTTAAACTTCAATTTGACAAAATAATAAAGATATCTTTATTGTGTTAATTTAATTAAAAAAATATGATTTTGCAATGTACACATTGACACTTAATGTGAATATTTTATAAACAATTAAGAAGTTATATTTTTGTTAAATAAATATTTGTAAAATTTAATTTAATAAAAAAATATGATAATGCATGTTGAAACTAAAAAAATTGTAGTTTAGCTTACGCTTACTTAACGCTTTAAAAATTTAATTATGATCATTTGTGTGATATGAGAATTATCTTTTAATTATAAACATTGAAAGACTTAAAAAATACAAAATATTTTTTATTATTATGACCCATGTTTCTTGGAGACAATTGCTCTGTTAGGAATAGAACTTCTTAATATTTGGATTGGTTTTTTCGTTTACACGGTATAAAGGGCATCTATCCTGCACTGCAGGCATCTATCCTACTCAGTATTTTCTTGGTGGGGCAACTATCCATACAGGTAGGCATCTATCCTCCAAAAAAAGGTTCTACGAAAAACGAGTTTCTGCAAAATCTGTATTTGATAGGTTTAAAAAAATTAATACTAATTAAACATAAAGGATTGAGCTAACTATATTAATGGAAATTATTCGTATAAAATTAATATTTTCAAAATTACATGACTATTTCAAAAAGTGGGGCATCTATCTCGGCTTTACCCTATGCATATTCTACATTACGAGTATTCTGACTTTCGTATTTGCGGTTCATGCTTGTAAATAATCTTGATGGTAATTAGATTTTTTTTTTTTTTTTTTTGTATAACCTCTCATGACGTGTGGCTGGAAGTGGAATCCGCGTTGATAATGCATAAAATCGAGAGCCCTACTAGGTATTTTTTTTATTGCTTAGATTGGTGGACGAGCTCACAGCCCACGTGTTAAGTGGTTACTGGAGCACATAGACATCTACAATGCGCCATCCACCTTGAGATATAAGCTCTAAGGTGTCAAGTACAACGGCTGCGCCGCCCTTTGAACCGAAACGCTTATTACTTCACGGCAGAAATAGACTAGGCGGTGGTACCTACCCGTGCGGACTCACAAGAGGCCCTACCACCAGTAAAGGATGTACAATTTTTTGCGTTTTGTTCAGTTAAATGATGGTAGGTCAGGTACAAGTAACACCCTGGTCGCAGACGGGACCCACAGCACCCAATCTGCGTGCTGTGGGTCTCGTCTGCGGAGGAGATGCTGGACTCCTACCGGGCGCGTCCGTAGGTGGCGGATAACGGGATCCTCTGGGCGACATTCCCAGAGGTATCGTCCGATCTTTTTCGTTGCAAGGATTCTTAGGTTTAGGTCCTAGGCTTAGGATTAGGTTTAGATGTAGGTTAAGGTCCTAGGTTTAGGATTAGGTTAAGGTTTAGGTTTAGGATAGTTTAGTTAGGCTTTGCAACGAAAGAGATCGGATGACGCGGACCAAATCAGCACTAGGAGGAGCGGAAGGCCTGCGCCCTCCACACTTTTCACCAAGTGAAGAGTGCTCCTTCTGGAGAACGCATTTTCCGATGGCACTGGTTCGCCGGCGTGCCGTGAGCGGTGGCACCCTGTGCCCCGTTATCGAGGAGTGAGCCGGAGTTGCATTTCTGCGACTGCTGGCCGCTGGTTGCCATGTCCCCGGCTTCGGCTACAGGGGAGAGCCCCTCAGATATGAGGGGTACCGGTTCACCGGCGTGGCTCCGTGGTTGCTCGTATCGAGCGTCGGGCGGTTGTCTACTGAGTTGCCCTGTGCACTCGGTAGACTGCCGGCAACCCGTAATCCCCACTATGTGGGGGACGGTGGCCGCTGCCGCAAGGCACGGGGCCGCGAGGACGCAAACCTCTATAAAAAATACCCCAATCCCAAGCTCTGATGCCCGGTGAGGGGATGAATGGCTGGAGGGAGTCCAGTCCCAAGGGCATCACCCGATCCCAGGGGACCTCACCCCTGGTTAAATAATAAAGGAAAAAATATGAAATGGACAGTTGTCAAGAGATAGTACCCCAGGAGGGTACCTCCCGCTTGGCGGGAGGAGAATCCCTCCGTGCCTCTGAGCAATCGGAGGCACGCTGCCCCTCGTATTCTAGGGGGGGCAACAACTGCCACGAAGAAGAGGGCGGTAGCACGAGCCGCGAAAGGGAGAGAGTCCTATTCGTGCACCCCGAACGCTGCGACAGTGCGCTCTCACTGCGCTCGGCGCGAAGCTCTGCAAGGGGCTGCGCTTCGAGCGGTCGAGAGTCGCCACTGTTTGCCCGGGATAGTACCGGACGATTTGTGAGCCGGAACAAGGCTGATCCGAAGACTCGGAGGAAGCGGAAGACGGTCAAACGACCAGTGACTCCCGCTCTCTCCGACTCCTCGGAGATTGAGCTCGCGCCTGCCAAATTTTTGGCAGTCGAGGATGGGCCGGCGGATGCTACAGGATCATCTGCCAAAGAACGCGGTCGACAAGATCTTACGGTGACCTACGGAGAACCGGCTGTCACCACCTCGGTGCGGACCGGAGCCTCCCGCCGTAAAGAAGCTGGTCTGGTGAGAGAAGGCGAGGTCGAGCGACTAACCCGCTCCCTCACAGAAGTGGACACAATGGACCCGCGGAAGGCGGTTGAAATTTCGCTGGAAATTGTTTCCATGGTGGCGGCCAAATCAGGCTCCCTGAAGGGCACGTACGTGCGGGCCCTGAAGTGCGTGGCTGCCGCCGTGGAGAAGCTACTGGACGAGTTTCTACGACGCACTAGTACGGAGGAAGTAACCTGTCTGCGGTCGCAGCTGGAGCGACTGTTGGCAGAAAACTCAGAGCTTCGAGCGGAGGGCGTGCGGGTGCGGGAAGAGATGGCCGAAATGCGTGCATCCCTTGACGGTTTATTGGGACAGCAGGGTAGATTAGCCTCTCCGTCGCCCCCGTCTCCATCAAATGAAAGAGCGGAAAATGAGAAGGACAAGGAAATAGAGGAACTAAAGAGACGAATAGCAATCCTCGAGGCCCGCGCCTCCAAGGTTGAACGCGCAAGGCCTCCGCTGGCGCACGAGCGCCAGGCGCCTGCGCCGTCACCGTGCGACGCCTTAGCTGCAGGTACCAGGGTGGGTGCGGCACCTTCGGCACGCGCGTCCACCAAAGTGGCCGCGTCAAACAAGCCCGTTGGACGGCGAATGGCGGTCCAGCCCGTGAGGCCTCAGGCTGATGCTTCTGCCCCGCTCCAGCCTGCGAAGGCGGGGCCTGGCAGAAGCCGCAAGAATACAAAGGGGTGTGTGAATGCCGCCCAGCCGGCGCAACGCCCACAGCCCCGTCCACTACCTCCAGCCCCGTCCAATATGGAAGCAGCCTGGACAACGGTAGTGAAACGCGGTCGAAGGAGGGCGCTAGACGTTCCTAACCCCCGTCCCGTCCCGACGGTCAACGCTCCCCAGGTAATGGGTCGAGCAGTGACTGAGGGAAAGAGAAAGGGAGGGCGCAAGGCAAGGAAACCGCGCGCCCCGCGGTCGGCGGCTGTCATATTGGAGCTGCTGCCGGCTGCCAAGGAAAAGGGCCTCACCTATGGGGAGGTGATGGCCCGGGCGCGCGTTAGCGTCGACGTGGATGCCATGGGCGTGGAGGGTGGCCTCCGAGTCCGGCACACCGCCAATGGGGCCCGGTTGCTGGAGTGTCCTGGTGCCAACACCAGCGCGGTCGCGGACAGGGTAGCAGCCCGGCTCCGCGAAATCCTGCCGGACCCAGAAGTGGTGCGTATAGACAGGCCCGTCAAGATGGCGGAAGTCAAAGTGACGGGCCTGGATGAATGCGCCACTAAGGAGGAAGTTGCCGCCGCCATTGCATCGCAGGGCAATTGCGCCCTTACGCAGGTAAAGGTAGGAGAGCTGCGAAGCTCTTACTCTGGAGCCTTCACTGTGTGGGCGCGTTGCCCTATGCAGGCAGCCACACTACTGGCTACGCCTCCACAAGGTCGGCCCGCCGACTCACCAGGGAGGCTACGCGTAGGCTGGGTGATAGCCCACGTGCAGCTACAGAAGGCCCGCCCCTGGCGATGCCTCAGGTGTTTCGGCACCGGGCACGGCCTCGCCAGGTGCCCGTCGGCTGTGGACCGCAGCGGTCTTTGTTTCCGCTGCGGCCAACCCGGTCACAAGGCGGGCTCCTGCACAGCCGCCGCAACGCACTGCGTGCTATGCGACGCGGCGAAGCGGCGGGCCGATCATCGGGCTGGGGGCCCGTCCTGTCTTTCCGCACCCTCCTCCACAAAGAGGAGGCGTGGCGGAAAAAAGAAGAAAAATATAGAGGAAGGGCCGGCTGCCTGTGATACAGTCGGCCGGTCAGTTCCCACCGCGGCCGTCGGGCCGCAAGGCGGGACGGAAGACGAGGGAGCGATGGACGTGACACCTCAATAATGGATCACGTCCATCGCTTCCTACAAGCGAACGTGAACCACTCCGCCAGGGCGCAGGATCTCCTCGTCCACACCATGGCGGAGTGGTTCATCGACATCGCGATCGTTGCGGAGCCATACTTCGTACCTCCCGACCGGGAGGATTCTTGGGCCGGAGATGTTGATGGCTCCGTGGCGATCGTGATGCGACAGTCTGCGGCGTTACCCCCCCTTGGAATGGTGGCCAGGGGATCCGGGTACGTCGTCGTTAGGGTCAACGAAACCGTCGTGATCGGGGTGTACTTCTCTCCGAACAGGAGTCTCGCTGAGTTCGAGCGGTTCCTGGGCGGGCTCGAGGCGTTGGTTCATCGCTTCGAGTCTCGCCCGGTGATACTGGCGGGGGACCTCAACGCTAAATGTACGGCGTGGGGTTCTCCTCGCACGGACTCGCGCGGCGAGTTCCTGTCGGAGTGGGCTTTCGCGACCGGCCTCTGTCTTCTGAACAGAGGTTCGGTCGCGACCTGCGTGCGGTGGAACGGGGAATCACACGTGGACGTGTCGTTCGCGTCTCCGTCCGCCGCACGCCGTGTCCGTGGCTGGCGTGTTCTCGAGGGGGCGGAGACGCTCTCGGACCATCGGTTCGTCCGATTTGAGCTCTCCGTTTCCACCTTGTTGAACGCGCCGGACGAAGACGCCCGCGGTGAGGAGGAGCTCCCGCGTAGTGCTCCCCGATCATTCCCGCGATGGGCATTGAAGCGCCTGAACAAGGTGCTTGCGGTGGAGGCGGCCACAGTGGCCGCGTGGGCGCCGATGCCCGCGCGTCTAGTGGACGTGGAGTTGGAGGCCGAATGGTTCCGGGGTACGATGCGTCGCGTCTGCGATGCTGCGATGCCCCGGGTCAGCGGTCGCGCTCCGCGTGGCGGTGCGTATTGGTGGACGCCCGAGATCGCGCTCCTCCGAGAGGATTGCGTGCGGGCGCGCCGCCGAAGCGCCCGCCACCGCCGTCGCCGCCTTCGCGATGCGGATTTCGCGGAGGTGGCGACCCGCCTGCATGCCGACTGCCGTCAGAAGCAGGAGGCACTGCGGCGGGCCATCGGCGAGGCCAAGTCTCAGAGCATGAAGACGCTCCTGGAGACGCTTGACCAAGATCCTTGGGGGCGCCCGTACCAAACGGTCCGCAAGAAATTGCGGCCGTGGGCGCTCCCGGTGACGGAACGTCTCCAGCCTCAGCAGCTGCGGGAGATTGTCTCCGGGCTGTTCCCGCGGATGGAGAGGGGCTTCGAGCCCCCTTCCATGGGCGCGCCACCACGCAGTAGCGTGAGCGGTGATTCCCCTGCTGAGGTGGTCCCTCCGAGCATCTCGGAGGAGGAGATTCGTGCGGCCGTGTCGAGGATGCGGAGGAAGGACGCGGCCCCCGGCCCTGACGGTGTTCACGGCCGGGTCTGGGATTTGGCCTTCGGTGCCCTTGGGGACCGACTCGTGCGGCTCTATGAAGCCTGCCTCGAGTCGGGACGGTTTCCGAAGCAGTGGAAGACGGGCAGACTTGTTCTGCTAAGGAAAGAGGGACGCCCCGCGGACTCACCTGCGGGATATCGTCCCATCGTGCTGCTGGACGAGGCGGGAAAATTGCTCGAGCGGGTGGTGGCCGCCCGCATCGTCCAGCATCTGGCGGGGGTGGGACCCGATCTGTCAGCGGAGCAGTTCGGATTCAGGGAGGGCCGCTCGACCATCGACGCGGTGATGCGCGTGCGTGCCCTCTCTGATGAGGCTGTCGGCCAGGGCGGGGTTGCACTGGCGGTGTCCCTCGACATCGCCAACGCGTTCAACACCTTGCCCTGGTCGGTGATCGCAGGGGCGCTGGAGTATCACGGCGTCCCTGCGTATCTCCGTCGGCTGATCGGGTCCTACCTCGAGGACAGGTCGGTCGTGTGCACCGGGCACGGTGGGGCGGTGCTCCGCTTCCCCGTCCAGCGCGGTGTTCCACAGGGGTCGGTCCTTGGCCCTCTCTTGTGGAACATCGGGTACGACTGGGTCCTGCGTAGCGCCCTAAGTGCTCCTCTCCCGGGTCTGAGCGTAGTTTGTTACGCGGACGACACTTTGGTCGTGGCCCAGGGGAGGGACTTGCGAGAGTCTGCCCGTCTTTCCTGCGCGGGGGTGGCCTTCGTCATCGGCAGGATTCGAAGGCTGGGTCTGGAGGTGGCGCTCGATAAATCCCAGGCCCTGTTGTTTCACGGGGCCCGGAGAGCGCCGCCTCAGGGGGCCCACCTTGTGATCGGAGGCGTTCGCGTCGAGATCGAGGCGACCGGATTACGGTACCTCGGTCTCGTACTGGACGGTCGTTGGAGCTTCCGCACTCACTTTGAGAGATTAGGTCCCCGATTGATGGCGGCCGCCGGCTCGCTGAGTCGGCTGTTGCCGAACGTCGGGGGGCCTGACGTGGTGGTGCGCCGCCTCTACACGGGGGTGGTGCGGTCGATGGCACTGTACGGGGCTCCCGTGTGGTGCCACGCCCTGACTCGCGACAACGTTGCGGCGTTGCGACGTCCGCAGCGCGCGATTGCGGTCAGGGCGGTTCGTGGATACCGCACCGTCTCGTTCGAGGCGGCGTGCGTGCTAGCTGGGACGCCTCCCTGGGACCTGGAAGCGGAGGCGCTCGCTGCGGATTACGCGTGGCGATGCGATCTCCGCTCCAGGGGGGAGCCGCGTCCTGGCGCGATGGAAGTTCGAGCGCGGAAGCTTCAATCTCGGCGTGCCGTGCTTGAGGCGTGGTCTCGCCGCCTGGCGGACCCCGCCTACGGGCGACGGACCGTCGAGGCGATCCGCCCGGTCCTCTCGGACTGGGTGAATCGCGACCGAGGACGTCTCACCTTTCGGGCGACGCAGGTGCTCACGGGACACGGCTGTTTCGGTCGCTACCTGCACCTCGTCGCCCGGAGGGAGCCGACGCCGAAGTGCCACCACTGCAGTGGCTGCAACGAGGACACGGCGGAGCACACGCTCGCGTACTGCCCCGATTTCGCGGAGCAGCGCCGCGTCCTCGTTGCAAAAATAGGACCGGACTTGTCGCTTCCGGCCGTCGTGGCTACGATGCTCGGCAGCGACGAGTCCTGGCAGGCGATGCTCGACTTCTGCGAGTCCACCATCTCGCAGAAGGAGGCGGCGGAACGGGAGAGGGAGAGCTCTTCTTCCCTCTCGGCGCCGTGCCGCCGCCGTCGGGCCGGGGGTCGGAGGAGGGCGTTTGTCCAGCTCCAGCCCCTATGAGGAGGCAGTCTCCTCCCGGTGATGGTCACGGGGCGACCTAAGGGGGTTGAGGCTGCGCCGCACGCTACCGTCACTCTAGCGCGCTGGCACCAGGAGGACGGGACGGCGCGTCGGCGGCTGCGGACTGCGATGCAGTCCGCATTTTCGTCGTCGCTGTCGTCGCCGAACATACTGTTGAAGAGCAACCCGGTCGGCGGTGTATCGCGTTCCGACCCGGCAGGCTGGTTCTGGCCCAGCGGGGTATCCCGGAACACCAGCGGCACCGCCCGGGCGGCCTGGTAGGGCCGCCGTACCGCGGAGACTGACGTCGTTGGTCGTCGACTATCGCCTCGACGACCCGTCGGTCGGGCGTCCTCGGGGTGGCGCCGCGTGTCTGGTTGTAGTGTTGACCGCGGGAACCCCCCTACTCTGAACGGGTTCTGACCCCGGACGGAGATCGGACGTCGGGTGTAAGAGTGCAGGGGAGTCGTTTAGTGGGTGGGCCCTAAAATCCTTGGGCCCGCGATCTGCTCTCAACACCTGCAGATCGTTGAGTCTCACATACCCCGCGCGCCCCCTAGGCGCGGGGACCTCGTAGGAGGTTCGGCCCCCGGCCCGAGAAAAAAAAAAAAAAGGTACAAGTAACACTCAAATTTTTTAATCTATTCTAATCTATCTGTCTAACCTAATTAAATCTATTTAAATCCATTCTATATCTAAATTAATTTAAATCGATTCTGTTCGTACTGGAGGAATATTTTTGAATATGTATTAAGTGCAATACGTATTTTCTTAGACAAATTAGAATCCATGTCCTGTATTTGAAAACCGATATAGTCGTGTCGTTCTATGTGAGTATACCTGGTATTTTATTAATTAAGCCACGCAACTTCAAACGTATGTGATCAGCCTTTAAGAAGTTTGGGAGAAGGTTTTCAATTGTTTTTATTAGGCAGCCTGTATTTTTCTATAATATTATTATAAGGTTCAGTAACCTATTACTATTAGGTTCCCAATATTGTTAGTATTTAAGTGTTAATATTTTGCTTTCTTTAATGTTTATAAATATAGGGTGGTCGTATTTTATTATTGTTTTAATATTAAATTATTATTGTCTAATTATAATTGCATAAGTTGATAAAAGATGCTATGCAGTATCTTTACCGCGGCAGTCCTCGAGTGCCACACGTGGTTTTTTTAATCACTAATTCAATACAAATTACTTTTATCATTTACACGTTAATTGATAGCTCCGAATCATTATCGCAACTTGCTGATGTCGTCTTCAAAACTGCACACATAAACAAATATTTTTCTGAAACACCTGTCTCTGGAATGTTCCGTACTAAATTCCGGGAGTTTCCAATTAAAATCTGCGACAGAGCCGTCGAAGTTCGTCCGAACTTCCGAATCTTGCTACGAAAGAATCCCTTAATTAGTGTAAGTTTATGCATTCGCGCCACGGTCTCCTTTCGCTACTGGTTCGCGCCAACTTTTAATTACTCGCACTCGAGCTCTGACGTCATTCAATCACGTTACTTTTTCATTCCGATTCGGGATCGGGATTCGGGATTAGTGTAGCGTCTCAATGTTTTTAATGATGTCGATGTTAATAATTTTATATAATACTAGCGGCCCGCTTCGGCTTCGCTCGGGTCTTTAACAAAAATGTCAACGATATTTGACGTTGTTTTATTTTTTTAAACAAAAGAACGCTTATTGCTGCATAAATATAATAGTTAGACATATGCTGTCGCATCAGTTTTTGTAATAATTATTTACAAAAGCTGATGCGATTATAGCCTATGTCACTTGGGAATAGTGTAGCTCCAAACAGTGAAAGAATTTTTCAAATCGGTTCAGTAGTTTCAAAGCTCATTTAATACAAACAAACAAACAAATCTTTCCTCTTTGTAATATTAGTATAGAAGTATAGATATATTTTAAACAAGTAAACGAATGTCCCAATTAAACTAACAATTTACGATTGGACTTTTACGAGTTAGTCAACAAATTAGTTTGTTTTATCATCTTATACACAAAAGATATAAAGTGTTCTATTGAAGACCAAAAAAATCTTACAGTTTCAATTTCATATCGTCTCTTTGAAAATCTTCACTAGTACATATTATTATTATTATTATGTTTGAATGTATTTTATTCATTTGTCTATAGCCTCAATACATCAATCCGTTTACTTGTCGTTTTCTAAAATAAGACAAATCTAGAGATTAATTACTACGTTAGTTCTTATCGATATCCGGCATCGACATCAATCATCCCTAGTCGAAACTTAGGCTCGATAAATCTCGGACGCCATTATTCCACGATTACCGAAGGTCAGAATCCTAATATATTTTTGGTTTACAACGATAAGATGGGTAGTGTTTTCGACTTTTATTGAATGGTTTAGTCTAGGAATATCAAGGAAACTGTTTGAGAAAATTTAGATGATATAACATCAAACTATCGCTTTGAGGTAAATTGATGAAGCAGAAAATAATGTTTAGGTTAATGTTTGAAAAACACTTCACGTTTGGGTCACTACATCAACACCACATCAGCAGTCTAATAATTAATTGTTATCGAGTTTTGATTACATTCAGAATTGCTCGTTCATCTATTAGTGTAGGTGAGTCCTTAGTAATATCAAAGGCTTGGTTTTTTTTAAAGTGGTTACTGGAGCCCATAGACATCTACAACGTAAATGCGCCATCCTCCTTGAGATATAAGCTCTAAGGTCTCAGCATAGTTACAACGGCTGCCCCAGCCTTCAAACCATGCTTCACGGCAGAAATAGGCACTCACAAGAGGTCCTACCACCACTAGTTACGTAAATTATAATTTTGTGGGTTTTGGTTTTTATTACACGATGCTATTCCATCACCGTGGAAGTCAATCGTGAACATTTGTTGTAGGTACGTATATCATTAGAAAAATTGGTACCCGCCTGCGCGATTCGAACACCGGTGCATCGTTAGATACGAATGCACCGGACGTCTTATCCTTTAGGCCACGACGCGGCGACGATTTCATCATCATAAATTAAATCCCTTATGGCAATCCCTTATTCTATTTTGCATTTGGAGTCCAATAGCACTAGCTATATAAGAATATCGTAGCTTAGGCTAATAATATTTTTTAAAATACTATTTAATTAAAATTTATTATGCAGTAGACCTTGTAAGCCAGAATATCATTCCCGTTCGGTTTTGGTAATTATTTTGGGTGTGATTTCATAAAGAAAACAGAAATATGTTTATCTCTCTCTCTCTCTCTGTCTCTCTCCTGTTTTTGATTAAAATGTAAAAACAAATAAAATTAATGTGTAATCCAAAGAATTACCATTAATTGTGTTCAATATCTATTCATGAAGATAAAATGTTTCGGTATAACACCATTTGTAAAGGGCTGAACGCATATAAAGAGCACAAAGGGCCTTTTTATCAACAGACCATCATTTACGTTGCGTGACCATAGTACGGACTCTGTGCTGCCGTGACGCGGATTTAGGGTTGCCATTTACATGGAAAGATATTTGATTTAGCTGTTTTTTTTTTACAAATAATCACATAACTAATATTTAAATTTCTTAATTCCATATCAATTAATGAATACAGATAAATTAACAAATTTCTTCGCACACAGAAATAATGAAGATTTTGAGGTCTGACAATTTATTTTAATAAAAGTGTCAACTTAATTGAGGTCTTATCATTAATGCCTTCTAAACCACAGTCATCGATTAGGTAAATAAAATAACTCGGTCCCAGTGCAACATCGCTATTACAAAGAACACAAAATGCACAATGCACATTTTTTCGAAACACAGTTTCATAAAATCATTTCTTAGAAATATTGGAAAAATTAGTGAGTGAAAAAAAATAAGACAAAACCCTAAGCTTCGGAAATGATTGTTGGAGTGTCTAAAGCACGACCCGCACTATCGCTCGGTTCTGCAGCGCTGTCGTTTCGCTCCTTAGAACGTCATTAGTTAGACGCGATAATGACTGGACATGGCATTGCTTCGTACCGGACGGCTAGGGTTACCACGGTTAAGATTATTTTTGTTCAAGAAATTAGAATTTTCCTTTACAAGAGAAGCTGTATTATAAAGTCCTAGATATTAGGAATTGTCGGTTTTTTTAAATTAATATGCAATATAAAAGTGAGTTTTCTAAATGCTCAGGGTTAGCAGTAGGGCTAGCAGGCCCATGAAAATTTTATGGATTGTTGGGAAATAAAGAACACAATAAAATTTTAAAATTTGTACCCAATGAATGTGGTTTCATTTGCAAAACACTTTTATTAGCTCGGTATAATATATGTTTGTTTGTATGTGACAGAATCTTTGAATATTAAGACATCAAGACGACGGTTTAACTTGAAAATTTTTCCATAGTATATCAATGGCGATGATAATATAATAATTGCATAACATAGCTTTATTATGCTGACCGGCATCAACAAGCTAAAAATATATGATATTCATTATTTGTTCGGTTTAATATTCGAGTGTGCTGTTTTAGTTTTTAAATAATATAATATATATTATGAAGAAGAAATGGATGGATTGCGTGAAAGACGATATGTGTAAGAGGGTAGGCAGCGGCTTGGCTCTGCCCCTGGCATTGCTGACATCCATGAGCGACAGCGACCACTTACCATCAGGTGGGCCGTATGCTCGTCTGCCTACAATGGCAATAAAAAAAAGGAGAGTGAGCGAAGAAATGGTATATAATAGAAGAGTATGGAAGGAGAAAACATGTTGCGCCGATTCCAGGTGACTGAGAGAAGGGCAGCAGAATGATGATGATGATATTTCCAACAAGACCGTTGGACCGCTAGCAAAAATATTTATGTTCATTAAAATTTCAAATAATTCAAATACAGTACATCCTTAACGAAACATTTCTCCGGATAGAGCTAAGCTGCAACGATTAAAAATAATTAGCACTTTAAAAGCGGATTTGGTTCGTGGGACGCAGTTTTACAAGCTCATCGTCTTGTTTCCGCAGCCTCTGTGAGAAAATTTGAAGTTTTGCATAATTTTATGTTCCCTTCGGTGGAGATAAGCGCCGTGATATTAATGAGTAAATTGTCTTGGTCTTTTAGCTATCAAGTATTTTATTTTAGATTTTATGGAATCATGGTTCCGCGGCCGTTTAACTTTATGTAAATCATATGAATTTATGATAATCAATTTTACAATATTATATCCATATCGTCATAATGATTAGAGCGAGATACATTCATTTTTAGATTTTATTCTGAGTTTTAAATAATGAAATGAAACTATGAGATTGTATGTAACTATAATTGAGACCTTAGAACTTATACCTCAAGGTGGGTAGCGCATTTACGTAGTAGATGTCTATGGGTTCCAGTAAACGCTTAAAACCAGGTGGGCTGTGAGCTCATCCAACCATCTAAGCAAATTAAAAAAATCGAAGTCTGTTCAGAAATTTTAGCTTCTACCACAGGTGAACTGACCATTGTTTTTGAAGTTCCCTTTGTATTCGGGGTATATTGTTTCTATATTTTGATTTAATAGCTCACCACAATGGTAGGAAAGTATGACTGTATTTTATCATTAAGTTCCGTGAGAGTTGTGTGTGTGAGAAGTTAGGTATTCGGAAGCATAGAGCTGAAGTCTCAGTTGTATTTTATAATTATTGTTTAATACAGAGCATGTAGCTTCACTCCAAAAATTTATAGCATTACTGACTAGTGTGGGCTAGCTACCATTTAGTTGTGGCGGGTAGCCATCATACAACGCAAGATAATTGACAGATGCCTGAATCTCGCTTACGACATTTTCAAGATAAAGCGCATATATACAAGTTCCGAACAACAACATTTGGACCGTCGGTCTACCGAGCAATATCACCCGCTCGGTGGAAGATCTTCCCTTTGTCGTATATCTCTACAAGTAACTACAGGTTGGTAAGCGCACAATGCTGGTACGAGAAGTGAAATTCAAATTCAAAATCTTTCATTTCAATTTGAATGTAATTTACAATTGAACATTCATAATTGAAAAGTCAAATAATGCAGACGAATAATTTCGAACACCCCAAATATTTCGAAGCCCTCACTCAGGTGATTTTTTGAGATATTGAAAAAGAAGAGTGGTGAAGATTTTACTCCAAAATCACACACAGCTAAACCGCTCGCTGAGTTTTGTTATCCATTCCGATAGAGGCACCCGTCACGTGCGGACGTGCTCATCGTCCACTCGATCGCCCGGTCTTTGTTCGCCCGGCTTTTGTTAGCCCGGCCATTGTTCGCGCGGCCTGTGTTCGTGGTACATCTGCCGACTAAGTGCTCTTTCTGGAAGTTTTTATTTGTTTTGTTTCCTTTTGTTGTTTCTGTGTTCGTGGTACATCTGCCGACAAAGTGGTTTCCTGCAAGTATTTATTTGTTTTGTTTCTTTTCGTAATTTCTGTTTTGTTGTGCTTTTTCTTTGTCCTGTAGTAATCGAGCCGCATTGCCACCTGTGTTCAATAGAACCGCTCAGGTCCGAGAAGTTGGGGCCTCGCCGCAAGGCGAGTGTTTTCAAGACCCGGGGCCGCCCCACCTGGGTACTCAGCGATCATGGACGCTGTATTCGCGGAATTCCTCCGACTTCGCCACCCACAGCTCGCCTCGGAGTTTCTGGCCTTCAAGGCCAATCACACTGCGAGCCCTCTCGAGGACTCCGCCGCGCTCGCTGCTCCTGCGTCGCCTGTACCTGCGTGCAGAGCTTCTGCAATGAACACCGCAGCCTCTGTCGTGCCTGCCGCTCCCGTGTCGCCTATATTGGCGAGAAAAGCTGCTGCGTCGTCCGCCGTGACCATCGTTTCAGCTGAGCGATCATCCGCGGCCTCCGTCGCGCCCTCTAAAACACCTACACTTGCTCGTAGGTCGCCTGCACCCGCCTCCTCGTGCTCCGACTCTGACTCGGACATGGAGGTCGACCTCGCCCCCGCCTCATCGACGGATGGATTCACCCTGGTACAGAAGGGTAAGAAGCGTGCCGCGGAGTCTCGAGCTCCCGCGGCCGCTAAAATTAGCAAAGCCGTGAACGCGTCGCGCCCCCGCCCTCAGACTCCCGTTGCGCCCCCAGCCCGTGCCACTCCGTCGCCGCGTCCGGTGGCACAAAATAAAACCCAGACCCCTCCCCCGGTTATCCTTCAGGAGAAGGCAGCTTGGGATCGAGTTTGCCTGGCCCTTAAGGCCAAAAATATAAATTTCACGAATGCCCGTAACCTCGCGAACGGCATTCAAATTAAGGTTCAAACACCCGACGACCATAGGGCCCTCTCTTCTTACCTCCGTAAGGAGCGTATAAGTTTCCATACGTATACGCTCCAGGAGGAGCGCGAACTCCGCGTTGTAATACGCGGAATCCCTAAAGAGTTAGATGTAGAGCTCGTAAAAGCCGACCTGTTAGAACAAGGCCTACCAGTGAATTCTGTGCACCGTATGCACACCGGTCGCGGTAGGGAGCCATATAATATGGTTCTAGTCGCTCTCCAGCCTACCCCCGAGGGTAAGAAAATCTTTAACTCACAGACCGTCTGTAGGCTCTCTGGTATCGCTGTCGAAGCCCCCCATAAAAAAGGCACTCCTAGCCAGTGCCATAACTGTCAATTGTACGGGCACTCTTCCCGTAACTGTCACGCGCGCCCCCGATGTGTTAAGTGTTTGGGCGATCACGCCACGGCCCTCTGCGCTCGCGACCAAAAAACCGCGACGGAACCGCCTAGCTGCGTCCTGTGTCGAACACAGGGTCACCCCGCGAATTACCGTGGTTGCCCCCGAGCCCCTAAAATAAATCGCCGCGTCGCCCGCCAAAACCGCCTCCGAGCTTCCGGCCCAGACATCAAAGCCTCGGCACCCTCTGCGTCGCAGGCTAAGCCAGCGTTCGTTCCGGCGGCGGTGCCCAGTGTCTCGGCCTGGGCAAAACCGCTGCCGTACACGAACACGGCTACAACTCCCTCCTCCGCGATTCGTCCCGCCCCCGCGACTCGTCCCTCTCCCGTGACTTGCCCTCCGACCGCGTCCGACAATCTCGCTTTAGCGATCGACTTCTTTCAGTCGATCAACTTTGAGCGCGTTAACGCTTTGGGCGACGCCATTCGCGCTGCCTCCACTGCACAACACTTTATCGCCGTTGTGCAGGAATACGCCGACGTATACGCGTCATTAAATACGTACGTCCTCCCCTCACTCCGCCGGTAATCAATGGCGTATATAAGTAGAATAAAGCCCCTATCCGTAACGATAGGATTTTTTAACGCTTACGGTCTCGCAAATCAACGTGATCAGGTTTCTGACTTTTTGCGTGACCACCAAATTGATATCTTTTTAGTGCAGGAGACCCTACTTAAGCCCGCGCGCCGTGACCCTAAAATCGCGAACTATAACATGGTCAGGAACGACAGGCTCTCTGCCCGTGGTGGTGGTACCGTCATTTACTATAGAAGAGCCCTGCATTGCGTCCCGCTCGATCCTCCCGCGCTCGCTAATATCGAAGCATCAGTGTGCCGAATCTCACTGACGGGACACGCGCCGATCGTTATCGCGTCCGTTTATCTTCCACCGGATAAGATCGTTCTAAGCAGTGATATCGAGGCGCTGCTCGGTATGGGGAGCTCTGTCATTCTGGCGGGCGACCTAAATTGTAAACACATCAGGTGGAACTCACACACCACAACCCCGAATGGCAGGCGGCTTGACGCGTTAGTCGATGATCTCGCCTTCGATATCGTCGCTCCGCTAACCCCGACTCACTACCCGCTAAATATCGCGCATCGCCCGGATATACTCGACATAGCGTTATTAAAAAACGTAACTCTGCGCTTACACTCGATCGAAGTAGTTTCAGAGTTAGATTCAGACCACCGTCCCGTCGTTATGAAGCTCGGTCGCGCTCCCGATTCCGTTCCCGTCACGAGGACTATGGTGGATTGGCACACGCTGGGCATCAGCCTGGCTGAATCTGATCCACCATCGCTCCCGTTTAACCCGGACTCTATCCCGTCTCCTCAGGATACCGCTGAAGCCATAGACATCTTAACGTCACACATCACCTCGACATTAGATAGGTCATCGAAACAAGTTGTAGCGGAGGACTTCCTTCACCGCTTCAAATTGTCCGACGATATTAGGGAACTCCTTAGAGCTAAGAACGCCTCGATACGCGCCTACGACAGGTATCCTACCGCGGAAAATCGTATTCGAATGCGTGCCCTACAACGCGACGTAAAGTCTCGCATCGCCGAAGTCCGAGATGCCAGATGGTCTGATTTCTTAGAAGGACTCGCGCCCTCCCAAAGGTCTTACTACCGCTTAGCTCGTACTCTCAAATCGGATACGGTAGTAACTATGCCCCCCCTCGTAGGCCCCTCAGGCCGACTCGCGGCGTTCGATGATGACGAAAAAGCAGAGCTGCTGGCCGATACATTGCAAACCCAGTGCACGCCCAGCACTCAATCCGTGGACCCTGTTCATGTAGAATTAGTAGACAGTGAGGTAGAACGCAGAGCCTCCTTGCCACCATCGGATGCGTTACCACCCGTCACCCCGATAGAAGTTAAAGACTTGATCAAAGACCTACGTCCTCGCAAGGCTCCCGGTTCCGACGGTATATCTAACCTCGTTATTAAACTTCTACCCGTCCAACTCATCGTGATGTTGGCATCTATTTTCAATGCCGCTATGGCGAACTGTATCTTTCCCGCGGTGTGGAAAGAAGCGGACGTTATCGGCATACATAAACCCGGTAAACCAAAAAATCATCCGACGAGCTACCGCCCAATTAGCCTCCTCATGTCTCTAGGCAAACTGTATGAGCGTCTGCTCTACAAACGCCTCAGAGACTTCGTCTTATCCAAGGGCATTCTCATCGATGAACAATTCGGATTCCGTACAAATCACTCATGCGTTCAACAGGTGCACCGCCTCACGGAGCACATTCTTGTGGGGCTTAATCGACCAAAACCGTTATACACGGGAGCTCTCTTCTTCGACGTCGCAAAAGCGTTCGACAAAGTCTGGCACAACGGTTTGATTTTCAAACTATTCAACATGGGCGTGCCGGATAGTCTCGTGCTCATCATACGGGACTTCTTGTCGAACCGCTCTTTTCGATATCGAGTCGAGGGAACCCGCTCCTCCCCACGACCTCTCACAGCTGGAGTCCCGCAAGGCTCTGTCCTTTCACCCCTCCTATTTAGCTTATTCGTTAACGATATTCCCCGGTCGCCGCCGACCCATTTAGCTTTATTCGCCGACGACACGACTGTTTACTATTCCAGTAGAAACAAGTCCCTAATCGCGAAGAAGCTTCAGAGCGCAGCCCTAGCCCTAGGACAGTGGTTCCGAAAATGGCGCATAGACATCAACCCAGCGAAAAGTACTGCGGTGCTATTTCAGAGGGGAAGCTCCACACGGATTTCCTCCCGTATTAGGAGGAGGAATCTCACACCCCCGATTACTCTCTTTAGTCAATCCATACCCTGGGCCAGGAAGGTCAAGTACCTGGGCGTTACCCTGGACGCATCGATGACATTCCGCCCGCATATAAAATCAGTCCGTGACCGTGCCGCGTTTATTCTCGGTAGACTCTACCCCATGATCTGTAAGCGGAGTAAAATGTCCCTTCGGAACAAGGTGACACTTTACAAAACTTGCATAAGGCCCGTCATGACTTACGCGAGTGTGGTGTTCGCTCACGCGGCCCGCACACACATAGACACCCTCCAATCCCTACAATCCCGCTTTTGCAGGTTAGCTGTCGGGGCTCCGTGGTTCGTGAGGAACGTTGACCTACACGACGACCTGGGCCTCGAATCAATTCGGAAATACATGAAGTCAGCGTCGGAACGATACTTCGATAAGGCTATGCGTCATGATAATCGCCTTATCGTAGCCGCCGCTGACTACTCCCCGAATCCTGATCATGCAGGAGCCAGTCACCGTCGACGCCCTAGACACGTCCTTACGGATCCATCAGATCCAATAACCTTTGCATTAGATGCCTTCAGCTCTAATACTAGGGGCAGGCTTAGGGACCCCGGTAACCGTACTCGTCGAACTCGACAAAGAGGTCGACGTGCAACCTAACCCATGCATCAGCCCGCTGAGTTTCTCGCCGGATCTTCTCAGCGGGTCGCGATTCCGATCCGGTAGTAGATTCATTCGCGAAACAATTGCTCTTGAGTTGTTAGGTCTCCTTCGGAGGCGCTCGGGCAGTTGTTAGCAAATCCTACCCCTCCTGGCTGAGCCTTTGCTCGCCCACCTGTCCTGGTGAAACTGGAAAGGCCTTCGGGCCACCAGTAATCCTTCAATCATAAAAAAAAAAAAAAAAAAAAAAAGTTTTGTTATGATCAGTTGTCAAGTTTGTGGTACCCAATAAAATCTCTGTTTTCGTGTCTCGAACTTGCGTTGTTCACACAATAAATAATACGTCACAAGTACCTACTCCAACGTATGTCTGCCAAATCAAAAGTTTCGCACAAAACTGAAGAACAAAAGATGTGGGCTTAACAGTCGCAGGGGACCGCCTGTTACTGTATTGCTCTACGTCCTCTCCGACTCCACGTAGATTAAATATAAACTTTCTTCGCGTGCACAGCAAAAGATATACAAAAGACTCAAATTAAATTTAAGATCTATCTGGTTGCTTATCACAAGATGCGGGTACGCGACACAGGCCACTTCTAGTTACTTTTACCACATTCGATTAATTCATCTATGGTATAATTTCTGCTGTTTATCTTTCAATTTCTGCCCCTAATTTCTAATTAGTAGAATAAAAATTATTATGTGTATATTAGTATGTATTGTATGTAAGTATGTATATAAATCAGTTAGTTATATATTTCATATTAAATGTAAATGGTATATATCTGTTTATTGTATGTATATATTTTCTATAATACTGTATTTATTGTGTATAGTACACCGCGACATACCTGCTATATTTTTATATTTTATAAAATTTCTGTACATTAAACGTTTGTCTGGAAGAGATCGCTTATAACGATAAGACCGCCTATTGTACAAATGTATCTGCTTTTTGACAGTTATTTGAATATATATTGTGTTTTGATGTGCAATAAAGTGTATTCTCTCTCTCTCTCTAAAAATAAAACTTTTATGCGCAAAAATGGATGACTTAGAGTTAATTTTTTTTTGTATAATTGTATAAATGTATAAATATAAGATTTTTATTATACACATACATATATTTAATATACATCCATAACTCTGGAAAAGACATTTATATTTATCATACAAATATCTTCCCTTGGCGGAATTCGAACCCGCAACCCCCTTGTGTAGTGACCATGTCACTTACCACTACACCAGACGGCCGTTGGTGGTTACCGGTACGCGTCTATACTGCAGTTCGAGAATTGCCATTTGTCTTCAGACCAGATCCCATGTCTTCGTAACGATACAGGCACTACGGTGGTTCCAATGGGTTTATAACATATCCAAATGTAACGTAAATAAAAATCTGCAGGTCTCATGTTAATAACGTATTTCTTTATCAACACGAGACTCACGTCACGTCTATTTGGTAATAGACGAAATCTATACTTTAGTCATCCATCTGTTGTGGTTTCAGCAATACTAGCAATATCTTAATATCGGCAAAGGAAACATAAGTTTATAGTCGACAAATCGTCTACTTATTATGTGAGCACTATCGATTACTTATTTTGAAGATAGCTGGACATATTTTACTAGTGGTGGGTCGCAATGTGGTCAGAAAAAAGGTCAGATAATCATTAATTCAATACGATACAAAGTTGTCACGGGATGGCTAGTTTCAGAGACTATATACCGTGTTTTTGTTTCGTTAAAAAGAAGATATGCCATAGACCTAAGATTTTAAGAAAAAAATTAAATGCCAGCCAGTTAGTTACACATAAATTATGATGTTTCACGATAGGCCGCCCAAAAGAAATGGATAGGCCGAGAACAAATTAAAAAACATAATAATGGTACCGAAGAGGGAATCCGTAAAAGAAATTATTACTTATTTCTTTGTACCGACAAAGCGGTAATCACATTTGCTTTGTTCGCTTCGGCCTTTCATTCGCTTAATCGCATTATTTCGGGACTCTCCGGGTTGTTTCATTACACGCAACTTGTTGTATGAATCATTTGTTTATAAGGTGGTTCAGCGTTTGATGGATCTACTGATTTGGTACGAAAGTGGAGTGGTGGTACCTAATCGTTTGGGCTCACAAAAAGCTTACTGCCTGTAAGAAAATTGTGAGTTATGTTCATTGGGATATTCGTGACACAACTTAATTAATAAGTTGAACTTATATATCAAGGTGATTGGCAAATGACTAAATGATATATTGTGATCAGTTCATCTTGTACACCAGTTTATATACAGTAGTGAAAGGCCTGCAAACTGTTCTTTTGATGATGACTGTCTTCGTGTGATTAAAATATAATATTGTTGCCAATAATAGTACTATTTCGAATCAAATACGATTCAATCTAGAATATATAAATGTTTAGATTTCTTTTAGATAAATGCATTGAATTAACCTTTGTTGTATCGTTGCGTTTGTGTTCTCTTTCATGAGAAAATCCTGAGGCTGTCTTACCTGTAAATAAAAATAACGATAGCATTTTATTTAAAGCAATTCAAATATATTTTTTGACATTTTTCTCGAATTGAGTTAGTTTAATTTTTCGTTTTGTTTATAGTCTGTTTGAAGTCTCAATTAATGATTATTCGAATTGCAAATTTCCAATTTGTATTCGCATTTAAAACAATACGAAAATCTAATTTGTGTGGTCTATGAAGACTAACGACTGCAAAACGATTTATTTTAGGTATGAAGTATTGGTGAATTAAAAAATTTTAGGGATCAGATTTAGATTTGAAAGATTCCTCCTGAATCATGTGGGAGGGGCAGGACGTGCTCTAGAAATACTTGGTTGGACTGTATGAAATAGGATATGCGAGAGAAGGGTATGATTGCAAAGATGACGTATGATATGCTTGTATGTATGGCGTATTGATGTATATATAAGTATGGCTTGAATGGAAAAAAATGAATTGTACTTGATTATCTTATGTAGAATAGTAATTAATGTTAAATTAAAATTACTTATTAGCTTTATTAAGCTAGATTGTAATCCTAGTTTTGTAACTAGGTTATGGTACATTACAAAAATTAATAAATAAAATACTTGATTATTAGAGCATCGTCAATTTCGAATCTTCGAACTGAGTTGTAGTTTTGAATTTTTTTACAGTAGAATTGTTCATGTCAAAGTACTTGTGAATTTATCATGGTATCAAAGTTGTTAACTGTTCTTACTATTGTCTTAATAATAATTTTATTCTGTCAATATTGTATTATTACTGTATCAATCGCGGATCCACGACCGCCGGTAAATCCGCGAACTTTGTAGAAACTTTGAGACCGAAAAATGTTTAGCAAAATGAAGGATAAGTATTTTATTTTATTGGGTTGCGAAAAAAACTGTTTTTCAGTTACCGATATTTTCACGGGGAGACTTGTTCGAAACTATTTTTACATTAAAAAATTTATCAGATGGTCATCACATATTCATAAACAAAGAACGAAATGCTAGTTTTTAAATAATACTATTTCATAAAGTTGCTCGTACCAATAAAATATCACAAGTCAAAATTATTCTGTTTTTTTTTTGTTTTCATTACCATATCATCTCGTTTGAAACTTATCCAATATTAATAGATTTCGATTTAAGTTGCAACTGAAATACGAAACGATTGGAGATTAAAGTACGTAAGAGAGTAAATCACAGGTAGGTACCACCGCCCTGCCTATGTCTGTCGTGAAGCAGTAATGCGTTTCGTTTTGAAGGGTGGGGCAGCCGTTGTAACTATACTGAGACCTTCGAACTTATATCTTAAGATGGGTGTTGCATTTACGTTGTAGATGACTATGGGTTCCAGTAACCACTTCACACCAGGTGGGCTGGGAGCTCGTCCACCCAAAGCAATAAAAAATAAAAATAAAAAAAACAAACGTACAGACCAGGACACATCGTTTTGTCTACAATTTTATTATTAGTGTAGACAGTGACGTGATTGTATCCGTGATACACGAGAGCGAAGCACCTTTAATTAGCTGTGTTCTTACTTTTATTTATTGAAGAGACAAAAAAAAAACAACCTTGTTAACATATTAGGTGTTACCCCACACTTTTCAAATATCCAAGATATCCAAGAACGTGTAGCCACTCGAATTTTTAAAATATTGATACTGAAAATTATGTACCGTAAAATGGGGCGATTAGGGACAAATTCCAACTTTATGAGCAATTTTAAGGTAGTTGTTGATGTATATAATGCTATATCAGGATCAAAATGATTGAGTCTTGGGGGCATCTTTGTTGTCTAATTTAAAATTATGCAAGTAGCATTCCAGTTTAAGCAAAAAATGCAAAAATAGGTGTAATCCCTATTTACCCGAAAATTGCGGTTAATTGGGACGAAATGAGAAATTTGCTAGGGTTGGCACTACTTTTATTTTTATATATAGTTTTAATTAATTTATTTATTTAGTTGCACCAACAAAGTGATCATCAATAAAAAAAATTGAAAAACTGACAAAAGTACATGGCAGACATCACCTCAATTATAGGTGCAATCGACAGTGCAGTAACAACAACAACAAAAAAAATATATATATATACATATATAGCTTTCTTAGAAACGGTTTATATTTCTCTGTTCTTGGTAAGTACTTAGGGGCTGATATTTCTATCTGGGTTAAGAGATTAGGTGTGTCGGTTATTCTATGGATTAATCAGATGAATACCCCCACTCTGAACAAATATTAAATATTTTATTATGTATTACTTAGACATTTTTGTCCACCTTGAGATTTCATTGATCTTGTTACATGTCTCTGCAAAATCGACTTACTTATATTAAATTGCTTATCTATTTCAACTAAAGTCTTATTCCCAATTTCGCTTCGATAAACCAGATTTTTACCAACAAATTTAAAAAATATTGTTATAACTACATAGACAACCCTACAAACCTGTACCTATTTATACTTAGGTCGTTTCCATTTCACGTATTCTCATCCCAATTGACACCTTTTTCGTTGTTATTTGTACCTAAGACGTCCCCAATATCCCCAAAAACAACAGATTTTTACATGTATTTTTATTTAATCAAATACATTAAAACCAATAACAACTGAGACTTACCTTTAATATATATGCTGGTTCAAACAGTAAATAACGTTTATAAATCATAGTCGTCTTCTATTATTATCAAATAAATAAAAGAGAGCAAAGTTTCTAGCACTAAAATAATTACCACCACAGGAAGTTAATTTGAAACGCGATTTTTTATAAGTTAGCAGCTATTATCATGCATATTCAGAGTTGTTTTGTGAACTTTCAACATTCTACTATTAAACTACAAAAAAATGGAAGATTTTGCAACGAATATAAAACTTATATTGAGCGTCGAAAGATTTTCCCGGTTTTTTCCCGATTCGCCTTTCAATCCCTAATCGCCCCATTTTACCGGTATGTCGCGATTAAAGAAATTTCAAATTTCGAATCGTACTTTATTTTTGGAATTTTGTGTTCCTATGTAGCCTAAGGAGACATAGCGCATACAGCCAAATGTTTGTAGAATTTAATTTTTATCGCTGTCTTCAAAACTTTATATTATTCAAAATATATTTTAAGCTGAAACTATTTATTTTAAAAGAAAAATTAAGCTTCTCTTCATTTTCGTATAAATCGAAATCTCCATTTTTCGGTTCATTCAAATCTTGAGTTTCATAATCGGTGTATGTTTGCTTGCGTGCTAAACAATCACAATTCAATTTGAGTTATGTGACTTCGTCTCGTTTAAGTTTGTTTATTGGCGTTCGTGTTATAATAGAACGAAACGGAAACGAACACTATCTATTACGACAGCAATGATTGCCGCCATTGTGGTTTATTGATGGTGTTACGAAGCATCTTTGCATTCTTATTGTTGGAGCCGAGAAATATGAGATTTTCTTTTGTGGATTCTGTTCTAGGCGTGTTTTATTAGAATACACTAACAAACGGGAAAAAGATTTTGAGACAGCCAACATCCATTTAAAGATCTTAAAATTTTTAGTAAGTATAGGCCCTCTCACTTCCCACCTCACTTTAATATATTAGGTTGAAGCCTTCGTTAATATTTTCAAATAGCTCGTGTTCGATTTTCAAATTGGGACGCCTTAGGTCCCATCAATTAATGCAGTATTGCATTAATGGCTGTCTCCCGATAGTGAGTGTTCCAAATTTAAAATGTCATAATAAGAAAAGAAAAAAATAACATAATAAGAAACCCGACACCTTCCCACATTGATTTCCTGTTATTAATTTAATGTGACGTCATCGCTGTCGCGACCATTTTTTGTCGTCTGTCTGATGGAATTGCAATTCTGCGGAATTCCTCCGTTGTGATATGCAAATTTCAACTTTATTCTTAAAGGAATAAGAAAAAAATGATACGCACCGGCTATTATCAAGTCATGATAAATCTAATATAGAAATTCATGGTCGATATGGGGTTTCGTTTGAAAGACTCTATTGATATATTTTTTTAGTTCAATTTTAAAATAAAACCGTAACGTTTATATATTTGAATTTGTATATTAACTTCCGATATTAATAAAATTGTATAGCGATGCGTTGTGAATATCGTATGTATGGTATATTATTAAAATATATTATTGCTTTCGTAATATGTAATCAAATATTTAATTTAATTAATAAAAAAAAAGTAGTTAACAAGAATTGGCTTTGAATTTTTTGTTTAAGTTTGTTTAAGTCTATATTTACAAAAAAAATACTATATAGAATATATAAAATCTATAGAATAGTCCTAATATAATTTTGATATCTTCTGTTTGTTTGACTTATTTAATAATAAAAAAAAACATCTTGTTATAAGTACTGAACTCTGAATTTTTTATCTAAACTGTGACACGAGCTCAGGATGAAAAGTACCTTATGTTCCTTTCTATACCCCTAAAACGTAGAAGTAAAATTGTTAGTGATGATCATTCGATCGATTGCTTAAGACGTAAAGCGTAACAAACAAAATCACCAAACAACTAAAGTCGCTTTTGTATTTAGAACACTAATTAGTATGGGCATCATATTAATGAGTGACCTAGTCATTGGTGCAGACACCTAAGCTCTTCAGATTGGGGGAATAAGGCTAAAAATTACTGATACAACCTTTTTGATTGTTATTTTAGTGAAGGAAAATTAAAATTAGAATATTATTTTGTATACACGTTTGAAAACTTCACGGATGAAACTAGAAACATCAGTAATAAGTGATTATAAAATAAATAGGATAAAGACGCGAGTATATACCCTGTGCTCTTCTTAATAAAAAGATGCAAATGTTAAACCACGTGTCGTTCTCAGCTAACGACTTTACGTGCTTTAATAATTTTTTTCCCGGGGATTACGAGATTCTTTGTGTTGCCAGTAATTAAAATTCTGCTTCGTTATGTTGTGTTAGATTTACGTTAATTTCCACGTTCTGGTTTCGTTACTTTAATTAAGTGTGATATTAATGTGGCCAAACGTAGAAAAATCCCATAAGTGTAATTAAAATGGAAGAGTAGTCCCACTATTTTGAAAATTCTGCGGGTATTTTATGTGATATTTCCACGTGGTCACATTAATAGAGCTGGCGCACTTAGTATTAAGTAGCTCCTAGAGCGTTATAAGGTTCCAATTATAACATTTATCCTGGGATAGCTTACAACTAGCATCTTTCTTAATTAAATTATTTTATGTTCGAAGTCTTTAATTTTGAATTTTTCGAGCATATCCAAATATATAACTTACTTGGATGACATCATCAACTTATCTAATCAGTACTCTATTACCATTTTAGTATATTAATATCGTCGACAATATCACGACTCACTGCGGTCGCGTAAAATATCTGGCCCATTCAAAAATATAACACGATGTACACTGTATACAGGGTGTGATACAAAAGCGACACACTGGCATTTGAGCATCCCCATAAAGCTTGGAAACAAAGAGGCTTCGGCGCGACTTTTACCCGGGTTAATTAAAATGTCAACAGCACTTATTAATCAAAAGGGGGTTGCCCGTTCAGCGGGCTAATGTGCGCCGATTCCGACTGACGGTTCGTGAGTTAGCCGAAACTGGGACGATCGTTTCTGTTTGTTCTAGAAAATGGGCTTCCATTGTGTAGATTTGTTTATTTAATTAACGGTTCGGACATGAAACCTAAAGTCGAAGTGACGTTTTTAATTCATTCGGAAGAGAAAAAACACAATTTTAATTTTAGGCAACGGAATTATTTCTCGTAGGTACTGAATGAATAATTCTGAACGTAAATTTTACGGGATTGAAGTAAATAAGCAAATACGATAAACGAGCAGACCCGAATAAGATTAAATACTGCACCCACATCAGTCGAGCGACCGCGGGACAGAAGTGACGCAGTAACCGCGTCATCAATCACGGGGCAGTGGGAGGGGTTATATAAGCACGCGACCGTGTGGGCTCGGGCATTCTTCATTAGTGAGCCGCGCAGAGCTCACGTCAACACCAACATATTAATCATAACGGGTCGCCTGCCTTATTACTCTTGTCGTTTTCTACATGTAGTTTCCTTAATGATGGTCCTTCAGATACTATTCATCATAAGACGCGTAGGCATTTATCATTGCGGCTGATGTGATGAAATTATTTACAAAGCTTGTTCACATGATATAACGGACATCCGTCATATGACGTTTTCATAAAAAGATTAGAATTAATCTTCATATGATGGTCCTTTTAAATGATAACTTTTTGGAACGAAGTTCCTTATGGGACGATGCGGAGGGGTACCTTAACCGGGAAAAAAGTCCGTAACGTATGATTTTTATTAGTAATGCACGCAGTGTACGACTTAACTTTGTAATAACGTACAAAAAATAACATATTTTTTTATTATTCATTGAACACGATCTCAGACCGTTTGTTTGCGCAATACACTAACTCTTACTCAAACAACCGTGAATGAAGTGTACCACAATAAGTGCACACGTTACCGAATTACCGTGGTTTGTTGCGAAACCTCCAGTTTTATTTTCTTTATACCTCGAATAGAACTTAAAATTAATATTTTTATAATAAAGAACTTGGTTCCTATCCGGTGCCCCACGACACCACAAATTTTTAAATTACTAACATTCATTACATGCTCGGTATTCAAACTCAGAGCTCCAACAGCGAGCACGCATATACATAAATACTAGGTATCTTTAAATTACCGATTAAACAACTCGAATTTGTATATTCTTGATTCAGAAGCCTATATGAAACCGCTGAGCGACGAGAAGCATTGTAAAAATATTTAATCTACAATCTATATAATATCAAAGAATATCGCGAACAAAATACTACAAAATGTTCAATACGACAGATGAAATTTACTACGAAACTTAAAGAAACAATTGTACGATCGATTTTCAGTTAACGAAATCCATCGGCTTATTGTCAATGCCAATTAGCCTGATGTTATTGTGCCTGCGGAGATAAATCTCAAACCATCTAAACGTAGCGTCCGAAACGATTTGATTGATAGAATCCGAAATGAGAGATTTAACTAAATTTGTAATTAAAATGCTTCATTAGTTTCAAGTTAGATTGGTAAAGACGTTTCGGGTAATTGGATTATGTATTAAAAGATTGATTTGAAGATTTTTCATCTGATGTTTAAATAGCTCGTGACTTTCTCTTCCTGATCGCGATCGTGTCCCATCGGTATCAGAGCATGCCTTTCAAGGGAGGGGTGATGGATCTGAGGTAGTTTCGCTTCGTTTTCGTTTTTTTTATCAAATCTTATGTACGTAGGTAGAGCATAGGTTATTTCAAGTTTTTTTGGAAGGTACGAGGTCACGACCATCCGGATTTTATTTTTTCCTGAGGCCTATAGCATGCGTCCTAGTTTGGAAAGTGCGACAGCCATTTTACGATCCAATCGAGACTTCTTAGCGGAATCGAACTACATAGCCTCAGATTTTCAATGTCAACTCGTACACCGATCTCCTCCGGGCCACCAGTAATCCAATCCTAAAAAAAAACACCGATCTATCTAATGAATATTGCTAGCGCGGTAATACCTACTCGAACGCCCTCAAAAAGCCCTCCTGGTATCATTTCAACATGATAAACTAAAATGACCTCTAACTTTTGAAGCGCTCTATGTTTTGATGCCCCGTTGCCAAACTTTTAGCATCCCACTAACAAGGATTATAAAGCTTACGACAAACAGTAACGCGAATATGTAAATTGGCATCTAATTTCGGCGAAGGAAAAGTTGTGTTGGACCTCTAGCATTGTTGAACTGCGTTTATATGGCTTAAATGTTTGGTCTGTGCCGATCGTAAATATTCCTGTTGGCTTAGTTCCAGCCGTGAAGTGTTTAAATTCAACAATTGCAGGAATCCTACAGCACAGATTATTCAAACGAGTTCGGAGCTAGAAATGAGAATGTTCAAGGCGTTTTCGGAGATTCACTTGTTCATGTACTTGTGTTTTAGCTTTTGTGTTTCGATGAATTTTCGAATAGTCGAATAGAATAAGTGTTGAATTTGAGCTGTCTTTGAATTTAGTTGTTCAAAAATATGGCTTTTAAAAAGGGATTAGCGCAGTATTTACTATGACCGATATCTGAATGGTAAGAATACAGTACTGTAGCGTAGAACACATATCGACGCTTGAAAGGCAAAAGTGACTAAGCGACAATAACTGCTTTGTACATAAATGATAGGAAATAACCATATTCGATGCGCAAAAAAAATATATTTCTAGGTCTATTAAAATCATTTCAATCCTACAGCTACTAACTAGATTCTACTACAGCTGGATTCATTAAAATAAATTTTGTTTTCAGGTATTTCAACTTTAAATTAGTCTACTGTAAAGTTCACGCATTGTCGTTTAGTCACGTGTGCCTTTCAAGCGTCGATATTAAGTAGCAGACCAATAAAGTAAAAACTATTCAGATAACACACATGCACAAATTTTATAAATTTTCGAAAATTCTGTGTGAGCAATATAAGTACATACAACCATCTTGCCTATTCCTGGCACAAAATTATATTCCTTATATATGCACTAAAAACATATCAAAATGCGACATAATTCTTATCACACTGTCGCTTGCACTGCTTATTACTTAGCATTAACATGATTAATTTATCCGAGAGGCCTACATAGATAATTTATCTAACCTGAAAAGATATGCAGTGCTACTAGTTTGACCTGATTCCCAATTCAAACAAGAGTATTTTCCTTGGATGCTCTAATGCCCTTTATTCTGAATGGAATAACAAAGTGGGCTGCAAGAATCGAGTGAACTCTCTTAAAATGTTTACACGTTTTGATTTTGGACTTATTCGTTGAATTATTTATTTAGTAACTCTCATCGATGATAAATAAATCGCAAAAAGGTTGCATATTTCATCAGTCATATAAATTAATTGGCAACCAACCATGAAAACATTGCACGTTGCGTATAAGTTGTTATCACTATTCTGCTAATATCTTTTGAGAAGTATTTATTGTTTTTGTTTGAAGTTTGAAGAACTGAATTGGAATAGCTGACAAGGCATTGGCTCCCTCTGCCATTTAAAAAAAAACAACAATTTTGGTTAGTAACATAAGAATTTATTATATACAAGTCAATTTAACACCGCATTGTTGAAGAAAACATTATTGGTATGGCTCCTATTATATTCAACAAATTTCCGAATAGTATAAAAGATTAGCCCTTAAGGAAATTTAAACAACTCCTGTCTTCGCTCTTATTAAAGAAGTGTTATTAGTCTGTTACCGATTTCTTAAATGATGAATTGTAACACTCCAATTGTAACAACTGCTTATTAAAGATCTCAATTTCTATAATAAACTTTTTGTGATCACATTCTTAAATTTATCTTAGTACCTAGTTTAAATTAGCTGTAAGTTTCTCCTTCAATTTTGTATGCCAATAGGCAGAATATACTGGGATTGAATATATTTTATACTAAGACCATACTTGTACCTGCATTCTATACAAATAAAGAAATGATTATTATTATTATTATTATTGTTACAGAAATCCTATGTATGAAGCCAAGCAGTTAAAGTCACATAGTAAAGTCAAATAAGTTATCCCTAACCAAAGGTACTAGGTCAGCTGTAATCTATCCAATAAAAATAGAAAATTTGTATTGAAAGTTCCAGAACCAAAAAGCTCTGTTCCACATCACAGCTAGAACGACGTTACTTTAAAACCAGCAAAGCGAATGTTCCATGTTAAAGACGCGTATCGATTGGACGAAGTACCGTCAGGGAGATAGCTTCGTGAGGGGTGATACAAGAGAAAGAAGTTGCTAACACGTGAGTAGACTACAATATGAAAGCTGTGCAGGAAAGTAAGCTCGTTCACCCATATGAGCAATAAAATATATGTAGACGACTGAAGTGGAATTTTGTAATTTCGCAATGAACGCATCCAAAACATAGGCTCAATAGCTTTCCTCATATACGCTCTGCTTAAAATCTAACAGAAGCCTAAGGATCAAATAGATGTAGTGTTTACTTGATTATTTTCAGGAATCCTCGATTTTTGTACCTTGCAACTTATTCGGAGAATTTAGAACTTTACCGAATAACTCGTCTGATAGGTCGCAAATGTTTCAAGACGAATTTTTCCCGACTGTCAAAACTTCATCGGTATTTTTTACAAATTGATTCGATTATGTATCGATTGGGCACCTATTGTCGAGAAACGATCCTCCTTTAACTTTAGCGAAGGGTGAAACGAACTGAAGAAGTTGGCAACACGTGAACCGAATATAACACGAAAAATTACTATTTGCACTCGATTGGTTACGAAATTTTCATGATTATAGAGATTTTTGGAACAAAGCTTTTTGTAAATACATAGTCACGTTTTATAAATGTTAAATAGTCAACAGATACTGACCCCAGG